>NC_135535.1:107025251-108310251 GCF_045843805.1 Urocitellus parryii | reverse complement strand
GAGTTCTTACATCCCATTGAATATGGTACAGAAGGAAGCAAGAGTCAGTATAGCTATGCACGGAGAAGACCACCATACAGGCAGGATTTCTGAGACCCTGGGATATACTTCCAATCAGGCATGTGCAATTTCCTTGCTTAACAAACTCTAGATCAGGGTGGCATGCATCAGTCTGAGGCTCTGGTCGGGTGGGGTCCTTCATAGAGGCTGGGGACATCCAGTCCCTCTTGCATGTTATGGACGCTGGGGCTCTATGCCAAATGCTAGCAGCATGCAAGGTCCTTTGCACAAGGCCCTGTTTTCCAAGAACTCAGAGTGCTACACGAATACCCAACATCTGTGAATTTCTACAGCACCTTTCTCCAAGGAATTCAACACACTTACAGACATGATCTCATTCATCCTCTCATTCCCTCTGAGGCAGGGAGGGAACCAGTGTGATTACCTCTATTAAACATGTGGGGGGAACAAGGCACAGAGATGGAGAGAAACCTTCTTGAGAATACACAGCAAGCCTAGGATTACTGACAAGAAACACAGGAGGTCTTTCTGGCCCCATACCCCATAGCCATTCCCTCTTCTGACTTCGTTTGGACATTGTTTTGAGAGTTAAAAGCACTAAAGGAAGGTACACATTACAAGCACTGTTGTATTATCATGATGAAAATCTGGTAAAATCCAACAAGACCACTAAAAAATAGCATTAGTCATCTCCCCAATCTCTATTCCTCTTCCAGGTTCCTATTCCAATGATGAGGACCTTGTGGGGAACAGAAATGAAGAATAAAATGAAACCCAGAAACAACAACTGTGGTGAGGAAGGTGCCAAAACTTGAACTCGAATCAGAGCCTGAGCAGTGGGGCTGGCCCATTAATTTTCTTGGGGAGTGGGGATGGCTTTGGAACACGCAATGCTTTGGGAAGTTAATAAAGAAAAGGAAGCCTGAACTGAATGGAAGCCCAAGGGTCAAAGACCAGCTGAGTGCTACAAGAGGCCTGGAGCAAGGACAAGCTCACAGAGAGGACCACTCACCCTTCTCTGCTTCAATCAGAGGGCTTTCTTAATTAGTCCAAAACCATGGCTATAGCCATCACAAAGGATTTTCTTTCAGCCAGGCATTAATGCCCCAGCTGTCTCTAAACAAAGGCTTGACTCCAGCTCTCCCTTTCCAGGGAGGCTTAGAATACAGACTAATCCTATCTCCTTCTCCTCAAAGCTTTGGGAACTGGATATAAAGGGCTAAAACCCCAAAGGTGAACATTTCAATTAGACATGCTGCTTTATCCAACCATAAGGGACAACCACAGTTTAATCCAGATTTGCTTATTATTCTGCAAAAAGGTCAAAGTGTAAGGGGGTCTGAACAGCACCCAGCTCATCGACATCTGGCATCCTCTGACTTTGGTCTTGTTCCTTCACTATGGCGAAAATCCTGACCCATAGAGTGACCCTCCAATGTCAAAGATTTTCAAATGCCAAGGAATGCTCTGTCCCCTGCATGACATGTTCCAGAATGGTCCACACACCCATCTCCTGGGTCTTTTTCTTCGGTTCTGTATAAGTCTTCCCTGACCAAGGTCATGGCCAAGGTGATCTTAGTCTCTCTGGTGTGAAATAGAGACCGTAGAAAGAACGAGGAAAGAGAAAGTGAAGGCAGCAGGTGAACAGATTAGGAAGGTAACTAATGACAAGTTTCAGAAGATTTGTGGAGGAAAACAAATTACACGATTATTCAAGGGGCAAATTGAGTGGAAGGAAACCCAGGTGGGAATTTCAAGAATAAGAGAAAAAGGAAGATAACGGTATTCAAAGCAAGGTAACTTGAGGTGAGCATGTATTTGAGGGAGAATGTCATTAAGAGAGCAGAATTTTTGACCTGACTGGGCAGGGGGCAGGTAGGGACAAGAAGATATTGAGGAGACAAGATTATTTTAAAAAAATGATTATTTTAGAGTAAAAGCCTAGGAGTAGACAAGGAGAGATGAGGTCAATCACACAGAGATCACAGAGACAGTCTTTTTCTTAGAGGTGGGAATTGGATTTGTTTCAGTACCCTCTGGGTAGGACCTGAGGTCTGATATTCTAAACACGGGCCTGGCCTCTCAGCTCCTCACTAGGTGTGATCACCATGCTCACCAATGTTGACCAAGGCCCTGCCTCTGAGTTCTCACTGCTGCTGGATTCCTCTCTTCACTTTCCCTTCCCTTCCCTTCCAACATCACCTAGGATTTCTGAGTTTGGCTGTTTGCCTCTCCTCAAAGACATGCTCACCTTTAATCCAATATGAATGCAGACTCCTGCAAGGGGCATCTGTGGCAGTGGGTAGGTTTAAGTAATGACCATCTTACCATCGTCTTTTATCTTCCTTGTGGCTCAGCTTAGGATATGATCTCTTCAGTCCAGAGCCCGGTGTCCAGAGCCTAGTAAGCACTTGAGCAATGGTTGTTGAACTTAAGCCTATTTTGCATTCTTCTTTACTTCTCTGAAACTTCTAAGGGGGGAATAATTTTCCCAAAGTAAGGGAACAAAAATATTTCTTGTGCAAGCTGCTGGCATGAGACAAACTTCTATAGTGACGGCCTAAAGTGGGCCATGGCGGGGGGTTAGCTGTGGTGTGTATGTTAAAGGCCACTTACAGAAACCAGCTCTCTGTAGACCTTACACAACCTCACACAGCAGGGCAAAGTCAATTCTAAGTGACTCAAGAAAATTCTTGCTCAATTGACTGCCTGAACTTAGTGATGAAGTCATCGCTCAATGTATGCCTCCTCAACAGAACTTACAGGATTGATGGAGACATGGATACACTGGGGGGAAGGCGGAAGGGGTCTCAAATACTAGTGTCAATCTACTCCCAAAGTCAGCATCAAAACGATAGCTTTGGAATCACCCACCTCTGAGCTTCAATATTATCTCACTCTGGTTTCCCCCGAAGCATCACACTCTTAATAAAACAAAAGTCAAGGAAGAGTGGGGGCTCTGAAATTAGGGAATCTTAGTCGCTGCTGACTTTGGATCTCCAGGAGGAAAACGAGGCAGCCAAAGTTCTTGGCCAGTTTTGTGTTAACACGACTTGGCGGGCTCTGTGGATTCCTGAAAGTCTACTTCCTCAGCAGGGTGAAACTCACTGTGGCTCTGTGCCTGGCTTCTTCTAGCCAAGTCACCCCAGGGCAAGAGTTCCAAAGTGTGGTCGTCCAGTGTTCCCTCCTGTCCCAGGGAGACTTGAAGCATTCCAAGTCTCACCTGGCCTAGTGACACTGCTTAATGAGAACACACAGGCTGGGGCTGAAAGGGAGTGTACCCACCACTAAAGAGAAGGGAGGAAGGGAGGGCCTCTACTCCAGGTCTCAACGGACTTGTAGGCTTAGGAAGAATCACCTGCTTTCCATCCTGGGCATAAAATCAGAGGCTTAATGAAAATAAGATAAATCAAAAATGATTTCATAAATTCAGACTGTTGGCATTTATTTATCTAATACCGACTAAATTCTCTGCGCTACCCCACACAGGCAGCCATATGGCACCGAGAAATCTGACAGAATCCCTGTCTTACAGGATCTTACATACTCAAAGACGGACAGTAAAGAGATAAGTAAATAAGACTGCTTTAGGTCACATTGTTGAGTTCTTCCTCTTCTCAGTCTAACTTTACTCAGACCCAAGCCTCATTTGGGTTATCTCTCTTCACTGTCTATATTTACCCACTTGGTGAGTTTGAAGAATCTCATGGTTAAAATATCCTCTAAATGCCAGTAACTATCCACTTGGAACTTCCCTTGAGTGGCCTTCTCCTTATCACCACATGATTGTAACAGGTCTCACAAATTAAACATGTTCACAACTAATCACTTGATCTCTTCTTCCCTCACCAATACTCTTCATTTGTGCAAACCAAAATCTTGGCATCATTCTCAACCTTTCTTTCTCATATCTCACACTCACCTCATCAACAAATATTGAGGGATTTGCCTGAATATTGGTAGCCAGAATCTGATTCTTTTTCATCTTCTCCATGGCTACCACCCTAATTCAGGCCACTGTCATCTCCCTTTGGGGCCACTGCGACATCTTCCTACTGGCTCCCCACTCTGCCCTTGCCATTCATAACCTAGTCTCCACTAGCAACTGAAGCAAACAGTGGACAACGTCAGTCTAAGCATGTCATCCTCTGCTCAGAGCGCCAAATGACTTCGCATCCCATTCAGAGTATTGAGAGGGTGTCCAGAATGCTCCAGTGAGCTGAGGCCTCCATGACCTGGCTCCTGCGTAGCTTCCTTCCTTTGCATCTAGTTTCTGCTCAGAAAGACAATTCACTTTCTCCTCCTTACTTTGCTTTGTTTTCTTCATAAAAAATTTACTCATGAATACATTCCATATGTATTTGTTTATTACTGTGTCTCTATTCTAGACTTCAAACCCCTTAAGGGCACGGATTTTTCTCTTTATTTCATGCTACACATCCAGAGAGTCTCCACCCATGCCTGATGCAGAATGGAACTTGGTCAAAGTATATTGTTGCTGTTGTTGTTAACAGGTACCAAGAGCTTTACAGATATTCTTTCACTTGGTCCTCTCAGTGATACTACAAGCTAGTATTATTAGGCTTCTTTTTATTGACAAGAAAAATGAGAGGAATAAGTCACAGTCCAATATGACAAAGTCAAAGGTGGCAGGATCTGGGACTTGAATCACATTCGTTCATGTGTTTTTTTTTTTTTTTTTTTACTTTTTAAACATGAAAATGCAAGTTTACTGATTTATACCTCATTGTTTGAAATTATACAAAGCTATTAAACCTATGGAGCTTCATTTTATATCAATGTAAAATGCATCAGATAGCTTTAGTTCATCACTATTTCATTTTGCATGTTTAATTCTTATATATTATTTGATATTATAATTAAATTATATAAAGTTTCTGGATTTTTTAGAAAATAAAATATATCATGTAGCTAAATCTATATACCAGATATATATGATTACTTTAAAATAAGCAAGCCAGCTATGCTTAAATGCAGCATCTGAAAAATGATGTTAAAATATAGAAAGCAGGATGGCAGGTGACATCATACTAAAGGAAATAACTTTGGGAAATTCTGAAAAAGTAACACAACCATAATATTAGTTAGCTATGATATGATAATAAATAATATATGACTGTAGACAATAAAGTGGAATTATTTAAACCTATATTCAAAACTTCTAGCTCAACTCTCTCACCCAAATTACCTTCTCTAATAATTTTTTTTTGTGAATGTCAGGGCAGAGTTGTTTTGTTTTAAACAGATTCACTCATGTTTTAGTCAGCTTTCATGTCACTGTGACCAGAATACCTGACAAGAAAAACTTAGAGGACAAAAGCAATTGGCTCATTGTTTCAGAGGTTCCATCTACAGTCGACCTTTCCATAGCTCTGGGCTGAGGTGAGACAGAACATCATAGCAGAAGGGCCTAGCAAAGGTAAGCAGCCCAGGACATGACAGGAAGCAGAGAGAACTCTGCTTACCAGGTACAAAATATAAACCCCAAATGCATGCCCTCAGTGACCTACTTCCTCCAGTCACACCCTCTCTACCTATAGTATGCACTTAATTAATGCATATCCATGGATTAACTAATTAGGTTCCACTTCTAACAGTCTGATCATTTCACTTATGAAGATTATTGCATTGTTTCACACAAGAGTTTTGGGGGTGACATCCATGTCTAAACCATAACAAACTTGATTCTAACACTCCACTAGAGAAGAAATGGATGCCAACAGCCCACACCAATTCCCCAAATTTCCAGGGTGTCTGCTTTGATTCTTTAATAGAGGACTTTTCCAGAGAGAGAGAGAGAGAGAGAGATCCAAACAGAGAGAGACAGAGAGACAGAAGGAGAAGGTCAGAGAGAAACAGAACAATTGAAAATCAGCTATCAGCTCTATGTGGATTCTCCCTGGGAAAGAATGAGCTACTCAGATCCACAAGCACTTGGTGGGCCAGGTCTCCTAGGGCAATGCTAAGTTCCCCTGCAACACCTGCAGAGCTTACACAAGGCAAGTTTCATGTGCTGATGAAACCCCTGGCCCTCCTGGCCTCAGTTTCTCCATCTGGAAAATGATAAGCATAGCCAGACAGTGGTTCCAAAACCTGGATCTGGAAATGTGTGGATAATTATTCAGATTTCAAAATTATACCTCTGGAGAGGCAGCATTATGGAGCAGTTGAGAGCATGGTCCCTGGGATCAGAGACTGCCCAAATTCAACCCTGATTTGCCATTTACTGTCTATGAGACCTTAGGACCCCATTTATCAGTGGTTGATTTCTTCTTCAAAGAAATGGGAATAATCATGGTAACTCTGTCAAGGACTGCTGTGAGATTAAATGAGATGGCATGTGTAAAAACACTCAGAACAGCTCACAGCACAAACTTAAGTGCTACCTAAGTGTCTGCTGACTAATTGATCAAGCTGCTAGGCTGCTGCTGGCTGTGGACAACCACAAACAGATTTTTCTGATATTCCATGATTCTCTGCCCTACGGTTCCTCAGAAGAAAAAGGGAACGGTCCTCATTAAACTCTTGTGTTAGAGTAGAGGGCACTCCAAACACCACTCCCAACAGCCTATTGAATCAGCCTCTACATGAATTAGACCCTTTTAACCACGACTTTGAACAACATGCCAGACCAGGCAGGGTTATTTGACTTTGACATGGAACCATTGAATCGCCAAGTTGAAAGGATCTTAAGATCATTGGTCGGCATTCTTTTCAAGCACACATGGAACTTTTACAAAAAAAAAATAACCGCATTCCAGGTCACAAAGCAAATCTGAAAAGTACCCAAAAAATCAGTATCAGACATGCCACATTCTCTAAACAAAACACAATTAGAAATAGCTAAGAGACAAACTTCCCCACCTCCACAGCAATGGAAATGTGGAGACTCTTTTAAATAATTCATGGAATAAAAAATTCATACTCCAAATTTTAAAATATGGGAGTGCTTTTATGATTGTTTTGCTCACTGATGAATCCATAGTACCTAGAACAGTGCATGCGTGGGAGCTAAATATTTGTTGAATTGCGGGGCGGGGGGGGGAATGAGTAAATGAACATGTTTTGTGATAAGACATTTATATACTTTTACTAGAGAAGAAATAAGGTATTCAACAACTAAGAACAGCAGAAAGACAAAGCAAGTAAAGACAAAAACTAAGAAGCATAAATAAGACCAAAGTTCAATTTTTGAAAAGACTAATAAAATAGTTTAAACATATATACTAACCAGATTTTGAAAAAGAAAAGACCCAAATTATTTAGAATCACAAAGGCAATATCATCACAGTTAAAGCAAAGGTTAATAACTTCAAAAGATAAGACTATAGAGAATTTCATACCAAAAAATTAAAAATGCACACAAAATGGACAATTTCCTAGAAAAATATTAGTGAACAACATGGAATCAAAAAGAAAATGAAAAACTAAAAGCACAAAACCATGGGTGGGGGGAGCCTGAAATTAAAATCTACCCACAAAACCCAGCAGTTGGCCTAGACATTTTTAAAATGAGTTTTATCAAACTCTTGAGAAACAAATAATTCTTTCTATAATGTATTCCAGATAATAGAAAAGGAGGGAACACTCCAAACCCATGCCGTGCAGCTTGAACGACCTTGGCATCAAAACCAGACACATAGCACGAGAAAGGAAAACTTTAGGTCAACTTTCCTCATAAATGTAGACACAAAAATCCTAAATAAAACCTAAACAAAGCAAATACAGCAATATACCAAAACCAGTACTTGATGACCAAGTTGGTTTTGATCAGAATTACATGTATAGTTTAACTTAAGAGTTTATTAATGAAGTTCATTCAGTACATTCCAGATTAAAGGAGAAAAGTCACATGGCAATTTGAATCAGTGCACAAAAAGCATTTGATAATTTAATTTAAATTATCCTCACAAAATAGGAACAGATGGGAACTCCCTTTAATCTGATAAATGTTATCAACAAAGAAAACACAGCAAAAATTCTACTTACAGATAAATATTTAAAGCATCCATTTACAACCAGGAATAAAATAAGCATACTCACTACCTACATTTCCTCTCCATGCCATACTAAAGACATTGGCCATAGAGTAGAATAAGAAAAAGAAATAAAATAAAGGAATTGGAAAGGTAGAAATCAAAATTGTCAATACTTATAGGAAAGATGATTGTCTACACAGAAAATGTAAGAGATACTTACAGTTCTGGCAGTATGGCAAACTAGATGTGGAGAAGACCACTTCTTAGTACAGGAAATGTACTGAAGCTTATCAACCATAATAAATGACACTGTCTTTAAGCATGGTGGAATCGCTGTTACAATAAGGACTAATTCTAAGTGAATGTACCGATCTATTAGTTCTCAATGAATAGATAACTAATAATAATGAAAAATTGAACTACTAGAGAAATTGACAAATTCAATATTTGACTGTCACCCCTAAACACCAATTATTTTCCCATTTCACTTCTGGTCCATGAGGTTTTGGGGAATTTTTTTTTCAATTTCAAATATATAGGGATAATTTTGGTAATCTCTAAAAATTTATTTCTTCATTAATTGCATGATAGTCAGAGACCTTGATTTTTATAGGAAAAATTATGTGAAATATGTTCAGACTTGTATGTTCAGACCTGGCTTGGTATATGATCAGTGTTCATAAATGTTCCCTTACAAGAGAGATTCTAATACAACACACTCAGTAAATTGATCATGCAGGTATACAGCATATTTGAGAATAAACCTGATCTAATAAATCAATACGGAATACCATATGAATTGCTGCAGAATGCATGTTGTACATGTAAGTTCTAACAACAAAAACAATCAAAACAGTACCAATATTCATCTTAAGATAACATAATCATAGTAAAAACAGACCACAGGATTAGGTGGAATCCCGCCAGCCAAGCCCACACGGACCCTTGGGCCGAGCACGGGATCTCAGAAGGGGAAGGAAGCGGTACAGTCCCATCCCCCACAGCGGACACTCCACCGAGGCAGTCAGCGGCCACCATCCGGGAAAGCTGAAGGATACACCGCCACTCTCCTTCAGAGTGCAACATCCAAACAGGTTGGTGTCATTCAGCTCACCCCCCAGACAGCGGGAATTCGCATAAAATCTCTCCTAGGCTTGCCGGGAGAGGGAGTATCAAGCTGAGCCTCCATAAAGACTAGGGGGAAACTAGAGACACATGACCTCCAACCCCTCCTCCCAGTAGCAGCCAAAACGAAACCTGGCTAGCCAGCGCTGGGGGAGGGGCAAGCAGAAAAAATCAAAGTGATAGAGTGCCAGGGATGGCAGCAGCCTGCAGCAGGACCCGGGAGATCCAGGCCAACTGATTCGCGCGGCCTGCCCTGCGGCTACAGAAGGCGTGGTGCCTCAGTGAAGCCATTAATTAGCAAGCAGGGAGGTTAGGGACTGCCATTAGGTGGAATCCCGCCAGCCAAGCCCACACGGACCCTTGGGCCTAGCACGGGATCTCAGAAGGGGAAGGAAGCGGTACAGTCCCATCCCCCACAGCGGACACTCCACCGAGGCAGTCAGCGGCCACCATCCGGGAAAGCTGAAGGATACACTGCCACTCTCCAACAGCTTGCAACATCAAAACAGCCAGCAGCAGGACCCCGGAGATCCAGGCCAACTGATTCGCTCGGCCTGCCCCGCAGCTACAGAAGGCGTGGCGCCTCAGAGAAGCCATTAATTAGCAAGCAGGGAGGTTAGGGACTGCCATAGGTGGAATCCCGCCAGCCAAGCCCACCGCCCACGCCCGGAACAGGCCCAGCAACCTGCCAGCATGGTAGTCACGACACCCCAATTGGAATAGGGACAGAGCAGAGCCGCCTTCCACTCCCGGAACAGGCCCAGAGAGACGCCAGCGTGGTAGACACGTCACCCCAATTGGAGTAGGGGCACAGCCGCCGCCCGCACCTGCAAGGGAGACTTTTCAACTATACAAGAGCAACATAAATAAATAGGGGGTAAACTTCAAAAACACAACAGTTGCACCAAGCAGAAAGAAACGCGAGCAGTATGAAAAGACAAGGAAAGAAAGAACCACAAGCAATGCAGGTCAACTCAACTTTAGAAGAGGTAATAGCTGCAACAGATGGAATATCAGATAAAGAGTTCAGAATATATATGCTTCAGATGATCTGGAGTCTCAAGGAAGACATGAGACAGCAAAATCAGACAATGAAAGATCACATTGACAAACAAATCCAGGAAGTAAAAGATCAATTTCACAGGGAGATAGAGGTAATAAAAAACAAACAAATAGAAATTCTAGAAATGCAGGAAACAATAAACCAACTTAAAAACTCAATTGAGAATACTACCAGCAGAGTAGATCACTTAGAAGAGAGAACATCAGACAATGAAGACAAAGTATTTCAACTGGAAAAGAACATAGACAGCTCAGCAAGTCTGCTAAGAAACCATGAGCAGAACATCCAAGAATTATGGGACAATATCAAAAGACCAAATTTAAGAGTCATTGGGATACAGGAAGGCACAGAGCTCCATTCCAAAGGAATAAATGGTCTATTCAGTGAAATAATACGAGAAAACGTCCCAGAATTGAAGAATGAGACAGAATCCCAAATCCTAGAAGCCTACAGGATGCCGATGGTGCAAAATCATAAGAGATCCACACCTAGACACATTATAATGAAGATGTCCAACATACAGAATAAGGAGAGAATTTTAAAAGCTGCAAGAGAAAGAAAGCAGATTACTTTTAGGGGTAAACCAATCAGGATAACAGCTGATCTCTCAACACAGACTCTGAAAGCTAGAAGATCCTGGAATAACATATTTCAAACACTGAAAGACAATGGGCTCCAACCAAGAATCGTGTATCCGGCGAAATTAAGCTTCAGGTTAGAAGATGAAATTAAAACCTTCCACGATAAACAAAAGTTAAAAGAATTCGCAGCTAGAAAACCATCTCTTCAAAAAATCCTTGGCAAAACATTACAGGAAGAGGAAATGGAAAATAACATTGAAAACCAACAATGGGAGGGAGGACAGTAAAGGGGGGAAAGTAGTCAAAGAGGATAACAAATCAGGTTTAGTTACATCAATAAACAAATATGGATAGAAGAACAAACCATATCTCAATAATAACCCTAAATGTTAATGGCTTAAACTCACCAATTAAGAGACACAGGCTAGTAGAATGGATCAAAAAACAAGACCCAACATGCTGTCTACAGGAGACGCATTTGATAGGGAAAGATATACATAGACTGAAGGTGAAAGGTTGGGATAAATCATATCACTCATATGGACCGCGGAAACAAGCAGGAGTGTCCATACTCATATCTAATAAAATAGATTTCAAGCCAAAGCTAATCAAAAGGGATATAGAAGGACACTTTATACTGCTCAAGGGAACCATACACCAACAAGACATAACAATCATAAATATATATGCCCCAAATAATGGTGCAGCTGTGTTCATCAAGCAAACTCTTCTCAAGTTCAAGAGTCTAATAGACCACCATACAATAATCATGGGAGACTTCAACACACCTCTCTCACCACTGGACAGATCTTCCAAACAAAAGTTAAATAAGGAAACTACAGAACTCAATAACACAATTAACAACCTAGACTTAATTGACATATATAGACTATACCACCCAACATCAAGTAGCTACACTTTTTTCTCAGCAGCACATGGAACCTTCTCAAAAATAGACCATATACTATGTCACAGGGCAACTCTTAGACAATACAAAGGGGTAGAGATAATACCATGCATCTTATCTGATCATAATGGAATGAAACTGAAAATCAATGATAAAAGAAGAAAGGAAAAATCAAGCATCACCTGGAGAATGAACAATAGGTTGCTGAGTGATCAATGGGTTTTAGAAGACATCAAGGAGGAAATTAAAAAATTCCTAGAGTTAAATGAAAACACAGACACAACATATCGGAATCTATGGGACACATTGAAAGCAGTTCTAAGAGGAAAATTCATTGCTTGGAGTTCATTCCTCAAAAAAAGAAAAAAACAACAAATAAATGATCTCATACTTCATCTCAAAATCCTAGAAAAAGAAGAGCAAAACAACAGCAAAAGAAGTAGAAGGCAAGAAATAATTAAAATCAGAGCTGAAATTAATGAAATTGAAACAAAAGAAACAATTGAAAAAATTGACAAAACTAAAAGCTGGTTCTTTGAAAAAATAAATAAAATTGACAGACCCTTAGCCATGCTAACGAAGAGAAGAAGAGAGAGAACCCAAATTACTAGCATACGGGATGAAAAAGGCAATATCACAACAGACACTTCAGAAATACAGAAGATAATCAGAAATTACTTTGAATCCTTATACTCCAATAAAATAGAAGATAGTGAAGGCATAGATAATTCCTTGAGTCCTATGATCTGCCCAGATTGAGCCAGGAGGATATAGACAACCTAAACAGACCAATAACAATAGAGGAAATAGAAGAAACCATCAAAAGACTACCAACTAAGAAAAGCCCAGGACCGGATGGGTATACAGCAGAGTTTTACAAAACCTTTAAAAAGGAACTAACACCAATACTTTTCAAGCTATTTCAGGAAATAGAAAAAGAGGGAGAACTTCCAAATTCGTTCTACGAGGCCAACATCACCCTGATTCCGAAACCAGACAAAGACACTTCAAAGAAGGAAAACTACAGACCAATATCTCTAATGAACCTTGACGCAAAAATCCTCAATAAAATTCTGGCGAATCGGATTCAAATACATATCAAAAAAATTATACATCATGATCAAGTAGGATTCATCCCTGGGATGCAAGGCTGGTTTAATATACGGAAATCAATAAATGTTATTCACCACATCAATAGACTTAAAAATAAGAACCATATGATCATCTCAATAGATGCAGAAAAAGCATTCGACAAAGTACAGCATCCCTTTATATTCAAAACGCTAGAAAAATTAGGGATAACAGGATCATACCTCAACATTGTAAAAGCAATCTATGATAAGCCACAGGCCAGCATCATTCTGAATGGAGAAAAATTGAAGGCATTCCCTCTAAGATCTGGTACAAGACAGGGATGCCCTCTCTCACCACTTCTGTTCAACATAGTCCTCGAAACACTGGCCAGAGCAATTAGACAGACAAAAGAAATTAAAGGCATAAAAATAGGAAAAGAAGAACTTAAATTATCACTATTTGCAGATGATATGATTCTGTACCTAGCAGACCCAAAAGGGTCTACAAAGAAGCTATTAGAACTAATAAATGAATTCAGCAAAGTGGCAGGATATAATAAGATCAACACGCATAAATCAAAGGCATTTCTGTATATCAGTGACAAATCCTCTGAAACAGAAATGAGGACAACTACTCCATTCACAATATCCCCCCCAAAAATAAAATACTTGGGAATCAACCTAACAAAAGAGGTGAAAGATTTATACAATGAAAATTTCAGAACCCTAAAGAAAGATATAGAAGAAGACCTTAGAAGATGGAAAAATATACCCTGCTCATGGATAGGCAGAACCAACATCATCAAGATGGCGATATTACCAAAAGTTCTCTATAAGTTTAATGCAATGCCAATCAAAATCCCAGCAGCATTTCTTGTAGAAATAGATAAAAGAATCATGAAATTCATATGGAATAATAAAAGACCCAGAATAGCAAAAACAATGCTAAGCAGGAAGTGTGAATCAGGCGGTATAGTGATACCAGACTTCAAACTATACTACAGAGCAATAGTAACTAAAACAGCATGGTACTGGTACCAAAACAGGCGGGTGGACCAATGGTACAGAATAGAGGACACAGTAACCAACCCACAAAACTACAACTATGTTATATTTGATAAAGGGGCTAAAAGCATGCAATGGAGGAAGGATAGCATCTTCAACAAATGGTGCTGGGAAAACTGGAAATCCATTTGCATCAAAATGAATCTGAATCCCTATCTCTCGCCATGCACAAAAGTTAACTCAAAATGGATCAAGGAGCTTGATATTAAATCAGAGACACGGCATCTGATAGAAGAAAAAGTAGGGTATGATCTACATACTGTGGGATCGGGCTCCAAATTCCTCAATAGGACACCCATAGCGCAAAAGTTAACAACTAGAATCAACAAATGGGACTTACTCAAACTAAAAAGTTTTTTCTCAGCAAAAGAAACAATAAGAGAGATAAACAGGGAGCCTACATCCTGGGAACAAATCTTTACTCCACACACTTCAGATAGAGCCCTAATAACCAGAATATACAAAGAACTCAAAAAATTAGACAATAAGATAACAAATAACCCAATTAATAAATGGGCCAAGGACCTGAACAGACACTTCTCAGAGGAGGACATACAATCAATCAATAAGTACATGAAAAAATGCTCACCATCGCTAGCAGTCAGAGAAATGCAAATCAAAACTACCCTAAGATACCATCTTACCCCAGTAAGATTGGCAGCCATTAGAAAGTCAAACAACAATAAGTGCTGGAGAGGATGCGGGGAAAATGGCACTCTTGTTCATTGCTGGTGGGACTGCAAATTGGTGCAGCCAATTTGGAAAGCAGTATGGAGATTTCTTGGAAAGCTGGGAATGGAACCACCATTTGACCCAGCTATTCCCCTTCTCGGTCTATTCCCCAAAGACCTAATAAGAGCATGCTACAGGGACACTGCTACATCGATGTTCATAGCAGCACAATTCACGATAGCAAGATTGTGGAATCAGCCTAGATGCCCTTCAATAGATGAATGGATAAAAAAAATGCGGCATTTATACACAATGGAGTATTACTCTGCATTAAGAAATGACAAAATCATAGAATTTGGAGGGAAATGGATGGCATTAGAGTAGATTATGCTAAGTGAAGCTAGTCAATCTTTAAAAAATAAATACCAAATGACCCCTTTGATATAAGGGGAGTAAACAAGGACAGGGTAGGGACGAAAGTTTGAGAAGAAGATTTACATTAAACAGGGATGAGAGGTGGGAGGGAAAGGGAGGGAGAAGGGAAACCGCATGGAAATGGAAGGCGATCCTCAGGGTTATACAAAATGACATATAAGAGGAAAGGAGGGGTAAGACAAGATAATACAAATCGAAGAAATGATTTACAGTAGAAGGGGTACAGAGAGAAAAGGGGAGGGGAGGGGAGGGGAGGGGGGATAGTAGAGAATAGGACAGACAGCAGAATACATCAGACACTAGAAAGGCAATTTGTCAATCAATGGAAGGGTAACTGATGTGATACAGCAATCTGTATACGGGGTAAAATTGGGAGTTCATAACCCACTTGAATCAAACTGTGAAATATGATGTATTAAGAACTATGTAATGTTTTGAACGACCAACAATAAAAAAAAAAAAACAGACCACAGACTGGAAGAAGATATTTTCAATGCATATTACTAAGAATGGATAATAGTCATAATATATAAAGAACTCCTATAAATCAATAGACGAACTGTCCAACATAAAAATGAGAAAATTAGAAGACCAAATAGTTCACATGGTCAATAAACATAGGCAAATATGTCTATTCTTACCAGTACCTCAGAAAATATAAAATAAAACCATCATATAGAAAACAATGAACTGCACTGGTTGATTCCTACTACACTTCATACACAAGAATAAATTGCACATAGTTCCAAGATTCATAGGGAAAATAATCTCTTTACAAAATTTTAAAATGCTATGTTGAAATGCCATTTATATTTATCAACTGGCAAGAATTAAAATCTGTTATCAGCAAGAGCTGGTAAGGATGTGGAAAATAGGAATTTTCATACAATGTTGGTAGGAGTATAAATTAGTCCAATCATTTTGAGAAGAGTTTGAGTAAATCCTGTAAAGATGTGAACACTCTAAGAGTAAGTATTTCTATTCCCAAGGAAATTCTTACTTAAATGCTCCCAAACATACGTGTGAAGGGATTCATAACTATACAGCTGATAGTAGAAAGACAAGAAAACAAACTTCCATGCTCTCAAAGAAGAAAATGAATAAATGATGGTATGTTAATATATGTATTATGATGATTTAGTTGAAATGAATGTTCTAGAACTATGCTTATCAAAATGAATATATTAAAAAGCAAGGCTAACCAAAAAAACCAAGCTATAAAATAATATGTACTGTATGATATCATTTAGATAAAGTTTTCAAACACAAAAATATTTTATAATACTTTTATACATGCAGAGGTCATAAATACACACAAATGTCATGAAAATGGTAAATATAAATTCAGAATAGTGGTAACCTTTAGGAAGAGAATGAGCGGGTTGAGGACGTAAGGACTACTCTCTATATATGTTCCAATTCTATTTATAATGACATTTTAACATAATCTGATGAAATTATGAAAAATGTTCTTTATGGTGAAGCAATGCCCTTACTATATGGGTATTCATTAGCTTATTCTTTAGAGTATTCTGGGTCCACAAAATAAGCATCTTATCAACTTTCTTCTAACCACCCAATGTTTCTGGGACTATCTGTTCATATCTGTGACAACTCATGATCTATTTGATATCTTCCCTAATTGGGGAGCTTACTACAATAGAACAGTATTTTTTCAGAATGCCTAGTTTCTGAGCTGAAAAGGATGAGTGCTATTTTTGGAGTTTCTTAGTCTCAGAGCCCCTGAAAGGAAAAAGGTTGGAGGGAGTAGAGAAGAGGGACTCTTTAGCATATAATATTTGCACAATTGTAATTAAATACTTCCAAGAATTACCTACTTGCCAAAATATATAAATGTCTGAGACCCCTCATGGTTCCTGCATTATCAAGATTGCCACAGTCATCAATTACAGTCTGTACCTTCTTCCGTCCACGTGGCTTCTGCCACACTGCCAACCTAGTCATTCACAGCTCAGCAGGTCACACATTCCCCATGTGCTGAGAGATCAACTTGTTCTTTACTTTTTATAATAACATGGTTTTTAAATGGACGGGCATCAACTGAATGCTTTTTTTATAATAATCCTGTCATTGAAAGCTTCTGGTATTTACAAAGTCCTGGAAAAAAAAAAACAACCTTTTACTGAACTTTATGAGGCAGCCAATTCTGTCAGTGGGCAGATTTGACAGTGACAAAATTCTTCCCCAAGGAGTCTGAAATCTGTTGTCACTGAAATTTCCACCACTTGGACTTGATTCTGCCCTTGGAAACCCCCAGGATGAGCTTCTCTAGCAAGAGTAAATGCATGGTGTGTGTGTGTGTGTTTTCCTACATATATACACAACATATATCTCCTATACATATTTCCAATTGTACCCTATGTTTTCTGTCCTTTTAGAGAAAAATTATAATTTCTGAGTCTGCCAAGATTCCAATATGAAGGAACTGCAGATAAAGAAACTTTAAGTCACAAGAATTATTTGAAAAATATGGAGACCTAAAGGTGGCTATGTTTTTAAAACATGTCGACTTCAAGTAATTAAAATTGGAATATCACTTGTCTGTTACTTCCAAAAAAAAAATCATACCTTAGGGTAAGGAACATAATTTCACAAACAGATTGTACATCATTATGGTTTTTCTATAGTTAGAATCCAAAAAAGTTTCACTGAAGAAAAAAACTATGCTTTATTTCCTTAAGAGTAGATGATTTATGAAGATTACTTAGTAGCCACATAGCATATATTTTATTGGGAATGGAGAATCCCCGTTGAGGTTTTCTCTTGGGGGTGTGTTCTGGGTGAATGATACATGGGTAGTGATCTTATGCACAATTATAAATTTAATAGAGATCAAATCAAGCATTAGTTAATATTTTCTACTCATGGCAGGAAAGGGGAGAAGAAAAAGCAGAAAGAGATAGAGAAGGAGGGCAGAGAGAAAAAGAAGAGAAGGAGCACAAACCATCCTCGACAAACAGCAAAGGTTCAAGGTGCCGGACTCCATCCCTGGGCTCCCCAGCCAGGAACCATAGCTTGGCCTTCCCTCCTCACCCACAGGAACCACGTGAAGCTGTCCACACTCAGGGAGGGGCCAAGGCCAGGCCTAGGTCAGAGGCACTCATCTACAGCAGCTGGTCCTCCAGAGGGGGGCACATAATACAAGGTCACTTCTGTCCCAATTCATGCACTGTTACATCTCCTTCACCCATGCCTAATACTATATAAACAAAGATGAATTCCTATAAATTCTAACTCTATTGTTTTTGGCCACTCTGTGGCTTCCTAACTAGATATTAATGGAGTTCTCCATATGCTAGCATAACTGTTGGTTTTTCCTCTTAATTCCTGATGTTTTAGCTTCTCTAGCCCAACCCTGAGCAGAGAAGGCCTGTGTTTAATTTATGACAATCTCGACTGCCCAGGCTCAAATTGCCTCAGACTATTCCAGCTCCCTATTCCAGCTCCCTATTCCAGCTCCCTTCTGTCTACCATTTGAAATCGATCACAAGCTCCTATACCTCCTTCCAAAAGACAAATGTTGCCAGGACAATGAGACCCCTGGCTTGAGAAGGAGGAAATGTCTTTAACATTATTCAAGAGTGACACTGTGAGGAAGAATCAGTATGCCATACAGAAAAGGGTGGCCTGGGGTTCAGGGCAGTGCCTTCTTTGCTAGCTCTACAACTGTCTGCCAATTATTTCACCCTGGAAGTATTCTTCAATCTAACTTCCCAGTTTGTAAAGCAATTTAATGCTTGTTACCTCTTTCACCTCACAATATTTTATCAAAAGGACAAATTTAATCACTCATTTCTCTGCTTAAAACTCTAATGTAGCTGCCCTTCTCACTCAGAAAAAAATTCAAAGTTCTGACTAATGAGGAGACCCTGCATGATCCCATCTCTAGCTACTCTCTGGCATCTTCTCCTTCCCCTCTCCCTTTTCCTCCTTCGGTTACTGTCACACTTGCCTCCTGCTTGTTCCTCAACTACATCTAGGAGGTATATGCGCCAAGGCTTTTGCATGTACCGATCTCTCTGCCTGTATGTTTTTCCCCTAGTTATCTATACTGTTCTCTTAGTTCATGATGGAGTCTGCTCAATTTTTATTTATCAAAGACCTTTCTTTCCCTTACTCTGTTTCATGTCTCTTTATAGTATTTATCACCCTCTGACACATTATATGTTTATTTGCCTCAGTCATGTCTATCCTCCTATCATAAGAACATAAGCTCATTGAGAACACTTTGCTTTTCTCCTTGCTATAATCTGATGGTCTAGAATAGCACCTGACACATAGTAAACAAGCAAGAAATGCTTAATATTTGAGTTAATGGTATTAGCTCCTAAATTATATATAAGGAACTTGAGAATGAGAAGGGTTAAATACCAAGAACATGGAGTTATCAATCCATAGCAATGTTAATTTTTCTAAATTGTAAGTACAAAGATCTATACCCAGCTTAGCCATTTGCCAATCAGGTGACCTTGGGATAATGACCTATGTACTTTGAATCTTGAATTTTATATAACAAATATGCTTTTCAAATTTGCATAATTTTAAAATGTACAGTTCATATTTAAAGTCCCCACCACTGTGAGTTATGTAGAATGGGTAACCAAAGTGTCTTTTATAAAGATCAAAAGTCAGTGTGACCCATTTAGGAAGTGGAGAAAACAAGCCTTCCAACCAATCCAGGGTTTTGAAGTCCTCTGTAGATCCAAAGTGCTCCCAGATTTTACCCTCAGAAGATGCTCAATCAATTTTCTAGAACATCAATCCCATTATCCAAACCTCACCTATTTTCTGAACTTATCTTGGAAAGGCTTACAACACTTCCAGCCTCCTCAGATTCCCACTTCTTCCTTTGGAAAGACATTCTTCTTGGAATTTGCACCACTCTATTTGACACTGGTAAACTGTCTTGGGTTCATTTTATTCTAAATGATACATTCTAAATAATAAGATACTTGTTGATAGACAAGACATCTCAATTTGACCACTCCTGTGTTTCTAATACCATCTGAACGCCAAATTTACATCTCTGGCCCAGACCTCTGAGCTCTGGACCGAAATGCCTAAATGTCTTATCCAAGTGGATATTTTATAAAAACTCTATTTGACATGTCCAAAGTTGAATATTTCCCTCAAGCTGTCCAGTCTCTCATCTCAGTAAATAAAATCACCACCAACCAGCTGCTTACACTAGACACACACACAGTTCTTTCCCTTTCTCCTAGCCAAACCCAGCGAACTCTGCTCCCTAAATACCTTGCTACTTTCTTATTCTAGAAGATACTATCATCATCTGCTGAAGGAATCCCTGCCCATATCCCTGAACATAGTATTACATTCCCCAACCCCTTCCACAGAGCATTTTCACATGAAAAATCTGATCATACAGTGTCCCTGTTTTTCAAATTCTTCAGTAAATTTCCATTGGTATTAAAAAGAAAGGTCAAGCTCTCAGCCAGCCCTGCAAAGTTGTGCATGATCTGTCTCCCCCTTGACCTTCAGCCACATCTGGCTGGAGCCACTCTCCCAACTCAGGCATCCTTTCACCTCCTTGACCTGCAAAGCATGCTCCCTATTCTCAGTGACACAGCAGAGTAGTTCAGGGAATGAGCTCCACGTCAGTCTGCCTTGGTGTCAAGCCAGGGTTCTGAAGTGCTCTGTAAATCCAAAGTGTTCCCAGCTCTTACCCTCCTGGCCTGTGACATCAGCTACATTGCTTAAACAATTCCCTTATCTGTTTGATGGGGGTAATAAAGGGGCCAACCTTACATGTCCCATGCCATAAAGATTAAAAGTACTTCCCACAGGGCCTAGCAATTAGTAGGGTGCACAGTACCTGTAGTTTAATCTCAGCTTCTCCCTTCTCTTTCCCTCACCAGCTTCTACTCATCCATCAATTCTGAACTAAACATCAAATCATCACCAGAGCCTTCTTTAACCCTTTGGACTAGACTAGTTTCTTCCATTTTGTGTCACTGAATAAAATGATGATAAATAATTATTTCCTTTTAATGCCTATCTTTTCCATAGACTGTAAGCTTGCTGAAGGCACAGAACAAATTTGTCTTATTCCCTTTTGCATCCATAGCTCTTAGCAGTGTCTGCAAATAGCAGGTACCCAAAAAATACTTTTCAAGGAAATTATTCAATAAAATATCACTTGGGATCATTTGCAAATCCCCCAATGCCTCCACTTAGGTACTGTACTTAGTACATGATTAACTAAATCAACTAAGTGTATTGCTCCCCACAAAGGTTACTGGTTGTGCCCCAGTACCCATTTCTACTCTCATGGTGTTAGAGCTACTGGTTTCAGCTAGGCTCAAGGCTGTCCAGATAAAAACTGTAGACTCCAGCTTCCTTTCCATTAGGAGTAAGCTTCCTAAGTTCTGATTTACTGGCTATGAGTAGAAATAAGGTGTACAAATTTCAGATTGTTACTTTAAGAGGAAGGACAGTGCCTTCCCCTTCCGTCTTCTCCCTTCTCAGTATCTTTCCCAAAATATTTTTAATTTCAACTCCTTCCAAGTATTCACACCTCTTCAATACTGTTCAACCAAAAGAGGGTCAAATATCAGGCCAGAATCAGGTTCTATCTGTTCTAGAATTTGGCTACCAATCAGAGTCCTGCCAGGTAAGCCATGGAGAGGGGCATGAAGTTCCTCCCTAGCATCCTCATCCACTGAGTATATCCCAGGTTTTTTGTTTTCTATTCATGGCTCTGGATTCATTCATATGTTGGCCAGTCCCTTTGAGAATCTATTTCCATTTTCTGAAAGCAACACTTAAGGGCAAATGAGTGAGCCTGTTACCATCATTACTGTCCTCCTTCCTTAGCCTCTCCTCACTAATGGAGTGATCTGACTGTGAAAAATTCTGGGGTTGCCTGAACCTCCATGGACTTGGAGGTGCCCTTGGCTGGCAACCAGAATTCACAACCCAGCCAAACGTTTTATAAAAACAAGTAGCATCTTGGGCCAGAAGGTCACAGGGCCATGAATTAAACTGCAGAAGAAAATGGATGGAGGTAGGATGAGGGTCCAGGGTTCCAGGACAGTAGTAGAAGTTATAAATATTATATAAAATAAAAGTAATAATAGAGCTAGAGGGCAGAACCTGAACATCCTTTGTGTTGAGTAAGCTGAGTTGCATAGCTGGAGTTGAGGACTCCATAATAAGGGAAATAATGGGCAGGAGGCCAGTGAGTAAAAATACTGTTAAGAAGGAAGAAAAGCTGAAAGTGAGATAAGTGGAAATATAAGTTTTCTGTGCAGATGCAAAGACTTCCATTAAAACTCAAAAGAATGGCGGCTCTGCTTTCAAATCGGCATTGGTAATAAGTGATTGTCACAGAGAGATGGCTGCTGCATCCAGGACACTAATGGTACAGTCAGATCTCCATAGAGAAAGGGGTATTCAGGTCTCTTCTCTGTAGTGATGCAGGACAGAGACGGCTGAGAACACTGCTTAATCAATTTCTTTTTTTGCTCGATGGAGGTAACAAAGAAACCTACCTTATAAGTCCCATGTTCTAAAGTTTTGTGAAGAGTTTACCCAACATTAAGAATCAGTTTATGTAGCCAGACACAGTGACACATGCCTGTAATCCCAGTAGCTCAGGTGGCTAAAGCAGGAGGATCTCAATTTCAAAGCTAACCTCAGCAACTTAGCAAGGCCCTAAGCAACTAAGCGATACCCTGTCTCTAAATAAAATATAAAAAAGGCTGGAAATGTGGTTCAGTGATTAAGCACTCCTGAATTCAATCCCTGGTACCAAAAAAAAAAAAAAATCAGTTTGTGCAGCTGGGGATATAGCTCAGTGCATAGAGTGTTTGCCTAGCATGCACAAGTTCATGAGTTTAACCCTTAAGCCCCTAGCACCACCCCCCAAAAAGAATCTGTTTGCATCCTCTCTTTTCCAAAAGAACAGTTTGATACTAGAGGTTGTCTCACAAAAACACAATTGTTAATATGGGTTGTGACAGGGTAGCTCAGAAAGTAAAGGCAGTAAACAGGAGCTAGAAGTCTCTTGCCAAAGGCCTTTCACATTTGCCTTTCAAGACCAAAGATGAAAACAAGATAAGCCTCATGGTCTAAAGGCCATCTTCAAAGGACAGCTTTACTTACCTAGGCCTATGGGAAAGTATATGGCATATAATTGGGCCACATTCATCATTTGTAAACTGATGGGTAGATAAGAGTTCTGACTCTTAGAGCAAATACCAACCATAAGCAAATATACAAAAGCAGGGAGTCAGGGTCATGTTCTTATTAGTTCTGCTTAAAGAAAAAAGAAAATAAACTGAGGCCTAGAGAATAAAAGTTGCATAACTTATATGCATAGGGAACTTTAACTTACCAGTTCCCCAAGACCTGATCTTCTTTTGAAAGCCAAGCTCTCACTTGAAACACGGAGAATCCAGGCAATGCCTATGCATGCTCAAAAATGTTTTACCACCCTCTTTCAGCCATCTGGTAACTTTAAAAAATGTGCCCACAATCATCACATATTAAACAAAATACATCAGAATGTACGTTGACTGGATCAAGCTCCTCCCTATGTTTTGTTATAGTCTGAGGCCTTCCTTTGGTTATTCCTTAAAACCAAATAGCCTAAAAATGTATGCCTGAATCAAACCAAACTGCATAATCTGTTTCCTTGACTGGGTAGGCTTTCTAGGAGTCCAGCAGTCCAAACCCTGCCTTCAAGCATGTCTGTCTGTGTCCAGCCACACTGAGGATAAGTACCTATTATCAGCTCTTAAGGAATGGAAGTGTCAATGGAAGTGTCATGCTGAGATGCAGCGAGGTCAGGAACTGGAAGTCAGAGGTACAAGGCCAAACAGACCTGTCCTCAAAGACATTTCATCTTGAGAGAGAAATAAGAATATCAATGAATGTTTTAAAATGTCTATGGAAAAGTTCCTCCTAAAAGGAGAGTATTCAGAGTCAGGCAGACACAGTAGTGCACACCTGTAATCCCTGCGACTCAGGAAGCTGAGGCAGGAGGATGGCAAGTTCAAGACTAGCCTGTTATTAACCAAGACCCTGTTTCAAAAACAGGGCTGAGGATGTTTCTTGGCACTAGAGCACCCCTACGTTCCATCCCCCCACCTTATACACACACACACACACCCCCACACACAAAAGGAAGATATAGGTTGCTATGAGATTGTAATAGGTTGAATGGTGGCCCCAAAATGATATATCCAAGTCTTCAGCCCAAAACCTTTAAATGTCACCTCACTTGGCAAAAAAAAAAAAAAAACCAAAAAAACAAAACAAAAAAAAAACATGTCTTTGTAGATATAACTGAGTTCAGGATCTCAGGGTGAAATCACCATGGATTTAGGGTGGACTCTAAATTCAATAATCAGTGTCCATATTACAGAAGAGGACAGAGAGAGATGGAGGGAAGAAGGTCATGGAAGATGGAGGCAGAGATCAGAGTTCAGCTGTTGTAACCAAGGACTGCCTGCAGCTACCAGAAGCCGGCATGGGCCAGGGGGGCGTTCTCCCTAGAGACTTCAGAGGCAGCACAGCCCCTGCCTAAACCTTCATTTTGGACTTCTGAACTCCATAATCATGACAAAAAAATATCTTTATTGTTTTAAGCGACCCAGTTTGAGATCATTCACTGCTGCCATTCCAGGAAATGAATACAAGGACCAGTAGTTGAGTCCTGCTCCAGAGAATGCGGGAGGCCTCCCAGAGGAGATGTCAGCAGCCCTGAGTTTTCTAGGATGGAAAAGAGAAAGCACATTCCAAGCAGAGAGACACACGTGTGCAGAACCACTGAGGCACGACACGGTAAGATACACTCAGAGAGCTGCGAGGCAGAGAGGGCTCATGTCCAGGAGCAGGAGGTGAAGCTGGAGAGGTGGTCATGTAGGACCTCATGGGTAAGGCCAAGAAATTTAAAAAAAAATGACCCCCAAAACTTTGGAGAGCATTAGCGGGTTTTAATCAAGACAGGATCATAATCAGATCTGCATTCCGGGTGGACCCCTGATACAATGTGGAGAATGGAGCCTGACAAACTGGAAAGAGATCAGTTAAGAGCCACTGAAGCAACCTGGACACTAGGCAGGGAGGGCCTGAACTCAGAGGGAAAAAAGGAACACCTACCAGAGAGACCATGGCAGATATGTGGCTTGTGAGGATGGAAGGTGAGAGGGAAGGAACAATGTGTGACCCTCCCAGGTTTCTGGCTTGGACAACTGGGTCTTAAGAATGAAGCACATGCATGTCTTCTTTCCTTTTTTTAAATGTGTTTTTTAACCCACACATATAGATAGGAGATTAATTTTTTGTGTCAAAGTACTTTAAACATTTCCTTCCAGAAATCAAAAGGTGAAGACATGGTTCCTGTTTGGGAAAACTCAACCAGGTGGTTGAGAAAAATGCTAAATCCCCTTTACCCTGTGTGCCAAGATAACCATCTGGTTATCTTTAACTTGTGATCAACTCACGAGTTAAATGGTGGCTGAGAGGGGTCAGCACACAGAGGGAAGGCTACGGATCTCCCTGGAAGAAAGGGAAGAGGACACAGGACAGCTCTGGGAAATTGGGAACTCCCAGCTTATTTATGGAGCCTAAGGCCCCTGCGGAGTGACTCAAACTGGCAGCCCATCACCTTCTAGATTTCAAGTCACAAAAGGCCTCTGCTGGATCCAAGACATGGAAAACCGAGACAGAATCTCAAATCCTTATAGGGTATAAGAGACTGAGGGGGAGGGAGCATTACCATCTCCACCTCTCCCCTCTGGGCTCAAACTAGCCCAAAGACACTCATCACATTTTCCTGGTGATCCATCTGTGGCCCTCCCTCTGTCTGCCAGCCCCACAGTTCTGCCAGAGAAAAGGAGACAGATGAGAGATGTTAAAATTGGAAGAAGTAAGATCCAATATCCAGATCTGGTCCAGATCTGTGATTTGGAGGAACCTCCCTGCTCCTCTTAGACCTGCTGTGTTCTGTTAACACTGCCAACTGTTTAAAGGTCTGGGCCATTCTTTTCGCTATCCCACAAGTAGATTATCTGCCCCTTTACCAGATCACTCCAAAGGGGTCTTCACTTGACAAAGGCTTGAAGAAGAACACGACATCATTTTAGCCAAATTCATACTGGTCCCTAATCTCTGTTTACACATCTCAGTCTGAACCTAAAGGAAGGTCAAAAAGGAATCTTGAATAAAGAAGAGACCCACTCCTCTTCCTGTCCTCCAAATTTGCATGAATAAGCAAGGAGGCTGGAGCTAAGGTCATGGTTAATCTTAACCAAGTCCAAGAAACACCAGCCAAACACCAAGTCTGACAAGTTTGGTGCTCCCACCAGCTTTGTTTCCTGCCTGGGTCTCCCAAAGAGCTAGGCATAGCCTGGAACACTCCATTTATGGATAAAAGCTGAAACAAATATTGAAAATTGGATTTTAATAGGATATCATTGCTACCCGTGTGTAGTAGTCATTGTCATTCATTCTTTCCCCCTCCTATTCTTCTTTATCTTTATTCTCCTCTGTCTTCCTCCTTCTCCTTCTTCATCTTCCTTTAAAAGGAGATCTCTTTATACTTTCAGCTCTGATTAAGAATTTACCTTTTCAGAAGTTCATAGGTACCCAGTTTAGAGTCAAAGCACGAAATAGTTCAGAACCCCAAATCTAAACCATATATAATTGCAAAACAAAGATAGGAAAATGAATGAAATGCATCCCCCATTCAAAGAACACTCTTAGGTCAGTTTTAGGGTAATACCACATTTTCATGTTTCATAAAGAGGGCGTCAAAGGAAACACCAGGACTACAGAAAGATAAAGCAGCTATCAATGAAGAATTCACTATCAAATGAAAAAGGGTACCAAAGCAAAGAACATTATATTAAAGCATTTATCAAGTGCTCTTCTGTGGATTAATAATACTTTCCATAGGTCAACACTGTTTGTGTGTACTTGTTATGAAACTGAAGGAAAAACCAGCATCAAAACAAGAAAAACTTTCCCTTTCTGGGAAGTCAGACTGACCCTACTTGTCCTCTAAATTGTTTCCAGAAGTCAAAGTTATCAAAAAGAGTTTCATGCAATTTTGGATGCTCATTTACCAACCGGGACACATTTTCTTGGAGCTAAAACCACAGCTCACGATTTGTCCCACTGATTCCCCTGCCAAAACCCTGGCCTTAGTTCAACTGAGGAAATATCTTCAATGGAGAAGCACTCATGATACATCCATTGCTCCAGAATCATTTTTCCATATTAGTTATGGGGTTGGAAGATGTAGAAAGTTCCATGATTCCATACAAGTGACCCACCCATTCCCAGGATGAGATAAGTAGTTCCTGGCCAAAACTAGACCCCAACGCCTAAGATAGTGACTCACCTACGCTCCAGGACATCTGCTCTCCACATTACACATGCAAGAACAGCAAAGGCCTCCTGCTCTCCAAAAGGGGCACCTGAGTTGATGGAAGAATTCTAGGATATGGCTTTAGTGACCTCACCCACCTTCACTTGGAGTCAACAATTGAGAATGAGCAAAACAAACAATTGCATTAGAGCTGCCTCCATATACCAGTCATATGACAAGGGTCATAGCTATGAAGTTCCTTCACCCCAAGCACAAAAGCATGTATAATCAGAAGCCCAGTGAATGTAAAGATGCAATCTATTATTTAATTCTCCCAAAATAGTCCCAACATCGAAAAAAATTATGAGCACAAGTGTGTTCATCACATGTTCAACCATAAGGTAAGAGCTAAGAAAACTATAATATAGCCATTTGATGAAATATGATGCAGTTGTTGAAATGAGCATACTGTGAATGACATTTAATAACATTGAGAACTTATGTTCTGAGACAAAGTAAAAAAATCACTACCCAAAATTAAGTATATGATTTTTTTAACAACCAGTTACTAAATAACAATTGTTACTTTAGTAATAATCAGTTATTATAAAAGAGTTTATAAGAACTTTTACATAAATAAAAAATAAGAGATGACTTACTTTTCATTTTTATGTTACTTCTTTTTTTAGATTTTCTACTTAACATATATTACTTTTATACTCTAAAAAGTAAGCTACTAAATACTGTGGAATTAAATATGGTCATGGCCAAGGTGGCCTGATCCCCAGAGCTGTCTGCTCATTGCTGATTCCCATGATACTCAAACACTGGAGGTAGAAGTGGCAGAGTGGCCCCAGCTCCATTCAATCTGGAGTCCAGTCTCTCTGGTGGTACATATAATATTTGATGATTCAATAAAGACCCCTGGGCTGGTCAACTCCTTAAAATAATCCAGCTGGCAAAGAGCATTCGGTGGTGTTGGGTGGATTAATTCATTCATGTTTATAGACAAGCTCACTGAGATTCTTGGATGGGAGTCATTCCATGCTAAGGAGTGCAAGTATTCGGCTGAGTACATTTCCAGGGCAAACTTCCTACCACAAATTCACTAAACTCAATGCAGATGCCCAAATCCTGGATAAAATTTATGTAAGTTGGCCGGTGGACTGTGCAACATTATAATAAAAATGAACTGGACGTCAAATCTCTACAGCCAATTTAACATCACCACGTCTGGCCTTCCTGGGGAATCATCAAAGCTGGATCCAATGGGCCCAGAGGTGGACAAACCCCAGGCCACTGAGGAGGAGGATTTCCTGGCCCTGGGTGGGTACTGATTTTTCCAAGGTTATGTATATGTCCCACCACAGTCACATAAATGGTCCAGAGGAATCATGGAGACCAATACAGGCCCATGAGACCTAGACAGAGCATAAATAAAATAATGATGCAAAAAAACTGTGGATGTGGCAACAGTACCAGCTCCCTACAGGAAGAACTGATGTTGGACAGTCTGTGGATAGAGACAGCTACATGGGGGGGGGGCACCCCCTGCAAAGGTCAGAGCTTCCTGCAGGCCTTGTAGCAGCCAGTTTCTGACAGTGGGAGAAGACAGACAGAGGACCACAGGCAGAGTTTACAAAGGCGTGGGGTACTTCTCAAGGCCAACCATTTCTCCCCACCCTTCCTACCAGCCAGAGGACAAGTCAATGCTCATTTGTTAGTGAAAATGAAATATCTAAATCACCCAGAGGCTGTGGACTTGCATTTCAGAGGGTGCTCCTTAACCACACCTCAGGGATTTCAGCTGAAAGTGGGGAAAAAAAAAAAAAACAGAAATAAGAGATATCCCAAGGGGAGTCTGTTTGAATCATTGTCTTTTAAAGAGGTTTAATTTAAAGAGGTGATAGGTATGAAAGAGAAGTTAAGTCATAGACACCTCCCTCCCTGCATTCCCCTGCTTCAGTCTCTAAAACTTGAAGTCCGTAGGAGACACGAAACTAGCAATATCCCCCTTTTACCTCTCCCATGAAGAGACCTCTTTCTCTTGCCTCCAGAATTAGCATCTCCACTGACCCCATTTTCAGTATATTTTCCACCTTGAACTCCAGATCTGACCTGTGTGGAACAGAAGTATCTCATAGCCTAGAGAGACTTACGGAAGCTGCTTTTGCCAAAATAAATGACTTCTCTTAGGTCTATAGATGCCCAATGAGTAACTAAGTACATGATAAAGCTGGCCGTCTCTGTTTTCATTTTGTGCCTGTCTCCTTTATTACCTTAATGGGTCAGAACCTTGCTCAACCCTACACACAGTGTTTTAGTCAGCTTTTCCACTGTTGTGACCAAAAGACCTGACAAGATCAATTTTAATAAAAGTTTATTTGGGGGAATCACAGTTTCAGAAGTCTCATCCACAGACAACCAGCTCCATACCTCAGGGCCTGGGATAAGGAAGAACATCATGGTGGAAGAGTTCACAGGAGGAAAGCAGCTAGGAGTATGGACCAGGAAGGAGAGAGAGAGAGAGAGAGAGAGAGAGAGAGAGAGAGAGAGAAGAACTCCACACAACAAAGACAAAATATATATCCCAAAGGCACATCTCCAGGGATCCTCCTCCTCTAGCCACACCCTACTTGCCTGCAGTTACTACCCAGTTAATCTCTATCAGGGGATTAATACACTAAGGGCCATAACTCAATCATTTCAATTTTAAATTTTCTTTCATTGTCTCACACGTGAGCATTTGGGGGATACCTAATCTATACCATAACAAGCAGTGTTTATCTACATCCTGGTAATACGAGGTTTATTAACTCTAAATGCACCTAATCTATTTCATCCCCCTTCAAGACTGAGGCAAAATTTGTAGGGACACTTGACATCAGCTTCCACAGATGGCCTCCTGGAGTGGTACCTAGAAGTCTCCAGTCATCAACTCTTCCAGGGTCACAAGGTCTGAGAGATAAACATCCTACACCCTGCGAAGCCCTGACATGTGATGAGGACTCTTCTGGAGTCACTTTGCAGAACCAGAACTTAGAGAATGTTCAAGCAGACCACAGTTTGACCAAGACTGCTTAATTATGCAGGCCTCTCCCTCCTGATCAATTCTTTTTTCTTTTTTCCAGTGGAGGAAGGGGATATGTGGAATTGAATCCAGGGGCACTTAACCACTTAGCCACATCCCCAGCCCCTTTTTTAAAATATTTTATTTAGAGACAGGGTCTCACTGAGTTGCTTAGGGCCTTGCTTAATTGGTGAGGCTGGCTTTGAACTTGTGATCCTCCTGCCTCAGCCTCCTGAGTCCCTGGGATTACAGGCTTGTACCACTGTGCCACCTGCCTCAATTCCTCCTCTATTTAAACCTAAAGCTCATGTCAGCAATGCTAGACAGGGCTGACATGCTGAATCTCACTTTGCCTTCTCAACATGGCCATATTGATTAAAACTTTCTTTTCTGCTTTTCACCACTACCTTTTCTGTTTGATTTTGGGGACAAGCAGTCAAACCTAGATAGTCCTAGGACTCCAGTCTCCAGTCACACTAGGACTATGAAACATACACTGTATCTGACTTTGAATGTTGGGGGCAGGGGGAGGGATAGAGAAAGAGAGGTGGGTAGGGAGAGAAAGTTCTTGTTGTGTTCTTGAGCTCATAATGAATTGTCAATTAATAAGTGAACCTGAAGATATAACCCTGGAAATTGGACATCAACTTTCCTCGGTGACACTCTCACTTGGGCTTCCCCTTCTAAAGGCACAGGGGGCTACAGGGACACACCTCTTTCCAGGAAGGCTGCAAGAGTAAATGAGGAACACATGGGGAGTCCAGGGGGAGAGAGAGGGAGGGCCCAAGGTTGGCACCAGTTCAGAGTGCTATTTTCAAATGTTGGCATTGGGTTCATGAAAATGATAAACATAACATGTTTAAATGGCAATACCTTCAGAGAGAGAAAGAACACAAGTGTGCTCCAGGTTCTCAAACAGTCTTCAAAATATAAGGACACTTATTCCCCATAAATAGCAAGACATCAAATCTTGGCAAGCCTGAGTAAGGGGGAAGAGTTAAAGGGCATATTTAAGAACTGGTAGTTCCTCAATGACCCCACATGATCAAGACAGGGCGTCTAAAGCCCTGCGGCTGCTCAGCTACAATTGAAAGGTTTTGACTAGCACCATTTTTTCTGTTTGCTCTCAGATCTGCCATTTTCTTTCTCTAATGCATGATACAGGGGAGTGATCTCTGGAAATATAATTCCCATCTTCCCTTCCCAACTGGCTTTGGCTATACTCAGCCAATGGGAGGTCCAGGTGCAAGGTTGGCAGGTATGTATGAAAAGGATGAACCAGGGTATCCCCCAACACACACACATACACTCTCTCTGCTTAGTGCAGTGGTTGCAACGTCTCCATATGTTCGCTACCCACTGTGCTATGCTTTCCTTGGGCAGGGTCCCATCTTCCACCATGCAGTGTCTGCTGTAATTCCAGTTCATGCCAGGTGTCCCCAGCCATGGGCTCAGTAGTACCACCTCCTTGCTTAGTCTCCGGCTTCCTGCTACTTCTTGTCTCTGAGTTGCTCTACCACTCTAGTGTGGCTTGGCAGCCCTTCTGACACCTTTACTAGTTCCCTGAATTAGATTCCACCTACTGGATTCACAGATTTCTGATCTTCTGGCTAGACCTTGACTCAGGCACTTCAAGACTTGGGGACACTTGATACTGTCAACATTTGCCCCAAATCTCTGAATCTTACCATTATAATCTGAAATCCAACTTCCAACTGCCAAGCATATGTATTTCTTTGAGGCTTTTTTAATGGTCTGAACCTTCTCTGCCATGTGATTGCTCAAGGCAGACCAGAAGCACAGGAGAAATCTCTCTCTCTCTCTCTCTCTCTCTCTCTCTCTCTCTCTCTCTCTCTCTCACACACACACACACACACACACACAACACACACACATATACACACACACACACACAGTCATACTTGGTGACTCCAGTGATTGACAGGATCTGGTATATACCCAGCTGTCTCATTGTTATGGTTAGAATATGTACATTCCTCCAAAATTCATGTTGGAACTGAAATCCCAAGGTGATATTAGCAAGAGGTGGGGACTTGGAGTAATCCACTCTCAGGAATGGATTAGTCCTCTTATAAATGAGGGTAAAGGATTACTCTGGTACCATTTAAGCTTTCTGTCTTCACACGTGAAGACATAGCAACAGGCACCATTTTGGAAGCAGAGAGCAACTCTCATAGACACCAGATCTACTGGCATCTTGATCTTGAACTTCTCAGACTCCAAGACTGTGATAAATTAATTTCTGTTGCTTATAAATCACCAAATGTAAGGTAAGTTGTACTAGCAGCAGAAACAAAAAACACTCATCCTTGAGGCAATAAAACTCTAAAGTACACATTCCATATAAGCTTCCAGAATTTTCTAATGAAACCAAGTCCTGATTGCCCACAGGGGCAACCTGACTGACAAGTCACCCTTCACTGGCTGCTTTCCCATCTCTTATTGCCTTGTTCTACTAATGGGGTTTCAACCTCCCAAATAAATTCTGCATGTGAATCATTGGCTCAGGGTTGGAATCTGGACGAGTCTAAAGTAAGGAACCATTTTTCTTTTTCTTCCTAGTTATTTGTTCTTCATGAGAGTTAATGCTCAGAAAGAACAGAGTCCATCAGTGATGGGGCTACAGATGCTTTGGGTGATAACTCCTTCTAGAGCATGGCCAAGTAGAACATGGCCGTGGAAGGACAGGGAAGTTCCTGCCTCCTGTATCTTAGTCAATTGTTGTCAGGACAGTCTCAAGGGCTCTTCTTCTCCATCCACAAAAGGACAACTCCACTGGTTTTGTTTGAAAACTCCTTTTGACCATCATGTCAAAAGAATCACAGGAAACCCAAACACCTTTTGACTCTCGAGGACTATTTTCAACCAGTACTTTTGAGTTTCCAGAAGGCTCATTAACAGAGAAAGGGCAGGGAACCTGAAGGGCGTGTGTGTGCTTCCACTGAATTCTAGGGAAGTGAAAAAATCATCTTGGCCCTGATAGCAAAAGACAAATTTAATTTACATGTTTCAGGCCATATAAGGAAAAATCATTTAAACTGCAACAAGAAAAGTCCAAACTGCAAGTCAATAGTGGCTAACATCACACACCCCAATGGTATGTGCTGGCCTCTATTAGCAACTCTGCTGTTCCAACATTCCCCATCACTGAACATATTTGGGCCTGGTGTTTTCTGAGAAGCTATGAGGGTCTGGTCTGAAATACCATCTTGACTGTGCCCAGCTTCAGCTTCAAGCTTAGACTGGCTGCATCTCCTCTCCCACTGAATTCTCATTTTTATGGGCTGCCTATCTCTCTCTCTAGCTCTTCTCCCACCATCCAAGCCTCAGAGCTCTCCTTATTTGTAACTTCTTAATTTAGACCCAGGCCAGTAGAAATGTATACAGTGAGCAGAAGAGAAGGTCTCATTTTAGCCAGAACTTCTGATGCTGAGAATGGGCTGTCAGTTGAAGAGGGCCAGAGCCCCCATTCTGATGGCCTGGGCCACCGGAGGAGTCTCTACTTGGAATGAGTAATTCACAGGCTCCATGCAGAGAGATGTTTATGGACACATTCTACACTTCTCTGGCATCCTTTTCCGTGAAACCTAAACCACCCTGGAGATTTTGAGTAAAGCAAGGATTTAAAAGGATGTTCATGACCAGTAACCTTCAATGCCCTCCTTCCTCCCCCCCCCCACACACGTATTCACATACATAGAAAAGAAGAGATGATAAAAGAAAGACAGAAACAGAAAAACAATATACTGGGCCAGATCTACCTTAACACCCAAGAGTCAAGTTACTGGGAGTCTCAAGGAGCAGGTACAGCCCACAGTTTGCTGTGGGTGTAGCCCAGTTTGCCATCCCAAAATAAATCCCTGCAACTTCGAAACACTATCTTTTAAAGCTTTTCTGCTCTTGGCTGTCTCCATTACTCTTAAATTTTGGTTGAACCTATTAAGCCATTCCCAAATTTTCTAGGTTCACTATGCCCTTAGTGACTCAGCAATTTTGATAGAGTGCCATTAGGGAAAATACACAAAAATACATGATAGTTCATTTCATCCTTAACCCTAATTACTTACTGATAGAATTATGCACTTTTTAACACTCTTCTTGTTCTCATCCTTGCAGTCAGACTGGATGTCACTCATGCTTCCCGTTCCAATTTTGTGCTACAACCATGGCAAACTCAGATTCACTAAGATACGCCAATAAAAGACATTCAGTATTAAAGTTGACCACCTCTGAGGTAATATTATGGGATGTAGAGTTAATGTCAAGTATTGTTGGGTTTCTCTCAAAGATGTTTAAAAATTAATATCACAACTGTGAATTCATTCTAGTACCCTGGGTGCCCTGGGGCACAATTTGGAAACTATGGTTTGATGAAACCATTTGTCCATGATTTTTTCTCCTGTGCACATGTAAAAAAAAATCCATAACCAAAGCAAACATGAATTCAAACATGTTCAAAAATACCCAAGAAAAAGTCCTGAAGGATCCAAACCATACTGGTACCTGTGATTATATCTAGGGGAAAAAAAAAAAAAAAAACATTGGGAGGAGATAGATCCAAGGAGACTTTTACTTTATCTCTATTGTCAGGATTTTTCTCAAGAAGAAATGTTTTCATGTATTTCTTAGGTAATTAAAGAAATGGGCACAAAAGAAAAAAAAAACTTTACCTACAATATACCATAAGATAGTACTAAATTCTGTTCAAAGAAGATCAGTCCTAAGCTCACGTGAAGGAAACTTACTTCCTGAGGTACAGCTGGGACAATGTGATACACATGGATGTATGCTTTTCATGCACTGAAATTCCTGACAGCATTTTCCTTTCTAAAAACTTCTTCTTCTCATTTTGTACCATAGCAATTCTCAGGAGGTGAGAGTCAGCCAGAATCACCTGTAGCCTCTTCCAAACTAAACCTGTCCGACCATCTTGCCAGAGTCTAATGGCCCACATTTTATTCCCATCACATATTCGTGCTGTGGGTATAGAATGTTTCTTTCGTGTTTGGAGCTGTGGCTTGGAGGCTGCTAGCCAAGGGCTGTTATTTCCCAGACTTTCTTCATGTAGGAGGAGCCGTGTGACTACATTCCACCAATGAGGGAAAGGGATACGGAATCCAACTCCGAACTCCAGTCCTGCAGTCCTCATAAGAAGACACATCTGACCATCTGAGAGGCCTGACCACCCCTCCCCTCCTCACCCCAATTCTCTGGCTCCAGCTCCATTGGTTTCTCTGCTCCTTTGCACGGCCATTTCTCTTGGCTTGAATGTCCCAGTGAGCATGGGACTATAGGTGAGAAATGGAAGCCACTCTATGAGAGACGGAAGAGAGAGGGAGAGTAGAAGGGAGAAGAGCCAGAGTCAGAAACAATAATTTAGAAGCAAAAGTAAAATAAAAAAATAATAGTCCATAAAATTGTCAGGGGGCAGCCTTCAGGAACAATTCTAATTTGCAAACTGTGGTTCAGCCAGACAGTTACACTGTTTCCTTATCTTTATCACCAAATATGAGAAACTCAAGGAGGGAAGGAATCAATACCTTACAATCGTTTCAGAGCTGAAACAACCCTCTGGTGCCTGTCTTTATTGGGTGAGCTCAGGGGCTAGTCTGAGAACCTAGGAACCAGTCTCCTTCCCAGATGTCCTTCAGAGTGGGCTGGAATCCAGGCTTCCCTCCTGACACTCATTCCTCAGTTCATGCAAGAGCGCAGAAGAGAACATCGTACCCCCGTGATTCAGAATTCAGCCCTTTACAGTGAGGATCCACAAAACACTCAGACGATTAGTGACTCTGGGCATAGTGCAAATAAAAAGAGTTTAGAAATGGAACCAGGCTCACCTCCACTTGTCACCGTGGAAATCTTAGGCAAATTGAGTCCCTTTCTCTGCCCCACTATTTCCCTTGGCCAATGAGCAACATTCTTAACCCCAAAGAAAAATCTGAGATAATTACTTAGTCTATTTTTGACCCTGAAGTGGTTATTAAGTCATTTAGTGCCTTCAAAAGAGAGCCCAAGGGAACTTTGCTCCATAGAACATTCTGGTAAACCACAGAGGGTCTACATGGAAAGCCTGGACCATGTCCTCCTTGGCCCTGGGGAAGAGCCTCAGACAGGACCTGTCCACCCTGCTTCCCGGGCCTCCCTTCTCCCACACACACTCTGACAATCTCCTGGCTTCCGGTTGCTGTTGTCCCAGCCTCGTCAGAGGCCATACCCTTATGCATAATTTATTCCACATGTTTGTTTGTTGCGCCTGCCAGAGGCATCTGTCGTAAATGTTTCAATGCCTTAACTTTAGATGAGTTTTCTTTTGAAATAATTGTCCCCAGGGTGGTGCACTGAACAGTAAATTAACACCCATCTATCCGCGGGCCTCCTCTTGGCACAGGCCCCCCATTAACTTCAGTGCGCCCCATAAAACATTCATTAAACAGAACCTTGCAGGCAGCGCCAGGCAGAGAGGGGAGGACGGCTGCCTGCACCCACCCTGGGTCAAAGATTTGGGTGACAACAAGTTCCATGAGGCAGCTCCTGGGAATAAATAGACTTTTGTTTGAAAGTCCTTTCAGGGACATGTTTTATAGGAAAAATCTCTTCTAAGACCCACATCTTTCCTCCCCCAGCTGGCTTCATGCTCCCTGAATCTTGACCCAACAGTATGGTTTCCCTCTTCTTTGAAGGCTTTGGTTATCTGACTTCACCTTTGACATTCCAATGCCTCCACCTCCCGCCGCTCCTCTTCCTTCACACCAGTACTCAGCAGTTCAGAAATGGTCCGTGCGTATTTGTTCATTATGTTAGCGGCAAGCACACTTGGGCTTTTTCTCGATTTCTTATCTCTGTTCCCCAATAGCCTCTCAGCTCTCCCAAGCAGGTAGCCAGCTGGCCAATAATCTGTGACAATAGGTTGACATACACTGGACCTTTGTCCCAGTCCTCTGCCAGTTGCTCTCAGATTCACTCACTGTCCTTCCTTACTCTACTCCCATCCAAGATGTTTTAGTCAGCATTTTCTCTGCTGTGACCACAAGACCTGACAAGAACAACACAGAGGAGAAAAAAGTTTCCTTGGGGGCTCGTGGTTTTAGAGTTCTCAGTCCATAGCTGGCTGGCTTCAAACCTCAGGGCTAAGGTAAAGCAGGACATGATGGTGGAAGAGTGGTGGAAGAAAGAGGCTCAGGACATGACCTCCAAGAAGCAGACAGTGAGATGCCACCCACTAGGTACAAAATATAAAACCCAAAGGCATGCACCCAGGGACCCACGTACTCCAGCCACATCCTACCAACATTCAGTTAATCCCTATTAGGGGATGAATTTACTGATTAGGTTAAGGCTCTCATAACCCAATCCTGTCATCTCTAAATCCTCTTGCATTGTATCACACGTGAGCTTTGGGGGGAACACCTCAGATCTAAACCATAACATCAGGGCACTAACCCTGGAAGCTGTATTTCCCAGAATAATTTATCAACTGACTTTTGGTTACATTTGGCCAATGGGAGGTGCTAGTGAGAGCCTGGAGGGCAGGCAGGGGAAAGTCATGGTATCTCTCCCAACTCTCTACCTGCATCAGACCTCATTTCCAGAAGCGCTCCTCCTGCTGGGTTCCATCTCCTGGCTCCTGGACTCTGGTAACCTCACCTCCCTTCCTGTCCTTCCAGCCCCAAGAGTGAAAGCCACTCCCTACTGTTACTAACCCTTCACTGCTTCACCACCACCCCACCTGCCTCAGCATCCCTTCTTCTAACACTTTTGTAATTAGTTCCTCATTATTTTCCCCTCTATTGCTCTACATAGCATGAGCTTTGTTGTTTGGCTGTTCTTCATTAATACAAAGTTTCTGGAAGGAGAAGAGACAGGGTTGGAATTAAAGGGAGCTGAGTGAAATGTCAAAGAGATAAGAGGTCCAGACCAGCACAGCTGCTCAGTCCTGACAACACTAGCACCTTGCCTCAACTGAGGGCTCTGCCATCTTACATGGACAGAGAAAAAGCTTGCCCAGTAGGGAAACTATAGGAAACCTCTAAATCTGTTGAGGACAGGCAATTCCAGAAAAGGTTTCTTCTGATACAGGAGGGGGAAAAAAACAGCCTATTCTTTGATGAATAGTTCCAGACTCCATATTTTTCCTGTGAAACACAATGTATATTTGTGTCTATATTCCTGAATTTCCCCAAATGTCTGTCGACCCTCTTGCTGCAAATTGAGCTAATACCACTCCCTGATGTCCTCAGTGGAACAGAGCCTCACTCCACCAAAATTTACACAAAACCACGAACACAAGGTAGCAGTTTGTCCCTCACCTACTTTCCAACAAGCACCATAGTCCTTCCTGTCTATAATTTAGGGAAGAAGAACTAAACATGGATTTTTAGGGGGTATATGAGGATCCGTTTAAGAAAACATTGAGAGGTGAAGAAACTCAGGGTTAAGAACACCGCTTTCAAGTCAGACTACCTGGCACACACTCTATCAACATATTGTATCAAGCAAATGACCTCTCTCCCTAAACCTCAGTTTTCTCACCTGTGAATAGGGGATCAAAATGGTTTTGAGACTTAAAAAATACTTGTGGAATCTTACACATAGAGAACATTCCCTAAATGTTATTGTTATCATTATTAACATTCCTCTTATTCCTACTACCTAGAAAGTCAATTAGAGTAGTTAAAAGAATAGCAAAATTTATGATGTATAAGATAAATAAGGGAAGTTCCCAAGGTGATGGGTTGATGACCAACATTTCTGCACATCAACGAAGAAAATCACTGACTCTCAAAACTGCAGAGGCTATAAAATCCAATTTTTCCATATGACCGCTGGGGCAGAAGAGACTCAGAGAAAGGCTCAGCGACCTGAGGAAGCACCATGATTACTCCCTTAGGGTTCTGACTCCTCCTCTGCCAACCTGTAAGTCTTACCATGTTGTTCCTCCCCAACATGGATGTGTTGTTGTCACCTCATTACAGTATAGAACATTTCATTTCAGGTCAGCATCATGTTGATATGATGTGACTTGTTCTCAGGGAAATCTCATAGAAAGGTTTGTTTTCTAATAAGAGTACTGGATACAGTGAACATCATACTGAATGATGAAAGGTTACATTTTTTCCCTCATTCCATTGGAAACAAGACTAGAAAATCCACTCTCACCACCACTATTCAACATTGTACAGAAGAGTCTAGTCAGGACAATTAGTTAAGAAAGAGAAAACATCCAAATTAGAAAGGAGAAGTGAAACTATTTCTAACTCACAGAAGACATGACCTTGTAAATAGAAAATCCTAGGGAATCCATTAATAAGATGAAGATGAAGATGAAGAAGAAGAAGAAGAAGATGCAAGACCTGTACACTGTAGACTACAAAACATTGCTGAAAAATAATCATCTAAATAAATGGGAAGATATACCATGTTCATAGATTTTAAAACTTTTGTTGTTAAGATGGAAATACTCCTCAAATTAATCTACAGATTCAATTGAATCCCTACTATATTCCAAATAATAATAATAATTATCATTATTATTATCCTTCTTCTTTTCTTCTCTTCCTTCTCTTTCTCCTGCTCCTTCTCCTTCTTCCCTTCTCCTCCTCCTTTACTCTTTCTTCTTCCTTACTCTTTCCCCCTCCACTTTTACTCTTTCTTCTTCCTTCTTCCTTCTTCTTTCCTCCTCTTCCTTCTCCTCCTCTCTCCCCCGTTGCCCTCCTTCTTCTCCTTCTTTATAAGCTGATCATGAAATTCATATGGAGATGCAAGGCTTCCAAAATTGTCAAAACATTTTTGGGAAAAAAAAGTACAAAGTCAAAAGACTTGTACTTCTCAACCTCGAAATTTATTACACAGGTGCAATAATCAAGACAATGTAGTATTGGCATAAGGACAAACATTGATCAATGGAATGTATTTATTGTCTAGAAATAAACTCTTGCATTTATGGTTGAGTGATTTGCATATGAGTGTGTCAAGGTAATTCAAAGGGGAAATAAATTTGTGCTTGAACAAGTGAATATCCACATGCAAAAAATAAATAAATAAATTTGTACTCCTTCTTTATATAATATACAAAATTTAATTCAACATGGATCCAAGACCTAGCTATAAGTATTACAACTTTAAAATTCTGGGGAAAAAAACCTAGGAATAGATTGATGACATTGAGCTAGGTAATAATTTCTTGGATATAAGAAAAGTACAAGTGACAAAAGGAAAAATAGATAAACTAAACTACTTCAAAATTTAATTTTTGGGCTTTGAATGTTATCATCAATAAAGTATGAAGATAATCTACAGAATTAGAACATTTGTAGATTATATTATCTCCCAAAATACTGGTGTTCAAAACATATAAAGAACTCTTATAACCTGAAAATAGTCAAATAATACATTTTTTTAAAAGGGGAAAGGATTTGAATAGACGTTTTTTACAAAGAATATGAACTACCACTAAGCACATGAACATTGGTTGTTAAGGAAATGCAAATTAAAACCACGATGAAATACCACTTCACATTACTACAATGAAAAAAATTAAAAAGACAGCTAATAATTGTTGGGAAGGATGTGGAAATATTGAAGCCTCATATGTTGCTGGATAGAATATCAAATAAAACAGCTACTTCAAAAATCAGTACAATAGTTCTTCAAAATGTTAAGCATAGACTCAACATATGACTCTGCTTCTAGGCATTTACCCAAGAGAAATGAAGACATATAGTCAAACAAAAACCAGGCAGAAGTGTTCATAGCAGCATTATTTATAATAATCAAAATACAGAGACCACTCAAATATCCATCAACTGATAAATGGATAAATAAAAGGAGGCAAATCCAAAAATGGAATATTACTAGTCAAGAAAGAAGAATAAATGAAGTACTTCTATATGCCATGACATGGATATAAAGCTGTCCTAAGTGAAAAGAGCTAAAGGCCACGTACCAAACGATTTCATTTACATGACAATCCAGAATAAGCAAATCTACAGAGACAGAAAGTAGATTAGTTGTTGCCCAGGGTTTGGTAACTATAGGGTACACAATTTTAGAGGAGGGGGATTTTAAATTTAGATTGTGGGGACACTTGGACACATCAATGAATAAACAAAATACCACTGAATTGTATATTTTGAATGGGTGGATTTTAAGAGTATAGAACTAAATCTCAATAAAATATTTTTTAAATAAATGAACTTGATATCTTTAAAATTTAAAAAAAAAAGACAGCAATAGTCCTTGGGGATTAAGCAGAACTGGATTTGATTACCACATGCCTCCCTACAACTAGCTGTGTGGTCTTGGGGAAGTTCCTCTACCAATCTGGGCTTTCATGGTAGCTTTTTACACTCAACAGGAAGAAAAGTAAGAGAGCAGGAAATACATGCAGCCCCAGGGTTACAATGAAGGCAGAATGTAGGTGAGTCTCAAAGGATGAAAGAAGTACATCCAAGGCGACCAGCTAGACTTTGATCCCTAACCCCTGTCTGTACACCAGAAGAGGTGCTTTTCCTAAATGTCACACACACCAGGGTGCCCCAGAACCCTGCTATGCAGTGGGCACTGACCACAACTTGTCCCCCAGGTGAAACCTGCTTCCCTTCACCAGACAGATGTGATTTGTGCTCCATTGTTATCTCCCATCAGTGGCTAGGTTTACAGCAAGAACAGAGGCATTTACAATAATCAAAGAATGGCGGAAATGCAAGAAGGATCCTGATGATGAAATTCTAGGCCATTTTAATCTTACACTGCTGCTCATTGGGAAGGTCATTTCCTCCCAGGGCCTATAAGGCATTAGATGCTTTGAGCTTTGCATTCTCAATAGTGTAATGAAAATAGATGTTGAATGCTAAAACATAAACATATGTATCATTCATAATGCATTCAGATGTTTTTTAATTATTCATGTTTCCTGAAAGTTATTTGACCTATCATGCATATATATCCAAGCAATGTTTATATTAGAACCACAGCCTCCATATACGCAATTCCAGCTCTTTGGCATTCCCGTCGATGGAATTAAAATTAAATGAGTCAGTGGTCAATAAAAGTTACATGTGATTTCCATAAAATTATCCATTGTATATTGCTCTTTGGTGGAGGAAGAAGGCTGCATGGAGTTGCCGAAGCTGACAGAACACAGAATGCTTGCTTTCTGATGAGGGTAGCTGTGATGATTAGTCTTTCCTGAGTATGAATTCATTATTTCCCTGAATAATTGGTGGTCTTGGATGTGTTCTTTGTCTAGGAAAAAAAATAACTCAGAGGTCCACCCTCTCTATTTCCTGTTTTGTTTTGAAAAATGCTGGTATTCTGGGCTCAAAAACACTACACACTTCTGTTTTGTTACTTGTATAAATTTGCACATCAAAATGAATGGTTCCAACTGAAAGGATGTAAAATAAAATGAAATTTGAATTCAAATCCAAGATGGAGAAAAGACATGTAAAAAACAAACAGATTTTTCGATCTTAACTTTTTTCAGAAATCAGACTGAAGAAAGACAAAACCACACACATACTCTTTAGATTTCAAAGGAGGGTGGCACTAAGAGACAGGTACTACCAAAGAGTGTTCCCCACATACACTCGCACACCAAGAGTATTTACAGATCACAGCAAATTCCGAAGCTCAGAAATGTGACTCTGAAGACATGCTCACTGTCACATTCCTACTTTTGGAAGCCCACCCAGAAAAATGAAATGTAAGGAACATTATGAAAAAACCTCAACCAAATACAAGCATGAATTTGCTTCTGTTAGCCCTAAGAGCCATTTCTTGCTTCATCCTTTGATTTCCCCCTCCATTTAGGAGGCAGTGTGACTACTGGTTGGATGCATAGACCCAGGTTAGAACCTTTTACTGACTGTGTAACCTCTGGAAAATGACTCAAACTGTAGATATAACGTTTTTTCCATTAGTTTTCATTTACATAACAATAGTACGAGCCTCATGGATTTACTGTGAAAATAAACAAGATAATACAGTACCCTTAGAATAGTGCCCAGCCTACAGCAAGCCTTCTGTAAGGGCTAGCTGCCAGTGTGGGGCTTGTTAGTGGTGGTTACCATTATTCAATGCTCAGGTGATGGTACCCAGAGGAACCAGGCTGGAGACCGTTATTTCTCCCCCAACCTGACCTCTTTGTCTGTTCTCCAGAAGAGGTGCCTTTCCTAAACACCCCATACACCCTGATGATCCCAGAGCTAGTATGCAGTGGGTATTGACCAGACAGTAAGAACCACCAGGAAAGAGATGGATCCAGTCAGGGAGAGAGCCTGCTACCCAAGAGTTCCCGCTGCAGGATGAGGGGAGATGCCAGGCTCTCACTCCATCCAGTCCCACATAACTCCCTCTCACAGCCCAGTCTCCCTTCACTAAGACAGTCCAGATACCATGACAACAGGATCTTAACAGATAAAGAGGACAGTGAGCAATCAGCACAGCATCTTACCTCATCCTCGGTCTCAGTCATATTTGTTTCCAATTTCTGCACGACTGACTTGTCGCTCTCCTTTAGCATTTTCTCTCGAACTTTGGTTTCATACTCAGGCCGGGAGTGTTCCTAAACCAAAGAGTCAGAGAGCGGTTAGTAAATAGGAAGAACGATGACCTTGGCCTCCGGGTTATAGCCAGACACATGGAGTACATCAAAGTCAGGGTTTAGGATGGGATGTTACTGTACATGAACCGCCACACCACACACAATCACAAAAAGTCTAGACCAGGAACACAATGTGGAAGACACAGGGCGAGAGGGGACACATGACACTTTTTGTCACACTGAAAACCAAACCTGGGCACGTTCCTGGGAATGGCACCGGTGTTGAGAAAGGAGAGAGGAAATGTTAACTGGGCAGCTGACCCAAAGAGAAGCCATGTGCTTTGCATAGCAGTTTGACAAAGGCAGAGGCATACACCTGGTCAACCCACTAGCTATCCTCAGACCTCAAAATTCCAAGGAGTCAAATCCCAGCTGGAGAAACAGATGTGCCCCCACAGCTGGGAGTTAGGGCAACAACAACAACACTTCTTCCCCGTTCCATTATTCTGTAAGCTAAAATGGCGACCAATAAACATCAAAGTCAACAGTGACCACAGGGAATCTTAAAACTCACTTGCCTGAACCTGTTTCCTGCACAGCATAGGTGAGTAACTCATTGGCAAGTACATCAGTGCTCAAGAGACATCGCTGGGCCATTCAGCCATACAGACCTGCATAGTGAGTCACAGGCATACGAAAGAGCACCTAACTCATCAAGAGAACCATGGTCAAATCAAATCAATGCAGATGCTGGGGCAGGAAGATGCATGAGTCACTTCAAAGGGAATTTAACAGTGTACACCTGGCCTCATTGGCAGGCCTTCCCTGCAGCTTCCAGTTCCAGGACAAATATCACGAGGTATGAGGACTTCACGTTCCTGCCTCATTTACTCCTAGGGATTCGGGTGCTGGCTCTCAGTGGACTTGGCTATTCAGAGAACACACATTTTCTTATCACTGCCTGCATGTCAGAGATTCCAGAGGTCAACAACATAGGCTCCTGACCTGTCTCTGGTTTTCCCAAGTCAAGCCATGATGTTGGAGAAACCATGTAACTAATAAGTATGACAGGACAGTAGGTGACGCTGTACACAGGCTTTAGAGGGTCCTCCATCTCAGCCAGTCTTCCAGGGTTGGTCAGTCCCACCCCTTCCAGAAGCCCTTCTCTGACTGTTGCAACATACCTACAGGCTAGCCAGGGTCTCCTCCCTCTCCAAATTCCTTGAGTTTTATAACTTACGCCACACACTGTAGCTCTTGATTACATATTTGTCTCTTATTTCCTAGCTGTTTGGCTTGCAAGCATATTCTTATCCTAACATAAGGTTTGGCTACCTGCTCTGTATCATGTTGTGTTTCTCACAAACTGGTACCATGCGGAAAGCACAGAATTCTTGAAATGCTGGTGAAGTTCATTGGATTCTGTCTCTCACCTTCATCCATTCTCCCACACAGCACTTTCCAAGGTGTGTTCCAAGAGAGTTTTAGCTAAAAAGTGATTTTTAGCATCCAAAATATTGGAAAATACCGCTCAATGTATCATCTTTCTAAGAGACACAATAAGTAATTTATAAAGCTCTGAGAAATGCTGTAAAGATATTTGGTTCAAAGTTTTCCTCCTTGGGCCCTAAAATTTGGTCACTTTCTTTCCTACATTATTCCAATGAAATATTTTAATTTAAACTGCAGGATAAACTTCTGGTGAGTGTCAAAATATGAACTGTAAACCTGCAAAGGGGATGAAAAAGACCCTCCTGATAGACTGATAGGATGTTTCCCACCAGTCTCTGGCTTTCCAAAACATGCTATGATACCACACAGAGTTTCCTTGTATCCCTCTAGTTGTTATAGAGGGATACAGTTGTAGCTCTGGCCCACCTCACCCCATGCTGGGGACCAGTTCAGATCTCTCCTATCTATTTAGAACAAGTCCAGCTTTTCAGCATATGGACAAGAGTCTGAAACGCAGAGCCAAGGTGTCCTTCAATCTGCTGAGATACATTAGGCAAGGATCTCCCTATTTGCTGTCAAGCAGCTCTGGTGAGATTTTAAAATCTTTCAAAAACTCCTGATCAGAGCAGAATCTAAGCCTGTAAGGACTTTTTTGACACATCCAGCCAAGGGCAGATTAACCTAACCATCCCCAAACACAACCTCCCTGGGTGGGTAATCTGATGTCCACTTATCACAAATACATAATCCTTCCCACCAACTACTGGGAACTATTTGCATCTGGAGAAAGAACTCAGGCCATCTCAGAACCACCTTTGGCTGATGCAAAGAGGTAAATCTAAAGATGCTTCAACAAATGTCCTCAACAAGGAGTTATCAAGCACCTACTACACTCTGAGTTCTTTTCGAGACACTGGCAACACTACTGCATTGACCCTGTAGACCCAGCCCCTCCTACCATACAGCTTATCTTCAAGTAGAGGAAACAGAAAGAAAGCTGTGCCAGAAAGGAGAAACCAGCTGATGGGGATAAGAGAATAAGAACAACAGAGGAAAGAAGCAGACCGGGGAGTCGGGGGAGGCCAAGCTGAGGAGGGTAATGCTTCCTGAGAAAAGGTGGCTCCATGTGATAGGTGAGGGGTGGGACAGAGAGGGAGGGGCAGGCATGAGAGGCCTCCCTGCAACGAAGTCATCCAGGGTCCAAAGGAGTCCTTCAACAAGTCCCTTGGTGATGTCCATAAAAACATCCCAACATTGGGACTGTACTGGGCCAGTGAGTGGGCTCTGGGGCCTGGCTGCTTGCCTCTTTCCCTTCTCTCATAAGAAAGCAATCTCAATCTTCTGTCTGCACCCAGGTTGACCAGATGGACTTGAGCCAATGTGCTTGTTTCCACTTCTCTGGTGGGGGATGGGGAGTGCAATATGCTGGGGACACCCATGGGAGAAGGACCAAAGGTGAAGAATGGGCTTTGGTCTATATGTGTGTCAGCACTCTTCTTCTTCTGAGTAGGAAAGTGCTAGTGAATACCACAGGGAGGAATAATACCTTGAGTTCCAAATAGCTAGGCTTGGGAGTATTTCTGGTACTGAAAAAAGGAATCTAATTAAAATAGAAAAAGCTTCTAACCATGGCTTTTCAGGACACCTGCCTCCCTCTCCCCAACACCCAATGTAATCTGCCTTTCTTTTGTCCCACATTTAGATGTTCGTACTTCGACATACAATGCTTCATATAAGTTCTAGGAATCAGATATAAGTCACACATACCTTTCCTAGCCTGCCTTTCATCCATCCCCATGACCTACAGTAGATGATAAGAAATCAGTGCCCACCCAGGCCTGGTCACCAGCCTGGCCAAAGCACATACGTGTTCCTTTGTTCCCTATTGCATCCCAATCCCTGTCTCCTGCAGCCAACAGGACTTTTCTAGTGATCTTGCTTTTTCTGTTCTATACTCCTACTTTTCCTGGGCTCCTGCTTGCTGTTGTCTCCTCATGGGTGCCCCCCCCCACTTCCCTTTGCTGCCCATTAAAATTCAACCAGTTTTCAAAACCCTGTTTAAAAATTTTAAAAAAGCATTTTCTCTTTTTACATTACCCAGAAGGAAATTCTCCTACATATTTTCCATTCTATTCTAAATATTTATAGACCAGATATAGGGATGCAACCCTTTGGAGATCAAAGAGATTGTTCCTAAGGTAGTTTCATACCCCATACCAAAATCTGATGCATAGCAGGTACTTAATGGATAGGCTCAAAATTGGACTGGATTTTTAGGTGTGCTTGATATTATAGTCCGAAATAGAAATGCATTAACAGAAAAAAGGTTGACCTCCATTCCTCTCTCATGTTGACCCTGGGCTGTCCACTTGTGGGCTACACCAAGCATGCTGAACCAACCAGTAGAAACCTCACCTAGAGATCCCATTAGGAACATTAGGCCCCAGATAAAGAAACAGATAAACCCAGTTGTGGTCAGGCCCCTCAGCCTACACAAGAGTTCCTTAATCACATACCTGAACTTACCATGGATCATTGGGTTAAACAGAAAAACAGGAAATCTGGCTATATGGAAAAAAATGAATTATAATTCCACTCCTGCCAGGAACCTGTTACAGAGATTTCAGGACATTGAGTCATAACTGATGCTTCTTTGTGTGCAAGTATGTTTACTTTTCTTCTTTAACAGGGAGATGTTCTGGCTTCTTCAGCTCTACTTAGCAGACACACTTAGCTTATCTCTAGCCCAAGCAGACTTGGATCCCAGGGTATTTCTTCTCTTCCTTGAAGACATCCTACTCCCTAGAATTAGGAGAGTAAGACCTATTCCCTGTTTACCTCCCCACACGATAAACCACATTCCCTCCTTCTCCCTCCCCACCCACCCTCTCTGTATATCTTTTATATATTTTATCTGTATATATTTTAGCTGAATAAAATGGGACCAACAGGACAATGATGTCCCCACTAGATCACCCACACCAAACTAATTTCTGTAACTCTTTCTATTGGGAGCACCAGTTCAGGCATTTATCTCTGAGAAATGCAATTGCTTTATTATTCTCCTGACTAATTTGAATCCCTCTCTAAAGGCAGAATCCACATGGACATTCTTTTTTGTCACAGAATCCATGACGGTGTTAATTTCAGGGCCTACGCTTAACATATAGGATGGGTGGATGGGGCTCAATCAATTGAAAACCAATTTTAACTGGGGAAAAATCTACATTATTGCAGATTTCATTCCATGCAACTGTCCTGCAGGCCCTACTATTTCTCAGCTCATCTGTTCAGAGGCAACTGGGACTAATTAGAGCATTAAAGAGAAGAAATGAAATACACTAGACTTGGGGATACAGAGGCGTGGAAACAATACTAAATTGGAGGTTTCATTTTTCTTGCTTATAAAACATCAGGACCACAAAGCCAGTGGTCCCCAGTTCAAGGCAGAAAACATCAGTTAGTGAGGAAAAGACTCACTCTCCATGCAGCCACCCATGGCTCATAGCCAGCCTTGGCAAGCGAGGACTCAGATAACTCAAAGTGCTTCCTAGTCCTCTAGACACAGTTCCCAGCACTTCATCCATAATATTGGAAGTATTGGAAGTTCCACTCCAATATTCATATTTGCTTTCCTGCCCATGGTGGCCTGTGATATCAGTAGCTCTTGAAAGTTGTAATGGTCACCACAGAGGGAGCTAACTGAGCTTGGAAGGGAAAGAAGAGGGAATAGAAAGCTAAGTGAGGTTGTTGTCTGAGGAAGGAGGATAACCATGAGTAACCATGACACACTGTCCATCATCACCTCACCAGCATCAAGACTATGGAACTCGCTCTCAAAAGAGCTGTGAGGAAAGGCTGGTTTGTTGACATCCTTTAAATCCTCTTCCAAAATAAATAAAATCAGCATACTATAGTGACACAGACATATCAATATTTATAGCAGCACAATTCACAATAGCCAAATTATGGAACCAGCACAGAAGCCCATCGACAGACAAATGTATAAAGAGACTGTGGTCTATACACACAATGGATTTTTACTCAGCCATAAAGAAGAATGAGATGACAACATCTGCCATTGGATGGAACTGGAGAACATCATGCTAAGTGAAATACGACAGACACAGAAAGTAAAGGATCCAATGTTTTCTCCCATTTCCCCCAAATGTGGAAACTTGAACTAAATCAGGGGGAAGAAGAAGGGTGGTTGAGGGGAATCCATAAAAATAGAAAAATCAGTGGAGTAGAAGAAGGGGATTGAGGAGGAGGGAAGAAGGACTGGAAAGGAGGAACTGCAGAATGAAAGTCACCAGATTATGCTGCATACATATATGAATATACCACAGTGAAGTCTACCTTCATCTATATCTATAAAGCACTCATTAAAATGAGATAGATAGATAGATAGATAGATAGATAGATAGATAGATAGAAAGAAAGAAAGAAGGGGAAGGGGAAGGGAGTAGAGGTAGGAGTGATGGAAGGGGAACACTTTACCTCTTGAGGAAGAAAGGAGAGAAAGTTGAAGTACTGGGGATCGAAATCCACCGGAGCAAATTATATTCCATGCATGTATGGCAATGTCAAAAGGAACCCCACTATTAGTATAACTCGAATGCACTAATAAAAACATTTTTAAAAATCATCTTCCCAGAAGACTCAATTCTAGAAGAATCTATCCTTTACTCTCAAGCTCACCTCCCAGTTTCACACACAGAGTTCCACCTCACACCATAGTAGTTAAGAGGTCTTTCTTTGTCCTCAGGTATCAATGGTCTGGCACCCCCCCATGCCTCTCCAGTGGTCCTCAGTAGGCCCACAGAGGCACTCTGACACACTCCAGCTCTGGGCTACGTAGGAGTGATTCCTATTCTCTGGCTTCATGCTCTCAAGTCTGCCTCCTGCCTCTTGCATCTTATGCCATCTCTTTTCCCAGAGTAGGGTCCTGGTACATATGACTATGCATTAGCCCAATGTCTTACAGCTCGAAGGAAGAAGGAACCCTTGAACCTTCTGCCTCAATGCCTATCAACCATGCTCTAGCCCATGGAGCCATCCTACAAAAGCAGCCACTATGTGACCCAGCTAGGGCTGGCTGATGAGACAGCAAACATCCATGGCTATCCTACAGAAGACAGTCTATTTCCAGGGTCAAAGCAAAGCAAGGGCCCAGAGAAGTACACAAGGGAACTCACTTCTTCCTCTTCTATACCAGTTAGGTCCCAGAAATAGCCTAGTCGCATCTGTAGTCTCTTCCAGTTTTCCAGAAACATGGTAGCTTTAAAAAAAAAAAAGAAAAAAATTCAATTATTTTTGAAGGGTGGATTATGAATAGCCCTTTCACTTTCACCAGTGGAGGTAGGGGATACATGATATAGATTTCACATTTATAAGCTTTCTTTAAATCTTAGCCCCTGTCTCCCACTTCTAGCTGAGCTTCTTAAAATATTCCACATCCGTGAATGGTCTGTAGATACACAGTCATGTATCACTTAATAAGGAAGGGAAACATTCTGAGAAGTAGGCATCAGGCAATTGTGTCAATGTCTGAACATCATAGGGTGTATGTACACAAATAGCTATGGTGTCACTAGGTCATACAATCTTATGTGCCCACCATTGTATAAGTAGTACTTTATTGATCAAAACATCATTATACAGTGTGTGGCTATATTAAAGGGACACACTCATACACACCCCTTTCCATACTTCTAAATTATGAGAAAAAAGATAGATTTGATCCTACAAAATTAAGAAAAAAATGTAGCACCAAAAACATCAAACAACCCAATCAGTAAATGGGCCAAGGAAATGAATAGACCCTTCTCAGAAGATGATATACAATCAACAAATATATGAAAAAATGTTCAACATATCTAGAAATTAGAGAACACAAATCAAAATTACTCTAAGATTTCATCTCACTCTAGTAAGAATGGCAGCTATTAAGAAAACAAACAACAATAAATGTTGGTGAGGATGTGGGGAAAAGGCAAGTACATACATAGCTGGTGAGACTGCAAATTGGTGCAACCAATCTGGAAAGCAGTATGGAGATTCCTTGGAAAACTTGAAATGGAACCACCATTTGACCCAGCTATCCCACTCCTCAGTTTATACCCAAAGGATTTAAAAACAACATACTACAGGGACACAGCCACATCAATGTTTGTAGCAACACAATTCACCATAGCTAAATTGTGAAACTAATCTAGATGCCCTCAGTAGATGAGTGGATAAAGTAACTGTGGTAGATATACACAACAGAATATTACTCAGCATTAGAAGAGAATAAAATCATGGCGTTTTCAGGTAAGTGGGTGGAGTTGAAGAATATTATGCTAAGCAAAGTAAGCCAATCCCCCAAAAAACAAAAGCTGAATGTGTTCTTTGCTCTGTGGATGCTGATCATAATGGGGATGCAGGGGGAGCATGGGAGGAATGAAGGAACTTTAGATAAGGCAAAGGGGAGGAAGGGGAAGGGAGGAGGCATGGGGTAGGAAAGATGGTGGGATGAGATGGACATGATTACATGGACATGTATGATGACACAAATGGTGTGACTCTACTTTGTAGAGAGACAGGAAAAATTTTGCTCTATATGTATACTATGAGTTGAAATGCATCCTGCTGTCATATATAACAAATTAGAATAAATAAGTAAATTTTTTTAAAAATTAAAGAAAGATGGAAGAATGAAGAAAATAAAAATGGAGGGATTTGTAGCCTTTTGACCAGCCTCATCTTGCCTATGCATGGATTCTTCCTGAACCTTTGTCAGCATCTCTCTCCCTCATCTCTTTCTTTCTGTCCCCAGCACCACTTCCTTTCTATTAGCCATAATCATCTGATTCTGAGATGATGTAACAGCCTCTTAACAGTTCTATCTGACTCAAGAGTCTGGAAACTCAACTCTAGACTCAACCTATGTAGAATAATCTCCATAAGTAGCATTCACTCATTTTTTCATTTGTTCAGAAAAGATCTGTAGAACGTCTACCATCCCAACCCATCTGTCAGTTTGCCCATGGCTTTTCCAAGGGCACACACAACATGCTCTAGGCAAAGCTTGCTACCTAGTACAACCCTATAGTCAAAGCTGGTCCTACCAGGATTGAACACCTGATCTAGGTTCTGTTGATGGACTAGTCAGAGTCTCTCTTTAGAATACTGAAAAGAAGAAACAAAAAGAGAAGCAGAGATGAGAGAAACCACACAGCACCTGAAAAAGGAGGGAAGGCTCTGGTTTCTGATTCCTTCCCCAGCTCCAGTGCCCAGGAAGCCTGGCTATATTTCATTTCCTACATTCTTGAGTTTGCCTCTTGCTATCTTACAATAAATCTCTGCGTTTTAAGCAAGCCTGAGTGTATTTCTAATCCTGCAAAAATAATACCCCCAATTAAGGTATCTGTGATGTACAAAACACTGTTCTAGACATTGTGGAGGAGATGAGGTGAATATGATGCAGATTTTGCTTTCAAGTTGTTTGCAGTCTATAAAGACAGATTGTAAACAACTATAATACAAGGCATAAAAATAACAGAGGCTTAAGAATGATACAGACAGAAAACTATGGGTATGCAAAAGAGGAATGTTAGCTGTCAGAGGAGGCATGAGTTGGGCTTTAGCCAGCAGTGGGATTTAGGCAGTGAAAAGTGGGAGAATGCCAACACTCCCCTACATAAACTTTCAGTGGCTCCTTATGTCTTCTCTAAGTCTTCTCTGGATGTCAGGACCACGAAAATCTGACCCACTCCTCTATTGAAATCTCCCACTATTTATCAACACATACCTCATGCCCGCATTGCTGCTAAGCTCCTCACTGTCCTCTGCACCCCCAATTTGTGCAGAATGTACCCTTCTCCTATCCTATCCTATCCTCAGGTTTCCTGCCTCCTCCCATCCCCAGTCAGTCCAAGTCCCCTCTTTCTCCATACTCATACTGTCCTTTTGGTCACAGCACAAAAGGAAAGGGAAGGAATGTGATACTCCCCAAGGTCATCCCTCCAGCTCTACACCATCCCTGGTAGGGACCTACACAGACCTCACTGCATGCTGGGCTTGCTTGATTGCTGTCAGGTCTGCTGTGCTCTATCAGGGCTATCAACTCTTCCTGGGCTCATGGTTGTCCATGTTTAACTTGGGCAGAGCACAGAACTGGGAATGGCAAACACCTATGTACTAGTTGGCCATGTGATGACTTAAAGCTACATTTATTTACTTGCATCTACATTAGAATACACTAGTATACATGTTTTCCTCCCTTGTATTTGAAGTGTTTCTCATGAGTGCCACCTGACCTCTTGACACTGACATTGGCCTGGAGACACTCTGAGATCAGGGGAAAGTCTTTCCTTTACCTATTGTTCTTCATGGTGCTGAGAAGAGTGCGCATACAGCAGGGCCCAGAGTGCTGACCAAGCAGGGTCTCCATGAGAATAGGAAGTCAGACTGTGGGATCACATGAGAGGAGCAAAGCAATAATGGGAAGAGGAGTCATGGGGGCAAGGGAAGGCCATCATGCCAGGAACAGCAGCTCACAGCTCCTGGGTGCATGCTCTAAGCCAAGAATCATGCTAACTGCTGTGCATATATCTCATTCACTTGGCATAAAAGCACAAAAGAGTAGGTATTGTTTTGCACCATTTACAGAAGTGATGTTCAAAGATTAGCATGCCCAAGATAGCATGGCACCCTGGTTATGAGTATTGATTTTAAGACACAGAGCTATGTCCACTTTTTAAGAGCACTAACTTTAGTGACAAAGGACTAGGTCCACAAGTACTTGCTACAGAATCCAAAGATGATGAGGAGAAGATTTGGAACGTCCATTGAGGACAGTCTGACCTCTAACTTGGTGTCCTTAACCTCTATTCAGAAAAGATTTCAGAAACCCTCTCTCTCTACTTCCTCTTCAGTAGGGCTTCACTGCCTTAAAGTTTCTTGGAGTTTAAAGCCAGACTGCAGCAGGAGTACCTGAAGTTTCCTGCAGACTCCCATCCTGCTGACCAGGATGGGAGTATCCTCAAGACCAGTATCATCAAGACCCCGAGTTTCCACAAACTTCATCCTCACTGCCACCAAGACAGCTCTACACAGAGCCACTTCTTCATAAGTCTATTCCTGGCAGACCTGGGCCCTGGCCCAGGCCCACCCAACACAACACCACTAATCATAATAACCATGATAATGAGAAGCATTGCTATAATTTTTAATTGTAATTTGTAGGCAATCATGCCTAGGGCTCTTGGCTGCTGTAACCAAATACATGATCACATAAAACACAACAAGGCTGTTAAAAAAATAAATAAAAACCTCTCCAAAGCCAGGAAGCCTGGGCCCAATCCCACCCTCTTTGTATTTTGCAGAGGTGGAGGCAGTAAATGATTGAGGATCTTAGAAGGGGTGGAGGTATCTGCTCATCATGGCTTTTGAGGAAACACAAAAGACACTTGTTGGGGCTTAAACCCACAAAGTACAAGTGAAAAATCACAATTCTCTACCAGATATTATGTGTCCTAGGAAGGTTCTTGAGGGATCATGGGCCCAGAGTCATTATGTTTTAGCTACTCAGTGGTGGTAGTATCCACAAGATGAATGATTGGGAATTAGGGTTGTAATATATCAGAAAACGAATGTGTATTCCAGGTTCCAAATCAGTTCAAGTGGATCTCAGGGTCATTATAAGATGCCCTGCTTGATGAAGAGACACAGAGCTGCCCATGACCTACCAGAACACAAGACCAACTTCTCTTAGCTCTCCTGACCCTTCTTGTGGACAATTCCAGAGCTGTATGGCCATTTCCTGCTGTTTACTGCTTCTATTTTGGACTTCCCATGTGCTCTTGGGAAGCTGGTGTTCTTCCTGGAGACCAGCGTGCCCCCTTGGAAGTTTTCTGTGGTGGCTTGGCCATGCAGGATTTTTTTCCAGCTAAGTTCTGTCTCCACCCAAGTACAGATCCCCACAGGGAATGGAGAAAGTTTGTGTTCCTGTTCTTCCAGCACTACTGAGAACAGACCTCTCCCTCTCCTCCTTCTCACACTTTTAGGGACGTGTGACTCAGGGCCCCATCTTGGCATGCCCTCCAGACCCTGCGGAGGCAGCGATAAATCAAGCAGCTTCTAAAGCAGGATGGAGGTCCTGCTGGTCTGTGATCCTGTGGGAACACTAGGAGCCTGCACATTCACTGATGAGCAAAGAGCAGGTGGCTACTCAAATGGACTGAAACATGTTGACTTTGTCCTTTTGAAAATACACATGGGTGTGTCATTGTAGAAACATTCAGTTACCATGGGTGGTTGTTCCAGGTTAGTTTTTAAGACTGGGAGTGTGTATGTGTGTGAGAGAGAGTGAGTGTGTGAGTGTGTGTGTGTGTGTGTGTGTTTTCATGATCTGATAAGTGTGGCTCAGAGCAAGTTTGTTACCCTGATACTCTCCGGGGGGAAAAGAGGAGGAGGAAAGTGAAGAAACTATTTGTTCTTTCTTTCTCAAATCTCTCTGGTGGAAATACAGAAAACACCACTCTGGTACTCAATAAAATCTCTACAGTCTATACTCATGGTGTCCTAAATATAGCATTGAGCCTGGGGTCAGGAGGCCAGATCTTAGCCCACTTTTACCACCAGCTAACTATCCAACCACGGGGGGTTACAGCACAACATCTATGATTTTACATGACTAAGGAAATGTGCCTAGAGGATCCCATGGGTATGATAGGTGCTTTCAAATCATGAAATCATACATGAGGCCAGTATGGGGTTGACATTACTGTATCTAAGAGAAAACAGATAAGGTCATGAAGGATATTTTTGTTTTCTGTTCATCAGAATGAGTAAAGAAGAGAAAGGAATTGTCCTTAAAAAGCTTCTTGAGATATGAAAAAAAATCTACTAAAGAGAGCAAACTGAAGACTATGAATTGGAAGCCCTTTTCTAAGAACATTCACTGCATGGCCATTTTTAGAGCTTGATAGCTCTACAGAGAGTCCCCATATAAGCTGCATGATGACCCACTTACCCCACAGAGCCATGAAGATGGAGAAGACAACGGTGGCAGGGTTGTCAAACAGGTGGCTGGCCCGTGCAGTCCCACAGGCTGAGCTGAGGTTCCAGTAGTCACAGGACTTGTCACACAGGGGACACATGGTAAAGGCATTCTGCTGGTCACACATCTCTTTGCTGCAGTGGACAGATGCTGGGTCAGATGGAGCTCAGGTAGGGCCCAATTATAGGCAAGTCACCCTCAAAAGACCTCCCATTTCCAAATCTGTGGTTGAGTTTATCAAGTCCATAAGTAAATAATATCAAAAAAGTTAGGTTTGGATTGTTCATCTGAGAGTGTTACTCATATTTTGTCAACAACAACAAAATAAACAGAGACAAATGGTCCATCTTTTAAGGTATGGAACTCCCTGTCACTAGATGTATCCCAGAAAGTTAGTGACTGCATGTCAGAGATATTGGGCTTTGAATGATACCCTAGAAAGTTCATTCAAAATGTGTTGAGTTTGTGAGGTTGGTAGCAAGCATCAACAATTGTGAATTAATCACCTGCCTGAAGCTGGATTTCATCACCCATTCTTCAAGTATGTGCTTTCTTCTTAAACCCTACTGAATGACTCACAGATGTGTGGAATGGGTCACAAGTAGAATCAAACAAGTATGTATGGTTGGACCAGCACAAGCTCTAAAAAAAAATCCATGGGAAACAAATGTAATAAAGCTGGGTTGGAAGCCCTTTTCTAAGAACATTCACTGCATGGCCATTTGTAGAACAGAGATTAATAACCTCAATCTAATAAGAATTATCATTACCATGAAATAGGATTAGGGAGAAAGAAAAATTCTTCCAAAGTCTAGACCCTCTGGTACTTGGGAAAGAAGCATGAGCCAGAAAATATCAAGTGCCCATATTCTACCCTATTCCAAGGACACTTCTACTTAATGGGTGGATGAGTATATATGAAATTCCATTCATGGATTAGGTTATTAGGTGAATTCAACAAATTTGGGTTCATATAAAAGCTTACAAATAAGATTCAAAAAATTACCAGCACTGTCAGGCTTCCTCAATTTATCCCTTCAAACCACATCGTGGCTGGAAAATGAATGAACTCATCACTTTGGTGTGTAACAAGTGGATTGTTAAGCTCGTGGTTTTGGGGGAGAGAGGGTGGAGAACTCAAGAGTTCATGAAAACGAGACTTTGGCTGTTCCCACCGAGCAGCTGGAACCATGGTGATGGGGAGGCAGGGCATCCTGGGCTGAAAACCACAGTTCTGTTTTCTATAGAAAGAGGCAGCAGAGGGCGCTGCAGAGCATGGCTGTCAAGGGGGAGTCCACTGTCCCATGGTGGAGCTGGTGCCCTGTTCAAAGAAGGGCCTCCATGAAACCTATAAAGTTGAGGAACACTGTGTCCATTTCCCCATCATTAAGAAGTTGAAGAGTGAGAGATTTACTGAGAACTGTCACTTTCTGTCAAGTTCCAGCTTCTAGGCTTCTGTTTTTAATGAGCTATTAAGTCCCCATCAGGGAAGGGCCTTCTGTGTGAGAGAATGGAAACTCTAGGTCTCTGAGGATAAATTCTAGTTCCTCCACTGACTTGCTGCTAAGCCCTCCACTGGCAAGTGTCAATAAAAATGACTCATTCACATTGAAATTATTAAATGGTAATATCTTAGTAATAAGTTCAGCTGTGCTAGTTTCACCTGGGCACGTTCTTATTGGCAAATACAGAACAAGGTCTATTTTAGTCTTCTGAGTCAGGCAAATGTTCACAAGGTGGATGAGAAGAAATTGCTACTTTCAGAAAAGAAAATGTCCTCTTAGAAAACAGATTTATAGAGAAAATAGTTTGTCCATATAAGTTCTTGTAAAAAGCTTTGTTTTTAAGCCATGTCTCAGTGCTGCCCTTCAAGTGTGTACGTTAAGGACTTCACTTTGTTCAGAGTTTTTAAAGCCAGGACTGGGAAGACAGATAATCCTAGTTAAACTAATCTTAGTTAAATCTAGTCAATGCTAAAAGGTCAAGAATGAAGAAAGTATTAGCAACCAACTTGGTGCAAAGCACTTTGAAACATAAGTGCTGTGTAAATTATTGGCTTTTTAAATTAGAGTGCAGGCAGCTATCAATCACTTGTACAAAATAGCAGCCACAGTAGCATGGATTATTCTCTATTCGTCTAAATTTGAAGTCAGAATGCTTGCTATGTATTTTTTGATACAAGCGATTTTAACAAAATTCTAGAGACGTTCTGTCTCAAAATGACATTAAAATGACTTTGTATCCCCTGAAAGAGGCTGCCTCTGGACAAGTTGAAGAATGAGGAAGTCCACCTAGAAGTGAAATCATGTCTGAGTTACTCACTAGGTATATGAAAAATTCAGATCTCCAATGAGAAGTAATGGTGGCCATAAATCTAATGGCATATTTTTTCAACCCATCATTTTCTTTAGAAAGCATAGGAAGGTTGATAAATGACCTGACAATCAGTTGAACCAAGACCCTAAAGCAATTGGGGTTCTTAAGAGTGAATCACTGCTCACAAGTTGGGTAAGGCAGAACTTGCTAGCACAAAGTAGGGAGGTACAAAGAGGCAATTATTCAGACAAAACATCTGCTATTAAGGTCTCAGGCCTAAAGTAACAACCTTTTTTCTCCAATATGGTTTGGATTAATCAGCTTTTCCAAAAAATGTTCCAATCTTCCCTATCCATGTAAGTAAGTGCTTAACAAATGAAATCAGTCCCTTGGTAAGTAAAGTTCTATAGATGTATCACATGCACATGGAATTATTACTTACCAACTTTTGAATATATCTTTCATATCAAAGTTATTAGTGTGGAATAAAGGGTGCATTTAATATCTAAATTTAAAATATAAATATAAAATATAATATAAAATCTAAAACAATCCCAAAAATAGTGCAAGTTTTTAATCACACTTAGGAGTGACTGGGCTGATAGACACAGACCCATAAAGAATATGAATTTATTTAGATTCAATATTGGGATTTAGTGAATATTCCTCTGTTGATGAAGAGTGGCATTTTGTGTGTTTCCATCAGGCCCATAAATCTTGGGCTTTTGATAGATATGCAATTATGTTTAAAGAGCAGTCCTTTTTTTAAAAAGACACCTATATATAAAATACTTATTTTTTTCTATTTTTTTCATCCTTCCCAATTTACCACGTTCTATCCTGAGTCTGAAAACCAACACCCAAATTTCAATTTTATATTAGTCAATTTTAAACTTTCTTTACTGTTATTTACAGTTTAAAAAACATATAAGACTCCAGTATGCAAATACATTCACCCTTGACCCTCACACTTATATTGCTGAAATGTATCTCATTAAACATTTGTCCTTCCTGCTTGTAATGAATAATAATGCAGTACTATCCTATCTCATCATAGTTCATTTAAAAAATAACCCTTCAAATTGATTCCACAACCTACCCGTGGGTTGCTCTTCATAGGTGGTAGAATATGACATGCTCTAAGGGGCACAACATGTCAGCAATGATAACAACTGCATTTTACATGTGTATATCCCTGCACATATGTTAGCGGTGTGAATGTGTGGTGTGCGTGCCTGTAGCTAGATATATAACTTTGTAGCATGTGCAGACCGTGGCCATTTCCAGCTGCAGTGGTTGCTCGCCACATGTATTCCCATATGGGGATCCAGGGCACAAATTCTAAGCCCTGATGTGACCCAGCATGTGGATGCCCCACCCACCACACTGCTTTGTTTCCCTGTGCACACTATGGGGCTTTCCTGTTTTGATCAACCTGAGACCAGACATCTAGGAATCAAAACTAGACAAAGAAAACAAGAGAACATACCTAGGCAAGCTCCCAGTGAAGCTACTGAGCTGCCAAGGAGGGTTTGAGCCTTCTGAAGACTTCACTGTTGCAAAAGGCAAAGACTTTAAACCAGGAAGCAAAAAAGTTCACCTCCCATCCCTGAAGATTATTAGCAGTTGGACTTTGACAATTTAGGTAATCTCACTGGGCATGAGTTTATCCATCTCTAAGTGAAAATAATACTATTATCATATAGATTTTACAACACTGATCTCTTACAGGATCAAAGAAACTATTAAATAAAAATCACCTAGCACTATGCCTGGCAAAAGATAGGTATTTGAATATTATTTCTTCCTTCATAATAGATGGACTAGGGAAGGTAGCCCTAAAACCAATTAGAACCCTAATAACCAACCTCTGTCACAAAGGCCCCAGAACTCCCAATACTTGACAGAATGACAGTATACTTGACAGATGACAGTAAAGTTTTATACACAAAATATCCGAGCTCTTGTCTCTTACACCAAATTATTTAGCTTTATTCTACAGACCATTTCTATAGAGTGAGAGTGGCAAGAAGAACCATCTGGATCCTGCCTAATGATGGATACATTTTCCTCAACAAGTTCAATTCTGGGTCCTTCCTTCAGGACAGTCACTGTATCCCCCCCAAAATTTAATAGGTACTCATAATATCCCCAGCCTTCTTATCTACCTGGTCACGTTGCTATAGACGGATTGTGCCCATGACCACCACTGATTAGTCCAGGACCTCTACCTAAGTCAAACTGAGCCAATAAGACCTTCCCACTTGAGATCCATTGAGTATAAAGCTCTAGTAGCATTCATGACCTACTAGCAGCACTGTTTACATTAAATAGAGAAAATCTGTAGTGAAACCAGTAAATATTAGAAAGAACCAGAGTCAGGAGATAAACAGGAGACCCTGTTTATCCTTAGGTCATCCACAAGCCTGCAACTGGGTTCCTTGAAGTCACCCTAGAACCCTTATAATAAAGTCTCTTTTTTTACTCAATCTAGTTCAACTTGCATTTCTATCATTTGCAACCAAAAGAATATTATAACATGCTAGCCATTCATCAGTTTGCAATGCTAGTTCTAAAGACAGCCAGAGATTTTACATTCTAAAAGTTAGCTAAGCATTTTGTCTCTTGTACTTTTCCCATATATTTTGATTCATTTAATAGTTATTCATTGATTCTCGGCTATGTGCCAGATACTGTCTCCTTTAAGCTTCAACACCAACACCGTGAGTTAGCCTTTATTATTACTGTTTTATAGCCAGAAAACTAAGACTCAGAGAGTGAACAGTCCAGTCACCCAGTTAATACGTAACACTGTCATTCCTAAAGAGCTCCTTTCCTTTGTAGGCTGTCTCTCTCTCTTACAAGGACCATTCTTTGGTCAATCCCAGCACTGCAAGAGCCTCTCCATGGGTTCTGTCACTTCCTGCAGTTTCTGATTCCTGAACCATCCATTAACCTTCCTTCCTCAGTTTTAGAAGATCCTGTTTCTTCACAACATTTTATTCCAACAGTGTTTGACCACACAGATAGGTGATTTCTATCCAATGCTGCTCTGCACACCCTATCTTAGGTCTTATGAGAAACTAAAGAAAAAAAGTCAAGAAGAGGAAAAACATCATTTCTCTGGCATTTTCCTCCCTTCGGGTATTATTTACCTGCCCAGACCCTGGCACTGGGGTAAGGTCCACTAGGAAAGGAAGAGGGTCAAGCCCAGCACGGCTCTGAAGCCATTCCCAAATCCATAGCTCCCTAATCTCTCTGGAGAGAAGTTACCTGTGTGGTAAGAGAAGGAAGACAGAGTTTGGAAGGAAGCCTGTGAAATGTACTTGCAACTGGAGGAAACTCCAAACTACCAACATGTGAGAACTGAGCCTTTTTCTTTAAACCTGTCTTACCTGGGAATATCTTCTTCGATAGTTGCACATCCATAAAGAAAGACAATCACCCCAATTACAGAAGATGGGATGAGGAATGATGTATATAACCCCAGCCAGGCAAAATACAGCCCAATTTTTTCTCCAAAATATTTTCTAGGAAAAAAAGAAAGGAAAAGGAAATACATATTAAGAACATCATATATTTTCCTTATTTCTATTTGTTCTATGTCTACCAGTGGTCAGTGCAAATACTCATTAGTTCTTGTAATAAACACAAAAGGTTGTAGGTTACATGGGAAAGGGTGCACTTTGATGCAAAGAATCGACAACTGGTCTGTCTTTTCTGAAATTAACTGTATTCCATTGGAATCACATACAGACACCTGTCTTAGCTATTGATGTGAAACAGAGAGCTGCAAGAAAAAAATCCAGCCTTAACAGCAAACTAGAAATATACTGTACTTATTTTATGTTTGGGTTACCTCTCTACTGGTGGGAGAGATATGTGAAGTTATCTGGTATTATTGTTTTGATGGGAAAAGAGAGGAACCGCAGAATGAATTAGGTCAAATTATGCTATCATATGTAAATGTTTCATAGTGAATTCCACCTTTATGCATATCTATAATGTGCCACATTAAAACTGATAGATAAATAGAAGGAATACCAATTGGGTAGAGGAAGAAGAATGGGAGGATAAAGGAGGGGAAGGAAAAAGGAAATACTGGAAACTCCATATAATAGTTCATACATGTATGATTATTGAAAATGAGTCTCACTGTTATACATAACTATAATGCAGTAAGAAGAACATTCAAAAATAAAATGAAGTTATTTTACACACACATACACCATAAGTGTTGGCATTTTTACCAAACATTAATAATACATTATCATTTCAATCTACAGACACACGCACCTTCTTGGAATCAACTTATAGAAACAAAACACACAAATTGTGTATTTGGACATGCATACTTACATAGAGACATACACACACTCCTCAGAAAATCATTACAAGAAATTCAATAAAATATTAGTTATGGTTTCTTTGGATGATAAGATTATGGGTGATTTTTATTTATTTTTGAAACTTCTTTACTGAAGTATGATTGGTGTACAAAAGTTATACATAATTAACTTGCACGGTATGCGGAGATACCTGTGAGCACAATCAGACATTTACGAAATGTATCCTTCACCTCCAAGTTTCCTTCTGCCTCTGCTCTCTTTTTTTCATTTTATTTTTTCTTTTGTTTGATGAACACTTAACCTAAGATTTACCCTACTAGGATAATTTTAATTACACAATACACTATTGTTAACTACAGGGTCTAGGTTGTACAAAGAATTTCAGAATTTATGTACTTTCCATAATGAAATCTTTTTACCCTCTTTCTGTTTTTCCCTTCTTGCAGTCCCTGGAAATCACTCTTCTACTCTTTAGTTCTATGAGTTTGATAATTTTAAAATTCTTCCCAGAGGTGAGATCATGCAATATTTGTCCCTTTGTATCTGGTTTATTTCACTTATCATAATGTCCACCACCAAGTCCATCTGTATTGTCACCAATAGCAGGATTTCTTCTTTTGTAAGGCTGAATGGTCTTCCACTGTATGTGTATAGATCCTTTGTTTACTCATATATCTATGGATGTACACTTGAGTTGTTTCTACATTTTGGCAATTGTGAATGACAAGGAGGCTATAAACATTTTTTTATTTTTATTTTTTTTTTACTAATGACTTGTAGGAATCTTCTATTTTTGGATAAAATCTCTTACCATATGTATAGTTTACAGATACAGGCTCCCATTCTTTATGTTGTCTTTCACTCTTTGATTGTTTCCTTTGCTTGTATAGAAGCTTTTCAATTTGCTATAATCAAATTTATCTCTTTATACATTTTGTTATCTATGCTTTGGGTGTTATATGCAAAAAAAACATTGCTATTTCCAATGTTTACCAGCTTTTTCCCCATGTTCTCCTAAGAGTTATATCATTTCAGATTTTACAATTAAGTCTTTTGAATTGACTTTTTTGTATGGTATAAGATAAGTGTCCACTGTTACACTTTTGCAAGCAGACATACAGTTTTCCCAACACCACTTATTGAACATTAGGTAGTATGGACATTTTAATAACATTAATTCTTCCAATCCCTGAACACAAGATTTCTGTCCTTTTATTTTTGCCTTTTAAAATCATTTTTAATAGTTTTCAGTGTGAAAATCTTTTACCTCCTTGAATAAGTTTGTTACTAGGCATTTTTTTCTTTTTGATGCATTTGTGAGACATTTTTTTCTTAAATTTTCTTTTTAGATAGGTCATTGTTAGTATATAGAAATGCAACTGATTTTTATATGTTGATTTTGAATGCTGAAACTTTTCTGAATTTGTTTATTCCACCAGATTTTTGGATGGCATTTTTAGGGTTTTCTATAGTTAAGATCATGTTATTTGAAAGAAGAAAAAAATTTTAATCTTTTATTTCCAATTTGAATTCCTTCCATTTCTTTCTCTTAATTAATTGTTCTGGCTAAGATTTCTAGTACCACATTGAATAGGAGAGGCAAGAGTGAGCATCTTTACTTTATTCCAGACTTTAGAAGAAAAGCTTTCATTTTTCATCATTAAATATGATATTATCTGTGTGGTTTTCATATACATCTTCTATTATGTTAGGTAAATTCCTCTTAAATCTAATTTGTTGAAATTTTCATCAAAAAACAATGTTGAATTTTGTTAGATATTTTTCTGTTTCTATTTATATTATCATGTGATTTTTATCTTCATTCTGTTTCTATGAATATTAAGATTTAGATATGAGGTGTTCCCCCAAAAGCTCATTTGTGAGATAATGCAAGAAAGTTTAGAGGCAATAAGAGTCTTAACCTAATCACTGCAGTACTTCACTTGAATGGAGTAATTTATTTGTATTGCAGTAATTTATTTGTAAGGTGCTATGGTCCTCACATTTCTGGGTTCAATTTATTTGGGTACACTGAAGCTTTATGAACCTGAAAGTATATTTCTCTCCCTAGATTTTAAAAGATTTCATCTATTATTTTTTTTAAATAAACCACCTTCTCTCTCTCTCTCTCTCTCTCTCTCTCTCTCTCTCTCTCTCTCTTCTCTTTCTGAAACTTTCATAACACATATATAGGTTCACTTAATGATGCTGTTTAAATCCCTTAAGATTTCTTCATTCCTTTTCTATTTAATTTTTGTTCTTCTGATTGGACAATTTCAAAGGACTTGTCTTTAAGTTCACTGATTCTTTCTTCTGCTTAATTGAGTCTGCTACTGAAGCTGTCTCTTGAATTTTTCAGTTCTGTAACTATATAGTTTAGTTCCATAATTTCAGTCTGGTTATTTTTCATGGTTTCTTTGTAGAATTTCTCATTTTGTTCAAATATTATGCTCCTGGTTTTGATTTCGATTTTAAGTTGTCTATATGTGTTCTTTTGGCGCTCAGTGAGATTCTTTAATATCATTAATTTTAATTACTTGTCAAGCAGATTGTGGATTTCAATTTTAAAAAGGGTCACTTACTGGAGCTTTATTGGGCTCCTTTGTTAGTGTCACGTTTGCATGATTCTTGTGGCCCTCAGTTGGCAGATGTGAATTTTAGAAGCAGTCACTTCTTCCAGTTGTTACTGAACAGTTTTATCAGTTAAAGATCTTAATAAAACATGAAGGTAAGAAATTATGGGAAGGTCATCAGCCAGCATGGTGAGCCAGCTAGCAGTAAATGGGAAGACCTAAGCCAAGATCTAAAATTGTACATGCTGTCAGGATCCACGGGTAGGAGTGTTTCAAGAGTGTATGGGCAGATGGGCCTATTGAAAGGGTTTAGAAGTGGACTGGGCTTCTGTTCTACAGACTGGTATGGCTGTTGAGATCCACACACAGGTCAGGCTGCCTTTGGCCTAATGGGCAGGCAAGGCTGCTTATAGGTCTATGGGAGAATGGGTAGAGCTTTCACCATGTCTTCTAGTTTGTGGTAATGGGCATGCCACCAGAGGCACATGTGAACAGGATTCTTGTATGATATGCACACAGAGAGAGCTACTTCTGGATCTGGTGGTCTGTGGTTGGCTAGTCTTCCACAGGGGTGCATGTGGGTGGGACTGCTATCAGAGGGCACAGCCCCACCTTCTTAATGGAACATCAGCTGGTTAATAAGTTATTAAGAAAAAGTGATTCCTTGCTACCTACTCGCATCTTTTGATTCCCAGCTTATATTTAACAAACCTCTAAAAAGCAATTTCCTTGCTGGGCACATTGGCGCACACTGTTATCCCACTGGCTCCAGAGGTTGAGGCAGGAGGATCAAAGTTCAAAGCCAGCTTCATCAACAATGAGGCACTAAGCAACTCAGGGAGACCCTATCTATAAATAAAACACAAAAAGGGCTCAGGATGTGGCTCAGTGGTTGAGTGTCCCTGAGTTCAATTCCCATTATCCATCTGCCATTAAAAGCAATTTCCTTCTAGATAAATACTGATCATAGATTTCTGGTGAGGAAAAGTACAGTCTACAGAGAAGCAATAGACTTCATTTCTCAGGAGCCAGTGACCTAAAACATAGGAGAGAAATGGAATACTTGCCCATACTTTGATGGAAGGACTGGAGGATAAGGAGGACAGTGTCATAATCTATTTACCCACCATCAGGGGCTGACTTCCACTTAAGATTTAGACAGTTGAAAGAATGCAGTTTCCACTGCCCCAAGAGAAATCTGGAAAATCTGTGAAATAAGTCTGCTGCCATGGGAGAAGGGCAAGACACTCTTCCACCCGAAATCCCACAAATAAAAGGCACAAATGGACTCTGAGTAGTAGAGGGAGAACGTGAATGCTGAGAAAGCCTCATTATTGAGGCTTAGGTGTAACAAGAATTAGTGCTCTGCTCCTGAGGAAGAAGTGGGGACATGGTGAGAGTCCCCTCTATGCCACAGCGGCAGGAGGACTTCTGAAAGGTAAGGATGGAAGATGAACAATAAGGACAATTTTTTTAGAACTTCAGGGCCCAAGAAAATCATAAAGTAGTATCAGGCCATTACTAAAGGAATTTGAAGTTTGTGATATACTGAAAGTGACTCTAGCAGCAACAAAATACGGACCCATCTCAACCTCTGATTAGACTGATTCAGCTCCCCTAATTAGAGGCATACATATTTCTAGAAATAAATACTATTTACTTGGTTCTACTGTCCTATAAGATATAGTGTCTAGCATTCAAATTACAAGATACATGAAAAAACAAAATCTTGTGGTCAAGAAACAAGGGAATTGATGAAATTGAAGGTCATTTGGATATTTGCCCAGATAAGGAATTCAAAATAGCCATAATGTATACATTAGAGATGACTCCACCACAAAGGATGAATTAAACACAAAGAGAAAAGAAGTAGACAATGAAAATAATAGAGCAATCAAGAGCTATAAGGACAATATCAAAGGTACTATCATGCATATAATTTGAGTCCCCAAAGAATTAGAGAAAGACAGCTGAAGTATTTGAATGCAGTGTGGCTAAAATTTTTCCAAAAGTAATGAAGAGCAATAAATATGAATCAAAGAAGTTCAGAGCACCCCAAGCATAATAAACACCAAAAAATAAATAAAATATAAAGAACTACTTACATAAATGCATCATAGTCAAATTTTGAAAACCAGAGATAGAAAAAGAAAATAAACAAGCTGAGTGAGGTGGGTGGGGTATTAGAAACAGAGAGGAAAATGTCTAGCCAATTCGTAGTAGTTGCAGCCAATTTCTTGGCAGAATCTATGCAAGCCATAGAAGAAGGTATAGAAAGAATAAAAAACTTATTTCAGAATATTATACATAAAGAAAATATCTTTCAAAAAGGAAACAAAACAAATACTATTTCATCAAGTAAAAGCTGAAAGAATTCATTGCCAGCAAATCTACATTACAAGAAATGTTGAAGGACATTCTTTAGTCAAATAAACTAGTTATAGAAAAGATCAAACTTCAAAATTTGAAGTGCGGTTTCCCCTGAATGAGTATCATTTTCACACAACCATAAACTCAAAAAATGATTAAGTCAAATCATTTTAAGTCAGGGACGATCTGTAGAGACATTAAACCTCTCTTTCAGTAATTAAGCAAACAAGTAAACATATAAACAAGTAAACATACAAACCAACTCAACCAAGAATACTCCACTTAGCAACAGAAGAAAATGTAGTCTTTTCAATACATTTGCACCAAGATAGACCACATTTTGAATCATAAAACCAATTTAACAAATTTAAGAAGTTTAAAAGGGTGGAAGCAATAAATATTTTGCTCTCTGACTACAACAAAATTAAACTAAAAATTGTCAACAGAAAGAGATCTGGGAAAATTCCCAAATATTTGGAAATTAAACAGTTTCCTTCTAAACAGCCCATGGATCAAAGAAGAAACCATCAAGTAAATTAAAAAGTATTTTAAAATGAGTAAAAATGAAAACATAACAAACCAAACTTTGTGGGATGGCACTGAAATCAGGTTTACAGGGAAATTTATAGCATTAAATACTTACATTAAAAAACAAGAGAGTTTTGAATTCGTAATCTAACCTCATACTGTAACTGGGGGGAAAAAGGAAAGGAGTACATTCAGTCCAGAGCAAGCAGAAGGAAGGAAATAATAAAGGTGAGAGTATAAATCAATAACTTTCAAATATTGGCAACTAATTCAATTGAAAAAGATTGTGCAAGTCAATCAAAAGATGTACAAGAACTGGACATTGTCCCTGGTATAGCCACTGGCACTTTCTATAGAATAGCAAAAACAACAGAACACAGCTCTGAAACAGAAAGGCCTGGATATGAAACTTGCCTCTGCTGATTCCTGACCTGGAAAAGTTTCTCAACTTCTCCAACCTCCATTATTCCCATTTAAAATTTTATTAGTGTGAAAATTAAATGAGCAAATTTTATGAGAGCATGGTAAATGAACAATAAATGTTAACTGTTATTGATCCTATTATTCTGAAATTCTATTAACATGGAGAACTTCTGTCCATCCACTAACACCAAAACACCACAAGTGAAAAAGAGGGCTACATAATGGCGAGATTTTTACATATAACTGTTCAATAAAGGGAATGTTGTCAAAACACATAAAGAATTTCTTCCATTGAGAAATAGGCAGATAACCAATAGAAAACTGGGCAAAAGACTTGACTCAAACTTCACAAGAAAGGATATCCAAGTGAACAATACATATAAAAGTGCTTAATTTCTTTAATTAACCATCAGGGAAATGCCAACAGGGCATATTCCTGAGGAGATGGCCCTGCTAACTGGAGGGAGAGAGTCATGTGCTCAACTCCTGCCAAGCCCACATCAACCTGGTAGGATAGCAGACACACACCTTCCTTCTTGTCCTTACCAAAAAATTAATGTTTTCCTAACCTTGCTGAAATTGGATTAAAGGCACATTTGGTGACCTGAGGCATGTTGTAAGCAGATACAGGGATTTTGGAGAAAATGTTCTAAGTTTTTAATGAAAGTTCATAATCATTGGTTCTCTGGAAGGCAGCATGGAAATTCCCAGCTATAGTAGAAGCCAGGGAAGCCAGAAAACTCTCCATCATGAACTGAGAGACAGGCCAATGTAGATTTTATATTCAAAATTATAAACATTATTTTTCTCTACTCTCAACTCTTTGAGATAATATAAATGAACTATGGTTGATAAGGAACCAGCATTGGAGAAAAAGGGAGGAAATGAAACATTTATTTAGCTTGGACCATATGCCCAGGCCTGAGTGAAGGAATTTCTACATAGCATTTCATTTAATACTTCCTGAACATTGTGCAACTGGTTAAAAATTAATGTTGTGGTTGTCTTTAAAAAATTAATGTTAAGATTCAACTATGGTTAGATTTAGATGTGCAAGACAGTTAAAGTCATCTTGATCCTTTTATGTTTTAAAAAACAGTCTCTTTGGGATAAATCCAAACCTCATTAGTATCTTATTCAAGTCTTTTCTAATCAAGGTGTTTCTACCTGTTGATATATCTCCTTGAATGAATGGAAGGACCTGCTAATTAGCCATGCCTCCACAGTAGGAGAGATAGGAATGGAATGGAATAGAATGAAATGGAATAAAATGGGTTAGATGGAATGAAATAAAATGGGATGGGATGGGATAGGATACAATAGTTAGAAATGAATATAATAAAATAAAGTGTCTCTGTTTCTTAGTGCCTACTTTATTCCTGGTATGCTGTTGAATACACATTATCTCTGATGGTCCTCACAAAAATCCTACAAAAGGATATAAGGTCTTGGCAAGCAAATGATGTCCTCACATCCTTGTGTGAATGAAAAGGTTCATTCCACAGGAATACATAGTCCCATATAATTCACAGGCTTGGAGTGGAGTGTGATCTGGATTTCAGCTTCCACTTACCTCAGCCAGGTGTGTATGGGCCAGCTACAAAATTCACAAGCCTGTGTGGAAGCCCCAGAAGTAGAACTGTATCTACCATAAATAAGAGAATGGACCTAACCGGTAAATACCTTGCCTCAGTTAATGAAACAGTACTGTACTCTTGAGGACCAAAAGACCTTGCTCTTCACTACTACACCACACCACAGAAGCAGGCAGAAATATCTTTCAGGTTAGTATTACAAATGTCAATGGCTGTAGGTTCCAAATGACCCAAAATAATACAGAAGCCCTATTTTCTAGTTATGAGATTTGTACCCTAAACCCCATTTATGGGAATGGAAAAACAGGATATCATAGTAATTCATATTCTTTCAGCTTATTGGTTTCTAGTCTTATGGTTCCATCAGCCTACTCAATTTTTTTTCCCCTATGGATGGCTAGTAACAGTCAAGGTTGATGAAGTAGAACTACTGAAGTAGAACTCTTGATATCTGGTCCACTTAAACCTGCACTTAAACTCTTTCCCACCAGGCTTCTAGATATTGGGTATACAGAAACACAATCCAGTTGCTCAGGATAAAACCATTGAAATAATAATCCTTTACTCTTTTATCAAATTCTATTACCAACCCTTCAGCAAAACCTATAAACTTGACTTGCAAAAATGCACCAAATCCAACCATACCTCACCATCCCCACCAACAACAACCTGAACTAACTCTTCTCCCCTCTCCTCTGAGGCTAATGGGTGACCTGATCTATACCCTGCTTCTATCCTTAGCCTCTAGTTTCTTTGCTACAAAGCATCTGGAAGAATACTTTTATTCTTTTGTCAGATTTATTATTCCTCTGCACAAAATGATTGTCTGCATGTAGACTAAACCCCAAAATTGGAGAGAAAGTCTGCATTTCCAGTTATTCTGTGGTTTGAGATTCAAGCAGTGGGAGTAATGCTTCTCAGCAAGGTGAGTAAAAGGGGATTTGCTGAAATTCAACATTGGAAAGAGTCTCTTAGAGACTCAGAAACTCATGTGCATTGAACAAAGAATAAGAAAGAGTACATTGGAGTTGAGTTAGTTGTGACAGCAGTGGCACTGGTTAACTGCAGAGGGCAGGAATAACACAAATTTGGTACAGAAAAACCTGTAGATCAGAAAAGCACCCCGAATTTAAATAATCCAGAGGCTGCACAGTGAACTAGTGTTTGAAAAGTCCTATATTTCTAAACTGGCAAATGGAGAGCCAAGGCAGGAGCCATCTTGAGGAGGCCAGGAGATCATAGCAAACACTGTCATACAGTCCTTGCAAGTACCTGCTGTGTGGCCTAGGGTGTGCCTAGTAGAATGTGTGTGAAACAGGCACAAAGAAGATTGTACCAAGGAATTCAAGTCGGAAAAATGGAGGAATGTGCTACTTCTTTTCCCTTTGAGTCTAGTAGCTCTTGTAAGCTAAAGAGGATCAGGAAATTGAACAGACAGATGTGAATACACCCAGGAATTAAGCCTGGGATAGCTGTATTTGTGGAGGGTTGGCTCCCCTGCCCTGTGAGTAGAATTCTTGGGAGGCAGCTGAGATTCAGATTCTCATCAGAGACTGACATCTTCCTGGCTCTAGGGGTCTGTTGATCTAATATCTGTAGGGCAGATAACACCCAACACAATCTCTAAGGCCTGGTTAGACCTAAACCCCAGTTTCTGGAACTCTCCTCACAGAACTCTGTAGCAGTCCTACCCTTGGAGTGCACAGATCTGGTCTGTGCAGACAAAATTCCAATTGAGGGGCTGGGGTTGTGGCTCAGTGATCACTTGCCTAGCATGTATGAGGCACTGGGTTGAACCTCAGCATCACATAAAAATAAATAAATAACATAAAGGATTAAAAAATGCTTTAAAAAATCTGAAGTACTTCCCAATTTATCTTACCTTATATTGGGAAGAAGAGAATCTGAGAACTATTTCAACCAACTTCAATTTTTTTTGTTTTGTTTTGTTTTATTGATTACCTTTTTATTTTTAAATTTATTTATTCTAATTAGGTTTATATGACAGCAGAATGCATTTTGATTCATTGTACACAACTGCAGCACAACTTTTCATTTCTCTGGTTGCACATGATGTAGCATTGCACCATATGTGCAGTCATACATGTACCTAGGGTAATGAAGTACCTCTCATTCCACCAAAATTTCTGCCCCCATCAACTTCAATTTTAGATTTCTCCAACTGGCAGCTCAGTGAGCAACACAAAGAGGGAGAGGTTAATAATCCCCAGCCCTCCTTATTCATACCTTATTCATATCCATTCACTCATATTCTGCCCCCTCAATTTCTCTCTTCTTAACTCAAGAAGAAATGGAAAGAACAGGTAGGCAGGCATAGGCAATGACTAACCTGATCAACTGTTTTGATTGCCACCATCTCAGTGGAGACAATTCTTTTATTTTTCATTAAGAATTATTTTTCTTTATTTTTTATCTTTTAGTGTTCTTTCTGTGCTGATTGATTCAAGGATATGTAAGCATATACATTTTTTCTCATTTTAGCACTTTTTATGATAGTTATTTTTCCTTGTCTTGTTTTTGAGCATTAGGATTTTTGGTTTGCTAATTTTGATCTTACTTTGTTTTGTTTTTGTATTATTGTTTCTCTTCTTTCTCTCCATTCTTCTCCTGCAACAGACAAATTCTCTTGCAACATACAAAGTAACATGATGCTTCCTAAAGTCATAATCCCCTAGCAACTAACTCAAGGATTTTGATACAAATGAAATATCAGACAAAAAATCAGAATAATAATTATAAAACATAGGAAAAACCACTATATAAATTAAAGATGTAAGTATCAAATATGAATGAGAATTTCAATAAGGAGATAGAGATATTGAAAAAGAGCCAAACAGAAATCTTAGAAATGAAAGACATAATAAATCAAGTAAAGTGTTCAGTTAAAAGTATCTCTAATAGAATAGACCATGATAGAGGCAGAATCTCAAAGTTGAAAGACAAAGTAGCCAGTCTTGGACATTCAGACAGTATTAAAGTAAAGAAAATAAGTATCCATAATCAGAATATACAAGAACTCTGGGACAATATTAAGAAACTAAATTTAAGAATCATTGTTAATTGAAGAGGGTTGTGAGATGCAGGTTAACGGCATGAATAACCTCTTTGGGAAATAATAATATAAAATTTTCCCAACCTTAAAAAATGAGATGGACATCTAGATAGAGGATGGATTTGGAATTTCAAATAAACAAAATAAAAAATAAGATCCTCTCCACACACATCATAATTAAAATGCCTAACATATAGAATAAGAATAGAATTTCAAAAGTCTCAAGAGAAAATGTCAGGTCATATTTAGAGGTAAGTCAATCAGAATTATATATGATTTCTCTTCCCAAACTTAAAAAACCATAAATACTTGAAATATGTTCTAAGTCCTGAAAGAAAATAACTGTCAACCAAGATTACCATATCCAGCAAATCTAACCTTCAGCATTGAATAAGAAATGCAACCTTTCCAAGATAAGCACAAACTAAAAGAATTCATGATGACTAAGCCAGCACTATAGAAAACAATTAAGGAACTATTTTACACTGAAGAAATTGAAAATAAACCCCACAGCTCAAAAATGAACCAATTTCCTGTGAAAAGTGGCTAAGCAAATTTGGGACCAAATTGAACATTAGAAATAAATCAAAATCACAGGAATTAATAAACACAACTCTGTAATAACACTGAATGTAAATGGTCTCAACAATCTAATTACAGACATAGGCTGGCAGAATGGATTAAAAACAAGACCCAAATGTATGTTGCTTGCAAAAGACTCCCCTTACAGGCAAAGTCAGTCTCGGATTGAAAGTGAAAGGATGAATATTGATATACTATGCAAATGGAGTTGCAAAACAAGCAGGGGTAGCTATTCTCATATCTGACAGATTTAAAATCTTTTTAAAATTTATTTCTTTTAATTAGGTATGATGACAGTAGAATGCATTTTGATCAATTGTACACAATAACAGCACAACTCTTCATTTCTCTGATTGTACACAATGTAACATTGCACCATATGTACAGTCATACATGTACCTAGGGTGATAATGTACATCACATTCCACCATCTTTCCTGCTCCCATATGTCCTCCTCTCCCCTCCCTTTGCCCAATCAAAGTTCTTCCCAATTTTCCCAAGCCCTCCCCCATTGTGGATCAGTATCCACTTATCAGAGAGAACATCTGGCCTTTGGATTTTGGGGATTGGCTTACTTTGCTTAGTGTGATATTCTCCAATTCCATTCATTTACATGAAAATGCCAGAATTTTATTCTTTTAATGTTGAGTAATCTTCCATTGTATATATATACCACAGTTTCTTTATCCATTCATCTACTGAAGGACATCTAGGCCTCTTCAGTTTAGCTCCTGTGAATTGAGCTGCTATAAACATTTATGTGGCTGCATTACTATAGTATGCTGATTTTACATCCTTTGGGTATAGACTGAGGAGTAGGATAGCTGAGATTTCAAGTCTTCATAGAGACAAAAAGTTCACATAATACTTGTAAAGGGCATAATTGAACAAGAAGATATAATGATAGTAAATATTTATGTCACAAATATCTGTGCACATAGTTATATAAAGCAGACACTACTTGAATTAAAGGCTCAGACCCAAATACAATAATACTGGGTTATTTCAACATACCTCTCTGATCAATAGATAGGTCATTGTTTTAGATCAGATAGGTCATTGTTTTAGATCAAAAGACCTGACAAGAACAATTATAGGAGAAAAAGTGTATTTGGGCTCACAGTTTCAGAGGTTTAGTCCACAGTTGACTGATCCCATAGTTCTGGGCCAGATAGATAAATTTTTATTATTAGCAAATCATATTAACAGCATATTAAGAAGATTGTACATTATGACCAAGTTGGTTTTATCCCAGGGATGCCAGGATAGTTTTAACATACACAAATGAATAAATGTAATTCATCACATAAATAAAATTAAGGACAAAAGTCACTTAATCAATAGATGCAGAGGAAAGCCTTCAACAAAATCAGCACCCATTCATGATAAAATCACTGAAGAAACTAGAGACAGAAGGAACTTATCTCAACATCATAAAGAATACATATAATAAACTCAAAGTCAACATGATAGTGAATGGGAAAAAACTGAAAGCATTTCCTTTAAATCCACTCTTAATACTGCTATTCAATATAGTACTAGAAATTCTAGCCAAAGAAATTAAGCAAGAGAAGGAATAAAAAGGGATAAAAATGGGGAAGGAATAAGTCAAATTACCAGTGTTCACAGATGACATTATCCTTCACTTTGAAGACCCAAAAAACTCCAGAAAAGAATGCTAGAGCTAATAAAGAAATTCAGCAAGGTAGCTGATTTCAAAATCAACATACAAAAGTCAACAGCTTTCCTATACAGCAATAATGAATCTACTGAGAAGCACATCTGAAAAATAATCCCATTCACAATAGCCTCAAAAAAATATCTAGGAACAAATCTAACCAAATAGCTGAAAGATCTCTACAATGATAACTATAGAACACTGAAGAGAGAAATTGAAGAAGACATAAGAGGATAAAAATACTGCCCATGTTCATGTACACGCAAAATTAATATTGTTCAAATGGGTATATTACTGGAAGAAAGATACACATTCAATGCAAAATGCCAATGATGCTCTTCACAGAACCAGAAAAAATATAGTCCTAAAATTTATTTGGAAAAATAAAAGACCCAGAAAAGCCAAAGCAATTTTAAGCTAAGAAAGCAATGCTGGAAGCATCACATTACCTAACTTCAAATTATACTGTAGAGCTATAAAAACAAAAAGTGTATTGTACTAGCATAAAAATAGTCAAATAGACCAATGGTGCAGAATATCAGACAGAAATAAACCCACACAGATACAGTCTTCTGATTCTTAACAAAGGGGCCAAAAACATATCTTGGAGAAAAGACAGCCTTGTTAACAAATGGTATTGTAAAAACTGGTTATCCATATGTAGAAGACAAAACAAAACTAGATCTTTATCTCTCACCCTACATAAAAGTCAACTCAAAAATGAATCAAAGACCTAGGAATTAGACCAGAAACTATGCAACTCTAAAAGAAAATGTAGGGTCAACACTCCAATATATATAGGAAAGGTCAATGTTTTCCTTAAGAGAAACCCTAAAGCTCAGGAAATAATGCCAAGGATTAATAAATGTGATGGCATCAAATTAACAAGCTTCTACATAGCAAAGTAAACAAATAAGAATGTGAAGAGAGAACCTACAGTATAATGAAAATTTTTGCTAGCTACTCTTCTAACAGGATTGACATCCAGAATGTATAAATAAATTTTTAAAATTTTTAAAAATTAATAAATGGACAAATGAACTGAACAGACACTACTCAAAATGAAATACAAATGACCAACAAATACATGAAAAAAATGTTCATGGTTAGCTATTAGAGAAATGTGAATTGAAACTACACTCTAGTCAGAATAGCAGCCATCAAGAATACAATAAGTGCTGGAGAGGATATAAGAAAAGGAATACTTGTTCACTGTTGCTGGGATTGTAAACTAGTACAACCACTATGGAAATCAATATGGAGGTTCCTCAAAAGACTAGGCATGGAACCACCATATAACCTAGCTATACCACTCCTTGGTACTTATCCTAAAGAATTAGAGTCCTATGTTCATATATGAATACATGATCAGTGAAACTCCACATGATGTACAACCACAAGAATGGGATCCTAATTAGAATAAGTTATAGTCCATGTATATATAACATGTCACAACACACTCTACTGTCATTTGTATCTAAAAAGAACACATTTTCAAAAAGAATTAAGAATAAAAGTCATCATACTACAGTGATGCATGCATACTCATGTTTACAGCAGCACAATTCACAATAGCCAAACTATGGAACCAGTCTAGGTGCCCATTAATGAATGAATAGATAAAGAAAATGTGGTATATATACACAATGGAGTTTTATTCAACCATAAAGAAGAATGAAATGATGTCATTTGCAGAATGACATTTTGTTAAGTGAAATAAGCCAAACTCCTAAAGTCAAAGATGGTGTGTTTTCTCTCACATACACAAACTTGAGAGGAAAACAGAAAAGAAAGGCGGTAGGGGGCAAGAAGATCATGAAAATCAAAGAGAGATCAGTAGAATAGAGGAAAGGGACTGTGGACAGGAAGAGAAGAAGGAAAGGGGAAATACCAGGGCATGATATTGGCCAAATTATTATTACATTGTGTACAAGTGTGAATATGTAACAACAAATGCCACCGTTATGTTCAGCTATAATGTATCAATTTTAAAAAAGTCAAAAATAAATAAATAAAATAAACCACAAATTATTTTCATGACCAGCAAAGTCCTATTTGGTCTGGTCATCTTTGGCTCTGTAGTTCCACCAAAAGACCCTCAAACATGCAGTGTCTGCTCTTGCCTGGGGCCATTGCCACGGCTGTACCCTCGGCCTGGAACACCCTTCCTTAGACCTCTCCATACTTGATTCCTCACTTCCACAGCCTGCTCCAATACCAGACAGACCTTCTCTCATCACCCCACCCCAATCGACACCCATCCTATCATTCATTTTTCCTCATGACAGTCATCAGTCCCTAACATGGCTTTCCACATGTATGGTGCTTTGGTCCATCTCCACTGCCAGCATGCTAGCTCCATGAAAGCAGAGAATTTTCCCTGTCCTGTTCACTGCTATAGTCTCATTTCCTAGAACCTGCCTAACACATTGCTGCGGATTAAAAAGCATTTGTTGAGTGAATGACTAAATTCTCACAAAAACCCCACCAGGAGGTTACTAGGCTGATCTGTTCTGCACATGAAGTAAGCGCAGCTCCGAGAAACAGTCCTGTGAAAGTCCACTTAGCAAACAAGAGAAGAATCCAGGCTGCAGCGGAAAGCTGTCTGATTTCAACTTGTACTTTTACCTATGACATATGTCTTTTTTTAGGTGACAGTACAGATGATAAGATAGATTGGCGGCTCTAATCTTAAAAAGCATTATTATCTGCTTTCTATTTGAATAAAAAACTGGAAGGAACCCTCAGGACCACCTTAAATGAATTAAATGAAATTCTTTATCCTGTGGTTTATAAAACACTGTGACTTCCAGAGTGGAGTTTACATCAGGAAAGACAGTAAGACAGTGATAGTATCTGTTCCAATTTCTATTTGTAAAAAAAAAAAAAATCAATAGAGAAAGTGATTATTTAAACAGTTTATTAGTGAACAGCATAAGAACTTCCAAACACATGTCAAGTGGTGATTGGAGACACATGTTCATGCCTAGATCCATGATCCTTTGTTGCCTGGTGGTTTGGGCCATTTTACATTATCTTTATTCTCATTCTTAAATAAGGCTTACTTCTTACCCATAGAACTTTCATATAAAGATTAAAACAATGAGCACTGATGGGGAAATATAGCATGTTAATATATAATATAAAAATAGTGAGAAAGAAATCCATAAATCTGCCTCTAGATAATATTCACACACATCCATACATTGCAATGCTGCAGTTTGTATCTCCTATGTCCAGTGGCCCATGTGTTAAAGGCATGGTCCCCAGCCAATAGTATATTTTGAGATAGTGGAACCTTTACGAGGTGAGTCCTAGAGAAAGGTCTTGGGTCATTGAAGGTATGTCCTTGGAGGGAACTGTGGGAACCTGGATCTCTTCCTTTTTTTCCTTATAAAATGATTAGCTCAGGTGTTTTTATAGTAATTGAGAAGTAACACATCCATCTAATTATTATCAAAATTAGCATCTGACATTTAAAGACTTTCCCTTACCAAAACCCAATGCTTAAAAGGAAGGGAACCATCATTATCAACTGTATCCCAATGGCTTTTCATTTACTGTGAATCAAAGACTGACCCCAACCACAAGTATAATCTATGGTGAGCCCTTCTCTGTTAGCTCATCATTTGGAAATGAAAGATAAATATTAGGTCATAAACGAGTTAAATGTTTAACTCAGAGGGAAAATATATCAAATTTCAGGTTTCAGAGGGGTTTTTTTTATTTTGAGGTTTATAGTATGATGATAAATTTAATCTATTTTTACACATATGATTCCTCAAGCCAAAGATGATTTACTCTGCTACTTTAAAAATATATTTTTAGAACAACTTCATTTTTTCTTACATGATTTAATATGACAACATAAACAGCAATGTGCCACCTTTGTTAGAAAGGAGAAGGATAAGTGACTTTTTGTAGAGTGAGTAGTGGAAAAGATCATATGTAAGTGGATTTTATAATAAAATATCTACATATCTCTATATCTACAGTTCTACTAAAATCATGTCTTCATAATATACCACAGAGGATGAACTCAAAAATAATTCCCAGGGGAGTTCAGGGCACTAGGCCTGTTTTGTGAATGTGGCCTGTAAGGATCCCTTCTCTACCCCGCTGCCTCTACTCTTGTCCCAGGAGGCTGACATCTGTAGATTTCATCAACAAATCCCTTGGCACTTTGGCTTCTGGATTGGCCAAGAGGACGCCTGAACCAGAATCAGAGGGTGAGAGAATAAAGACAGTGAGGCATTTCTTTCCCTCAGATTTCTGGCCACAGAGCCCTGGGCTGGCAGCTGGTGCCATAGCTCCTATCAGAGGCCTCCCCTGTGTGACAGCCCCAGCCAAGGCTCCTCTGGGTAGGGTCTGCACTCCTTCTTTCCTCCTTCACCTTTGGGTTTAGAGATGATAACAATTCCTCCCTTTTCCCCCAGATCTCTGGGATGCTTTCGATTCCTGCAGTCTCAATTAACAACTTGAATATGTCACCTCTTTCCTGCCAGGATCCTAATACAAGGCTCAAAAGTCAGAAGGAGGGGTGGATATTGTTGGAATTTACTGGTCTGTCCTAATCCTCTTACTTTACAGTCTAGGGAACTGAGACTGAGGGAAATTACGAGACTTGTCTAACAATAAGGCAGAGCCACAGTTAGAAGCCAGATCTTGGACTGTGAGAAGATTCATATGAGTTAATTTATATAGTGAATGCTCAAAATAGCACATGATAAAACTCAGGAATTTTAGTAAGCATCATCATCATCATCATATTATCCTCATTATCAGCATGCATTAATTACTATTACAATTAAGGAAAAAGGGAAAACACACTTAAAATGCCACAGACTTTTTAGCATGAGGATTCAAAAATTAATAGTAGTTGATGGAAAAATTAAAGTCAAAAAAGTTTGTGTTCAAGGCAGAGTCACAACACTTTATAACGTGAATGAGAAAGAGGTACCAAGGTTTAGAACTTGGTAAGTAGCATATGATTCATGCCAGCTCCCTTGGGCCCCATTGGCCAGGAACCTTGCTCAATGAACAACCTGCACAGCTGTCACACACTGGCTCTGGTTCAGGTTCCCAGCAAGTTGGTGTCACTGTTAAACAAAAAATAACTCCATCTCATGGAATTGTTGTGAATGTCCACTGAGAGCCTATGAAAAGTGCTTTGAAAACTCTACAGCAGAGGTTTTCAGCCTGAATTACCATGGCTTCCTAAGGCCACATTTTTAAGAGAGGTCAGAGACTACAATGAGACCAGGCAAAAGAACTGTTTTGAATTTGCTATTCCCCAATGTGTGGAAGGGCAGGGTGAAAAAAGCTTTCTTTCCTTATGATAAAACATTGTTTTACAATGTTCTAGAGGGGAAAGAAAGGTCAGTACTGTGATGTTTCATAATCACCAAGGAAAGACTTTTAATTTTATGTTGAAAGACTGATGAAGGACTGTGCCTTGGTACAAAGCGCAGCTCTTACTGGAAACTCTCAGGCAATGTTTGTAATAACATTTTCAGAGAACACCTTGGGGGACCCTCAATGACACCTGGGTCAGAACCTCGCCGTTTTAGTCAGCTTTTGCATCTCTGTGACCAAAATGCCCAACAACAACAACTTGGAAGAGGAAATGTTTATTTGGGGCTTGCAGTTTCAGAGATTTCAGTCTATAGACGGCTACTCCATGGCTCTGGCCCAAGATGAGAGAGCATACCATGGCAGAAGGGCCCAGCAGAGGGAAACTTCTCAGCTCATGGCAGAGTCAGGAAGCAGAGGAAGAGAGGGAAGAAAGGTAGGAAGAGGAACCCTTCCAGATCACACCCTCAGTGAGCCATGTCCTCTAGCCATGCCCCACCTGCGCCCAGTGATCAGTTGGTCCATTCAAACCACAGTAGACTGGTGAGGGTACAGCTCTTGTGATCCAATCATTCACCACTAAATATTCCTGCATTAACAGGAGCTTCTGGGGGTCATCTCACATCCAAACTATAAACCAGGTGCTCTTCATCAAGACACTCTGAGATTCTACAGTCCACACTTCTTCCTCCATGTTCACCCACATGAAATTGCAACGGAGACATGGTTCTTTCTCTTTCAAATTCACTGTGGGTTTGTCACATTACAAAAAAAAACTCTGCCAGTTCTGTCCCTAGGCACTTTATCTCTGCTTTATGATTTTTCTTTTTTCCAAATTTGCTCTCCCTTCCTCCACAAAGCCAGAAGAGGGAAAAGGTTTTTTTTTGTTTTTTTTGTTTGTTTGTTTTTGAGCACTTACACGACTTCTTACATACCCAGATGGTTTAATCCCCATACTATGCATTAGAAAGCATTCTAGCAAATTCCAGCTTAAAAAAAAAAAAAAAGCTATGCCCCTTTCCAAAGGTCACACATCCAGTTAGCTACCATCTGGATTTCCAACCCAGGCCTATCTATTTTGAGAGCCTTTGATCTCTTCTACTGCGCTACTATTTTGCCAATTCCAAATTGTTCTTTCCGCTATTAACTTCGCCATCCTCTCTACCACTAGAATATCATCAATGAATGAAAGAATAGGAAATAATTATGTACACACAGGGAAAAAGAAAAATAATCTCACAAAGCAGGAACAATCCTCATTCTTTCATCTTAACCCAAAAGGTCACATATTCTCATATGAGTCATGTTAAAAATTATGGAAGAATAAAGATGAAACACTTCCAAATTGTTTTTCCAAATATTAAGATGCATTATCCTGAGTACCATAAATCTTTTCTTTAGGAGTTTTTCAAAATAGTTTTCTCCTTATAATCTCTCCAGAATGAACCTTCTTTGCCTCTGAGCCACGTGCTCCCTTACTCACAAGCCTTTCCCATCAGTGACTTGCCCATTCCCAACCACAGTCTTCGGGTGGTGAACAGTTAGCCATAGTGATGAATAGAGGAACATGAATTGAGCACTTTGATATAAAATCAGCTTTAAAAACTGTCAAAACCTACACCAGCTAAACCTGAATCTTGACTATCCTCTTTGGGGTTAAAGATATTTAGATATGCTAATCACGTGGAAATCAATGGAAAACATCTTCCACCAAGCCGATCAGTCCTTCCCCACACCACACAGCAGCACTTTTGGCCAACGTATGCCTGCATAGCTCACCTGTCACATTCTAGAAATGGTCTCACTCCACATTGCACCACTGCTTCAGTATGACTAACAATACTGAAATTTTGCACAGCTCTTTATACTTTCCAAAGTACCTTCAGCCACTCTGGTACATGCAACCTTCCTAACCACTCTCAGAAAGTGATGATCAGGGATGTTCAACATCTGGCCAAAAGTCAGATAACTATGATGAGCAAACACTGCACTTCCACCAGGTCTTAGGCTCCGTTGCCTGAGCGTTTTCAACTCTACTGTTATCATGGTATTTAACTAGCTGTACCTTGTCTCCCCAGCCTGACTACAAGCATCTCAAGGGACTATACATCTTTTTTCCCCACAAGGCTCTGTCCACCCCCAATCCCTGCTAAAGGCATGAATGAATGAGTGAAGTGGACACCTGCTGGGTAAGGTAGTGGCAAGTGGAGGAGAGCCTCATCTGAGTCACACCAGACACATTTAGGAATAAAGCTCTCCAAAAGTATTGCCAGCTTCTGTCACCAGGCTCTTAGTTTTCTGGAAGAATCTATGTATGGGTAACCTTTGTATCTGGCAAGCTTTCTCCCAGCATTTGTTAGCTTAAATATTAGAGGGTGTGGAACCTCCTTTGGTCTTAAACACAATTTTGGTCCCATTTCTAACTTTTCATTGATAGAATTCTTTTAATTTTTAATTTTTATTTGTTCTTTTTAGTTACACATGACATTAGAGTCTATTTTGACATATTTATACAAACATGGGGTATATCTTATTCTAATTAGGATCCCAGTCTTGTGGCTGTACATGTTGTTGATCGTTGGTAGAATTTTAACACTACCTGAGGCTTAAGTTGAATCCTAGTGCTTTTAGATCCTTGACACGTATGGCTCCTGAGGTGCAGGACATCATAGCTGGAGGACCACTCTAAGCATCAGGAGAGGAGCTTCTGAATTTGGCAGCCCCTTAGAACTGAGCTGCCAGATATGAGAAAAAGTTCACGCTCCCCAATCTGCATTCAGAACCCAGGGTACCAGGTTTGTGTGCAAAAAAAATGAAAAATGACTATCTCTTTAATTATACAAAAATAATTGAGGGGAAAGAAACGTGATGGCTTAAAAATAATCAAATGTAAAATCTGACATGAGCTTGGAGGAAATAAAAAGAGCCATTATATACATATAATCAAGGAGCTTACAGAGGCCAACTAGCTATAGCCTGAACACTAATATACACCATGAGTCCTCAGCAATGCAGACAAAGGTTGGTCTTTAGATAGGAAGTGAGGTTACAGGGGGCAATAACCAGCTATGGCCACACTAATGCCTCAGATAGAACTGAAGGTCCAATCACTTATCCTTCGCTTCATGTGTAAAATACAGAGGAGACCAAGTCTTCAGGTACAAAGACAGCAAGAGACTGAATGAAAGAGGAGAGCTGTGTCCCAAGGTGAGCTGGAGGCTCTCAAAGCCTGGTAAGTGGCAACACGGGCAGAGGAGATCAAAAGGCCAAGGTAGGGCTTACCAAAATGGTGCCTAGAACACCCAAACTCTCCCCAAAAGGCATTCTTATTTTTTCAGGACAAATGCATTGCTAACATATGGATTTAATTCCACTTCCCCACCCCACATCTTCCTCTCCTTATGCCAGAAAAACACATACAGATTTCAAAATGAAAAGGAAAAAACAAAAGAGCAGTCAGGGACCAAAATGCGTAGCATGGTTTTAAGCAAGCTTGGAACATGCTAGGAAAATAATTGTAGCTGGTCAACAAATCCAAATGGCAGTGGCACCCAGCCCTGTCATTAACGTTCACAGCCAGGAAAGTAACTGCAATTAGGTGGGAGCAGACGTTTGGTTTGCCGGAGGCGACTGAAAAGAAATGGCCCCCAAATGTCAAGCATTCAGACGGGAGAGGTGACGCATCCCTCCCCTACAGCTTCAAGACCATTGTGTAAGGGAGACTCCACCTTTGTCCCCAGACTTTATCAGAGGGATGGTGTCCAGCTGTTCTCCATCTCTACTGGAAACGGAACAAAACAGCTTCCACGAGACTGAAGGGAATGCAATTTAGACATCAAAAGGAACGCCCAATTGTAGTGCATTCTTATAACCAGGGATATTCATCATACACCTGTAAGTCAATCCATTAGTTTCTATTAATTGAGCACTTTCTCTAGTAACATGGCATTGTGTGTCAGACACTAAGCTAGATAATTTTAAATATTATTTCCAGTCTTTACAACAGCATAACAAGATGAATATTATTAACCCCATTTTATTATATTAGGATTAAGAAATAGAGAAATTTATTGAGTTTCCTAACATTAGGAAACAATGGGACTGGCATTCACACTCAAGTGTTTCCAACTCCATATTTCTGTCCTCTTAAATTTCATAAAGGTTAAAGGATATTCTTTGTATCTCCCCACAAAAAAGCAGTACCTCAGTTTACATTTATATAATTGTTGAATGAATGAATAAGTGAGTACAAATAATGAATTTCTCTACTGGTGCTTTAAGGGTATATTTCATCAATTTAAATATAGACACGTTTTTCACATCTTAATATCTCTAAACCAGAATGCAATTACCAGAGATGGCCTGGCATAAGGTAATTGGCAACATTCTCTTTTTATGATATTTCATGAAATAAATAAGCATCTTACCACCAGTAGATACTTAGAATCTATGAAGATGGTTATCTTGAACCACGACCAGTTCTCTATGAAAGCATAATGCACAATATGGGGCAGTGAATGTCAAAGGCCAGGTAAGGTACATTGTCTTAGGAGACCAAGTGAGAGTGGGAAGGAAAATATTTGGAGCCCAGAAAAGTCTGAAAACAGCAGTGGGATCAACTTTAGATTTAAAAGCCGGTACTATTTTGGTGGGGATGGAGGAGTGGTTAATTGAGGCATCTCTCAGGAGACTGAACATTTCTTAAAGGAAGGAATCACATTTTTTGTCTGTTTTGTTCTCTAGGTTCCCAGTTGTGCTTTCTTTGAGAAAGAATGGTGACATCTCCCCCCTGAAAGTATTGAAATGTAAAGTCCAACACATCTGACATTTCTGGTGATTTCTGCTCCAGAGAGGAAGGGTTAAATCAAGTAACTTCTGGCAAATCCTTCTAGGTCCAGGATTATGCATCTAAAATATGAAACCTTATTCATTTCTGGTCTGATTAATCAGGCTGTGCACTGACAATGCCAAATCAAGAGCTCAGTCCATAAGGAATCTTTGCTCAGTCCCTTCTATCTAGTCACACTTCTTTCTTCCCTTTCCACATTTTTAATCCCTCTCCAATACACACAAACACTGACATTTGAAGGTAAGTTATATCCCCCATCTAGATTTAAGTTAAATCATCTAAAAAGCCTGTTTTCTCTAGGAATACTCACTCCATGGCTCCAGGGGACAAAGAACTTTTGATAAAGAATTCCTCCAAACTTTCTTCCTTCAAAATCCCACCCCAAAAGATACAATACACCCCAAACAATTACTGTATGCCTGGAGTAATGAGTGAATATCTAACAAGAAACAGAAGGGTCCCACAGTCTCAAAGACTCTTCTCATAAATTGCGTAATAATTTTGAAGGAAAACCAGTAACCTCAGAGTGGGGGGATCTAGCAGGTATCACCATAATCCAATGACCAGAAAAAGGATTCACAGACAACCTGAGCCTCCTGCTGTGATATTTCCTAAAGGATGAACATGTATGTCACTTGGGGTAGATCTCTGCTGGGAATGCACTATCTGAGCCCATTCTAGAGGCAACATCAAACAAGTCCAAACAGACCATCTATAAAATCATCCTCCATTCTTCAAAAGTTCAGTGTCATGAAAGACAAAGGAAGGATTCCAGATTAAAGGATATTGCTTGGATTCTGAATTGAAAAAAAAAAATACATTTCAATATAGGACATTGTTGAGACCACTGAAATTTCTGTATGAGTTGTAGAATAGATAATGTTATTGTATCAATGCTCAATTTCCTGATTTTGAAAATCATAGGGTAAGAAAAAAATTCTGCTTTTTAGAAATTACACACTGATGTATTTTGGTATGAAGGGTATGATGTCTGCCATGTGCTCTTAAGAATTAAATAATAATGTGTACATATTATTATTTATTTATTATTATTCATGTACATATATGCATGCATTCTTGGATTCATATATGATATTCAAATATATATTCATGTGCATCCAGAAAAGTAAATATGGCAAACTGAACAACTGATGAATTGGAGTGCTAACAATACAGAGTTCTTTTCGAAGTATTTCTCTGAGTTTGAAATTATTCCCAAATAAAAATTTTAAAATAAAATAAATAATTTGTCTTATTTTACAAAAGTTGTTTAGCCCATGCCTTGGCCCTAAGCAGTGGAGTCTGATTTCTCAGGCTCTAATCACAATCAATCACAGAACAAAACAAAGAAGCTTCCATTAGCACATCCAAGCTATTAGCACATCAGTCCTTTCTCTGATTTCAGTAGAGACTGCAAGTGAACAAAGTGATAGTTGGAAATAATTATCTGAGCATAAAACAATTAGCAGGATAACCACAGAGAGAAAGTTAATAGCCATGTATGCGGGAGCAGGACAATCCTTCCCTAATAAACACACCAACTGTGAAACTCGGCCAAACCCACTCTCTGCCCTCAGGAACTGCAAGTCTTAAATCAAAATTACAAGGAAGGGCAGGCAGAAGGGCTATGCACATTTTTTTTAATATTTATTTTTTAGTTATGGGTGGACACAATATCTTTATTTTATTTTTATGTGGTGCTGAGGATCAAACCCAGTGCCTCATGCATGGTAGGATAGCGCTTTAACTCTGAGTCACAACCCCAGCCCATAAAGACTTTTTGATTGGGTGGTTCTTTGAAAGATTTAGTATCAGGTTAGTACCATGCACAGTTTATCATTAACACTTGATGATAATGACTACTGCTTAACAGTGGAACTTTTTTTTTAACTCAGTTTTTTTTGTTGTTGTTGTTGTTGTTGTTTTGTTTTTGTTTTTTTTTAGTTGTAGGTGGACACAATGCCTTTATTTTATTTACTTATATGTAGTGTTGAGGATTGAACCCAGGGCCTCACACATTCTAGGTGAGTGCTCTACCGCTGAACCACAACCCCAGCCCCACAGTGGAAATTTAATTTAATTCACATAATTTATAGAAAAACAGTTTATGAAGTTTTCATTTGGGGTCATCATTTTGGGTTGAATTCTCATGAGCTTTTTTGTGGGGGTAGGGAATTGAGCCCAAGATATTTAACCACTGAGCCACATCCTCAGTTCTTTTTATTTTTTTGCGTCAGAGTCTCACTAAGTTGCTTAGGGCCTCAATAATTGCTGAAGCTGTCTTTGAACTTGTGATCCTCTTGTTTCAGCCTCCCAAGTTGCTGGGATTACAGGTATGCACCACCGAACCTAGCATAAGCTGCTTTTCCACTTTCAAAAATCATTAATCACTAATCACCCTGTATAGGTCATTAAACATTGGCCTATGGAGACTAGAGTTTTGGAGGAAGGTGTTTAAAAATTCTGGCTCTGAAATCAAAAGCTGAGATGACTTTATAATGTGGCTCAAGCGGTAGCGTGCTCGCCTGGCTATGCACATTTTGAAGGAGGCTCTGAAAACAAGAATAACTCTGTTCCTGGAAACAGTTCTGGAATGGAGAGAAGGAAACCGTGATGACTATGAGATACTGGAACAGGTTGCAAGGGTAGGCCAGCGGGCATCCTTCCCTGGACATCTTCAAAAGAGGAGAACACCGTTTAGGAAAATGTTACAGTGTGTAGAATTTTTCTTTCAAATATTTCATCATATGAAGTGCGAAAGTATTGTCTTACTTCACTGAAGCTATAGCTCAGGTGACAATCAGGAATGCCCAGGGCCAGGTTTCAGCTCACTCTTGATCTAGAAGGCACATTTCAGAGCAGCTACTACAAGCATTTCTGCTCTGCTGCTATCAACAATCAAAACAGGGGCTAGAGTGTGGCTTAGCAGTACAGTACTTGCCTAACATGTACTGTATTGGTCAATCCCCAGCAAAAGAATAAAATAAAATAAAATAAAAAATGATTAGTTACTATTCAGAGTGTCAAATATATTTTCAATGCCATGTTGAATGTTAGGAAAGGGCTCTCCTGTGATGAAATCAGAGGTATGGGAATGATAGTGACTGTCTTGACATGATCCCACCCTTGCTTCTGAGTATCTATGGAGGCCTCAGGGATGAAGCCTTAGACTATAAACCCTACATGGCCCTGTGGCTAGCTGAGTCTCTGGTTTCTGCTTTCCTGACACTAGTTATGAGAATGACAAAGGACTATAGAATTGAGGTATCTGCTAGAATTAAATCTTTCAAGCAAAGAGATGGTGGGAGAATATAAAAGAATAGCAAGTTGTGGTGTCCTGAAGAGGTTTATGAACTACTTTTTTCACACAGGTCAATAAAATATTTAATTAATAACTCACTTATTTCAAAACATCTTCAGGAGTCACCATTGTCAAAATAAAGAATTGTGCATGACTGAATTGGCTGAGGTCAGCTTACAGCAGAGGCATGAGGTGTGGTTCTGCATAAAGGGAGGGGGCAGTAGGCAAGATGGTCTAAAGAGATATGCTGTATGGTCTCAATTCTTTAAAATTATTGGAAGTTGTTTTATGGCTATAAATTGAAAAAAAAATTACATTTCAATATAGGACATTGTTGAGACCATTGAAATTTCTATATGAACTGTAGAATAGATAATGATATTGCATCAATGTTCAGTTTCCTGACTTTGAAAAAATCAGGGAAAAGATTCACACGCACATGAAAAAAAGTATTTGCTACAGTTTGGCTACAGTGTTCTCTAAATAGTGACAAATTCATTCATAAATGTTTTTCTAGCCTACCATAGTCATACTGATTGTCTACTGCTAAATCAATTACTAAGAAAGCTTAAATCACAAAATATAATCGAAATATCTATTTTACTTTTTGTCTTGTGAATTTTTTGAAGATCTGTTAATAGATACACATATATTTAAGGCTATGCCTTCTTATTGAATCTTTTGTCAAAATAATATTATCTGTATCTTTAATAATACTCCTATCCTGAAGCCTTCTTTATTTGACATTAACAAAACCACTGCAATTTCCTTTTAATTAGTGTTGACACTAATATATTTTTCATCCATGTTGAAATTAACATGTCTGTGCCTTCATATTTTAGAGATGTTTCCAGTTGGTAGCATATAATTGGTTATTGCATTTTTATTAAATCTGACAATTTCTAGCTCTTAATTTTGATAGTTAGGCCACTTAAAATGTACTCAATATGGTTGAGTTTAAATCTACCATTTACTATCTTATTTTGTACTTGTTCAGAGCCACTATAAGGTCAAACTTGTTCTTTCAGAGATTACACCTGCATGTTGCCTAATATCTCAAAACAATTACACACACACACACACACACACACACACACACACACACAAACAAGTTTCTAGTTGTTTAGGGTAGAAAAGTTAGTCTTAGCCCAGTCACACTTTACCATGGGAATATGTATTTTAAATGTTTCTCAGGTGATTCTGTTGTACTGCTAGAGTTGGGAACCACTGCTTTAACCCAAGGGCCCAAGTTTAAATGGAATATTAGAAATGTGAGCTGCTGGATTGGCTATAAGGCAATAAAGGACATTAGGAGTTGTAAGAAAACTAAAGAGTTGGGGTTCCAACTAAAAATGATACATTTTATCTTTTAAAATATTTTGAACCAAATTTTAAAACATATCTACTGGGTGAAATCTTCCCTAGCTTCATTCATTGACAACATCTGTGAATCTTCTCCAGGGTCAACTGACCACTTAAAACGGAGTGCCAGTGCCAAGCGTGTTGACTCATGCCTGTAATCCCAGCAGTTCAGGAGGCTGAGACAGAAGGATCACAAATTCAAAGCCAGCCTCAGCAAAAGTGAGGCACTAAGCAACTCAGTGAGACCCTGTCTCTAAATAAAATACAAAATAGGGTTGGGGATGTGGTTCAGTGGTGGAATGCCCTAGAGTTCAATCCCCAGTATCAAAAAATAGGGTGCCAGAATAGAGCACCATCTTCCATGGTAGACTGACAGTTCAATATGTTGGTTCATTATAATTATCTATAATCTGTATCCCACAGGCTCCTTATTTCAGTGTAGGACAAGTTCATGTTTGATATCAGGGAGCTCAGGGAGCTGTGTTCCCATCTCTCTCACACAAATGCCAACCAAACCAGATCTCTTTGTTCTGCATGGTATTAACAGACTTTCCTTCAGCCACTACTAAATTTCACTTTGTTGGTTTGGGCTCAAGGTTTTATCCTGTCAAGAACATTCTGAATCTTGGTTCTGTTTTCTTTCAAGGTAACTACTTTAACCAGATGTGTACCAATTCAAAATCTGGTGTGTGTGCCTTCCATTCTCAAGTACCCAGAGCTGGTAAGTAGACCCCAGAACTCAGCCTCACTGACTATCACTGGCCAATCAGTCCTAACTTTGTTCTTTACAGTCTCCACTCCCAGGAAACAGAGAAGGAAAGGAGATGAAACACAAACCAGCAAACCTAGTTCTCAGGAAGTATCATGGCAAAATGCCAGGGTGATGGTGAATTTGTAGTCTTCATATGGATTTTGAACAAACATTTCCATGAATATTTTTGCCATTCATTTCCACAGGTAACAGGTAATGTTGAAATGGAGAGGACAGGGCCACCCTTGAGCAAGGTAGAGAGATATTCTGTTCTGTTTGGCTTTCACCACAAGACCCAGCTCTGGTACTAATTAAATGCATGGTCTTGACCTATTGAGTTTTCTTTCCTGAGCCTCAGTTTACTTATTTGAGGTTTCTCTCTCGGGAAGCCACTGTCCTCTGTACTCGAATTCTCTCCCCTACAGGGGTCCCGACCTACTCCTCTCTACTCCACAAGGCCATGCTTCTCAAACCAACATTGACATTTTTCTGGGAAAAGCAGTTAGAGGGAACTTTTCCGTCCCATCAAATAAAGTTTATCTTGCCAGTTTCTTACTTAAAATTCTTCCACATCACTTTAGATGCTGATAGAGGCTGGCTTTCTTATCAGACTCTTGCACCACATCTCATCCCATCCTCACACACACTCCTCATTCCACCTGCTACTTGAAACTCCTTTTTAAAAATAAAAAAATACTGTGGGAAAAAAATAAATAAAAATAAAATTTAAAAAGACTGTGCTTTTTCTCACCCCTTCATGCCTTAATTCATGCTGTCATCCCTGCCTGGTATGTCCATCCCTGATTCTACACTCAACTTATATCAATTCATGACTAAATGAATTGCAATTCAGCCCTTGCATCCCCAGGAGGCCCCATTTGATGGGCTCAGACACCCATCTTTGGTATCGTCAAGATCTCACTGTTCTGTCCCGCCACCCATCTTGCATCTGTAGGGATGAGCTGACTTATCTTTTTCTCCAACTTGACTCTAAGCTCCTTGCAGATCAGGATTTTTCATTACTATGGTCTGAGCCAGTTCCTGTGGAAGTGTGGGTGCTGTTCAGACACTGAATAGACTGAAGGCCAAGCAAATTAATGAGTGAGCCAGTCACACCACACAGGTGGCTGTCCATTTCCTCACCAGAGGGGCCGTTCTGTCACACCTGAGCCTACCTCACAACATCCTCGACTCAGACTCAGCATCTTGGAATCGGCTCCAAGTAAGGATCTAGATGTCAGAGGCTTCCCTCATGGGGACTCCACACTCGATTCACTCAGCTTTCTGCCTTCTTTATAAATCCCCTCCCTAAGCAAGGCAAACGAAATGGAATAAAAACTAGGAAAGCTTCCTTCCTCTCTTTGCTTCCACCTCACAACCAAGGGGGAGCCACACTCCCAGATGTGCTACCCAGGAGAGATGCTCTAGTCCCGGGAATCCAAGAAGTCAGGAAAGCCTCCTGGAAAGACATCAATTGGAAAACTCCATCTCTGGCCAGCCCTTCACCAGGCCTCTCCCCTGCTGAGTTTGCTCATTGCTTGAAGTCTACAACTCACCAGTTGTTTATGTTCTTAACCCCAAGTTCAGGGGCATCTGCAATTTAATTTGAGCCATGGGTAGACAGAGCAGCTCTCTGCTGGAGTTGCAAGAGCATAAACAACCTTCCAGGCTGAACTCTGCTTGGCATTCCCCAGCCTCCATCCTTCCCTGGACCTATAAATACCTTCTATCGCTTTCTAAGACCACCTCCAGCAGGCCCAGGTGGTAATGACTAGTCTCCAAGGCTGGAGGGTGTCACTCAGGATGAATGGAAACAGAGTGGCTAGAACTGATAGGTAAGGATGGGATGGAGAGAAAAAGTCTTACTGGAGGAGAAAGGAGGAGAACGTTTAAGGGGACCAGGGAGAGAACTAGAGAGACACTCAAGATGAATTCTTCAGGCTCTGGAGGGTGTGAGTAAGCCAGCCTCTGAAACACCTCTCCAGACAAATGACTGATTGGGTTCACCTTCACCACCCTGCCATCCATGAAAAGGAGAAATAAAAGAAAGAATAGGGCAAATATGACATCAGAATCACTCTCACAGAGTCTGTGTGTTTCTATTGCCACCATCCTTCCTGCCAAAGTCATCTTCCCTTTTGTAGAATCACCCTGACTCCATCTCACCCATCCACGGGGACACTGAGAATGAACAGCCAACATGGGTGAGGGGGGATAATGAGGGACAGCAAAGTGAGCTCTGAACAGGGCATGTTGGGATGGGCCTGTTCCCTGTTAAGCTCCTGTGGGAAGCCCAATGGTCCTGCCACTCCATAGAGGCGATCTCTGCCACCTTTCACACCACATTCATAACCCACTGCCCACCTACAAGTGGTACCCTTTGTTTATGTGTCAGCTGGATGCAGAGATGAGACTCCCTGGTACCATGAAGAGCAGTATCCTGTGGCAATAAGGCAGAGGAACCATTCCAATAAATTCCCCAACCACCCCACCCGCTTCCCACACACTATCCTCACTTAACTCAAAGCCATTTGGAGCAGTGGTCTCCAGGCTGGACCTCTGGGCCTTCCCAGAGAGTCATCTGCCCTTCATGCTAGATCCCTGCCATGCAGCTGCCACCCACACTCCAGGCCAGCAGCCTCTGAGATGCCATGCAGACTTTTCCACTCCTCCAGAGCTTCTTAAGTGCCTCTGATACACACCATGTGTCCCAACAGGAAAACATATTCATCAACTTGACAAAATGCTCCAGATGTGATCAAAGCTAGAGAAGCTAAAGAAAACAGAGATGGGGGTAATGGGGAAGTGAGCCAGTTGGGGAAACCAAGACAGAAAGCCAGGGACCTGGGTGGGAGGTGCCTGACATGCGGTTGAGTCCAATGGATGAAGTCCAGAATCAGGGTCCCGACTTCTGTGCTCCAATCCCTATTTCAACTGGCCTCCCCTGGGCCATCTCCCCAGATCAACTTCAAGACTGAGATTTCATCTTTGTAGAACCATAGAACATTAGTTCTGGGATACTATATATCACCTGTCTAAACTGATTTTTTCTTTTAAGGTGAGGAAGGTAACATATAAGTCTACCTGCCCAAAGCACCACCACCTCTAATCCCACACATCCTTCTACCCAGGTCACCACTGTCTGCACTTATTTGAGTAGGCTCTACCTCTAACCCCTCCATCCACCTCCCAGGTAGACTGTTGGCATTAAATCTGAGCAGGTTCTAGGGACACATGTGAGAGATTCCTCATTTGGAAGTTACCTTAGACATGATGCCTCTGTGTCCTAGCCTTCTGAGTTCTGTTAGAGGATTTTAATTCCCCTTTTTTATAAGCCCAGGGGTGGTGTCTAAATGACTTTCAAGAATGCTCTCAGACCCAAGATTCCTAATCTCTCCTAATCCATGGCAATGCCCCCTTAAGGAACTGGATCCATTTTGTCCTAGAAGTTCCTAGAGTCTTCACTATCATCACATCTGAATGTCTGACCCTATGCTCCCACAACCCCTCCTCAGGGCATAGTCTGTGCATCTCACCAGAGCAGTCGTCCTTCCTGAAAGTAGAGCAAATCAGGGAAGGTATTGGGCTCTAGTGTCATACTTACTAGTATTTGGGGAAAGAGATTTTTCTGCTCTGTGCTAAAGTGTCCTCATCTTGAAAATGACAATGATTGTGCTAATAGGGTTTCCTGACAACTCGTACATTGTCAGGTAGAACTGATCCATGAGGTGTGTGGAGTAAACAGTGTCTCACCGATGGTTACGGACATCCCCACTCACACAACCACCACTGATGAACAGCAGGAGATGCTTCAGAGCATTGGATCACAACCCAGGGAGCCTGTGGGTGAGCTGGGATGTGGAGAGGTGAGAATAGGAAGAGAAAAGGGGATCTGGAGGTCCAGACTGTCCTCTCTGAAAGAGAACATCTCCCCAGACCTGACCCCTCCATCTGTTATACACATAAAGTATAATCCCAGTTCTTTCCCAGTGCCCCCCAAAGAACACCTTCAGGTCCTTCAAAAGCAAAAGGCAAATTTATCAAGATCATCACCGGCACATGTAAACCTCCAGGAGCCAAATCCTTCAAGGAGGTACTCTTTCCCACAGGGTTATCCCCAATGATTTCCAGAATCCTTTAACCAGTCCCCAAGATGGTCAACCCCCTGTCTCTTCTTCCCTCCCCAGCAGGGCTATGCTTCAGCTCCCAGGCTCCCTCCGCCAGCAGTAGGGCAGTATACACAGTAATGAACCAGACTTGAAAAGTTCAGATCCTATCTCCAGCGCTTGCAAACTATGTGACTTCAGAGCACTTAATCACCTCTGTGTGTTTCAATTCCCGCTTCTATAAAATGAGAATAGTATCTATCACAAGATGTTGTTGTGACATAGCAAATGCAAAGGTCTTTGGACACCGCCTGCCACATAGTATCGTCTAACTGTACCTGTTATCATAATTTTCTTCATCTTTGCTCAACTCATCTTTGCTCTGACTCAACTACCAAATTTTAATTTAAATGACACTTCCTCAGGAGGGCCATCTCCAACTAGATTGGACTGCCCTCTGTCTGTATTCCCAGTATACTCCTTTACCCCCTATGGTAACCTGTGTCACACTTAGGATTAACTATACATTCTCTCTCTTCTATTAGATCATACGTTCCTTGAGGTCAACCAGGATAGGCCACAAGTACAGATTTCCTGGGACAGTCCTGGCTTGCACCTGTTGTTGCAGTGTGATAAATTGCATTGGCATTCATTAAATGTTAATTCCTCTCTACTTAAGTATACATCCTAGATCCATGGACTATGCTTAGTCATGTGATTTGCTTTGGCTGATGGAATGCTAATGATGGGATGTCGGCATATGTCTTTAGAGACATAGCATGTTTCCATTGCTTTCCTGTGCCTTTATGATTCCCATGGGAGGACCATGCTCCAGGTAGCTGCTCATCTAAGCAGAATGTGAAGCCTGGTGGAGAACTAAACACAGTCAGAATCCTAGAGCTAAACCCTTCTCACATTGGAACAGAGCTTTCCCACTCAATTCTAAGCATATGAACAAAAAAATCAATGACTATTGTTGTAAGCTTGCTGACTCTGGGGAGGTTTATTCTACAGTATTTATGTGAAAATAGCTAACTAGTATATTTGGCATCATTATCCATAGCATTAGCTTTCATGGACAAGTGTCCCAAGTTAGAAGTTAAATTATCTAATTTCCCAAGATTGGCACATATTGATGTTGTGCACACGGTAACTCCAGCACCTAAAAGAGTACCTGGCACAGAGAAGGTGCTCAATAAATATATTGAATCAAACTGAACTACATTCTCTTAAAGCTCTTTCCCCAAACACTTGAGTTTCATCCCAGCTGAATAGTGAGAGGACTAAGTCTGGGGGCTCTGTCTTAACTCTGTCTTAACTTTCACACTGGCCCCAAAGACATGCTCCTGACATTTCTGGTTACCTGATGGACTGTCTGAGGTCTTAACTTCCTTCATTCCCCAAAGTCAAACCCTCAGAGAAGAGTTAGTTTATCCAAATGGGACACGGACTCACAGTATTGGACAAAAGTGGAAGCAGACCCTGCTAAGCAGAACACCCCGTTGAAGACCGAACAAAATTGAAAGGGACAGAACCACAGTGAGAGAATTCTACATGAACTATCAGGTGGGGGCTTTCCAGGGACCCAGTGTCCCCTGAGGGGGGCAAACAGACCCCCTTCAAAAATGGCTGATTTACTTCTCTCTTTCAGAGCAGCTTGACTTCCTGCCCCAGGGCTAAGGATTGGGCAGAACATTGATCTCAGGAATGGGTGCCATTTTGTTAGAACTGATGGCAGCTGGAAATTATGCCATTGCTCCTACCCTCTCTCCTCCTGACTAAAATGATCAAATAAAAAGTTCAAAATCTTGGTCCTCCAACCTACTCTCTCTCTCTCTTAACTACATTCAGTTGAATATGGTTTCCAAGAAAGAAAGTGGAGAAGTGATGCCAACGACTCTGAGGCCCAAGTCCTCAAGAGGGTTTCCCAAGTCCCATCTCCAGGATGAGTGACTAAGGCTGAGGTCCACAAACCTCACCTCATCTGAGCCAACCAGTGTGCCAGGACAGACAGCAATCCCAGCAGTTACCCACTGTCCACATCTTTTAAGTACCTTGACATAACCCCAATAAGGTACTGGAAAACAGCAATCTCCCAGGCACAGATCTTGAAGTTTTTTTCAAATTTTTTTTTCTTTTTTATGTCTGTGACTTCCAGACCCACAAAATGCTGTGGTTTTCCGTTTCTAAAACAGAGGCATGTGCCTGTGCAAAAAGCCTGGGCGTGCCGGGCTAATTAAATTTAGCTATCTTGCGGTTGTTGTTGTAACGTGTGTTCTGCCGATGTTATTCAATGTGTTAAGACATTTTCTGTTTATGTTGGTTACAGACCCATGTGGTGTGGGTGGAGAACATCACTCCAGGGAATATCATTAGCAGGAGCGGGGAGCTCAGGGGTTCCAGAGACACGTGGCAAAACAGTGGCTCACGGGATCAAACAGTTGGGCCGTGTCCATGGTAATGCAACCCAATGCCAGTCCCCGGGCTCCTTCCAGGGCAAGATCAGTCCCTCAGCTCTACCTGAGGTCCTTGACTTCTGCAGACAGAACTGCACCTGCCATCCCACAGCAGAGAGGTTTTATGGAGGAATGAGACTATCAGGGAGAGGCAGTGTAGCAGGCTTTGGAAGACCTGCCCAGAATTTTCCCAGAAAGAGTGTGAGTGAAGAACATCCATGGGCCTACTCATTCTCACTGGACATCTGGGAACCTTCCAGGAACCCTCTGTTCTGCCATCTGCCTAAATTCCAGAGTGGCCACTTGCAAGCCTCTCTGTTATTCTCCATCATCACTATCCCTTTGTCTAGCCCCCTTCCCATGCACAGTCTCAAACATGTCCTCCAGTCATTTCCCTCAGCCTCAGTGCTTTCTCCTCTGCCCTCCTGCCTCAGTCCACTCTTGAACATCTCCATTTGATATCCCCCGACCAAGTGTGCTTTAACCCAAATCTTGCAAATCCCCCAGCCATATTTCAAACCTCTGCTGCAAACCTCAAACCCTTTAAACCTCTGCTTTCTACTTTAAACTCACCTGGGTCATTTTGCTCTAATCAACCACACCAAAGCCAGTCACTAAGGCCTTCAAAACCTTGCACCATGTTGCCCCGGCACTGCCGTGCACAGTTTTGTATTTCCCTGTTGGGTATCACTTTACAGCTCGGTGACCCACATCAAAAGGTTTCTTTTATGAGAACTTTGTGTCCCATCATTATACCCTCAGCTCTCTATTTCCCTCTTATTTGAGGCTTGGACACCCAGTACAAAGCTTGGCATCCAGGAGGCCCTTAATGCCCAGACTGACTCTCGAATTGTTAATAGACTCTGAGCTCTATTTTAAGAAAAGAAAATCTTTGATAGGCTGGACCTCCCAAAATAAGCAAGGAGGGCAAAGGACAGTCCTTGACAGTGAAAGTATTTTGTTGTATCGTGCTCATCCTGATACTGTCCTGAGGCCTCTTGTGCTTCAGAAGACATTTTCCATGCACAGGTAGATCCCTTCCCAATACACCAGGCAATAGCCAGGCTCTGGGACCAGCTGTGGAAGCATCTTACTTTGTACACAGAGCTAACGGGCCTGGGAATCCAGTTGCTGAAGCTGCAACCTAGACAAAGCAGCAGAGCTTGAAAGAGAGCTACTCCACTGACAAAAATTAGAAAGTGAGTTGGATGCAGTGGCACATGCCTGTAATCCCAGTGGCTCAGGAGGCTGAGGCAGGAGGATCACGAGTTCAAAGCCAGCCTCAGCAATGGCCAAGCACCAAGCAACTCAGTGAGACCCTGTCTGTAAATAAAATACAAAATAGGGCTGGGGATGTGGCTCAGTGGTTGAGTGTCCCTGAGTTCAATCCCTGGTGAGGAGGAGGAGGAGGAGGAGGAGGAGGAGGAGGAGGAGGAGGAGGAGGAGGAGGAGGAGGAGACAGCTAACAACCTGACATAGCATAGAAGGAGTCAGGGGGGAAAAAAACATCATAAGAAATGAGAAATCAAAAACATGGCCCTGAGAGTGCCACATTACTCCTGCTAAGGACAAAGAGGAATGTTCATAAAGATGACCCCCTTTTATAGCAAAGGTTGACTATGGTCAATTCACCATGCTTACCAGTGACCATACCACAGTTTGCCCAAGGAGATCAGTAATTAAAGGAATAAACACTAGAGAGCTGGAGACTCAGGTAGCTTGCCAACAGCTGGGCAGGGCTCTGCAGCACCTTCAGCCACAAAGAACAATGGAAATTAAAAAATAAATAAATAAATAAAGTCCCTGGGTCTGGCAACACTTGGTTTGAATTTCAGATAAGCTTCTCTGTGTCTTTGGGAAAACTTTACTTCTCTGAGCACCTTGTCCTTATCTGGAAAATGGAAATGGTCACTTTGCAAGGTTGCTATAGAGCATATGGATCACATATATGAAGTACATATAAAGAACTGTATAAAATTCTTCCACTTCAGGAAATATTTAATCCCCCCCAGCAGAATAGATAAATAATAGCTCATTTAACCAGACCTGCAGCCACCATCATAACATTTGTGCAACCCTTCATCTTATTCCTGATGGTACTATTGTGGGAGGTAGGACAGATGTTAGAGGCTCCACTTGACAGCTGAGGAAACTAAGACTTGTGAGAGAATGGTTCGCCCCGGACATTACATCAACCAGAAGCAAAGCTGGAGCTAAAACTGAGTTCTTCTCATTCTTGACCCACCACCGCTAGCCTAAAGGAACTTCCTGAGACAGGTACCTCGAGGCTTGAAGAAGACACACATGGTCCCTCCACCCATTTTCTAATTTAACAAACATCAGCCTCCTCCTTCCCCACTTTCTTCCTAGAGTCGAGAGTTTGTATTAGCCTGTCGCTATGGATGTTCCTCAAGTCTTCAACTATATGACTTTTCCTTCTGTGAAATATTTACGGTCCAGCAGTTTTCTCTAGGAGCAATGACCTAAATTGGACATGAGACTTTGCCATAACTTGGAAAATCACTAAGTGATGTGATTGTAATTTGGTTTCCAAAACGTTTTCTGAGAATTTCAAGGACCAGTGATGCTACAAGACATCCCATGGATGATTCTAGAAAGAGTTACAGTCACCCTCCCACCATGATCTTTGCCAATACCCCTGAGCCCATCATCACAGAGCACTCGTTTGGGAGTCAGTTTTCACCCATGGTCTTTTCCACAATCTTACAGTCACTTTGCAAATTTTCTCCATCAGTTTATCGCTTCACTTTTCTGGGCTTCCCAGAAAATCCCAGTAGTCCCTTACAAACTTGAAGATTCCCCTTTGAAATCAAGCTCCTTGACAGGAGGGCCATACTTAGTCTCCATATTCCCAGCATGGTGTCTACTGTTCACAACATGGACTGGCTTCCAAACATGAGGGGAGGGGAGTGCAGGCTCCTCCTCTTAGGTGCCCAGACCAGTAGGTCCCCAGGAGGATGATCCCACTGCTCAGGCTGTTAGAAGAGCCAGTGTGACATGAGGAAATGTTGAAAGGCCCAGGAGTGTTTGGGTAGAAGAAAGAAAGCTTAAGTAAATCAGAACTGTCGTGAACACGATCAACATTTTTAAATATTTAAAGGGTTGACCTGTACAACGGGCTTCTGTTAGATTTTTTTTCACTGTGGCAAAATACCTGAAATAATCCATTTTAAAACAGGAAAGATTTATTTTCACAGTTTTAGAGGTTTCTGTCCATGTTAAGCTGGACCGGTGGCAAGGTAGACATCATGGCAGTTGGAAGGCAAAGGGAGAGAGAAAGAAGAGGCTGGGATCCCAACAACCCCTTCAGTGGCACATCGTCCAATGACCTCACTTCCTCCCACTAAGTCCTACCTCTTCAAGTTTCCACCATCTCCCATATAGACTAAATGCATTTTGAATCATGAGGTAGACATGAGCTCCTGGGATCTGGCGATGAAATGCTATGGTTCAGAAGTGTCCCCCAAAGGCCCATGTGTTAAAGGCTTGATTGCCAACCTGTGACACTATTGGAACATGAAAGAAACTCTAAGAGGTGGAGCCTAGAGGGAGGTAGTTAGGTCATTGGATGTGCCCTTGAAGGGCCTACTGGAATAGCAGCCCCTTCTGTCTCCTCCTGTGCTTCTCAGCCACGTAGAGATAAACAAGCCTCTTCTATCCTACCATGGTGTTCTGTGCAGCCTCAGATCCAAAGCAATAAGGCATGCCAAATGAACTGAAGCTTCTGAAATAATGAGTCAAAATTAAAAATTCTCCCTTGATCTCAGGCATGCTGTCACAGTGATGGGAAGCTGACTAGGGTATTCCTGTTCTATGCAGCTCCAGGAAGCAGGAGTAGAACCAAGAAAGGAAGGCAATCAGCAAAGTTCTCCTTCTCTCCATGACCTCCTAGTGGCTAGATGTGTCCAACAGAGAAACAGCTGTCCGTGAAATAAGGTTCTATTACAAGGGAAAAAAAAATCAAGCAGAAACTGGGGAAAGAATCCTCCATTCCTTCATTCCAGAGACGGGCACTGAACTTTCTGACCTATAAAGTTTGTCCCACTTTTATGATGCCATGGTTTGTTCCTAGGGGTTCTGGATAACTGAACGTTCATTGCACCCAAAGGCCAAAGTCTATAACTTGTCAATTTTTTCAGACTAACATCAGCTTCTCGTTGTCTCTGGGAAATAGGACATGAGACAGAGGGTCAAGGAGGCAATGAGCTGATGACTCGGATGGCTCCTTCTTTCCAGCTCTGTCCGTGGAATGCTGGGTGGCTATGGGGAACGCGCATAGCCTGTTGGTGCCTTGGAATACAATATCTATACCATGTGGCTGACGTTACAGGAAGGAAGGTTAAAAATTTGATCTAAAACAGGAGCCCCATCTATGGAAGGCTGTTGTGAGGCTGAGAAGACCACCTTCAGAAGTCTTTGGCTTAAAGCTGGGAGCATCATACCCCACTCCTGTGTCCATTGATCAAAAAAACCATCAACAGCCTTCCCCATGAAAGGGTACAAACTGGAGTCAGTGGAGGCAATGGGGAAAAGGCTACTTTGCTAGACATTTTTACACTTAGATTTAGCTGACAGTCTAACTTGCATCCTGAGCTATAAAATGGACCTGAATATACCAGCACAGAACATTCTCATCCTTGTTTCTGCCTCATATTGACCAGCTGTTGTTTTACTCTGTTCTGCTTTCATAGCCTCAGAGAGATATTCTTCAGACTCATGAGTTATTATTTCTTCCCAGGCTGCAAGACATTTCCCAGGTAAATCCAACCCTCAAATGCAAAGACCAATCAAAAGCCACGGTGCTGATCCATGTAGTCTCTCTTTAGCTGCCTCTTGAGGATCCAGCTTCCCTTCTTTCCAAGCCTGGACTCCCTGCTAGCTCACAGGACAGAGCAAGGGTCATGGGACATGGAGGCACAGAATCCTTACAAAAAAAAAAAAAAAAACCCTGCATGTCAAATACCTGAGCTAACCATTCTCAAACAACAGAAAAGTAGGATCTGGTTTGGGGGTCGACATGATTTTTTTGCCCTCTGTATTAAGCTAAACAAATCCACATAAAGGGCACATATGGTGGACAACCAGAGAAATAAAAAGTTGTGCTGCAATTGTGTACCCTGAATCAAAATACATTCTGTCATATATACATAATTAGAATAAATAAATATTTTTTTTAGAAAGGGCAATTCAGAGTGGCAATTAAGGCACACTCTTTGACTTCAGTCCTGCAGAAAGTGATATTTCTGAATCAAGTGCCACCTCTGCCAGGAAGTCTTACCTTATTCTGCTAGAAACAAATACTCTTCATCTGTGACTCCATAATATTACACTTGTCCATTATTACAGTCCTTATAGTCTTTGCTTCATCCAGTCTTGCACATAGTTGTCTCCCTACATAACTGCTAGATCTTAAAAACCATAGGCTCCACCTTAACCAATTGTGTACCTTCCATATTTCTGAGCAAAGGTATTTGCTCATTGTAAGCATCAGTATTTGTTCATTGCATTAACCTGAATTACCTTTCTAAATCCCAAGGATGGATCCAGGAGAAGGCGGCAGGGCTCAGGAAATAATTAATCGTGGCTCAATCAACATTTTTCTCTCTGTATTCCCTCCCCCAAATCAGCTATGGCCTGTCCTTCCTAAGAAAGACTGTCAGGAAAACTCCTGGGGAAAATGTGGCCTCCCCTGTCTCCCTGTTGAAGAGATTTGGATGGGTCGCATTTCAGGAGGGTGGACGTGGGCCCAGAGACCAGGAGCGATGGATCAAGTCACACAGCCTGCGGAAGGCAATCTTGGAGAATACTGGCAAAAACAATGACCTGTGGCTGGCAATAGAAGGGAGAGCCAATTCCCATGAGGCCAGGGTTCTGGAAGGTTCTCCAGAGCAAAGCTGGAGAGGGATGGAATTTTAAGATGGTGGAGACCAGTAACAAAACGGGTACAGGGGTCCACCCAAAGTCTCTTGAAATGATCCCTCCATAGATATCACATGGAGCCTGCTCCATGTTCCAAGGCTTCAAGCTGAGACATTTCTAAAAGACTTCAGGACTGCCCCATGGATGTGGCATGTGCTTCATTCCTGAAACCTGGTTTTAACTGTAGGAAACTTCACTCATGAACCAAGCATCCCTAAAGGTGGGAATGAGCAAGGGTCAGTACCCTCTCCAGACTATAATCCTGGCTGGGTATAGTGAATGTCCCCCCTTCGTTATTCCCTTGGTGAATTGTCCAGAGTCGACAGGTTGAGATCCGATAAAACCTAGCAGACTTTCAGAACCCATTCTTTCCCACCTGTCACAAGCAGGCAGTTTCAGCTGCTTAAAAATAAAATTAAAAAGTTTTGGATTTGGGGGTGTTTTTGTTTGTGGGGTTGTTAGTTTTGTGCCAGCAACAGAACCCAGAGGGAACTTTACCACTGAGCTATATCCCCAGTCCTTTTTATAATTTGTTTGGAGAGAGGGTCTCACTAAGTTGCTAAGTTGCTGAGGCTAACCTTGAAATTGCAATCCTCCTGCCTCAGCCTCCTGAGTTGTTCAAATTTCAGGCATGTGCCACCATGCATGGCAAAAAAAATTTTTTTTAAAGTTTTATATATCAGTTTCAGCAAACTATAGTCAGGAGCTAAATCAAACTCAGAAGATAAAGTCTATTATTTTGTCTTATCCATAACAAAACCTGTAAGCTAAGAAAAATCAGCCTTTGAGCAGACATTAATTTTAGTGAAAAGATAAGTCATGGCACTGAGAAATATTTAAATCAGACTTATACAAACCTCAGGTTTCCCCAGGTTCTCCCAGAAAATAAAAGGCTCTCACAGCATTAGCCAGGCAGAAACTCACTCTGCTAGCTATAAAGACTCTCTATCCTCTCTGAGGGACTGGAAGAGCCATTTCCCTCCATTTCCCTATATTCTAATTTACAAACTGTTTCTTCCAGGGTGCAAGTACTACAGGCTAAAAGCCCCCAGAGGGATCTTCTGAGTTGGGTTGCATTCATAACCTGGGTCCCTGCTAGATCCCTCCCTAGGAAACTCTCAGGCAACTCTCTCACACACATGTGTGTGTGCATGCACATGCACACATGCTTGCACGCGCGCGCACACACACACACACACACACAGGGCCAAGGCATAGAGACCCCAAAGTTTCTAGAGAAAAGACAGGATACACACTGGAGAGCCCTGTTGGGCTGGATGAGACTCATCAGCAGTCTCACAGTGCAGCCTGCTGGGCAGGAATGATGGTGCAGCTAGGAGAGGCAGGGGTGAGGGGTGCAGGAAGGGCATCTTGCCTCCCTTCTGTTGACCTTCATCATCCAGAAATGAAGCCCCAAAGCCCAAGATTCAAGGTTAGTCTTTAAGGCCTACAGAAGCTGAAGGATAGCTAGTCCTGGGGCTGAGAACATGCAGACAGACCTCCTACCCGCCAAAGGTGTCAACTGCTCTTGCAAGAGTCTTATTTTTTAATTTAAATATTTTTAAAAATTAATTTATTTATTTGTTCTAATTTGTTATACATGACAGCAGACTGCATTTCGATTCACAATAGACAAATGGAGCACAATTCTTCATTTCTCTTGTTGTACACAAAGTAGAGTCACATACATCTCATTCCACCATCTTTCCTACCTTCATGTGCCCTCTCTTTCCCTCCTTCCCCTTTGCCCTATCCAAAGTTCCTCCATTCTTCCCATGCTCCCACCCCAACCCCCATTATGGATCAGCATCCACTTATCAAAGAAAACATTCAGCCTTTGTTTTTTGGGATTGGCTCACTTCACTTAGCATGAATTCTCCAACTCCATCCATTTATCTGCAAATGCCATGATTTTATTCTCTTTTAATGCTGAGTAATATCCCATTGTATATGTATATATACCACACATCTCACTCCAGTCAGAATAGCAGTTATTAATAATACAAGCAGCAATAAGTATTGGCAAGAATGTGGGGGAAAAGGCACACTCTTACATTGCTGATAGGACTGCAAATTGGTGCAACCAATGAGGAAAGCAGTACGGAGATTCCTTAGAAAATTTGGAAGGGAACTACCATTTGTTCCAGCTATCCCACACCTCAGTTTAATGTATAAAGAGTTTTTAAATGTGCCAAGCAACTAGCACAGGGGAGGAGCACTAGGGCTCCAGAGAAGAAACAGTATCTCAATGCTAAAATGAGGAACAGAGTGCCCCAGGGAATGGGTGGGAAATACCCCGTGACCAGACATTTGCATGAATATCATATTCAACTGTCTAAGATTCCCCTGCTTCTGTCCATCTTTCAAAAGGGACCACATGAATGCAACTTCTACATGGGCACGGATCACATTAGTAAGTAGCGATGGAGTAAAATAGACACAAGGAGGAGCTCCTGGTGGCCCAGAGGAGGAGCTGCAGACTGGGCTCTGTGTACTGAGCAAGTCCTCCCAGGTGGTGGGGGGAAGGAGGAAGAGGAGAGGCAGGAGAAAGAAAGAGTGTGCAGCAAGACCTGGAGTCAGATTAGGGAGTGAGAAGAGAAAGAGAGGGAATCACTAAGGTCCTGAAGCCACCGTGATGATGCAGAGGAGGGAGAAGAGGCCTTCAACAGAATCACAAAAGGCAAGAGGGGGCCATTTGGGGGCAGAAAGGAAAATGATGAATCCCATCTGGAGCTGTTTCCCACATGCTCCACCTGTTTTCCCTTTACTTATGAGGACTCTGGGCACCTGCTGGTGACGTTCCTAGCTCAGCTTACCCTCCTATGTCCCTATAGCCCCCGCTCTTTCCCTCTCCCTCATACCTTCCCTAATGCCATCACTTCTTGTTCCAGTAGCTCCTTGAGGTCAGAAAGTTCCCTATGTGACGGGGTAGACCACAACAACCTGTCCTATTAAGCACCCCCATACACACTACCCAGTGTTCAGTCCTCATTTCCTGCCCAACCAGGCTCAGCCTTCCCTTCCTTGCCCAGCAACCCACTGGCCCTGCCCAGGGGCTGTGTGAGCACCTCAGCCTCTGATCTACGAGGCCCTGTGGACAGCCTCCAGCTCCACTCCAGCTCTCTGTGCCCCGTATAGACAGATCTGAGCTCTCCAAACCTATCAGGCCCCAGAACAGGGCTCTGCTCCAAGGTCAATTCTTCCCTAGCAGGTGAGGCTGCTTTGGTGGCCAAAACTGAATGCATCCTGGAACCATTCCTCATTTAGCTGGCAGGCAAATCACCTGAAATCTCTGGGGGGAAAAATAGGGCTCTCCGGTAGAGAGAATTTTTATTTTTTTTTATTCATATCTTTAAAAAAGGAATGGGTAGTGGACAAAACAGGTGACAGAGGTGGGTGGCCACTTGAGATCCAGAGGAAAAGATCAAAGCCTACCAAGAATGAAGGAAGCTGCCTTGGTGTGGCCCCAAAAACGTTCTAGGTGGCCCATGTAGCAAAAAGGCAGCCAGGGAACAAACCTGCTGGGTGAGGAGCCTCAGGCACAGACACCCCACACCCTTGCTCTCAGACCCAAACACTGCATTAAAAGTCTTCAGCTGGAACAAACACCTGCTTTTTCCCAGTTCCCTGGGAGGGCCACTGCATCTTAGCGTAGGAGGTGAGCCTGCCCAAACTCTGGCCCCGGTGCTGCTTTCTTCATCCAAGAAGCTGGAATTTCTCCCTCTGGACTCAATCCTCCTGGAGGCTGCCCTCTCACAATTCCAGCCCAGGGGCAATCAGCCAGGAATTCTTTCAGTATTTGCAGACTGCCTAATTAGATTATTAAAAGAGCCACAAGTGACTACGTGGCAGAGAGGACACTATGTCAATCATGAGACATCCTCCTGTAAGCTCAGTCTGCCATCTTTTCCAAATTAGCCTGTTCACCAAGCTACCTCATAGTTTCCTCAATTCAACCTCCCAATTTTTGGCCACGAGGACCCTGGAGACCAAAGAAGGAATGTGGCCGATCCAAAAAAAAACACAGCACGTAGTGGCCAGATCTAGACTAGAATCCAGGTTTCCAGACTCTCTGCCCAGCACCTCCCAACTTCCCAGTGTTGCCACCCAACATTCCAGCTAGGGAAGATTGTGACCTCTAGGAGAATATTGGATTCCTAGAGCAATGACCCATTTTAGGAGAGGTGACCCTACTACATTTTAGTAAGTTCTTTCAAAGGAATTTTCATCAAGATGCAAGAGAAGCTAGGGCTATCTCCAAGGAGCCAGCAAAAGGACATCATTCTGGGGAAGCAGTGAAGGGACAGATTTCGGGACCCAGTCTTTCCTCCCTTCTAGAGAAACTATAAAAAGCACACAATCCCTGTCCAACCAGGCAGCTTATTCCCATTGACCCTCCAGATCTTCCCTTCCCTTAGACAATGTTGTGACCACTTGGGCATCACCCAAGGTTCTGCTTCGCTCAAGCATTTCCCTAAGACAAGTTTAAGGGAAAAAAATAAGAGAGACAGCTCTTCCACTCTCAAAGAGGAGGCAAGAAAAGACAGACAATGCTGAGAATCTCAAGACAGAAGTCACGAGATGTCAATCAATTGTATCTTGTACTGAACAGTCTCCATTTCTTATCCATGGGACACAGAGAAGAGGATCATACACCCTAAAAAAGCAGATGCCCTCCATTTGAACAACAGACTCCCAGGGACTCAAGGGGTTAACAAGCTGTATTTCAGGATTTGCATCTTGAACATCCTTTCAAAAGTCTCCTTCTACAACTTACCTGATGAGGTCAATCGGCTGAAACTTATAAAACACTCCATAGCGAGCCCACTCCTGATACAGCAGCTGAAAAGAAAAATAGGGAGGCAAATTAGGGGTAAAGGCAGGCAACAGTTCATCTTATTTTGTTCATCCTAGCAAGTCAAAATTTGTCCCCAAAGCCCAACTTTGAAAAGGCTCATGAACCATCTACAAGGGAGATGTTCAAAGACAGAAGACTAGAGAGATGTCTCCTTCTTCTTCAAATAATAGAAGTTATTTTTATCACACTCAGGGTCAGTCCTGTACCTAATAAGTATAACCTTTCCTTCTTGATCCCCTTGTCCTGCCTAGTCCAGCAAAATGAGCCCTGGAATTTATTATTCACTCATTTGACCAGTACTCGTTGAACATTTCCTATATCCTAGGCTCTGCATCAAGGAACTCACACCTGGTGTGGAGAAAGAAATATAAACACATAACATATAAAATTTACAAAGACAATAAGAAGTAAATCAAGGTAAGGTGTTATGTTAAGGAGGGAGAGGATGCTATTTGAAGTAGGATGGCCAAAGCAGACCTCTCTGAGAAGGTGACATTTGAGCTGAGACCAGAAGAAAATTGGGGAGTGTTCTAGGGAGAACACTCCTCCTATACACATCCCCTGAGGCAAGCATATATGGTATATCCTAGGAAGAACAAGAAAACTGGGGGGGGGGGCAAAAGGAGCCCAGGGAGGATAATGGGATATAATATCAGGAAGTAAACAGGGGGGCCAGATCATTCCAGAGGATGGTAGGCTATGCTAAAAATCTCTGGACTCTGAAGGAAGTCACTGAGAAATTTGTAGCTGAAAGGAGAAACAATCTGACTTAGGTTGTAGAAGGCTCACTTTGGCTGCTGTATAGAGAACTAACTAAGAGTGAACAGAGGAGTAGGATGCTATTGGAATGGTCTGGGTGAAGTATGACGGCTGGAACCATAGGGGTGGTAGGAGACATAATGAAAAGTAATTGATACTGCTGATCAATTTACTGTTGGATTGCATGTGAGAAAATAAGAACTTGGCCTGAGTGTTTGAGTAATACTGATGACATTTTCTGAAACAGGGAAGACTGTGAGGAAACCAGATTAAGAGAAGCAGACCTAAGAGTCCACTTTGGGATGACTTAATTTGAGATGCTCTTTAGTCCTCCACATGGGAATGCTGAGTAAACAGCTGGGTTTAAAAATCTGGAGTACAAAGGGGAGTTCAGCCTGGAGATGCAAATCTGGGAGTTATTGGAGAAGAGATGATATGTAAAGTCATTCCACTATGGACATAATCACCAAAGAAGAAATAATAAATAGAAAAGAGGCCTGATGTCTAGAACCTGAGCACTAGAACATTTTGAGGACAAATAGATGATAGAGAAACAGCAAACAGACAGAAGGAGCAGCTGACAGTGTGGAAGAAGAGCAGAAGAATGTGGGTCCCTGGAAAACAAGAGAAGAAATGATTTCCAAGAGAATAAAATGATAAAATGTGTCAAATGCTGATGATGGGACAGGTTCCAATGAGAGTAAAGAAGTGGCCATTGGATTCGGCAACTTGACAGTCACTGATGACTTTGATATGAGAGGTTGGGATGAAACCTCATTGCAACATACACAAGATGCTAAAAAGAAAGATACCACAATCAATACCTCAGGCCATGCTCTCTTATGAGAATTATGTAGCAACTTTGGCAGAAGTCCAGGTGGACAAATCTGTATATCATAAATAAATCCAATATTTTAGATTCAAATATCTGGTCAGCAAACTTCACAAGCAATCATCCACTGATACATAATTTAGTAATGGACACTAGACTTCATCTAGATACCCACGCTGAATCGGTGCTTAACAAAATAATGAGTCTATAATTGACAGATTTACAATACAGATGCTATGTTGTTATGTTCCTTAGGCTCCTTATGCATCATCCTTTCTTACACATTATGCAGGATTCACACTGAAATCTGTCTGGGAGAACCTACTTTAGTCGGGTATTTTGGATATCCAGCTCTCGGGAAGCCATCATCTTCACTGAAGAATATATAAAGGCAAGATATTAAAACTGAAATAAGAATGTCACTCCTACTTAATGGATATACAATTTTATTGCCATAATAGCTCCCAGAAACTGTAAAATACAACCAAAAACCACATAGATTGTGGTGAGGCAAACTACACTCACAGTTACATTTGCAAAGGAGGAAACTCACACACATAGAAAGTGTGCTAGCAGAATAAGATCTGAATTTATGGGTACTGACTCTGCTCATTCCAATGTGGTACCTCCTAACCCACTCCTATGGTTATCAATATGTCTTCCCCCATATTTCAAAAATTATGTTATTAGTGAAGTACAGTCACACATAATATTGGGGTTCATTTTGACACATTCATGCATGCATAGATTATAATTTGCTCCACTTCGGTTCCCAGCACCTCCTCTTTCCCTTCCTTCCTCCCTCTGATTCTTTCCTCTACTGATTTTTCTTCTATTTATTTAAATGGGTGTTTTCCAGATATGCCCAAAGGTGAAGTTCACTGTGGTATATTCATATCTGTATATGGTATAATTTGGTCAATTTCATGCCTCAGTTCTTCCATCATCCTGTCCCCTCTTCCTTCCCTTTTATCCCTTCTCTCTATTGCACTGATCTCCCTTCTACCTTCATGGGATATCCCAATTCTTTCCTCTTATTTTGTTCTAGCTTCTGCATAAGAGAAAAAAAAAAAAACATTCGACCCTTGACTTTCTGAGTCAGGTTTATTTCCCTTAGCATGATATTCACCAGTGCCATCCATTAACCATTTGCTTAGACTCTGACCTCTCCTATGAAAACTCGAAATGCTATATCTGCTTTCTTCTTTAGGGCTGAGTAAAACCCCATTGTGTATATAAACTACATTTTCTTTATCCATTCATTTGCTGACATAGTCCCTGGGCTATTTTCATAACTTGAATACTATGAATTGCACTGCTACAAACATTGATGTACCTGCATCACTATAGTATGCTGCTCTGATACTCAACAAAGGTGCCAAACATGTACTTTGGGAAAAAAAAGCCTTTTAAACAAATGATCCTGGGGAAACTGGATATCCATATATAAAAGAATGTAACTATATCCCTATGTTTCACTCTGCACAAAATTAAACTCAAAGTGGACCTAGAAATTAGACCAGAAACTTGGCAACTGCTAGAAGAAAACAGTTAACACCAGCATATTGGCACAGACACAAATTTCTTTAACAAGACCCCTAAAGCTCAAGAAATAAAACCAAGAATCAATAGGTAGGACAGCATCAAATTTAAAAGCTACAACACAGCAAAGGAAACAATTAAGAGCATGAAGAGAGAGCCTACAGCACCAGAAAACATCTTTTCCCACTGCTGCTCTGACAGGGTATTAATATCCAGAATATATAAAGAACTCAAAAAACTTAACATCAAACAAACAAAAGATAACCCAGTCAAAAAATGGACAAAAGAACTAAACAGATACCTCTCAAAGAAGGAATACAAATGGCCCACAAATATATGAAAAAATATGCAACATCCCTGCAATCAAGGAAATGCAAATCAAAACCACATTGAGATTTCATCTCACTCCAGTTAGAATGGTAATTATCAAGAATATAAATAATAATAAATGTTGTCAAGGATGGGGGGGAGTACATTCATACATGCAAATTGGAGAGCAGTATAAAGATTACTCAAAATACTAGGAATGGAACCATGATATGACCCAGCTACCCCACTCCTTGGTATTTATTCTAAAGAGCTAAAATCGGCATTCCCCCATCTTCAGTCCTTCTACTGCCCTGGGTTTTGATTTTCTCTTCCATATGCAAACCATGGCTTCTTCAGCACCTTGTTATCACAGTGACATTATTTGCGGCCCAAAGGGAGGCCAGCCTACGTCAGGAGATAATTGGCAAGAACCCCCGCGAGGATTGTGGATGTCACTGCCTGCCTCATAGTTCTTAACCTTGGAGCAAATTCCTACCCAAGTTACATGCCCAGCCAAAACCTGAGCTTGAGTATGCCCATTGGCCATTACATTGCAGGAAAAAAACAAAAATGATCCAAGAAACAAGAATGGCCCAATCATCTCCAGCCCAAACGGAGAAGCAAACTTGGAAGCTTCCCCAGCTTGGATTCTGTACCTGTTCTATGAAACCTCCAAAGTCCCTATAGTCAGTGTGGTAGCCACTAAACACAAAGCTATACCTGCAGCTGTGGGTTTAAGTAACGATGAGCCAAGAAGACTGCTTGACTTGATACAGAAGGGCTAGATGGCTACAGAGGAGGAAATCATTTGGCAGTCCCTGAGAAAGCTCGCTAGAGCTGTGTACAGAGCACTAAATCAGGAAGCTGGTGCAATAGTCATGCCTGGATGTTCTCGTGGACCTGACCAGGCCAGACCACACACCCTCTGTCACTTGCAGGGGAGCCAGAACGCGGGTAGAGAATGCTTCAGACTCTTCCCCCACCTCTAAGAATTTTCAGTCACACATAATTAAGACAGAGTGGATCATGATAAACTCCAGACTCTAGGGTCCCAGAAGAGGCTAGCCATCAGGGTAAAGGGAGGCATGCTCTGGAGTCTCTGCCCCATGAGTGTGATTAACGTGCAGGGGGACAACTATGGTAACTTACAACAGTCCCTTTCAACAACTTGCAGGCTCTAGAACTTTCCAGCATAGCTCTTAGCAAATGTACTTTCTCCCTAATGTTACACCACATCTTCTCTTCAACAACTGGCGAATATTCCAAATAAATCAAAAAGAGGCTACAAGTCCTTCCAGTGAGTGTCACATTGTAGAGGCCCTGGATGTAATTCCAGGCATGTCTGTCTGACCTCAAGCCTTTATGGCACGAAACAACAACCCAACAACCCGAAAGGCCTGTCCCATCTGACAGATCAAAGCATATAAGCAGCAAGTTTGGCTCCCTGGGGGATCATATTTAACAATGGGTCATTGACTTAAGTATTTCTTAAGACTATAAAGGAACTCAGGTGTTAAAACCCTTTGCAAAAACCCTTTACAATGATAGAGAACAGCATGGTGTTTAGGAACCACGATTCCCTCTGCAGCCACAAGCTCCTCAAAAACTAGAGCTAGCACAGTGGTGCACCCCTGTAATCCCAGGAACTCTGGAGGCTGAGGCAGGAGGATCACAAGTTCCAGGACAACCTTGCAACATAGCAAGATCTCCAAGAACTAAGCAAGCTCCTGTCTCAAAACTTTTTTAAAAGGACTAGATATAAAGCTCAGTGGTAAAAACACCCCTGGTCTCAATGCCCAGAGAAAGAGAAACTGGCATAAGATGGGCAGAAAGATATCAGCTATAGGTACCTCAGAAACATCCATGGGACAGAAGTGGGCCTGAATGAAAGAGATTTGGATTCTATTCCCAAATCCTGCAGTGGCCTGTTTAAACATTTCACAACTGACATCAATTCATCTAGGTCTTGACTTATTTAAATAGTAAAACCAAAGTTGTGCAGTGTGGCAAGTTAACTCTCAGTGAACCACAGAGGGAAAACACCTGCCTTGGGGCTGAGGCTGTGGCTCAGTGGCAGAGCGCTTGCCTAGCTCACATGAGGCACTGGGTTCGATCCTTGGTACCACATAAAAATAAATAAAATCAAGGTATTGTATCCATCTACAACTAAAAAAAGAAAAAAATATTTAAAAAAGAAAAGAAGGACTGACTCTTTTCACACCTTTTTAGCAGGTTACTTACTAACTCTCCACTAGAGAAGCCTGCTACCTGCAAAGGCTAGAAACCTAGAACCAAGGATTTTTAGAAAGTTCTAAAGAAAGTCAATCACATTCCAGTTGTGGATGAGGAAGCCACAGGGAGCCATCAGAGGCAAGGCACTCCTCGGAAGATGGTGGAAGTCACTTCTTTGGGGTCCTTCAGAAAAGTAGGCCTCTTTGGCAGATGTAGAACTAAGCAGATGCTGGAAGCCAGGTAGCATCCACCTGACCCCAAGTGCTCCCTCTCTTGCTGCTCTGGCTTCTAGGAAGGCAGGAAACCCTTTTTCTCCAGAGGGAGAGAGAGAGAGCCTCTTCTTAATTACTTTCCAGGAGGAGTGAGGGAGACTTCCAGTCCCTATCTGGAGCTGAGTCATGAGTCTGCACAGTTTCATAAGCAAGCTGGAGGGGAAGGAGATTGCCATCCTCCAGGGCCTCCAGGCTTGCCTAGAGTCTCACTGAAACAAGCCTGGGCCTTGGGGAGATCATGGAAGCCACCACAAATTCCAAGGAGAGAGTGAAGAAAAAGACTCAGGCACTGTCAGTGTTGGAAGTTTGGGATACAATTGCAAATTACCCCTAAAGTCCCCAGAGAGGCCATCCTACATCTACAAATGTAGGGACCCTTCTCTTGTACCTAACCAAAATACTTCCTGCAGCCCTCTCAAAGAAGACTTAACTATTATAATGTCAAAAACAAAACTAGCAAATATGCTATATGTATTCAGAAGGTTTTGCCCTTTCTTCTTAAGATACAGTGTAGGTACTATTCATATCAACGTCCACATGACTAAAGAATAGTGGTTGGGATTTGGACAACAGGTTTTAGTTTTAACTTCACAATCATTTACGAACATTGCAACCAGTCCTTTGTCCTGGCTGGGCATCAGTTTCCCAACTCAGATGGACAGAAAAAAGCTCTCGTTCTCCTTCATGGCTTCTCTTATCCCCCATGATGACAAAGCTCACTTCCTAAACCATGCCCTGAGCAAAGAAAGAACACTGGCTCTGTCCAGCAAATCCAAGGAAAACTACAAAATAAAGTCCTTGTCTTTCAAATACACTTGTTCACCTTCAAGGAGCATCCTTCTGACCTCAGCTTTGAGAATTTTCCAAGATGCAACTCCATCCTGGCAGGTCCTTCACTACATCTCAGCTCTGACATACTCTACCAAATAGGGACATGCACCAACATCATTCTATTAGCCTAAGCAAAATGTTTTTTTTTTAAATGAAAATATTTTGTTAAAAGGTATTATAGTTGTTGTTTTAACAATAATATCATTCCAAATAAAATACACATATATTTTGGATGATTTACAATTTGCTTCTGTCCACTAGTGCAGATAACAGAGGGGTATCTGATTTCTCTGATGAGTTACTGTGTATCCCTGGTCTCCGCAGTGTTCCTGGACAGGCTGGGGTCACCACCACCCAGCAGGAGATTTCTTAGGCGGGCAGTGGGTGGTGATTGCCATTTAAAGGGGAGAGACATGAAATTAGAGTGTGGGAGGACAGAAAATGGTTGGGTGAGAGAGGTGAGATGTGGGGAGAAATGCTTCCTCCTTTTCCTTTAAATCTGATGCGAGACTTTTCAGGAAATTAAACACCGAGACTATTAGCATCAGATAGAAAACAGATGAGGTTAAGACATCGAAATACTACAGCAGATTCCCTGGGCAGGCAGAGAGGAGACATGTGTAAGCAATCACAGCAGTATTTCTGGAAAAGACCTTTTATGTTTTTAATACTTAACACTTCATAACAGGGACTAATAGGCAGGATAAAAAGAAGACTGCTCAAAAGGCAACCTGGGGGATGAATGATTTTCCAGACAACAGAGCTGGGGGAGGGAAACTTCTTGAGCTTCAGTTCCTCATCCCTCCCACCGGCGCCCACCCTCCTCTGCTCACTCAAGCTGCTGAAGGCTGGGCGGGAGGATGGCACGAGGAGCTCACAGATGTGTCCCCATTAAAGAGGCTGGACCATTCTTTTGAGTGCTGGGCTATGGCTGAGGAGGAGGTACAGCCATGACCTCAGAGAAACAGCAAACAAAATCAACAGATCTAGGTGGGGATCTAAGGAGAGGGCTGCACGGTCAGGAGCTGTGACTGCCATTGGAGGGACATCTAAAGGGACCACTGCTGTCCCCTAAATGCAACCTCTAATTCCTAGATTCTTGGCATATGAAGTGTGACGAGCCACCTCCTCTCTCCACTTTCTCATCTATAATTGGGAAGGAGGTATATTCCACTTACCTGCCTAGAGGACGAGAACAACAAAGATCACCAATCCCCTCTCCAATAAAAAGAAAAAGCAACCAAAATGATATGGATACTCATGCATTTTTGGTAGGGACACTGGATTTCAGGGGCAATGGTGTTCTGAACCTCCTCTGTGTTGTGTGCAGCAGCGTGAGCCTGGGCAAAGTACTCAGCTTGTGTCTCTGTTTCTGCTTCTGTAAATTAAGGAATCTGGACTGTCACTGTTTCTCCACTGGTGCTCTATTGTCATTAGAGAGTGAGATAAGGGCCTAGTGGGGGACTGCTGGATATATTTCAGGATGGTTGGCATCCCTGGCTGCCCAGGCACTAAATGCCAGGTGTGTCCCTATAACACATACAGTTGTGATGATGCGCTGAAGTGTACCTCACATTTCCTAATGCCTGGTGGCAGGTGGCTATGGAAAAACTGTTGATAATAGATAAATGGGTAAAGAAAACATGTAGGACACTTGTAGCCAGTTCCTTACCCATCTGTAGTTTTATGTGACCAATGCACCCCAGCAGCACAAAGTAGACTTACCTTTCTGTCATTCATGTCATCCCCTGGACTATCATATTCACCCTGTAGGAGAAAAAGGGATGCCAGATAAAGCCAATGGAATTATCAAAAACAGATGCCAAATGAGAGCAGGTTTTCTTTTTTTTTTTCCATTTTCTAATATCTTCTCTTTATTTCATTTCTATTTAGGGAAGGTCAAAAACATGGCACAGTAAGGAGCTGATGTTCCATTTTCTTAGTCACCAACATTTGCAATGTTTACCCTCATAACATCACACGTGAAGATGATCCCTCTCTATGCTTCAGAGGTGAACCATAATGCAATACAATGATATTTTTGAATGAATATCTTGCCTTGCAGATATTCACCCACTACTTCTATAAGTGGTTTTCAACTTGTAGAAGACTACTTCAGTGAAGCCAGGAAATATTTAGTTCAAGGGCCAATTATAATCTGTATTTGCAAGGCTCTGGATAAGCAACAAAGTTGGACAACAAATCTAGACCACATTTTCTCAATAATATGGAAATGTTCTACCTCCAGTTCTCACCCAATGCTCCACCCACACATTCAGAGACTCAAACAATCCTGTTTCCTCTATCAGTCCCCTCTTCCTGCACCTACCCACAGCAAAAGCAATGGCAGGGACTGTGCCTATAGAGGGGTCAGCACATCATGTAAAAGCCACCTGGGCATGACATGCTCACCCTTGTCCACAACAGGCAGAACTTAGCTTTGTATACACCACAGCAAAGATGTCGGGAAGAAGGTCCCCATCTGAGAATGGCTTGTCTGACCACCTCATTTGGTACCGTGTCTCAGCAGTCTCACATGGATGGCCCTACTATATGACAGATGCTAAAGACATGACCAATCAGATGGTCAGTGAAGCCAGAAGGCATCCAGTTCAAGGGCCACTCAAGTTCTTCATGAATCGTCTTCAAAAATATCATTGTGTTGCATCATTAAGATGTTCATAACATCATTCCCACCAAGGACAGTCAGTGATAGTCCAGTGACAGGCCTTCAAGTCTCCATTCATGCCCATTCATGCTCCTCCATCAATATCTCCTCTCTTTAATCATCTAGGTGCTGTACCTGTATTTTCACACTTTTACCAAAACCAAAGGCAGGGAGTTAGAAAAAAATCTCAAACAAAACCCAGTTCCTTTTTCCATCTAGAGTCATCATGGGAGAGACAGGTTAAGATCATGGACAAAACCAAACTGGGCATTACTGTCAGCATCAGTGATCCAGAAGCAACCAAAATGTTTCAATGCCTCTCCTGCCTTGCCTTGCAGATATTCACCCACTACTTCTATAAGTGGTTTTCAACTTGTAGAAGACTAGAGAGAGAGTGTGGATAAACATGGTACTCACATCATGAAGCGGGTAGGCAGCCTCGTAGATATTGTTTGCTATCAGGGAGTTAATACCTAGAGCAGAAAGGAACAGAAAGAAGATGAGAATAGTATCTCTGGGGCAGGGGTTCTCACCTTACCTCCCCGCATTTTTTTTTTATAAATATTAAACCTTCACGTATCTCCCAGCCAAGAGTCACTGCATTCTCCTCTACATCCTTCCCAATCTAGAAGTTTTGTCAAGCTTTAGTTTTTAGTATAAGAATAATGCTTTTCAGTTCCCAAAAACACTATCTCAAACTTCATATTCCTCCTGTCCTCAAAGATTCAGATCTCTCTAGTCCAAGAAACCTCTACTTCCACCAGTACCACCACAGCCATAACATCAGCTGGGAATGTGTGTTCAGAGACAGCCGAGGTGTGGTTAAAAGGATTCCTCTGATTATGATCAAAAGAGGATATGTCAGAGTCTCATCCACACCTTACCTGAGCTCACATTTCTGGCACCTTTCTGTTCCTTCACAGGGCAGTGTTCATATTCTGCCTGTGACTGACCTGCCCACCCGAGCATGACATCCCTGAGGTCAGGGGAAGTAGGACAGTGGTTCTAGGGAGCCTTGGGAGTCCCTAAGACCCTTTCAGGGGATTTATGAAGTCAAAACTATTTTTGTAATAGTACTAAGACAATATTTACTTTTTATTCTCTTATTCTCTCACAAGAGATACCACCCACCCATGGCTCAAGGAACGCACGCATATATAAATAGTATTGCGCTTTAGAAAATTCTCAGTTTTAACTTCTAACACAATAAATGTTCAACCACAGAACTCACCTAAATAAAAGTTCCTTGGGTTTCCCCAGTAATATTTAAAAGTGTAAAGGTGCCCTGAGATCACAAAGTTTGAAACCTACACAAGGATTCAGTTTTGAATTCCAACAGTGTCTCATACTACCTTCACCTAATAGATTCTACTGAATAAATGTCTTGTCCCTCTAACTTCAGCTTCAGCTCAACATAATGTCATTGTTACTTGCTTGTTTCATTCTTGGTTTTATTCAGAGACTATCTGTATGTTCTATCTGAGTCAGGATAGGCTGTGCTGAGTCGCTGGCTTCCAGATGGGAGGGATCATGCCTCACCAACACACAGTGCCAGGGATCTCACCATACAAGATCCACATTTGATCATGGAGAGGGAGGAGGAGGAGGAAGTTCCCAGTACACAGGGATTCCCCTTGTCTTGCACACATTGTCAACCCTGAACCGTTCCTTCCAGAGAGATTGTAGACAGTAGTAAGATGAGGAGATAATTGATTCTGGAGGGAAAGACACATGATATACAAATGCTAAGCATTTGGGAGGCTCTGGATAAGCAACAAAGTTGGATAACAAATCTAGACAACATTTACTCATTAATATGGATAATGTTCTACCTCCCATACTCACCCAACACTCCAACCACACATTCAGAGACCCAAACAATCCTATCTCCTCTATCAGTCCCCTCTTCCTCAAATTTTGCCTAGATTCACCACAGTTCTAGGATGTAGGATGTCACAATGACGATGCCACAGGCCCCACATAGGAGTGGAGGCCTATGGGAGGCTGCAGGTGACACTCAGTGGCTAGCCACTTTTCCCATGAGTTGAAAGCTGAGTGCTTGGGTGCTGCTGTGTCACCAAAGAGCCAGCAGTCCTTTTCTGATTTTAAGTTTCCTCTTTGGCAAGAACATAAAATATGCAAAATAAAGTTGGGAGGTGAGAGGACTAAAGGGTGAGTAAGGGAGTACAGATGGGGGGTGCCTGGGAGGTTGGCTGAGCTGCAGTTTTTTTTTTTTTTTTACTCACAAGACTACAATTTCACTCAGAACATCATTAATCAGTTCAAGAGCTCTAACCACAGCAATGCGAAGCCACCCTACAATAATCAAAGGGAGGAGTCCCAAGTTGGGAAGGGGTTCAGAGGAAGGGGGTTAGTTCAAAGCTACAAGACTGCTGTCGACATGGATAGAGGCTGAAGCATCACAGGCGAGTCAGGCTCCAGCTAGACTGCACCCCACGATCTAACCATCCAGGCCCTGAACTCATACCCTATGGTTGCCATGGCAGCTCTGTATACCATAAAGACAGTCCCAAGACTGCATGGAAGAAGCTAAACAGGTGTTTCACCTTACTTAACTCTTCTGCTTATTCTCAGCTTTTCTTAGCACAGTAGCCAAGTGTCTGTAAGCATTAGATTGACAACCTGAATTCCTGGGTCCAGCTGCCACAGCCTCAGAAAGATCTCAAATCATTGGGGGTCGAATGCTATAGACCTAAACCCCCATCTCAAATAAGGCTCCTATGTGCAACACAGCCTAAAGCAGGTAGCTGGATTCACTTCTAGGATATCATTTGCTTGTTATTTCATTGCCAAAAAGTCCTACATGGGACCTGGGTCAGAGAGAGCATTTTTCCCCTTCACTTACATCCCTCAAAGCACTTAGCTCACTGCTGGGAACACAGACCGGATGACCATCAAGAGAGTCACCAGCCCTTTGGCTATGGTTTTTGTATATCTTCTTGTTTATGAAGGGCACTGCCCTCCTCACTGCTTTGTTTGGCATCCTATGCTGATGAGGAAACATTAGACTCCAGTTGATTAGTCTGCCTCCTAAGACAGGAAGTCCAGACAAATGGTCCTTTGCCTTGGAGCAAAGATTCAAGTTATGAAATCTGAGTTGTCCAAACTCTGAAATCCAGGGCCTCAAATGATGTAAATGAATGTCTCTCTCACCCGTGGCTGTGAACCTCCAGCATGAGACCTAGGTGGTTTCGTATGGGTGCTCCCCATGAATGACTGCTGGGGGAAGGGAGGGGAGACTACATGAAAGAAAGCGGGAGGAGGAGGAGAGTTGAAAAACAACTACTCATCCACAGCTTCATTCGAGTGGAGATTGCTTTGGCCTCTTGCTTCACTCTCAGACTTCAGAAACCAAGATTCTACCCCCAAACAAGCATGGAAATCAGTTTGAAAGGAGAAGAAAATAATCAAATGTTTTTTTTTTAAAAAGAGTCCTTGCTTTGAAAATTGAAATTCTGATTTTTTTTCCTTTCTTTTCAGCAAAAATGGGTTAATTGGTTCCATCATGTGCTATTCTTCTGGCCATAATGGCAACGCTTTCTTCTTCAGGATAACGTCTATATTCTTTGCTCCCTGCTCTAGACCCTGTGTGTGTGAGAGAGAGAGAGAGAGAGAGAGAGAAGAGACCTAAGCTTTTGTCCTATTACTCCCAGAATAATGGGGGCCATGAAGAAGAAGAAAGGTATAAGGACATTTTCCTTCCCCCCCCGTCCCCCAAAAGAAGCAGTGCCTTGACTCAGAGCATAACCTCTGAGGGACCCTTGCGGATTCCCAAAGTCTCCATGCCCATCTCTCCTTCAAATCTCCAGGTACTTCACACCTGTTGCTTCGAACTCCAACTCCCAAAGAAAAGAAACTGTGCTTCTTCATTGCCCAGCAATAAAACATACCTCTAGATGGCCTGATCTAACCTGGCCCAGCATCACTGTCTACATCCAGAGGCAGCAGGGCCAAGAAACATGACCTTGGTAGGCTCAGGCCCGGACACTGGTCCCTGAAAACACATACGCATCATCCAAAACCCAAAGCCTAGCATTCGGCTTCAGCGACATCTCTGTTTCCTGGACACAAAGGAACCACCAAAGCACAGGGGTTAATGGTCTGCCTCCCAAAGTGAGTCTCATTAAATCTATAAGTGCTGCTGGGTGACAGGGACTACAGCTCTACTCCCTGCAGGCCAAACTCAAAGGAAACTTTCATCCACTGGGACAGGCACTTAGAGGAATGGTGCCTTACTCCTGAAAACCCATTTGGTTTTGATTCCCCCCAGAACAGGGCCCAGTCCTCCCGGCATTCCGCTTTCATCCCGGCACTCCAGCCGGACGTAAATCTAAACCAGAGCCCCCAGACGGTGCATTTAACAGAGACTATATTTACCCATCACCAAATTGTCTTGACGTGTGCTTAATTACTTAAATGCCTTTAATCCCAAGCCTTTTCTTCTAACAAAATAGAAACCAGTTCAGCTGGATGAATGATAAACCAGATGTTTACAACACACAACATGGTCTGGCTTCGGTCAAAATAATTAAGACATCGTCTCCTGAGTGGGAGGGGGGATGCCCAAAGCATACATTTGTTTAAATGCTCTGACACCACAATGTCCATGAAAATGTAGCCCCATCAATCTGTAATTTTCTGTCCATGAAAAGGCAATAATAACTTCCATATGAAGGAACAAGAAAGGTGTTTGTCCTCATCTGATATGGTCAAGGAGGCTTGGGTTTCTTTCCATGGCAAGGCACGCTTTAAAGTCATTTGATGATGGAGTAAACTTCCAGGGCCCTAAAGGCTGACCCTAGGAAACGTGACATTGATTAAGAAGGCATCACAGGGCTAGACCAAGTTTACGATCACTCACACACGTCCACCACCAGGCAGAACCCAAGTTGCAAATATTTCAGTCTCTGAACAATGTGTGTGCTTTAGCCCATAATCCCTCCCTTCCAGGGGGTGAATAAGGAGAAGTTGAACTGTCCCTCCAGAGGGCTATGGAAGAAACCTAAAAAATTAAAATGTAGATCATCACCAAACACCAGTTCACCCCACTTTTTCAAGGTCAGCTCCACTTGCTTTATCTTTGTACACTATAATATTTTAACATCCTCATCCCCAAGAGAGGAAGGAAGGAGGGGAGGGAGGGAAGGAGACAGGGAGGGAGGCGTTGAAGAGTCTTAGCTGCTAGTGGCTACAACATTAAAAGGGACTAAATGCTGTATGTCCATATAGCGAATTTTAGAAAAGCAACAGCAAAAACTAAACCTTTACAAATAGACTTGGTTATCCTTAGTACTTCATAAAATGAATGGTCAGATTCCCAAGAGGCAGAGCACTTTGCAATATTTTTTAAATTCCCATATGTAAGTAGGTCGAGCAGCCTGCAACTGCCCACCCTATCTGCATTTTTTATGTTTATCTTTTTCTTTAGCTAACTTTAGAATTCCTAAGAATCACCTGGGTAGATAGTTCAGGACCTGAGGACCTTGGTTATACACATTCTGATTAGCACATCTGGCATGAAGTCCCAGCAGCCGAGGCTTTAACCAGTGCACCAAATGATTCTAATGCCAACTGAGTGCACCTACACCTGAGCAATGTAACCTATGGTCAGATTATAGAGGATCTATACAGGAGTACAAAGTTGTCTTCCATCCTCACCAACTCATCTGAATCCTCACTTGCATCTTCCTTCCCACTGTAATTGTCTACTCCATCCTCTCTGAGGTCTGTGGATATCATTTGACTCCAGGTCCAGGCCATAACCTGGAATCTGCTCTCTGTGAACTTACAGGAAAGTGAGTTCATTGGTTTCTTGGACTCATATGTAAAGGAGATCACCTGACTCCTCTGAATCACATGGTTTAGGAAATATCAGAGCTAGAAAGGAACTTCAAGAACATTGAGAAGCCCCCATTATTTGATGGGGAGAGAAACAGGTCCAGAGAGAGCATGTGACTTGGAACTGGCATCCGCTTCTCTAGCCTCACCAGGTGTGTGCCTACCATCCAATTCCCCTTCTAGATATACTGCCTGCTTCTCCATCTTACATGAGTGGGCTCCCATGGTCTGTGGCTTCCTCCTGTGTTCAGCAGGTCAAGGGGAGAGAGTACTTAGACCCCTGGATTCTGCCCAATCACCTATATAGGGCCAGTCCTGTACCTAGTTCCTTCTTTCCATGTCCACTGACCTCTCCTTATGGTCCTAGGGATGGTGAGAGGTCTGCTACTATCAACTCTAGATTAGTACACTATTCCTGAGATTCCTCAACTCCATGCCTAGATCTTTGAAAATGATCTCTGTATGTGCCTGCCTTGAATTATCCTGAGTGTACTATTTGCTACTGTTGGAATCCTAACTGACTCTCTGGAATTGCTACTATTAGATCCTCTGTCTTATTTGCTGTTCTTGCACATCTCTCTGTTTCTAGGCACCATGTGGCTTATGTCCCCTTCTCAAATATTATATCATCTGGAAAGCCTTCTCTGACTACGCTATTTTTTTCAATTTTTTTGGTACTATAGGTATTGAACCTAGAGGCACTTAGCCACTGAGCATATCCCCACACTTTTTATTTTTTATTTTGAGACAGGATCTCACTAAATTGCTCAAGCCCTCGCTAAGTTGCTGAGGCTGGCTTTGAACTTGCAGTCCTTCTGCCTCAGCCTCCTGAGCCACTAGGATTACAGGTATGCACCACTATACCCAGCTGACTACACTAATTACAATACTCTCCACTCCCATTTCCTCTCTAGCTCCTTTCCTTGCTTTATTTTTTCCCTTCTATTATAAATCCCTACCTGACATATTAACCTTCTTATTTTTTGGTTTATTTTCTGTCTCCCATCACTAGACTACAAGCCCCATGACAACAAGGATTTTTGTTTAACAAACTTCTCTATTCCTCAGTTCTAAAATAGGAATAACACAGAGTAGATGCTTGATAAATAGTTATTGAATGAATCAATGGGCATTACACTGAGAAGAGTTCAGTTTCCATCTCCTCTGGGAAATCTTTCCCGATAACTTCATCGATTTGCCAACTGATTAACTTACAGCGCACTGAAAAAGAGCCAAGAAACCCAGGTTCAAAATCTTGTTCTAAATATCCCACTGCGGGCATGCCAGTTAATCCCTCTGTTGTGAAATTAGTTAACATCTGTTGAGCCTACTTTGCATGGTAAATTAAAAGATCAAATGAGATAATGAGTATGAAAGTGCTTTGAAAAACACACAACCATATGCAAGCAAGGATTCATTATTTTGAAACAGAAATATCTTATTTGTAGAGAAATCTCTTACCTGGTTATCTAAGTTCTCATAACAGATCACCCAGGAGCAAGAGAAAATATCTGTAAACAGCCAATACAGATTTCATGAAACCTGCTCTCTCTAATGTTAAATGTACCTTAACCACAGGAGAATCCTCAGACCCTCCCTCAATGCATTTTCACTCTCTTTACCCAAAATTCTAATTAGCATGTTTTCCTGTCTCTCAAACTACAAAGCAAAACCAAAATAGCAAAGCTTAGGAGAGAGGTTCCCAGAGTCAAGAATTGAAGAAATCAGAGCAGCATAGGGCAATTAATTCTAATGACACTCTGATAATTCCTGAGGAAACATTTAAAAATATTTGTTCTCATCAATGCTGCTGAATTATCCAGAAAAGTTTACATATGCACTTATACGAGAATATATTTAGACATATTCAACATAGAAAGCAGGGACTTTTGAGATAGATTTTGGAAGGATTTCTATTCAAGAAGATGTTACTGCAACTAGGAAAAGTTACAACACTGACCATATTCCCCTTTCTCTTTAGGTTGGGGTTAAATTTTCAGCTCAACTACAGAAACTCAAGGACCTTATGGTTTGAATATTTTTATTCTATTTTTTCCTCCTAGTTTTGACATTCTATTTCAATTTGTGTTTTTCCTGGTTCCTGTTTTCTTTAATTTATTATTTATATTAGGCTGTTTTATTGTTTTCCTTGTAAGCCATCTCAGAAACTTTGTGGAACAAGGCAGAAATATAAATAAATCAGTACCTACAACTTGTATGTAGTTGGAAGCTTTGCAAAAGTAGACATTCAATAAATACATACTGTCTACAAAGGAAAAAAAGTGATGATACTAAACAGAAATATTGCTGAATTCTTATTATCTTCACTATCCTTTCCATTTTCTAATTTTTGAATTAGATATAATGTGAAAGAATAAATTTTTGTAGGTTTGTCACAAAAATAATAAGCAATGTGAGGGAATTTATGGAAATAACTATAATCACAAGTACAATCCTGATCACCTCTTTTCTCTTCCTGACACAATAGGGCTCTGGAGGAATTTAACACAACTGTAGCCATTTGTGCTTCTGTTCTCCCCTTATAAACCATAAATTCTAAAAGATCCATATTGTGGTGAAGCCTTGCCATGTTCCTCATTGTTTCTGATCTTCTAAGAAAGACTTACATGTTAGCCAAAGAGCTTAGAGGGACCTTGACTTTTATAGGCGGAGGTCAAACCACTTGAAAACTGGTCTTTGGGGTTCTCTGCTGAAAAGCGGAGTTCAGTCATGTGGGCCTTGTTACAAAACTCTTAAGCAGCTACTGCGGAATTAATAGAATTTTAAAGACTTGATCTAAGGCAACCCCTAGTTGATAGCATCCCAAAGTAGTGGAAATAGGGAAATCGGATTGGAGCAAGGATATCCAAGTTCTAGATCTACTTTTGGTGACTGTGACTCAATATTTGACCCTGAACAAGTTACCTCTTCTCTTTGTGTCCATTCACAGTTAGAGATGATAATTCCTGACATACCTACTTTCCCTAGGAGCAATGAAACTAATATTAGATAATTTCTGTTGATATTTAGAAGCATCCATGGAAGTTAATTGCTTCCTGATCTGTGACTCCATTCCACTTTACATGTCTATTATACCACCTGCCACATTATCTCATAATTACCTGTATGCAAGTTTGTCTGCATGGCTACACTAAGGGTCCCTCAAGGGTAGAAAATAGTCAAATTCATCTTGGCATCCCTGGGATTCTGTAACATCATTTGACACATAGCAGGTACTCAATAAATGTTTTTCAATGTCAAAAAGGAAATTAACAAATTGTGAACACTACTCAACAATGACAAAATCCTAATGATGTTTGACTTTGAGACAAAAAAAGCGCTTCAGATCCTCAAAGGAAAAATACAACCTTCAAAATTAGAGCTGAGGACTTCCAGGAACTTCGTGACAACCTACAGATTGTCCCCCCAAATAAACTTTAGTTTTTAAGGACTTTCCAGTATACAAAACAAACAGCTGTCTGTTTAATCTTTTAAAAAACTCTGCAAGAGAGATATTATTTCTATTTTTCATAAAAGAAAGCTGAGTTGCAGAGAAGTTAAGTCAGTTGTCCACGAACACACATAGTCAGAAATTTACAACAACTGATGTGGGACTAGCAGGCTTAGCATTTTTTAACTAATTAGCTAAATTGAATCAACTAAATAGAATGTGCAAAGCAGATATCTAGGTGCATTAGTGCATAAAAGATGATTCAGACACATCTCTTGGACTTAGTGTCTTGGGAGTCAAAGCCATTGACATAAATAATGAGCAAGAAAGAGACTGCATTTGATGGAAATTCCAGTTAGAGGCCATTAAGGGAGAATCACTGGGTCAGTGACTTGATCTGGGGATGGACAAGAATGAGACTGGGGAGGACAGGTAGGATATTCAGGTAAAGGAAACAGAAGGAACAAAAATGGAGAGGTCAGTGGTCACATTAACAGGAAGAGAAGTAGGGAAAAAAGAGAGAAAGAAAATATATCAGACAGCGGTGAAAATATTGACTTTGAAGTTCTAGTGAACATCTAAATGGAGGCGTCCACTCAGCCACTGGAAATGCTGGTCTGGAATTGGTGAGAGAATCGGGAATAAAAATATATGGTTGCAAGTCCTCTGTATGGTGGGAAAGAGAGAGAGAGACACACACAGAGAGAGGTGAGAGAGAATAAGAGGAGCAAAGGGGAAGGAAAGGAGGGAGGTGCAGGGAGGCAAGACCAAAGGAACTTGGAGAAGATAACATCTAAAATGTGGAAGAGGACAAAGTCCATGGGGTAAACACAACAGCAGTTCAGCAGACCAGCAGGAAGGTGCCAACTATCAGCAGTGTGTCAACCATCCGAGGAGGTTCAGTAAAGAAGCTTTGGAAAGTTAAGAAGAAGATGATGACTGAGAAAAAGGCCATGAAATAGGGGAAAGAAGTCACTAATAACATCTGAAGGAGAAATTTGGGTCAAACTGGGAAGGATAGGAGACGGTAAAAGTCATATTAATGCAATTGAGATGTGGGCTGGTCAATAAGTGAAGGAGAATACAAGAAAACTGAGAGAAGCTACAAAAAAATTATAATATACATCTCAGATTTCTTGTCTCGTCTTGTTGACTGTGGGACAAAATGGTCTCTTGGAATGAGACCTTCCATCTACCTGTGGAATTGGGCTGGGATAATGGTCTCATGTGCCCACTCATTTTTGCCTCATCAGCACCATGCTCCACACAAATAACAAGGCATGAAAGATTTGAGTTTAAAATGTGAGTGTTATTTGGAAATCTGCAGCAAGATGAATACATCACAGCAAATATGAGCAGACATAATTGCCCTTTAAGCACTTTTCTAAAATTCCTGTCAATAATACAAAACCTGTTTTAATACCTTCCCCAGAACTGTTTCCTTGATCTCAAGGCAATTCATGAGCCCCAAAATGTAAGTTGTTATTGTTGTCATCATCATTATTCCTTAGCTTGAAGGCCTTCTCCACTCAGTAGACTTGACTGTAAATAACCCTGGACTCTTTTCAATCAAAGATGCTGCAAAAGCCAAAGACTGGCCACCACAGGGCATATCCTAAAGTTGGTTCTCCCTATGGGCTCAAAAGCTGTTTTGAGATGGGCATCTTAGGAACTGTAAGGTCATGGTCACAACTCGGGATTTCCCCTTGGCCACCAGGTATATCCACAATCCGTCAGCATCAGGGCAGACTACCTTATACTGCAAGCTCCCAAATGCTGAGATTCCTGCTTCCAAGGTATTTTCTAAAAACCCTCAAGTTTGACAAACAAACCACAAGATAAACAGCCAGATGCAGTGGGAGAAAGCTGAACCTAGAAGAGGCACATTCAGACCCCACCATCCCTCACTGTATGATTAGTTCCTTAAATATAGTGAGCAGGTTGGACTAAAGGCGTTCTAAAATGCTTTATTCTTACAAATAAATAAAAATTGGCCATGTTTTAGGTGATTGTTAAAAGCTACTGGAAATGGGGCAGGCGAGGGGCAGTGGAATTATCAGGAGAAAATAAAAGTGCAAACAGTACAGAGAGAGAGAACCTTCCACAGCCTAAGAAGCAGCCTCGGCCCCACCAAGAAACCCGGCATCCCCTGCTCCTAGGGACCCAGGCGATGCTTCTCCGACTAAGGGAAGGCAGCTCCTCCATGTGGAGGGGGTTCGTGTCTGCTGTTCCCTGCTCACCACCAAGGGAGCTGTTGAAAGGGCAGGGGGAGGGAGGGCTCCTTACCCATCGTGTTGTTGGCTCGAGAACAGGCGGTGCGCTTCAGAATCTCGTGCACCTAAAAGGGGACGACAGCAGAGCTGTGAACGCCTTGACCACCGTGCGTCACCGCCGCCTGTGTGGTGGGCGGGTGGGCGTGGACCGCAGTGTGGGGACCCTGGGGGGAAGAAGGAAGCCCAGCATGTGCCGAGCTCATGGACCGCTTGTCAGACCCATTCAAACTTGAATACTTTGAGAAAACAAAGAATTTAAACACACAAACACACACACACACACACACACACACATACATACACACTTTGACCTCACTAAAATAAATAAATAAAAGACTATAAGTTGACTGTAGTTACAGGAGGTAGGAAAAACTCTGAGGCAAGCCTGGAGCCAAGAGCCCTCTGGAGGACTGGGAGGAAGCTCCCCACCCTCCACCCTAGCCCAGGCCCTAAGGGAACAGGATTTGACTCACCAGGTCCTAGGGAGGTGTGCCTCCTGCACGAGCCTAGAGCACATGCAGACTGGGAGCACTCAGGAGGCACAGTCAGGTACAGAGGGGCCCAGAGCCAACCCTCAGGGGCTCTGCCTTGCTTTGTCCCCTGATGGAGCCTTCTGGGGAGCCGCCCCAAGAGCCCACAAGAAAGTGCTTGGTAAAATGGAAAAGGGCTGCCAGTATATTGGCCAGCGGTAATCTTATTTAAGTCACTGCTGAGTCTTCATTCAGCCTCCTTAATGGAAACATAACCTATACTTCTTTCAGGACTTTTTGCCTTAGAGCACCTCTTACATGGAGGAAAGGGGTGTCCGCTGCAGAAGAATCTTAGATATAGGTGAGTCAGTGTACAAGGAGTGGCCTCTGCTGGGCACAATGGTGCATACCTGTAATCCCAGTGGCTTGGGAGGCTGAGGCAAGAAGATCACGAATTCAAAGCTAGCCTTGGCAACTTAGTGAGGCCCTAAGCAACTTAGCAAGACCCTGTCTCAAAATAAAAAATAAAAAGAGCTGGGGATGTGACTCAGTGGTTAAGCACCCCTGGGTTCAATCACAAAAAATAAAACAACAATAAACAAACAAATAAACAAACAAAAAACCTACTGACCTCCCAGTAGGCCCCAAGCCTAAGGTAGGCTATGAAGAGGCAATGACATATACTTTGGGACAAACAGCTGGACTGGTCAGTCACCAACAAAACGGGACAGGAAGACCTTTACAGATGCAAGTGAGGTTCTTGAACAAAAGTACAGGACAGAGCAGTCTCCAGGATGAAATTCAAGGTTCTTTCCGACCCTTCTCTCAGTGAACTGAGGAAAGGGCAGAAGGGGAAGAAAGAAGCTTCCAGAAGGAGGGAGGAGGAATGAGAGAAGATATGTTACCCCATCATTATTTACATTCCCATATTCTAGCCACAGACCTAAAGGGAGTGGTAAATGAATAACTTCCAAGAGAATGGGGCCCAAGAGTGTTTAATTCTGCTTCTAATACAGTACAGTAATTCAACAGCAATAATAATTAGGAACAGAATTTATATGGCATTGTATTATTTTACAGGCACTTTGCAATTATCGGGTAATCTCCACAACACCCTATAACTCTCCCACAGTCATGGGACCCAAGCCACAGTAAGATTTAATTGGCTTGTAAGAGCATCAAAGAAAATGGGAAGTTCACACTTTTTTCCTTAAAAAGAAAAAAGGAATCATATGTCCATTTTTAACCCTTCCTACAACACCAGGCTGGGGAACCTGAGATGTTTTTCTTGCACTTCCTGAAGGCAAGAGTCAAGGCCATGTTCTCCTCTGTACATTTCTCTAGTCACCTGTCCTTTCTTCCTTATCCTTTCTTATCACTCAGTTGGCAAGGAGGTCCTTCTAGGTCTTCTTCACTTATTTCTTCTCCAATAGAAACTTAAGCTCTTTCCTAGGATCATTGGAATCACACTTCCATTTCCAGTGTTGTCCCAAGAAATTTCTAGCATGTCCTGGGGCCCTCCCTCTCCTTTCCTCTACCTATAGGCTTAATGACCTCTAAGGTGGTACAGAATGAACTAATGGGTAAATGGAGGTTCTATAGGGCTCACATAGGGCCACAGGGACATATGCTATATGCAGATTTTTATGAGAATCAAACATCCTACACAATTCGAAACCTTCATGTAAAAGACAAAAAGACTGTAGAAGAAGGGCTACAATCACAAATGTGTGTCTGTTGAATGGACTGATGACTTTATTCTTGGATAAGTTGGTTAACTAGTATTTCCTGTGATATAAATTCACATCATCATGGGGAATGGAAGGAAGGAAAATGCCTAAAGAACATAGTGGCCCTGCAATCAGGATTGCTTCTAGTCCTTGTTCTAACACTAATAATCGCTAGGATTTTTTTTTCAATACATGGTTTCTCAGAGCCTCAGTTCCCTCAACTATGCAAGGGGGTCACCTAATTGTTTAAAATTCCTATCAGCTTTGGCACTCTCTATTTTGTGATTCTAAGAAGGGCTTTAGCAGAAATGCTCCTCTCAACCTATAGTGACAGAAATTATTTTTTGTTGGTTTTGGTTGGTTTTTTATATTGGGATAGGGAAGCTCTTAGATACTGCACTTAGTTGCTAGGCAACTCCAAGGAAATGATGAGGAGAGGTAGCAGAGAATACCCTTCCAACCACATACAGTCTTTCCCAAACCTCCATTTACTTACAATGCGGCTGCGAGTAGCATTGTCAAAGAAGGTGTCCTTTTCCTGAATGTTGTACCTGGAGATACCAAGAAAGCAGGTGGAAAACTCACTTCATTATACTCACTGTAATACCACTGCTAACCCCAGCCCAAAGCAAACCTTTTAGAAAGTAACACATCAAGATGTGTAAAACACACACACTCACACGGTGCCTCTGCTCTTTTTGACACAATAATTCTGAAAATTCATGGCAGGAATGTAGCATAAAGAATAAATTGAAAAGAAGAAAAAAACAAAATATTCATTATAAAGTTATTTATCATAAAGAATATGGAGATAAAAAGCAATTCCAAAATCAATACAATAGATATCATTCCACCACTGAAAATTATAACTATAAAAATTTTATATATAGGAAAAGATTATATGATTATTGAAAAATATTGTTTAAAGATAAGTTTTCTAAATAAAAGTATGCATGAAATATACCTGTGCCTGGATAAAGATAGTAAAAATACAAAAAAAACTCTTCATTTTTCAAAAATTCATTTCATATTATATTTCACAAAATTATAATTCACCAACACAATTTTTAAAATAAATAAAAGCTTAATTTTCTGAGTAAGAACAGACATATATAAAGGCAAAAACTCATAAAAATAATTGCAACATAAAAAATGGAAATGGTTGGAAAGCAAATATGCTTCCCTTAAATTAAACCCATCATTTTTTTTCAAATTAAATGAATTTGGTTGCTTGAGAGTGTGAAAGATAAGCATATGTATATCTCATCAATCATGTTGATTTCATCTTTGGCACTTTTATGACTATAAACATCAAGTTTTAAGATATTCTTAGACCCTTTGTAGAAAAAGAAATGAATCATATAATCATTTTATAAAAAATTAATTCATTTTATGTTCGAACCATCATCTCATCAATTAGATACCAAACTCTTAATTATGCAAGGTTCATGTCTATTCTAAGTTTCATGAGTTGCACTCAAAAAAGGCATCCATGGAGTGTTCCCTGTGCTCAGGGCACTGTGCAGGAGGACACACATTTGAATAAAGTGCTCCCAGCTCCTCAGAGCCACCAGCCACCATCTGGAGATGTTTGTCTCCAAGTCAAGGATGCAGAGTAGAGCATGACACTGTATAGATCATGGCTGTGGAAGCTCAGAGGATGGAGAGCACATTGCTGGATTTCCAGTGGGAAGAACAGAATTTTCTCTAAAGGAAGTTGCTGATGACTGGCCTTGGGAGATAGCCAAAATGAAATGAATGGAAGGGTGCGGGAGGTGGCTCTTCAGAGGCCAGCACCAGCATAAATGAAGGCCCATGGCAGAGGAAGCCTGGAAGAATCCAGGGTACAAAAAGAGCAGGAGGCCAGGAGCCACCAATGCCAGGTCTGGCACAGCCACTTACAGCTGCATGACCTGAACTGACTTCGGAACTCATTTCCTCTCTATAACAGAAGGATGGTTACATCTGACAGGTCACCTCACAGGGGAGTAGGAGGACTCACTGAGGGAATATCTGCAAAAGCCACAGCAGATACTTAGGAACAGTTATTATCTAATGGGGCAAAGACAGGTGTGAAAGAATCTCCAATGAACACAGAAACTGCTCCATGACTCCCACCTCCTAAAAAAAGACACAAATCCTCCTGTCCTCTTTGCTTTTCCAGATCCCTTCCTTGCCTTCTCTCACTCAATTCCCTTATCACTCCTGACAGCTACACATTCCCCCCTTAGTTCCTAAAGCAGAATTAATGTTTGACTGCTGCATCTCTTACTTCTTGACCATGGGTTCCCCTTCCAGATGTTTCCCAAATGGATATTCCTATAAAGAGATTCTATTTTCTCTGGTGGGAATTAGGGACGGCATCTCCTGAGTCAATAAGTGCATGAGCAAGCAATGGGAATATACAACAAAGCTCTGTCCATCCTGTGTCTGGTTTATCACATGATGCCAAAAGCCCCATTAGAATGGGAACTGGGCAGATGGCCTCCCCAAAAAGGTACACAGGTGTCTGACCACTTTCTCATGAGAGTTCCACAGTTCATAGCTGGCTGATCCCTGGTTCCCCTTTCATCATGCACAGTGGCCAAATGGCAGGTGTCCCCACTGGAGAGATGCCCAGGGACAATCTCACATGGGGAAAGGGAGTCACAGGCCCAGGGACCCTTTCACTGTGAAACCATGCTTCCTCTCTTCTCTCCCAGGGCTCAGGCACAGAAAAGTACTCAATAATTCCTCCTCCCCCATCCCCTCTTGCATGCCTGCCCCTGTGGCTCCCATACTCACAGGTACATTTTCTCTCTGGAGAATGGGTAGGAGAGGTTTTTCATCCTGTTGTGACTGTGCTCTGGAACTCTGGGCTGCAGGGGTGAGCTCAGCTTCTGCAGAATCGCATTGAACTTCTTTGCAATGCTGCCTCCTGCTTTGATCTCATACATCTATGAAAAACAAAGCCACAGGTCTGAAAAAGGGGGCCACATGCAACACTCAGAGAAGAATGACTTGGTGACCAAAGCTGCTTGGGACACAAAGCTGGGGGAGCAGAGGTTGGGGTGTGTGCACTCCGGATCTGGAGAAATGAGGCAATTGGGAGAAACAAGTACAGTGCTTATCTTCCCCCATTGCTTTCACAAGGACCCTGTCTCGATTATGTGTACTGATGGAGGTGACCAGTGTAGAGAAACTATCTGTATGACTTTGTCACATACCTTAAAAGAAAATGCATACCCACTTAGTTATGGTCACCCTATCCTCACTGGACAAATGCATATAGAAATAAATAGATAATATTAGGTTTTAACCAGAAGTAGCTTCAAGCTCACAAGAACTCAGCTCTATAGGTAATATTATAACCACATGATGATGAGGAAATTAAGACTCCAACAGGTAAGATAAGACAATCAAGGCTGCACAGATAGTAATGGGTGACAGAGCTTGTGTTTCACTCAAGTCAACCTAATCCCAAATCCGTATTGTACAGCTACGCCATGCTTCTGTGACCACCCTGTACCACATTCTTTGTGTTTCTCTCAAGGCATATCTATGTTTAAATGAGTTTGCCTTCAGAATATTAACATTCAATGAGATTCTGTCTGGAGTGGTGCAGCACCAAGATAATCATTAATAATTATAGTTTTTATAATGCACAGAATGCTACTTTGCTACATTATAACTTTTGGTCTTTCTCATTTGTAAATGTACTAATTGAGGCAGAGTTTTCACTTCTAACGGTAAAACTAATAAATTAATGATGGTCACTTTTTTTTTGGGGGGGGGGGTTTACTGGGGATTGAACCAGGAGCACCAAACTACATCCCCTATCCATTTATTTTGAGATAGGTTCTTACTTAGTTACTGAGGCTGTCTTCAAATTTACAATCCTCCTGCCTCAGCCTCCTGAGTTGCTGGGATTATAGGTATGCAGCACTGTATCTAGCAGCCACACATTAAAAAAAAAAATCCCTTTCAAGATGCAGCATCTCTATTCCCACCCTTCCCCATGGAATTTGTGTGAGTTTCATGGCCACTTGACCAGTAGAGTACAGTAGACTATGCCAGTTCCATCCTTTAAAATCAGCTGCTTCTGCCTTATCCCTTGAAGCCCTGAGCCATGCTGTAAAATATCTATAAAGGAGTTCCAAAAGGATCAGAGGCCCAGGCTTCAAGCTGCCCTACTAAGCATCAGGCATGAGAGTAAAGACCCTTGGACTCCAAGCCACCAAATGACCTCAGTTGATACCATATGGAACAGTGATACCATATGATACCTAGCCTACCTCTGCTCAAGTTCCTGCCCCAAAAGTCATGAGATATAATACAATGAGTGTTAAGCTACTAGCTGAGGTTGATTTGTCATCCTGCTATAGATAACTGGAACAAAGGTCAACTTCCAGATCTTCTGACTTAAAAGTCTGCTTTATCATGATAGCCTCAAGTTGCTGGAATCTACATGGGCAAAACGACATGTACAAAATACTTATGAGCTAGGCTGAGATAAAATACATCAAATATTTGCAAAGAGCTTTGAGGGTTCAAGGGAAAGAGGCAGCACATCCAGTTAAAGAATCAGAAAAGCATTTCTGAGGGGATGCATTCCAGCTGGGTTTAGCAGATGGGGTAAATTCCTTTTTATTATAATTTTGTTCTTTACATCTAGAGCTGTCTTCATGAGTTCATAGTATATTGCACAGTAAATGTGAATCATAATTTGTCTAGCTATCTACCCAGCAATGGACGTTTATCTTGTTCTCTACACATTTTACTTCATTTTCTATTAAAATTACCTTGTAGATACTTTTAATGAATAAAGCTTGAACAGATATAAGCAAAGACATTGCAGAAAGACAAAAATAAAGCAGAGGAATTTAAGTTGGATTTCAGGAGGCTCAATGAGTTTGCCATAGTTTGGACCTTAACTTTTCCCAAAAAGTCCATATAATGAATGGTCTTGGTTGAAGTGTGGCATTTTTGGAAGCTGATGAAACCTCTAAGAGGTAGAGAGGTCTTTAGGTCATTAAGATGTGGGAGGTCTTCAGGTCATTGGAGGTATGCCCTAGGAGGAAATTTGGAGACCCTGTCCCCTTCCTCCCTCTTATTTCTCTTCCCAGTCATGAGGTGTGTGTTTTATTCCACCAAACACTCTGTGATGATGTGCTGCCTAGCCACAGGCCCAACGCAACAGGGCCAATCAATCATGGACTGAAATCTCCAAAACCATGAGCCAAAATAAACCTTTTCTCTTTGTAAGTTGATTAGCTCAGATATTATTATACTATAAAGGAAAGCTGATGAACACATGGCAACTTTTTGGAGCATGGGGAATATGACAGTCATGGCAGAAGGGCAAACTGAGGCCAGCAGATGAAGATCCTGCTGCACACGGCAACAGGAATTAAGCAAACAGTCATGGCAAAAAACACACCTGTGAGTTGAGAAAATATTTGAATGAGTCTGTGTAAGAAGAGGGAGCCTGTTTTCTGAAATAAGGGGATTGTTTACTTCTAGATGGCTAGAAATAAACTATTCTTCTTCATAAGGGTCTCCTTTGTGTCTGGCTCTCAATGTACATTAGTGCTAATCTTGAAGATAGGCTGCAAAGCCAAGAGCATTGAAGGACCTCAGCCAAGATCATGCAGACAGTGCAGACCAGTTAATAATCATTGGGACCTTGAGCCTATGTTCTCAACTGCTTTGTGCTACTGCTTCATGTGCCAAAATGTGGATATCGTGGAGGAGAACACTGAGAAACTTACAATATTTTCTTGGTTGTTATAAAGATCCTGCCAAATCTCTCCTTCACACTCTGCATTGTAAAAAGCTCACCTCTCAGGCATCTCTGGTTCTGGAGGGAAAAGGTGGGGAAATGACCACTCTACTATTCCAGAACATAGCTTAAAGGTCATTTGGGGCAAGCACAATCAAGTACATGCCCTGCACTGAAACTACAGTGTAAACCAAACCCACAGCCATTCTACTCTAAATGTTATGAGTGGAAACTAAAGTTTCAGAGCATAAATGAAGCTGGTAGACTGTCCTCTTCATACCTTGGCATGACAGACTTGGACCAACCAAAGGTATTTCTACTTCGTCCACATCTCTCCAATTCCATCTCTGATGTCCCGGTCTAAGGAACCTTAAGCTACAGCAATGATTAAAATCCCTACATCTTTTCTCACTTAGAACTGTCAGGTTTAACAATAAAAACACAAAATGTCCAGTTAAATTTGAACTTTAGATAAACAATAAACATTTGTTAGTGTCCTATGTAATACACTAAAAAATTATCCTAGTAAAACAATATTTTTAGTATGTTCCATTCAGCAGAGGGAATGTGTTTACACTAAAAAAATCCATTGTTTATCCAAAATTAAAATTAATTGTGTGCTGGGGTTTGGATGAGTGTCCCCAAAAGGGTCACATGTAAAGACTTCATCCCCGGGTGGTACTATTGACCTTAAAGAGATGAGGCCTATTGGGATACTCTTAGGTCACTGATTAGTGGCATGCCCTCAGAATAGAATTGTGGGACTCTTCCTGTTTTTTTTCTCTCTCTCTCTCCCCTCCCTCCTAGCTTGAGACATGAGCATGCACTCTAGGTTCAAACCAATAGAGACACTGCATCTGGGATTGAACCTTCAGATCCATAAACTTCTGTTTACTTCATAATTAGCTTATGTCAGGTATTTTATTATAGTGAAGGAAAGCTCACTATTACATTGGGCATCATGTATTATATTATGTATATAATTTATCTGGCAATTGTACCATTACTCACCTCCACACTAGAGCCAGAGTGATATTTCTGAGGCAAAATCTAATCATATTGCCTCCCATTAAAAAGTTTCCAATGGTTACCCGTTACTTATAGAATAAAGACAAAATTTTTTTAACATAGCCCATGGGACCCCATAGACATCCCCATATTTAACTTGTCCCACAGTCCTTTGCTCCCTGTTCCTTTGTAGCCACAGGCCTTTTCAATTCTTCCTACATACTGAGCCCTCCATATGCTGCATCTCCTCCCTCCCCCTTCTTAAACTCCATTCACATTTGAGGCCTCACTCAAATGTCACTTCCTCTGAAAAGCCTTTCCTGGCCTCCAGACAAGGTCAAATCCCACCTTCATGGTATATCATGGGTCCAAGTTCCTCTCCTTCAAAGCACTCAGCACAGTTTTAATTTTATATTTACTTGAGAGATTATTTGATTAATTTCTAGCTGCCCCCCCCCATTAAACCATAATCTCCATGAAGGCAGGATACACCAAATGTCCCCTGTCTTTGGATGAATGATAAATCACTAGAGAAACGGCATTGACAACCATGGTTATGTCACTGCAGGAGTCCAGGCTGAAGTCTGAGCATCATAAGATGATTGGCCTTGGTAGAAACTAACCCAGCAGGGGAATAAAGCCAAAAACCTAAAGCCTCTGGCTGGCTAAAATGCTTCCCTTCCTGTCCCCACCAGGTGCAAAGGCACTCAGGAGCCCAGCACAGCAGGGACCAGGAATGCCTGCTTTTAGTTGGTGCAGATTTATGACCCAGCAATTGTCTCAGGGCTGTATCTGGCAGAAGGTTAGCTGGGACTTCCAAGCAGTTCCTGAGCCTCAACTTGGCAATGAACCTCGCAGAACTTGCTTAGAGAAATGAGTTAAAGGCAGTGGGCTCCTGTGTTATGTCTTTAGTGGGACCAGGAATGAAATCTGATTAAATTTTGACCATTTCTTGATGGGGGATGCTCCAAAACACTGAAGGTATTATTATCATCTGCCTTCTGGAAAATGTCAGGGGTGTGAAGTCCTGGATCCCACCAGATACCTCATGGTAACATCTACTTCATAACTCCAAACAAGATCCTACAGGAACCGTCTCACCAGATTTAGGGTGGAAAGAAGTTTCTCAGACTTCAAGGGCTCTCTGGGGAATGGAGTCAGATACAAACCCACAATAAAGTACGTGTAGATGTCTCCATGTACAATATCGCGACACCAGGTTTGGAAGGCAAGGAACCCTTTTCTTACCTCCATACCTTTGTATGTGTTGCATTTATTTCTGAATAATGAGCAATCATAAGATGATTGGCCTTGGTAGAAACTTCCTCATTCTCTCTCTTTTTTTAAACCTGGATAATTCCTACCTCTCCTTCATTACGGATGCTTAACTATCAATTTTCCCAGGAAAGCTTCCTTGCCCACTCACTTCCTATTGCGCTGCCTTGGTACCCTGTGAATGAATACCTGCATCATGAAATTTATCATGGTTCACTTCTCTGTCTCTAATTCTTAGTTTATTGGCCTATCTCCCCAAAGGACTATGGACTTCTAGAGAGCAAGGACAGCTCCCTATGTGCCTCACACCGAATAATTACACAGTAATACATTCTGAGTGAACGGCCTGCATCTTGGTTCTTGTCGATACTAACTAGCTGTGTAACTATGGGCAAGACACTCTCCCCTTTATTTATTCACCTCTCAGTAAAGAACTGGAAATTTTCCACTCCCTAGCCTGAGAGAGTAACAGGGCCAGATTAGATTTACTCTCTCACCTGGGAAAAAAAAAACCCAGACAAAATACATGAGATGATGGTTTTCAAGATCCTAAACATCGGGCAAAGAAGGGCAATGATGAATAACAGTAATCAATCACACGTGAACCCTGTGATTGCTCCATGTTCCTGCCTTGGGAGGGGAAGAGGAAACAGGGAGAGCCCTGCAAATTCCCTGAGTTGGGAAGACAGAGCTATATTTCTGGGGAGATTAAGGAGACTAAAATTCATAGGACAGGGTAACCAAGAGAAGAGAGGGACCCAGAGAACCCCATAATCTGCAAAAGGTCCCCCTTGAGTATTCAGTAGTGTGGATGTGAAGAAATTACCCCAGAATGGAGAAAGAACAATCTAGAAGGACTGGGAATGGCACCTATTCACCCTGGCCAGATAGGAAAATTCCATAACTCAGGGGACACTGGATGAACTCAGGTTTACTTAGTAGGGGCGGCTAATTAACCTTCGAGTAAGCATTGCTCCAGATACACTTAACAAGTCATAAAAGGGGGAACTGGATTAAATGGCTAAAGTGCTGGCAAATCTAACATTCTATTACTTCCAATACTTAATGAAAAAGAAACATTTATTCATGGAACAAACCTTTCCAAGCACCTCCTGGAAGTCAGGTCCTAAGCCTGGTGATTCCTTGTGCCAAGTGCTGGAGAAGCACAAGGATGACAATCGCCCCTGCTGCCTGCCCACTGTGTCTAGCTCCTCCGTGGGCAGCATTTCACCGGGGACCCTGAAAGCTCTGCAAGGTGGACAGGCCAGGCCGCGCGAGCTTCTCAGCTTATAGAAAAGAGCACTAAGGCTTTGACAGAGAATTGCCAGAGTCAGTGGTAAAACCAGGCTTGGAACCCGGGTTTCCCAGCTCCTCCTCAGGGCTCTTTCCTTGGCCATTCTGCCCTTTGATCTTTGGCAGAGCGCCACGAGAAGGAAGCTCCTCCTTCAGCCCCCACCAAACCCAGCAGCCCAAGCTTTCCTTCTGCCTCCTGCAAGGGACCCAGAGAGGCACCCCAATCTCCTTTATTATTGTTAATACAATCAGCAGTGGCATTGTTATTACTGTTATTCTTGGACATCAGAGAATCATGAACATCCTCAGAAATGGCAAGACACATGTTAGCCAGCTGTTCCCCATTATGCCCTCCCTGGGTACATGATACGCCTTTCATGTGCTTAAAATCATAAATAATTTTTAAAGTATGTTGCTCTTATTTTTTATTCCCGGGCTTAAATGTGGTTCTCATAAAAGTTCACTTTGGCCTCACTGTCATAGTCTGAGGGGTTTACTGAAATTTCTCTCTTTTTTTTTTTCCTTACTTTTTTCTTCCTCCTTGTCTCCTTCAGCCTCTCCCCTCCAGAGGGGCAGAGCAGTGTGGTCTAAAGACTGATTTGTTTCCTCTCTACATTAAAATCATGTGCGTTTCTGGTAGGCAGAGAAACAAGAGTACAATGATTTTTATCTTGGATGGTGTATATGACACTATTCCCATTTTACAGCCAAGGAAACTGAGGTGACATAGAAAGTTTTACTAACATGCCCAATGATGCATGAACATTTAGAGAGCCAGAGTGACTCCAAACATCAGGGAAAAGGTGTAACAACAGAAGATGTAAACGATATAATCCTGATGGTCCACAAGTCACTTATATCCACAGTAGCCTAAAAGAACCTGTCCCTGCAGAAAGAATACAGGCAAGGGATAAAGATGGATGGTGTACCTGAGCTGGGAACATGGGTATTAACAGAAATTAATCCAGATTAGCTGCCTCTTTTATTTATTTGTGCTTTCCTCTGCTCCCACACCAGTTCCTGAATCTTTGAGGTTCAACTGTTACTGTTTATGGCCTCTCGGGAGTTAAGGTTGATCTGAAGATTATCTCATCCCTTTCTCCTCCCTTTTAATTTCAAAAGGCTCAGTCACACAGAGATATTGGGCAGTATAGAAGGTGTACCACAAGCCATCAGCTGGACAAAGACAGAAGGTTCTGGAGCTAAAGAAGGGAGGAGCAAAGATAGAGCAGAACTCATCCACTGTTCTCATCTCTGGTTGGTGCCTGAGAGATAAACACACACAGGCACTGAACCAGGACGTGAGGAGTTCCATGCCACTGAACATCTGTCCTCGCTCACTGCCCATAGCACATTTACCCATGGGAGTGGGTGTTAAGCCATTCACCGGTCAAAATGGAAACAGCAGCAGGAGCCGCTAAGAGCAGCTGCAACCTACAGCCAAAAGGGAGACTTTCCATGGGCACCTGAAGGAAAGAGGCCAGCCACTCCCTTGCCTACAGGTAAGTTTCCAGTCAGCAGCCACACTGGATGTGGACAGTGGTGTACTTACAAAATGCACATTCTCTGTTGTCTAATTCTGTCTTTGTTCATGGTTTGTATTTCTGTTGTCAACATGTCCTCTGCACATGAATGAATGTTTGCTGACTTTTAAATTTTGGGACAAAATCCAAACCTTTAAAATTACATGGCTGACAAGGCCCCTTAGGAGACATGCCTCCTGCCTTCCTCCTCCATCCCAACCTCCCCACCTACAGACTGTGCTGTACCCACACTGGCTCCCCTCAATTCCTCTCACAAGCCAGGGGTTTTAGACCTTTAGTCCTGAGGACAGGTCATTCCCTCTTATGGATGGTTCTTACCTACCCTCCCCACCTGCCAAACTCTCCCCAGCTCTCAGGGATCCGCTCAGATGGTGCCTTCACCCACACCCATCTAAATGAGCTTCCTCTAGTTGACTCTCATCATACACCACTCTTGTTTATCCATGGATGCCTCCCAATTCAAACTAGCCATACAATGCCATACCAAAGCCACAGGAAACCAGGGAACAGTTATAGTTACTACCGTACAACTAGCCATCAACAAAGCATCTGGTACATAATGGTGCCAAATAAATTTCATTGAATGGACAGATGATAGATGGATGGATGGACAGACAGATGGATGAATGGGTAGATAAATCAATCAATGGGTGGATAATGAATATATGGATGGCTGGATCAATCAATCAGTGGGTGAATAGATGAAGATAAATGATGGATAGATGGAAAATATAACTAATCAAAGGGCTAGGGCTTCTTATACTCAACCTAGCCATATCCCAGGTATAACTAGACTTCTTAAATATTTTTTTGTCAACTGAAAAGGCTACTAAGAACCCAGATTAAGGATGGCTACAAATGGTATATGTACTACCAGATGCACACTTGGATAGGGTCTCAGAACTCATCTCAGCATCCCTCTGGCAAGCCACCCAGCCTCTCCCAGTGGGTGAAATCTGGTTGTGTGACTCATTTGTTCACTCATTGTCAACCATGGGCCTGGTCTGTATGGGACACTGTTCCAGGTGCTGCATATCCAGCACAGCATGATCCCTGCCCTCATGTGTCCAATGCAGTGGGGATACAGACAACAAACAGAAACAAATAACATGACTCAGTATTAGGTTGTGCTAAGTGTGAGAATAAAAAAATAAGAGGAAGGAGAGTGGAAGGGGGTATGTGACTATTTTACACACAGGATGGTCAGGAGAGGCCTGTCTGAGGGAAGGGACATTTGAAAAGAGACTCCAGAGATGTGAGGGAGCAAGTTCTGAAGGTATCAAGACAAGGTCTAACAGAGAGAGGGAAAGGCAGGCAGAAAAACCCTAAGGGAAACAGGCTTGGCATCCGGAGGCACAACAAATTCTGTGGTTCTGTGGTTGGAGCAGAACAAGCAGGTGGGAGGAGCAGTGGGGAATTAATTTCTGCTTTCAAGGCAGCAAATACAGAATCCATTCAGAGTTCCTGACATACATTTTGTCATTACTGGCCCTCCTCTGACCAGTAGCCCTTTGGTGACCAGGGCAAGAGTCTAACGACAACAGGCTCCACCTTGCCCCCACTGTGAGTTGGAGTCTCCCATTCCCATGGCTGGTATGTGTGGAACAGCCTCCTGGGGACGTGGATGCAGGTGGGGAGGCGGTGAGGATAAGTACCAGTTGCTGAGTTCCACAGTGCAAATATTCCCACCATAGTCAATTCCAAGCTGCCAATGGTTTAATAACCAGTTTTCAAAATTCCTGAAAATTTAACAACCAAATCTTGGGAGCTGTGTGAGCAAGACAGGATGTTATGAGGTACAAACTCTGTCCATAAGCTCAAGTGCAGGCAGTGGACTGTTCCTGCCTGTTTCTCTGCCAGTCCTCTATGCCAGCTCCTTCCCACCCATCCACTGGAGCTGCCATGGATAAGATGGGACCCTGTTTCCATATTGTTTATGGGTGGAGGGTGACTGTATGTCCCAGGGACTCAGGACAGTCTTGGCTTATTACTGCTATGCTGCATAATTATTACTAACAGTTCCTTCACTCTCAAAACTGCCCCAGTTTGGATGATAGATTCAATGGTCAGCCTACCCACACTCTCCATTCTCAGCCCACCAGCTGAGAATGGAGAGTCCAGGGACCAGGCCCCAGCCATTCCCAACTGGCATACGCTCTCCATTTCAGACAGACAAGACTTTAACAAAGAAAACCACAACTTCGATCTTATTTTTTTTTCCCCATGGTAAGTCTAAACACAACAAAGTTAAAATTCATTTCCTATGACATTCTCATGTTTTTAACTTCATTGTCCTTGAACCCTGGGTCGGGCTTATCCATTCCAAGTCCTGTACATGGTCTGACCAGGCCTGTCTGCATGTCTAGAACATGGCTTTGTGCCATCTCAGTTTTGTCCCCGGAACCACAACACTTAGGTGCCATCAATTTTGTTCCTCTCTGATTTTTGAAGATGAGAAGCATTACAGAAAACAAAGGAATAAAAAGTCAAAGCATTCTGCACTTTTTCCACCCTATTTAAATAGTAATCAAAGAGCATGCACCAAAAAGCCCATAAAGATATGAAATGTAAACCCTACCCTCTCAGCTGTGCCTCTATTAAAAACAAATGTTTGAGAACAGGCAATGACAACAAGAGGAAGGCCCCCACCGATAGCCAGCCAGCCCTATGTAAACAGCTACAGTTCTGGTTCGTTTAAAAATTATTGATGATAATAATAAAAAGAATATGTCCAGAGAAGTATCTTGAAGGCTAAGTACATGGCAAAGACTACATGTTCACTGCCTTAATAAAACTCACGGCTCCTCCTAATCTTTATTTCCTAGATTTACTCAAGTATCACAATAGTTCCAAGGAGTAACTAAATTGTCACCTGACAAAAAAAGAAGTTGGTCAGGGTAAGAAGGGAGTGAGGGTGACTGCTTGTTGAATTTCATAATGACTGTAGACAGCTGTAAACTAAAACCTCTATTATTATGCTGAGGGACTCTGCTGAGAATCATGACCAAAAGAAGGTCGTGAGGATGGGAAAACCAGAATTATTTGGCACCACGGGGCCAATCAATCTAGTATTTATTGAGCAACAATTATTTATGGAACACCATTCTAAAGTTGCAGGGAACACCTAAGAAATATAATATATAGTTACAACTCCCAGGGAACTTATGGTACACTTGAAGGTACCCCAAACAGTTAAAGATATGAATAAGACACATATCAACTGTACGTTGATTAAGAACCCAGAAAAGGGGAGATCAATTCAAGCTGAAGAAATAAAACAGGGTCAAGGAGAAGGTCAAAGTGATCTGAGATGCAAAGGATGAGTAGTATTTGTTTATTCAAGGAAACATGGAGAGAACATTCTAAGACCAGGGATAAATATTTAAAGCACCTGAGAGGGCTCCATCCCATAGGAAAAAAAAGAGGAAAGTACTCTGCTTTTGACAAGAATCTGTATCAGGGAACACAATATATGCTTCACAGAGAGACATGGTTTGGGAGGGAGCAGTCCAGCATGGGTAGGAAAACTCAGAGAAAACCCAGGGGTGTGACCAGATTTAGGGATACTGGGAAGCTGCAAATGCAGAATAGGCAGCTACAGGCTAAATGTACTTCCTCACTTATGACTTTGCTTAAACATGTGGCAGATACGAACATTTTTGCACTTAAATATTTGTACACAATCAGACTATGAATAATAATAAAAAGTCCTCCAGTCCCTCTTCTAACATCAATAATGGGAGGGGGGTCACAAATTCACAAATTGTCATTTGGTTTATATGTGGGCCACAGCATTTTAAAACTATGATAGGGAATTGAGGGTCCAGCTTCCTTACTTTATAGGTAAGAAAACTGTAATCCAGGAATGATAAGAAATTCACCAAGCTAGTCCATAGCAACAAAAAGTAGAAAATTAAATATGTAGCCTCTTCCAGCCCAGGATTATTTAATCTAAGACAGAATTCCACAGAGCATGTTCTGCCTAACATTATCTATTAATAACATTTGATATTAATAGGTGTTCAGGAGGAAAAAGGCTGAACAACAAACCATTTTCTTACTGTAAGACTTCTCAGAACTTCTAATTGTTCAAGTAAAATGTAATAATTAGGGATTCTTGAGTTTGTTCTTGGTAAAAACAGACTATTTTTCTATAGAATATCCTTTGAGAAACCACGTCACCTAATACCTCAAGTCCAATTGTGGATTTTTAGTAAAGTAACAGAGCAGAATCATAGCTGTGGAGTCATATAGACATGGTTTTGATTCCCTGGATCTATCTCCTTCAAGCTGTGTGAGCTGGAAAGTTTCTTAACCTCCCTGAGTCTCAGTTTCCTCATCTATAAAATGAGGCTAAAATTAATGCCTGCATCATAGTGTTTTGAAGATAGAAACAAAATAATGTACATAATGCTCTGATCAATTAACCCAGCACATGGGAAGCATTAACTACATATTAAATTCAATTATTATCTACATATGAACTATTACTACAAATCTTTCAACTTTAAGATACTTACTTTGGGTTGACATTGTTAAAAGTGATTTTATGAACCTTTCTTCTCAAAGTCAAATGTGAAAATTGTGAATTATTTGAAGATACTTCTTAAGAAGACAGAAAATCTTATTTAATCAAACCACTAATTATCTCTGAAAATAGAGGTTATCAGTGGGAAAATCCTTGTTGAATTGAATAAACAGCTCTTCCTGATATTTGCCATGCTGGATCTCCTTCTACCACCCATGCCATGGTGAGCCTCTCCCAGACCCTCCTGCCTCCTCCAAACAGGAAGGAAATGCGGAGAAGTATTCATGAAGGCCAAGGTCATGCAGGAAGATTCATGCACAAATATCCTTCCTTACAACCCCAAGCCCAATGGCAATGAGTGGAGAGGGTTATTCCAAGTCATCTCAGAAGCTGAAAAGTGGATTCCAAGAATGCAGAGCAAGTCAATGAGCCCATGAGATTGCTTGCTTATTGCTTTCAGCCCAAAGAAAAGGTGTAGTCATTTCCTAGGGTTGCCATAATAACTTGTCACAAGCTGGGTGGCTCAAGAAATTTATTCTCCCATAGCTCTGAAAGCCACAAGTCTAAATTCAAGGTGTCTGTGGGGCTGTATCCCGTTTGAAGGTTCTAGAGGAAAACTCTTCCCTGCCTCCTGTAGCTTCTGGTAGCCCCGGGCATCCCTGGGCTTGTATTGCCTCACACCAACCTCTGTCTCTCTCTCTAATCATTTTCTATCTTTCTCCCATAAGTACACCAGCCACTGGATATAGGGCTATATATATAATCCAGGATGATATACTTAACTAGATCTTCAAAGACCCTTTTTCCAAATAAGATCACATTCATGGGTTACAAAGTTAGGACCTAAACATATCTTACTGATTACCACTATCCATTCCTTTATGAAGATTGTTATGGACTTTAAAAGTACAAGTCTTGTGAGGATTCATTTTATATGCCCATCAGACTGAGCCATGAGACACCCAGATATTTAGTCAAACGTTCTTTGGTGTTTATCTATGAGGGAGTCTAAGGATGAGATTAATATTTGAATCAATAGACTAAATAAAGCAGATTGCCCTCACTCCTGTGTGGCAACTTGTCCAACCAGTTAAAGGTCTAAATAGAGCAAAAGATGTTTATGAGGGGACTCTTCTACCTGCGTGCCTTAAGATGGGAGAGCAACCTTTTTCTCTCTTTGGACTTGAATGGAAACATCAGTGCCTGGGTGTTGAGATTGCTGACTTTCAGACAAGAAGTCCATCAGCTCTCCTGGTTCTCAGGCCCTTGGACTTGGACTGGAACTGGTTCTCTTGGGAATCAAGCTTGCAGATGGCAGATCTTAGAACTTCTCAGCCTCCATATCACATAAGCCAATTCTTTATAATCTCATTTCTTTATCTCTCTCTCTCTCTCACCCGTTTTTCTGGAAAACTTTGATTAATACAATCCTCAAATGCTGTGAAGCAAGAGATGCTGTGGCCCTGGCCAAGCAGAGACCCTGAGGCACAGTAGGTAACATGAGCCAGGGGATGGCCTTCCTGCAAGACTTTTGCAAAACCATAGCTACCAAATCATAATCCCTAGAAAGGTAGGAACATGTTTCTGAGAATAATTTCCAATGATTTATTAATCTTAATGGAATTAAGATTTCCTCTTAAGGAGACACTCAAGCTAATTAAAACATCAAGTATCTTTGCTTAAACTGGAATTGTATCAGGTCAGTGTGGAAACATGGGTTTTCTCAAACTAATTAGAAATCTTTAATGGCAATTATATGTATTTTCCACGAGTGAAAAGGAGGCAATGAGTTATTCTTTAATAAATGCAATTTTAGTAGATACAAATATCTCAAAATATGGGTTCCACAGGGGAGATTAAAGCACCAGTGGCATTTCTGCTCTAGTCTTTTAATCACATAAGCTCATCAGAAATTTGCATATAGTGCTTTGCAATACAGCACCCTACCATGAAATATAGCTTAACATTTCTTCCCCAGTTTTTATGCAAATTTAGCTTAAGAAGTGGCCATATGAAGAACATTCCAGAACCTTATAGGAACTTATTGCTGAAAACATAGTCCCTTAGATAAAAATTATATTCTAGCAACAGAAAAATATTTGCCTCTTCTGACAAATGAGCTACTTATTTCTATAGATGATGTGAGCCATAGTCTTTCCTCTGCTTTACTACCAGAATGAAATGAAATTTTGATTCATGTGCATCATTCACCCTTATTTTTTAATTTCTTTCTTTTTTTTTTTTTTTTTGGAGGAAGGTGCTATTGGGGATTGAGTCCAGGGGCACTTAACCACTGAGCCACATCACATCTCTAGTCTTTTTATGTTTTTGTATTTTATTTAGAGACAGGGTCTCATTGAGTTGCTTAGGGCCTTGCTAATTTGCTTAGACTGGATTTGAACTCGAAATCCTCCTGCCTCAGCCTCCCAAGGCATTGGGATTATAGACATTCACCACCACCTTATCTTTTAATTTCTACTATCATTATTTCCCACTTCCCCCAATCATGATTCTTTTTCACTTGTCTTCTTTTCTAAATGATCGATTCACATTCATTTTTTTTTCATCATAACCCATCTTGAGTCTCATTTTGGAAAAACAAAAACTAAGATATGAACCAAATAAAGCTAGGTTCATGAAGGCAGGGACCCCGTTAGAGCTCACACTTGCTTTCTCTCCCTTGCTCTCTCTTCCTTGAAATGGGTGACTTCAAGCTCTCCTTCCTGCACAGCAGGGCCTGAGCAGTGCTCCTGCTGGCTTTTCCTGGGGACTGCATTGCAGACCTTGCACATGGAACCATCATGTTTAGGAATGTCCCAAGGTCCCGTGCTTTGAGAAGCAGAAATCCCCCAGGATGTAGTCTAAAGGCCATCTGTCCCTGCTTTCCCACAGATTCCATGTCTGGGCTTCTGGCTGCCTTGGCAGAATAAAGAAACAGGGGCTGTTTCCCCCAGTGCTGCAGATGCTGGCTGTGAAGAAAGAGAGAAGGGAAAAAGCCTCACTATGAACGACACAGCAACAACAGTAATAATGGTGGCTATCATGTGAGGCATGCTTCTATGCCAAGCCTTCTACCCATACCTACACTGCTCCCTGCTACAGGCCTCCAAAATAATTATTACTCTTGTTTGGGAGATGTGCAGGACTCTTGAGACTGCATTCCTAAAGACGTATAACCTGCTGGAAATTGACAGCATTTTCATGCACACAAAGGATACATAGGCAAAGTCCTTACAGGATCCCCAGGACAGTGAACAGAGCTGGCAGATTGAGCAAAAGTGATATTCACCCATCCCAGGTATGTCATATGTCTTTTCTTCCAAATTTGGATGGATCAATATGATTTCATTGACAAGAAAGTTCCATCTAATAGCCTCCACTATCAACCCTTCAGCCAATCTCGGGCTAATCTAGGGGTTTGGGGAATGTAGATGTCAAGGGTGGAAAAAAAGGGTGTTCATTCATACAAGTAAACAAGTGAATGAGAAAGAAACATCACTGTTGACTACAATCTAGGAGGAGTACGAAAGCACCTGCCCCAGAAACACCCGTTTCAAACCTTCTCAGCCTGTTCCGGGCCAAAAGGCCAGGCCTTCCCACCCTCCTGTGCATAGACTTTTGAGTGTCCCTCACAAAATTCTGGCTGTTTTGCTGTTGTTTTTGGAAAACAAAGGCTTCCTTCCAAGATTCTCCCTCCCAGTTAATTTCTATGCTCAGGACTCTGAGTCCCTGGATGCATTACCACGGATTTGTCCAGGTTTGCGATCGACTTCGTGATTTCCTCCCCGTCTTCTCAGTCTCTCTGGACCCTGCTGGGTTATGATCCAAACCCCACTGGCTTGGAGGATGCTTAACTGATCCCAACACATGCCTCATTCTTCCTTCACATTCTACCCGCTAGAATGCAGCTCTCTGCAAATGTGATTTGTTCTCATTTTACTCCCATCCCAAACCCAATGAAAAAGTGAAAATGCCACTGAGCCCAATGCTGGCCCTCCACAGACTACCCTGTCCTTCCTTCCTTCTCCATGCCCCTCTCTCGCTGCAGATACAGAAGTCAGCCCACATCGCAACACTGGGATCAGAGTTTCAGGTTAGTTTTTACAAACACATGCATCTTACCCAGCATACCCAAGCTGTATCCTCCTCATTTGCTTAAAATGCCCAAAGAGAGATCAACTACAAGCCACTGCATTCTATGAGTATATAGAAGATCTGGGGCCATGTGGCTGAACCTGCAGAAGGATGCCAAAATAGTCCACCTGTGTCAAGTCTGGGACCCACAAACACTGGGGAAAGTCTTTTCTGTTATATCTGCAGCCTGTACGAGCAAGACAAGGCTTAGCCTCACCCCAGGCTCCCTAATCCACCAGACTGACAGACTGAATCTGTGCTCTGCTGATAGGCTGCTGTTGACATAGAATTTGATCACTGCTCTGAAGTCTGGGTCTGTGTACTCCTCCTATCACCCTGTGACTATCAGCTCCCTGAGGGCCTGAGCTATTTCCTTAGCCTCAGTGCCTCTCCAAAGACTTCGCACAGCCAGAGCTCCAGCAGTGTTGGCTGCCTATTTGGTCAGGAAGGAAGTTGACTGGGGGACTAGGAATTGAGTGTACACATAAAAATGTTTGAGAAAACAGACACAATGACAAACCCCAGCATTTCAACAGCACTCACTGGATTCTTATAATGACCTAGAGAAGAATGGGGCAGGTATTATTATGCCCAAATTACAGATGAGGAAACTGAGGCTCTGAAAGAGAAAGTGACATCTCCAAATCACACATTAATAAGGGCAAAAGTCTGTTTTGAAGATTTGTTCACTGCAGTTTCCATTACCTTATGCCGCCAGAATAAAAAGGCAGGAGGGAAACCAAGACATGGCTGCTTTGTAATATGTCCTTGCCTATGTCGACTCATGTGACTCATGTACAAATTCAGGTCTAACATAAACTATAGATGGTCAGTTCCAAATAGCTGGTGTATAGGGGCACTGAACCTCTGAGGGCAAATATGTCCTTTATGCAAAACTAGGCTCTGAAGATCTGAGCCTGTGACAGGACAAAGCAGAGACCAGAGACAGGAATGACTGAGGGCTGAGCCTAGGAATGAGGAGGAGAAGGTGGCAGAGAAATGAGAGGAGCAGAGTTCTGACTGGTTATGCATAGAACAGAGAGGGAGGCTAAGGAAGTTGGAAGGGAAAGAGAAAAGGAGAAGGCAAACCTGAGAGCAAAGGAAGGTTGAGGAGGAGGGCAAAGAGGAAAGTCAGGCTGAGTTGGGGCTGGATGAGGATAGGTTCCCTGCCAAAAGGATCATCCTTGGAGGTAAAAATGTCATGGGATATAGAATTTTGCTCACCTACTTTCCAAGGATCAGCCAGCAAAGATTAAAACAGAAAACTACATTCAAATAGAATGAGATTAAGAGAACATTTAGCTGTTCAGATAAATCTTTTTTTGAAAAGAAAGAAGAAGAATATATAGGAATTAGAAAGAAAAGAGAAGCAAAAGAGAAATGAAAGGATTGGCCAAGTTAGGTGCCCAACAGAGGGGAGCAGAAGTCTCCACCCAAGGCTCAGAGTTGGGTTGCATTGCCAGGAGACTGGGAGACTGTCAGCTGAAGGGGAACAAAGGTCCAGAACAAAGATGTGCCTGCATCTGAGGGCACTGGTATTAGGAATGAGAGGACAACGGAGATGAAGCACACAGCATGGAGACTGAGGAGGAAAGATCGGTGCAGTCCTTGTGGATACTCCAGCATGCAACACCCCCACCCCATTTACCTTTTAGAGGCAAAACACTTGTAGCTAAAATTCATACTTTTATTTGTTCATTATTTAATAGGCATTTGTCCATATTCCGCTGAGGTATGGTTCATCTTAATAAATCTGTAAGAACAGAATCTACTGCTTTTTTTCTTTTTAAGCAGGGGATTCATGAGGGCCCAGTCACATGTTAGTATTTAAGGAGTGATTTTTGACGGAGACAGTAGATCTGCTGGCAATAAAGATGGTATTAGCATAGCCAACAATGTAAATCAGAATGATGTTTGTTACAGTTTGGATATGAAGTGTCCATCAAAGACTCCTGGGTCCCAAGTGCAGCAACGTTCCAGAAGCAGAGATTTGGGAAAGTGATTGAATCATGAGGGCTCTGATCTCATCAATGGATTAATCCATGGGAAATTTCATAGCTGCACAGACCATTGGAAGATGGTGAAAACTGTAGGGGGTGGAACCTAATTGAAAGGAGTGGGTCCTTGGAGGTATGTCCCTAGACCCTTTCTCTCTTTTTGCTTCCCAGCTGCCATGAGCTGAGCAACTTTCCTCCGCCACACCCTTCCTGCATGATGTGCTGCCTCATCTCAGGCCCAAAACAATGGAGCCAGCCAACCATGGACTGAAGCCAAGAGTCAAAATAAATCTTTAAATTGTTTTTCTCAGGTATTTTGTCACAGTGATGAAAAACTAACACAGTGTTGCTGAATGTAGTGAGTCTACCAATAGTGGGAAGTGGTAGTGCAGAATGCAATAAATATGGATTCTAATAATGGTTGGAAACATAAAAATCATGGTAATAATAGTATGATGAAGAGAAAAAACTGTTACCACTTCTGAATCAACACTACAGGAATATGAGAGAGACAGAAAGAAAGTGAAATAGAGAGAGATCATCCACAGAGCACCCACAGTTAACCACATTACTATCTGCCCCAGGACCCTCCCTAAGAGACATCTCAGGTGGTCAGAATCAATCACAACCACTCCTTTCCCCTAAAATTCCTTTAAAAAAAAAAAAGTAAGATATGTAAACATACTTCCTTTCTCTTTGGAGCTGTCTTCTGGATTTTTTTTTTTTTTTTACACAAAGAGACATGTCACCTAGGAATTCCATGGGGAGATTTTTAAGTTGTATGTAGACCATTCTAACTGAAGACTACCTGACATGTCATCTCTACCGTGTGACTCTCAACCCAGGTGAGCAGCTGAACCTCCTGGTATCTTCACAATACTGACACCAGAACCTCATTCCATGCCAACAGACTGAAACAAAACCCCAGAGGTGGGACACTGGCCTGAACACGTTGAAAACATATCCCAGATAATTTTAATCAGTTCACCTTCCATTTCATGAAAGAGATAAGTGGAAACTCACCATTGCACAATCTTCAGTGATAGAATTAGAACCAAAACAGGTACCCCCACAGCAAGCTGGGTGCTGTTTTCCCTACACACTGTTGACCCAGTCAGCATGGCTTGCCATCTACTCTCATTGCTATATTCACTCTAGAAAAGTGCCTGGCATTTCTGGGACCCCAAGAAAAGCAGGAAAGGAGTTGTGACAGAAATTAAAAATGGGCCATATTTGGTTTCTCAAGCAGGACAGCCCAGACACAGCTCTGAAATGGAAAGATTTCTCTCCTCATACTTCCCTGTCCCACCCACCTCATGGCCACATACTTAGGATCCCCAGGGAGATGAGTGTGATTTCAATTCCACAAAACCCACATCCCACCTGGCCCTAATCCCAAACTATTCACATCCATCCAGCCCTCAGGAAGCCCAGAACCCAAGAGAAACATTGTCATACTTTTTTGGTGGGAACTTTGATCTTCAAGAATTCTGCCTCTCTGGCCAGCACCTGCCACGGGGCGTGTATCCGGACAAAGATGGATCCCTGGCTTTTATTCTGCAAGGTACAAAGAAGGAAGAAATGGAAACACTTGTAAGGACATAGCTTAAATTCCTTGTTCCCCAACTCTAGAAGCCCAGATTTGTTGTTCTTCAGTTTCTGGTTTTGTTTCCTTTAAACTTCATTAGGAACCAGCTCCCTCCCACCCCATATCCAATTCATATGTTTCAGAAATGTGCTCATCAAAAAAACCAGAGGGTAGTGTTCCCAAAGTGTGGTCCCTGGAAGTGTAGAGACTTCAGAAGGAAAGAAAAAGAGTTGAAACAATTTTGTTCAGAGATTTCAAACATAAGCAATTATAATTTTCACAGAAATTGCTTTACACTCTTAATAACCATTGGTCAGTTTCCCACTGACTAGCATGCAGCAAATAGCCTGCAATTTGTCTTCATCCACATGTGTTTACTGTTCGTTGTTCAAGTTTGTTTTTCTGTTCTACTATTGCACTGTGTTATAGTTCCAAATCACACATGTGGTCTAGCTAAGCCTAAGAGTCGTGATATAAATAATAATGCAAATAGTACAACCCAAAACAATATCATAAACAAGAATTCTAAGCAGGGCTCCAATGAAAAAACAGAACATGAATCTACATCCCAGAGCAAGTGATTGTGCCACGTTGATGTCACTCAAAAATGAAAAGGAAAGAAACTGTGGTGATGAATATTAGAAAATTAGGTTTTATTAACTGAGTAATCCATTTGGCCTTGGCTATTATAAATATTTGTCATATCACAACAGGGATTCATCCTTTTCCTCAAATGAAACCAATTTTTTCCCCAAACACACACAGGAAGAGAAATACTTTCTAATAATAATTTTTTTGTGTGTGTGGTGCTGGGGATTAGACCCAGAGCCTTGTGCATGCAAGGTAAGCACTCTACCAACTGAGTCATATCCCCAGCCGTAATATTAATTTAATCAATTTTGTCACTAAAGAATAAAAGAGGACCAAAACCAATCAGGAAAAACTGGCAAAAGTCTCATTACTGGTGAGACACTTCTAAAACTATTTAACTGCAAAATTCATCACCAATATTATATCCAAAGAGAAAGTGGAACAGACTGATGGCCATTCCTTCATCAAATGGCTATTGAAAATCACCATAAAATCCATGCAGCACAGTGGAAAGATGCTGGTGTGCTGTGTCATTCACATTAGGACAGAGCCACTGAGGGACAGAGGAGATCAGGACTCAGCAAGGGTGCTGCACAGAGAGAAGTGCTCCACAGCTCCTGATTCCATTTACCTGCTGAATATCCATGTTCCAGGGAAAGGAGGTTTTCTGAAATTTTTTTTTTTTTTTTGGTACCAGGGATTGAACGCAAGGGTGCTCCACCATTGAGCCACATCCTCAGCCCATTATTATTATTATTATTATTATTATTATTATTTTGAGATAAGTCTCACTAGGTTGCTTACAGCCTCACTGAGTTGCTGAGGCTGGCTTTGAACTTGTGATCCTCCTGCCTCAGCCTCTGAGTCCTGGGATTACAGGCATGTGCCACCGTACCCAGTTTACCATGTATTTTATGAAGCAGGATGCACAGAAGTCAGTGCCGAGAAGGAACCAACTCTGTTTACAGCAAGCACAAGCAGGTGGTCCTTTTGAAAATCATTCCCTGGCTTCATTCACAGAGACCACTTTTGGTTCAACAATAATGCCCTCTGATCTTGGTTTAGTGTTAAAAATAATGGTGGAAACCATCTCAACTCACAACCTCTGACTGTGCCTTTCCAGTGTGCTGGGTAGAGAAACAGGTGGCATGTGGAAGACCGTTTTCCCCAATGAAGGACACTATGAAGCTACATATGTTTTTGAAGTGAAGATAAAAAGATATTTTCTGAAACTCATAATGCAAAGGAAGATTATTTCTATTATTCTTTAAGTGTTGGCCCCAAAGTACACAAACTCAGTAAGTCAAACAGACAGAACACACCCCACTTCAGGGATGAAAGCTCATGACTGATAAGGTAGAAGAATGAGCACTAAACCATCCAAGATTTCCCAAGACAAATGTGAAAGAATCACATAATCTAGAGTTTGCAAATACCTAAAAATAATAACGAATGGCCACAATGCACATTTATCAATGGTGTATTATGTACCTGAACTGAGCTAAGTGGTTATATGCTTTAGCTCAACACAATATTCACAACCATGATGTAAGGCCAGCGCTAGCATCATCTCTATTTCTCAGAGCTAAGGAAACTGAGACAGGGAACATTTAAATGTTATACAGGTAGTGAAATAAAAATACTTTTCAAATCCAGGAAGTTCTTGCTCTGGTGGTTTTTCTCCTCTCATTGAAGAGAGACATGCCCTGTTACTGAGCATAGTTAAAAACCACATCTAAGAGTTGTAAAAGCACAAACACTCATTTTCAGACTATTATCAAATCACAGGGTAGATAAGCCCTAAGATGAAGCACTCAACCTTCCAGCTCCCAAGTGTGACTTTGTTCTAACAAAACACTGAAATTGGCCTTTAGCAAGAAACCTCTCCAGTTTCCAGGTCCATCTCTGGTTGGAATCTCCCCGACTACTAGGCAGAGTCATCGATCACTGCTGCTTTTCTAACTGTAATTTAAGCTTTTCTGATTCAGCAATAAATGAAGGATAAGAAAAGAAGCCATCTACAAAGTGGACCTGAAGCCCCAGTTCTCTCTCTCATAGCTCCAGAATTGATGCTTTTGGCGAAAGATGGCAGACAGTATCATCCCTTTCACTAAAACGAAATCAAGACATCATTAATTGTAATACATTATGGTTTGTCTTTATTTCCTAATTGGGATGAATGTCTTTTTAACCTTATCTAGACTTGGTGGTTTGGGTGTGTGCCAAATGTCCATTAAGTGGGTGCAGATGTTCAAAGTTTGAGAAAGAGTAGGGATGCCAAGGATCAAATTCCATGACCTTAGTGGCAGATTGCTAGCTGTCCCCTGACAGTCATTCTCATTTTTCTTTTCCAGTTCCAGGAATTGAACCCAGAGCCTCACACATGCTAGGCAAGTGCTCTACCTCTGAGCCACACCCTCCACTCCTCATTTTCTTCATCTCTGAGTAAGCAGATGGCCATGTAAAATCAAGAGTACGTCTCCCTCACAATGAGGTATTTCATAACAGTAATTCTTGGCTGATGTGATGTAGGTAAAATTATGAAGCAGCTTCTGTCAGTCTTCTTCAAAGACAGCAAGTAGAAGCCCTTCATCTTCTTCCCTCCCCTTAATCTCCTGCCTGGAACATGGATATGAGCATCATAAACTCCTCCGCAGTCAAACTCCAGACCAGCAACAGCAAAAGGTCAAAAGAGAAGCTGAGTTTGACCCCATGGAGTATGGTAGCAACCCGGGACTGCCTCCTAGATTTTTTATGAGAAAGAAAAAATTCTACCTCATTTAGCCCATATGAATGTAGAGGCTCTGACCATTTCAGCCTAACCTTATCCTAATGCAAAACGGCTTCCCAATCTTGGGACATTAATTTTCTCCAACAAAGCAGGCTGCTTCTCCATTTTCCCCAAATAGAACTTGTTTGAAATGAAAATAAAAGCTGGAATGCCATTTTGTGGCGCTAACATCTACTCATCATGTTCCTTTCATGTCATGCAATATTGTTACCTTCTCATAAAAAGAAAAACATGCTCTGATGTGAAATATTAGCTGATGTGAAATATTAGCTGGTGTGACTGCCTACGTCTCCTGAAGCACAAACAAATGCATGAAAAACCCTGAGTAGAAAAATCACCAAATGCAGAAGCTCTTTTTCACTATCCCAGGAATCTAAAATCGGAGGTTAACATGTATTAAGAAAAAAAAAGTGCCCTTGTTTTCTAGGTCCAACTGATGCCCATCCTTCCATTTTTGGAGTTGGATTCTTTCAGGCCAAGTAGATGAATGAAAAGAGCTTGGAGCTGCTGATTCAAACAGATTACGATTTGCACACTAGGTTTTACAGCTGTGGGACCTTGAGCAAGTCATTTAATCAAAGGATCCTGTTTATTTACCTGCATAAGGAGAATGAGAAACATTGAAAGACTGTTGGAAGGATTAAAGAAAATTAGGTGAGCCGGAAACAGTGGAGCATGCTTGTCTTCCCAGCAGCTTGGGAGGCTGAGGCAGGAGGATCATGAATTCAAAGCCAGCCTCAGCAAAAGTGAGGCACTAAGAAACTCAGTGAGAACCTGTCTCTAAATAAAATATAAAATAGGGCTAGGGATGTGTCTCAAAGGTTAAGTGCTCCTTAGTTCAATCGCTAGTACCTCCCCCCAACACACATACACCAAATTTTTTCCATCTATTCTCTTTTTTAAAAAAATTTTAAATTGTTTTTTAAATAAATGACAGCAGAATGCATTATAATTCTTATTTCACATATACAGCACAATTTTTCATATCTCTGGTTGTATATAAAGTATGATCACACCAACTCGTGTCTTCATACATATACTTTGGATAATGATGTCCATCACATTCCTCCATCCTTGCTAAACCCCTGCTCCCTTCATCCCCCTTCCACCCCTCTGCCCTATCTAGAGTTTGTCTATTCCTCCCATGCTCCCCCTCCCAACCCTACTATGAATTGGCCTCCTTATATCAGAGAAAATATTCAGTATTTGTTTTTGGGGATTGACACACCAAAATTGAAGGGAGATAGGGAGTAGAGAATAGGGAGCAGGGGGAATGAGGAGGGAAGGGAAACTATTAGGAAATAATACTGGCCAAATTTTCTTGATATTCCGAATGTATGTGTGAATATATAACAATAAATCCCACCACTATATATAAATATAATGTGCCAATAAAAATATGGAAAGAAAAACGTCTCCAGAATTCAAGGACAAGGTCAGAAGACTTTCTGAAACTGACATGCAAGCTGGCATAAAGTGTGAGATCGGAGGATACAACCCATCCCTAAAAGAGTTTTCATAAATAAATAATGTGTAATCAATATGGTTGGGGGAAGCTCCCAAATCTCTTCAGGCAATTAAGATTAAAGTTTATGCAAAATGAGCTGTAACTATAATTTGATTCTGGTCATCAGAGAAAGGAAAATCAGTGCACAAATATTTCTGCAGGAGAGCCCAAGCATGACCATCTATGTCACACAACCATTCCAGTGGCAAGAAATATGATTTTACATATTATGACAGAGCAGTTGAAATGTCCCACAAAACTATGCAATGCCTTTCACTGTGATGCCGTTTTCACAAAGCTCTACAAAATCTATTTCTCCAGTCCTAGGTAATAAGGAGAGGAGCCCAAGAAGAGGGTGTTAGTGTTCTCATCAAGAGAAATGAACACTCCTCAATTATAATCTGACTTTTGGGTTTACTGGTCTCTTGTAATTTATGTTGTCAAGTGGTTTCCTAAACCTGTTCACCACTAAGTACATCTACAGAGAACTGGCTTCACAAAGAGGCAAAGTCAGGACCCCAGCTTGAATCCAAGTCCTGCCCAATCAGCCAGTGTTTTACCCTCTCTTAACCTCCCTTCCTTCTAAAGTTGACTAAGTATCAAGCCTGATGATACGAATGTTGTCTAAAGCAGCAACACCTCTCTTGCTCCTCCCCAGCTTCCAGCTACACAGTCCTCCTCATTGATTTCCAACTGCTCCAGCCAACTTCCCACCTCAGGACCTCCTCATACTCTTTCTCCTCCATTGCAAAGTTCTCTCCACCCCCAGTCCCAGGAAACTATATATAAATATTTGGATCTCAAATTAAATATTCTTTCCTTGGGGTGGGCTTTCCTGTACCTCCGGATTATAGTTGGACCTCTGCTCTTGCCTGCATAGTTCTTTGCCCTTCTCCTTCATAGCAGTGACCCATCAGTTGTCAGTAGGTGTTGACACCTTCCTGGCTAGACCTGATGCTCCAGAAGGATGGAGAAAGCATGTATCTTATTGATTGCTTTGTCCTCAGCAGCCAATACATTACCTGGCATGGAGTTAATGCTCCGTAAATATTTACTGCAACTTCAATATATATATACACCTGGTGGTTCTATTTGGATCCTGTGACCACTTCCCAAAAACTGGCAATCATAGCCCAGAAAGTAATTGGTATGTTGTGGCCAACAGAATTAAATCTAATTTAGTTTTGATGAAATCATTTAATTATTTGTCTTTTCTGAATGTTTCTCTCATGCCAATTAACGAAAGTTACTCAAGACTTCACCTGATCACGAACTTTATAAAAAACTGAGAGAGTTTCTCCAGTCCAATTGGTAGCCCCAAGTCCTCACTGCATTTGCAGTCCCTGCTCCCTGTGCAATTGCACAAACTCATTCTTGTGCTCATGAAAGCCATCCTAAACAGAACTGAAGCTACAGAGACCTGGAATCTCTCTGCCATAATTATCAGCTCATAGGGGTATTGTAACATTAAAGAGATGTATCGGGGATACTCTGGAAAATAAGAGAGACTTCCAGTGTAAAGATTTTGGGTATCTTAACTCATCCAGCATTAGAGTGCTATGGTGTCATCCAACATCCCCATGCTGACAGCTCAGAGTTGAGCCAGAGAGAAATTTCACTGGAGTGAATTGATTTGGCCACAGGACTCTTGAGTCAGAAAGCCCTCCAAGGATACCGACATTTCTCAGAACAAATGAAGACCTGGATCCTTGCAGGGTGATTGTCTGGACTTGGACACACAGCTAAGCACCAGCAGAGCCAAGAATGAAATCCAGGTTGCCTGGCACCAGGATCCATCCACACTGTCCATAAGAGACAGGCAATTCTGCAGCCCCTCCCTTCCCAAAACATTAGGTAGCTAGGGCTGGAGAGTAGGGTGGACTTCTACCCCCCAACCGACTCTCTCAGCACTCCTGCTGCTGCTCCAGGCTCTTGGTGAGATTGTGCTGATGGTTTGTCTTCTTGTAATCCAAAGATTGCATGTGGCTTCACAAGACCACGGCTTCCCTCGAGAGAGACAAGAGTGAATGGGAGGCAGCCCCAGCCAAACATTGGAAACTGATACTCCACAAGCCTCCTTCCCCACAGTCCTGCCAAGCCACCTCAGTGCTGACCCCAGAGGCCTCCGTGTACTCTGGTCCCAAGCCCTGCTGTGAGCTGAGAACATCAGCTGCAGCACATCATGGCCTGAGAATGGGACTGTCAGAGGAAGGGTGGGGAGAGGAGCATGGAAGGAACAAAGGGGGAGAAAAGAGAGACAGGCTCCCACAGACTCCTCCAAGACATTACCAACCTAGGTACCTGGGATCAGCAGGGACCAAGAAAACATGGTCCCACAGTGAGAGTTAGAGAACCCCAGGGAACCCCACACAGATGGAGGAGCTCTACCAGGCAGTGCTGAGGTGGCAGCCAGGAAGCCATTATCATGGAATAAGGAGGAGTCTGGATAGCCTTGGGATGGAGGTCTTCTGACACAAGAACAGGGAATTATCTGAGATGGGTCTCACAACTGCTTTGCTCAAGGAACACCGTCATCTATCCATGTCATTGCCTTAATCTCCAAAGCCTTAACTTTATTGCAGCTCCAGAAACTCCCAATATACAATGAGGGACCTCCCAGAGACAACGCAAGTGGGCATTAGGCACAGGGAAGAACTCCCTGTCAAAGGGAAGAAAGATGAAAACTTGCTCCTGGGAACTTGTTGGGTGAGAGCAAGGAAATCACCTCTCCAGGATGAGGATGATGGTTAATGATCAGCAAAGGCAGAGAACAGATCCCAAAGCTCACCAAGCCCTGTCCCACACCCTAAAAGACCAGAAATATGACCCTTCTTATGAAAAAGGCTTCCCTTAGTCCCCGACTAAAGACTGGAAACTACCCAACCAGAGACTCTGGGAAATGGAAACTTAGCCACTCTTGCCATACTTCTGGGCACCAAAATGGGTGGGCACCCAGAAGAAATGATCTCTGGAACTGTCATCACACTCAGTACTCTTTGTAGAGCTTCTCAGTACACTCCAGACAGGAGTCACCCAGGAACCACTGCTCACAGTCCAGCTGAATCAGCAGCAGCAAGGTGCAACCCAGGGAAATGGAACTCAGACCCACCACCACAAGGATTAAGAGAACCTACTCCCCACTTAATCCCTGAGCTACAGATCCCCCTGAGGGCAACTCAGCACCCTGAAAGGATCCACGTGGGCAGTCAACAGCAGAGTGTGACGTGTTCTCTGAGCTTCATTCTACTTCAGAAACCCTACAACTAGAAGAAACAGGGAATATTCTTCACCACCACACAAGATAGGCCATGGGGAGGCCATGGATTCCAGGACCAGAGGACCTAGCCTTGGGCACCAGCTCTGTTACCTACCAGCTGGGCCATTTTTGACAAACCACCATAACTCTCTGAGATGAAGGAACATTGTTAAAATAACTACCAGTAATCATACCACTTGGAATTCATTTCTCTCTTTGGGGTAGAGAGAGAAGATGGGAGGGGAGGGGAGGGGGGATAGTTGAGGATAGGAAAGGTAGCAGAATACAACAGTCACTAATACGGCATTATGTAAAAATGTGGATGTGTAACTGATGTGATTCTGCAATCTATATTTGGGGTAAAAATGGGAGTTCATAACCCACTTGAATCTAATGTATGAAATATGATATGTCAAGAGCTTTGTAATGTTTTGAACAACCAATAAAAAAATAATAATACCACTTGGAGGGGTCTGGGGTTGTATCTCAGTGGTAGAGCACTTGCCTAGCACTGTGAGACACTGGGCTCAATTCTCGCACTGCATAATTTCATAATAAATAAATAAATAAATAAAGATCCATCAACAACTAAGAAAATATTTTTTTAAAAAAATACCACTTGGAGGAGAGAAGAATAGACTACAAAAGGACATGTGGAAATGTTGGAGGTGGTAATATATTCATTATCTTGACTGTGGTGATAGTTTCACAGGTATATACATTTGCCCAGGCTCAGTAGATTACATACTTTAAATATTTGCAGTTTATTTTATATCAATTATATCTCAATAAAGGCAGAGGAGAAAGACATACAAGAGTATAAAAGAATGCCACAACTCCCCACAACTTTTTTGTTTAAAAATATGATTTTTTAATGAAATGTATTATTTGTTAAATAAATATACTCATTTAAATATATTATATATTATGTTTTTAATTAGCAAATATTCAGAAATGAAGGATGATTCCATGGTATCTCAAGATCAAATGAGATTAATATATATTTAGGTACTTTATTAACTATAAAACATGCCCCTTGGCCTTTTTAGTAATCCCATCATGGGGGAAATCACAGCTAAGCCCACCGAGGCAATAGTCCCTGACACATAACTGAACAAACCAATGTTTCTCTTGGGAGTTTGCACTGCTGAAAGTAACAGACTGATTAAAATCCAGTAGCCAGAGATAAAATTTCTACCAAAAAAAAAAAAAGTCTAAGAATCCGTAGTCCCTGAAGATGTTGGCAGAAAGGACAGGACCTCTCCCAAAACTAAAGAAGGCTAACAACTGGGCTTCAGGTACATAGAACCAGCTGCAAACAGAGGAGAAAAGATCATAGATAACCATTTGGAAAAACCAGAGAAATGCTGCCCTTTCCCATTCATCACAGTAAAACTATTTTGAACAGTCAACATCCTGCAAGTGGAATCAGATGCTGCAGACTCCAAACTCTGTGTGTGCTTCCCACCCGCCCCCAGCAGGACACTAGGAGCATTTCACTCTGGAAGGAATAGAAGGCAGATGGAGAGTAATGGGCAAAGGATACCCCAGTTGGTGACTAGGAGATATTTAGACCACAGAGGACCAATGGGTCCTGGTTGGCCTGGGACGGTCCCAATTTATTTCCCTTGTCTCATCATCCCATCTAGTCTAACATCTAGCATTTTAAAAAAATGTCTTGGATTGGATAATAAATCACAGAGTCATTCTAGGGATAAACAGTGAGCACCACTAAGTTCAACAGCCATCAAATCTATGGGTAGGAATGTCCATTATCTCCCTTATGGCCTTCATTTCTTTGACCAATATGAAAATAGATGCTTCAGAGAGCAGCCTTTCCAAGCATTTAAAGGTCCATTATATTATCCCTAAAAGTACCCCTATCCCAACTCAAAACTTATGATTCTTCAATTGTACTACCTTCTTTCCACTCCTCAAGACACTTCTATAAAACTTTCATGTTATCAGTAATGAACTCCTCACCCAGTGATGTGCCCCAGCCTTCTCTTGGTGGTGACTCACCTCTCCCCTAAGGAATATCTTCACTATTTTCCTATGATTCAATCATTCCAACACTTTTCAACTCAACAAGTATGTATTGTGTAGTAACCATGTGCTCAGAAATGTGCTAAGAGTCAAGGACACACAAAAGAAATAAAAGCCATCATACCATCACACAGTCAGTCTTCAATCTTTTTGGAAACCAGATAAATGATATCTAATACAGGAGGAAAATGACAATCATGACTAGGGTTATTAATGTCCAAAGGGACAAGAAAACTAATGAATGGTCATTTGTTCTTTGTCTCCCCTTTCACCCATCAGATTTTTTTTTCATCTCCTAGATCTCAGTTGTATGTTTTTAGTAGAATGGTTCCCTTCAACAACTCCAGAGAGAAGGCTGAATAGCTTGCAAACTCGCCTATCCATCCCCTTGACCACAATAATTGCATTACAAGCACATTTCAGAACTCGTCAAAACCAGTAGGATTCAAGGAAATGTTGGCCAGGGTTTGGGGGGAGAGAAGCTTTCTCTGTCAGACTCTGAAGAGGATGGGGCAGTCAATTCACTTGATAAAGGAAAGATCTGGGCCAGCCAAGGGGTTATTCAGTAAACAAGGGATGAAGTGGACCATACAGAAGGTTAAGCACAAAGATTTCTGGAGAAGCCGGGGATCTTTGGGGCTATTATTTAAGCTGCTGGATCAAGTCTCACCAGCCCTGATGGTGGGCTTTCTGGTAACCTGAATTTATACGTTTCTTTTGTTGTTTAAGTCAGTTTAAGCTGGTTTTGTATCAATGCAACAAAGAGTTATGGACTAGAGGAGACAGAGGCAATGTTATAGAGAGTTATACTTTGAATGCCTTATGATAGGATTTTCACATGCAGAAAGGATTGTGGATGGCACAGAAGAGAACGAACAAGATGGGCAAAGTTTCAATGAGGAAAGAGCACACATATGGAGACCAGCCTGCCTGAAGCAGAGAAGAAGCAGGAGAGCCAGGATGCTGAGATATGGGCTGTGATGGCCATATTGTCCACCAGGTGGCTGTTGTCCATGAACCTCACAGTAGTGATCTTGATGGATCAACCTGTTACTTTCACCCAGATTCATTATATGTTCAGTGAGATAAACAATGATGAGAGAGTCCCCTTAGTTATAGGACCCTTGAAGAAACGTCTTTTCCTTTAAGAACTTCCACTCATTCTCCAGTGAGACCAACAACAGTCCATCTGCTCTGGAATTGGTCTAGCTGTGGTCCAACAAAATAAAGGAACAAGCTTGCCTGTGACCCTCTGCTGATCATGGAGGCAGGGTTCTGAAGTCAGGGCTCTGACTTTCCTTCTGGGGACCATCAATCCTTCACAACAGAGATCCAACAGAGAGGCAGGGTGGACTTCAACATGTACAAACAAGCTTTAAAACCTTCCACAAAAACTGATTACCTTCCGGCTTGGCAGCACACATCTATTATCCCAGTGACTTGGGAGGCTGAGGCAGGAGGGTCACATGTTTGAGGCCAACCTGGACAACTTAGCGAAACCCTGTTTTAAAAAATAGAAAGGCCTAGGGGTATAGCTCAGTGGTAAAGCACCCCTGGGTTCAATCCCAAGTACCAAGCAAGTAAACAAAACTGATTATAAGCCTTCATCAGCTGAAGAACTCTCTTAAAACAATATTTCAAGAGGTTACATGTTTGAATTTAGGAGGGACACAACCCCACCTGCTCAGCTCCTCTGGAGCCTTGATGTAGCCTCCGTGGCACAAACCTCAAGAGCAGCACCATCCCCTTTAGAAATGGGTGGAAGCTCTCAATTGTCATAGTGGCTGGGGAGCAGCATTAATATTTAGCAGATAAAGGGAAGGACATCAAACATTAAGAAAAATTACCCTTTCTGATATATGGGACTCCCCTGAGTCTCTATGCTCAGGGAGATGTTGTTGAAAACCACTTGTGCTGTCCTGCAGACCCATCAGCCTGACGCTAGCTCTGGTATTTGCAATTATCACACCAGTTCCCTGCCTCCATCCCACCACACTCTGATTTGAGATATTTTGAGGTAGAGTTCAAAGAAGTCAGTTTAATAATGAAAGCCACTGAAATAGCTAATATCTATATCTAGGATCTGATATTAATGAACTGATGAGGTACACTCAGGAAAAGTCCTATTGCTATGATGAAAATAATAAATAGTGGAATCATTTTGTGGACTCCCCAAAATATCCAGATGAGCCCACCTGCCTAGAGTGCTACAAAAATAATCCATTTAATCCATTAGCCTAGAGTGGTTTTGGTGTCAGGAGAAGAAGTAGCTAGACTTGCTGAGAAGCAGAGTACCTTAAAGAAACTCAGATGAAAATCTCATTCTTTTTCTCCCTCCCTCTATAATCAGGGATCAATAACATAATCCCTCTGAGTTTCAGTTTCCCTTTTTGTAAAATAGGAAAAAATAATAATAATTGAAGCAGCGGTGACCTCACAGAGTTCTTGTGAAGATCAGCGGTAATGGAGGGAAGGTACCTAGCACAATGCCTGGCACACAACAGGTACTCAATGCTAATAATTAGATTCTGCAGATGGTGTTCTCTGGCCAGAGGAATTTGAATTAAAGGGGTTTGTGCAATCCAGTTTCCAGCATCCTCCCTTTTTTCCCAGAAAAACCTGGCTCCTGGGGCATTTTTCCCTATATGAGGTGAGAGACCAGTTTGGAACTTGTCCCCTCCACACAGCCAAAACAGGCTCTTCCACAGCCGTGACCCAGTGCACACACACTTGGATCTAGCCTGGCCTGAGACTGCCTGTCCTTCCCCATAGCCTCTGGTGTGGAAGAGAGAGGTCATCAACCATGCTAATTAAATCTGCAGATGATAACAAACTGGGCGGTGTTGCAAACAGCACCAGAGAGGATGGGGAAATAAATGAGAAGGGACCTGGGGAGTTTAGAAAATATGGGACAGGAAATAACAAAATGAGATTCAATGCAGAAGAATGCAAGTCACTCCAACTGGGGGAAATAATTAGAAACATAGACAGAGGAGGGGAAGGAGATGCTGAAAAAAGACTGAGGACATGAGTAGGTTAGACACAGGTGGCTAAAGAGTGAATGAGCAAGAAGTAAGAAAGAAGCTGAGCATGGTGGCGCACACCTGTAATCCCAGCTGCTCAGGAGGCTGAGGCAGGAAGATCATGAGTTCAGAGCCAGCCTCAGCAACAGCAAGGCACTAAGCAACTGAGTGAGGTCCTGTCTCTAAACAAAATACAAAAAGAGCTGGGGATGTGTCTCAGTGGTCAATTGCCCCCGAGTTCAATCCCTGGTACACACAGACACACAAAAAGAAGTAAGAAGAAGTGGGGGCCAAGAAGCCTGGAGGTAAGGCCACACAGAGAAGGTGCTGGTCATGACTAAGCTGCTCTCTTATGCCCCCTCCAGCAGAGCCACTCGCCATTCTCCAAGGCTCTCTTCCAAAGACCATCTCCACAGAGGCTCAAGCTCAAGTTGCACCTTCTGCAAGAAGCTTCTTCCAATCTCTTCACTTAGCACTCACCGATGATAACAGTGCCGATTGTGGGCACCTTCCCATGTCTGACTCTCCTGTCTGCCTCCAGGGGGCAAAGACCTAGCTGTGCAGCTTGCTAAGCCCATGGTAGACTTTCATTAAAAAATGAGGGTTGACATTATCTCGACGAACATGACAAAGAATTGCTCTCTTCAACCCCTCATGGGTCAAAAGTGTACCCGAGGCCCCTCTGTTGTTATCTCTGTGCTCTCAACTCCAAGACAATGCCTAGTGCATGGTACCCTGAATCAAATACATGTGGTATGCTTAGCCCTTACTTGTGCCAGAACACAAAACAGGAGTCACCTGGGGTCCAGGAGAAAGAAGATAACTAACCAGTTGAGGAAAAATAATGGGGCAGATGCATGTCTCATGTGACAATGGCTCCTCCAATTTAGCCATGACACAGTTGGTGTCTTCTCCAAGACTACAGTGTTCTCCCTGAGGCACCTGCTGTCTTTCACTTGAAAACTTCATGATCCATAATCACTATAAAAAAATAATCAGGAGAATACGGTATAATTCATGCTCGGGGAATTTGTAGAAGTCTCTCTGGCCTAGAGAGAAATCTAATTACTATCTTGGGTCACTTTCAAATCAATGTTGTTTTAGTCAGCTTTTTCACTGTTGTGACTAAAGGATCTGACCAGAACAACTGTAAGGAGGAAAAGTTTATTTGAGGGCTCAAGGTTTCAGAGGTCTTAGTCCATAGAAGGCTGGCTCCATTTCTTGGGGCTTGAGATGAGACTGAACATCATGGTGGAGTGTGTGGTAGAGGGAAGCAGCTCACATCATGGTGATCACAAAGCACAGAGACTCCACTGTCTAATACAAATTATATACCCCAGAGCCATGCCCCCAATTAACCACTTCCTCCAGCCACACTCCACCTGCCTCCAGTTACCACTCAGTTAATCCCACCAGGGATTAATTCACTCATTAGGTTAAAACTTTCACAACCCAATCATTTCTCCTCTGAACCTTCTCAAGGATTGAGCTTTTGGAGGATACTCACATCCAAACCATAACAAATATCTTGTGAAGAAAAGCAGAAGTCCCTTCATAAGTCCAAGAAAACCACAGTTCTCAATAAACCTGTGTGTTTAAAGAGATGAAGAAAGCAAATACTAAAAACTTGCTTTGGCTCAGCCTCCTTTGGCACTAGGAAAAACAGGAGGGGAAAGTAAAACATGAACCGTGCTGAACAACCCCCTTAGAGAAGCTCAGGGATGAGGCTGTCCAAGCCAACAGGCCTCTCCACCACTGTGAAAGCCCACAGTCTGTTCTGCACCTCTGAAGCCACACTATTCCAGTGGTGCTTGCCTCTCTGGGGCAGTGAGGAAGACAAAAGACACACTGACGAGACATAGAGACCAGGTCCTGAAGCCAAGTCTGGCACTTCTCATTGTGGCACCTTAGGAGTGATATACCTGAGCCTTCCCAGAGCTCTGGTTTCTGCTTACCTGTGAACCTCTGAAAGTCCCCTTCCCCTGAAAGGTCCTTGACCCTCAAGAAGGGCAGGAATTCTCTCCATACCTCAAACTAAAGAACTTTGCTTTCAAGCATTTGGCTGCAAATATCATATGATGGGCTGCAGAGTTCCCAAGAGTGAGCCAGTACAGAGACCGAGCCTGGATTCCTTCTTCTTTCCCCAAGAGTCCCTTCCCTTCTCAGATTCTACAACTTGAAAGAATCAAAGATCCTTACTCAGGGTAAGGCATCACTGCTGAATGAAAAATACAACAGATACCAGCTGCAAATACCACTATTTATTATGCTTACCAATCATACTACTATGGCTACATGCAGGTGTATAGATCACGCACTGAACAGAAGAACTCTGTTCAGGGGCATGAACTATAGAGGAGGTATCTTTTATTTAATAGTATATTTACTATGATAGCATTCTGATAGATAACAGTAAAATGTCCTGATCAAACAGAAGCAAAGCATTAAGACAGTTTTCAAAAAAATACACTATTTTTTTTTCAAAAACAGCATCTTATTAAATGACCCAAAGACACCATGTGGGCCAACTGAGCCCCATCTTTACCATGGATGCTGACCCTCAGAGAAACAGCCAGAGAAAGATGATAGGAGCATTTTATATCCTTACTTCTGCCCCAAAGCAAAACCTATACTCAGGAATATAATCTGAAAAGTCATCCATACAGGTTGTAAATGACAGGAAGACCAAAGCCAAACCAGGGGATATTTATATTTTCTAAAGGATCAAATAAAATAATGATCCCTAAAGACTGAGTCTTTGTCTTGCTCATCACTAAATCCCAAGTACCCAGGCACCTAGCACAGTGTCCATAACAGAGTAAGCACTCAAACAGCCCACTAGAACAAATGGAACCAAAGGAAATGTACGGACATCCAGATGATTTCAGAAACACACAGTGGGTGGTAGAAGAATCCAGGTCTCCTGAACTCATCACCCAAGAGATGCACACTGGCCCAGATGGACGTCCAGCTTATCCTACTTGGAGTCCTTGATGGTCTTCCCATAGCACATGTTCAGGAAAGCTGCATACATGTGTCTTAGACCAGAGAAAGTTCAGAATGCATGGTCTTCTAAGCTCTTTTAATTCAACCTCCAACCAACAGAATCCAAGAAGCAGTGCAGAAACAAGTCCTGGGATGTCGCCAGCTTCTACCAGGACCAGGTAAATGAAATATGAGGAAAATACATTTTCAGTTACTCCATTGCTCCCTCTCATGGTACCCAGCTGTTTTCCAGAGCTCCCTATCACAGCTTCTACTTGCCTGCAGCCTTACTCTGAAGGGTCTATGTCCTGCATATTCCCTCACCTGGAATTACCTGTCATTCAATCCACATCCTTTCCAGGTAAGAAGGCCCTAGGATGACCGCAAGGAATTCATACTGTGACCCAGGTTTCCTTACTTGGGACTTACCAAGTGACTGTTTTATCCATTGGTGAAAATGGCCTTAGAGGCTACTAAAGATCAGACCTTGCTCAGCCATACTGTGTCAGGGGCTTCCAGGGATTGATGGCAGACATCAGAGCCCACTAGGAGCCTGTCAGGAGAAAGGGTTTAGGTCCTTGGATCCTTCTGAAGAGGTCCAAATCATGCTGCTTCAGGGCAATTGCATAACTTCATGAAAACTCTAAAAACCACTGGATTGCATATTTTAGAAGGGTGGATTTAATTATATTAAAATACACTGAGCTATTCATCACACAATACTAAATGCACCAAAACATCATACTGCACTTATAGGATGTACAATTATTATCTGTCAGTTTTTTTAAAAATTATGCTATCTATATCTCCATTTCCACCCACAAAGAGGGCCAGGTTTGTCAGGGCTCTGTGCAAGTTCCTTGAATAATATACTTGGTGTAATAAGAAATGGGCCATGAAACCTGATAACTCTGAAACCCTGTACCTGTATGACCTTGACAGTTACTTAATAATTCTGAGACCTGATCCACATATGGGTAAAATAATGTCGTTTGCTGCACTATTATGAAGATTCAATGTGCAGAGGTGTGGGAAACCACCCACGTGTGTGTGTGTGGCAGGTGCAAGTGTATCTTAGGTTCCTTCATTGATAGTAAAATCCCCAATGCAAACAGTACCCTATAGTCAACATTTGGTAACTCAGGCTGGTCAGCATTCTACCCTAACTTGCAAAGCTACTATAAATGATTGATTTCTATATTGTTATTAAAAGACCAGATAAAAGGGATGAAAGAGAAGGGATGAGGATTGAAGAGTTCATGGGTCCCCAGGATCAGACAGAACTATGTTCATTTTTCCTTTAAGTGTGTAAGGCAGCTTGCGTGCTTTCTCTCTCTCAATACACCTGGTGTCCCCTAGCTCTTGAATTTTGGCTTCATGTTCTCTGGCTCTATTGCTGAGCCAGTTACACCACTGGCTCAGGGCAACTTTTGGGCCAATGTACAGACAAAAAATGAATCTGGGACTCTGTGGGCAAATACTGTCCAACTCACTTTCCGCCATAGCTCCCCCGCCCACTCCACGTTTCCCATCTCTGCCTCACTGGAGGAATTTGGACTGGGGCCCATCCAGCATGTGGTGGGAAGCCAAGGAGAGTCTTCTCACAGCTTAAAGGAACCTGGGAGGAGCGTGTCCTGTCAATTAGGGATGGGCTGAGCTGGAGAGTCCTCTCTGGCTGCTCCTCGGGTCTTTCCATCAACACATCAGAACAAATGAGGTGTTTCTGTCAATCATGGAAGATGCATGGCATCCCAGCTGAATCCTCCCCGAGCGAATGGGGCTGCTGGGAGATGTTCAACACATAAAGAAGCTCTTTGTTTAAGGGTGGTGAGTGTTTTGGAGGAAAGGCTCTGCAGGTGGCCATAAAGCATGTGACCAACAACACAGGAAGCTGAAACAATGGTCCAGGGCTCAGTGGCTCCGTTTCAGCCCTAGAGACATAAGCCAGAGCTATGAAGCAACATTGCGATACCCAGGCCCAACCAAGAGAGGCCCATGGAAATCCAGATCTCCACCCTATGACAGATGGGCCAGGCAGAGGCCTCAATGTTCAGTGCTTTTATACACATTCATGGAGTCCCCAGTAAAATCAAGGAGGAACTCACAGACACAGCCTGCCCTCAAGTAGCCCACAGGTGGCAGAACCATCCAAGAGGCTAGGGAAAAAAGAGTCGGATCTGAAGAGCTACTGAAATTTAAAATAGAAATATTTGGATGAGACTTGAGCTTCATAGCTCTTTCCCCTAAAGAAAAAGACCAAAAGGGCCAGTATCCAAGGGCTTAACTCACAACTGGAGAAGAGAGCCCTGAGTGAGACAGAACAGCACTTAGCCCCGACCTTCCCAGCTCACTGGCTAGGTGAACTTAGCAAGTGTTTTCCTTTCCCTTCATTCTTCTTCACTCACGTAATGAAGGAGTTGAGGTAGATGACCTCTGAGGACTTTTCCAATTCCAGAGTTGTGTGTTGCTTTGATTATTTATACAGAACCATCCCTGGTTACCACACCATGGCTTTGAGACTATAAAATCCCCTCTATCTTCACAGCCTTCCATCCTTTGCTGGGTCTCTGGTCTTGAGTTTCCCATCATCCCCAGCTTGTCTGTACACCTGTGAAGGTGTACCTATCGACTCTCAGCCTCCTCCAAGTCCCTCAAGCTACATGCACACTTGCTATGCTTTGTGGCACCCCCTTCCCAATCAGAAACCTCACACACATCTCCAAAGTTCTCCTCCAGTCGGCTCCTCAATTCATGCTCCCCTAAATTCTGTGTGTGAGCTGCAAATACAGAAATACCCTAAGGATAAGGATCATGTCTATTTTTCATTTGGTACACTCCCACCTGCTGACCCATTTTCTAGTACAGAGGTCAACAAACCTTTTAGGCTTTGCAGGTCACTTGGTTTCTCTAACAACGACTCAATCTAACATTGAATCACAAAAGCAGTTATAAACAATACATAAGTAATGAGTGTTCCTGAATCCTAGTAAAATTTTATTTATAAAAGTAAGTGGTAGGCTGTATTCAGCCTGCAGGCCATAATTTGCTAACTCTTACTCTAAGGCAGGCCTTACTGATGGACATGTCTTCACCTGGCCTTTCCCTCACAACTGTTATTGTTTGCATGTCTGCTATACTGAACTGTGAAATAGCTCTGTGTCCTCTAATCTTTTTTTTTTTTGTCTCCTAACCTTTGAACATGTATGTCTTCTACTGAATCTTATATATGATAGGTATCCAATAAATGTCTGTTCTGTCACACCCCATGACCTAAGGAGATTATCACTAGAACAGACCAGGAGATATCAAGAGGCAGATCAGCCCCAATGGGAGGTTGGCCCAGGGATAAAACCCAGCCACATCAGTGTGGGTTGTACCTGCCAAAGGATGCAAAGAAAAGCAGACTGGCCCATTAGCCTGAGCATTACTCTTGGAGGGAACTCCGTCTGCTACATCAAAGGATACATCTTCTGATCAAAAGTCTGGACCAGACAGTCCACCTTCTGGATTCATGCCTCTATCCTCTCCCACACTAACTCTCCCCGACTGATAGCCCTCCAGGGGCTGGGATGAACCCAAGGAGACAGACATCTGCGTGAGCTTCCAGTTCCTTTAATCTGAAGCTGCAGCAGATGCCTTAATATATACCACTCACACATTCATTATGCTGTGCAGGTAACAGAGACTATGCAAACACACCAGACCCCTGGAGTCTCTCAATGCGTTTGAGATTAAGTGCAAGGAGAGGCTGTGACTAGCTCACGAACTCTGAGTACATATGATATGGCAACTATAAAATGCTGATGTGATCTGTTTTTTGTTTTTGTTTGTTTGTTTGTTTGTTTGTTTTGGGTACCAGGAATAGAACCAAGGGGCACTTAGCCACTGAGCCACAAGCCACATCCCCAGACCTTTTCATATTTTTTTTATTTAGAGATAGGGTCTTGCTAAGTTGCAGAGGCCTCACCAAATTGCTGAGACTAGCTTTGAACTCATAATCCTCCTGCTTCTGCCTCCCAAACTGCTGGGATTACAGACATGAGCCACCACAACCAGCATCTACTAGTTCATTTCAAGAGCTCAAACAAATCAGAGCTCATTCAGAGGACAGAAATGAGTAAGTAATAGAAATCAAGGCCCCACACATGAAAAACAGATCTTGAGGTGTTTGACCAACTAGAAAGAAGCCCAGGGCAAAGGTGTGTATGACATCTGGCTTCAAATAGTCTCTACAGACAGCAATCAGCCTTAGTCACCTTAGTCATATGGTGCCTCAAGGAAGGTCCAGGGCCATCTGAGAAGGAAGTGAATATCCCCTTCAGTCCACTGTTCTGCCATGGCCCAAACACCAGTCAGAATTATGTTCTAAAATATGATCAAGTTCTTAAAGCATTATTTTAATCCCTTCACCTGAGTTTTTGGAATAAGACCATAAACATACATTCCTTCATGGAATCTCCTTTTAAGTGAAGATCAAATGATTATTATAGTATGTTGAACAGTACCTCCTGCCAAAAAAACAATCATGTCCATTGAGACCTCAGGAGGTAATTTTATTTGAAGGAGTCTTTGAAGATACAATTAGTTAAAATGATATCATATAGCATTAGGTGAAGCAAGACAGATTAGGGACCCTTGACCCTGCTCCCCCTACTTTGATTAGCCACACTGATATGAGCCTAAGAACCTCCTTTTCAACCCACTCCTTTGCAGTTATTGGAGAAGCTACCTCCTGAAAATATAAACAGCAAGATCCTACTTTTCAAAAGATTGCCCAACGATCCTGAGGGACATGCATAGAAGCTCCCAAGTTTGAACTAAAGTAACCTAAGAAGGGAAAGGGCCTTTATAATACCTCATGTATATTACCCACATCTCATACATCTGATTTTAAACCTGGGGATGAGCATTTGTCACATGCCCACTATGCATTATGTGCAAGGGACAGGAATCTGTCAATCACTCCTCTTTTAACATAAACCAATTCCAGCAAAAAGCCCACCAAAGGCAAAAAAAAAAAAAAAAAGCAAATCACATATAAGCACAGATTCTCTTGTCACTTTTGTGCCCGTGGGAAGACATCTGTGTCATATCTGTTCTGCACCCTTGTAGCACATCTTCCTCCAATAAACTCTCTTAGCTACTTCTCTTTATCTTGATGAATTCTTCTCACAACTCACACACCAAACATACCCAGGTTCCATGCCATTAGGGTGGTCTCAAATCCAATGACTGTTATCTTTATCAGTAGAGGAAAGAACACACAAAGACATGCACCCAAGAAGAAGGCAAAGCAAAGATGGAGGTAGAGATGGCTGGTGGACATAATTAAAGCCAAGGCATGTCAAAGTCATCAGTAACCACCAAAAGCTCATCACAAGCATGGATGCGTCTTGTTCAGAAGGTACTAACCCTGCTGACACCCTGATCCTGGGTGTCTGGACACCAGAATTATGAGAAAATAAATTTTAATTGTTTTAAGTCAACAAGTTTAAGGTAATTTGTTATGGAAGACTTAGGAAAATAATCTGACTGGTAACTTAGTAATAAGATTAGAGCATTTCATGAAGAGGCAGCATAATACAGTGCTTAAAGGTTGTAACGTGAAGGACAACTGGCAAGGTTCAAATCCCCAGCCAACCATTCACTTGTTGTATGGCCTTGGGTAAGTTATTAAACTTTCCTATGCCTTAGTTTTTCTTTCTACAAAATAATAGAAGTATCAACCTCATAAGATTGTTCAAAGTGTTGATACATCTGAAGTGCTAAGAGACAGGTATCTGTATCACAGAATGAACCACTATGTATTTTAGCTATCACTATAAGCTAAAGCAGACCAAAGAGAATTCTGCTTTTGTATTTTACTACAATTATTAATATATATATATATATATATATATATATATATATATATATATATGAATGACAGTGTCCCAACCAGATTATATATGATGTATTCTCTAATTCTTACAATACTGCTATAAAGGAAATAAAATAATCCTCATTTATAGATGAAGAAGTTGGGCTCAGAAATGTTGAAGAACTTATCCAGGATCACAGAGTAAAAATTGATAGAATCAAGATTTGTATTCAGATCTGTTCAGCTTTAAGGTTTTCCCCTTGGATTGGGACCGATTCTGTTCCCCGTTGTATTGCCAGCCCTAGCACAATACCTGGGTCAGACTAAGTGTGCCCAAAACACTTAAATTAATTAATTGATTCACTATAGATAAATTGCCAATATTAGCATTATTGACTTTCTTTTTTATATTTATTTTTTAGTTGTAGTTGGACACAATATCTTTATTTTATTTATTTAATTATTTTTATGTGGTGCTGAGGATCAAACCCAGGGCCTCACACGTGCTAGGCGAGCGCTCTCCTGCTGAGCCACAATCCCAGCCCCAGCATTATTGACTTTCTTTTAAGCTGAATCCAGTGTAGAAAATAAATAAAAACCAAACTCTAGATCAAGTGAGCCAACAGATTACTGGGAACATCAGGTTCCCAGGTTGATCTATATAGCATCCTATGGGGACATACAAACTTGTTAGAAATAGGATCTTTCGTTACTTAGAGAAGCCAGAAGATAATCCTGAGATTTGGCACTCCGCTAAAGAACTACATGGTCCGACAGTATGGTTAGAGTTCAATTTTCCATGCAAAATGGAGTAGAGTAAAGGCGTTCCTTCTCAAATCTTATCTTGAAACTGATTGCTAGTCATTCTCTGTTCAAGCTACCATTTGGTTGGAAGGAAAAAAAAGGAGGAATTGATTACCAGTACATTAAAAAATGATTAAAAGTGTTGCATCCACAAGTATAAAAGGTCTGCATGCACTTGACAGCATTTCTTGATCCTTCTGCTCTTAAAACAGCCTGTTTGCATTTCCTATTCCCCAGATGGGAGGATGGGAGCCATGGAACAGAAGCAGCCACAGGTCAGGACTAACAAGCCAAGTAAGGCCAAGTCCGCAATGAAACTACTTCTTCAAACAATCAAAACAGCAGGTGAGGCTGCAGGCAGGTAAGAGTTGACTATACCCAAACATGAGAAACAAAGCCAGGTTCAGATTTCTGGTGGATCTCTAACATGTTGATATTGAAGACTAGTCTAAGCAAACAGGTTACGGTAGCTCAGATACAGATCAGAGGAAAAACAATCTAGGGGACTGTATATTCATAAAGAGGTACTGATCCACAAGTACAAGACCCATGTGAAGCTCTCACATTATGGGGATAAAAGACAACACCCACACTCTTAAGGAGCTCTCTGTCTAGTAGGGAAACAGACATGAAAACAAATAATGTTTTAAGGTGGAAGAAACCAGCAGAATAGAGGAAGGAGATCAGGGAAGGAGGGAAGGGAAAGAGAAGGAACTGAGGAACAAAAAGAATCACATCATATTGTTACATCATGTTCGTGTACAAATATGCAATAATGAATCCCACTATGATATATAATTACAATACACCAATAAAAATCTGGGAAAATAGGAAAACAAATTATTACATTTGTAATGTACAGTGAAGATGGGGAGGAGGGAACTGAAGATTTCACAGTAGGGACAATGCTAACACCAGCACAGAAAGAGGAGAAAAGAGCATTCCAATGGAGGGAAGGGCACAGGCAAAGACCTGCAGGCGAGAAGCAGCCCAACTAGGGATTGGATAGGACTGGAGCCTGGGGTGAGTGGCCATGTGCAAATCAGAGACTGGAGAGACTTGTTGAAGACTGAAAAATGGTGGGCGAGAAACAGGCTTAAGGAGTATGAACTTGCCTCCAGGTGCTTAGAAGTCAATGAAAGTTTTCACATAAGTGGGTGGCTCATTCAGATCTGCATCTATAATGATCACATAAAGTACCTATAGAACAACATAAAGATGGTTTGGACCAGTTAAGAGATATTGCAGTGTAGGCTAGGGACATAGATTAGTAATAGAGAGAGCTGTCCTACCATGCATGGGGCCCAGGGTTAGATCCCTAGCACAAAAAGGAGGAGGTGGGAGGAGGAAGGGAGCAGGAGAAAGAAGACAAAGAATAGAAGAAGGAAGGACGGAAGGAAGGAAGGGAGGGAGGGAGGGAGGAAGAAGGGAAGGAAAGAAGGAAGGAAGGAAGGAAGGAAGGAAGGAAGGAAGGAAGGAAGGAAGGAAGAAAGAAAGGAAGGGAGGGAGGGAGGAGAAGTAAAGACAACATATACATAGAAAAAAGGAGTTGTTTCAATAATTCAAGGGAAGACAGTGCTAGAATTAGAAGAGGGCAGTGGGGAAGGTGAGGACATGGGACTAGGGAGGTTCCAGATTATGGAGTGAATGACAGGGAGCATAGTTAGGACAGCCACCAAGACAGGTAACAAAGATGGAGCAGGTTTGACAGGGAAGATACTGAGTTCTTTTATGAACACATTAGGTTTGAAATGTCTCTGGACTGCAAGTCTTTATGTTAAGGAGACAGACTTCAATGAGAACACACAGGACAAGTGCAGGTCACAGGAGAACTTTTGAGAAACACACGTGTAAGTAGATAACATGAGCCGTAGATGTGGGTGAAATTTCCCAGAAAGAGTGCATAAAATGAAGAGAAAAGGAAAGGGAAAAGGAAGTAAGAAAGCTGAAAATGACTTTATGACATTTACCAGCAAATGGATGGATCTGGGGGATACCAGGCTAAGTGAAGTAAGCCAGTTCCCAAAAAACCAAAGACCAAGTGATTTTCTCTGATATGTGGGTGTTGACCTAGAATAAGGGGATGGGGTGAGGAGAAGAGAGAGGTGCAGTAGATTAGATAACTGAGAATGGAGGGAAGGGAGGGGGATAGGAAAAGGAAAGACAGTGGAATAAATCTGACATAGTTTTCCCATGTATGTAAACATGGAAACAACACAGTGAATCCCACCACCATGTACATCCATAAGAATGGAAGGTGTATTTCATGCTTGTGCAATTATATCAAAATGGATTCTGTTATCATATATAACTAAAAAGAATCAATAAAAAATAAATCGCAAATTAAATTTTCTTTAAATAAGAACTTTGAGAACACTAAAAAATCAATGGTGGATAAGGAGGCAAGATCACAGGAAAGAGAATAAAAAGGATGGTGATGGATAAAATAATAAAGAGAGGAATAATAAAAGATCTAGCATCTTAGGAGGCTAAGGCAGGAGGATTGTGAGTTCAAAGCCAGCCTCAGAAAAAAAGCAAGGTGCTAAGCAACTCAGTGAGACCCTGTCCCTAAATAAAATACAAAATAGGGCTATTGATGTGGCTCAGTGGTCAAGTGCTCCTGAGTTCAATCCTTCCCCTCAAAAAAGAATAAAATAATGAGAGGTCAAGGAAATTCAGGGAAGAATCATGTTACAAACCCAGAAAACCTGAGGAAGAGAGAATAACAAATGGAAAGAAGTGGTCAACTGTGTCCAATGCAGTGGAGAGAGCAAGCAAAGAAAGAATTGAAATGGTTTTCTATTCTTGATGAGTAAAAATACCAAAAGAAATTTAATAATGGAGAGCACACTAGCTTAGTTCCTAGGATGGAGTCGGTATTTGGTAAGGCTGGAAGGAAGAAAGTCAGGGCTTCCGTATTGATGACTGATAATTGAGCCCATTATCTGCTTCACAGATTGTATTTGTGATGGTTCTCACCAGAGCCAGTGAAATGGACAAAGGTGATCCCAGAACATCCCTTTCTGTAGTTAGACATGTATCTACAGAGGAAAAAAGAAATGTATATTTCACAGAAACACAAGAAAAACCTTTATAACTATTCTACCAAGAAGGATCTTCCAAAGGTCATTCCATCTATCCTCTTGCGTCTGGCAGAATGTCAGGAGCAATCTTTAACACATGCCATCTAATCTAAAGAAACCCACGTATGCATACCTCCAAATCAGACTTTCCAGAAGGAAGGGAGGAGCAAGCATGCATCTACCCTACCATCTCTCGCCTTCTGGCGGGGGGAACGGAAAATCTCGTCATCAGCATAGCTGCTGCCCCTGGAGCCAACAGCACAGCCACAGAGCCAAGTCTCTGTGAAATGCATCAGATCAAACTCAATGATCAATAATAAAATCAACAGCCTTCTCAAAGCCAACAGGGTTGAAATTCAGAAGGGGCAATCCTGTAATTTCTCCCAGGACTATACAGCACACTCATTTTTGTGAGATTTACAGCCTTAACTATTTCTCTGGATGCAGGCATGATGTTACAGAAGTCAAACCATTTTACTAGGTAAGGATTCAGGGTCAGGGGAACTAATGATATAACAATTAAAGGGGCTCATGGGCCCCTAGGCCCCCACTCCCTCCAGCTCTAACAGGAGAAAACCAAACCCCTGACGAGGGTTAACCAATCAAACCAGAAAATCCAATAGCCATACAGTTCAGCTGGAAGAATGTTCCATTATTAAACAAACAATGTGTCTGGAACACTTTTAGTCTCATTGTTCCATTCCAGGATGGAGATTGAAGCTATAGAAATAAATTAGCGATTTCAATAATGCTCATCCTGGCCTGACCTTACTGGAAGATAGAAACTTCCTGGCTGGAGCAAGAGAATTGAATTAACTCTTTTAGGCTATAGTTGGAGATGGAGGGTGGTGTGGGTTGGTGACTAGGGAAGGCAGAAAAAGAGGATTACAGCTGGAAATAACTATTTTAAAGAGAAAGATGAGAGCTGAATGGCACTGAAAATGGACAAGGAGACTTTTTCTTCAAGGATCTTAAGAATGGGAAGGAAAGAAACAGGCAAAAATATTGGATTTACACTGAGATTTTATCCGACCTGTATCAGTATAGTCACTGCAGTCTGTTACCTCTCCTATGATCTGAAAAACAAATGCTTCTCTCTCTAACACAAGCCCCCATCAGAGACCCCGGTTCACACAAGGACGTGGTACTGAGCATAGGCTTGTGTTGTCCATGTTACAAATGGGATATTCAAGTGTGGAGAGATTTCCTGGGAGGAGCCTCCATTCTGGACTTGAGAACCTTCTGCTCTGATTTATCTTCACTTCTTGAGAGCCACAGACCTTAATGGTGCCTTCAAACAGGCTAGGATCTGCACTTCCCTTCAGAGGCACGGAGCAGAGACAGTGCCAGCTGCAGGTCCTGACCTGCTGGCTGGACAGAGGATATTCACAGCTTGGTCAGACATCAGAGGGACTAGTGGCCAAAGAACTAGAGTCATGTGACAGGTCTTCTTTTCCAAAATTTAGAGGAAACCAACATCAAAGATGGGACAGACATGAGCTGGGTGGTCTGAGACAGCAATCAGGGAGGAGCAAAGGATGGAGAAAGGACACAGCCGGGTCGCCCACATCCCCAAACAGGGCTCTCTTTGTTTTCCTGACTCAAAGTCCACCGCAACAGACTAAGGTCCAGGGAGAAAAGGCAGAGACTTTGATCCAACTGGAGCCAGGAGGCATTGCCTAGGCCTCTCTGGAGTCCACAGAGCCACACAAAGCTTCCCAGAGGACAGAGGCTGGACGGGAAAATTCCAAAGAGGAGGATGAGGTTAAGAACTGGATGGGGAGACAGGTGAGCAAAGGTTGCCACGTGAACAAAGACACCGTCCTGTGGCTCTCCTGCTAGGGGTCTATATAATCCGATTACCAGGGAGCATTAACCACCCACCATGTGCTCTGCTGGAAACCCACCAACATACCCAACTTGTGTCAGCCTGAAATCTCATTAGTGCCTCCATTTTCCCTTTCCCAGCCGTCCGTTCCCAACTAGGTGTTGAAGACTGAGATCAATTAAATGTCTGAGACTCAGATACAGAGCGTATACCTACTCCATTGGAAATCAGGTTCACCCAGGTAGAAAACACACATCTTCCAGGAGCAGGTTCACCTACTCTGTTGCTGAACCAGAGCTAGAGATGCCTTCTATCTCAACAGTCGCTTATGGAAATACCTTTCACTGTCTAATATTCATCCTGAGTGACCTTCTCTTGCTCAGTCATTTATGCTGTCAGTTGGAAACAGCACAAACACTTGGGTGGATTTGTGCATATCTGTGTATTTGATGTCTGCTCAGCTGTCCAGGTCTCTGGATGTTCTGCACAACTCTCTTCAAGGTTGGAGAGGTGGGCCGCATGGTGAACAGTGTGTGAAAGGAGCCTTAAGCTAGAAACTCAAGCCTGCCTTCCAAGTCCCAGATCCTCTACAGCCAAAAAATGGGGTTTGGCAAATGCTATGGCTTGAGTGAAAGTCCCCCAAAAGTCCTTGTGATAAAGGGTTGATACCTAGTGCTATTGGGAGGTGCTGTGGACCTTCAGGAGCAAGGTTCAGTGGGAAGCCTTTTAGTCGTCAGGGGCATGCATTCAAAAGGGATTGTGAGTCCCTGGCCTCTTCCTCTCTCTCTCCTTGCTCTCTGGTTCATGAGTTGAGTGGTTTTGCTCTACTGTACATTCCTGCCATGATGTGCTACTTGGTCACAGGCCTAAAACTAAGGAGGCCACTCAATCGTTGACTAGAACCTCCAAAACTGTGAGCCAAAATAAGTCTTTTCTCTTTTTAAGTTAATTATCTCAGATATTTTGTTACAGTAATGGAAAGCTAACACAAAAATATACAGTGCCTTCCTGACTTTGTTTTTTCTGTCTATGAAATGAGAAGTTTGGATGAGATAACTGGTCTCATGAGTCATTTCTAATTCTGACACGTTCTGATTTTATTTAACGCACTTGAAACAATGCCCTGTATTTATAAGTAACCATTATAAAATCCAACATTGATTGACTCGACCACTGTTGTGACAAATAATTCTGTAGGTACTTTCCATGCATTATCTAATTTAACCCTAACACTAGTCCTATCAGGTATATAGGAAAATCCCATTTTACACATAAAGAAACTGGGCACAGAAAACGTAAGGAAACCTAAGGTCACAGGAGTAGTAAATAATAGAGATGAGAAACCGCTGTCCACTTCTAGACCCTGCACACTCCACGATGCAGTCTCATGGACCCCTAGCAGTAAACAAAGGAAAGGACATTTTTTAATCTGGGCCTCTCACCAGTCAAGGTGCAAAGCAATCCTACGTAACAGCCATGGTGGGCAGTGATTCTAGCCGACACTGTAAAATTCATGAGAGAAGAGGATGAAATTACTAGCCCCTGTTCAGAGCACGAGGGCAGCTCAGTTTCCAAGGTGTTATGCAGGCTGATATGAAAGCCAAGCACAGATATAAAAGCCTGTCCTTTCTTCCCTTTCCCACCATTTTTTGCTGCTGTTATCATGCAAACAGCTCAGAAGAGTAGTCTTTGCAGGACGGCAAGGCAGCCTGAAGGCAAAATCAGATCCCTTAGACCCAGAGGCCATCTTTGTCCCAGCCCAGGACAGCTGTACCTCCTATACCCTCCCAGAGATGGTGAGCTGGCAACAGAAACTCAGATCCAGGACACCCCTCCTGGATCCAGGTGGAGGTTCCCTGCCTGCTGTGGTTGGCATTGGGTACTGTGTGCACTAGAAGAAAACAATGAGCACCTAAGTTCTCCAACCTGTGCCCCAGGGCAACATGCTGGGCCTTCAGATGGTTCTAGATCATCTGGCCAGTAAATGAACCAAACAGAAATGAAAGGAAGTCAGCAGGCAGACCCACAGACCCACTCTCTTCCCACAGCATGGTGAAGAGGGTGAGCACAGTCCCAGGGCAGGCCTGCTAATGTACAGCACAGGAGACCCCAACACAAACACGACCATCAGAGCCATGTCTTAAACAATCTGCTTCCGATTTGCTGCAGCCATCCATTGCCTGACTCTACCAGAAAGCTCTACATTCTTGCTCCACTATTTCATCTCCCTCTGGTCCAGTGTGCTCTGGCCTAATGTCAGATTAATATTCCTATTCCGTGGAAACAGACAGCATTTTCTTTGGTGGGATTGACCTCTCCAATTGGCCCCAGCTGCCTGGAAGCTTACAAAGCCAGTGGCAGCCACTACCCCTTCCCCACCCCAGGGGTCCGGATATGTAAACACCCAGGGTGGCCCCTGACTCATATAGAAAGTTATTAGGCAGGAGTGAGGCTTTACAAGGTGTCAGAGCTTTCACCAAGCTTTCAGGATTCGGAGCTGATCTCAAGGTGTTGCAGACACAGAGCAACTCCATGGGAAAGGCACCAAAGATGCAGCCCAGCCTATGGTTGCCACAAACTGATGACCAAGGATGGGCAAAGGGAGGTGTCTGTAAGAATAAAAGCTACTAAGGATAATAATAGCTCATATTTAATTTACCATATGTTGGTGACTGTACTGAGAGTTTTAGTGCATTATCCCATTTAGTTTTCTCAATGAACTCAGCAAGTAGACACTGTTCTTTTTCCCCACTTTAAAGATAGAAAAAAAAAAGTACACCTAGGAAAGATTTGGTGACTTGTCCAGAATACCAATCAATAAGGGGCAGAGCTATGATCTGAGTCTGTAAACACTGAATAGCATGTCCTGAATTCTGAGGAGTGCCCCCTTAGCACCATGCAGCCCTTAATGAGCCACGGTGAGGATGATTTTGAGGACTGTCCATGGCTAATTAGGACCCCTGAGCCAGTATATTCTTGCCTTCTGGATCACAGAGCCTGACCACAAATCTATACATATTCAAGAAATGATCCCTCCAGGCTAACCCCAATAGAAGCCAACTTTCCCTTTTCTGTCTTTCTGGAGATCTACACTACTTGCCTTATTCTGGGAGCAAGGGTGACTAGAAGGAACCACAGATTCTATTACCAATGATGTCTGGAGTGGACCAGAAGAAATCCAAATAGCATCATGACCTGAGATAGCACCTGTATTGCTGGAGGAGAGGCCCTGGAAAGACAGTTACTCCCAGGCCCTTCTTGGCCTATGAATCTAAAGCAGAGAGGATAAATAGGCATTCTACAGATATTGGTACACCCATGTTCACAGCAGCATTATTCATAATGACCAAAATATGGAAGCAAAGCAAGTGTCCATGGATGGGTGAGGAGATAAACGAAATGCGGTGCACATACAATGGAATGTGACTCCGTCTTAGAAAATAAAAACAAAACAAAACAAATAATACAAATACAAATAATACAAAGAATCTTTGGGAGATGATAGACATGTCTCTTCTACCAATTGCAGTGATAGTGGTATTGTGGGTGTTTACATATATCCAAACTCATCAACTGTTACATATTAAATGTGCCCATTTCTTTGTATGTCAATTATGCCCCAATAAATTGGCTTTTCTAAAAGGAAATTCTGATACATGCTATAACATGGGTGAACTTTGAAAGCATTTTTCTAAGTGTAATTAAAGGACATGGGAGAAAAAGTACTGTATGATTCTACTTACATTAGGTACCTAGAGTAGTCAAATTCATAGGGACAGAAAGTGAAATGGTGGGTTCCAGGGACTGGTGTTGTGGGGAGGGATGGAGAGTTAGTGTTTAATGGGTGCAGAGTTTCAGCTGGGAAGATGAAAAAGTTTTGGAGATGGGGCCCTAAGCAAATTAGCAAGACCCTGTCTCTAAATAAAATATAAAAAGGGCTGGAGATATTGCTCAGTGGTTAAGCACCCCTGGGTTCAATCCCCAGTACCAAAAAAAATCTCCTGGAGATATGGAGATGGGTAATAGTGATGTTTGCCCAGCAATGTGAATGCTCTTAATGCCTATTAAAATGGCTAAAATGGAAAATTTCATGTTAAGTATATTGAATCACAATTTTAAAAATATTTATAGTAAATGTTACTTTTCAAATATAATAATAATTAAAACTTGTGCTTGGATCTTTAAAAAAGAAAAGAAGCAGAGAGGAAAATCCACAGATGGAAAGGAACCGCAAACCTCAATGAAATGTAATGACAGGTTCACTGAAATATGGGAAAGTGAAAGTTAAATCTTCCAATATTAAATTATTTAGGTAAGTAACCCTACCTGACACAGCAGCACCCTCAGTAAAAATGTATGATTCGAGATCACTCACGAAAGGGCCTGACACCAACTCTGAGCAGCCACCTCTCCCCACAGGGAGTCTGGTCTCCAGGGTTGCGCCCTCCAGGCCCCACAGCAGTACCAAGCCAACACAGTGCCAAGCACAGAGAGAAACGTCCCTGGAAGGCTCGACCTGCATACTGCCAAGTCACGGTTTCTCTCTTCAGTCATTTTCTTAGTCATTCAATTAACGCTTTGGACATCAATTGTTTTAAGCACCATGTGAAGCTCTGGAAATGAAACAGGAGAGGAAGGAAGGAAGGAGACACTGGGAAAGAGATAACAAACAAGCTAACTTTTCTTTGAGTACTTGCAATATGCCAAGCACAGCTCTAAGCTCCTTGTAAGTATTATTATTCAAAGTACATGTATGAAGACACGAGTTGGTGTGAGTATACTCATTCCACCATCTTTCCTATCCCCATGCCCCCTCCCCTTCCCTTTGTCCTATCCAAAGTTCCCATGCCCCTCCCTCCATTATGGATCAGCATCCACTTATCAGAGAGAACATTCGGCCTTTGGTTTTTGGGATTGCCTTACTTCGCTTAGCATGAATTCTCCAACTCCATCCATTTACCTGAAAATGCCAGAATTTTATTCTCTTTTAATGCTGAGTAATATTCCATTGTGTTTATATACCACAGTTTCTTTATCCATTCATCTATTAAAGGGCATCTAGGTTGATTCCACAGTTTAACTATTGTGAATTGAGCTGCTATAAATGTTGACATGGTTGTGTCACTGTAGTATGCTGATCTTAAGTCCTTTGGGTATAGACGGAGGAATGGGATACCTGGGTCGAATGGTAGTTCCATTCCAAGTTTTCTAAGGGATCTCCATACTGCTTTCCAGAGTGGTTGCATCAATTTGCAGTGCCACAACATTAATTTTTTTAATTGCTTAGTTAAAACAATAAAATATCAGAACCACGACTAGCTTTTTTTTTTTTTTAATAGCTAAACCTGTGATGTATGGTCACAATGGTAATGCTTAAGTCGCCTTTCAGTAATTTGGAGGTAGCCTTGACTAGGTCAAATTGGTGGAAGCCACCACACTTGGGCCCGCCAACTATCTGATGGATCTCTTTTGATAAGAGAGTGTCAAAATGGCGCCAATAAATCATGCTAACGCCACCATTTTCTGAATGCAGAAAATGCAGAACCGGGAAATTTATTGTACATGTGCAAGCCACTAATTACTTCACCCTGCCTTGTTTCTAGTCACATCCCCTCATGCCTCAGTCCACCCTGCTTCTTTATTTCATACCTACCCTAAACTTTCTCCTTTGGAGGCAGATTTGAGACTTTCTCTCCTGTTGCCACACTTGGCCACCTTGCAAATAAACTCTCTTTTGCAAAACTTGTCATTTCCGTGATTGGCATACTGTGAAGCAGGCAAAGTGGCCCTGATTCAGTAACATAAGCAATTCCAAAAAAGATACCTGCTAAAACATGGGTCAGTGTGATGAGTGTCCAGGAGCCAGGTGGAGGGATCAGGACAGCTCCTCAAGGATGTGACTCCTACAGTAAGTACCTTACAATCTCCTTGCATTCAGATCTCATCATATTCCAGACTGTCTCTTGGGAGGACCAGGTCTCCTCTGCTCTACACATCTCCCAGTGACACTGATAGTTGTGAAAAGCTGGCCACCTAATAGGCAATCAACTTAGGAATGAAAAAGAAGCATTCCCAGGTAAGGGGAAATGAAACTTTTTAGGTCAGTGCCTGAGAAATAAACCCTTTTTTAGGCAGAATTAACCTTTTATGCTTTGTATAATTTCTCTCAGTGCCAAGCCACTCTGAGATTTTCCCACCCCCTGGTGGCCTGGAGGACTCATGACAGTTTTGAGAATAGTGCAGGCCCTTAGTACACAAAGGACAGGCAATCTGTGGACAAGCAAGGGCAGATAAACCAATGGAAAATAGGACTCATCAGATATCTGGTTTGTAGCCCCTAGAGCTTAAAATTCCACTCTTTCTTTTTTGCCCAGACCTGCATCTTGGGAATACCAGTGTTACCCAGAAGTAATAATTCCCACCAGCACTGAGTCTTTGGCAGTATGGAAAATTTCCTCCAGGGACCTGGGGAAAGAAGCAAGACCTCTTATGTCCACAAAGTTCATTCCTCTACTATGACAGTCACTCTGAGATGCTGGCAGACCTAATGCTAATCCAGAGGACAAGACAGAATATGCCTTCAAGCTGTCCCAGCACCGACTGTGGAACAAGACTCTACCCAAGCCCTTTGGGACCCCATTAGAAGAGGGGTCCCACAGCTCAGGACAGAGAAACATATGTCAGACTAAATGAATAAAATGCTTTGTCTGTATAAATTGCCTACGTTAAAGTTGATTATTCTTCAGCCACCCTATTTTTTAGGATTTTCCTAGACACGTGGGGATTTTCTAGAGATCTAGGAAACCCAGGGATTCCTTACAAGACCTTAGCTTAAGACTAGGGATTGATATTGAAAAACACAGAATCCCCATGCTCAAGATAGAAGTGAATGTGATCTTATGTTTCAACTCAATAAGGTCCATAATAAAGGGATGTATGAGAAAGAGCAGCAGAGGACAGGGAGGATTCTCAAGAGCACACCCACACTGGCACACAATCAACTCAGTCTCTGTTGGACTAGTAACTTGCACACCTGCCCACAAAATCCGGGCTTACATCCTTTCCCTCCAGTAACTCTTCTTCTCCAGCATGAAATGTCCATTATGCACTCCTAGGCGTCGTCACCTGCTGCTTCCTTCCTCACAGTGACACAGACACCATGGGCCTTACCTCATTTCACTCAGAACTTGGGCCTCCTGACCCAGTTCATCCTAAGCGTTTGCCTGTCTCCTTGCATTCAGACTTCATCACACCCCATACTCCCAGTCTGTCCAGATGTCCTTTCACACTCCTGGTAGGCTATGCAGTATACTTCTCTTCAAACTCCTTCTCTTTTTGTGCCATCATAAGATTATGTACCATTGTCTAAAATATCATTTTTATAAAATTCTGATTCCTTTGATGCACATTCAGATAATATCTACCTTGTCTCTGCTTTCTAAAAGTCCATCTGCAGAGTATAGTACATAAATATGACCACACCCCATGTTCTATCCTTTCATTATTGCCAAGGTGTTGTGGACATTGGGAATACCTCTTTTGTCAACCAGCTTTATCTTGTTATTCAGAATTAAGACTAAAATGTAGTTCCTCTTGTTATCTCCCCTAGAGTATGGATATAGCTTACAAACAAAACAATTCGAGAGTTATCAGATGTCCCATTATGGTTTGCTTTTAAAATACATACTTAAGATATTGTGGAAATTCCCCAACACATCTTTCAGTGTAAAGCATCAATCATAGTTCCTGCTTAGCCAATATCTATAGTATACTGTATAATACTTTATTTCATTTAATCTCCTCACCTGCTCAACCAAAGGATTTCTTTCCACTGTCATTTCTCTCTCAGCTTGTTAAATATCAAGCATTGGGTACTTAAAGTTTTTAAATAAGGAATTTGATTTTATTCTACCTTGGATGAAAAGTTTCCCCATCTCTAAAACACAGTAGATAACGGGTCTCAAAATGTGGTTCTGAGACCAAAAAAAAAAAAAAAAAAAAAAATCAGCATCATTTGGGAACTTGTAAGAAATACAAATTTCAGAGTCACCTGAGACTGATTGGAACAGAAACTCTTCTGAAAGCTGAGTTTGAACAAAACCCCAAGGGTTTGTCCTCCATGAGAGGGTGTAAGCATGTTGCCCTGTGTCTTTCCCTCTAGATGCAGCTACAAAACCAAATGTAATGTATGGATAAGTTATTTGAGAACTCTTAAAAGTAATTAGTATTAAGCCAATTAGGGAAAAAAAGGAATCTGAGCTCACATCAAACTGGTGATAAGTTTGGGCACTCTTTTCTTCCATTATTCTCCAACTTAGTAGTCTCAAGGAGGTCCAAAACCCAGAAGTGGGCATCAGCATAGACAGAGAGAGCCCCAGAAGCCCTCTAACTCTGGCTTGAGACATTTTTTAAAAGTATCAAGAGACAGTGTAGAAAGCCACCATTGTTTTCTCTAATCTTTTATGCTATAATCCACAGACAGACCCCAAAAATTCTGAGATAAACTCAGGAACTTTCTCTCTGTGCTCCCAAGAGGTCAGCAAACCTCAGTTGCTTCTCTCCCCTGCCCCCATCACTTGGCAATTGTGTGATTTTGGAGTATGTGGCAGAGGAGGGTAAGCAGATTTCAAGGTTTCTAGCTAAGGGATGAACTTCCCAGGGAGCTTTAAGGTTCTAGAAAGATCACAAAGAGGAGAGAGCTCTAAGTGACCCTATGGATACTATCGTATATCACACAGTATAAAGCATAAGCTTCGTACTTTAAGGTTGAACTGTGTGGTGTAGGTATACCCAGGTCCCAAACTAGCCATTTGGTAGCATCTGCACGACAGATCCAAATAGCATAAGGCTTTAAAAATGAAACTGATATTGAAAACACAACCAAAAGCACCCTGGTCATAACTTGCAGAGTGAACCCAACCAAATCAATTGCCTTCTAACACACAAACAGCATTTAAATAAGACCCAGAATTTCATGATAATTTTGAAAATGGTCAGGATAAAACTTAATATTACTGAGCCCACATATACATGAAAAAACAGAAAATGTGGGAAAAGACAACCAACAGATGTCAATGACAAGCAAACAAAAGTGTGGGAATTATCTGACAAATACTTTAATGTAGTTATTGATTTAAATGTCCCCAAAGAAGAACATTTTTAAAATAAATAGATTGCAAATCGCATGGAAATGGAAGGCGATCCTCAGGGTTATACATAAGGACATATAAGAGGAAAGGAGGGGTAAGACAAGATAATACAAATCGAAGAAATGATTTACAGTAGAAGGGGTAGAGAGAGAAAAGGGGAGGGGAGGGGAGGGGAGGGGAGGGGGGATAGTAGAGAGTAGGACAGACAGCAGAATACATCAGACACTAGAAAGGCAATTTGTCAATCAATGGAAGGGTAACTGATGTGATACAGCAATCTGTATACGGGGTATAATTGGGAGTTCATAACCCACTTGAATCAAATTGTGAAATATGATACATTAAAAACTATGTAATGTTTTGAACGACCAACAATAAAAAATAAATAAATAAATAAATAAATAGATTGCTAGGGATGTTTAACATTTTTTTTTCATATATTTCTTGGCCACTTGTATTTCTTCTTTTGAGAAGTATCTGTTTAGTTCTTTTGCCCATTTATTGTTTCTTGTGGTGGTAAGTTTTTTGAGTTCTGTATATTTTCTCAATATTAATCCCCTATCAGAGGAATAGCTGGCAAAGAACTTCTCCCATTCTGTAGTCTCTCTCTTTATATTCTTGTTTCCTTTTTAATTTGATGCTGTCCCACTTATTGTATCTTGGTTCTATTTGGTCTTATTTCTTGCACAAGGAAATGCAAATCAAAACTACATAGAGAGTTCATCTCCCACTCCAGCCAGAATGGCAATCATCAAGAATACAAATAATACTAATCCTGGTGAGGATATTGGGGGGAAAGGTACACTCATACATTGGTGATGGGACTACAAATTAGTACAACCACTCTGGAAAGCAGTATGGAGATTCAAAAAAAAAAAAAAAAAAAAACTACGAATGTAACCACCATATAACCCAGCTCTCCCACTCCTCGGTATTTATCCAAAAGATCTAAAATCAGCATACTGCATTGGAGCAAATTACATTCCATGTTTGTTTGATTATGTCAAGATGAACCACAACAATATGTATAACTATAATACACTAATAAAAACAAATAAACCAAAAAAAATTTCCAGCAAAGAGATAGAAGACAAAAAGAAAAAAAAAAGAACCAAATGGGGCCTCCCTCAGTGTCTGCTGTGGTGAGTGGCAGTGGCACCAGGGCACCAGCAGCAATGACAAATCAGATAGCAGTGAGGGAGACCATGATGTTCTGCTTGAGATCTCAAGGACTTTGAATACTGGCTGAGATAAGGAGACACTAGACAGTGTGTGAACAAAAAATTAACCCAGAAGTTTTATGAGCAGTTATTAAGGAACTGTGCAAGGCTACTGAAGCACTAAAGGCTGCTGAAAATATGATAAGCCAACTTTCCGGAGAAATCCTGATGAGATAGATCAAGCTCATTTGGAGATGGGTACTGTAGTCAAGGATGTACTGTGAACTTACTCCACGAAGCAGTGTAGAAACATTTTCCTTTTAAAAAGAATTATAAAGCCACAGCTTTATAAGTCAGTGGAAGGTGGCTTATACAGAGAACTATCAAATGTGTTTGCATCACATCTTATTCACTTTTTCTAAATGGCCCTAATGTTTTGGCATTGATGTTTGTTTTATGTATTCCCTATTTATAGTCTGACAGAAAAGGCCTAGAAAATTAAAGCTATCAGATGTGCACATCTGCTGTGCCTGGTTGAAGTATAGTGGAATCCATCAGTAGAAATGTGTCTGGTTATGACTTGTTGACATTTCCATTATAAGCTTTAATTTTGAATTGTTTGTACACAATAACTGGTAAATTTATATTGTATCAGGCTGGAAATTGACTGGATTTTAGCCATCACTTGTGAATTTGTATTTAAATTCTTTATGTATACCAGAATCTTGTTTTTAAAATATGAGTATAGAAAACAATTCCTTCTTATAATCTGCTTCTTAACAGAGAATATTTAACTTTTAAACAGTTTGGGGGCAGTCAGTAATGTGATCTGTATCATTTTTTTATTGACTGAAAAGTCAAACTTCTAGAGACTTACATTTTAGTGCTTAGCTTAGTATTATTTGTAGTTTGCATCATTTACATTGAATGAGAATATTAGTTGAAAACATTTTCCTAAGTTTTATATTCTATAAAGGACTAAAAAATAATGTGTAAAATTAAACATTGTCAACATTCAAAATTTCTTTTTACTTCTATGACACAAAACTAATTGGCATGCTTACCTAATAAATAAAGAGTAGATGTTTAATAAATTACTAGATAGGTGGTGTGTTTCAACAAATATGTAATATTTTCTGAAGAAATAAGGATTTATAGTAATTAAACAAAAAATAGTGAAATGGAATTATATCTAAAGTCATTTTGTGTATCATTATTAATACTCTTAAAGTTTTAATTCATCAACATGATGATTCAAAACTAAATTTTAAAAAATTTAGGTATTGATTCTGTTCCTATAACAGAATCTCAGAGGAATTATTTTTTATAAGACTAATATAAATTTTCCTTTATTGTTTCTTAAATTTTAGACTTTGTTGGACACCATTTAAATGATGATACAGGCATTCATTCTTCAGTAGTATTTTTTAATATTTTATTTTTTTTGTAGTTCATCTATTCATTTATTTATTCATTTATTTACTTTTATGTGGTGCTGAGGACCAAACCCAGGGCCTCACAGTGCAGGTGAGCACTCTACCGCTGAGCCACAACCCCAACCCTTCAGTAGTATTTTTTTGTTGTTCAGACAAGCTGATAAATCTTATTAAAGATTGTTAAAGACAAATTTATCATTTTTCTCAAATTGAAAAATGTGTTTGTACTTCTAAGCCATCAGAGTTGATAGTTTTACTTGTTTTATAGATTAAGTTTTACTTGTTTTATAGATTCATTTATCTATATATAAACAAAGTAGGAAAATACATTAGGAAAGAATTATGTTTACAGGGTTCTTTTTTTTTTTTAGTATTTGAACAGCTTTATACTTATCCACTAAGGGAAGTAATTAATCATCTCTATTTCCCTCCAAATAATTATACTGTAACAGTTCAATGAGTTCTTAATGGTCATATTTCTTGAATATTTTTTTTGGCAGCACTGAAAATTAAACCCAGGGACAGTTCACTGAGCCATATCTGTCTTATTTATTTATTTATATTCAAGACCGGGTCTGGCTACGTTGCCCAAGCTAACTTTGAACTTGTGATCTCAGCCTTCAGGATAGTTGGGATTACAGGTGTGTGTCACTGCTCCTGACTTTAAACACATCTCTTTAATGCATACTTAAGTAATATTTAAAGAAATAAAACAAAATGCTTCTGTGAATTCAATTGTATTTCTGTATGTTGTCTACATAAATATTAAGATGCTTATTATTATGTGTTGAAGACTACTTAAAGATAGACTATGTAATTTACAATTTAAACTTGAGATATAAAATGGAATACTTTTCCCCCTGGTAGTGAAAGGAGACAGCTATATTAACATTGTCTCGGGTGTTAAAACAAAGTTGGCAATTCAAGTAAGTGTGAGATGATTTTTTTTTCTATACTCAAATAAGAGCTTCTTTATGAAGTAAATCATTACTGTAAAATTTAGATACATGTTGTTCAAATATGCATAAGTTTTCCAAAAATTTAATCAAATACCAGTTCTAAATAATTAATATTTAAAATTATTAAAAATGAACCAAATGGAAATTTTAGAACTGAAAAATGCAATGACTGAAATTATAAGCTTACTAGACGGGCTCAATAAAAGAACAGAGGCAACAGAGGAAAGAATCAATACATTTAAAGAAATCAGTAGAAATTATCTAATCTGAACAACCCTGAGAGGCAAAGTTTAAATTTTGCCAACATTCAAAATTTCTTTTTACTTTTATGACACAAAACTAATTGGCATGCTTACCTAATAAGTACAGAGTAGATGTTTAATAAACTACTAGATAGGTGAACAAAACCTCAGAATCCTGTTGAATAATACCAAAAACATCTAACATTAATGCCATTGAAGCTCCCGAAGGATGGAAAAATGAATACAGTACAGTAAAAAATATTTCAAAATACAATGTCTAAGAACTTTCTTAGTGAAAGACATAAACCTATAGACTCAAGAAATTCAGCAAACTCTAAAAGGCTGAATTCAAAGAAATCCATGCCCAATCACATCATAATTCATCTATTGAAAACTAAAGACAAAGAAAAACGTCTTGAAAGTAGCAAGAGATAAACAATACATTATTTATAGGGAATATGATTTGGAATGACGACCGATTTCTCATCAGGAACCATGGAGGCCAGAAGGTAAGTAAAACATTTGAAAATGCTAAAAGAAAATAATTTTCAACTCTGAAGTCTACATCCAGACTGCTCAGATTAAGGAAAAAATAAGAAAATTATTGACAACAAGCTTGTTCTGAAATAATTGCTAATGAAAATTCTTCAGACAGAAGGAAAATGTACTGAAAGGCAACTTAGAATATCAGGAAGAAAGGAAGAAATACAAAAAAAAAATGGTAACTGAGAAAATAAAATATATTATTCTTTTTTATTTCTTTAAAATATGTTTGACAGTTGAAAAATAAAAATATAATACATTCTGATAGCATTTTCAACTTACATAACTATAATATATGAGGCAACTAAAGTGAGGAGACTTATAGTAAGTTTTCTACATTCTACCTAAAGTAGTTATGTATTTATTCTAATAGACTAAGAAAAAAAATAAATATATCTTTTATAAGTTGTAGGACATACCACTAATAAAACCATACATAGAGATGTATTAATAAATAAATTATCCAAGTGATCCTGACAATGCTCACATTTAAGAACTGGTAGACTACAGGAAAGCAGAACCTTAACTCTAATTGAAATGCTGATTCATATTCACTTGTGACCGGACTCCAGCTTTAAGAGACACAGTGGATAACTTTGGCCTAGAAAGGGTGGAAAGTGACTATGATAAGGATTGGAGGAATCATAGAGCTTAAGCAGTGAGCAAATCAGTAGATACTTCTCTGTAGTATCAATACTCTTCTGTTCCTCATTCCCACAGATAAGTGAAGGGGCCGCTCTTTCATTCCTCCTTCTCTCCCCAGGACTAGTAATCAAGGTTGGAGATTGGATATTTGCACCTCGGGGTTTCTAAGGATCACCCATGTTCTGTGTCTTTGATGGGAAAAGTTAAGGGGTTTATTGTCTGTCTGCATTCCTGTTGTTGTGGGAAGAATTCACTTGCTATTTCTGTGCCTTTGTTTTCCCTTCTAGATGGTCAAAATGAAGATGAAAACAGGATCTCTGGAGATGACAGATGATTAATAGGAATTTAAAGTAAGATGATAACTAACATCTTACAGGGATAAGATCCATCTCTAAAAACAGTATAGAAATTTACAGCAGTAATTCAGATTACTCTCTTTTGCAGAGAAGAGAAATCATTTCCCCTATTAATAATTTTTAACAACTGAATCTCAATGAAATCCTTTGTCTGATTTCTCTGTGTATCCCTTGGCTGGGATACACAGAGAAAAGATGGGAAGGTTTAAAAAACTATTCATTGAAAGAAATAATTCAGTAAAAGATCACTAAAGAAAAAACTCTAAAAATATCCAAGGTTTAGACCTATAAGGAAAATTCAAACTGGAAATACACATACCGGAGCTCTCTTACCATAAATAAGGCAACAAAACATTGAAAATAAAAATCAGGGCTGGGGGTGTGGCTCAAGCGGTAGCGAGCTCGCCTGGCATGCGTGCAGCCCGGGTTCAGTCCTCAGCACCACATACAAACAAAGATGTTGTGTCCGCCGAAAACTAAAAAATAAATATTAAAAATTCTCTCTCTCTCTCTCTCTCTCTCTAAAAAAAAAAATCACCTTAAGAGTGACTGCAAAACAAGAAGAGTGCTTAAGAATGAGCTTTGAAGAAGTCCAACATTCAGAAATCAGAGCAGAACAACTCAGCCCAGAGGACTCGACTAGAGAAGCTGTAGGGAAATCAGGAAAGCACAGTAACACGGGAGGTAGGCTTTCAAGGTGTGCTGGATGATGCTGAAGACTCACGAAGCTGAGAACTAAAATGTTTCTGTTCACTGTAGCACCTACGAGAGGACCCTGATCATCTGTGCAAGAGCATCTGGAGCAGAGCGGTAGAACTGGAAAGTAGACAGGAACAGGCTAGGTGAGTGGTAATGACATGGGAATTGTTAATAAGAATGACTTTGGAGAAATTCTGTCAGATATCCATACCTATTATAAAGTGCACTGATTAAGATGTTGACGCATTGGCACAAATAAACCAGTGGAATACAATGAAGTGCAGCAGATGACCAACACAGAGATAGACCCCTGATTCCTGACAAAGGTAACTCTACAGAGCATTGAAAGAGAATGGTCCTTGAATAAGTGATGTTGGATCAACTGGATAGCCAAGAGGGGCAACAATTAACCTTGACTCACACTTCATTTCACACAAGAAACACAAGGAGGAGAAGTCATCAATTCTATGAGGATTATAGACCTACATGTAAATGGTTAACCAATAAAAGTTCTGGAAGATAACATTAAAGAATAGATTCATGACTTGGATAGGTGATGATTTCTTAAACAGGACACACAAAGCCCTAATCCTAAAAGAAAAAGACCAACAATTTGGTCTAAAACAAAATTCTCTCCTCGAAAAGACATAAGTGAAAAGAAAAACCACAGAATGGAAATAAGATATTCGTAAAACATGTACTTAACAAAGGCTTGAACAAGAATACATGAAGTATCCCTTCAAATCAATAAGGAAAAGGCAGATGAGCCATTTATTTAAATGGTCAAAAGACTCAAATAGGTGATGTAAAGGGCTGGGGAAAAAAAACATGAAAGATTTTCATCTCATTATTCATTAGAGATACCACTATCAGACTGTTTAAAATTAAAATAACTGAAAATACTAAGTGTCTATGGGATGTGGAGACACTGGAATGCTCATAAACATAAATTGGTATAAACACTTTGGGAACTGTTCAGTAGTGCCTACTAAAAGCTGAACATAAACTTACCATATGACCCAGCACACCCTTTAGAAATGCATTCACCCAGACATGTCAAAGAAGAGCCATAACAATGCTATTCATAATTGCCTAAAACAAGAAACAATCCCAATGTCCATCAACCGTAGAATGAATGTAGCACATTTTACTTACCCAAACAGCAAAATGCTATCTAAACCACTCCTATACACGATATAAATGAATCTCACACGCTTAATGTTGAGGAAAAAAAAAAAAAACAGACCAAATACATACTGTATGTTTCCCTTTGTGCAAAGTTCAAAAGAGGCAAAGCTCATCTGTGATGCTGGAGGCCAGGATAGGCACCCAGGATAGGGTGGGTAACATGACTACGAGGAGGCCCATGGGGATTCCGAAAAGTTTCAAGTGCCCTACCTCTTCATCTGGGTGGTAATTAAGCACATGAGCCCACTTAGTAATATTCACCAAGTTGTACGATTGCAATTGGTGCTCTTTTCTAATATACATTGTACTTTAATAAAAGTTTATTTTTTAAAAGCCTAGATATGAAGGAGGGGAACGTAAGACCGTGAAAGCTGGAGAGGGTAGTAGGGTTAGAAGAAGGGTTTCTAAAAAATAGATTGGGCATAACCAATGAAGATGCAGCCCATAGTCGATGGCCAAGCTGGGACTTCACAGTTCTCCCCAGCACAGAGGCCATGCCTAGTAAGTGCTTAGCAAACCCAGGGATTGAAAGGATCATCTCTGGGTGACACTTCCAGTTAAGTGGACTGATAAATCTCTCTTTAATAGTCTTTTCTAACCCTACCTCAAAGGACTAGACACCTTGTGTGATTAAAAATTCTAATAACCCAGACAAATAGCCTATTTGATTTCCATCTTCAGAGAGGAAACAGAAGCAGCATTTGGGTGAACAGCTGCCTCCACAAATCACATGGCTCCTCAAAGACTGGGGATCTGAAGACTTCAGTCAGATAAGTCCATTACATAGGCTCTGCCTGATCTCCGAAAGCCTCGGTTTCTATAAAATGGGAATAATCATTTAATAATCATTACTACCTATTTCACAGCAGTCTTTTTAAGAAAACACAAGTCTGGATGTACTCAGGTGACCAATGAATGTCCCCTTTCTCCTGCCTGTTCCCTGAGGAAGTAGAAGGTTCTTAGAAGAGAGAAGCAGCTCTGCTTTTACAGAGTTCTGCAAACCACAGATGCAAAGCTCCCTCGGATTCCAGACAAGCGTTCTTAAAACCATGCAGTCTCTTGTTGTGGCATTTGCCGGTCTAGAGGACAGCTAATCCCTCTTCCTTTGCACAGCGGTCCTTCGGATCGTTCACATGGGTCTCTGTGTTGCTCCATGAACTGGGTCACACACTTTTCCCAGATCAGGGGAAGCAGGACAGGGAGAGACGTGGACAGAGCAGCACAAGTGTGTGCGTCTGTGTTTCAGGCTGCAGCTGTTTATTTCCCCAGATGAATTTTAAAATCACTCCAAATTCATCAGCATCTTCTGAGGCACCCTGCTAACAAGCAACATGTTCTACACGGAGAAGTTGTGGTGGGCAGGAAGGAAGAGAACCGGGGAGGGGGACAGCAGGCGTGAATTCAGTTTCTAAGCCAGTTCCACCTGCCACCCAAGTTCTGACAGTCTCTCGGGAGCAGTGCTCAACTCTCCTCACCCCCAGCCTGGATCTCAATTTCATCATAGTCAACCAAGAGCATGGGGGGTGGGGCTTCACCTAGCTCTGGTGCAGGGTATAAAGGGTGGGAAAAGGCAGGCACACTGAGATAGCCCCTTGAAGACAGGGTTGTCTGGATCAGGCTTCTGTTTCCAAGTCCCTCGCCACCCCCCAGAGACCTCCTTTCCATGCCTAATACTTAGCACCCATCTAGAAGGCAGAGGAGGATTTAAAATGCTTTTGTGAACTTCAGTTACTGAACTTCTACAGGCCTCCATCTGTAAAATGAGACATGAATTAAAGACTCTCGAAGGGCCCTTTCCAACTCTGACTTTCTGAGTCATCAAGGGCTTACAATAAAACAAAGTGGGGGTGGGGGGGCGAAAATAAACTCTCTCTTTTAGAGAAAATGAGAGAAGCATTCACTCTACCTCTTCATTTAACTTGTGGCCTCTGCCAGAATGGCACAGCCTTGGCAGGGCCCCTTCTCAACAATGGGGTCCCGGGCGGGAAGTGACCAAGTACACAGCACAGCCCCCACCCCCTCATCTGGCACCAGGTCACTTCATCTGCTGACTATTTAATTAGAACTGGTGATGGCTGTTTGCAAGGCCAAGAGGGCAGGAAGGCGTCTCCTTGTTCTCTGCTCAGGAGAGCCAGAGAAAGCCGAACAGCTGGGACAGGTCTCCATCTAGGTCATCCCCCACTGGAAGCACTTTGATGGCTTTTTGTGCTCATCAATTCAGACATTCTCCTGGGGAAGGCCTTGGCTTCAGAGGGGGTGGGGCCTGCCCGGCAGGGTAGCTGGCTTCCCCCTGTCCCATCCCATCTCTATCCACATTTCCACCCCGAGCCAGGCTGCATCGGTGGTTGCAAAAGGGACCTGGAGATGTTAGCAAACCCAGGCAGGAAGTAACAATGAGCAGATTCAACCTGGAAAAATGTGGCTGACGCATCTGGGGATAAATAATCAGAAACACAAATACTCAGGTGGGAGGGAGATGCCTGGAACAGGAAGCAGCCAGACAGCATTTGGACAGGAGCTTGCAATGTGATCTAGTGACAAAGAAATTGCTGGGGGATTCGTGAGCAGGACGCATGGAGGTGATACCCCAAAGAGAACACGGAAGGAACAGGGGCGGAGCCAAGCAGCTGTTCTTTGCCTCTTTGGAGGCCAGGACCGAGTGGACCAAGAGGCTGAGATGGCAGCAAGAGAGGTCTGGGTCAGACTCTAGAAAACACAGGTGATATTATCTAAGGTGATGGAGATGTCCGAAGGCCTGGCACAGGGGCAGCCTATTTCAGAGGTGGATGGTGGGAAAAAAAAAAAAAAAAAAAACAACCTTCAGACGTCTGAGGCAGAGGAGTGTGTGATTCTGCAGAATGTGGAGCACTGAAAGGCTTCTAGATGCCCACAGGAGACAGGAGATGGAAGAACCCCAGCCATTAGAAAACCCTGAAATTCAAGATGTGGGGAGAGTCACGTGACCTATCCTGAGTCCGAGAGAAAGCTGAGAAAAGAGCTCTGATCTGCAGACGGCCAGACCCCCCCCCCTCCCCAGGTCCACAGGAAGATATTTTCCAATCGTCCTGTTGCTCCATTGCCTGAGACACAGGAGCCTCAAGATGAAGCTCCTGAGACAAATCTCTACGTACATTAGACCCAACGGGGCCAATCAAATACCTGCCATCTGACCTCCTCTTTGCCATCACATAGTTGCTCTGGAGGGATTTAGGTTAGACCTTAAGAAGGACTTCCCTCCTGAGTTTTGAGACACTGCATGAGTAAGCAAAACAGCCAATTTGTAATCTCTATTTCTAGAGTGGGTTTATAGGCTGGATTGTGCTTAGAGTTATATAAAGAGGAGGTACCCTCTTCAACCAAAGCACTGTAAGGAAGTTATAGTTTCACCTCATTTTAAACAAATTTGATACCTGAAAGTTCAGGTTCAAAAAAGCAGATAAATCAGGTTGATTGATCATGAAAAAAGGACTCACTATAACAAGCTACATTAATACACTTCAATTTTGATGTGATTTTTTTAAACGGTGTTTTGCATAGCATGCTAGACTTCTAGCTCAAATCAGGGCGCCCAAAATGGATGACTTATCCAGGGGCCCAACAATAAAAGATCTCTGTGGTTCCAGGTGAGTCTTTTCTGAGACCACCCAGCCTCAGGGAATGTGTCTGATGTGGGGTCTAACTTGGAGAGATTTCTAGGGACTCTAGAAAGAGCAGAGGGAAAAAGCAGCTGTCCTGCAGGCGGGGTCTCTCCGGGGCATCTGAGCAAGCAGGCAGGAGCTGGAGTCTCGCCCTGGTCCGTGAGCCAGGCCAGGAGAGGAAGGAGGAGTAAATAGCATAGAAGATCACATCTAACTCAGAGGTAGGTCATCCTGGAGGCCAGAAATACAGACAAGTTTTTGATGGGGCTTTGGGTGTGAGATGAAGGAACTAGCTTCTAACATACCCCAGTGGGCACTGTGACAAGCCTTATCTCACTTCATCATTTGTTTCCTTAGCAAATATTAAGCTCCCTCTGTGTGATGTGCCAGTCTTCTTCAAAATAACCCAACCCAATTATTTTTTACAGATAAGAAAACTGAAGTGATCTGAGACATCCTACAATTTGTACAAAGGTTTGCATCACTTACTGGCTGAGCTAGGATTCAGATTCAATCCAGCATTCAAATGGGGTTTTCAATCAGAACTTTCTCCTTTGGAAACCCTCCCTCACTCCACCACCCATGGTTTTAGTCATTACAGCAAGATAGTTAAGATGTGTATAGAGACAGATACACATCCAGATATGGATATATACATACAAATGCCAAGGTCTATACACACAATTTGCAATTACCCAAAACCCTAGAGGTGACAGTACAGATCAGCCACAGCCTGGAGGGAATTACATTCTGCATTGGGGGGAGGGAGATCCCAGCATATCTGTGTAACTCCACCTGGCTTAGGCTCGGATTAATGACTGAATTAGCTTCCATTTCCCGAGCATCCTAGCAGCAGGAGGGAATGACCCAGAATGCAAGAAAGGAGGGGTAGCGGGGTAGATTAAGCACTTGGCCTCCGTAATCAGCCCCTACGTGGAGGAAACCTGCTTGTTTACGTGGGCCATCTTGCATGACCCCCCAGCAATTCCCTGCCACCCGTTTTCTTCTTTAAACACTGACCTCTCCGAATATGCCCTCGATGTGATCATCCTCTCCTTCATCCCAAGGCTCACATGAGCCTCTCTGCACTTAAGGGGTGTTCCATGCTAAATGCTGCCAGGTTGATACGGCATTAGGTGCAATGTAAGCGGTTTATGGAGATAAAGGAAGGTGGGGGGCTCTCAAGGGCCATGACCCTTGCAAAAAGGAAGAGCCGGTCAACATGGTATGGTTTCCAGGACTCTCCTCCACCTGTCGATGCCTGATACACCATATACTGAAAGCTTTGATCCCTATTGGAAATGCAGCTGTAGCAACAGGGCCAGACTAAGGAGTCTGAACGAGAGACCTGAGCGTGCCCTGGAAGGAGGAGGGGAGCACAGAAGAGGGAGGCTGAGCCTGCCCAGGACAAATGTCTCGGCCCCACCATCATCTCTCCTGATGCTCAGGGGCAGGACTGAGCAGGACACACTTCCAAGGATCATCCCAGCCCTGCTCCCAGTGGGCTGACATTCCACACTGGCCCTTTTGTCCTCCCTGCCAGAGGCCCAAGGAGACTCTGGGCACCACACGGCCCTGACACTTCACAGCACTGGGTGATCTCTCATGGCTTGCAGTGTGGTCCCCAGCCTTGCCCTCCTGGGAACACTGGTTGCCTCTCTGCCAACTGGCTCCAGGTCCACACAGTTGTCTCAGGGGTAGTCCTGAGCAGTTTGAGCCTCACCACAAAAAAAACAGCCTGTGGGTGATTAGAAGCTATTTGCAGAGATCCAGCAGCTCCTCACCCCACAATCTCCCATCGAGTCTGACTGGAGTGAAGGTGGGCATCACAGAGGGAACCAGCGAGAAGGTTTGGTAGAGAACACTCTCCAGAGCTCTTCTGTCTGGAGGAAGTGGAGTTCCCCTGCCAGAGAAGCCCTGAGGACAAGCCAGGGGAGGTGGGGACTGCTCCTGACACAAGTCCATGGGAAACAGTGTCTGAGGTTTTTTTTGCTGAAGCATTTTATAATCAGATCGAGGAGACTGGACTGACGTGAACACTGCCGTCATCAAAGCCACGACAACAGTCACCATCATGCCCCGCGGAATTAGGTAAACAGGGAAGGAGAGACATGGAGAGAAAGGAAGGGTGGGAAGACAAGGAAGGACCCGCTAGCGACCCTCAGTGCTAGACTTTGGTGACCCCAGCAGGTCACCCAATCTCTGTAACACTGGACCAGAGGACAACCTGTGCCGGGGCTCAGTTTACCCACAGGTCTCCTGACCACCAGCCCTTTTCCTCCTCTCTTCTGTCTTCCCCCGTCCTTTGTCATACCTCTGGTTCGGTTTTGCTGCCGTCAGCCCTCTCCTCCAGTGGGCGGCTGTACGGGGGCTGCAGAGGCTCCAAATTGTTATGGTATTTTCTCCCCTGATTGGAAAAGGAGATACGAGAACCAGGCCAGTGCTGCTACTAAAGAAGTAGGACTAGGAGAGGGTGTGCGCTGAGAGACAGGAGCAACCTGCTGAGCAGGGCTAAGGAAAAGATAAGAGGGGCTCCCTTTCCTTTGGAAAGCATTCCCACCAACCCCCACACCTGGGATCTCTTCCTTCTGGAACAACTCCGCAATGCACTGTCTTTGCTAGAGGTTATGTTTGCATTAATTCGATAATATCGAGTATTTATTATGTGTCAAACACTGTCCCCCAAAATGAATACAATACAATCCCTATCTTCAGAGTCTTCAATCTATCCAGGGACAAGCATGGCTATAGATGCCGTACTAAGCATTTTGGGAAGGTTGCCCAGCTGTGAAATAAGGGCAACAGATTATGGACAGGTACAACATAGTATCAAATGTTACTAATAAAATCATGAGAAAGTCTCTTCCCAATTATCCTGCAAAGATTGAGTCTCAGTTTGATGGCAAGGCCTCTAACTTCTGACATTAGCTAAGCTCCTTAACAAAGAGTGAACAGGATCCAGCCTCAGACCCTCTACAGCCAACAGTGTCCGGCTAGAAATCAGCAATGTCATTTGCCTCTGTGTGTTTATTTTTGTAGTCATTGTCTACTTATTATACAGTGATATGGGTTCTTCATTGTTTGTTTGGTTTTTTAAAGTGCTCAGAATTGAACCCAGAGGTGCTTAACCATTAAGCCACAACCTCAGCCCTTTTAATTTTTTTTGTTTGAGACAGGGTCTTACTGAGTTGCTTAGGGCCTCTCTAAGTTGCTATGGTTGGCTTTGAACTTGCCATCCTCCTGGCTCAGTCACTGTGGGTTTTCCATTTCTGATAGACACAATATTCCCTTTCAAAACAAATTTGTTTCAAAAGTGAGCCAGATTAACAAAAGTATTCAGCAAGTAATGGTACAGATAGTAGCAAATGGCTATGCCTAAAATCATGACGCTGGTAAGCAGCGATATCCAAAATCAGAATGATGGGTTCCAAATTGCTGAAAATTGTAGATTCTTTTGCTCAGGAAACAGAGAAAGAAGCAATTAGAATATGTGTCTTGAATAGTTAACTGTCTGTTGGTGTGTCTCTTGTTTCCCAACTGGATGGTGTGCCTCCTCCTTTGGGGATGCCTAATCCATTCATTAGACAGTTTCGTTCATTCTGAAAATGAAGAAAAGTCAACTCAGCTCCTAGGGTGGAAAAAATGGAAAATTAAAGCACAAAGGAGAACAACGTGGGTCTATTTTATGACACTTTATAGTTGATGAAGTATTTTATCCTTGGAAGGTGTTGGCTACTGATCTCAGGTAAGAAAATGGACCCACCATGGCTAAGAACCTTACACAAAGACATCCTCGAAGCCAGCTCTTCACTCTCCACACCTGAAGTTCTTCCTACAGTGTCACACTGCTGGAGAAGTCCAGGTGTGGAAGAGCAGAAGTCACCTCCCAAAATAACCACTCATTCTTGAATCTTCTGCAGCACAGCTGGGACACCCGGACCCTACTCACAGGCCGTGGTCTGGGCACATCCTTCCCAACTCCACAGTGCAGAGTGAGAACAGTACATAGCAACACACACAACACTGTAACCACGGATGGGCAGTGAGTTCAGGGAGCCAGAAACAAACCCATGCAAACTCCAAGGGCCCCGGGGTTTCTGTTCTGAAGCCTTTGGGGGCCCCTGGGTTTGCATCTGACAACAGAAAACAAAACAACAGAACAGCACACGGATCAAATCCCACCTCTAACTTCCTATTCCTGAAAAGGTGCTAAACCCCATAGGCCTTCTCTGAGGACTGAGCCACCTCAACCCCACAAAGGCCTGTGGATGAGCTAAGTGTAAGTTCCCTGGGCTGCAAGAGCTCTGAGAGAAGGAAGGAACACAGCTTGGACAGAAAGAGCCTCAGCCAGACAGACCGCAGCCCTTGACACCAGAGAATGATCCATTCCTCAGTGGAAACCCAGCGATCACCTGGTCCAGACCCGACTCTGACCCCTGGACAGCTGGGCTGGATAGGAGTCCAGCAGCTGGCCACATCAGAGTGGAACACAGCAGACGAAACTGCCAAACTAGCAACGCCCCAGGACTGGGGTTCACATTCTGGGAGGCATCAGAAGGTGCAGGATTCTTTAAGAGCCATGAATGACAATGTCTATCAATCTTGCTGGGAAGATTTACATATCCTCTGATTTTATTTTAATTTTTATTTATTTATTTATTGGTAGCAGGGATTGAACCCAGGAGCACTTAACCACTGAGCCACATCCTCAGCCCTTTTTATTTTTTATTTCGAGACAGGGTCTCAATAAGTTGCTTAGGGTCTCTCTAAGTTGCTGAGGCTGGCTTTGAACTTTTGATCAATCCTCCTGTCTCAGCCTCACAAGCTGCTGGGATTACAGGTGTGCACCACCTTGCCCAGCTATATCCTCTGATTTTAGCTGAATCCCTGGGCAATTCAAGAGGGAGGAGGAAAGGCAGGTTCTCCAAAGTGCACCTGCTCTGTTCTGTACACAGTGACGTGGCTGACTCTGCCTGCTTTCTTCCTTTTACCTCCATTCTAACATCAGTTTGTTTTCTCTTACAATCACAGTACACAGACAAGGGAAGGCTGGAGTACCTTAGGTGACCTGTAGCTTGTGTTGGTGGCCTGGATGTAAACAGAAGCATTATCACCCCTGGAGATAATATCACTCCACAGCAACCCTCCAATCCATTTGCCCCTTTGTTCATCCAGAACAGGAGTCAGCCTTTCAAACAGCATGCATCGTTCAGTGCTGTAGGTCACAAAAGGGCAGAGCAAGGGGCCTTGGAGACACACAGAAGATGGCAGGACACCCACAGGTCATGGTGTTCCTCACTAAACCCTTTACAAAGAGCCTTAAAATATCAACATGATTAATTCCAACATTCAAACAAGAAACAACTTAGAAAAATCTATAAGGATATGTGACAAAAAAAAAATCACAGCCTGAACTGAGTTGTGAAGTTAAACATCATCAGCCAGTTCCACATCTTTTCCATGAATGTTCTTTCCCTTCTCCACTCTCCTTCTTCCCCTCTACCAGTATTTACTGGCAGACAAGGAGTAATAGCTTCCAAAGTTTTAACAAAAAGATATGTAACAACAAATTTCAATTAAGGAAGTTATCTTTATTAATGTCATTATTTAATAAATTAGGAAAACCTTATCTTTTCTTTTTTTAAAATTTTGGTATAGACTACCTCAGTCCAAGACTGTCAGATTCACAGTTTTGGAGTCCTTGATTTCTGCCCAACTTTCTCCTTTTTCAGATAGAAACTCAAGATCCAGAAAGAAGCCAGGGTGTGGCAGAGCAGAATCTGGAACCTGTATATCCAGTGCTCAGTTCTCTCTCAGATTGGGTCCAGTCATAGCAAGGACCAAACCACAGGTTTCCAAGTGCAGCTAGTCACGCTGGCCCAGTGTGGCAGCTGTAGTGAGTAGGAGCTCAGCTGATGCCAAGTGACCCACAAACCAAGCCCCTGCAGAGAGACAACTCAGGAGCCTTCTCTGAGCCAGGCAGTTCCCAGACAGCAGCTAGGGTTGTCCCCATCTGGTCTCTCTTCACAGGCAGCCAGGCAAGACTGCCACCCACTGTCTGAGGCCTCTCCTAGGTTTTGCGAGATATGATCAAGGGTCTCTGTTTTTGAGCCATGGAACCCTAGGACAGACAGATGGAACACATGGACCACTTCTCAGAAAGCTTTTAAATGTACAAAATGGCCATGAAAGCTAACAAAACAAAATCCGTACTTATCAAAAATTTTAACGAATTTGTGATAGAGTAATATGCTTACTTCTTAATATCAGTGCATTAAATAATAAGACCTAGCAGCACATCTTAAAAGTGTCCTAATTTGAAAGTAGAGGAGAATGTAAATGTTTTTGAAGGGATGTGCAATGACTACAATATGACAAATCTACATATCACTTCCATAGGTGACAAAATCACAGACTTTTGAAGTACTAGAGGATCTTGTCTACATCCTCATTTGTGATAACTGCTAAATCTTAGTGAAGTGTCCATGAAAATAAAGATGCAGTTTCCTACCATCCAAGTTTATGAATTCTACCCCTGAATTCTATTCACAAAAATCATTAAGAGTTCAGAAGCCCTGTTGCTGCCACATTGGTCCCAGGGTCATCAGTGACAAGATGAGCAGGGGTAGCAGTGAGACCTTTCCTGCAGTGAAGGGGCACTTAAGGCTGAAGCAGCCCCAAGCACCACCTTCGACATCTATCAAGCACCGAATAGATCCACCGTGTTTATCTTCACACCACAAAGGGCCAGAGACTCTGCCACACCCCACAAACACTTCGGCTAAACCCTCTAAACGTGCATGGTCCACACTGGCATCTCAGCATGCTGATAATGATCAGATAAGGGCAGGGAACACAGTCCATTCCCCTCTGCGGGGACCCCCAGCATCTGGGGTAGGGACAAGGAAGGTGATTTAGCCAACAGCTCTAAGGCAGGGTCACACACCCCCACACACAACCCCAGGATTCTCTCCACAGCACTTTTAGACCTCATCATGTGATTCTCCCCTATCAATTCTGCCTCCCCTTGAAGACACGGACCATGTCTCTTTTCACTTCTGTGTCATCTCCCAGCCCAGCCCCTGGCACCTAAGAGGTGCTCCATAAATCACTAAAGCAGAAGAAAGCAAGCCCTAGAAAGAGCCTGGCAGGTTCCTCCTGGTAGCGCTTTCCCATTCCCTTTGCCATTGTAACGACCGCCCAAGAAGCCTCAAAGACCTGGAATTTTCAGGTGACAAAGTGGGACTTCTTTCTAGATGTGTGTCTCAGAGCCCAAAACATCCAGTAATGCCATGAAGAAAAATGATTGGCAGGACTGAGACCAACTGTTCCCAAGTCTCTCTTCACCAACTTCAGAGGCTGCTATAAATGCATGTGGGAAACAGGAGTGATACTCAGGATATCTGACAACCAGCACGGCATATAGTTAAGGCAAGAACAGGTCCCAGTCACCAACACCCAGTGTGGTCATAGCAGGAACACCAGGGGATACCAGCTTCGCAGGAAGGTAATAACTGAGCTACAAGGAAGACCGACCTAATAGAAGGAAGTTAACTCCCTTGACTAATGTGCTTACATAGGCTTCCTATCATCAATGGTTAATTTGATTAAGGCATTAACTAGCACCGTGACCACGTGCAAGTCATATCTTCTCTCTGGATTTCAGTTCCCACTCTCAGATGGAATTGAAAAAAAAATTACCTCAAACCTTACAACTTTAGGGCCCTATGATCCAATTTTCTCATACATATCATGTATCTGTTACCAGACAGTCCCTGGTAACAGAGGAAAATCAGAAAAACACACAGCCAGTCGAGAAGGGACCCAGGCCAGGTCCCTTAGCAAGGACAATTGTGACTTCACTGATCTATGCCCTCTGGGATCACAGGATGGGACATGGCAAGTCAAAGCCCAGAAACTTCCTTTTATCCCCTTTTGAGGGATCCTGCAGACCACCAGAAATGCCCATCCATGAATGAAAGATGATGGACATAAAGGACTTGTAAAGGGGCCCACCCTGCCTCTCTTTGCGTGCTTTTCTTGACTAGACCCACTGCCCAATTCCATTCAATTCTTGGATAATGCTTATTTATCTCCAAGGCGGAGTGAGTGGACAGGCCAAACACCCCTCAGGTAAGTTTATTTTAAGAAAATGTGAGGAGTAGGAATTGGAAGAGCTGGTTTCAAGGCCCAGCCACGCTATTCTCCAGCTGGATAAAGTACTTCCTTTCCCCTAGTCCTTGGGAAGGGTCAATAGCTGCTCTACTTACCTCAGTGGATTTGCTAAAGTGAACAAATGAGAAGATGGAATGCTTGCTTATATTAGTATTATTATTATCATCATCATCATCATCATCATCATCTAATTAGAAAAGGAAATAGATACTTACCCAGGTTTGGGGGACTGGACCCCTTCCTTCCTTTCTCCTGCCTCCCACCCCAGGCTGCCCCAGTTCTGCCCTCTGAAACCTGATCCTGCCTGCCCACCTGTGGCTCAGCTCTCAGCTCTGTGGTCCCAAGGGCAGGGCTACAGGGGCTGTCTTTGCTGTGTTACTGAAGCTCCCTTGGGATAGAAAAGAGATAGCTGAGAAGCCCAAGGCTCTAGATGTGCTTGGGGGAGGGAGATTAGTGGGACAGGAACACATCCAAGACCAGAGGGAAATCATCACGTTCTCCCTAGTCATTAGGGCATGTTAACAGCAGTGTGGCTGCTACCCACACTCACAATAGTGCAGTAGCCGTCACCAAGGAGCAGTGTGGACTGGGTGTCATTATAAACTCACGTATCACTTCCCCTGCCTTTACTATGGCCCCTCCACCCCACTCCTGAGGAGCGATAGACTGATTTTATATGGCGTCAACGCAGGCCTCGGGACGCCCATCCCATAGAAATACACCACTCCCCTCACTCCAGCACCCAATGGTCTGCTTTCTGTGGATGCCCCAGGCAAAACAATGGGCCATGAAGACTCCAGGGGATACTGTCACCCTAAAAGACAGAACATCAGGTTTTGCTAAGGATTCGAAGTCCTAGTTTCCTCTATAAAAAGCAAAGTCAAAGCAAGAATTGGGCATTCTAAGAGGAGGAGCTGGTTAGACATGAGCTCTATAAGCTCTGAGAGACAGAGGCAACTCTAAGGGCTGCACCCAGGAAGCTGTTTATTATACCACATTAGGGGAGATGTGCCCAGGTTGGCCTGGTGCTTCTGAGAGGCCACAGCAACCTCCAATAGACAAAAAGCCCAGGGTCTGGTAGTTCACTGCTCTGGCACTATATGCTTCTCTGGAAATGGAGGGCAAGGTATCTCGTATCTCCTCCTTTGGAAAAATAGCTCCTGGCCCCTGAAGAGAACCTCTGTGGATTTTGGGGAGGGAGGAATAGGAAACTCCTACAAAGGGCCTGGCAACTCTCCCTGGGACAAGAAAAATCCTAGGAGATCTGAAGCTCAGATGAGATTCAAATCCCAGATGGATAACTTAATAGCAATGTTACCTTGGCCAAGTCACTTAGCCTCTCTGAGCCTCATCTCCTTAAAAAGACTGTAATAACACCTACGTGTGGGATAAGCGTGAAGACTAATTGATCAAATCCAAGAAATAGCGAAAATGTGCCTTAGGAAGCACACAGAAGTTAGCAAAGTCAATTCCCGTCCTTCAAACCACACATTAAACTTGTTTTAGTCACCTTCTTCACTGCTGTGAGTAAAGAACCCACCCAGAACAATCACAAAGGAGGTTTCAGAGGTCTCAGTCCATAGACAGCTGGCCTCATTTCTTGGGACTGGAGGTGAGTCTGAACATCACGGCAGAAGAGCATGGTGGAAGGAAACAGCTCACATGTTGATCAGAAAGCAGAGCGAGAGCTCTCCCCTTGTCAAATATAAATATATACCCCAAAGGCATGCCCCCGATGACCCACTGCCTCCAGCCACATCCCACCGGCCTTCAGTCACCACTCAATTAATCTCATCAGGTGATTCATTCACTGATTGAGTTAAGGCTCTCATAACCCAATCATTTCACCTCTGAACTTTTTTGCATTATCTCACACATGAGCTTTTGGGGGGCAATTCACATATAAACCACAACAAAACTCTAAAGACAGAGAATTTCCCAAACTGACTACCACCTCATTCCAAAGACCTTAGAGGACAGATGGTCCTATCCGCTGTTTAATCAGGTGTAGAAAAGTGTTCCTGGAAAGGAGGTGAGAATGGGGGTGATGGCAGAGGTCAAGAAACAGAGGCTGCTGGTTTTAAGAAAGTGAGATGCATTCCTTGGACTCAGTGCAGTGATTTGGGTTGAGGTGAGAGATGCCCAGGCTCTGCCAGGCCCACAGGGTCAGGATCAGGTGTTAGAGACAGTCTATGATTTGGGGGAGGGGTTTCCTTTCTGCGGAGAGAAGGATTTGGGTCCCTCCTGGCTTCCCACCTGACTCCAAGTGGGGAAGGAGAGCTTAGCCTCTTGAATGGAGTGTGGTCCTGGGGCCTCCAAGCTGGCACATTGCCCTCCCCATGCCTGACCCTGCTGAAATAACCCATGTGCTGCTGCAGATACCAGACCACACCACACAATGCCAGCTTCTGCTGTCAGTTCTCTAACGCCCAAATCCCAGGAAAGCTAACCCTGAACAGGTGCGCACCTGGCCTCCTTTTCATTCCCAGTGTCAAAGACCTTACTGCCCGCAAAGATGGAATTGCCAGCCATGCCTGCTGGAATTCTAGGGCCTGCAGGGCAGGGGAAGTTCATGCCTCAAAGTGCACAAACACCTCTCCTGGCCTCCCATGTGCATGGCACTGTACCTTGCTCTGGAGGTTCCTCCCACCCCAGGTGGTACCCGTGCATCTGAGCCTCTGTCTCTGTCCTGCTGGCTCTTTGGGTCAAGGCAGGAGGTTTGGAAGACAGTGGGAGGAGGTGGGAAGTTCAGACCTCCCAGAGCTGTCACAAGAGGCCCATTCAGCTCACCCTCTCTATAGCCCCAGCAGGACAAGAGGAGACTCACTCTGGAAGCTCAAGCCTGAGTACACCTCCTGAGTTGCTTAAACTGGCCTCCTATTTGGAAGGACTTCCTATCTCCAAAGAGATGGCCCTCAATTATATGAATTGGTAGTAAGGGTTCAAGTGTCTTTGTCACTCATAAGCATTTCCAGGGATGTCTCCAATGAAATTCCAATCAAATGATCAAAACTAAGAAAATATAGAGGCACATTGTAGCACAGTCATCTGATAAAATACAGAAACATCTTTAAAATATGAATGCAGACAATATCAATACGTGGAAATATGCACAAAGAATGAAAAACTAAAACACCAAAGGAAAGTACACACCAATTGTCCTCCTATCAAAAACTTGCCCAGATATCAACCAGGGTTGGAAATGAATTCTGAAATTCAAAGTTTGGTGGGTACCAATTATTTTGACCTGAAAGTCTAAGTGAATAATTTTTAATGTGTCTCTGACAGAGACCCATTTCCTCTCCATTTACCTTAAAGTCAAAATGAAATCAGAGCCTAAGACCGCCCCGCCCAAAAGGTGGGGAGTCCCAGCTAAGCAGGTAGGGCTGCACCTGCTCATCAACTGTTGCCAGCTGCAGTCAGGCAAAGTCTCCCTCCCATGCCCCCACAGCTGCTCAAGGCCAAGGCCAACCACATTGACATGGAGAAGAATTGTTCAGAACTTCACAGGCCCCAGCTGATGGATCCCCAAACAGTGTTTGGCACAAAGACGGTGCTGAGGAAGGGAGGGAGACCAAGAAAATCATGGAATGCCAGTCTTGAAGGAGGTGACAATCCATTTTCAGCCCTATTTGGGTTGGCACATCTAAGATCCCTTTACTATTAGGAAATGACTCAGTAAACTCCGGTGGCTGCAAACTGCTTTCCCATCAGAGATAATGGATGGGACGTACATACAGAATGTGAAGTGTCTGAAAATCACAGTGCTGAGAGGAAAAAAGGAAACAATAAGCTATAAAACAGAGTGCTTTTATGTAAATTTAAAATGCATACAGTTCTGAGAAACTGTCACCACCAAAAGGAGCCTAAGAGAACATGACTGCTAAGTGTAATGAGATGTCCTAGCTGGCATTCTAGAATAGAGGAGAGTTTTAAAACCAAGGAGCCAGGCATGGTGTAATCCCAGCAACTCAGGAGTCTGAGGCTGGAGGATTGCAAGTTCAAGGCTAGTCTCAGTAACTAAGGGGGATCCTGCTCAAAAATAAATAGGGTTGCAGGTATGGTTCAGTGATAGAGGGCCTCTGGGTTCAATTCCCAATACCACAAAATAAATAAATAAAAATAAGAAGCTAAAGTAATATGCATAAAGCATGGATGTTAGTTAATTATAATGTATCAGTATTGGTTCATTAATTATAACAAATGATCCATACAAATAAATGTAAGATGCTAACGAGAGAGGAAACTGGGTACCAGGTAGGTGTATAGGAACTCTCTGTACTATTTCTTTTCTTCTGTAAAAATAAAACTATTCAAAGTAATAATGTCTATTTTTAAAATGAAAAACAAAATTGCATACAGCAATAACAGTGCTATACATTTTCCAGAACCACGATGCACTGGAATGATTGCCTGTGGAGGGAGTGGGCAGCAAAGAGTAAGGCGAATGTTACAGAAACATGCAGTTCCTCTGCAGATCAGCAATAATAATGTGCCCTGGTCAAGAAGGACAATTAACTCTTCACTGTGAGGTTCCACTACCATCATAATAATTATGATGAGGGGCCTGGGGAGACCGCACAACCTGGAATCCTCATAAAAGGAGAAGAGTTTAAGTGGGCCTTGAAGTCAGAGGTGGGAGCTGGGAGGGAGGAGCCCTGAGTGGTCATACACGAGAAACAACAATCCAGGACATGATACATGCCCCCTCTAACAACAGTCAGCCTCAGAGCTACCCTGTGCCCTCCTGATTCCCAGCCAAAGCCAGGAATATCCAGGAGCAGCCAAAGTGAAACATGCTAGAGAGCAGGGAAGACGAACAGAGACGCTAGCAGAAATCGTGAAAGGGACCAGGACAGACCCATTTGAATTTTAAATTTGTAGTATAAACATATCCCCCATATTGAATAGGGCATACTCATAATAACTTAAAGAAGTTATTCTTTTTTGAGGGGCGGGGGGGCACCAGGGATTTGAACTCAGGGGCACTCGACCACTGAGCCACATCCCCAGCCCTATTTTGTATTTTATTTAGAGACAGGGTCTCACTGAGTTGCTCAGCATCTTGCTGTTGTTGAGGCTGGCTTCAAACTCATGATCTTCCTGACTCAGCGCCCCAAGTCCCTGGGATTACAGGCGTGCACCACGGCACTCTGCAAGAAGTTATTCTTTGTTGTTCTGAAATTCACATTTAACTAGGCACCATGCATTTTTATTCACCAAACCTGGCAACTCTAACAATAACACTGACTCATTGTTACTAAACATTTTAGCTAGTTGCCTTGTTATCTAAATACTTTATTTAGTTGTCTTGTCTCAGCTTCCTAACAACCCAGTGAAGAATGTATTATTCCCTCTTTACAGACAAGCAAACTTCAACTCAAAAGGATCATGTAACCTAGCCAAGGTCCCGAGGCTGATAGAACATATATCATCAGCCCTCCGAGACCACCCTCTTGAGCATGACACATGCCATTTTCCAACTGAGCCCCGAGCAAAGCCTTGACCTCCACTTCCTGAGACCCCACAATAGGCAGATAGATTGCAGTTCCCAAGAGTTCTTTGCATGACCCTCAGAACATACCACTGCCTTGAAGAAACCTCACCAGAACTCCAAATGGAGGCACCAAATAAGCTTTGGGTTTCAAAAAGTGAAAATCAGCAACCCCACAGCAAGAGAGCCCACTCTGCCTACTGGAGGGAATGCCAACCCCAGAGGAGCATCTCCTACCTGAGAGGTCTGGATAAGCAACAGAGGCTGGCACCAAAAGGACATGAGCCCAGATGCATGACATCCACCAGGGGACAGAGGAAGAAAGGAATGATCTCTGGGGGTCCCTCCCAATCTGAGGATAGTATTAACTTGAATCTTACAAAATAGATTTCAGATGAGAATGACAGCTGGACCTTAAGCATAATACCTTTTAAAATAATTATAATGAGCACTAATTGAGTACCTACTATGTCCAAGACATTGGGCTAAATGTTTTCATTGCCCCATCTAATGGTGAGAGATGTAAAAACCACCATTCAGCAAGGCATCCATTATTTTGCAGATAAGGGGACTGAGACTCAGAGAAGCCACTCATTTATTCAACTAACATTTATTAAGCATCTTACTATGTGCCAGACCCTGTCTTAAGTGCTGGGATGTAGCAGCCAACTAAACAAGATCCTTTCTTCCCTGCTTTCAGGGAGCTAGTGGAGAGATAGATAGATAGACAGACAGACAGACAGACAGACAAATTAGATAGATAGATAGATAGATGATAGATAGATAGATAGATAGATAGATAGATAGATAGATAGATAGATAGATCATGTTACTCTAAATAGCAGGGATAAGTGAGGTGAAGAAAAATAAAGCAGGAGCAAGGGACAGAAAAAGACAGGAGTGAAGATATGTCATCAGGGGTACTTAGGGAAGATGTTTGGAAGGAGATAAGATTGGAGCTGAGACCTGAAGGGAAGGATGAGCATACACAGATCTGGACAGAGAGGACCCCCAGCACAAAGACAGGGCAAAGATAACCTAGCCACAACTGAGAAAAGGCTGGTGGCTAGGAATAGAGTGTGGGACGGTGACACAGGTAAGTGAGGGATTTGGAGGAAATAACAAAGACAGATCATTTTTAAACCATCAGTGTGGATAAATGGATGGACAAGTGGATGGATGGATGGGTAGACGGAAAGAAGGAAGAATGGATATGTGGGAGAAAGAATTTCCATGGATTCTCTTGGACTGTCTGCTGACTGGAGGTGATGTATACATAGCTCACAAGTCGGTAAAATATGTCCTATCAGTTCCCCAGAATGTCCCTCAACAGCTCCTTCAGGGAGCCAGAATTGACACTATCCTTAGTAAAGGAGATTCCTTTATCTCCACAGAGGGATTTAGACCCAAAGTTCAGCAGGCAAACCAGGTCTTCATCCCAAGGAAACATTATGGAGAGGGCTACCAGATGAGGCCTTTAGGAGAGAGATTCCAGAAGCAGAGTCTTGCCTTCAGTCTCTAACCAGGCCAAATCCAGGGAGGAGACTGGTACACCACGGCCATCCCACTGCCACCTGGAATCACCTAGGCAGCAATACCAAGACCTTGGGCAAGAAAATCTGGGTTTTCCAGAAAAAAAAAAAAAAAGAAAGAAAGTACCATCTGCCAGGACAAAGCCAAGGCTCCCTGCAGGTGGCACCAACTACCAAGAGCCCATCCGCCCAGAGGCTCTTGCCTTGGACAGCCTCACCTCCAAGTCCTTCTCAAGCTCCAGCCCAGCAGCCATCAGGTTGTGCTCAAACTCCTCCCGCTGCTCCCTCCTCTCCTCCTCCAGGGCATGGAGTGGCCCCAGCTCAATGTCACCGGGGCCCCCAGCGTGGTGTTCCTTGTTTGTCTCCCCATTGGAGATGACAGCCAGCGAGTGGCCAGGAGAGCCTTGGCCCAGGTGTGCCCCGCGTTTCCGGTAGTGGTAGGCGAGCACATAGTCCACCTTCCTCTGGTTGTCGTGGAAGTGCATGCGGCTCAGACGGGCCTCGGAGGACACAGGCTCGTTGGCATCTAGGTAGTTATTGATGACCTGGCCAGAGACAAAAGAACAGGGATTGTGAGTTCCAGTGAGTAAGGGGATGAGTGTGGAGACAGCTACCCTTGTGCTCATGGACACGGAAGTAGACTAGGAAGCAAGTCCCTCCAATCCCAGAGGCCCTGGCCACCCCAGTGCAGGAACAGAGCAGCCTGAGTCCATCTGTCACACAGCCCACACAGCCCTCCACCCACTCGTCTACAGTCTGGACATCAGTGCTTCACCCACACTCCACCATCCTTGCACACAGATATCACCTCCACAGACTGCACACCTAGCAGCAGCAGACCCCAGCATATCCACACTGCCCCCACCCACACACCCACTCCTGCACGTGCACACAGCCACCTCCACCTACATCCCCCTGCACCGCCACTTCTGCACACATGTGAAGGAATCTACAAATACATGCATCTCCCCTCCACGTGTGCTGTGACACACCCACACACACTCACCTCCCTTCAGATCTGCACACTGGCCTGCAAACACTCCATGCATTCACACACACACAGAATACTCACAGGCAGGTTCTCTGGATCCATTGGAACAAAGGCCAATTTCTAGTCACCTGGCCCCCCCACAGGAATTCACTCGACACTCTGCCCTTCACAGGCCCACATCCTCTTCTTCCTCCTCCTTTTCAGTCACTGGTGAGGACCCTGCCAATGACAGCAGCCAATGACAGCAGCAGGAGGAACTGGCTCCTTCTCTCTTCCACTCCAGACTGGGAGGTGGAAAGAAGAGGAGGAGAGAGAACAAGGCGGAGCAGGGCTGAGACCTGCCTCCCTCCCTTGGGTGTTTCCCTGTTTTTTTACTGGTTTGATACCCAGCTGCCTCTGCAGCCACCTGAGAGGTCACCCAGGCAACCAGATGAAGTGCCAGGCACAGGGGAGAGGCTCAGAGTCACAGAGGCAAAGAAGACAGGTTCCTCGGGCCTATGGGAGGAGAGCCAGGGTGTCTGCAGACTGACAGGTGGGATCACCTGGCCTCCCACACCTCCTTTCTGGACCCTCCCCTAACCAAGAGAATCACTGTTGCTGGGAATTACCTCACTTAGAGGGAGAAGAGAAAAGGGCCCTAATAAAAGCCCAGGGTCTCACACAGGTACACACACCAGCCCCCAGCTGGAGGATCCCCCAGGTGAGAAGCTCCCTGGGGCCTCTGTTGGGGTGGACCCACTCCCAGTACTCACTGAGCTGCTGTGGGGGCTTTCTCCACCAGAGGCCTGGCCAGAGTATCTGCTGGAACTGCCCTGTGGATTCTGGGTCTGGGGACCTGGCACCTTGAGGTACTGCTGTCCATTTGGGGGGCCCTGGCACCCTCTGACCCCTGTCCGAGGGCTTAGCCTGCGTGGAGAGCCAGGGAGCTGGGGGAGATCTGTGAGAGGGAAAGACAAAGAGACAAAACAACTTCAGACGAGGGGAAATGCAAGATATTGAGAAACTGAGGCATTGAGGAGGAAAACCACCCACGGCCCTAAGAAAATGGCTCATGTTTTCTTACAGCCTTAGTGAACCAAGTTCACACTGGTTACAGAGGAGTAAAAGGAAATAGGAACACACACACACACACACACACACACACACACACACACACACACACCTCAAGCTGCCATCAGGAGCTCCTTCCAATCATGATCTCTTCTCTGGGGACCAGGGGGCGGTGTGCACGCAAAAGGGATGGAACCCCAGGGCCTGGCGCATGTTAGGCAAGCAGTCCACCCCTGAGACACTGTCCTTAATTTTTCCTTTGGAACATGGGGGTTGGCCATGGTGTCCACTGTCTGGGACCAGGAGAGAGGTGGCAGTATCAGGCAGGCAGTATCGGGGGAGGGGGTCACTGTGCGAATTGATGACAATGGCTTAGGCCTTAGGGCTTCACCCCAGGAAAGCAAGGCCAGCAGCACACCCCCATGGAGAAAGCAAGGACACACAAAGGGTGGATCTACTTGGGGCAGAGGCATCCTCTGGACGGGGGTCAATCCTCCCCAACTCTTGATGGGTCTTCATGGACCTGCTCCTGCCTAAGCCAAGACCTCAGAGGCCCACAGTCCTTTCTCAGCCCTCCCTGAGTAAGCCTTCCAAAAATCCACAGTGAGAGAACAGGGCTTTTTCAGAAAATTCCTGATATTGCCTCCTGGAGGGAAAAGACCCCTGTAGGAGATAGAATTGTGGAATGTTAGAAATGGAGGGGATGAGAGATTAAACACTGCAGCTCCACTTTGCACAGAGGAGACATGAGTTGATCAGGCTCAATATAGTCCCACGTCTGAGAAACACTTTGTAGCAAAGCAGCATGCCAGTGTACCTGGCCTTAAACCTCAGCTTTGCCACTCAGTAGCACTGTGACTTCTGAGCCTGTCTGTTTAGCTGTGAAATGAGAATCCCAAACTTGCAGGATCCAAGTGAGAACAAAAAGAAAAGAATACATTCAAAGCATCCAGATGGTGTGAACCAATTAAAAATAAGTAAATAAATAAATAAAAATAAATGACCTTTAATAAAAAGCATCCAGAACAGCAATTAGCCTCTGAACAGGCAATAAAAGGTGGTGATTATAATTATTCTTCCTATTTTCTTTTTTAAGCTCTATGCAAGCAGAAATAACACCTTAGACATCCAGCTCTTTCCCAAGCACCTGCTGAATGAATGGATGGATGGATGAAGGAATGAAACAACAGAAAGCAGCTGTGCTGGGATTCTTGCAACAGCTTTGGGTCTGTTACTGACTTGTGCAGCAGCCCCATCTGTGCTCAGCTCTCTGCTGGACAGTTCCAGGGAGCCTAGAACATTTGGTCTCTGCACTTGAGATACATAACCTCTTTATGAAGATAGAGTTGCATGCTGGAAATGTAACTGTGACTAGCCGGATAAAGTTCCATAACTTATTCCTGTAGCATGGGCTCTTGTCTGTATCATGGGCAGGAAGTTAAAGCAGGCAGAATTGAGCCCAGAGCTGTTCTTGAAGGGTGGTGGCTTCTGAAAACCAAGGCAGGCCAGGAAGGCCCTCCACAGAGGGAGATCACAGAAGGACAGCACTGTGTGCTGGCAGGGCAACAGGGGTCCTCCAACTCAGGACACTAGAGAGAGGCTTCTCCCCTGGGGCCTTTCTGCATGGCTATTCCCCACCTGGCCCAGGGCAGAACTTGGGACAGAAGGACTCTTCCCTACAGAAATCCTCAAAACCTCTGTTCTGCAAAGCCCAAGGCTGTCTAGACACATAACTGGGCAGGTGATGAGGATGGCACTCAGTCCAGGACCACCCTTCTTTGGCAGCTGTCTTCAGCTGTGATTCAGGGTAGATCACACTCAGAGGCAAACCAAAGCTTTGGTCAGGCCACAGTGCATTAGCCACCTGCGGCTTGAGGCTGACATCCCAGAGCACCATTAGCCATCCTGGCCACTCCTTCCGCTTGCTCACTGCCACATGTCTCACGGCTATCAGGGGACTGCTTTCATGGCAGCCTCTCCACTCCCCAGAAGGTAGAGCACAACATAGTGTTCAGCCATCCTGCTCCATAAAGGCATTTCAAGTGATATGGACACAGATGTGGGAAGACGAGAGAGCTGGCTTGCACCATGAGAGAAGGCTGAAGGGGGTGAGTGCAGCCTGGCCATCAGGAAGCATGGGCCAGGTGGTCACACACCTAGAGGACTCCCTCAGAAGCTAGAAGAAGTGCATTGAGGTCAATGAGAAGTCAAGGCCATTGTACACAGCATGGGTTAACCCCCTGGAAATAACCTTTCATTTGCTATTCTTGCTGTCCTGAACAAGAGATCCCTGAGTGTTCATGGCTATGGCTATCATGAGGGCAGAGTGTGCTCACCCATCTCTATATTAATTAGATGGATTTCCCTAAGGCTCGGACCTGGGGCCTTTCAACACTCTCACTCTTTCCCTGGGTTCTCTAATCCATCCCTGAGAATGTCATTGCCATCTGTGACTGATAATTCCCCAGTTTACTTTAACCCTTGCTCTCTCCTCTAGACCCCAAGTGCACACATTGCCCTGCCTTCTTGGCTTCTATACTTGCATGTTTCAGAGTCCCTCAAAGTCAACATGCCCAAAAGCAAAATGGCTATCTTCTCCCAACAGGATTCTTTTTCAGGGTTCCCCATTCCTATCAATGCTCCATCCTACAATCAGTTCACAAGCCAGGAATCTAGGAGCAGCCTTGATAACCCTCTTTCCTAATACCCTATATCCAATTTGTCAGTAATCCTATGACTTTTACCTCCTAGAACATGAGCAAAACACATCTGTTTTGCACTTCCATGACTCCTACCCTAGTGCCAGTTCTCACCCTCAGCACCTAGATGAGATAATGGCATCCTAACAGGTCCTCCTGCCATCACCCTTGCTCCCTCTCACTGTTCCCCATAATGCAGCCAGGAGGTCCTTATAACATGTCAATCTGGCCAAGACTTCCTTTTGTACAGAACTTTCTGGGGCTTCCCACTAACCTTGAGCTGTAAGACCCTGCACAATAAGGCCCTGCCCACAGCCTCACCTCAATGCTCCCCATATCTTGCTGGTTCCAGCCATACTGCCCTGCTTTCAGGCACCACACTCCCTTGTAGCTCAGATCTTATACATGTTTGTCCATTGGCCTAGAACACACATCCCCTAGTACTCTTCATCTAGTTGTAGGCCACCTATTATTTTGGTCATTAGAAAATTCCCAATCCATCCATCCCTTTCACCCTCAGAGGGATCTTTTAAAATTATTCATCTTTTAAATCCATTCCTCAACTCAAATATTTCCTTCATTGCCAGAGTATAACGTCATTACTATAAAGTAAAAGGTGATCCATATACAGTCCACTTTCCACATCCACAAGTCCCACATCCTTAGATTCAACCAAACATAGATCAAAACATTTGTGGCAGGGGTTACATCTTAAACATATACAGACTTATTTTTCTTGCCAATATTTCCTAAATAATATGGTCTAGCACCTATGTGCATAACATTTACATTTTACTAGGTATTATAAGTATATGGAAATAATATCAAGCATATGGAAGGATATGCATAGATTCTATGCAGTACTGCACCATTTTATATAACGGGCTTGAGTACCCATGGATTTTGCTAACTGTGGGAAGTCCTGGAACCAATTGGCTCTGTGGATACCAAGGGACAACTGTACTCTCCAATTCTGTCCCCACCTGCTCTCCTTCCCATTCCCAATGTCTCTGAAACTAATGTGTTTCTGAAAATTCTTATTTGCTCAATTTATGGAGACCTTGAAGCATTATGATGAATCCACAGATGCACTTCATAAGGGGCCCTACACTTTTAGAGGGTGGGGAGGAAATGAAGAGGAGGGCAGTGTTCTGATCTTCGCCTGCTATTTGGAGGCCACACAGCCTGTCTCAGAGTGGTCACAAGTTGATAGTCTTTTCTCAGGCCAAGAATATAACAATCAGTAAATCTCAAACGGATTTGGGACTGCTCCTGGGGATAGCACAAGGGCAGGTGCTATGGCCAGTGAACAAGCAATGGGTCCAGTTCTCCCTTCCTACTCTACAGCTGTTACAGGACTCAGAATCAGCACCCTGAGCCAAAGGCAAGCCCGGGGAACCCTTGGCTCCTAGTCATGATGTTACTATAATTTTGGAGAAAGAATATATTTTCACTGAGCTTAGATTTTAATTCTATGGTTGGAGGGTTGGTGGGGTGGGGGGGTCATTATTGTATCCTTTTCTTCTAGGGTGAGTGGAATAATACAGCAGGAGAAAAGATTAAAATTCCTTGGGAGTATATGAGCTATGGAAAATGCAAGGAATAATTATCAAATCCTCCTTCAAGGCACAAGTGCCTGTCCCTTCGTCTGCCTCTTCCTACGCTGATTTCTCTGCTCCATCCAGCTGCTCTGCTCCAAGCCCCGACCTTCCTTGTCTCTCCTACCTACCTACCTATTTTCCATCCACTTCCTCCTGGACATTTGCCAGTCCAGGTAGGAGAAGCATTTGTTGTTATCCACTTATTGATCCAAGGAAACTGATTTCCTGCTCCTCCAAGACCACCACACAGATTTTTATCCTCTACATTCTTAAGCTATTTTAGATCAGTGGGCCCAGGGAGGAACTCTGTCCCTTCTAGTTGGAGACTACTCCAACTTTCACACTTAAGAGAGCTGCAGGTTCCTTAGATTGTCTACAGAGGCAGATGAAGAAGCAGCAAGATCAGAGATTTTAAAAGAAGTAAACATAGGCTAAAGGGAGAGGCCTGAATCTCAAAGAAAAAAAGGCAGAGCCCGTTTCCAGAGGCCTCTCACGGCCTGCCCTCTCACTGCCTCCTTCCCAGAGCTTGTCCAAACCTCTCCCCAATTTTGGTCCCACCTTTTCTATCCCTGCACTTTCCCATTAGTTGTCGCGGTCTTCACACACCCATTCCTTCATTTAACTACAGGTTACCTTATCCAAAAAGCTAACTTGTACCAAAGTGCAAAGAGCCCATGCTAACATCCTCCGACAATGTAAGTGAAAATTAAAACATGAGTAAGCCCTACAGATGTCACTAGGGCCACACATTAATGGGGACAGAGGTCATAGCTGCACATGATGCTGCGAGGCAGGAGTTCTGTCTGGGCTCTTCAACTCATGCTGCACTCAGACAGCTTGGCAGAAATCTCCAAGTTCACTACACAGGATTAGAAGAAAGAGTCTTTCAAACAGGGGAGAAAGGAAGGAACCTCTCCTTGCGTTTACACTGGAGGACTAGCAAGAATAAGAAAAAGCTTAAGCAGTAGTTATGGCAAAGAGACCAGAAACACAGTCAGGAACAAGGCATACCCATGCTGGGCAAAGACAGACAGGAAGTGGGCTCACCAGGCACGAGGGTGAAGGGCAAGGTGAGTCATCAAGTCCTAGGAGGTTTCCAGGGCCTCCCAGAGAGAGGACTGTGAGAGGAGGTTTCTGGAGGGAGCTCAGGCAGCAGGGGTTTCCCTCAGAGTTTCCCTCTTGGCATTATTAGTCTCACTGCTAACCACTAGTGAGTGAAATACAAGGGGCCCAGGAAAAAAGAACAGATTCCATCAGCGCATTTCAAGGCCACTACTTCCAGCAAGACCAGATAGGCCCAGGGCGGCTCTGGGGGAGACAGAGCATCTATAGTCTCCCAGATCAAGAATGAGGCAGACCCTCTTGGAAGCCTCAGAGAGACTTGGGAACTTTCCGATTTGAAGGCCTCACCCTGGAACCCTTCTCAAGTACAGATGGTTCCTGACTTATGATCGATATATTTACAATTTTTCAACTTTACAATGTTGTGAAAGCATACCCACACAACCATTCTGTTCTCAATTTTAGTATTCGACAAATTACATGAAATAGTCAATGTTTTGTTATAAAATAGGCTCTGTGCTAGATTATTTTGCCTAATACAAGCTAATGTAAGAGTTTGAGCTCATGTAAGGTTGACCAGGCTAAGCTATGATGTTTGGAAGGTGAGGTGTATTAAGTGCATTTTTGACCTACAATATTTTCAATTTAAAATGAGTTTATTGGGATATGATTCCATTGCAAGTCAAGGAATATCTATATCCTAGAATCGGTGAATTTCATTTCATTTAGAACCAGTATTTATGCTGAGTCTTGCCTTCCTTTTCTGTAAGAATCTGACCTAGGTCAACCAAAATTTGAGGCTCCAGGCTTACAATTTGGCTCTGCTGATCACCCCACTCCCTACCCAATAGGTCTTGCAACTTCCTCTGCTTCTGAATGTCATCAAACCTAGTAGAAGGATGACCCTCCAGTTCCCTCCCACAAAAGAACAATTTGTGGGGCTGGGATGGAGCTCAGTGGTAGATCACATGCCTAGTATGCACTAGGCAGTGGATTCAATCCCCAGGACCATCAAAAATTAAAATAAAAAAAGACTGAAGATATAACTAAGTGGTAGAGCACCTGCCTAGCATGCGTAAGGTTCTGAGTTCAATCAACAGCACCACATACACACACAAGAAGAACCATTTGCAAATCTGCCTCCTCGCCCCTACTTATCAAAGTCTTAGCTCAAAAACAGCCCTTTCCCCTCCCCAGTCCCCAACATTCCTTTCCTGATCATGACATTGCCACAGTTTGCATCCTTACCTCATACCTGGAGAGAAGCTAACTGTCCTCCCTGCCACTAACCCTGCTTCCCTCCCATCCTCAGCTCAGACAGCAGCTCGAGTTACTGACCATGTTACTCCCACCCAACAGCTTTCCACTCTTGTTGGATCAGGACCAAAACCAGTATGGCAAATAGGACCTTTGTGGTCTGGTTCCTGCCTACCTGTCTAGACTGCTCTTTGGCTCCACCCTCATTCACTCTCTGCCTTACTCCTGCATTTTTGTCTTTCCCTGTGTTTCACTCACCATCGCATTCTGAGCACACACTTGGCCATTCCCAGGGAGGGTGGGGTATTGCATATAATATTTCATACCCCTTGTTCATTCATTCCAGAGTCATTTCAACTGCAAAGCATTTCATAAAACATTGGGAAAACAGGCCAAACAGAAAACAATCCTTCCCACCAAGCCCTAGGTGTTCCCAAGAAAGAAAGATTAACACAGAAGGAAGGCAGACCAATGAGAAGGCAACTTTAGGAATGGGAAAGGAGCCAAAGTTGGAGTATAAACAAGAATCTATAGAAGTCAAAGACCTTAGTTCTGCCTAAAGCTATCAGGAAAGGCCCCCAGAGAACATGAACTTTGAAACTCATCTAGAAGAAAGGAATAGGCATCTGCCAATGGGCAAGGAAAGTGGGAAGATTCCAGGGAGAAAATCAGTCATTGGTCTGGTCCTGTGCAACCAATCTCTGGGATTGACTGTTTTGAATTATTGAACTTCTGAGAATGAAGACTTACCCCCTCCTCATGCTCCCTTATCACCCAGAGTTGAAACAGGTGGTCACTGTGGTGGGGCTGGTGGGCTCTGAAAGTAACTCCCTGATTATAGTAAACACTTCTTAATGTGACCTCTGAGGCCCTTAATAATCTTTCTTATCAATCTTTCCAGTATCTTTTGCTCACACGTGCACGCGCACACCCACACACACATATTTTCTCTCTCTCTCTCTCTTCTCTCTCTCTCCTCTCTCTCTCTCTCTCTCTCTCTCTCTCTCTCTCTCTCTCTCTCTCTCTCTCTTCTACACGAAGGTGAACTGCTTTTTCTTATCTTTGATCTTGGTATTGTTCTCCTTTTTACTTCCAAACACCTCTCCCCAACCCTGTAACCACCCCAAATCCCACTGTTAATATGCAGGGCTCTTGATTTATGACAACATTAAAGGATTTTGAGCAGCAGTGCAATGAAATTAACATTATATTATAAGGAGCCCTCTGGCTATAGTGAGGATAAATGGAATGTCAGAGGAAGGATGGATAAATGAGTGGGCAGATGAAGGGAGGGATGGACAGATGGATTAGTAGAAGGGTGGATGGATATATGGATAGGTGGGTAGATGAGTGCATGGGTGGATGGATGGGTACTTGAGTAGATGAATGGATGAGGAGTGGGTGGATAGGGTTTTGGTGTTTCAAGTAAGTGTCATAAAATTCCTGAAACTTTTATGGATCTGGTCACAGTGCTGCTATAAAGTGTCCATTGTCTGCAGGCTTACAGAACAATTTGGCATTCAAATAATTCTATATCTGGTTTTTATGTTTCTCTGCTGCCTAATCCTCCATTGAACAAGAGCACTCCCGTGTTTGTCAGATTTCTGCTGTTCTAAAAAATACTTGAGATAAATCAACTTTAAAAGAGGAAAGGTTTGTTTGGGCTAATGGTTTTGGAGGTTTCCACCCTCGCTCAGTGAGCTCCATTGCTTTTGGCCTGTGGCAAGGCAGCACATCATGATGGGAGCATGTGGTGGAGGAAGCTCCTCACCCAAAGTTGGCCAGGAAACAAGTGAGAGAGAAAGAAGGGCCTGGGGTCTTGGCATGCCCTTGAAGGGATGCAATAACCTAAGTTCTTCCGACAGCATCTCACCTCTTAAAGGTTCCACCACCTCCCAACAGTGCCATAGGCTGGGGCCGAAGCCTTTAACACACAGGAGACATTTAAGACCAAAAATTTAGCAACTCCTCTTTAGCCAAAGCTACTCTCAAACTTGTGCCTTTGCTCATGCGGTTATTCTTGCATGGAATGAATGTTCTCTCTGCCTGCCTAAGTCCATTCAGCTAAAGTATTAGTCCTATGCTAATCCTTCCCTAAATTCTGACATTCAGAAAATTTGCCTCTTATATCTTTGCATGCCTAGCCTAGGACTCTGGATACAACAAGGAGTTGGAAGAGATATAGGGAATTGGGAAATCTTTCCTTTTGAGTCAGTTTCGAACAGGATAGATTTCTCTGTGTTGAACTGAGCAGAGAGCTTCCCTAATAACAACTAAACACTAGTACTATTATGGTTTAGATGTGAGGTGTCCCCCAAAATCTCACTTGTGAGATAATGCAAGGAGGTTCAGAGGAGAAATGATTGGGTTGAGAGAGTCTTAACCCAATCAGTGAATTAATCCCCTGATGGGATTAACTGAGTGGTAACTGAAAGCAGGTAGGATATGGCTGGGGGAGTGGGTGTTGGGGGCATGGCTTTGGGATATATATTTTGTATCTGGCCAGTGGATTCTTCTCTGCTTTCTGATCATCATATACTCTTCCACCATGGTGTTCTGCCTCATCTCTAGCCCTGAGGAATGGAGCTAGCTCCAAACTGTGAGCCCCCAAATAAACTTTTCCCTCTCTACAATTATGCTGATTGTGTCTTTTAGTCACAGTGGCAAAAAAGCTGACTAAAACAAATACTTAACACTTTATATGCACTTGGTTGTGTTCTTAGCAATTTACAAATATCAACTAATTTAATCTTCATACCCTAATAAGGTAGACATCATTGTCATCATGTTACTCATGAGAAAACTGAGGCATTAGAGATGTCAGGTAAAGTCGCTCAAGGTCACTGGCATACTCACAGTCCACACTTCTAACCACACCAGTTAACTAATGTGTGAAAAGGAAAGGGAATAGCTCATATAAGTTAGTAAGTCCTTTCCTGACATTTCTCACCTCTTTAAAAGGCATTTTCACAAATTACATTAACATTCAATTTTCAGACCCAAGATCCTAAAATAATAAAGACCAGGGATATATCTCTCCTTATGCCAGTACTGTGATAGCCTTGTGGTATGTTGAATTGAAATCAGGAAATGTGAGTCGAGTTGTATTTGTTTTTGTTTGGATTTACAGTTTCTATTTCTCTACAAAATTCATTTCAAGAAGTGCTTCACTCAATGACAAAATCTACTAATGAGAGTTGAACAAGTTGTCCAAATGAAACTTTCTCATTGGCAGCCCATCCTACACTTTAGAGTGTGACTGATGAGATTAAGATGTAAGTGTTCCTCCTCATATGTCATAAGAAAATAGCCCGCCTACACCATAATTGATCAAAACTGTTTTGTTACCTCACTAATTATAACCTGTTTTGTAACAGGTTTGCTCTGTTTTCTCTTTTGTTGACATGAAAGAATGTGATGATGCATTGGTGAACAAAATGTAATCCTTCCCCAAACCCCTGCCACATGTTACACACATGCATGCGTGCACACGCGCGCGCACACACACACACACACACACACACATTTTAATGAAGTTGACTGATCCCTGAAAATATTTGTGGGTCCTTCATTGCCCTCCACCACTCATAAGCATCTCTCATCTCTAACTGTCACTTTCTCCTGAATGTAACCAAGTCTGATGGTCTTTTTCATATTCCTGTCTCTCCAAAGGTGGAACAGGTATCTGTTTCCTAAAATGAACTGGGTCAGGCTGGGGTTGTGGTTCAAAATCCAAAATTGAAGCAATTTCATTCAGTGTCTGATGAGGGCTTGTCTGCTTCTAAGATTCATTCCAGGGACGCAAGGTTGGTTCAACAAACAGAAATCAATAAATGTAATTCATCATATCAATGGACTTAAAGATAAGAATCATATGATCATCTCAATAGATGCAGAAAAAGCATTTGACAAAATACAGCACCCCTTTATGTTCAAAACTCTAGAAAAACTAGGGTTAACAGGAACATATCTCAACATTGTAAAGGCTGTCTACACTAAGCCCCAGGCCAATAGCATTCTAAATGGAGAAAAATTGAAGGCATTCCCTCTAAAAACTGGAACAAGACAGGGGTGCCCTCTTTTACCACTTCTATTCAACATTGTTCTTGAAACACTGGCCAGAGCAATTAGACAGACGAAAGAAATTAAAGGAATATGTATAGGAAAAGAAGAACTTAAATTAGCACTATTTGCTGACAATATGATTCTATACCTAGAAGACCAAAAAAAAAAATCCATCAGAAAACTTCTAGAACTAGTAAATGAATTCATCAAGGTAGCAGGATATAACATCAACACCCATAAACCAAAGGCATTCCTGTATATCAGTGACAAATCCTCTGAGAAGGAAATGAGGAAAACTATCCATTCACAATAACCCCCAAAATAATGAGATACTTGGGAATCAACTTAACAAAAGAGGTAAAAGATCTATACAATGAGAACTACAGAACCCCAAAAAGAGAAATCAAAGAAGACTTTAGAAGACGGAAAGATATACCTTGCTCTTGGGTAGGCAGAATTAATATTATCAAAATGACCATACTACCAAAAGTACTACACAAATTTAATGAAACTCCCCTCAAAATCCCAATGGCATTCCTCATAGAAATAGAAAAAGCAATCATGACATTCATCTGGAAAAATAAGAGACCCAGAATAGCTAAAGCAATCCTTAGCAGGAAGAGTGAAGCAGGTAGCATCGCTATACCAGACCTTAAACTATACTATGGAGCAATAGTAACAAAAACAGCATGGTATTGGCACCAAAACAGACTGGTAGACCAATGGTACAGAATAGAGGACACAGAGACTAACCCACAGAATTACAATTATCTTATATTAGACAAAGATGCCAAAAACATGCACTGGAGAAAAGATAGCATCTTCAACAAATGATGCTGGGAAAACTGGAAATCCATATGCAACAAAATGAAATTAAATCCCTATCTCTCACCATGCATAAAACTCAACTCAAAATGGATCAAGGACCTAGTAATTAAATCAGAGACACTGCGCCTAACAGAAGAAAAAGTAGGCCCTAATCTTCCTCATGTGGGAGTAGGCTCCAACTTCCTTAATAAGACTCCTACAGTGCAAGAATTAAACCAAGAATAAGCAATTAGTTTGGAATCAAACTAAAAATTTTCTTCTCAGCAAAAGAAACAATCTGTGAGGTGAACAGAGAGCCCACATCCGGGGAGCAAATGTTTACCCCTCACACATCAGATAGAAAACTAATTCTAGGGTATATAAAGAACTCAAAAAGCTAAGCACCAAAAAAACAAATAACCCAATCAACAAATGGGCCAAGGACCTGAACAGACACTTCTCAGAAGAGGATATATAATCAATCAACAAATATATGAAAAAATGCTCATCATCTCTAGCAATAAGAGAAATGCACATCAAAACTACCTTAAGTAGAGAGAGAAGATGGGAGGGGAAGGAAGAGAGGGGGGATAGTAGAGGATAGGAAAGGCAGCAGAATACAACATACACTAGTATGGCAGTATGTAAAAATGTGGATATGTAACCCATGTGATTCTGCAATCTGTATACGGGGTAAAAATGGGAGTTCATAACCCACTTGAATCAAATGTATGAAATATGATATGTCAAGAGCTTTGTAATGTCTTGAACAACTAACTAATAATAAAAAAATGAGTGATGCAAAATTTATGTCTAAAACAAGAAAAAAAAACTACCCTAAGATTACATCTCACTCCAGTCAGAATGGCAGCTATTATGAAGACAAGCAACAAAAACTGTTGGTGAGGATTTGGGGAAAAAGGTACACTCATACATTGCTGGTGGGACTGCAAATTGGTGCAGCTAATATGGAAAGCAGTATGGAGATTCCTTGGAAAACTGGGAATGGAACCACCATTTGACCCAGCTATTCCTCTCCTTGGGCTATACCCAAAAGACTTAAAAACAGCATACTACAGGTACAAAACCACATCAATGTTTATAGTAGCACAATTCACAATAGCTAAACTGTGGAGCCAACCTAGATGCCCTTCAGTGGATGAATGGATTAAAAAATGTGGCATATATACACAATGAAATTTTACTCAGCAATAAAAGATTAAAAAAATCATGGCATTTGCAGGTAAATGAATGGCATTGGAGAAGATAATGCTAAGTGAAGTTAGCCAGTTCCAAAAAAAAACAAATGCCCAAGTGTTTTCTCTGATATAAGGATGCTGACTCATAGTGTAGTAAGGAGGGGGAGCATGGGAGGAATAGATGAATTCTAGATAGGGCAGAGGGGTGTGAGGGGAAGGGAGGGGGCAGGGGGTTAGCAAGGACGGTGGAATGTGATGGACATTATTATCCAAAGTACATGTATGAAGACACGAATTGGGTGTCAACATACTTTATATACAGAAATATGAAAAATTGTGGTATACATGTGTAATAAGAATTGTAATGCAAAAAAACAAGTACATGTATAAAGACATGAATTGGCATGAACATACTTTATATAAAGATATGAAAAATTGTTCTCTTTTTTTTTTAAAGAGAGAGAGAGAGAGAGAGAGAGAGAGAGAGAGAGAGAGTTTTTTTTAATATTTATTTTTTAGTTCTTGGCGGACACAACATCTTTGTTGGTATGTGGTGCTGAGGATCGAACCCGGGCCGCAAGCATGCCAGGCGAGCGCGCTACCGCTTGAGCCACATCCCCAGCCCCTGAAAAATTGTTCTCTATATGTGTAATAAGAATTATAATGCATTCCGCTGTCATGTATTTAAAAAAAAATAAAATCAATTAAATTAAAAAAATTGATTAGAAAAAATAATAATAAAATAAATTTCTTTTCTTTATAAATTACCTAGTCTCTAGCATTTTGTTAAAGCAAATGAAGGGAAACATTGTACTTTCATTTTAATATTCAGAAGCCATTGTCTAAACAACATCATGATGATTTACTCCATACTCTTCCATACTCTTTTCTACAGTGACTGCACCACTCTACATTCCCATTGAATGTGTAGCAGGGTTCCCCTTTCTCCATACCCTCATGAACATTTGCTATCTCATTAGCCATCCTAACAGGTGTGGGTGGTATCTCATTGTGGTTTTGATGTACATTTCCCCGAATACTAGTGATGTTGAGCACCTTGTAAACAAGCAGAGGTTTCCATCCTAAAATGGAGCTCTGAAATCTCAGCTGTATGCCTGGAATGTCGGGACATACTAACAAGGTCTTGCCACTCTGTCTGGGATGTAACTGCAACATCCCCCAGTACTGTCTGACCTCTAGCAGTTCTGTTCTGATCTCAGTCTTATAGAACCTTCTCTCCACCAAACCCCATATATCTCATTCTATGTATGTGAAGCCTCACTCTTAGACAAGGACTCATCAGCGGTCCCCACAGAGACCTCTGGAGATCTTTGTTCATACAGATTCCTCCTCTCTTGTGTCTCTCCCCATAATTTACAACCATCTGTTGCTCCCAGTTTCTATCTCTGCCTCCTCAATGGGATGTCCTTCTATTTGGAATCCAGAACCCTGGGCCCCAGTCAATAACCTGTTCTCTTAGAGCTCAATTTGTTAGTTTCTGTTCTCTCCACATTGTACTTCTGTGCTGGTAGTTATTCAATGGTGGAAATGATAGATTCGTATATTTTGCCCAGTTATAATTTATGGCAGAATGCCTCCTTCATTATCAATTATTCCAACATTGCTAGAAGCAGAAGTTATTGCCAGTCAGGTTTTTAAGCAGGTATTTTGTGAGCACAGCGCTCCAGATGTATATTATTGGCATGGGCCAGAAATGATACCACTAGTATTCATTCAGAACTGATCCTCTAGGATGCGGGTGAAGCTCAATGATAGAGTACTGGTCTAGCATGTTCAAGGCCCTGGGTTTGATCCCCAACACAGGAAAAAAAAATGAGTTCTCATACTTTGGAAAAGGAATCCTTTTATTATTTTTAAAGAGAAGATAAGATCCCAACTTTAATTCTGGTCACAAGGGAGAGGTAAACTATGGGAATACCTACAGGCAAAAAAAAAAAAAAAAAAGCCAAAAGACTTTTTATTTTAAAACAATGTTGTGGCTCAGGAGGCTGAGGCAGGAGGATCACAAGTTCAAAGCCCACATCCGCAATTTAGTGAGGCCCTAAGCAACTCAATGAGATCCTGTATCTAAATAAAATGCAAAAAAAAAAAATGCTGGGGATATGGCTCAGTGGTTGAGTACCCCTGAGTTCAATCCCGTTACCAAAAACAAACAAACCAAAAAAAAATAAATAAATAAAAATAAAAACAATGTTGTGTTTGCTCAAGAATATGCAGACTCAACATAATCATAGCTCTAGAATTCACTACCACAAAGCACAGGAGAGAGGACTTTGCCCAGAAACCTCCCTGCTCATCTTTCACCTTTTTAATTTTTATCTATCCAGTCACTGAGCACTTAATATGTTACAGACTATAGTAAATGTCAAAAATGAGTGACATCCAGTACCTGCCTTTGCGCGTCTCTCCCTACCTGGAGTGTGCAAAAGTGTGAGGGGATGTTGTAAGTCTGTCAGGTTGGGAGAAATTAGAGGAAGGCCCTGCTAAGCAAGACTGAAGTAAGGGTATTTGACATGGATGATACCTCAGAGGACTGAGTTACTGTATTCATAAACAGAATTATTTATTATTACCCACATTGATAGTGAAGGATACTACAGAAGTTAAAATAATGCTGAGCTAGCTGATATAACAAATGCACTGAGACACAAATAATGAGCAAGACATAGCAATGTTCGCTTCTTGCTAAATAGTCCTGGGTTGGTTAAGAAGTTGGTGGGATAGCTCTTTTCCATGTACCTTTTCAGGAACCCTGGGTGATACAGGCTCTGCCAATTTCAACTGTGACTTCCACAACATCCCTGTGAGTTGTCATTCCAGTTATCTGAAGGGGGAAAGAGCGAAGAGGTGCAAGCACAGAGGGCTTCTATGGGCCAGGATCAGAAATGGCCCATACCACTCTGCTCACATTCTGCCAGCTAGAATTCAGTCTTGTGGCCATACCTAGTTGTAAGGGAGTCTAGGAAATACACTCTAGCTGTGTATTCAGGAAAAAAGGGAGAACCTGGGATTTTGATAAGCATTTCAAAAGCATATGTCATAAAGACCTATCAAAAATGGTAAGTTTAGTGTGACATAGTCATATTTAATTATACCATATTAAAGTTACAAATTTACCCATAAAGGAGGTGAAGGGGAGCATGGGAGGAATGAAGGAACTTTGGATAGGGTAAAGGCGAGGGAGGGGAAGGGAGGGGGCATGGGAGTAGGAAAGACAGAGGAATGAGATGGACATTATTATGCTAGGTACATGTATGAAGACATGAATGGTGTAATTCTACTTTGTGTACAACTGGAGAAATGAAAAAATTGTGCTCTAAATATGTACTATGAATTGAAATGCATTCTTCTGTCATGTTTAACAAATAAGAATTGATAATTTTTTAAAAAGTTATAAATTTACATAATTATCTCCTTGAGTATGTTCTAAGAACTTCAAATTTCAGCACCCAAGACAAGGCAGGGTATGTAATAATTGCTTATTAAACAGTTTTTGAATGAATGAACAAATGAATGGTGAAAGAATAGTTTAGATCTTAAATGTCTCCAAAAGCCCATGTGTTTCGTGCTCAGCCCATGCTGTTATTAGGAGGTGTTAGAACCTTTAACCTGCTATTAGGAGGTGGCTTTGTAGGAAGTCTTTAGGTCACTGGGGCATGCCCTTGAAAGGGATTATGGCACCTCAGCCCCTTCCTTGTCTCTTCTTTTGATTCCTGGCCATGAGATGAGCAGTTTTGCTCCATTCATGCCTGGAATGTCGGGACATACTAACAAGGTCTTGCCACTCCAGCTGGGATGTAACTGCAACATTCCCCAGTATTGTCTGACCTCTAGCAGTTCTATTCTGATCTCAGTCTTGAAGAAACTTCTCTCCACCAAACCCTATATATCTCATTCTATGCATGTGAAGCCTCACTCTTAGACAAGGACTCATCAGCAGGCCCCAAAGAGACCTCTGGAGATCTTTGTTGATACAGATTCCTCCTCTCTTGTGCCTCTCCCCATAATTTACAACCATCTTGTTGCTCCCAATTTTGATTTCTGCCTCCTCAGTTCAATGAGATGTCCTTCTATTTGGAATCCAGAATCCTGGGCCCCAGGCATGTAGACCTGCATGATGTGCTACTTCAGCACAGACTCAAAGCAACAGGGCCAACTGATCATGAACTGGAATCTCCATGCCATGGGGGAAAATAAAACTTTTCTCCTTATAAGTTGATTATTTCTGGTATTTTTTTAATAATAACAGAAAGGTGACAAACATAAATGGTGAGTTTGCAGGACAGTAGTAGTAGGCCAACAGATTTAGTTGCTTCTTGAGGTTCTTCCTAGAATGTCACATATCTATGCTATTAGTTTAGAATAAGTTGCTTGCCTTTCTGTTTCTTATGGCAGGCAGACTTGCCTTCAGGTCATCAAAAACTGTACCAAATCTTGTAGGTACAAGTTAACTAACTACATTTTGTGACATTTAGCATTGGAATTTACTTGGATGTGTGGAACTCACTCCTACCCCTTCTGATTCTTAAGCGGGTACTGTGTTCAAGGCTCTAAAGTATCATTTAGAAGTTGGGGAGCCAAGCTGAAGCTAATGCAAGTGGAAGGTCCTACCCCTGATTGAGATGCACACCACTTCTATAGCCAGGAAGCCAAAGCACATTCCTGGGTTGCCAGGCATGGTAGCTTCTCCTCTTCTCCAGAGATAGGCTTCTCTTGCTCCTGGATTCATGTAAAACCAAAATAACATACAACTTCACACCTATGAGGATGGTTGTAATCCAGAAGGTGAACAATAACAAATATTGTTGAAATTGTGAAGCAATTGGAACCCTCATGAATTGTTAGCAGGAATGTAAAATGGTATAGCCACTTTGGAAAGTACTCTAACATTTGCTGAAAAAGCCAAATATACAGTTACCCCAACCATTTTTCTCCCAGATATAGACTCAAGAGAAATAAGAGAAATAAAAACATGCACACACAAAAAAACGTACAAAAGAGTTCCTAACAGCATCATTTATAATAGCCAGAAAGTAGAAAGCCAAATTTTATCAACTAATAAATGGATAAACAAAACATTGTATATCTTTACAAGGGAATAGTTTCCAGTCATAAGAAAGAGTGAAGTAATGATACATGTTACAATATGTGGCTAAACTTTAAAATCATTTTCCTAAGTAAAAGATCCAGGCATAAATGCCACATGGTGTATGGTTCCACTTACATAAAATGTCCAGAATAGGCAAATGCACTGGAAAGAAAGTTTATCAGTGGTTGCCGTGGATTAAGGGGATATGAGAAAGGTTAGTGACTGCCAGCGAGTATGAATTTTCCTTTAGAAGGATGAAAATTTTCTAAAATTAGATTGTGATGATAAGTGTACAAGTCTGTGAATATACGATAAATCACTAAATTGTATTACACATAACAGGTGAATTTTATGGTATGTGAATGATGTCAATAAAACTGTTATTTTTTAAAATGGAATTCCTTGAAAATTAGAATCGCTTAAAATAATTCATTGGATGAACTTAACAGCAAACTGGAAGAGGCAGAAAAAGTATCCATGAAATTAAAGACAAATCAATAGAAATTATCTAATCTAGAGAACAGAGAACTAAAGATTGGAAAAAATTTCACTGAGCCTCAGGAACTACTGGAACAATATCAAACAGTCTAGCATACATGTGACTGGAGTTCCAGGAAAAGAAGAGAATGAAAATAGGTCAGAAAAATTGTTGAAAGAATATTGGCTGAAATTGGATAATATACAATAACTTTCAGATTCAAGAAGTTTAGCCAACTCAAGTGAAAAAAAAGAAATACAAAGAAAACCACACCTAAAAGGAGGTACAGGTACATGAAATTGACCAAATAATGTTATATGCATGTGTCATACAAATGTGTCACAATGTATCCCACTATTATGTATAGTTATAATGTATTAATTTAAACTGATTAAAAAAGAAAGCCACACATAAATGCATCACAATCAAACTACTGGAAACCAAAAATGAAAATAAAAGCTTGAAAGCTACCAATTTAGAAAGAGATTACACATGAATAAGTAATAATATTAAAACATGAGTTAAGGTTAGCTTCTCATCAAAACAATAGAGATGTATTGAGAGATTCCTAGAGTGCTGAAAGACAAAAAAAAAAAAAAAAAAACCTGCAAGACATTAATGTACGTCCAAGGAAAATATCCTTCAAAAGAGGTGTTGAAATGAGGACATAAGCTGAAAGGATTTGTCATCAGCAGAAATGCACCTCAAGAAATACTAAAGGATGTTCTTCAGGCTGAAGAGAAATGATGACAGATGAAACATGGATAAGAACAGCCTCTGATGGAAGTGTCATGAAAAAGATTGACAGTCACTGGTCTAAATAGACTACTAAATGGTTTTCTATACACCATAAGCTACTTCTTTTCCAATTAGAGTTTTAACTCATTAATTTGTTAGGATATGAATCTAATGGTCTGCAAACAATATTTTTTTAAAAAAAATAGACTAGAAAAGAATAAAACAGAAATTTCTCTTTTCAAAAAATGGAAACAACATAATAAATCTTTTCTGATAAACAATACTATTAATAAAGCTACAGTTCATTATGTTGGGCAATGTCTTACATAAGCATCACTATAACATTCTTCTTAAAGTTTAATGTTGATGAACTAGTCACCTCTTTTAAGATGTGACTAAAATAAATTATATCATTCTCATTTATCAAATAAATGAGAATGATATAATTTATTTCTTTTCTGACCTGGCTGTCAGAAAACTCACAAATAATTTTTTTCTCAATTAATAGCTATTTTTAATTTAAGTTTTCTGATGTAACAATATGTTCTCAAGCCTGCTTGGACTTGATCCAACTAAACAAACCAACCATGATGATTCCAGGTTGGAAGTAGTGTAAGGTACAGCCTTACCTAAAATATGACCACAACATTTAACTAATCTCTTTCAAAATTAATATCTCCCCACAGAGCCCCAGTTCCACCCACTTTTCCCATTCTGAATTATTGGCTTTTATATTTCCTCCTAATGACCTAATATAAATAGAGTAAAAGCAACAGGGTGAGTTGCTGTGGGAAATATGAGGTCCAGGGTCAGATCCAAGATTAAATTCTGGGTTCACCCTTCAATGACTGACACATGAAAACAAGCATATCTCTTAACCTTTCTGAACATTATGTTTCTCTTCTCTGAATCGTTATAATACTGATTCCCAAAGTCAAGGTGAAGCAAAAATACTAGCAGCATCTAGTACAAAATAGATGTTTGATAAATAGTAGTCTTCCCTTTCCCTAATTTAATGCCAAGAACATATGACCTGAGCTGCAAAATCATGCATGGTCTGGCTCACTCTTACCACTCACCCTCTTGGTCATTTTGCTTCGGCCACTTGGCTTCCCGCTATTCCTTGGACAGCTCATGTCCTTTCCTGTCATCTTGGAATCCTGGAGTCTTTCACCTTTACTTCTTTTGCTAGATCATACTCCAGAAATCCATGGTTTATTCCTTCATTTAATGCAATCTCTATTCAAAATCATCTCCTCAGAGAGGACTAACCAACAGATCAAAAGTACAGATTGATTCTACTTCATCCTAGATTCCCATCTCTAGTAGTCAAATTTCTGTTCTCCATGTGTTCTAGAATGTCATCCACTGGCTGGGACAGGCTTCTCTTAGCCAGCAGAAAAGGCTCACAGGATGGTTAGATTTCCAGAAAATCATTTTCTCATTAGAGAAAAGTCATGCTTCACTTTAGACTTTATGAAAATAAAAGTTGGAAAGCTACCAATTTAGAAAGAGATTACACATGAATAAAATAATAATATTAAAATATGAGTTAAGGTTAGCTTCTCATCAAAACAATGGAGATGTATTGAGAGATTCCTAGAGTGCCGAAAGACAAAAAAAAAAAAAAAAAACCTGCAAGACATTAATCTACATCCAAGGAAAATATCCTTCAAAAGGTGTTGAAATGAAGACAAGCTGAAAGGACCCGAATGCCTCTTTTTTTTTTTCTTTAAAAATATTTTTTTTAACTTTTTATTTTTTTATTGTTGGTTGTTCAAAACATTACATAGTTCTTGACATATCATTGCCCTCAAACCTTACCCTAAGATAAAAGACAGAAGGCACACAGAGAAAGGAGACTAGAACAGGGGTTAGTTCCTAGCTCCTCTCACAACCTCTTCAAATAGCAAACAAAATGGCCCCAGGGCACAACGAGGCAACTCAGCAGAAGAGGTTTTGGGAAAGAACCTTTTCAGGGCCTTAGTTCCCAAAATGATAGTGTATGGCAAGACAGGTCAGAGGAACAAACAGACCCTGGATGTCCAGCAGCTGGGGCACAGTGACAGAAAGACTGGGCAAGGGCTCTGATGTCTGGTCCCAAAGACAAAATGCAGACAGGTGGAGAGACCAAGAGTATCAGAATAATCTGGAAGAGCTCTCTCACCTTGCCTGATACCCTCACTCCACCACTTGCCTTTGGGCTGAGATCTTTACCTGGTTCAATGGGACCTCCTGCCCCAGGCCAGGGTTCACATGGTCCCTAGGAGTATGACCTATGCAATGCAAACAAAAGCATCAAGACTACCACTGACACCTATCCTCGGTTCATTGTCCATGCCAAAATAGTGAGCATCTCCCTACTTCATGGCTTTCTCAAGAATTATCAGAAACAAGACACCCAATAAAATCTCACTCCAGGTAAGTTTAGCCCTGCCCAGATGCATCTGTCTATTCACTATAATTTTGAAGGTGCAAAGTAACATCTTTATCTCCATATTTACTACAATCTACTTTTCTTACAAGAAACATCCCTGGGCAAGCAATTCCTGTGTTTTCCCACGCCTGGTGTAAAATGACTAATATTGAAGCCCTTTATAAAGGTGGGTTTGACTAAGGACTGGATCTGTGAGGCCACTCTGGGGATGCTCTATCTTCACCAGTCTGCTACTGAATTAAGCCTGGCTAGCAGTTTACTTCCCTCAGACTCTCTAAGCAAACGTCCCAAGAACTGTAACAAACAGAGGCAAAATTATTGAGATAGGAATGGGGGGGGGGGAATCCCTGTGAGGTGGCCACACCAGTCCCCTGCCTCCTGATCTCCCTTCCCTCTCCTTGATGGGCGTGAGTCTCGGGAATTGTTCAGGTGCCCCTCATCTTCCCTGCTTGGGAGGAAAGGGGTAGGTTTCTCGCACCACCGTGTACAGATTCTCTTGAGGTAACCAATTCCGAAGGCTGAGTTAAATGCCGTCTCCTTCGCCCCCTCTCTCCTAGAACACACTGAATACTCAAGACCAGGGTCCCCGGCTGGGGAAACTCACCGCGCAGCCCCGGGGTAGCCATGGCGCGGACTCATGGGAGGCAAAACCCGACTGCCCCGCGACCGCGTTGGCTTCTGGACAGGCTTATACCGCCACGGGGCTAATTCCATCACCACGGCTCAGCTCAGTCTGGACGTGCCCGCCCCTTGCCTGCTGCCGCCTCCGCCTCCCCCTCCCCCCTCCCGAGTCACCCGGCCTTGAGCAGCGCAAGTCTGAGCTGTTGCTCTCCCTGCTGCGCCCTGGGCGCACCAGCGCTGGGAGTGCAGTCCCGCGGTGGGGTTGAGTCTGAGACATGCTCTTTCTGAAACCGAGAGGCAAGACAGTTCCCGCTGCCTTTGCTTCTAGACCCGAGGAGGCGCTTTGCAATCTGGTTTGGCGTGGGAAAATTCAGCCAGATTATCTCATGGACCGTCTAGTTGATTAGTTTCCAATCCTGCCAGCAAAGCGTCCTTCCAGCAGCCCCAAAGAGTCATTCACTATCCAGAGATAACCAGGGATGAGAATGAGAGCCGCCCCCTGAACAGTAGTAGGTCCCTGTGGCACACCTGTCCTCACTCTATCTCACCACCAGCTATCCTCGCTTTTCTCTAGATTAAAGGAAGAAACTGAGCTGGGGATGGGGAATAGATGTACCTGAGACATGCATAACAAGAAAAAAGGCAGCAAGAGGCAGGGAGAAGGATAGGTTTTATAAGAGTTTCTCCATGGGATCTAGGACGGGATTAAGGAGGATTGTGGAGATAAATCATGGGATCTCCATTCCCAGAAAACAAAAGGCGTGCCATCTCTAGGATGGTCTAGGTGCCTGGCCATGGGCTGAGGGATAGAAAAGGAGTCAGCCAAAGGGCGATTCTAGATTGTGGAATCTACAAGATACTCAGAGGTATCTAATTCATTAATAAACTAATTCATTAATATCACCAGCCCCCCAAAATGAAAAAGATTATGTTAGTGTCTAGTGTGCTATTTGTGACCACTGACAATAACTCTGAAGAATTTTTCCTCCTTTACTAATAAGGTGGGCTGGTGATGAGAGCTCCACACTTTATAAATGAGAAACCTGAGGCAGAAAACAGAAAGTATAAGAATACAGAATAAATCAAGGGAAGAAGTGAAGGAAACAAAAGATATTATATCCCACCCTGGGGGGGGGACTTTATTTCACTCACTCCAAGTAATAAAGGTTGATATTCATATAGGAATTTCTCTTCATCCGGCAGGCTTCTTGATGGTTTACTGAGAATAGTTATTTTAGTCCTAAAATAATTCTGTGAGATAATTACTGCATTGTGCCCATTTTACAGATGAGGAGACTGCAGTATAAAAGGTCAAGCGACTTGCCTCTAAGAGGTGTGGTAAGTTCCAAGCAGGCAGCCTGCTCCAGCATCCCTGTTCCTAACACTTTGCTATTCAGATTGTCTCTCTCCCAGACAATACCCTTTTCCTGTTTACTTCCAGGGATGCGCCTCCAAATTGTTTCAATCTCAAAAGGATTGGAACACTTTCTACCACTGCTCCTTTATCCATTCCTTTTCTCCTCTCCCTCTAGTCCCTGTAAACTTCTCCCTTGAGACTCCCCCTAAAACACAGGCCTTGGGGGACTGTTATCTCATTTGTTCTAAGGGTAAGCATGAAACAGGGACCTTTCTAAAAAGCCTGCTTTGGCTTTTCTTCTTTTTTTATCATTTATTTTTAATCTGTGGGTGGACACAATACCTTTATTTAATTTTTACACAGTGCTGAGAATCAAATCCAGTGCCTCATGCATGCTAGGCAAGTGGTCTACCTCTGAGCCACAACCGCATCCCCCCAAACAATTATCTTGATGGTAATAGTTTTGGCACAGGATATTAAAAGGTATTTGGCATTTACTAGGATGTTTCACTACTAGCAAAGTTGAAGGTTGCTCTCACCCAGGAGGGTCTTTTACAGCTCTCCTGGTTTTGTTTGTTTTGTTTTGTTTTTCTTGTGATTAAACCCAGTCCTTGTGCATGTGAGGCAAGTACCCTACCAACTGAGCTATATCCCCAGCCCCATTTTATAGATATTCTATAGTTAGTTCTTCTACAACTTCTCCACTATGTGAAAAGTGCATATAAATATGGAAATCATCTTGTGCTGTCTGGCTTTTATCCTTAACAGTGAAATGCTATGTCAGTGCCTATGAGAAGTTCAGGCCATCGAAAAACTGACAACCTATGCTGGAGAGACAGCTCCCTGCCAAGCAGCTGCCTCCAATAACACCCTGTCCCCAGGTAAAGTGTTAGGCGATCAGTCAGAAGAGTGACAGTTAATTCCCTGGATCTAGTTTCCTCTAGAGAGAACTTAGAGGCCCCTCAAAGTTGGGGGGTCAGGGGATGGGTAGAGGGATGACAGCCTTTGAATTATTGAGTAGTTATACAAAACTTCTATCCTTTTTTCCTTCCCTCTTCCCCACTAAACTCCCCACCAAACCTACTCAGCACAATCTATTCCATTTCCCTGTACCTTGGTTTCTCTTGAGGTTAGTTCCAGGCAGTAACAGAAGTGGCAGAAACCTAGGAATGCAGCAGTCACTAGTTCCCACGATAGCAAGGAAAGAATCTTCAAGCAGAAGAGATCAAGACCATGTGGCTCTGGTGCAGGGGCCTGGGACTTTTTGGATAGATGTCAGAGCACTGGGTTCTGAACCTGGCCCTGTCATTCAGCAGTTATGTGACCTTTGGAAAGTCACTTGAATTCTCTGAGCTGTTTCATCATTTGTATAGCAGTGGGGGAAAGACCATGGATTATATGACATCGAAATTCTTTTCAGCTCCAACATTCAGTAATTTCAATGAGTTGAGTCTCTCCTGGGTTGATTTAGAATGAAACTAACTTTTCCACCAAATTTCTGTGGCACACTCAGGATATTCCCTTCATTCTCATGGGCACCCTTTCCCCAACCAGAGTCTCCACCATCTTGCCAGCATGCACATGTAAACTTTTTTTTTTTAAAGAGAGAGAGAGAGAGAATTTTAATATTTATTTTTTAGTTATCGGCGGACACAACATCTTTGTTTGTATGTGGTGCTGAGGATCGAACCCGGGCCACACACATGCCAGGCGAGCGTGCTACCACTTGAGCCACGTCCCCAGCCCAATTTTTAATAAATTTTAAGGAAAGATAATCTTTAGTTGAGAGTGCCCATGCCAGTAAGTAATTTGGGGACTAGGTGATACTTAGTGTTATCTACAGCTATTCCCACTAAGGCTATCTGGGGCACATGGGGTGTTGACACCTAGTATAAAGCATTTTCAGCCCTTAGAATGAAAGAAATCCCTAATGTTCTGTTATTAATCTTAGAGTCACTTATTCCCACTTTGGGACTTGATTTCTCTACTTTTATTCTTGTCCCTTCTTACATTAGAACAATGCACAATTACCTAAGGACTTCCAGGCTTTATTTTAGGGAGTTTATTTATCCCCACAAGCCCATGAGTGAGACCACCACTTCGGTTTTCCAAATGAGGAAACCATTAATGAGCACCATTAAGGACCACATAGACGAGCAAGGGCCCTGTGTGGAGCCCAGGTGTGCCCCCAAGTCTGGGACTCATCTGCCATGGCTGAGCATGGTAGGACCATGCTCCCATACCTGTCAGCACCCAGATTTCACGTGGCCTTGGTCCTCAGCAGCTCTCTTCCACAGATCAATAAGGACATGCAGGAATTCATGTCACACCTGGTCAAACACCTCCACAATGCCAGCCACACTGACAATTGCCCATATCTATCTTGGCAGAATCCTGGTCCCAGGATCCACCCCTCTGCTATACCCAGAAGTCCCTCAACTCATAGAGTTGAGAACTCAATGTTTCTAAGCAAATCCGTTCTACTTCAGGCCACTGGGTTGAGTTTCAAAAGTGGCCTGCCCCACACTGTGCCCTCCCCAGCCCATGGAGGTAGAGACACTACTCATTCCCTTCCATGGACATCGGATCTGCAGTGTTTGAACTTGGGGCCTCTGCTTTCTCCCTCAGAACGAGTCTCAGAACTCAGTCCTATCCTATAGTTGCCATCTCGGGATTACAAACAGTGCACCGCCAGCCTATGCAAGATGAGAGCTTGACTTTTATTGTGGGAACCAGAGCAGTAGTACAGACGACCGGGCAGCACTTTGGCTGGCCGGGCCAAGGAGGTCAGCAGCAGGCATCCATGGCAGTTGTAGCAAGCCTCACTTGCTGCACTTCCGGGGGGAACACCTGCACTGCCTGGCATTGAGGATGTCATGGTACACAACAGAGCCATTGGTGCAGAGCAGGGGCACATGCATGGGCTCTGTCTGTGTGGGTGAGCAGCAGGAGCACTGGTCCTGTACATCCTCTGTGTCGATGGAGTACACAGCCTTGCTGGCACATTTGCCCTGAAATGGAGCAGAGAGGCAGGACATCAGGAGGCTGGAGAAGTCTGGGGTAGCAGGACTAGGGACAGCCTATGTCTTCCCCTTATTCCTCCAAGCAAGGCAGGCCGTGCCTCACCCAGGCACACCCAGGACAGCTAGGCAATTTTTAAAGGTAGATCTCAGGGAAGTCTGATATTTCCTCTATCCTATGTGCACACCCAAATCCCTCTAGCTTCAATGTTTATGCACCTTTGAATGTTCTTTAGGAAATGTAGCCCAAATCTTCCATTTAAAAAAGCTCTTCATTCTCTTTAAAGAATTTATTGGGCCTTTCTTCTATGGTCAAAAGTTCCTAGTTATATAATAAAACATTTACTTAAAAAACACTTCAAGTTCCTTTCCCCTCTCCTTGTGATTCTTCCAGATCCTTCTAGTATGTAACTGAAGAGACATGTCCTTGTCCTGGTTCAAACAAGGAGACTCAGCCCTCACCACCCAGGCCTCACTGAAGTCAGAGAGCCTTACCTGGCAGTAATGAATGTCCACTTCCTCTTGGGACTTACAGTCTCCCACTTTGACATACTGCACCCTGGCAGTGATCTCTTTGCAGTCAGGCTCCTCACCTGTAAAACAGGTGAGAGATAGAGCTTGGGGGCTGGCTGGGGTTCTGAACATTCTTCAGCCCCAGTACCCTCAATGAGCTGGAGATAGGCCCATTTCACAGTCAACAGATAACCAAATCCAGCTGCAGGAAGGAGAATTAAGTTATCCTGATACACTTCTGCTGTTCCTGACCCTTTAAATTCAGAAATACAGTTACTGCTGGATTTAATTCATTTAATTGTAAAATTTAATTTCAGAAGGAGCCTAGATATGCTGTAATTCAGTGGTGTAGATGGATGAGACTCACTTTAATATAATTGTAGACTTTAAAAAACATAATGGCTGGAGCAGTACTCTCAGGCTATAATTACATTCACATGCTAATGGGCAATGAAGTAGCCAATAAATAAAATGATATTAATTGATGTTTTGATATTAAATCCATTCCTGCCTTTGGGTCAGAGGAAAGGCAAATGTCAGGCCACTTAAGGGACTCACTGACTCTATGGCAGCTAAGAAAATCCCAAGGAGCCTTCATAGAGTCAGTCCTCTTTTGGGGTACTGCTATCTTCAGGTTGCCCCCGTGGGTTCTCTTACATGCAAGGTTTAGTGGTCTTCAAACTGAAACTCTGCGTGGCCCACTAAGGATTCTAAGAGTTAATGCCAGCTCATTATTACCATTGGGACAATGGGAGGTTTCCATTCCGGGACAGCTCCAAATCTAAGTCAACCCTAACTATATGTTAACCTGCTTCCCAACTTCCCAATAATTTCATTCTAAAGGCTAAGGCTGCCAATGACATGAAGAGGATGAATAAGGAAAACATATCTGGGTAAACATGTAATTTTTTGTAGATATAAATCCCTGAACATGGCTTGTTCAGCCTCCTGAACACATCAACCAACAAGAGCTCCTTGTTACTGGTTTTGTAAATAACAGCCTCCTAACCAAATTCCATGTGCAATATAGAGAATTCATCTCCTCCGATGATTTCCTGACTTCACTTCTTAAACCATTCAGAAGGGAATTGTAGAAAGAAATGCTTTCAGAGTGTCTTATACTCTGAAAATTGGTTACAGCAATTACAGGGGCTATCAGAGTAAGCCATCAAGAAAGGAAGGAATGATTGAATACTGAAGGGATTCACATTTTCACTCTGCTTATCTCTGCCTGAAAGTAAGCAGGGTCTATGAATTCAAAACAAAACTAAAAATAAAAAATAAAAGATATTAGTCCAGACAAGTAATTCTAAGCTACTTGTTTTCATGAACACAAGAATGTGTGGGAATTAAACTGTCTGATGTGTATCTCCAAAACTGCTGCTATGCTCTATGAGTGATTAGAGTCAAAGAGTGAGACATGACAGGGCCCTTGAATCCAGTTTGCTCCTACTTGACTGCAAGGTCAACAGGAAACATGAATGAAGAAAAGGGGGTAATAGACCTAGACCAGCCTCATAAATCTTTGAGAGCAGACACTATGTTGCCTACGGCCCCTGCAACATGCAATGGACTATCATTAGTCATCCAGTGGCTTCCCTTTCTCTCCAAGACAGCATCGCATGCAATGAATAAGGTGTGTATGAACTATCTGCTCTGTCAAGATCATGGATCAAGAGTGCCTGTCTTCATGGAGCTTGTTGGAGAGAGAAGATATTCTCTCGTGGTTAGTTCTAGTAGCAAAGGCACAAGTGGCTAGAGACAGTAAGGAGTTTGGAGGAAAGGTGAGAAGAGATTACTCCACAGGTATTTGAAAAGAGACTTGAACAAGGGGCAGTCCAATAACACTCAGGGAGATGAGGCTGTTCCCTGCAGAGTTGTACGCAATGATTGGCTGGTAACCAAGAAATATCTTTCTGGAATAAAGCTTGCTGCAAAGAACAGTGCCTGGACTTGGTATAATGGGTTCCAAAGGACAAACTTCCAGGAATGTACTCACATGTGTCACAGCAGGTGCCTGGAATTTTTATAATTTTCCCCTAAGGAAACAGCAGAGTCATAGATTAGACACAAATAGTTCATAGTGGACAATTTTCCAGTCACTGCAGATCATTTCCTAGCTCTGAACTCACATCTTTCCCATCACACATGTGAGCCCGTAGCCACCCTACCTGACCAAAAAGGAACTATTTTGATTATTTTGAATTTTCTTCCAACTGAGTCTTCAGGAAGATCCTTCCCAAGGAAACAAAATTGGTTTGATCTCTCACCTTCCTATTCAAGAATCACAGATTCAACTTTCCTCAAGTGACAGACTTTAAAAAAAATCCTATACTGCAGAGAACTTTTCCTCTCCATCAGGCTTTAATTCTGTAATTTCATCAATTCTTAAACTAGGTCAGAGGTCTGCCTTGGATGATGGGAATAAGAACTGGGCTGCATGCTGTTCAAGAGGACACTATTCTTAGAGTCAAAGATTGAGATAGTCAAGACAAAAGCAGGGTCTGAGCTGCAATTACTCACTCCCTCAGCCAGACACTTGTGTTCATCAAAGGGTGGGCAGCCCGTGACCCTCTTCTCCCAGATGTACTCTCCTCTTTCGTTGACCTTGCAGAAGTGACTATCACAGCCATCCTGGAGTGTCTCGTCATGCTGAAAGGAAAGCAGAGGAGAGGGCAAAACAAATTCAAAGACAGTGTTTTGGGTTAAAAAGTCACTCCAAACCAGGGTCTTCACTTGGGGTTGCTGAAGCAATTTGGAGAACTATGGAAGGATAAGACAATGGACGTAAAATTCCCACACTCTGGATACAGAATAGAAATGGAGTTTGGTTTTACAACTTGTTTTCTATAAACAGGGATGCATAAAGTGGAGGATTCTATTCTGACCATGCAAGTGGTTCAAGAATGGAGACAGAGCAAGAGTAAGCTGGCTAACTGATAAAGGAACAAGAGATTAGCCAGGAGCATCAACCCTCAGCCCCACCTGCTAATTCTAGCTTTCATAGATCAGAGTTGATTCCCCCTGATTGACTGTCTGATCTCACAGTCTCTCCAGGCTATAGAAAATCTTACAGACCCATCAACTCAGACAGAAGGGAGCAGGGGCTGGGGAGAGGGAAAGCAATGGAGAGGTACTGGGGTTTGAATTAGAATAAGATGTATTCCATGCTTATATAGTTATGTCAAATGGATTCTATTGTCATGTATAACTAAAAAGAAGAACCAATAAAAAATCCTTAAAAAATGAAAATCTTAAAGATCCATCAATTTCAATTCATGAGGCTATATGCCAACTGCATTCTTGCCAAGCAGAGCAGCAAGATAGTTAAATAAAAAAAAAAAAATTCCGTGCCTCCTACAGGTCATCTATCTTTTCTTTATAGAATGAGAAATAAATAGAAAAAAAAGCCAATATTAAGCCCCAATTAGTCCCTCTTTCTTAAAGAAAAGAGCCCCAAATAGAAAAGAGCCCCAGATGGTGATGAGAGGGGACCAGATGGTGACATTACAGGGCCCCTGAATCCAGTTTGCTCCTACCTTCAGCGTCATGATCTGTCCTCCTCTTAGCTGAATGGTGCAAGCTGTAGGCAAACACTTTCCACAGCATTCTCCTTGAGTCTTCTCTTCCCTGTAACCCTATATCCATGGAAGAAAGCAGACACAGTTGATCTCCCCAGAACATCCCAACTACAATTAGACTTGCATGGCTGACCCTTCATTTCCTATTCAGCAATTCCACCCGGAGTTCTGAAAGTCAACATCCAACTCTAACTAGCTTTTATCAGTTCTCAGTCCCCCAGACAGCATTTCTTCCCTTTATTTAAGTATATTTTGCTCAAATTATAGCAGTCTGACCTATTAAATTAGACCTCTCCCCTGAACTTCAGACTTACATATTCAGTTGTTTACTGGATGGTTGTTTATCTTATTATCATCCCAAGACTTATTTCCAAAGTTAAACTTAATTTTTGTTCCATATATCATCCCTTTCCAGTCTTTCTTATCTTGGAAGATGGTGTCATGAAATAGTTGCTCAAACTGGAAACACGGAAGTCATCCTTCACTCCTCTATTTTTCTCACCCCCTCCCCACTCAGTCATCACCAATTCTTGCCAAAAATTGCATCTTAAACTTATCCACTGCTTGTCATTACCAGTATTTGCTATCATCTAGTCTAAGCAATTATCATCTTCCCACTGGACTCTGGTAGTAGTCTTATTTTGTCTTCATACCTCCATTCTTGTCCCCTATTGTAGGTCACTTACACCTCCTAGAATGACATTCTTAAGATAGGCCTGGTCATGTCACTCTCCTGCTTAAAACCCTTTGGATAGAGTTCTGATTCTAGTAGGGACACAGTAGCTTGTATTAGACTTACTCTCCTTTAGATAACAATTATAAACTATTAACAAAATATTTAAAACAATTATTTAAAGGCATTGGAAGATGACCAAAATCAGGAACAAATGGTAGGCTATTTGATCCTTGAAAGAGGGAATCATAATGCACAAGATTCATATTTAAATGGCTTTTCCCTTCAGAGAAGTCTGTATGGCTCTGGGCAGCTGGAACTTAAGCAGGAAACTATACTTGCATTTGTCTGAGGACTCAGAGGGAAGAGTTTGCAGCTGCTAGAAAAGCTGGAAACTGAAGGAGAAAAAAATTAAATAAAAGAGGGGGGGGGAGACTGAAAGCGGAAGGCCCCAAATCTGCATGTAAACTTCCCTCCAATCTTTGCTTGATTTCTTAGTTATATATACAGGGAAGCCCAAAATAATCCAGGGACAAAACAACACTGGACAACAAAAGGACTTGAGTAGAAATGTCAGCTGCCACACACCACAGGGGAGAGACAGTATCTGGAGTCCAAATTCTACCAAGTTGGAAAGGCTAGGTCAACACCTTAGGTTTCTATTGAAATTTCATCAATACCAGGCCTTAAGAGTGAAGACCATTCCTCAGGACCAAGATATCTGCCCTAGAACTAAGAGAAATGCTGAACTAGATCTCCCTACTGTAGTTTTGAAAAAAAAATTAGTTGTAAATGGACACAATACCTTTATTTTATTTATTTTCATGTGGTGCTAAGGCTCAAACCCAGTGCCTCACACATGCTAGGCAAGTGCTCTATCACTGAGCCACAACCCCAGCTCCCCTGACGTAGTTTTTGTTCCAAGTGAACCATCAAAACCTAACCACTTGCTAGTACCAAACTTCACATTCATTATGGGAGAATTGTAGAATTAAGAGTCTCTTCAATGTATCTTGTACCAAGGTCTAATATATAGTAAAACATTTCATGCAAACAGGGGTCAAAGATGGCCAACTAGAGGAAGGCTATACCTTGCAGCTTCTCGGTGACTCAGGATTCAAACAGTGGGAGTACTGCTTCTCAGCAAGATGGGTGACAAGAAGGAATTAACAGAAATGCAAAATTGGACCGTCAGAGACTCAGAGACCCAGAAATTCAGGTGCTTTGAATTGAAGACAAGAAAGAATACACTGGAGTCAACCCAGAAGCACCAGTTTCCAGCAGAGGGGAGAGGAAACAAATAGAAAGAAACACAGTGGACAAATTTGGCCCAGGAAAACCTGTAGAACAAAAAATAAATCTGAGCTATACCAGAGGCTACACAACGAGCTGATGCTTGAAAAGTTCTCTATGTTTCTCAACGGGCAAGCAGAGAGCTGAGGCAGGAGCCATCTAGAAGATGCCACGCTGCAGATTGCTGCTGTGGTATCCCAGGAGATCACAGTAAATACTACCATACTGTTCCAGCTAGCACCTGCCATGTGGCTGAGCTACACCTGGTAGAATGTGATTGAAATAGGCATAAAGACTGTATCCTGGGGATACAAGTCAGAAACACAAAGGAAAGGGCAGCTTGCTTTCTCTTTGAGTCTGTGGCTCCTGTGACCGGCTGAAGAGGGTTAGGGAAACTAAATGGGCATGCCTAATTTCACTTGGGGATGAGCCTGGGAAGGCCATATTTGTGGGTGGTAGAGTATGTGGGACTTGTGGAGGGTGGGTCAACCAGCCCTATGAGTAGAATTATTGGGAGGCCCCTGAAACTCAAAACACCCAACAGAGATCAGCATCTGCCTGGCCCTAGGGGTGTGTTGATCTCATCTCTCCAAAGCAGATGCCATCTGACAAAATTCTAAAGAATTTTAGAATTTTAGATTCTAAATGTTAAAAGTCTAGCCACCAGAATTTCTCATTTAGAATTCTGCTTCAGCCCCACCCTGGGAATAAGTACATCAATACAGTCTGCCATACAAAATTCCAACTGCATTAATCCCATTCCATCTCTCCTTATGCGGGTGAGATGGAAAGCCCAGAGCTATTTAGCCCACTGCAGTTCCAGACTACTCCAGCTGGCAGCTCAGTGAGCAACACAGAAAGAGGAAGGGTTTGACCATCGCCAGCCCTTGGGGTGTGTAGCCCAAGGAGAAATGGAAAGAAGGCAGTCTAGCATAGGAAGTACACATCCATCCTTACAGACAGTTTTGACCACCTCAGCAGAAATAATTTTTTCCACATTATTTTCATGTTTCAGAGAGGGAAAGGGAGAGAGAGAGAGAGAGAGAGAGAGAGAGAGAGAGAGAGAGAGAGAGAGAGAGGGGGGGGGGAATTCTTGCTTAATTTGCTGCTTGGATACACACACACACACATTTGTTTCTTCTTTTCATTTTTTCTTTTTAAGTATTTATTTGCTTTTTTGCTTTGTTTGGCCTTTTGAGGATTAAGGGGTTTTGTGGGGTTTTTTGTTTTTTGTTTTTATTTCTTTTGTTACTCTTTCTCTTCTTCTCCCTCTAATATTCAAATTCTCTTTTTCCCACTTTCTCCCTCTCTTTTTATATATTTTGCTTCTTTTATCTATGTTTTCTCCTCCTTCTTTGTATTTGTTGACCATTTGAATTTCTTCTTTTGAGAAATGTACCATTTATTGATTCAGTTGTTTTCTGGGATTTCAGATTGCTAAATATTTTTTGAATTAAAAAAAATTCTTGATATAATCCCCTCAAGAAGAGTAACTGGCAATGAATTTCAAATTTATGTATGACTATTAAAAAATAGACAGGTTGAAAATAAAAGGGGAAAGATGCAGCATGTAAATTACTAAGAATAAGAAAACTGAGAAAATTACAACTGCAATGTGATATCTTATCTCACACCAGTCAGAATGGCTATCATCACAATGATAATAATAGTAATAAAAATGCTAACAATGATGTGGAAAAAAAGGGACTCTTATACACTGTTGGGGAATGTAAATTAGCAAAGCTGTTAGAACAGTATGGAGGTTTCTCAAAAAACTAAAAATAGATCTAACAGATATCCTACTTCTGGGTATACAGCCAAAGAAAATGAAATCAGAATACCAAAGAGACTTCCATGTTTTTTGCAGCACAATTCATGGCAGCAAAGATATGGAATCAACCTAGGTGCCCATCAATGGATGAATGGATGAAGAAAATTTGGTAAATATACACAACATTCAGCCATAAATAAGAATGAAATCCTGTCATTTTCTGTAAAATGGATGAAACTGGAGGACATGCTAAGTGAAATAAACCACACAGAAAGATAAATACCACATGTTCTCTCGCACATGTTTTAAAAAAGTCTATCTGAATGTGAAATAGTGATGACTATAAGTTGAGAAGGGTAGAGGGAGAAGGTAGATAAAGGAAGATTGGATAATAAGCACCAAAACCCAAGTAGAAAGAAGAAATAGTTCTGGTGTTACCCATCAGTATAATGACTATAGTTCATAAGAACCTAGGGAGCATTTTATAAAGATCTGGAAGAAAGGAGCTCAAAGTCTCCAAACATAATATGTTAAGGAGTTGGGGAGTTGGAAATGCTAATAACCTTAGTTAGTTGATCAGTGACTGTCTTATGCATGTGTTGAAATATCATGCTGAATCCTACTAATATTAATGATATTTAGATTTTAAAAAGAAGGTTGATATAGATACCAAAAACAGTAGACTTTAAAATGAAGAATGTTACCAAAATTAACATATCATAGTGATTTTTAAAAGAGTACATTTATCATAAGACATAAGAACCCTAAATGTTTATACTTCTAAGAGCACAGCTTCATAATTTATACAGCAAAAATTAATATAATTACGGAAAGGAATAGGCTAACTCTCAGTCTTTCATTGGTGATTTTAATGATCTCTCAGTAATTGATAGGACAAGAAGGAAAAAACATCAGTAATGGTTTAGAAGATTTGGAGAACTATGCCAATCATAATGACACTTCTATACCTCAAACTGAAGAGCACATATTCTCAAAATTCACATTAGAGTTTTTCCCAAGATATATTAAATTCTGTGCCAAATACATGGCAAAAATAAGAAATTATATTCTACAACCACATTAAATCAAACTGATATTAGTATGGATAAAGTATTTAGAAATACTCCCTCCCAAATATTTGGAAATCAAATCAAGTTTTTTTTTTTTTTTGCACCAAGGATTGAGCCCAGGAGTGCTTAACTACTGAACAACATCCTCAGCCCCTTTATTTTTTACTTTGAGACAGGGTCTCACTAAGTTGCTAAGGCTGGCTTTGAACTCAGAATCCTCCTGCCTCAGCCACCTGAGTCGTTGGGATTACAGGCACGTGCCACTAAGCCCAGTGAAATAAAATAGTTTTAAATAACCCATTAATTAAAAATAAATAAAGTAAAATAGAAAATATTTTAAACTAGCGATAATTTTAAAAACATAAAAATCTGAGAAGTGCAGTAAAAACATTCCTTGCAGAGAAATTTATATTTTTAATTCTTACATTAAAAAATCATGATTTAAGCTTCCATCTTAAGAAACTAGCAAAAGAAGAGCAAATTAACCAAAAGTTATTATAAAATAGGGTGTAATAAATATTTAGATCAATAAAATGAAAATAAATATATAAAAGGAAAATAAAAAGGGAAAAATTAGAACTTCAAAAAGACTGATAAACATGATAAATATTTAGCTACACTATTCAAGAAAATAAAACACAAATTGTCAAAATCAGGAACAGTGGAGGAGGCACAACTATAGATCTCACATATATTTAAAGTACAAAAATGAAATGTTATAAACTTTTTATACCAATTAATTTGAAAACTTATATGATATAGATAAATTCCATGAAAATTTACCAAAGCTTACTCAAAAAGAAACAAAAAACCTGCTTAAATCCTTTTCTATTTAAAAAGTTGAATTTTCTATATAAACATTCCCACATGAAAAATCTTCAGGAGGACTGGAAAGCTTCATTGGTGAAATCTATCAAAAATTTTAAGAAGAAATGATACCAATCTTATACAAACTCTTTCAAAAATAGAAAAAAAGGAAACACTGCCCACCATATTTTATTGAATTCAGCATAATCCTGATCAAAAAACCCAACACAAGTATTACAAGAGAATAAAGTTTAAAACTATCACTCTTTGATCATAGACATAAAAAACCTTTAACAAAATATTAGCAAATGAATCTAATAGATGTAGGAAAGGGTAACATATCATAACCAAATGGGATTTATTAAAAGAATGAATGGCTGGCTGATCATTTTAAATCAATCGATGCAATCTCTCATGTTAACGAAAGTTTAAGGGGAAAACCATTTGATCATCCTAATACATACAGGAAAACTATTTGACAAAATTCAAAATAACATTCATGATAAAAACTCTAAGCATGATAGGAATAGAGGGGATTTCTTTAATCTGACAGTGAATTAATTCCCCTTAAGGTCAGAAACAAAATATTCTCACCATTCCTCCTGGATACCATACTAGAGGTATTAGCCAAAATGACCCAAGAAAAATAAACAAAAGTCATAAAGACTGCAAAGGAAGAAGTAAAAACTGTCTTTATTTGAAGGTGTCATAACTGTTTATATACAAAATCCTTAGGAATCTGCCCTCATGAAAAAGGAAGGAAGAGAGGGAGGGAAGAAGAAAAGAAGGAAGGCAGACAGGCAGGCAGGCAGCCAGCCAGCCAGCCAGTCAGCTGCCCAGCTAGTCAGATATTAGTTCAATTAATTAGTGAATTTAGCAAAGCTGCATAATACAAGATGAATATGCCAAAAAATATATAAAAGCATTAAACAATAAGAGCACGAAATTTTTTAAATTTTTCATTCATTTATAATATCATCTAAAAACTTAAAATTCTAGGGAATAATTTAATAAAATAAGTGCAAGACATTTATACTAAAAGATCACACACTACTACAAAGAAAAGTTAAAGAAATCTTTTATAGTTTTTATGGGTCCCTACAAAATTCATATGTTGGAACTTAAACTCCAAGGTGATGGAATTAAAAGATAGGGCTTTTTGGAAAATGATTGAAAGTTCTGTTATCATGAATAAATAATTGTTCTTCTAAAGAGACTAAGTGGAAGGTGCTAGTACCTTTTGCCCTTCTGCCTTCTGCTATGTGAGAACATCACAAGAAATTTTCACCTATGGGGAACAAGCTATGTACTATATCTGCTAACATCTTAATTTTAGACTTTCCAGACTCCAGAATTGTGAAAGAATACGTTTCTTTTCTTTAAGAATTACTTAGTCTCAGGTATTTTATTATAGGTGCACAAACAGACTGAGACAAAAGCCTAAATAAATGGACATAAACTTATGTTTAAGGATTGAAAAACTCAAATGTCTTTAAACGGTCCATTCTGTCTAGATTAGCCTATATATTCAATACAATCCAGCATATTTTTGAATCTTAAAAAAATTGACAAATTGACTAAATTTACTTGAAAACAGAAATGGCATGAGATACCAAAACCATCTTGGAAAAGAACAGTTGAAAGATGTGTATGATCTTATTTCAAGACTTACAATAAAACAACAGTAATCAAGACAGTGGTGTGATGATAGGAAAGACAAATTAATCAGAGGATCAGAAAAGAGATCAGCAATAGATCCATATGGATAGATACACTTCATTTTTGGCAAAGGTGCCAACATCATTCAGTGAGGGAAAGGATCATCTTTTAAGAAATGGTGCTGTAACGACTGGATATCCATGTGGGGAGGAAAAACAATGCATCTTTATTCCTACTTTACAACATCTACAAAAACTAATTCCTGATGGATCCTAGATCTAAACATAAAATCTAAGATAATAAAGCATCTAAAAGAAAACACAAGAGAATATCTTCACAGCCTTGAAACAAAGATTTCCAAACAGGTTATGAAAAACACTCACCATAAAAGGAAATATCCATAAACTAGACTTTATCAAAATTTAAACTTCTGATCTTCAAAAGTTACAATTAAGAAAAATAAAAACTGAACCACTGAGGGAAAAAAATATTGTAATAATGAACTAGTATCTAAAATAAAGAAAAAACCCATATAATTCTGTAATAAAAAGTCAAACACCCCAACTTAAAAATGATTTTTTAAAAAAGATTAAACCATCACTTCACAAAATGGAAATAAATACATAAAATGCTTTTACATCATTAGTCAACATAAAAATGCAAATTTAAAACACTCCAAGATATCACTCCACAATGGCTAAAATTTAAAAGCTTGGCAATAGGAGGCTTCTCCCGGAGAAGGATGTTAAGTTTCCACTTATATCTACACTGCTCTCTGTTGTCTCCCCAGCAGCTGTTACTAAGTGGGCACCCCTGAGTTCAGCTAGGAACTTATGGATGGTGGCTTATGGGGAAAGCCTTTCATCTGTATCTGCAAGGGAAGAAGTAGCAACTTCCAGACACAGCATTTCACTATTTTTGCAAAAATGCTCCCAAAGTGGGAAGACACCATAAGGTTGCCAACTTTTTATTCTGCAGACTAAGAGTATTTGAAACAATTTTAATAAGGTAAAAACTGTAAAACTACCATCAGCTGTCTCATCATTTGGTAAAAATTAAAGTTCTTAATTCTTCTTACTCTCTTCCCCTAAAAAAATGTAATCTCAAAATAAAATTTAAATAATGAATTTAGTTCTGAGAAAAACTAGCTCTGTTGTCATTCTTGTTCTCATTTTGCCACACAGAAGAATTGCCACTCGGAGAGCCACACACTGGGGTCTGGAGGTCTTTCCAGTAAGCATCTCTTAACAGGTCAGTTTCAGCACCCAGACAGAAAGATGCATCACGAGATCAAGGACAGGCATCAGGAAGCTTGCTCGGAAGTGAATTTAAACAATTTGCTCCCCATAAATCAAGCTATGAACTTGATGTGTCTTCAGGGAGTTGGCAGTGGAGGAGACCAGTGAGGTTTGAGCTCGGCACAAAAGTAGGGAGACTGGACCCCAGCCAAAAACACCACTTTGAAAGAATACTGCTGGAGTTTGAAAGCCATGAGGTAGTGTTTCAGTTGTGAGCTTGAAAGTGTTGTGTTTTAAAATGCACAATTCCTGGAAGGTGCATGACCGAGGTAAATGAGAGAAGAAGAAAAGAGATGGAATAAGCATTGAGTGAATGTGAGTGATTACGAGTCAAACTGAAGAAATCAAATACGGCTTCAATGAGACCAAACTTCATGGGAGCTTGGATTTGGGCAATTTTTAGTGAGTGTTAGAAGAGACTCGGGAATGCCCACCCCTCTGTGGGGCCTGAATAAAATAATGGACCAAATCTTTACAAACGAAATGAGGCGGCAGAGGCGAAAGGAGGAGGGGGCTATCATGGGAAGGGGCAGGGCAGTGGAGGAAAATCCACACACCCAGGAGGCAGAGGTCAAGTTGAGCCAGTAAGAAAGGGAGAGTGGAGTGATGGGAGAAGAAGGAAAGCGGAAGGGAGTGCAAAATAGGAAGCCGGACAGTGGTTTTCCAGGTATGGCAGGGACTTGGGGAAGGAGGAGAAGGGAAGGGAGATGCAGCAGCACAGAGTGAATGCAGGAAACAGACTCTCCCACACCTTCTCTGGAGGGCAGACATGGTGCAGACCGAGGGCTTGTTGGAACACTGCTGGACTTTCCAGCTGCTGCCAGCAGTGGCTATGTGTGGCACATGCCGCCATATGCAGAAAGGGGTGTTGCCACATGGACTTTGACCAGAACATTCAATCATTGCAGGAAAGAGCAGCTTCTTCTCCTACTGAGCCAAGCTCCCAGCCAGCCACAAAGTTCTCTTGTTTAGCCTAATTAGCAACTCACTTAATCCTGCTTCTCCTGCCCCATCATGTCCCTTTTCATGTGTTCCTCTGGCTGTCATGGCCCTTCCGTCTTATCTCCCCCTGCTTCCCCTTTCTGATCTTTGCTTCTGTCTGCCAGTTGTTCACTATTCCCCATCCTGGAAGGTCCTCCATTCAACATTCAACCTATCATTCAAGGTCATCTCAGGGTCATTCTCCTCCTTCTGAGTGCTTCATAACAGGGCAGCCTCTCTTCCTCATTTTCTTGAATGTTATCTGCCAAACTTCATCTTTATCACTCAACACCACAAATCACCTTTTTCCTGTCTCCCTGTAGATATAAGCATTTTCTAGCCTGGGAAGCAATAGAGGCCTCACAACTCAGACGATGCTAAGACTTTAGTCTGACAGAGGCCATTCAAGCAGACCTACCTTGACTTAATTCACAACAGCTCCCAAACCCCTGGTGGTCTCACTGAGGCCCTTCATAGCAGAGGAGCATACTAAGTCCTGTTAAGGATGATGAGCTAGAATGGGGCCGACTGAGTCAGGTTTCAGCAAAGTTTGAGAGATGCATAGAAGGAAGGTTAATCTAGGGGTTCTCAAGAGGGAAGAGGGAGAAACCCTACCTGGAAAGATATCAGAATGTTGCAGGAAAATAGGAAAAATGCACAAATCCAAAAAAGGCCACGAGTTTAGATTTAGAAACCTACACCTAGGCTAGATTGTAAAGGTGGATCTCTCCAAAGGCCCAGGAAGGTACTGTGCCACCTTTTGAACACCAGAGGGCACTGTGAGGAAATTAGCAGGCTCTCCCTCCAGGTAGAGGGCCACAGCCCCCTCTCCTTCAGGATGGCTCTGGTGTGGACCTCTTACTGTCTTGTCGCTGCCTTGATTGTAGTTCAGTGGACAACCAAGGTGAAAGGAAGGCCATGTAATTCCAGACAGCATTATTTCATTCCATATCAAAGCCCAGAATATTCTAGGGGGTTGTTTTAAACACATACAAGTGCTAAGTGCTATGGAGAACACAGATGTAGAACCGTTGTCCCTTGTCTTCATAAGAACCACTATTAAAAGATTAAAAAGGGTTAGAAGTATGACTCCGTAGTAAACTGTAAAGCTGTTCTCTAGCATTCAGGAAGCCCTGAGTTCAATCCCTAAGGGCATGGCATCTGAGGAGGGGGACGGAGAAGGAGGAAGAGGGGAGAGAAAGAGAGGGACTGAAAGTCACCAAAGTGCATCTCTGGGAAACAATTATAATTTAGTCTAAAAAGGAAGCACCCTCATGACCTCCTGGTTCCCACTCTGCGTCTTGTCCTGTCCCCATCCCCTCCAGACATCCCTCTGTGCTTGTGAAGGCCTCCTCCCGGCCCCTCACACAGCCCCACCTGCTGCTTTACACAGGTGAGGGGGAGAAGCCCCACCTCACACTGCCTGAGTTATGACTGTATTCCAGGTATCTAGCTCAGGAAACGCCTCTCACCACTGGATTTCCTAAAACAGCAGAAACCCCAAACACAGAGCCTGAGGCAGAGCTAAGGACTCCTCATGAGTTTCGGTCCTGCCTGCCTACATGGAGCTCATGACATCCCAGCCAGGTGGAACTGAACATCATCATTAAAATGGTTGAGATTGATGGTACCCCCCAACACACAAATATGTACAATCTTATATGTCAATTAAAATTATTTAAAATAAATAAAACTAAGATACAATTAATATCATCAATTTTCATCTACCAAACCAGTAACCATGATACACTAGAAATCACCTTATGCAAGTATTTAGATTAAGCCTAGTCATGACTTGGGAAACAGGCTGAAATATTTTAAACCACTTAAACACCCTATAAGAAAAGGTTAATTGCACTCTTTGAGAGACATCCATTCAAGGAAATGTTCTGAGGAGGCTTATACAAGTGTCTGATAAGAATTTGTTGACTAATTTTGAATGTTTTCAAGGAAGAGTAATGATGTTTCTTCAATGTGTTTTAAAAGATACAGCAGAACTGTAAATACATGTCATAACACTCACAAATGCTGTTTATTTTAAAAACACAGAAACAAAATGTTTAAAACGTATAAGGCTAAATTATAATTATTTCCCAGAGATGCTATTTAGGTGGATAACTTTTAGTCTCTCTCCTCCTCGCCTGTTTTTTTCTTTTGTGGTAGTGCTGGGGACTGAACCCAGGGCCTTGTGCATGCTAGACAAGCACTCTAACACTGAGCCACATCCTCAGTCCTTTTTAGTCTCTTCTTGATGCTTGTCAAAGATTGTCCATAATCAGAAAATAAGGCAAGGTTTATTTAAAGACCCCAGTTAGGTTCCATTTCTCAGATCCCACCATGTCCAGCACTACCCTTGGTCCCCCAGATCCTTCCTTACCACGGGGCAGGGCTCACAGGTGGTCTTCCTGCACTCCAGCTTGAATCCAGAGATGGCCCCCACCTGCGTGGTGCAGTGGCAGGTTGTGCACACGTCCACCATCACACTTTTCCCAGGCTGGAAGCAGAGACAGCAGGGTCAGCTTCCTCAGTATTCCGAGCCCCGCCCCCGTCCACCTCATCCCCTTAAGCCAGGGTCTGCCCATGTGTCCATGGCTTCCTGAGCCATCACGGCATTGCTCCTCCTGTCCTGGTGGCCCACTCCCTTCCTGCCCTCCCACCTTGAGCCTGGAGAAAATAACTGTGAGAACTTTTATGCCAAAAAGGAAGCCAGAGCAGTGGGAGAGGGGACACAGAAATGTGCACGGTGACTTTAGGGTGCTTCTTTGTGGGCACAAGAAATGCCCACCTGCCTGGGGAAAGTGAAAGCATGACAGCAGGACTGGGCCCCAGAAAGTGGGGAGGACAGTCCAGCTCCAGGTGCCTAGAAACCCACAGGCCATACAAAATGCAGCATGGGGTAGTTCTGACAGGTCTCTTTCATTTCCACTTCAGAGTGACTGGGTTGCCCACCCTGAATCCCCTTCCCTGTCCTCTCCAGAGAAGAGGTCAGCAACTTACCCCAATGATGGTGCCATTGAGCATACAGGCCTCCACAGGCTCTGCAGGAGAGAGAAGCACAGAATGTGAGTGCAAACACACCCTCCCAAAACCAGGCACAGGCCTGTTCCCCTCAGGGACTTCCCTGCCACCGGCCAGCCTCCCTCTGCAATCTGCTGGTCCTTCTGCTGGGCCAACTCCCATGCACTGTGGGTCCCACAGCGGCCTCCTTTCCCACATCCTGGAAAGGAAGCAAAGGGCTCCCTGGTTCCTCCCCACCCGGCCTGCAGTGAGAAGAGCCTCATGCATTCTCAAAGGATGGTGCTTGTCTATGTGAATTTATACTTAAGGTAGAGATGGGAAGGTGTTTGAGTTTATGAAAGAGTAAAATTCTACTCTTGGAATTTTCAGTCCCAAGAGAAACTCTCATAGAGAATTCAGAGCAAAGTGATGGCAAGCATTGGGTTTTGTTGCTGATTCCATTTGTTCTGCCAGCTGGGTTAGGGGTGGCCAGTTGAAATACTTTTCCCTCAGTGAAGCAATGCAGCATGATTGAAAAGATGATCTCCAGAATCAGAGGAGCCAGGGGTCAAATCCCAGTTCTACCACTCAATAACACCATGACAACTGTATGCAGTAATGACCAGGAGCCATCATTGGAGCACAGAGCTGAGCACTCAGTGACCTCCAGGAAACTGTTGTTTCTCTCCTTTAATTTACTGTCACCAGTGCATTAAGAACAGATGGGAAGATTTGGGTCCTGCCCATTTCCCTGAGTTGCTAACAAGACAAAGAATTCAGGAGCCAAAAGAGGAAAGAGTTTGAAGGAGGGTCCAGGCCCAGCCCAGGCTCTGGGCAGCATGCCTTACCGCAGCGACAGTTGGGGCAACACTCTGTGGTCTTACAGCTCAGTTGGAAGCCCGTGGGACAGATGGGAACTTCCAGCTGGGGACAGGAAACGTTCCTCTGTTGCACAAAGACCTCCTCCTTCACTCGGACACACTCATTGATGAGGCAGGGGTTCTCAGGCACAGCCCAGTGAGAGCCAACCTGCAGAATACCAGAGGCAGTCAAAATGAGCCAGGCAAGGCTTGGGCCCAAGGTCCCAAAGGCAGTGTACTGTTCACAGGGAGCTGGTTGGGCCCAAAAGGTGAACTCCAGTTCAGGACCCAAGTCGCACCCACAGGGTAAGCCACAGAGGGAATCCATGGGGCTCATCTCAGTGAGTCAAAGTCACCTTAAACAAGATCCTAGAGTCAAGTTTCCCCTGCAGCCACCATCATCACCCACGTGAGTTAAGCCAAGGGACGCTCTCTGCCATCCTCATTATTGGCTCTGAGCTAAGATCAGACACTTAATGGCAAGAAGCAGCAGAAGAGAGGCAGAGAGGAAGTCCAACCATTTCCCAGCCTAGTGCTACTTCCTATTCATGTGGGGAGATGGGGAGATGGCAGGAGGCTGGAGATGCTGGCCCCAGATCCCTACAGCACTGCAATCTGTTCCTGAAGCACCTGGGCCTGCAGATGGGTAGCCTGGCATCAGAGACTGGCTCCATAGCAAAGCCCCAGACCATGGTCCAGAAAAGTCTCCAGGAGATTCTGCCTACAAAAATCCTGAGAATGAGCGTTGTCTGAGTGGGCAGCAACCAGACACATTGCCTCCCTCTGGCCACCTCAGGTCCTGGCCTACTCCCCCCAATCCTTGATCATTTTCTTCTTGTTCCAGATGAGGAGCGGAAGATACCAGATACAGCATTCTCTCCACTTCCTATTCTGACTCACCATGATTAAACCCTCTTACGTCAGGCCTCTGTTGAGCCTTGGCCATGGGCCCCACTAAGAGAACCCTTTCCTGCTCAACCCACTGGTCCCTGACATGCTCCCAGCAGCAAAACTACTGCCACACCCAAGTCTTGTAGGTAAGATGGAGACTCAAGTTGGAGGAGAGACACTCAGGTTACCTTGTGTCTTGCAAACACTGATGTGGGACAGGGCTGTGTGAGCCTTGGGATGGGACATTAAAGACAGGGAAGGGGCAGAATACTGAGCTCCAAAGGGATCAGTGTACAGCCACCACTAGAATGGACCAGCCTCTGATCTGAGCTGGCCTTGCCTCTTGGTAAGAGGAACAAAGCCTGCCTCAGTCCAGGATGGATGGGAGACAGAAAAACTAATAGGGTGGCAAAGGGGGACACACCGAAGGGAAACCCAAATGTAAATTGGACTCTAAGGGGTCAATAGACACCCATCTGAAAAACTCAATGAGTCATTTGGCCCTCTCTGAGGAGGAGAATGGTGATGGGCTTGGGTTGGAGATGGACTTATCTGGGGCAAGACAATTAACCCTTTGCCTTCCTCTCTGTTAAACAAAATATATACAGGAGCCAGAGGGGAAGGCGCATGTGGATCCCTTATATTACCTGTCCCTCAGGCTGCCAGAGCTTAACACTCCCCAGCTATTCCTTCTAATCAGAAGAAAAGATTCGTTGTGTCCTGACATAAGACTAAAATTCCCTAAGAGCAAATCCTCTGTGATTAGGAAAATGGCTCAGTAAGCACCCAAGTTTAAGTGAATACGTGGGGCCCAAGGGAGACAGCTAATCTGCTGTACATTAGAGGCTGGGTTGGGGGACTGGACAGGGGAATGCAAGAGTGGGGAACTGGAGGGTCAACAGCATGGCAAGATACCACACCCAGACCTCCAGAAATAGCAGAGGGACTTTGGAAGCCGAGATATTGTTTGCTCCCCTGAGTTACAAATTTCTCCACCTCCTTAAAACCATCAGGGAGGTTTCAATGGAAATTAGTGAAAAGGCCTGAGGCCTGGGTTGCTGTGGCACCAAACAGTACTTGTAGCCTGTGGAGTTTTGGGAGGGGTGATGGGCCAACAACACATGCAGGATGGTGGAGCCATCCCTAAACCAACCACCCAGGGGATGCACGGCCTTAGATTCACAGGTGACAGGAGAGTACAAGTCCCCTGGGAGTTCATGGAACTCTCACAGAGGGCATTGGGTTCTCAAAAAAAATCCACAAAATGGGAAGTCTGACACATCTTTACCTAGCTTTTAAGTGGTAAGGTAAACCCAGCTGGTACCCAAATAATACCAGCAGCTGGGTTAAACACCCCATGGGGAAAGTGAAAGGCAGAGAGTGAGACGAAACCCAGGTTGACACTGGACCACAGAAAGGACTCCTAGGCTGGTCAGTTGCTGCCCTCCTTCCCACTCTCCCTAGGGTCTAGACCTACGTTCTTCCAGTAAGACTGGGAGTCCCCCCGTGGTGATCCGGTCACCACCTCACAGGCAGATGGCAGGCACCTTCCACAGCACTCGCCTTCATGGAGGACATAGGTGGAGCCCTGGAAAACAGAAAGAGCAGTCACAACAGGCCAGCAGCTAAGACACAGGTGTTCTTACCCTCCGTTCACATGCACTGAGCCCTGGGGTTTGCAGAAACATTTGGACTAGAAACGTTCATCTCTGTTGCCCACTAGCCTCAGGACCATGTGAAGAAGTGGTTAGAAGCATCAACCATTGAACCACTAAGCTGGGTCTTACACCAGCTGAAGAGACTGAGCCTGCCCTTGTCAAGGTTTGCTTTTGAGACCAAGACCTAGTCCAACAGCTAACACAGTCTCTGCTGGGGCCAAATCTAGGGCCCATCATTGACTAGGGAGAATACGTAGGGCTGATCACTTCTACCAGGTGAATGCCCTGATCCCAGCATTTCTTACCACTTGCATGGTTTGAATCCTAAATGTTGAAGGCTTGATCATCAGCCTGTGACCCTACTAGGAGGTGGTAAGACCTTTAGAAGATGTGACCCAGTGGAAGGAAGTTAACTCATTGGAAGTGTGTCCTTGAAGGGGATATCCGGACCCCTTCTCTTCTCTTCTCTTCTCTTCTCTTCTCTTCTCTTCTCTTCTCTTCTCTTCTCTTCTCTTCTCTTCTCTTCTCTTCTCTTCTCTTCTCTTCTCTTCTCTTCTCTTCTCTCTCTCTCTCTCTCTCTCTCTCTCTCTCTCTCTCTCTCTCTCTCTCTCTCTCTCTCCTTCCCAGCTGCCATGAGGTGAGCAGCTTTGTTCCACTATGAACTCTGACATATGTTCTGCCTCATATTAGACCCCAAAGCAAGGAGCCAACTGTGCACAGACTAAATCTCTGAAACTGTAAACCAAAATAAACCTTTCTTCTTTTTAAGTTATTTTCTCAAGTGTTTTGCCACAGCAACAGAAAGCTAATGTACCACTGTGAGGAGATGGGCTTTCCCTGCAAGTTACTTGGCAATTACCTAGAGTTAAGGAGTACAGTAAAGAAACAAAGAAAAAGAGTTCAACTTTCTCCAGAAAACCTAACAGGGAGCCCAGTATCCTGGCAGTGTGTTGGCTCATCTTGCCTCAAGTTCCTCCAAAGCATTAGGAATTTGGATGGAAACCTTCCTCTAAATATCTATGTAACAAACAATAGGCAAGACAATGAACATGAGGAGCCATGGGCAAAGACCCAGGACAAGGCTTCAATTTGGAGCAATGTCCTTTAAGAGAGAAGCAATAACCTTGGCTGTCGGGGGGGGGGGGGGACGTGAAGCCTGCCTGGCTTCCCAAACGCACGCACAAGCAGGGCCAAATCAGAAGAGGTGCACAACATTACCTCCCTCAGGACAGCCCAAGCACTCTAGAGACTTGGCTCAAGCCCACACCACCTCCGTGGGACCTGTTGACATCCCTACCCACATCAGAGCAGTGCGCAGGAAGCTGTCCCCAGTCTTTTTTATCAGCTGAGATTTTAGTCATTTACTGTGCGTTGAAGAGGTACTAGGTACCTCAAATTAGGATGATACACCACACAACCTACCATATGAACATATGAACATATGAAATGCCATAAAAGAAATAGACTCCAGGGAACCCAGGAGAGAGTAAGCAATACTCAGAGGGATCTGATGTTGTTCCTATGAGCCTTGCTGTAGGAGTGATCTGAGGTGTGCACCCTGTTTGTCTTCTGCTGCATCCCACCGGGGGCAAGCACACTGTCAATGTCACAAATGATTCCCAGACCAAATACCTTGAACCCAAAGACCTCATCCATGTCTCACACTAAGATGCAGCTGACCATGCCACCAAAATTCCCATCTTTCCAAGATTCCCCTCCACACCACCAGCAACGCCATTTACTTGCTGTACAACCAGAGCTCATCCTATATTTTCACCATTTTCTTTTCCCTTACTTTCCAATGAGTATATCATGAGTATATTATCAATGTCCTATCAGACTACACATCTCAGACCCTTCCCCTTACTCTCTTCTGTCAAATCACGCTAGGTGAATGTATGAATATACCACAATGCATTCCAATTTTATACGTTATAATTATCATGCATTGATAAAAAAATAAATAAATAGGAGAAATGCCATTAGAATAGAGACAGGGAATTGGGGAGGAGAAAGGAAGAAATGAAAGGGGATAGTACTGGGGATTGAAATGCAGAAAACTATGTTATATGCACTAAAATTTTTAGACCATTTTTTTAAATAATGGAGCTAAGTTGATATAATATCCACCCAACCTGAAGATATACATCGCCAGAAGATACATTCCTAATTAATGAGGCAGCACGATCCTTGAAGCATGGTTGCCATAACTGATATGGAAGTTGGAAACATGGAGCTTGGGTCCCTTGTCCCTGCTGAGGCCATCTGAGGAGCACAGTCTGAAGACCTCTTCCCTCTCCATGGACCACACTGACCCTTGCAAACTGGAGTTGCCAGTGGCACCAGCCTAACAGAACAAGCCCCAGGCTCCAGTTCCTACTGGCATCAGAGGAGCTGAGGAGCAGTAGCCAACTCCATTCCCTATGCTATTTCTTTGTTTCTTCTCTCTGATAAATGGGAAAAATAGCCTTCCCTCTTTTTTCCTCCTGAGATACATCATGAGGATGAATAAAATATAATCATGTGCCAGAAAATGACATTTCAGTCAACAACAGCCTGGGTAATGACTGTGATCCCATAAAATTATAATGGACTCTCATCGCCTAGAGCTATCTGAGGCCAAGAGTTCCAGACTCTTTCCTCTTCCGCTCATTTCCCTGACCTCTGTACCCATCTTCTTTTTGAGTTGCCTCCAGCACCACAGCAGACCACAGTGGACATCCAGGTTCATACCACATATAACACTCGACTGGACCAGAGTGGGAACTGGACAGAGCAACCCATCCATGGGCTGAATGGAGCCCATTGAATCTCTTTCTAAAAAGTTATTCCATGGAACCTGGACTGAGTAAGTCAGGTTGGACAGGGATGAGCCCTGGGTCTAAAAACCATGTGGAGTTGGAACTAGATTCCATAACTTATACACAAATGAAATTTATAAGAAAGTACAATTTCTTCATAGAGGAAGCTGGTCTGCAGTGAGGAGCAGAAGCAGATGGATGGAGAGAAAAGACAGGGATTCATGGGACCCCTGGACAGAAATGTCATGACCATTTGTCTCACCTTTTATTTCTAGGAGATTCCTCTGTGTCTCTTCCACAAACCGTCTTTTTATTTTGGTTAGCTCAAGTGGGTTCTAGACTTTGCAATCAAAATTCCCTACTAAAACCAAATGTACTGGGTAAAAAATTTTATAAAAATGACCTCTAAACACACTCTCTTTGTTTGACAGCAAGATATTGCCATCACTTCCCATGGCCTATGGAAGGAGATGGAGACCAAGGAGTTTCCATAATTTAGTGTTCCCAAAAGTCACACCTGGATTCCACAGTACCGTCATCTCTCAAAGATGCCTCACAGTTCCACTCAACCTCAGTATCAGCAATGCAGGGAGAATGGCAGGTGACCTGACTGGCTCTCCCATTTCTGAATTCACTCCTAGACCCTCCCTTCTATCACCAAGCAGCATCAAGAGTATGGCCTTCACTGCTGTTAGCATTTACAAAAGCATCCACAAGATGTGTGTGCTTGCCTGCCCTGGAACCTCTTCCTTTAACATGACTAGTGATAAAAAGAAAGCAACAACAGCAATAGGCCAACAAGCAGAGTTTGACCCACGATTCTCCATGAAGACTGTTGCTCCCTTCCTCTAAGGTCTGATGAGTCTTCAAGGTGCAAAACTAGGGGATCTTAGAGGTAGGCCACCACAAATTGAATTGGGGAACACTGATCATGTTTCCTGTACCTCAAATTAAAAACACAGTCCCAAAACCCACCATCCTATTTAGAAATGCTGTGGTGCCTTGAAACTTGAACAATCATAGAAAATTCAGAACATATGTCTGCTCTGGGGATAAGCTAAGGTGGCGACTGAAAGTGGAAGAGAGAGAGAAAAATCAGGTCCTCTTCTCTGGGCATTTAATCTCTTCTACATCTGCTCAAACCAATTCTGCCAGTCCTCTGCGCCTAAGACCACACAGCAGGCATGGCCGTTAGCCAAGGATCAAATCATGGAAGGATGACATAGCAATTTTTCTCTCATGCTTCCTTCTTCTAACTCAGACCTATTCTCCTCCTCCTTCTTGCACTTTCTGGCTTTGAACCAGAGGTTACCACAGGGCCTTTCTTGCCCCCTTCTGGGATCCCCTCTCCTACTTTCCTCATCCAGTGGTCCCATGCAGTACGCAGTCTTTGTGCCCCACTCACCGGCAGACAACTGTCTTCACAGGGCTTCTGAGAGCACTGGGCCACGCGCAGCCCCATCACAGCATCTTCCATGTCCGTGCAGGTGCACACGTCACAGCCCTCCTCCCAGAACTGGCCCACAGGGTAGATGGTGCCTCGGTGGACGCACACCTGCAGACACGAGGTTTCTGTGAGTGAACTCTTTGGATGCATTTAAGCAAGCGGTCAGTAACCATCTACTGTGTGGAAGCTGATCTAGGTGCTGAGGAAACAGCAAGAAATAAAGCTAGTCTGGTCTCTATGTGGAGAGGTGCTTCAGAGATTTTGTGTTCTTCCCTTCCCCGCCCACCAGCCTTAGAAAAGCCATCCCCAGCCCATCCTTGAGGGTGGTCCCTTGTAAGTCCTTCATGGTCCACAGGATTGAATATAACAACTGGCTGCCTTGGCCCATTTTCATTACTGAACATTGAACTTCTTCTTAGGTCACAAAAAAGCTATACCCAAGTTCTCAGACCCAGGAATGTCCTTGGACTTGAAACCCACCTGCATCTGTCCCCTTAGGAACAGACTGAAGTAAAAGAAGGTGGGGAGGTGCTATGAGTGTGTGAACCTCCCGCTCCCCACACAGTGACAGGAACATAAGAAGGAAAGATTTTGGAACACAATACGGGCTATGTTTGAGAGAATGGATCTTATCTGGAAGAATCATAGGTTGTAGAAGAGACGAGAGACGAAATTACAAAGACTGGATGAAATTGGGACATTTAAAGCCAGGAATGTATGCTCAGGTGTAGTTTGTTGGAATGAGGTATTAAAGAAGCTGTTTGATCCAGAGACAAGTTTTGAAATTTTGATATTAATCACAAGTATACCCTCCAAAACTATGCAGAACAGTCTCCACCCTCATTTACTGATCCTATACCTACTCAGTCTTCTAGCTTCTGTATAATGCACCTGTTCACAGAGATACCTTGTTCTTCTATTAAAACGTCTCTTAGAAAATGATCACCATTTGACCCAGAATCTTACCTCTAGGCTATCTCCAAGATACCTTAGCTCAAGCATTTACCCTCATCCCCTTACCTAAAGTAATTCTATTTCAGGGTAACCAAAAGTAGATGGGGGAATGTTCTATTGGAAGAATTCAAGCCAATAAATACATAATAATGAGTCAGGTAGATAAAAGTCACAAGTTTTCAAGCCCTCATGATATACTGATTCTTGAGCAACACCGATGACTCTTACTATCGGAAGGAATGGAGGTGGGATAAACTTCCTGATGCAGAAATAGACTGATATTACCTGAACCCAGTCTTATCATTAACAGTGGGCCAACTGGACATTATGTACCTCACGGTATGATGCCATAAGAGGTACACAGCATCATCTATGAGGCATTTTTGCCCCACCAAAATCAAATGTGCATGAAAATAATACCCTGGGTCTAATTTTTAGTTTAGTAGAAATAAAGCTAATGGAAGAACATAGTAAAGAACACCATGAGGAAGCTGTCAGCCAAATTGAGAGTGCATGACATCTTCTAGGACAAATGACCTGGCTTCTCCAGTGAATTAAAGGCATTAAAAATGGGACTGGGGTTGCTATAGGTTAAAAAGACACAGGAAAGACCAATAGAAGAGCAAGGAGGAGGGGGCGAGAAGAGGAGCACCAGAAAAGACCCATGAGGAGCAGCAACGGCTGCCTCCTAAACTTGCACCTGCGTCCCTAGAAGATGTGTGCTGGGAGACCTCAAGCTTGAAGAGTATCCCAAGAGGAGCAGAGATCTAGAGCATTCCAGGCAAATGAGTTTTTGGTGTAGTCCTAAGGAGCTCCAGGGAGCTACTCTTTGTCACTCACCCTCAATCCAGCAGCTGTGACTGTGCTCGGATCTGCCCACTGAAGGCTCATTCCAAGTCCCACTCCCCAACACTTGCTTTCCCTTCCCACTCTCCACCCTCATCCCCACCCCCCAATTCAGTCTTTCCCAGCAGCTAATCTTAGTTGATCCTTCAAGACTGCTATTTATATTTAGTATCTGAACCAGCCACTGACCCTTTATTTTCCAGTTGAGAGACTGTTATCATATACACTAATGAGATCGTAAGTGGGGACCATATCTTATATTGCTCGCACAGCACCTGACACAGTACCACTTCTGTCAGAACATAGTCATTGATCAGCAAATATTGGCTGGGCAATGGACAGAGGGAGGGATAGATGAATTGACAGCATGAGCACATAAATAAACTACTAACTGATCTCTAAATGATACATGCAATCATATTTTTCCTTAGCTAACCTACAAACAAGCTTTTTAGAGGTAAAAAACCATGATTGATTGTAACCACCTAGCCATGAAGAAGACACAGTAGATTCACTGTAAATAGAGTTAACTGAATTTAGGCGAGATGGAATTCTGATTCCACCCACCAACCTATGTGGTATTTGGTTTGAGCAGGAAGGGAGGGGTTGAGTAGATGCAAATCATCACTGAGGAGTAAGCATTATCCCTGCCAAAGGTGAGCTGTCCCTACCTTGTCAGGAAGGCAGGTGGTTGTGGTGCAGCCACAGTCATTGGTGGTGGCCGAGGCCAGGTACCCTGGTGGGCAGCTCACAGTGGAGTTGACACAATTGCAGACACACTCATATTCATCACAGCACTGGGTCTTCCGAAGGGCAGGTGTCCGGTGTGGGGGGCAGGCAGGTGGGGACTCTCTTGTGCACTCCTCCTTTCTGCAGACTGAAGGGCACACAGGGTGACACCCTCAGTCCTGCCACACGGAGGACTGCACTCCGCCACAGTTCATACATATTCAGCTCTAACACGGTGTCCCGGGCAACTCCAGACCCAGGATACTAAGTCAGACATTCACATGCACCCAGCTCAGGGCTGCAGGATATTCAGTTATACCCAAAAGCAGTGAGTCTACAGAGAAATAGCAACATGAATACAAAGGAGAAAAGTGGAGGGCTCACCACAGGTAAAGTTGGGTCTGCACTCGCCGGGGTTGGTCAGCGTTGGCTGGAGCCCTCCTTCACAGGGAGGCACCGGGGGCAGGTCACAGCTCACCAGGTCACACACTGAGGGCCAGGAAAGAGAGTTTCACACAGAGCTCAGAAGGGTGGTCCTTTTGTTACTGTGAAGGGGAGTCTATGTTCCTATTCATGCAGACTCCTACAATTTTAAGCAGATGGTGATAATCAATAAAGATAGATAAGATAGAAATGGTGACAGAGAGCTGGGCACCGTGGCACATGCCTGTAATCCCAGCACTCCAGAGGCTGAGACAGGAGGATTGGGAGTTCAAAACCAGCCTCAGCTAAAACAAGGCACTAAGCAACTGTCTCTAAATAAAATATAAAATAGGACTGGGGATGTGGCTCAGTATCCCCCCCCCCAAAAAAAAGAAAACAAATGATGATAAAGAGAGAAAGAGATGGGAGTGATGGATTAGATAGAGAGATGGGGAGAGAGATTTACATAGGTACATAGACAGGCACAGAGATAGCCCTATAGTAAGCTCTTACTGACTGTTCTTTTCATCTGCTAGTACTTAAAGATCTTAGCCCAGTCTTAATTCTCTAGACTCAGTTTCCTCTTCTGTAATATGGAAACTTTATTGGATTAGTCTTAGGATGTCATGAAATAATAAAAGTCAAGTTCCTGCATATTGTAGGTATTTAATAATGTCAATAAATGAGGAGCTTGAGCTAAATAGCCCCTCCAGTTTTCTCTACTCCTAACATCCTAAGATCATATTTTTTTAAAAAAATTATTCTCAAGTCAGAGCTCCCTCCTGCATAAGAAGTCTCATTATTCTGATAAATTTTACCAACATAAATTTCTCGGATTACTGGATTCTTTTCTAAACTTTCTTTCTCCTTGGACTATTTGCTCTCCCTTAAAGATTCACATCACTGCAAATTTTATAAGCCTGTGTGTTATGTCCTCCTCTATATAGTTCATAAGCACATTATGAGGCACAAGAAGACTAGAGCTTTCCTGTCGTGTGAACCTTCGTTCCATCCACTCTGAGTTCATTGAGTTACACCTTCATTGGTTCCACCATGGGCTTCATAGTTTGCAAGCCTATCATGCAACCCTCCATCAGCTTGCTGAAGTCAAGGTGCCTGGGGATCTGGCCTTCTCTACATCTAGTGTCCTTAAAATCTTATTGAAAAGGACAATGGGATACTGCAGTATGCCTTTTCTTCAGGAAATCTCTCTTGCCCCACCCTGCAGTAACCACCCCACCCTTTGATTAATGCTCTTAAATATTGCATATAATACTGTACTATGGGGGCTGGGGATGCAGCTCAGTTCTACAGTAGTTGTCCAACATGAGCAAGGCCCTGGGCTCAATCCCCAGTGGTACTCCCCAGCCCCAACCCACCCCAACCCCCCCACGTACACATACTGTACTATAGAATTTTTCTAGGATGAAAATCTGGTATTTCAAAGGTGTTAATTTTTGAAAATCCAGTTAGGCCTTACCCATGTACCTTCTCACACCCTGTGCCTGACAGCATATCCAAGCTTTGGGCACTCGGGACATCATTCACCTGGGGTTTGGGGACAATAGGAACATGCAAGGTGGGACACATACCACACTCATACTCTGGGCAGCACTGGTCTGCATTCTGATGGAGACGGGCCACTTCACAAGAACCACATGTGGGAGCTGGAGGATGAGAACAGTCACAAAAGTCAGAGAAATAAATAATGGCCCAGTCTAGAGAAGGGTTTCAAATGTTCCCATTCACAGAAAACCAGCACAGGCCCTGCACAGGAGTCCCACATAGATTCAGGACATGGCACCAGGACAAGATGAGTATCTGCAGTATGTCCTGTTGACACCCTCAAAAGTTATGCTCCAGGGTCTGATGCCAAGGTGGGGAATAGGACGGTGGGATTAGATCTTGGAGTATCTACTCCAGGTAAAAAACGGGACCCAAGACCAACAGTGGGGAATGCGGGTTGGTCAAGAAAATCAAGTCCATGCACCATGTTTGGATATGGTCTGCCATGTCCATGTCTGAGATGGGATGGATGGAGGTGCCCCAAAGACCTCTTCTTCCCCCAGGAGCACCTTGCAGAGAGAACTCACTGACCTTTGGTAGTGGGGCAGGGCTGCGACATGCACTTGATCTTGCGCTCACTGAGGCAGGTGCAGATCTGACAGGGCTGATTGTCTGGAACCCAGCTCTCTAGGAACTAAGGAGAAAATGAGATTTAGAGAAAGCACAGGACACTTCAGAGTGCAAAGCCCTGGACTTTATGGACGTCAGTTCACCTCACCTCTGGCCCACTTTCCTATCACAAGGGACCTTTCCTGACCTATCTCTCTGTCAGAGCCACACAATGAACAAGTTGAAAGGAGGCTGTGAGGTTCCGAGAGGCAAGATGCTAGAGAAACTTAGGGGTCGTGAGAAAGACCCTTACCACACCGCTTTGCAAAGTCAGGGAGAAAGAACCAACTATAGATTTTTAGAAAACTCCAGAACTTTCCCTAAAGCTTTCTCTGATAGTAGTGCTGAAACCCAGCAAAGCAAGAAAATGAAAGCCCTATGTCACACTGCTAGGCATTTCCCAAGCTGAAGGGGAAGCTGGGATGTAGCTTGGGGAGGAAATCCATTTATGTCTGGAATCAACTTGAGACAAGGGGGTAGAAAGAGCTGAGGAGAGGAACAGGCTCTTCAAACCCTCATCCTGTTGATGCCAGAACTGAGCAGATCTGGGCACAGATCTCTGAGTCTTCAGATGAGGGTCTGCCCAAAGCAAGAGGCGAGTTCCTCACAGTCGCACGCAGCCCTACAGCATAAGGAACCTGAACTCCAGCACGGGCTTCCTTCCTCCATGGAAGACGAGGGTGCTCCGCCGGCCCCCAGGACTGCCGTGAGGAGTGGTCGCTGTGATTAGTTCAGGGCCTGGTGCAGAGCGACGAGCTCCACAAATAGGGATGCGGAGGTAGGACTTGGCCTGTCTCTGTACTCAGATACCAGATTAAATAGAAACTTGAAATCAAATTCAAGCTAAATTGCCCCTGAAAAAACACATTCTTACTCAGTAAGCTCAAAAACCTCTAAAACATCCCCAGGTTGAGAAAGCCCCGCTCACTCTTTCTGCTTCCATAGTCAGCTGGAAAGAAGGAAGATCAGAGACCTCCAGGGGAGCACCCTTCCCCCAGGTGCTCCCTCCTCCTTCAGGGTGAGACCCTCAGAGCCTGCCCTGGTCACTTGTCACTCAAACCCTAACAGCTAACATTTCAAGGGCATCTGCTGTGTGCCACTGTTTCAAGGGCTTTATCTAAATCACTCACGTCATCCCTACATTTTTTTAATTTGTTCTAATTAGATACACAGGAAAGCATAATGCATTTTGACACACATGGAGCACAACTTCTCATTCCTCTGGCTGCACACGATGCAGAGTCACACCGGTCGTGCAATCACATATGGATATAGGGTAATAATGTCTGTCTCATTCCACTGTCTTCTCATCCCCACACTTCCACTTTTTGAATGATACAGCTAAAGCACTCGCTCAGGATTACAGAGTACAAGCAACAAAGCTACAATTCAAACCCAGAATTCATGTTTTTAACCACTGTGTTCTGTACCTCAAATAGTGACTAACATTAAATATATTCAAGATATTTCTCTAAGGGTTTTACATCCATTACTTTATCTTCCTTATAATAACCCTATGGGATAAGTTACTATCATTATCTTGCATAAAATGATGGAATTGAGATACTGAGAAATTAAGTAACTTAACCAGGTCACATAGAACCCAGCATTCAGTCTCTAGATGCAACAGATTTAGCTGCTGTACCATAACTACCTCTCATCCAGAGCCACAGCATCTACCCTGGGAAGGTTTGGACACACTTGTCTGGGATCAGTCCCAAAAACTAATAACAGAGTTGAGGAAATAAAGGTCATCCATGAAAAGTTGAATGAGAGAAATAATTAGTGATATGTGCATGCTGTGGAACACTATTTAGCAATGAAAAATAACCATCTAATAAGACACACAACCTGTAGGAATCTCAAAAACATTATGCCAAATGAAGAAAGTCAGGCACACTGCCTGATTCTACATATATAAAATTCCAAAAACTGTAAATGAATCTATAGTGACAGAAAGCAGACCAGCAACAAAAAAAATAATAATAAAAATTAAAAAGAAAGCAGACAGACTAATGATTGTCTAGAGTTAGGGGATGGATTTAGAAGAAGACAAAAGGAAACTTTGAGGCTAATGGAAATTCATCACCTTGATTATGATGATGGTTTTATGGATGAACACATGGGTCAAAATCCTTCAAATTGTACATTTTAAATACGCACATTATATCTCAATAAAGCCATTTTCAAAAATGAAAAACACATAAGCATAAAGAAAATTTTCATGAGGGATGGGTGGGTCAAAGATGTGTCACAAAGACATGCTTATGAAGCCTGGGAAGGACCTGGCAAAGAAGAAGAGGAAAGAAATTGCAGGTGGGAACTGAAAGAGGAAGAGGAAAGAAATTGCAGAAGGATAAAGAGGAAGGAATGTCCTTGTGGACAAGCAGGGCTGGGCCTGGGGTGGCCTGGGCACAGCATGGTGTTCATCATCCTTCTCCAGGGTTTTTGGTCTTCCCAGGAGGTTTGAAGAAAACCTACCAAAGTCAGGACACAGAATCAATGGCCCCCAACAAAGCTAAGGATGAGTAAGCCTGCTGGAGGCCGCTCTACTAGCCTGGCCAGGCTACACAGCAAACTTGCCAGCAGAGGGCACTCCTGCACAGGCCCATGCCAAAGGTTGTCATCTGCCAGGTGGCAGGCAGAGGCATGACTACCATCTGAACAGACCAGGTGGAGGAGCCAGCTGCAGGTCAAAGTAAATAGAGATGCCACAAGATGCCTCCCTGGAGTATGGTCGAGAAAAACCAAAGTGTTCAAAACTCAAAGCCAGAGAAGGGACACACACAAGTCATCCACCACCCACCACCATGGTGCCTGAGAATTTGAATGAATGCAAATGAATGAGCCCTATCGCAGGACAGCAGAGACTGAGGAAGAGGTAAGGAGGTTCCTAGCCATGGGATTCTCGGATGCAGTTCTCCCTTGACACAGGGCCTGCCAGCATGGTGTCCCACCACCAGCTCCACAGAGAGGGACATCCTGTGTGTGGCTTCTAGTCCCTTCTGTGCCCGCTACAAAAGCTTGTGTCTTTGGAGCACATTTTGTAAAATAAACAAGAGCTATGGAAACTGATAAATATTTTACCCTTCCAAAGTAACTATCATAGATTTATACCATGGTTTATTTCCCCAAAGGAAGATTTTTCTGAGCTTTTCATTTTTTTCAGTTAAAAAAAAAAATTCCCTTAATGGAAATGTTCTTCATATTAGAATTTTAGTCTTTCTCTGCTTTGAAAGTAGAAGCTGAAAATGCAGGTGGTTGGACAAGATATGTGTTTTCACCCATTTAAGCTATATTTTCTGAACAACTAAAACTGGCTGTGTTCTCTGCAAAGCTTTTGATTAATTTTATGTTACTTGATTTTTAAAATATATTTATAAGGTTGCTTCTATGTCCAAAAGATTGCGCTATTTGGATGGATTCCTTACACAACTCCAATGCTTATTCTAATGTGTTGTACTGAACGTGAGGAGAGGAGAAATAGAGTGAGAGGAGTGGAGAAGGGGAGGGGGGCTGGAGATGCAAGACAGGAGGATAAAATTCACAAGCTCCCTACTTTCAGGGCCTAAAGACACCTGACATTCACGGAGCCAGAAACACTTAGCAAATGAGTTTACTTCTCATCACAGAATACCAAGGACAAGGGCAGGGACCAGTTCTGGCTCCTTCTGAGAGGAAGCACTGGGCGCCTACCAGAAAAACCAATCAGGAATTACCACTAAGTGCTAGCACCATCTGTAAATGCTACACATCATTTGAGCCCTATGGGAGTCCAAGAGCTGTGCAAATCAAGGAGAGAGACGTAAGGTTTTGTCAATTCACTTGGGGAATATTATGTCCAGCCAATTGCTTAGTTTGGCAAATTAAAAGATGGCGGTAAAATATGACTAGGCTTCTCTCCTGGCTCTTCTGTTCCACATTGAGAACAAATGGGGTCCACTGTAATGAAGTCCAACAACTCAACTATAACAGATGAGATCCATTCGTAGTACCCTAATAAGTAGGACCCATTCAAGCATTACCCTAATTGATCTCAGTACAACTGATGCCCATGCTATACAACTGTACTGAGATCAGTGGCTGGGCTGGAACACTACGGGATGACCTTCTGCTGTAAGTGAGAGACCTAGCCTTATAACTTCATGCCATGTGAGCCTCAGCTTTTCCATCTGTTCAATAGGACATGCAATAAGGATCCTACAGAGCTTTGGGAAGAATCAAATAAAATAATCCATTTCCTGACTCACAATGTCAGGGACAGAACAGTGTAGTGATTGTCATTACTGTTTTCAACATTTCCTATGGGTGGTTGACGAACTTTACCACAAAAGTTCTCCTAGTTGTGACTAAACACAGAGATAAGTCACCCAACCTGGTCCTCTCAGTAATGTTAAAAGTTCTTCTTAGTGATTATGGAAATATTAGATCATGAGTGCAGACAGGATCATAGAACACATTCTCCTTTCCTAGATGCCAAGTGGGTTCTACCTCTATCTTGCTTGGTAGTATCTCTGTCAAGGGTGAGGACCAGACCACTGCCCATATTCACATAGGCACAGACACACATAAGCCTCGGATCCTCTAAATACACATGGTATCAGCTTGGAAGAGATATGCTGTCATTTCAGACCAAGAAGGGGGAGTCTGCTAACTCTGCCAACTGTTCTTTCCAAGTGTTCTAATTAACTCCTGCAGAGCTAATAAATAAATAAATAAAAACTGATGACTCAATAGCTCCAAGCTAATCAGTCCAAAAAAAAGATGTACTAAAATGGCAATTCCATATGATAGAAAGAACAAGATCTTTGAGGTCAGATGGAACTTCAAAATCTGAGTCCAACTTCCATTTCCGTCACTTACAAACTGTGCATGTGGGCAAGCTACTAAGCTCTTTAAGACTTCTTCATAGGGCTTCATGATTCTTCATAGGGCTTCTGTGAGTATTTATAAGTAATAGAGGATATCCTGATATATTCTATGGAATTCTAGTCTACAGGAATGTTACACACACACACTCACACACAAACTGCATGGTTGAATAAGTTGAAGAAACAAAAATCCTCTTAAATATTTGCAATATACATTAGCACCACAAAAGTGCTGAAGAATCCTGCAATAAAGAAATGTGAAAACTATGTTTAGCTAAGTATTTTTTCAACTCATTTGGCCACAAGTAACTGTTAATACCTTGCAAAAAAAAAAAAACCACCTTTGAAAACCACTGAGAAAATTCATACATGGTGGGTTAGCATAATCAAGGTATATGATATAATCTGAATAACGTCAGGCATCACCATATAAAATATTCGTTTTCTTTTCCCTCCTGAGTTCCTATATCATTCTATGTACATGAATATGATCATAAAATAATAGTAATAATGTAGGAATAACACTTTGGTGTCTGATTGCCCAGCTAATACATGACAGGCCCGGAATTTCAACCAAGATCTATCTGAATCCAAAGCCATTATGTAATACTGCCTCCCTATCCCTCCATGATCCCCTTAGGAGTTGACCTCCTGCAGAAGTTGGCAGGAGCCTGGGAAGCCATCCCACAGCAGGTGAAAGGCCAAGGCTACTACCTGGTGCTGGGCTCCATCCTCCCCAACACACTGAGTGCAGGCCTCCGCAGGGACACAGCTGCCTTCCAGCAGGACTTGCTGTGGGGGACAGAAGCAGCCTTCCGAGGGATGGTCCCCACAGGAGCTCGTATTGCCATCACAGTGCCGGAGGCAGCCATGCTCACAGTGGTTGTACACGAAGGACTGTGGGCATGACATGGCTGCAGACAGAGAAGGAAGTCACTCTCCATGGCACACACCAGAGGAAAACACAGATGCAGCTGATTCAAGGTGTGCAATCATCTGACAAACTTGCTACAGCAGAGATGACGACTTTTCACCCATGTTCATTCTCTCCATCTTCCATAGAAATGGAACTTTCAGCTGTATACACAACCACCACGAATGAAGAGCTCATTTCCCAACATCCTTTGCAGCTAAGTGTGGTAATACGATTAAATTCTGGCCAATGAGCTGTAAGAGGAATGTAGTATCCTGTGGCAGCCTCCAAAAATCATTTTTAAAAGACAGCTGTGTGTGCATGCCCTTTGTTCCTTTTCTCTCCTTCCCCATGGAACACGCAAATGATAACTAGAGCTGCATCTTAAACCAGGCAGAAAAAGATCACCCTCAGGTGAGCCCCAGAATCACTTGATATCACCTTCCTCTGATCATCCATACGACAGAGAATTTGATTTCTCTGCTACTTGCAGCCAAATTGAATCCTAACTAACTAAGTGAACCCATGCATCCCTTAGCAAGCTTTGTGGCTTTTTCTTTGGAATGCAGATGTATGTGACGCTTTAAAATTCTCTTAAAATTTTAAAAAAAAAGAATCCACAGCAATGAAGAGTGGCCTTGGGAGAGAGGCTACAAGATGATTCACTGTGTTTCTCACCCTGTTGGCAACTACCTCACACACCCAGATAGAGAGGATTTCCAAAGATTTTCAAAGAGTTGGAGCACAATGAATAGCCAGGATATGCACAGAGAAATTAGCAGACAAAAAAGGTGCTTCCATGGTGTGACTCTCCATTGTGTATAACCAGAGATATGAGAAACCATGCTATATATATGTAATATGAATTGAAATGCATTCTGCTCTCATATATAACAAATTAGAATAATTTTTTTTTAAAAAAAAAGGTGCTTCCAGTAACTTAGATACTAGAACATGCTCCTTGACTTCAGGCAGATTAAGAGGAGGAAGTGTCATCCACATGGATTAAAAAAAAAAAATCAGAACTCAAAGGAACCTAGGGGCAATCTTGCCCAACTCTCTCTCAGTTTCTGTGCAGAAACTGAAGTCCAGAAAGACTAAGAAAACAGCCAATCACCAGTGAACTGAGACTAGGATGCCCAAGTCCTCCAGCCCCAGTTACAACTGCTGACAGCTTTAGAATAATGAACTCCAGCATGCTTAATTCCAGTTAAAAAAAAAAAAAAAGAAAGAAAGTCAGCCATTATATTTGATACAGATTGAGGGTGTTTAAATTCAGTGTTCTTTTCACTCCAACACCTCTTGAGGGTAGGATTCATATCTAATTCATTTGGTATCCCCCACATTTTAAATGATAAATAAATGCCACATTCAAGTAGGAAAGCTGACCTCGAGGGGAAGACAGTTACACAAGCAATCCTGGGGTGTTTGAAACTGAGCATCTTCTTAATAACCGAATGGCAAAATTCCATTCACACTTCAAAATCCAGCTCAGGCAAAGCCTCCTCTGTGAGCTTTGGCTATGGCTCGGTGAAACTTCAAATTCATTGTGACTGGTCATATAGTTCTGCTGAGGTGTAGTGTCTAATACACTGAATTCACATTTGTTTGAATTACAGAAATACTAATAGAAAGGATCATCTTTGATTTATACAGAATCCTACATTCAAAGTACTTACATATCTATCATCTTACCTGATTCTTTTTTTGAATCCTAAGGAATAGGAAATATAGGGATTTTGATCTTCATGAGGCAGAAAAGAATCTGAGGCCCAGAGAGGTGGAGAGAGGCCACAGTGAGTTGCCCTCCAGGACTTGTAGGAGCACATAAGGGGACTCACCACAGAACTCAGGTGTCCTCCAATCCACACAGACCCCATGGGTCCGACAGAGGTGGGCATAAGAGGCAATCACCTCACACACTCGCTCCCGGTGGCAACCGTCCTGCTGGCAGATGGCATAGAACGTGGCTGGGGCAAGGACCTTGTGGCACTCAGCAAACTGGGCTGAGAGGAGGACCTGGCAGTGGGAGCTGTCAGAGACAGGACACTGCTCCTCGGGAACCAACGGGCACGTCTGCCCTGGCTGCTGCACTGTCCATTCCTGGACGAGCCTTTTCCAGTCTGTGGTGACTGTGCCGTCCCTCAGCATGAAGTCGTTGGCCCCATTCTCATCACAGATCCCTAGAGAAAACGGAACGAGTTAGCAGTCATACAGGCCGCCACGCTAATGCTGGAGACCTGGCCATTCTCCACCCCACCAGCATCTGAACATTGTGATGGGGTACTGGCCACTAGACCCAGAAACCCTCCATCCAAGAACCCTGAAAGTACAATGCATAAGATTTATAAATGTAGGGGGGAAGCCCGGGTTCAGTGGCTTGTGCCCATAATCCCAGCTGCTCAGGAGGCTGAGTCAGGATGGCAAATTCAAGGCCAACCTGGCAAATTAGCAAGATCCTGTCTCAAGGAATAAAAGGGGCTGGAATTCAACCCCTAGTACAAAAAAATAAAAAAATAAAAAAATAAACTTCAGAGAGAGAGAGAGAAATGTGGAGAAAATGTCCTTACCACAGAGGCCATACATCTTTGAAGCAAACACCTTGGGGCTCAGCTGCAGTTGAAACTCGTTGTTTTGTGGAGTGAATGTGATAATGTGGCCAAGACGGTGGAATCTGACCTCATACATGATGGCACCATAGATGCTCACCTCCATGTTCCCACCCATGTAAGGGGCAGGGACCAGTCTCCCATTCACGGCCACCTGCCCCAGGAAGGAAAAGGTCATCAGTAGTCCCAGCAACAAGGAATCCTAGAACTTGAGTCCCGGCTTCCTACTGAAGTCACTGAGATGTCCTACACATTCATCACTCAACAGCAGCGTTGACCTCGAGCCCTGATATTTGTCAACAGCTTTTCTAACACGCAGGCGCTTTGCAGAGCTGGCTGGGGAGCAGACAGCTCTAGTACTGTACAGACAGCCACACACCTGGAGCTTGAAAGACCAGGGTGAAAGGGAACCTTGAGTCTGTGACCCCTTCAGGACAGGCTAGAAAAGTTGCTATTTTTCCAGTTCATCAGGGCCCTGTCCCCAGGATTATCTAACAGAAGTATTTCGGGTCCTCTTTGCATGCACGTGGGTCCCTAGAAGCTCTTTTCTTTGGAGGCACCACCATATCAAACATATTAAAATGTGCTCACACCCTGTGATGAATATGATTTTTGCTGTGAAAAAAAAATTGGAAGGGTTTTTATCACTTTGATTTTAAAATTTTTTGGCTATGAGTTCTCATTTAATATATGATGAGCTATGATTTCTCAGCAATTATTGTTCATGTTCAGAAATTCTTGCAAAGTGAGAAAAATCTAGCCTACGAGTTATTTTCATGCAATGAAATATTTATGATTTTCAAGTGAACAAGTAAAGAAGTTGGCATAAAGTCACCTTTTGTAAACATTTAATCAAACATTTATTTATACCAGTTTGACAGTTTTCAAATTTTGGAGCATTATAGTTTGTTTAGGCCCTAAATATTTCCAAAGGCCCTGATTTAGGCCCTAAATATTTCCCTTTGGAAAGCTCACAAGCCTTAGACACTGGGCTCATGATGCCTAGTGGGTAAACAGTCCTTGTGCCAACCCCAATTCTCTATCAGTGCCAGAAACTGGCACTAAATTCATAATTTAATGCTATCTAAAATTGATTTGCTCTTCCAATTCCGGGCCCAGAAAAATATGAAATCAGGCCAAGAAAAGGGAAATGGCAAGGAGGCCCTCGGAAGAAGGTGGTGCTCTGCTAGTCTGGCAGAAGGTTGAGTCCCAACCAGCAGCACCAGCTAAAGCCAGCTGCCACCAGCTCCATGTGGCTCCCCTGAAGTTCTGTTGCAGCCTTGCCCTGGGGCCCCACAGAAAGCACCTCTCACCTCCATGTCACTGTGGAGCTCAACCGAGAGGCCATCATGCTTCACCTCAATGGATTTCATGCAGGTCTGCCTCTCACCAGGGCTGCAGGCACCATTGTGGAGAATCACCTCCAGGTCCTGCTCCTTGTTTTGAAACAGGACATAGGAACAGCTGCCAGTCAACTTGAAATTCTGCCCATCAAAGGTCACAATGTGCCGAGTGGAACTGCCCATGCACACACCTGGATGGGGAGAGCAGAAGATGGATGAGACACTATTCAAATCCCCATACCTGCAACACTCTCTGTGTCAACAGGCTGCACACAAAGACAGTTTCACAGGCCATATGAGGTCCTATCGACTGATTTCCTTCTTTTTACAGATTAGGAACCTGACTGAGGTAGAAAGGATTAGGTAACACTTGCCATTAAATATTTTCCTGGAGAAGGATTAGAAGGATAAATATTGCATAAAAATATGATAGATTATAGAACCATGCTTCCAAAATATGTAAATGTACAATGTGAATGATCTACTCTAAAGGGATGCCTTGGCCTAGGAAACAAAGCTCAGTTCCAGGGCTGTTATGACTTGTTGAAATCACAAGGAGCTAAGCAAGTTATGAACTCATGATCTCATTGTAAAGAAAATTCACCTAAAGACACATGTGTCCTTCCTGCTGCCAAGTGACTAATGGTATAAGTCATGGCCATGTTGACTTATTGCACAAGAGAAGTATTTCCAGAGCCAAAAACAAGGTTGGGTTTCAGAGCTCCATCATTTGACCCTCATTCATTCACATAATTAGCAAATTCTCAAGGTTCCTATTAAAACACCAATTTGTGAATACTAATCATTTTACATCTACATAAGATGTTTCAGTGAAAATTCCCACTTTAAAGGTACCACTGCCATTAATGACGTGAAAGCTAATCTTAAACCTAAATGAGGTTGAAGATGAGTTTTCCTGACAAATCACGACTTCTTCTACCGTGGTGGGTGAATAAAAGCTCAAGAACTGAGGGGCAGACTCAATGGAACAGTGAGACCACACTAATGCCCTTCCCTCATAGCCAGTCCTGGGGCACGTCCACCTGCCTGGGTGACTGTCAGGGAAGCACAGTCACTGACAATGACAGGTCTGGATGGACCATTTCTTGGAGCTGAACAGCCTCCATAAAAGTTCTTACATTCAAAATCTCCTCATTTTTTCAGCATGTAATCACTTCCAACTACAAGACTGAATGCTACTAGCCTTCTGGGTCCATGCTAAAAGTATCCCTTTTATGATTTGAAGAAGTGTCCCCAAAGACCCTCATGTTGGAGGCTTGGTTCCCAGGTCCCAGTGCTAATAGAAGGTGGTAGAACCTTTAAGGGGTGGGGCCTAGTGGAAGGAAGTCAGGTCACTGGAAGTGTGCCCTCCAATAGGATATTAGAACCCTGGCCCCTTCCTCTCTCTTTTTGCTTCCCAGCTTCCATAAGGTGAGTAGCCTCTTCTGCCAGGTGTTCCTGCCATGTTGTGCTGACTTACTGTAGGCCAAAAAGCAACAGGGCCAACTGACCGTGGACTTAAATCTCTAAAATTAGAGTCTAAATGAAGTTTTCCTCTTTTTAAATTGAGTACCTCAGGTATTTTGTCACAGAAATGGAAATCTGACTAACACAATTCCCAATACTTAAGCTGTTGATATCATCAAGTCAAAGAGTCAGCCCAAACTGTCATAGAATAGAATGTATTTCAAAGCAAAGAAATTATTTTAGCTTACACTTGGCAAGCTAATAATAAAGACTCATTCCACGTGACTATGGAATGGATATTTTAGAGCCAAAGCTCAGAATTGAATTCTGTTTTACCCTTTATTTGGACGATGACCTTAGATTACTTAACTTCTGTGACTTTTTCCTTTCTCTTCTGCATACTGAGGTTATAATAGCTATCTTTTAGAATTATTATGAGTTAGTTGCAATATAGATTAAATGTCTGATTGATAGAGCTTGACATGCATGTATGCAGGAAGTCATCCTTGAAATTCATGAGGATCTTCTCTGGGCATGAAGCCAGGGAGATTTAGGTTTGGCCTTGGGAACTATCTGTGGCTTTCCCACGGCAATAGATTGCCCAATGCACGTGACCTTTATCTCCATTCTGCTAGGAAGACCCCCCATAGTAGCTCCAGAGATGGGCGTAACCCATTAGGAACTGAACAGCCCACCTTTAACCTTTTCTGGTGAAGAACATTCTATGGAAGGCCTTTGATGTTTCCCAACATAAATAAGGCAGACACGGGCTGCATTTTGTTGTAATCTAGAAGCTCTATGCGTCTGCCCCGGCTTTTGAAACTACTTTCTGTGTCCTGTGGTTTTTTCTGCCATTCTCTTTTTTCTTGGCTTTTATTTCTCAGCCAGCCCATTCCAGAGGGGAACCCCATTTCCACCATCTGTGCAGGGCACGGGTGAGACATACATATTTATTAAGTAAATCTATAAATCTTATGAATAAGCCAATGTTGTAGGTATATTAGAAGTTGAGTTGCCTCCATCTCTGGAACACCAAATTACTTCCCAATAAACCAACACATCATACACCAGTGTATCTGTCAGTTTTAAAGAGCTACATATATTTACACATTCCCATGTTTTATAGCTGGAAAAAGTGAAGCTAAACCATTTTTTAAATTAATATATGAGAGGCATATAATAAAATATTATCACAAAGTATACTACTGATAAATATCTCCTGAAACCATTTTATCTCATTTCTCTCCTTTTTTTCAATATCTTTCCTACGCATTCTATTCTAAGTGACAATATAAATACCTGTAACAGAATATTATATTAAAACTTTTGTCTGAATATCAAAATGTGATGGATACAGGTATTGAAGTGAATTGATAAACCAACTAAAAAGTAAATATTCAAAAAGACATTCAGGAACTGGAGGTAGAGCAATTGTCCAGCAAGCACAAGGCCCTGGGTTCAATCTCTAGCACCAAAAAATATATATATCCAGAGTAACCAAAGGCTAGAGCAACAACTTTCTAGGTCCCTAGGTCCACACAGCTCATACACCCTACAAACACAACACAGAACAATAAGGAGAAAAGTTCAACTCTGACATTTAAAAAATGCCTTCAGCATAACTAAAAAACAGAGAATACCCAAACTTTAAAGTAACTGTTAATAAAATAAGAAGAGAAAGTGGGGAATGGTGGCACACATCTGTAATCCTAGCAGCTCAGGAGGCTGAGGCAGGAGGATCACAAGTTCAAAGCCAGCCTCAGCAACTTAGCAAAGCCCTAAGCAACTTAGCTGTCTCTACATAAAAAATTAAAAGGGCTGGGAATGTGGCTCAGTGGTTAAGCACCCCTGAGTTCAGTCCCTGATACCAAAACAAAGAAAGAAAGAAAAAAATAAATGATAAAATGCAATTGAAAAAGAATTTTTTAAAATATACATTATTTATTAATAACTATTTTGAAAACTCTGGGCAATAAATTTGGAAGTCCCTGGGTGAACTGGATAAATTTCCAAGAAAATAGAGATTATCAAAATTAACACCACTAAATGAAAAGGAAAAGAAACATAAGCATCACAATATCCATGAAAAAAATTTAGATAAATTTAGCAAGAATTAGAAAAAAATTGCCCCCACAAAACAAAAATAAGAAAAAAATACCAACCCCAAATGGTTTTACAAGGAAATTTCATTAAACTTTCCAAGACCTGATAGTCCAATGTTCCATAAACTGTTCCAGATATTGAAAATAGGAGAAATGTTCTCAAAGCTTTTTATGAAATAAGGTTTAGCATTGACATCTAAATTAGATTTTAAAAATAGCACCAGGAAAACACACACACACACACACACCATACACGTGAGACTCAGAGGGAAGATGGTAGAGTAAGTAGCACCAGGAGTCTGTCCTCCCACCTACACAATAATGGCACTGGAATCTGTCTGCTATAGTAAATCAACAGAAATTCTCCCTGAGAAAGAACAGATAATAGACTTATTAAACAAAGACTTTTAAGTAATGTCTTAAAGATATCAAAAAGTTAAAAGAGAATATGGATAAATTCAAGAAAATAATGTATGAACAAAATAGAAATATCAACAGATAGAAAATATATAAAGGAACCAGAAAGAAATTTTGGAGCTGATTGGAACTTCAGCTCTAAAACTTTTAACTTCACTTTTTGTCTTCTAATGATTAAAGAGGCAAATACATTTTAAAAACAACAAATAACCTCTTCTATTGGACACATGGTACATAGAGATGTAATTTTGTGACATCAATAACTAGAAGAGTGTGGGTACAGAGACAAAGAGCAAGTTTTTGTTACTACAGTTAAGCTGGAATCAATGTAAAAGAGAGCGTTAAAATTTAGGATGTAAAATATAATCCTCACAGTAGCCACACCAAAACAATAGAGAAATACATACAGAAAATTAAAAGGGAATTAAAATGTTTCACTACAAAAAAATCAACTAAACACAAAAGAAGAAAGATGGATGCACCCTGAACACATTATGCTAAATTTATTCCAAATGTTTAAATTTCTTTGTTGCTATTATGAATGTTTTTTCTCTTCATTATATTTTTAATTGATTACTTTTTGTGTTTATGAATGGTATTGATGTCTATACCTGTTTTATATCTTATGATCTTATTTATAATTTTCTTATTGAATTAATTTTATCATATAAATTAGGGTTATCCAGATATTTAAATGATGTCATATCATTTACAAATAGTATTGTTTTGTTTTTCTTTTATCAACTTTTGTGCCTCCAGCCACAATGGGAAAAAAAAAAAAAACTGTGTGACTGCTCCCATAAGTACTGTGAGTAGTCAAATTCAAGGAGACAGAAAGTAGAATAATAGTTTCTAGGGGCTGCAAGGAGGGAAAATAGAGAGTGAGTGTTTAATAAATACAGAGTTTCAGTCTACAAGATGATAAAACACTCAGGAGGTGGTTGATGGTGATAGTTGCACAACAATATGAATTTACTTAATGTCACTGGACTGTTCACTTAAAATAGTAAATTTTATGTTATTAATATTTTGCCCTAAGTTTAAAGAAATTAAAGTCTGCAGACCAATATCACTTATGAATATCAAAGTCAATGTACTAAATAAAATATTATCAAAAAGAATCCAACACCATATAAAGAAAATAATGGAACATAGTCAAATGTATCAATATCAGGAAATCAAAATAATATATAATATTAATGTATGTCAAAAAAAGCCTTCATCAATACCAAAATTCCACATTCTTGATGAAAACACTCAAAAAATGATAATTGAAAGATACTTTTTTAATAGAATAAAACTCACTGCAATATATTTATGTTTGTGTATGCATATGTGTGTGTATGTGTGTGTGCGCATTTAGCCCTGAAATCAGTCTCTTACTTAATGACAAAATATTAGAGGCATTAAAGAACAAGGTAAGGATATCCACAATCTCCTTTACTATTCAAAATTGTGCTAAATAATTTTGTGAATGCCATTATGAAAGAGAAGTTAATGGAGACGCAAAAGTTGATAAGGGAATAGTAAAACAATACTATTTGTAAATAACATCATATCTGGATAACCCTAATTTCTATGATAAAATTAATTCAATAAGAAAATAAGAAATAAGATATGCAACAGGTATAGACATCAATACCATTCATAAACACAAAAAGTAATCAGTTAAAAATATAATGAAGAGAAAAAGACATTCATAATAGCAACAAAGAAATTTAAACACTTGGAATAAATTTAGCAAGAAATGTGCAAAACTCCTATAAGGAAACTTTAAAACACTCCTAGAAGACAGAAAGTTCAGCTTGAATAAGTGGACAGAAATCCTTGTCCTTGGATAGGATGTGACCACATCATAATGATGCCAGGTCTTCCAAAGTTAATGTATAAATATAATAAAATCTCAATGAAAATATCACCTAACTTTTTATGCAGCTAAACAAATTCATCCTAAAGTTAAGGGGGAAAAACATAAACATGAATGAATAGCAGGAAAAACACTGTGGAAGAAAATTATGTGGAGGTTCTACTAGTCCCACTAGATATTAAAACACTTATAAAGTCTCTATAATTAAGATTATAGTACTGATACATGAATAGCTAAAAATAAGTGCAATGAAATAAAAATTCCAGAAATAAACTTATGCACATTTGAAAATTTAAAATATAATGAAAGTTGTTCTCACATCATTAGGGTAAATTTTGATAAATCAATAAATGATACTGATTAGTTATTTTTAAAAGATAAATTAGATCTATACTTTATACCAGACAAAATAATCATCTCTGAATAGAACAGGTATCTAAATGTAAAGATGAAATTATATATGTAATAGAGGAAAAATGCAGTTGAATCCTCTTTAACCTTGCAGTAGAGATAGGTTTTCTATGAATGATTTAAAATCCAGAGTCAAAGAAAAAGCTGATTAAAGATAAACTACATAAAAATAAAGAAGCCAAAAATTATCAAAACAAAGGCAAAAGGAAAAAAATCAGAGAAAATATTTGGAATTTATATCACAGATAATGAGCTAACTATCCCAATATTTTAAAATAGAATATAAAGATTAAAATGCAATGGAAAGAAGAAATAGTGAACAAATCTGGGACAGAAAAAATAGATATTCAGCCTCAACAAGCCTAAAGGGCCCCAACTAATATGAATAAAAGGAGTCCATACCAAGATGCATAATAATCAAATTACCAAAAGTCAAAGATAAAGACATAATTTCTAAAGCAGGAAGATAAGAACAACTTGCCATATACAAGGGAGTCACCATAAGACTGTTAGCAGACTCAGAAGTCAGTAGGAAGACACATTTTCAAGTGATGAAAGAACACAACTGCCAACCAAGAATACCATATCTGGAAATACTGTCCTTTGAAAATGAAGGAAAAATTAAAATTTTCTCAGATAAACTCTGATGTTGTTTATCAGCACTGGATCTAACTTATGAAATATGCTAAAATGAGTCTTTCAGATTGGCCTGAAAGGATACTAAGCAGCAATACAAAAGTGAATGAAAGTAGAAGGCTCCTGATCAAGTAAGTATATAAATAAATAAAAACTGTACTACTGTAAGTATGGTGCATAAATTACTTTGATTACTGGTATAAAACTTCAAAGACAAAGTATAAAATTAATTATAACTATAAAATATTTTAATACACAATAAGCAAAATCTAAGACAACAATAACATAAATTGGAGGAAGAAAAAGAGTAGAATTTTGTATGTAAATGATGTTACATTGTTATCAACATAGAATATATTGTTATAACTACAGTATGTTTTATGCAAGCCTCATACTAACTACAAAGAAAATACTATAGAAGATATAAAAAAAATGAGAACAGTATCAAAACATGTCACTACAGGAAAAAAAATGTTATCAATGAAATAAAAAGAAAGTCAGCAAGAGAGGAAAATACAGTCCAGAAAAAACTACAAGGCAGAAAGCAAATAATTAACAAAATGGCAATAGTAAGTCCTTCCCTGTCAATAACTGATGTAGATGTAGATGTAAACTCTTCAATCAAAAGGCAGTGACTATCCATTCATCTATTGAAGGGCATCTAAGTTGGTTCCACAGTTTAGCTGTTGTGAATTGTGCTGTTATAAACATTGATGTGGCTATGTCCCTATAATATGCTGTTTTTAAGTCCTTTGGGTATAGACTGAGGAGAGAGATAGCTGGATCAAATGGTGGTTCCACTTCCAATTTTCCAAGAAATCTCCATACTGCTTTCCATATTGGCTGCACCAATTTGCAGCCCCACCAGCAGTGTATGAGTGTACTTCCCCTCCCCCCCGAATCCTTGCCAACACTTATTGTTGTTTGTATGCATAATAGCTGCCATTCTGACTGGAGTGAGATGAAATCTTAGAGTGGTTTTGAGTTGCATTTCTCTAATTGCTAGTGATGATGAACATTTTTTCATGTATTTGTTGATTGATTGTATATCATCTTCTGAGAAGTGTCTCTTCAGTTCCTTGGCCCATTTATTGATGGGATTATTTGGGTTTTTTTGGTGTTTAGCTGTTTGAGTTCTTTATATACCCTAGTGATTAGTGCTCTATCTGATGTGTAAGGGTTAGATGAACTCTAGATAGGGCAGAGGGGTTGGAGGGAAAGGGATGGGGTAATTATTGATGGTGGAATGCGATGATCATTACTATCCAAAGTACATATATGAGGACACGAATTGGTGTGAATATACTATGTATATAACCAGAGATATGAAAAATTGTGCTCTATATATGTAATAAGAATTGTAATGCATTCTGCTGTCACTTTTAAATTTAAAAAAAAAGAAAAAAACTTAAGAATTATACTGAGTAACTAAATAATAAACCTATTTTTTAAAAAAATTATGGAAGATAGAATTGAGATAGAGTATTTTTAATCACCCACAATCCACATGGAAAAATTGCCTATTAACATTTTATTTTGAGGGTGCATGTTTTCCATTTACAAGGATCCTCTATATGTGTGTTTAAATTTACGTACACAGACACTGAACCCATTGTGTAATATTCTGCATACAGCTCATCTCCCAATTTATCTGACAACATTAAATCTCTTTTCATTTCATTAAACATTATTAAAAGTAAGGTTTATAAGACTAAATGACATTCTAGTCTGTTCTATGGAAATAGTGTAATTTGTTTAGTAACTCACTCATTATTTGAAAAATGTGGAAACAATAATTGCCCTTTGAAGGTTGTGTGAAGTCAACAATAAAACCTTCTGACTAAAAAAAAAAAAAAAAAGAGTAACTAAATATTTTTTAATAAAATAAAATCAGAAAAAATAAAATAAAATCAGGCTGGGATGTGTCTCATCTAGCATGCACAAGGCCCTGAGTTCAATCCCCAGCACAACTAATTTTTTTAATAACTCATTCATAATTAACCAGTGAAATGAACATATTTGAAAAATATGGAAACAATAATTGCCCTTTGAAGGCTGTGTGTTTGTGTCAACAAACATACTTATTTAACTGGGCAAGGTAGCATATGCCTGTAATCCCAGCAGCCCCAGAGGCTGAAACAGGAGGATCACAAGTTCAAAGCCAGTTTCAGCAACTTAGCAAGGCCCCAAGCAACTTAGCAAGACCTTGTCTCTATATAAAAAATAAAAAGGATAGCCATGTGGCTCAGTGGTCAAGCTTCCCTGAGTTCAATTCCCAGTACAATAAATAAATAAATAGCAAGATCCAACTATATGCTGCTCCTAGAGGCTCACTTTATATTTAAGGACACACATCAGCTTTAAGTAAAAGGATGGGGGAAATATTTCATGCCAACAATAAGCAAAACTCCATACTTAATCAGACAAATAGAATTTAATTCAAAATTGATCACAAGAGTACATGTACGAATATGTAACAATAAATTGCACCAATATGTACAACTATAATGCACCAATAAAAAAAGTGCCAAAAAATGATCCCAAGAAACAAAGGAGAATATAAAATTGACAATTCATAGGTAAAATGTAATAACTAGAAATATATATGCACCCAATATCAAAGCACCTAAACATGAAACAACCATTGACAGAATTAAAGATAGGATCAGCAGCATAATATGAGTAGAAAATTTCTGTACCTCATGTTCAATAATAGGACATCTAGACAAAAGATCAGTAAGGAAACAGGACTCAAGCAACTCTGTAGACCAAATGGATGTAACAGATGCATACCTTCTAAACATTCCATCTGACTGCAGCAGGATGCACATTCTTCTCAAGCACACACAGAACAGTCCCCAGAAGAAGTCACATGCTAGTGCATAAAACAAGTCTTAACAAGTTTAAGACAAAATCATTCCAAGCATCTTTTCTGATCATGATAGAACAAAACTGGAAATCAATAATAGAAGGATTTTAGAACATTCACAAGTATATAGAAATTAAACACAGTTGAATTAAAATGGGTCAAAGGAGAAACTAGAAGATGTTTTAAGATAAATGAGTATGAAATAGCATAATGAGACTGAGGGGATTCAGAAAAAGCAGTAGCAAGAAAAGGTTTATAGCAGTAAATGCCTACTTTAAAAAAGAACAAGGACTCAACCAATTGACCCACACTGACAACCTTGAGGACAAACTGAGGCCAAAGATAGGTGAAGGAAGAAGATGATCAAAGATTGAGGATACATAAATGAAATATAGAATAGAAAAGCAATAAAAAAATCAATAGAACTAAGAGTTGGGTTTTTTAAAAGATTGACAAAATTGACAAACCTTTGACCAGACTAAGAAAAAAGAGCAGACTCAAAATCACAAAGGAAAAAGGTAATAAAACAAACTATGGCATAAAAATAAAAAGTATTATAGGAGACTACTTGAATAATAATATATCAACAAATTGGAAAACCTCAAGAAATGAGTAAATGAAACATACAACCTACCAACACTGAATGATAAAGAAGAAACAGAAAATCTGAACAGATCTACAACTAGTAAAAAAGTTAAGTCAGCAATCAAAATCTCCCAACAAAGAAAATCCCCGAAGGCTTCTCTGGAGAATTCTACCAAATTTTAAAGAAGAAATAATGCCAATTGTTCTCAAATTTTTCTCCAAAATAGAAAACAAAAAGAAACAAAGAAGGAAATATTTCCAAACCTATTATAAGAGAATAAAATTTCTCTGATACCAAAGCCAAACAGACACTCCATGAAGAAAATAAAACTGCAGGGCAATATTCTTGAGTATAAATGCAAATATCCTCAACAAAATACTAGCAAAATGTAAATTATATATCACAGATGATATAACCTTATATGTAAAAACCCTAAAGATAATACACACACACACACACACACACACACACACACACACATGATTTAAAAGAAAAAAAGAGAAAACCCTGATGGATCTTATGAACAAATTCAGTAAATTTGCAGGATACAAAATCAACATTCAGTTGTATTTCTATACACTAACCACATGTCAAGAATGAAATGGGACCCTTATAACATACACAAAAATCCACTTCACAATTAAAGACTTAAACATAAGACTTGAAATTAAAACTCCTAAAAGAAAACATAGGTCATAAGATAGGTCTTGGTGATGACTTCTTGGATCTGACACCAAGAATAAAATTAGACAAGTGGGACTACATGAAACTAAGAGGCTTCTACACAGCAAAAGAAACAATTGATGGAACAAAAAGACAACCAGTGGAGTGGAAGAAAATATTTGCAAATCATGTATTTGATAAGGGATTAAAATCCAAAATATACAATGAACTCCTACAACTCAATAGCGAGAGAGAGAGAGGGAGAGGGGGGGGGAGCCCAATTTAGAATTTAAAAGTGGGCAAAAAATATTTTGGACAAATATTTTTCCCAAGAAGATATACATTGATGAGGCTGTGTCCCTGTTATATGCTGTTTTTAAGTCCTTTGGGTATAGTCCAAGGAGAGGGATAGCTGGGTCAAATGGTGGTTCCATTCCCAGATTTCCAAGGAATATCCATACTGCTTTCCATATTGGCTGCACCAATTTGCAGTCCAACCAGCAACCCCATCCTCACCAACACTTATTGTTGTTTGTCTCAGAATAGCTGCCATTCTGACTGGAGTGAGATGAAATCTTAGAGTAGTTTTGATTTGCATTTCTCTGATTGCTAGAGATGATGAGCAATTTTTTATATATTGGTTGATTGATTGAATATCCCTCTTCTGAGAAGTGTCTGTTCAGGTCCTTGGCCCATTTGTTGACTGAGTTATTTGGTTTTTTGATGCTTAGCTTTTAGAGTTCTTCATATACCCTAGAGATTATTTCTCTACCTGATGTGTAAGGGGGAAAAATTTGCTCCCAAGATGAAGGCTCTCTATTCACCTCACAGATTGTTATTTTTGCTGAGAAGAAACTTTTTAGTTTGATTCCATCCTGTTTATTGATTCTTGATTTTAATTCTTGTGCTATAGGAGTCTTATTAAGAAAGTTGGGGCCTAATACCACATGATGGAAATTAGGGCCTACTTTTTCTTCTATTAGACACAGGATCTCTGGTTTTATTCCTAGGTCCTTGATCCACTTTGAGTTGAGTTTTGTGCATGGTGAGAGATAGGGGTTTAATTTCTTTTTGTTGCATATGGATTTCCAGTTTTCCCAACATAGCATGTTACAGGGACACAGCCACATCAATATTTATGGCAGCACAACTCACAATAGCTAAACTGTGGAACCAACCTAGATGCCCTTCAGTAGATGAATAAATTTTCAAAATGTGGCATATATACACAATGGAATATTACTCAGAAATAAAAGAGAATAAAATTATGGCATTTGCAGGTAAGTGGATGGAGTTAGAAAAGATAATGCTAAGTGAAGTGAGCCAATCCCAAAAAACCAAATGCCAAATATTTTCTCTAATATAAGGAGGCTGATTCATAGTGGGGTTGGGGGGGAGTATAGGAGGAATAGACAAATTCTAGATAAGGCAGAAGTGTGGGAGGGGAAGGAAGGGAGCAGGGGATTAGAAATGATGGTGGAATGTGCTGGACATCATTATCCAAAGTACAGATATGAAGACAAAAATTGATATAAAAATACTTTGTATACAACCAGAGATATGAAAAATTTGTGTTCTGTATGTGTAATACGAATTATAATGCATTCTGCTGTCATATATAAACAAAAAAATTAATTTAAAAAATAACAAATAAATAAAAAAGAATATATACAAAAAGTCAACTGGCATTTAAAAAAATATCCAACATCACTTATCATCAAGGAAATGCAATTCAAAACCACAATGAGATATCACCTCACACATGTTAGGGTGGCCATTATGAAAATAAAAAGGAAGCCAGGCATAAGGGTGCACACGTGTGTTCTCAACAACTCAGGAGGTTGAAGCAGGAGAATCACAAGTTAAAGGTGAGCCTAGGCAACTTAACAAGACCCTGTCTCAAAATAAAAAATATAAAAGGCTGGGGGTGGGGCTGGGATTGTAGCTCTGTGGTAGAGCGCTTGCCTAGTATGTGGGGGGGTGGGGGTACGGGAAGGTACTAGGTTCGATTCTCAGCACCGCATACAAATAAATAAAAAATAAAGGTCCACTGACAACTAAATATTAAAAATAAATAAATAAATAAATGGCTAGGGGTGTAGCTCACTTATAGAGCACCCCTCCATTCAATCCCCAGTGCAAAAAAAAAAAAAATAAGAGAGAGAGAGAGAGAGAGAGAGAGAGAGAGAGAGAGAGAGAGAAGGAATGCAAAAAAACTAGAACCTTGTGCAATGTTGGTGGGAATATAAAATAGTACAGCCACTATGGGAATTAGGAGGTTCCTCAAAATAGAATATCATATAATCCAGCAGCCTCACTACATATATAAAAGCACTGAATTCAGGATCTCAGGTATCTGCACTTCCATGATCATTGCATCATTATTCTCAAGAGCCAAGAGGTAGGAACAACCTGACTGTGCATAAAGAAAGTGTGACACATACATACAGTGATGTAAAAAGGAGGAAATCCTTTCCTTCTCTACAACATGGATGAATTTTGAGAGGATTATGCAAAGTAAAATAAGTCAGTCACAGAAGGACAAAAGCTGTGTGAATCCACCAACATGAGGTGTTTGAAATAGTCAAACTGATAGAAGTAAAAAGTAGAATGGTGGTCAGCAGGGCTGGGGATGGAAATTGGGTGGTTGTGTTTCAATGGGTGTTGAGTTACAGTCATGAAAGATAAAAATGTTCTAGAGACTTGCTGTACCACAATATGCAAATAACTAATGACACTGTACTGTACACTTGAAAATTTAGTAAGAGGGGAGATGTCATGCTATGCATTTTACTATGATTTTAAAAAATGGAAAATGGAGGGCATGAGCAGATGATTCACAAAAGTAGCTTCAGAAAAATGGTACTTAAACATATAAAAAAACTAACCTCATTATCATTAGAAAAATAAATTTCAAGTACATTGAAACACTATTCCTTACGTGAAAAGTAAAAAATTGGCAATAAATTAAAATATATAATAACACACTGTACTGGCTAGGCTAAGAGGAAACATAAACTCTCATAGATTGCTGATGAAAACTTCAGTTTTTAACAACCAAGTCTTAGGAGAATCTGAAATTATCTCACAAAACTGCATTTGCACTTCTCTTTTGAACCAAAATCCCATGCCTAGAAACCTACCCTGCAAGTACACCCCCAACTATAGGAAAACCCATATTTTAAGGTTACTTATTATAGCATTATTTGTAATTGCAAAATATTGGAAATAATCTACATGGGTATTTATAAAAGGGTAAACTATGGTACACAATAAAGTAATAAGAAGCTCTCTTTGAATTCCTATGGAGTGGTTTTCAGGATACACTTTACACACACACACACACACACACACACACACACCAGGGGCACTTGACCACTGAGCTACATTTCTTTTTGTATTTTATTTAGAGACAAGGTCTTGCTAAGTTGCTGATGCTGGCTTTGAACTCAAAATCCTCCTGCCTTAGCTTCCCACACATGGGAATTACAGGCATGTGCCACTGTACCTGGCTCAGAATATACTGTTAAGAAGGGGGGGAAAAAAAGCAAAGTCAAAACCTGTACAAAATCTTTCTTTGTATAGAAAGAATCACAGGAAGGATGAATAAGAAATGAAGGAGATCCTTTACCCCAGGGAGTGAGTGGAAATGGACAGAGAGGATATGACACCGCTGACTATACTTTCTATAGTGTTCTGACATTTAAAACCATGCTAATGTATCATAACTAAATAAAACAAACACATAAAAGAACCAGTAATAACAACAACAACAAATCAAAACAAATAAATAAAATTTAAAAGGATAGGGATGAAGGGAAACCAAAATGCAATATGCACAAAAATATTAAACTAACAGTAATAAATAACTTCATTGAGGAGCTCCTGATGTGGGGGGAGGTGCACTGGCCTACATGACTTTGGAAAACAAAATTTTACTCCAAGACTGAGACAGGAAGGATTGTACACAAATGTTAAGGTCTGTAAACAAGTCTGGATGGTGCCTGGCATTTTGCCAGAGGGAGTGGTTAATGTTAAGGTCTGTAAACAAGTCTGGATGGCGCCTGGCAAAATGCCAGACGGAGTGGTTTGTGAAGTAACGCCAGCGAGCCATTAAGTGTGGAGATTCCTTATTGGTTGACTGCTGTATCTAGTTTATGTTAATTAAGATAAGCTGTGTGGAATGTATATATACCCCTCCTGTCCTACAATAAACGGCTCCCACTCCTGCTGTATCAATGTACACAAGTTGCTCATCACCCCCCGGTTATTTTGCCCAGCCAGCCGGGCTGCAGCACACAAATATTGCACTCTAGTTAGTAGATCTGTTTTCTATAAAGGTCAAGGGTCAACAGTTCTGAAACTACTTTACGTGTATTCTAGAATCAAGAAAATATATTGTGGGTAATGAGAGCTAAGTTTGCTATTTGAGATGGGAAAATGTCAAAAGAACACAAGAGCCAAATTAGAAGGACTCCCAATAGTCAAAACTGAGGCCATTGAAGGAAGAACACAATGGGTGCTGGTAATTGATCATACTGCATAGGAAAAAATAAGAATGCACCAGTTCATATTGATACAAATAATTACTTTGATTAATTAATTAGAAGGAAGGGAAAGCTCTTAATTCTAACTAATACAATGTAGATGATGTAAATACCAACTCTATTTGGCAATCGAAATAATAAAATTTTTTCAGCAGAGAATCAGCAATGGAAGTCAAATTTAGTAGGTAAAGGTATCTTTATATAGTTTCAGAGTAACTTTATACATGATAATTATTAAATGAAAAGAGGAAAATCGTAACTTCTAGTGGAGAAACCTGGAACACCACCCTAAATCAAGTGCCTGTACTTAGCAACACCACTAATGGGGCAAGTCAGGATCCTGGACCTCTTCACACCATACACTGAAGGGGACACAGCAAGTCTTCTGGGGTATCCTTGGCAAAATGTACATACAACCTGAATTCATCCCAAGTTGAAAGACATTCTGCAGAAAACTGGCTGGTGCTAGTATTCTTCAAAACCATCATGGTCATAAAAATCAAAGAAAGGTTCCAAATTTTAGGAAATTGAGGAAACATGACAACTAAAGATAATATGTGATCGACTGAATCGACTCCGTGACCCAAAAGCAAAGGGCATTTGTAGGATGAATGGTAAATTTTGAATAAGAAAATGGTATTTTATATATGTTAATTTCCAATTTGGGTCATTATATTGTGATCATGTAAGATATAACAATCTGGGTAAAAGTATAAAGAATTCCTGGTACTATTTATGCATTTTTACAAGTCAGAAATTATTCAATGTAAAAATATTTCTAAATGTTTTTCATTTAAAACTTTTTTTTTTCAGTGCTAAGGATCAAACCAAACCTGGATCAAATGATCTAACACCAAGCTACATTCCTTGCCCCTAAAAATGTTTTTTAAAAATCTAAAAAAATTTTTTTTGCAGTGCTAGGGATCAAACCAAGAGTAGTGTCTCACACATGCCAAGCAAGCACTCTGCCACTGAAGCACATCCCCAGACTCCCAAAATCTAATTTTATCACTCCTGAAGGCCTTTACTCACTTGAAGATTATAAAAGGAGTCAAGAGGAGCACTGATGTTTGATCTTTAAGAAGAAATTTATTTGAACAGAGCAGTTCTTGTGTTGTGTGTCTCCTAAGAGGGACAAATAAGAGGCCTAAGTCTACTGAGCAGGATTTTTAAGAGGCCACTCCAAGAGATGGGTTTACGTTCCTTGAAGTTATGGGGGATGGATGTGGTGCTGACACCTGCCTGAGGCCTCTAGAAGACAGAAGCTGTGACTGTGGCCACAGGTGGTCAGGCAATAGGCAGTAAGAGAGACACTTGCTGCTGTACTGGGGACAAAACAAAGCAGTTGCCTGCTTTGTTCCAAATCCCGGAGGCCAGATACAGGACCTACAGAAGGAATGGCACCTGAGATTGTATTAAAATCGATCGTGTCTATAACTTCTGCAAAAGGGTGAGAACTTTGAAAGAGAGCGAGCCTATGAAGGGCCAAGTACAGAAGAACCAGACGCTTTGTGGAGAGAAGCAGCAGCAGCAAAGGGATATAGACGACTTCTTGTACCCAAAGGAACACAGTGAGGGAGTCCTTGGGAGATCTTCAAGAGAGCTGACAAGAGAAAGAGGTGGCTGACAACACCTGTCGGGCCAGAGAGGGCAGCAAGCTGAGCCGCACAGAACCTTCTGACCTGCCTCCCCTCTCCATGATTTGGCTGTGAGAGAAGCTGGGCACGCCCCTTCCCAGACTGCAGAGGTGCTTTAACTCTGATCAAGTTTAGAGTTTTAATTATTATATAGTTACATTATATTATATATTATATGTGTTATATTATATTGTATATTACATTATATATTATATTATAATTATTATATTATATATATTAGTAAGCACCTAGTTACCAAGACCTTATTTGATGACTTAACGTGACCACAGAATTCTTTATGAATAAGCAGAAGTAACATGAAGTCGGCTGAGTTTTCATCTATGCTAGCAGGGAAATGTATCCCACTAAATCAAAAAAAAAAATGGCTGCCCATTAATTATGATAATAGCAACAACAGTAACCAGGCAAACTTTCACCATCATAGAATCATTAGCCCCTTTCAAACATAGCTCACTGCCAGCCATGGGGCAGGGGTGGGTGGAAGGATAAAGCAATATCAGAAAAACTTGAAAGGGATCTACCTGAAGATTGCTACAGGAAAGGGCAATCACATCCTAAATGGGGAGTGACATATAAAATACAGTCTTGATGGCCTCCCACAGTGGTATCTGTTCCACATTCTGGTGATGAGCCATCCTCTGCTGAACGGGGAACATCAGAAGCAGCCATTTTTACCAACCATGAGGCAGAGGGCTCACCCAACCACCCATGGGTAAACACGCCCACAGCTTTACATGAGAGGGACTTGAATATGTCCTCCTCTTACAACAGGCCACCCTGATGATGAACGCTGCACAGAAACCCCATAGAGCTATGGGGGTGATGGGAGTCTTCTCTGGAGGCATCTCCTTGCTATACTTCCACTGACACATCCCAAAGGCAGATTCCTGAGGTTGGCTTGCCAACAGCAAGCTGAACACTAACTGCAGAGAAGCCGTTTTTCCTTGGTTCTGCATTATCTCAGAAAGCACCTCCTAAAGACAGAGGAAGAGACGGTGACCCCGAGACTGGACGAAAACACACCCAGAGAACACGGGAGGGAAGGAACACAGGTCAAGGAGGCACGGCTCCCACAGAGGGGAGCAGAAGGGCACTCGCAGGCTGTGAGCTTTGGCTGTACCTTTCTGCACACCCAAGTTAAAAGCACAGCTCCTTTGACACTGTCCATGCTGGGGAAGCAAAGGACTCACAGGGGCAGGTCCAGCGGCAGCCGCAGGTCTCTTCCACCCGAATAGGGGACTGGCCACTGGGGCATGAAGGCCTGGGTCCCCGGTCACAGTTGACCCGATGATTCTTCAACAAGGTCTGACCATCTGGCAGGCAAGTGACTGTGTGGCACTGATCTGGCAAAGTCCAGACATCCCCAGGCTGCATGAGATTAAAAACAGAGTCAGGTAAGGAATGGGCTGAGGCACCACAACTCGAAGTCCATCTGTCACACAGCTGACCACCTCTGAGGACTCAAGAGATCGGCCTTCATGGCAAGGAGGCTGTACATGAGATCAGAAGCAGGATTCAAGGTCTACAGATCCCCAACCCCTTCCCACCAAAAATAACAGGAGAGTAGAAGCAGAATTGGACTCAGACCAAGAAGAATGAATTAACCAAGAAGAGCCCAAGAATACATGTGTGATCTTTCAAAGTCAGAAGAAAAGGACTTACCCTCTTCTCATTCCCATCTTCATCCATGCAAATTCTAACAAACCCTGAAACAGATACAAATAGATCTTTCGTTCCCACATATCACCCAGAAATTCTAAGCCATTCTTGATGTCTGCTTGGGCTGCCTGGTCTCACCTTAAAGACAACTCAACTCTGAAAAGAATCTGAGTTGGTTTCATAGCGGGGGCAGAGGACACAAGGTTAAGAAGTGAACATCTGTCCTTCATCAGACATGCTTTGTGGTAATTATTAATTATGATAATAGTAAATAGTGACCCAGGGTGAACTTTACACCATCACAGAATCATTAGCCCCTTTCAAACATAGCTCATTGCCAGGAATGGGGGGGCGGGGGAAGGTAAAGCAAGATCCTAAAAACTTGAAAGGGATCTACCTAAAGATTACTCCAAGGAAAGGCAATAACTCTGTAAGGTTATGGCTTACAGTTAATTACATTAGTAAAATACAATAAAAAAAGCTCCCCCCCCCAGAATTATATGTTTGTGTGAGTTTTTCTTCTTTTGAGTTTCTAACCTAAAATCAACTTAATCTATGGTCCTTTGAATTTAGATTCTATGTTTTTGGACTTCTAACGCCCTATATACTCATGTGAAGAGTGAGTATAGGACTGTGGTCTGCAAGATGTTGGGGTTCCTTGCTTATGCCTTCCAATTTTTTTGTTCAAGATCCCTCTGCACAAATAAGCATGGCTTTCTCAGCTAAGTTTAGATGGATGGTTCCAGTGGAAGGAGGAGGATGAACAGAATACTTTCTGGTGGGCACTGGAGGTTTGTAGTGTTTGCCTTCCATAAGCAGAAACTTAAAAGGTCCTGGTCTAGAACCATCTTCAGTCAAGGGCAGATCTTGTGCTCTTTTTCAGAGGCACCTTGGGTCTCTAACAGTAGTTTGGGTTTTGTGGGGGATTTTGTCATTGCTTTTGTTTTTGAGATAGATATGAAGGAAAAGACTCACCAGAGCACAGCTTGTGGAGGAAGGAACTGTCCAGGGTGACCATCGTCGGGAGGTCTTCAACTCGCTGGAGCCTTACCACATTGGACCTGGCCTCTGGGCCTGCCAAGATCCTCAGTTGGGCTTCGTCATACCGATCCCCAATGCCAATGGGGAACACTGACACTCCTAGAGTTAGCAAAGGGACAAGAAAGGTTCAGTGGTCAGATGGGCTCACAACAGACTGGCTTGATGCTGTTCCCAATACCAGCATGGAACTGTTTAGTCTGGTCACATACAGCAGCCCTGTGAAGAAGGCATTCATTCACTCTGAGCTCCTACTCTGTGTCAGGTACTGTCCTAAGTAGTGGGGACATAGCAATGAGCCAAGCCATAACATCCACGTTCCCTGTCTTCATGAAGCTTATGTCAGGAAGGGATAGACAACAAACAGCTACAAAAAACAAACAAACCAACAAAAGACCCTCAATATATAGTATTTTAGATGTGTACGCATGCTTGTGGGGAAATGAAATGGGATGAGGAGGATGGGAACGCCCAGGAGTAGGGATGGGGGTTATCATTTTATATATGGTGGTTAGAGAAGTGTTCAGTGAAAAGATGGAAACAAGGATAGAAGGAGGCAAGAGGACATCTGAGGGGGGAATAACCCAAGCAGAGAGATCGGCGAGTGTGAAGGCCCAGGGCAGAAGTGCATGCTCTGAGGGCACTGCTCTTGCAAAGCTTCTCAGGCCGTGGTCAGGACATAATGTGTTCTCTTAAGGAAACAGAAACCAGCCAGGACTGGGGGGCAGAGGAGTAACAGGAACTGACTTGGATTGCACAGGATCAGCACAGCTGCCGCTCTGAGAATGAACCATGGGAGACTAGAGTGAAAGCCGAGGTTGCAGTTAGAAAACTACGGGGGTGATCCAAGTGTGAGACACTGGGGACTGGGGTATGGGTGATGGTGTGATCCTCAACATATTTTGAAGACTTGGCTGTGGTTTGCAGCTGGATTGTACGGGGGCATGAGAGAAAAAGAGGATTCGAGGATGCTGGGATCTTTAACCTGAACAACTTGAAAGGACCGAAAAAAAAAAAAATACAACAAGAGGAAATTTGGTTGTGATGTCAGGAAGCTGGTTTACAGGGAATTGCCTGTTAGAACATTGATGCTCAGTTGAGGGGAGAAGTCTGGGCCAAGGACAGGAATATCAAAGTCTGTGGTATATAAACACGTTTAGACTCATGGCACTGTATGAGACCACTGAGCACTGGGTAGAAGAGAACATTTCACAGTGCTAAGCCCAGATCACTTCCTGCCCAACTCTCGATAAGAAATTGAGACTTTAAATAGTTCAGTGACTTGCCCTGAGTCACCTCTAAACAATATTTGCTTTTTTTCCTAATAAAACTCTTTCTCTAGATTCTTGATACTAAAGGAGAAAAATCTCCAACCTAAAATTCCTTAATTCAGCTTTCCAGAAAGTTCTAGGTATTTGTAATTTGAAATAGAGTGGAGTTGCTAGCAACTTTTTAGCTCCTGTGAGTTCATTTTATCATCCAAATATATACCCTTTACCTTCTAGTATCCTTTTTCCTAAAATTATAGATTTCAACAATATATCATTCATTCAACAAAAATATTAAGTGGTCAGCGTTTTGTGAATCGCACACAGGTGATCCAAAAATATAGCAAGATTTTGCCCTTTACAGAACTCCCAGTTTGTTCCAGAAAGAGCTATGTACCAAACTAATACAATACAATTGGCACATTTTGAGTATTTCAGGCTAAGCAGCATTTGAAAAAGGAAGAGTTAGTTCTCCAGGTGGTCATGAGAGGACTTGGCATCACCCTACTCACTCAGACCTCCCTTGGGCACATGATGTCTCCATCCTGGCTCACTTCTGTTGCAATTCACAGCAAGGGTTCTATGGGGCACCAAGGCCAGGTCATATCTATGCCCTTCCCCACCCAAATGCACCATCGTTTGTGTCTTGTCCCTCCAGCTCATTAGCCTGGTAACAGCAAAGGGTTCTGAATACATGAAGACCCTAACAGTTCTCCAGGACCCACAATGAGTCACTCTGGCCTTAGGTGTGTGGCATTCTGGAGAAAGACCAAGAACACCACATTAAAAAGTAAAGGTGTAGAAGTACAGTCATCCCTGGACACAGGAGGAGAATGCGAAGAATTCAAGGCTGTCATCACAGCACACAGACAAGCCCAGTAGAAATGCACCCTTACTATTGATTTGTTTCCTAATAATGCCATGACTGAACTATTTCCTGATGTTTGGTATGCAAGTGGGTATCAAGCAAATTCAAAATCAGCCAGAACATCCAAAAGCAACCTCCACCCACTTTCACTCCTCTGGCTTCTTAGAAGAGTCTCGGGATTGTACACTAGACACTCACGGCTGGATCTGGCCACTCCAGCTGCTGCATCCACTGAATCAGTGGAGATGTCCATGACCAGGACGACCACTGCCTTTGAGGATCCAGGCCTGGCACCATGTACTTCTGAAGTGACATATCGCACAGCAAAAGCCAAAGCATCCCCTGAGAAAGAAGATCAGACCAAGTCAGTACCAACTGCAAAAGCAAGTGTTTCTGAAGCAGGTGCACATCCAGTCTCATGGAGGATCTTTAAATGGTTAGAAGACTGAACAATTTACAGTAGGATCTGGAAGAGACCTGGAAGAGCATCCAGACAAGGCATCAAGTGACAGACCAAGGTCACTCAGTCACTTATGCCAAGAATCAGGACCGAACACATATTTTGCATCCAGGCCAAGGCACCAACATTACCAATTTGGCTGGGGCCTCCCTCCCGCTGCATAAGATCCACTAGATTCAGTAAATGGGCTTTGTCCTGGGCCACATTCCAGGGCACATCGATGGTGGTGATGCTTCCATATTGGAGCACGGATACCTGAGTGAGATGAGGCCCTAATGGAAAAGAAAAAATGAGAGTCATTTTGAATCAGAGCCAGAGCCTCTTTCACCTGTGGCCTCAGGTGTATCACTCACCTATGTTGGCCTTGGAAATGAAAGCCTTGGCAAAACTCTTCATTTCATCAAAGTAAGAAGCTGGAAGACCAGAGGAGCCATCCAGGAGAAGGACCACATCCAGGGGCTGGCTGCAGTCTGCAAAGAGAACAGGAAGGTGAGCACACAAGGACTGCCAGGAGACTCCAAGTCAGGAGCCTCTCGGGGGAGTGTCCCAAAGTCCTGGATGAAGACGGGGGCATAGGGCCAGCCGATGCTCTCCAGCTCCTGCACATCAGCCAGGCACCACATTCAGTGGGCTATGCAGGGCTCTCAGGACCACATGGCTAGGTATTGGGATAGTCCTAAACATACGGAAGAGACTGGCTTACAAAAAGGTTAAGTATTTGCCCAAAATTATCCAGCTAGCAAGTGGCAGAGGTGAGATTCAAAGAATGTAAGGTGATCTGTTTCCCCAATCTGAGTAGTGATGTCACTTGTCACCTGACTTCCTGGCCTTGACTGGAGGACTGTAAGCTACCTGGAATAATTCCATCCATCCAGTGTGGTCTAAAGGAAGCTGACTGTCACCAAAATTGACAGAAGTTACCTTCAAGGCAGAAAGTAGGATTGAGTGGGGATGCAGCTGAGTGATAAAGTAAGACTTGCATTTTTCACTCCATATCCTTGGTATTTTTTAAATATTAATAATAGGCTTGTATGACCTTTGAACTCATAGTCACCAACAAAATAAGATTCCCCAACACACACACCCTCACCTTGCAAAAAAAACAAATAAATAAATCACCATGTAGTTCTCTCCTGCCCAGAGGAGGATACACAGGCACTCTAAGGCACAGGTTTGACCAAGTGCACGGAACAGGGAAGGTGGGATTAGAACCCAAGGGTCACATGACTACAGCTGCACACAGCACCAAGGCTCCTCATTGCTCCCACTCGCACATGAGGCGTCCACATACCTGGGGCAGTGGGTAGAGTGGGCAACTGCAGCCCCTCTTCAGAGCAGCACCTCTGCAGCACCAAGTCAGGAGCCTCTCGGGGGAGTGTCTCAAAGTCCTGGATGAAGATGGGGGCATAGGGCCAGCCGATGCTCTCCAGCTCCTGCACATCAGCATGCGGGCCCACGCCAATGGGCACCACCTGGATGTCTCCAGGCAACCTCTTGATCTCATCAGAAGCAGGATTTCCGGTGACCATGTAGACCAGGTTAGGTGCCTGGTCCCGGTCTCCCTGGCCAGCAGAGAAGCTGTTCTCAGAAACATACTGCAGGGCCAGTCCCGTGTTGGTCCTGTTTCCACCCCGGTAGCGGATCTCCCGCACCTGCTGCAGCACGTCTCCTTTGGACTGCGCCTCGCTGAAGGTATGCTCCACGGTCACCGTGTACGAGTACTGCAGCACAGAGACGTGGATGCTATCCTGGCCCACGTCCATGCGCCGAATCACCTCTTCCATGAACTCCTTGCTCCTGTTGAAGTTGGCCTCCCCAACTTTGTCTGAGCCCTCCAGGACAAACACCACATCCAGAACCATGGAGTTCCTCCTGCGTCCTGATGGTGAAATTTCCAAGAGCCCGGGACCCACAGTGACTTGTGCCACTTGGGGATGCTGCGTGGGTGCAGGGACCTCGGGGGCAAGGTCACAGGTGTAGCTGATGATCTCATCCCTTCGCTGCTCCAACTCGTCCACGCTGCTCAGCACAAAGGCCTTGTTTTCAGGGGCCTGCTTCTCAATGAGGCGGATCTGCTTGAGGTTGGCATGTGGCCCAATGCCCACCGGTATCACAATGACCTTCTTCTTCTTCAGTCCCTGGACATAGCGGACCAAGTTCCGGGTCATCTTTGGGGGTTCCTGGCTGGCAGTCAGGAGCAGCACAATGCGGGAGGCTTCAGGGCGGGTGATTTTGCCAAAGATTTGGAACAGAGTGTACTTCAGGACCTCGCTGGTGGAGGCCACCTGGCTGCCCACGTACTTCACCTGGCTGGTGATGCGCCGCAGCTCTGAGGGCCGCTTCCGAGCCTTGAGTTCAATGTAGGCATGGGAGCCGTCATGGTACTCCACCACAGCTACACGGATCCGCTTCTGGGAGATTTGTAGTCTCTCCATCATACCCACGACAAAGGCCTTCAGCACTTCAAACTCAGCCTCGGAGAGCTTGGAGGAACCGTCCAGCAGGAAGACCAGATCCAGCAGCTTGCTGCAGTAGAAGTCATGCATGGGTGGCTCTGGGGTGTCCTCCACATACGGGGTGGTGGCCCCGAGTGGGGCATCTGTGGGGGGCAACACCAGGCCTCCAGGTTCCTGGCAGGCTTCACAGGTAAGGTTGGCACCATCACAGTGACTGTAGCAGAGGGGAAGAAACAAATGATTCACAAAGAGCCAGCCGACACTCGTCGACCCTACAAAGTAGGACACTGCCCATACTCCCAGAGAACTGTCTTCCTGCTCCTTGGGAACATTCCCACCTAAGTGAGCCATCATTGTTAACCTCTATTTCAAGATACCTGAAAAAGAATCTCTGTTGTTCTCGGCCAGATATTCAGTGATGACTTCTTTCCAACCGACATCTCTAACCGCATTAATATTTAATTATAATTTAAACTTTCTTGCAAGTATCCCCAAGGACAAATATTGCTCTAAAATATTGACGCTGACCAGGACTTATAAATGTTCTATGGAAGATAAATTGCTTATAGTGCTGATTATAACAGAATTTAAGCAGTGTGGATTTTGAGTCATGTTTAATACGTTGGATCTTAAGGAAGAAAAGAAACTCTGGAGTAAAAAAAAAAAAAATTTGCAAAGATGAATAAACATTCGAAGTCCCAGTTTTATCTAGTAGAGTAGTAGATGGGGGTCTTCCAGACCTAGGAAAATCAGTAGCAACTTCGTTCGTTCCTACTCCTGTTATCTGCCAGGTGCTAACTGGCTAGACCCAGTGTCCAGGCCCAAGCCACCCCACAAGTCTGTGTCGGAGCCATTGCCCGCCCACAAATTCCTACAATACCAGCAAATGTCAGGCTCTCCTGATCACTTCACTCTTTTGCAAAGTGACAGGGTACACCAGATCATACTCGAAATCAAGTTGCCCTGTTTGGAACCCGTACAGGCTAGGCCTTCTCCGTTTTTGTGCCCTCTGTCTTCGAGCAACCTGCCTTTGGCACTCTGGGTAAAGCTGAGAAAGCAACAGTGCCCTGAGCCCTGGGAAGTGTCCCCTGTGGCGTGGCTGTCAGGCCTGCCATTCACACTGTTCACAACACTTGATGCCTCAGGCTGTCGGCGTGTATGGCATGTACCATGGTAGCTTCCCCTCCCATGAGCTACCAGCAGAGCAGACAGGGAGAGGCCTCTGAGCTCTCCTGCCCTTTCAGCCCAGAGCTCCAAGCCAGCATTGGACTCGGAGTCTCCGTCTCGGCTTAGAGAGGCTGGGAGGCAGGGTCTGACTGGAAAGTTTCTTGTACTTCCTCATGATCCACACAATTTATTGCTGCAATCCTTAGTTAACGGTGCGTGAGTGACATACTTTCTAGTTTCCTGTGTTTGCTAGAAAACCCACCCCAGGCAGTGTTGGCTCTTGTTTGCACAGATGGTGGCGCAGGATTTGGCTCCCGCAGCTGTGACCACAACCCCTTCCCTAGTGAGTCGAGTTTCTCAAGTTTAAGTTCCCATTAGGTTTGATCGGTGTCAGGGAATGGTGTTGGATACATCAGCATTTTAATAAATGTTCCCTACTTATGGGCAGGACTTCAGAAAGTTCAGCACATGCCCCAAGGACTCCCTCTCACCTCCCCAGGGGCCATTTTCCCAGAGGCAGTTCCGGTGAGAGCCCAGGGTGCCAGCAATGAATGTCTTCTCCCCAGTTCTGAAAGCGCTGTCCTGTGACTTTGACAGCATCCCCAAGATGTCTATGTTGTACATAGGGGTCCGGGGTTCATCTCACTTTCCTTGCCTGCATCCCCACCTTTTTTGAAAAATCTAGCTGGACATGGTGGCACACGCCTGTAATTCCAGCAACTTGGGAGGCTGGCAGGAGGATCGAGAGAGTTCAAAGCCAGCCTCAGCAACAGCGAGGCACTAAGCAACTCAGTGAGACCCTGTCTCTAAATAAAATACAAAATAGGGCAGGGGATGTGGCTCAGTGGTGGAGTGCCCCTGAGTTCAATCCCTGGTACCAAAGAAAGAAAAAAGAAATCTGATTTTCATATATTTGTCCTTGAACTGTCTCTCTTACTACAAGAACAGTAAGAGCCACAAAGAAATGAAAATGATAATTTCTCTGATTTGATCAGTACACACAGTATACATGTATTGAAATATACTGTACCCCACTAAAATATATAAGTATTACATGTTTGAAAGAGAGAGAGAGAGAGAGAGAGAGAGAGAGAGAGAGAGAGAGAGAGAGAGAGAGAAAGGGAAAAAAAGAAATAGAGAAACCATATCCTGTCTTCCAAAAAATACAGGCAAAAACCTTTTAGAAAGTAAAATACTTCAGAAATATTTGGGGGGGGGGTGTAAAACAGTCTAGTCTGCTCTTTAAAAAAAAAGAGAGACACACAAACTCTAGAAACAAACTAAACAATGAACTAAACTAAGTCATCAATGAATTAGCAAATTTACTAAATAAACTCAATGTCTCAGTTCACATAGCTAGGAAGTTTTCTCCAAAGCCCAGCCTCTGAGCAAGCCCCACAGAGGACAGTAAGATTGGCCACTTCATCAGCAACTTAGCAAGGCCCCAAGCAACTTAGTGAGACCCTGTCTCAAAATAAAACATAAAAAGAGCTGAGGTGCTGCTCAGTGGTAACGCATCCCTGGGTTCGATCCCTTCCCCTCCCCACCCCTCAAAAGACTGGCCACTTAGACAACCAGGGAATCCATTTTACCAAGTCTGGCAGCGCGCAGGGTCATCGGGGTTCAAGGTGACTTTCCTTCCAGGGGCTAAGCGCCGGCCAGCCACCTCACACACGGGGCAGTCTTGGGGGTCGATGCAGGTCTGCAGAAGTTCATCCAGGATTTTCCCTGAACAGCACATCTCTCATTAGTAGCTGACCACTCCCCTTTCACATAAGGAAGGCTCCGCTTTCACTAAGGGGCCTGTCTCAGGAGCCATTCTGCCTGCCTCTCCAGAGGCCACCTCACCCCACAGGGAGGAGCATCCCGCCTCCTTCATGCTTTCATTCTTCTTCTGCAAACTTGGAAGGAGGCTTCCCTCCCCCTGCCTCACCTCCTCCAAGCCTGGAATCTTATCTCCAAGGCCTTTCTCACGCTTCTGAAGAATGTATTCAGTCATTTTAGAGCTGCGCTATTCAATATGTCAGCTATTAACCATCTGTGGTTATTTATATTTAAATATAAATTAAATTTATATAAGGCATCCACCACTGCATTCAATGAGGCATTCCCACCATTTGACGAAGTTCTATCAGAAAGTGCTACTCTACGTGTTTGATAAACCCCTAAACTGACACACCAAAGCACTTTGTAGAAAGGACTCACAGTGTAGGGGCAGAGCATTGCCAGCAAGGAGCAGGGTGTACCCTCCCTTACACACAGGCCATGCAGCACAAGGGCCCAGGTTCAATCTCAAGCAACAAAGGGCGGGGGGGAAAGCATTTGATAGGACTAGGTGACTGTGTTCTTTGTGGTGTTGGGGATGGAACTCAAGTCCATGGGCATGATAAGCAAGCACTCGACCACTGAGTCACCTTCCCAGCCCTGGCAGGAGCTCCACCTAGCAAAAGCCAGAGCTTGCCTGGCCTTGATGAAGGGACCCACAGACACACCTGCTGTAGGGTTGTGGGGTTGGGGATAAGGCATCACTGGCAGAGCTGAAATGAAGCAGGATGGGGAGGCTCCCATCCTGGCAATCAATCCCCTCCCTCCTGCCCGGCCCACCCAGGGAGAGCCTCACCTGAAGGGCAGTGTGCATGGCAGCCCTCCACACACTGCACAGGGCAGGCCAGAGGCTCCGGGTGCTGGCAGGTGACGGGACAGGCAGGCGCGCAGCTGTTATAGCGCCACTCACACTCATATCCATTCTCCCGGAGATTCTTCTCCTCACAGCTCTGGGCTGTGTAGACAGAAAAAAAGAGGCCATGAAATCACCCTACAACACCAGAAGCCAGGACTGCAGCGAAGGACCCAGAGAGACCCAGGGAGACAGACCCATGAGGTAATGACTGTAAGACAGGGAGGTGGGGAAGGCGGTGATCAAACCTGGGAACAAGGACTACCAGAGTTGCCAACCGTGGAAACTCCTGGGATTTTTTTAAGGACCATATTTTATATTTATATTTTATTTATATTTAAATCAACTTTCCCAGCCCTGGCAAAACTGAGGGTATGACTTGGTTTCCTACAGAAAAACATTCAGTTGTGTATGCCCAAGGAGGGAAGGCTCCTTATAAATAGGTGAGTTGATTACTAATAGTGGCAAATATGATCAGCTCTAAGTAAAGACATATATTGACTTTCTTCTGTTCACCAGTGTTCCCTCTCATTCTTCTTTAATTTCTCCAGAAGAAAAGTCACCATGCATGGACGTCCTGAATCCACCATGGTTCTCCCTCATTATGTCAATGGTTTACTCACATGGCTGTCTTAACTCTCCTCAGCCCTGGACCATCTCTTTGCACACTACGGCTCTCCCTCTCTCCCACAAAGTGTCCTCTTGCACCCCACAAGGCCTTCGGATCTAGATACTCATTGGGTGAAGGGAGGGTATCTGAGACCACAAGGGTCATCAGGACTCACGGCACAATGTGGCCGTCCTCCAGGTCACCACCTTGCCATGCTGGGCACACACGTGGGCGTAGGCAGCGATGGTGTCACAGAAGCAGGAACAGTCCCCAATGGACTCACAGGAACAGGTGTCGTAAATGCAGATGTCCAGGTACGGCTCAGGGTCCACCTGCAAAAGGAGTTCTTGGGTGGCCTGGGCCTAGGGCCAAGAACAAGGACTCTGGCTCTTGGTCTGCGTGAGAATCTTCTGGTGGCAAGTCGTAGCATAAGTGTTCTCCAGGGTAGAAAGAGAAATGTAGGCCAAAGGTCCCAAAGAGGGAACAGGCAAAAAGGCAAGATTCCTAATTTCTCATCTCGATTCCAGCAAGAAATGTTAAATAAAACCTTTTGCAGAATACCATGTGCATGAGAATGTTTCAAAAGAACATCCCCTCTGTCCATCTTCACCTGCCTCTTGCCACCTATCCATCCCATAATCCATGGATGTTTAGTTGTTTTTACATAAAACACACACACAGGGTTGTCATTCTTCCCTTGTCTCAGTGCATCAAAGAGAATAAGGAGATGCATCTGGACCCACTCAAGTTATCTCACTGAAGAGCTAAGTACGCTGGACAGTAGGACCCAACTCACCCCAAGGACACAGGAAGGAGGGGAGGCCCACCCACTACCCACTTTCCATTACACTAACCACTTCCCACCTTTCCTATCCCCCAAAACATGCCAGTACACACACCTGGGTTTTTCAGGATAGTTGCGATAGAAATGAATTCTCGCATGAAGCCGACCATTGTTTCTAAGACATTCCAACAGTCGTGATTTCCCTGGCTCCTCTCTGCCTACACTCTTCCAACTCAGATACCCAGTGTCTCCACCAAAACAAGAATCCTAAGTACCCTTTGGATCTCCATGGGCTGAGAGATTTTGGATGGACAGAAAGAGAACTGAGATACACGTATTCAAACAGCCTCACCTGCATTGGTGGTACCACAGAGCAGCAGGCCCATGGGTGCAGCTCCGTGTGTACATATGGTCATGCATTGCACACTCACCCACATGCACGTGTGTGCTCACACATACAAAGAAAGACAGTGAAGTGCATTTAACTTTGGGGAATTCCTAATTGTCATTTGAGATAAAGACACAAAAAGAGGTAAAAAATGAAGACTCTGGAGTTAAGACCAGAAAAGAAACTCTGTGAGAAGAGAACTGGACACTAAATGGGTCGTTTGTTCACAGAGGGATCCTTGGAGGGCTCTGAGGCCTGGAGACACAGAACAGTAACAGGAAAAGAAAATCCTTGGTTCTGTTGCTGGAGCTAAAATAATGCCAAGGAAACAAACCCTAAGACTAGGCCAAAAGAGAAGCATTGGCATGTGCCAAGTCTCTTCTTGTGTGGAAGGAAGGCGTTGCACCAATCATCACTCCTCAGAAGCCATCAGCTTTCCCTCTGCTTCCAGCCTGTAACAGTGTCTTTTTTTTTTTTTCTTTTTTAGTGGTGTGGGCGATCAAACCCAAGATGTCATGCCAAGAGTTCTACTACTAAGTGACACCCACAGCCCTGCAATGGGGCCTTGATGCAGATCCCTTCAAGACTCCAGGCTACTTAGTGTCCACTAGAAATCCATGCTCTAGGTGCCCAAGCTACTGGGCTCACCCTTTCGATGACTCTGCCTCCCTCCACCTTTCAAGCCCTTACCAGCTTGTGGCAGTCCTGGAAGATGTCACTGGTGAGGATTCTGCAAGAGGAATCCACCATCGTCTGCTTCATGATGTTGTTATGGCAGGTGGCAGGGGACACGTCCAGTGGCACCTGGGTACAGAGAGGAGCGCACAGTAAGACTCACAGTCAGGCAGTCAAACTGGCTCAACTCAACCCAGAAGGAGGCATGAGACCTGCTTCCCACCCCTGCCACCCACTGCCCACCTTCCATCCCCAGGGAAAGGGGGACAATTCAGACAGCAGGCCTCTTGGGGTCTGCCCACACAGAGTCTGGGACGTACTTTTCTGGTGTCGGCACACTGTGAGCTCACTTTCCAGGAGTTCCCAAAATCCACGGGGTCTTCTTCCACTTTGAGGTTGCTGCTGGTGAAGTCGTTGTTCTGAATGCCGTCAAAATTCCCACATAGGCCACAGACTTGCTCCTGGATAGACAGATTGAGAAGATGAGCACTGTAGACCTCAGGGGCATATTCTATGTCAGTGGGGGAAGAAGGTTCCAGTAACAAAGGATCAGGAGTCATCCGAGGAGGAGGAACAGAAGGAGGAGGAACAGAAGGACGAGGAGAGGAAACAGGGACAGAGACCCAGAGAACTGGAGTGGTCAGCAAAGCCTTGCTTTTGGCAAAGCTTTGCTGATTCCATTTTGAAGTTAAGAAAACAGAGGCAACTTGTACACATCCCATTGTCAAGGGCAGAGGCCTGGAATCCCTGTTTGAACCATCACCTTCCCCAATAAGCCTCTGAGCAGAGAAAGGACCTGGTCAGTTATGACATGGGTAAGAGCACAGAGGACCAGGAAGGGAACATTATAGTCCTGCTGTACCTGGGGAGCCGCAGCCTGTTCAGGGCAGGCTGGCCAGAATTCTGCCATATGACAGAAATTGCCAGGGAAGACACAACCTATTCATTATCACATGTGGAATGTGCAACAAGTCCTGAAGGAGTGGAAACCATCAAGTAAAAACTAGGGAAAGAACTGGCGATGTTTGGCCTGGGAGAGAAGAGCTGTCGTTCTTTTGCAACATGGTTAGAACCCTGTCCTGGGGCAGAGAAAAGAGTTGCTTATTCTGTTTTGCTTCCGTGAGCAGGATTTGGCATGGTACCTTGGGGGTGCCATACAAGAATGTTCTCACAGTTGGACAAAAGGCCAAAGGGCTTTCTGAGGCCTAAGAGCTCTCCTGGGTAGCTGCTGCCCTCTCCCTATCCTCGCTGACTGTCATCCACCCCAAGGCCCTCCTCCACAGCCCTCTCGCCTCCTGGTTCCAACACTCCAGACAGCTACCACCTCAGGGTCTTTTCACATGCTCTTCCATCTGCCTAAGTCCTCTTCCCAGATAGTTACAGTACTCACTCCCTCCCTCCCCTGAAGACAATGCTCACATGTCACCTCTTCAGACAGTCTCATCAGACCAAGTTATCTAAAGAAATGTCCCACAAAAACTTAATCTCGGGCTGGGTTGGTGGCTCAGTGGTAGCGCGCTTGCCCCACACGTGCAAGGCCCTGGGTTCGATCCTCAGCACCACATATAAAATAAATAAAATAATCATGTCCAACTACAACTACTAAAAATAAAAAAATAAAAAAAAAAAACTTAATCTCCTCCAGGATTTTAGAAGGCCAGATAGTGGCCTCCATCAAAAATGTGGGTTTCCTAAACCCTAGAACATGACTATGTCACCTTACATGGTGCTGTAGTTTATATGTGGTTTAGGTGTGCCCCAAATCTTCAAGACCTGGAAGTCGGGTCCCAGTGTGATGATGTAGTAGGAGGTAGGGCTCAGTGGGAGTTAAGTAGGTCACTGGTGGCATCACCCTTGGACAAAATTAATGTAGTTCTCACAAGACCCCAGCAGCTAATTCCCACAAGAACAAGTTTTTTGTTTTTGTTGTTTTTTTTTTAAAGCCTGGCCTGATTCCCTCTGGCTTCCTTTGTCACCATATGAGCCTTTCTGCACGTAGCCATTTCCCCTTCTGCTTTACCACCATGTTGTGATGCAGCCAGGGGTTCCTCCCAAAGGCTGACAGGTGGGAACACCCAATCTTGAACTTTCCACTCCCAAACTGTGAGCTAAATAGAACTCTTTTCTATATAAAGCCTTTGGTATTTTGTTATAGCAACAGAAAATTGTCAGCTATACAAGGGAAAGGGACATGGATGATATGATTGGGTTAAGATCTTGAGATGGGGAGATTATTGTAGCTTATCTAGGGAGGCCAAGGTAACCACTGAATATGATAAGAGGGATGCAGGAGGAGTCATAGTATGAAAGGTGATGTGCCATAAAGAGACAGAGAGACAAAGAACTTGGAAGATGCTACACTGCTGTCTTTAAACGCAGAAGATGGAGCTACAAGTCAAGAAATGAAGGCAGCCTCCAGAATTTAGAAAAGATGGGGAAATGGATTCTTCCTCATGGAAGAATGGATTCCAGGAGGAATGCAGCCCTGCTGGCTGATTGTAGGTTTTTGATCTTCAGAATCAGAACATAATAAATTTGTGTGGTTGTTTTAAGACACTAAGTTTGTGGTAATTTGTTATAGCAACAATAGAAAACAAATAGAAGGGTTAAATACACACAGACACACACATATATCTGATTTTTCCCTGCTATAACCACAGAGCCTTGGATAGTGTTTGACAAAAACTAGACATTTAATATTTGCTGAGTTTAACTGAATGAGTGATTTTCTTTCCAGCAATGGGATGGGTTGCCACGGAGAAGAAAGGACCATGCAGCCATCAGTGGTATATATACAAGCTATAAATATATATGGCATTATCAGAGATGCTGCAGAGATCATTCCTGCCAAGACCAAATCAGCCACCATAGTAAACACAGTCACTTGTCACGTACATACCACTTAGAGAAATCAATAAAGTCCTAACAAACTGTTAGACTTTAGACAAATATGGTCACCTTTCCCAAAAGTAAGTCATCAGAAAGTTTGCAAACAGCTCTCACAAAGTTCTTTCCTATGTCTCAATGATAAGGCAATACCCCAGAATGTTTTGTAGTGCTATAATGATATTTTGCATGATTTGTTTGCCTTTTTTGGGTTAAGAAAACTAAAGAAAAGCTAATATACCTAATCTTTTACTTTGCTCCTTTGTGCAAATAAACTTGCCTAGCAAGGCCAATTAAGACAGTTTGTGTCAGGGACCACCCTAATTTTTGCTATGTTCAACAAGCCTCAGTAAGAGGCAAAGCCAACTGCAACCTTGACTCCATAGCTTTATCTGTATGGGAGGCTGGACTGGAGGACCACCTTCCCCCAAGGTGATGGGAGGTGCCATTTGCTACTCAGAGAGCTGACGAAGGTCCAAACAAGTCACAGACAAGAAAAAACCATGAAAGGCTACTGACCTGGTATGTCTGCTTCAGGACCACGGAGATGGCCAGGTGGTGGTCCCAGACCACAGAGAGGGCTTTGCCCAGCAGCAGAATGATGTACCGGCCAGACTCCACCACCTCAAAGTGAGTCTCATCCTTCATGGGCCTCTTCACATTCACCTGAAGGAAGGCAAAACAGGAAAATGAGAAGTAAAGGAAGGCACAAAAGTCCACATCTTATCTTTTCTTCACATCTACCTGTCTGTCCCCATGGCTGATGAGTGCAGGAGCTGCCCCTCCAGAACACACAAATGTCCTATGTGGTCAGAGCTCACCCCTGTGGCCAGCACGCCTGTGTTCATCTCACCCACCACCCTGCAAGAATATATGACTAAGGGGTGATGATGGAGGTGGCAGAGAATTCATAATTATGAGATTAAAAACACAACAAAACCAACTAATAGAAGATCATCATCATTTTACAAAATGTGAATTTATTTTTTACTCTTGGTCATTAACTACAAGGGTCCTCCAGATATGGTTTTAACCTGACATAGCAAACATTGAAGCACTTCTGGTTGATGATTTAAAAATCCATCCCTTTATAACAATAAATACTAGACTCTCCCACCACTTCCCACTCCCCCAGAGTAGCTATTATCAAGAGCAGGGACTGTGGAGATCAATGCTAGAGCCAGGTTTAAGTCTTTAGAAGGACTCTAGCCTGAACCCTTGACCTAGCCAAAATCATCAACAGTGCCAAACCCTCAAAGCCACTGTGCACACTGGGCTGCTTCTCAGACTTATGAAATCAAGGCTGATACTAAGAACCTGTCAACCCTTTGTAGAGGTCTCCTGAATGACATACTATGTGCAGAGCTACTCATATGTGCAGATTTATCCCTCACGGTCTATACACCTCCTCTTCAATGTTACCAATGTCATCTGTCCTAAATAGAGTTCTTCTTTGAAATGGAGTTGACACAGCCCACCCACAGTCAATCACATTTGCTTGGGAGTTTTCTTCCATAATGGTGAAGAGTTCACTTTCCATCCCCTGATGTCAATGGAGGGTTTTTATAAGAAAGTAAGGATGTAGGCTGAGACCATGGAAGAAAATGGGGATATCTGAACAGATGGAATCCCAGATCTTGGGTTGCCCTACTACCTTATGTGAACCAAAATTGTGGCCTGTGTTGACCTGCCTACCTAAATGTATGTTTCTGGGCCCCACCCAGAACTACTGCATCAGAATCTCAGGACGGAGCCCTGGTATCAGCATTTTAAACAAGATTTCCAGGGAGATTCCTGGGTAATCTTCTGAGAACCACTTCTTAAGCTTTCAGTATACAGGGGCTCAGTCTGTTTACCTCACTTTTGAGCTCTTTCAAAATATTTATCTTAAAGGCTGGGGGCATGGCTCAGTGGAAGAGCACTTGCCTAGCATATGTGAGGCCCCGAGTTTGATCCCCAGCATCTCACACATACACACCAAATGTATCTGAAGAGATCTTAAAAGTGTAAAAGAAAGTAAAAATCTCTAATAACATTATGTGTGTGTGTGTGTGTGTGTGTACACACAGTAGCCCCTGTTTATTCAGTTACAATTAACTGTAGTCACCTGAGTTCCTAAAATATTAAATGGAAAATTCCAGAAATAATAAGTTTTAAATAATTTTTATTATAATGTATTGTTATAGTGGTTCTATTTATTACTGTTGTTGTTAATATATTACTATGCCTAATTTATAAATTAAACTATTATAATATGTATATATAGGAGAAAACCTCATATACACTAGGTTTGGTGCTGTTTTCATTTTCAGGCATCAGCTGGGGATCTTGAAATGTGTCCCCACAGAAGAGGGATCACTGCATAGAGAAGGGAAAGTTCTCTTTCCCTCCGTGTTTCATGCCCTCTCCAGCAATAAGCACTGCTTGTTTCTACAGTTATGTGGACACGATTCTGCATCCTTCTCCACACACAAATGCAGACTTCAACCAAGTTGAAACCTTGTTATCCATATTGATCTGTCACTTGTGCTGCTCATAGACTATGTCCAGGCCAGATGTGTAGCTGGACCTCGGTCTCTGTAATGGCTGTGTCACTCCATTCCCACAGTTCTGAATGGATGCTTGATAAATGCTTCAAGCAAGCTGATAGGGGAACAAGGAGGAGCATGAGGTGGAGGAGATAAGGCTGGCTCTTACCTCGTTGTCAAATAGTTCAATCTCTCCTCCTTCCACCAGGATGGTGACCCGCTTCTTGCATTTCACTGAGGGGTAACTGCACCCCTCATTCCCCACAAGGATCCTAAATGTCCCCGGGTTACTGCCACAGTAATCCTAGAGAAAGAGGGGAGGCAGAGAGAAATATTAACCCTGCTATTTCTCCCAGAACAGAAGATGGACATCTTGTTCTCGTGGGTCTTTAGATACGTGTTACAGGATGTTACCACATCCACAGGTATGTGTTTGTGCCTGTGCATACGCATGGGGTTGGGGGGGTAAACTCCCTCAGGTGTGTCATCCTCATTCATACAGGTGAACCTGGTTCCTATGTCAGTGAGGTACAGGTGTAATGATCACCAGGAGGAGAAGGAGGGGGAGAAGGGGAGGAAAAGCGGTACGTTGCATGCTTTGACAGAAGCTCCAGGCTAAAATCCCCTGCCTAGATCCCATTAATTCTTGGCCACATGCAGGTAATTAGGACAGTCTGACCACATGGCATCTTGAGGCTCTCTTGTCTTGCTGAACCCTGTAAATTGCTGACCCAGAGGGTGTAACCAAAGAGGGCTCAACACCACCCACAGCTCCCAAGCTACTCTCTAGCTGGGTTTAGAGCAAAAAGGAGCACTAAGAGATCATTGATGGTCAATTGCTTAGAAAGTTAAGAAAAAGGAGACACACGCCTGGCAAATAGTTTCCCCCATGGTGGCTACTACTGTGGTGGGATGGAATAAAGATAAAATACTCAATTTGGAGAAACAGTCTTGGCCTGTCACATGAGTAAATTGCGTACCTCTATTACACAGATATACACACACTCTTATACAGAAACATGTGCACACATACACATGTACATACATACATACACACATATATCCATATACACATACACATAAATATGCACAAATACACATGTGCATACACTCACATATATCCATACACACAAATGCACATTATACATAACATTTACACATATTTACACATACTCATACACACATACAACATCTGATCTTCCTCTATAAGATTATGAATCAGTCAACTTCCTAGGCTTGTTCAGCTAACTGGGTGTTGAATGAATGAATGGGGAAGTTAAAAGAGGGAACAAGGGTGTCAGTGATTTATTTGTGGTCACCAGCTGAGTCTTTTCTGAAGGAGAAAGGGTTAAGTCTGATAATAGTACCCAAAGGGAGCTACCGCAAGGGCAGGGTGCCCAGGACTAGCATCAAAAGAGGACCACAGGATTAGCTGTGGGAAAGGAAAATAAGTGACATACAACGGGCACAATTTGAAAGGGGATTCCTGAAAATGGGGCCACTTGGGAAAGTTTGCGTGGGCAGGAGAAGAGCTGCGGAGCAGGAGACGCTGAGCAGCTGCTTCTTCTTGCACAGAATTTATTGTTTGTTTTTTCTGGATGCTCAGGTTTGAAACTGGCTTGGTAGCTCAATAGCAAAACTGATGTCACCCTGACTTCTGCCACCGAGGTGGGAGGTAGCCCAGGAATCAAAAGACAGGCTTTCATTTCTAACCCGTGGAAAAGCTCCAGGGGGCACTCAGCCCAGGTCCATAGGTGTTCCTAAAGTACTTAAGGTACACATCCCCTGTCCCCAGCATGCTCCTCCCTGGGCCAGCTAGGGTGTGCGAGGTGGAGGCAGGCTGGCTGCTGGAGCCCCAGTTAGCTCCGTCCCCTCCCAGCATGCTCTGCACATGTGGTCTTTGTCCTGATGCTCCCTGACTCTGAGGGACCTGCAGCTCCATCTCTGGGGCTGAGGCTCCTCCAGGTTTGTGGTCCTCCCTTCAGACCACACCAAGCCCCCCAACCCTCCTCCCCTAGAGAATGGAGACAGAGAGACCACATTTGTTGAAAGCATCACAGGGCACAGTGTCTCCTCCCTCTGGAGAAAAGCACTGAGCCCCCTTGCTTACTCGTTTGGTGTCAACCAGCAAGAGAAATTTACAGGAATCTATGACGTGGGGAAGGGGAGGTAAAGGGGTTAGTGCCCTCAGTAGCTAAGGTTTCCTGACTTCTTTCTCCTTCTGCCTTGCAGAATGACTTTTTTGTGAACCTGTACCCCTCCCCCTCCCCCTCTTCCTCCTCTTTCCCCTCCCAATTTGAAATTGTACATGGTCAGAAATGACAACAGTAGAGAATGCAATAGCATCAGAGGACAGGCGTGTCATGTCAACCATCCCCCTGTCCAAGGCTGCTGCTCACCACGCAAGGGGGCTAGCAAGGCCGAGGTGGAGGGGTTCTGAGGTCCAGTTAGGCTTCACTTCCCAAACTGTGCATCTTGGTGGAGACTGACAGCTTTTTCTAACTCACATTAATGCTGATTTGGACTGAGTGTGACCTTATGCCCACACCAGTCCTACTCAACAAGTGAGCTTTCTAGGCTGTTCTGAGATACCTCCAGATGAACAGAAGGAAAACAAACACCACTTTGAGTTTTAAACCGCCTACCTCTTCAGGCACCTCTTTCAAGGACTGGAAAATTACTCCAGTAAAACCAGACCCCAGAGTTTTCTCTACAGACAGGAGGGCAAAATCTGACCTGGAAAAGCCCTACTTGCACCTCCCACCCAGAGACAGCACCTCCCCTCCTCACTCTCATTCTTACCTGTGCCAGAACGTACTGGCATTCCCCAGGGAACATATATTTGAGCCCATCAAAGGTGAGGTAGTGAGCCATGCCAATCGCGGAGCAAGTAGCATCACACACGTGGTCTGTGCAATTCCACTTCCGGTCCCGACAGACACTAGGAACAGTAATGTAACATGACTGGGTGGGCACTTTGAATGCATCTGGGTCTTAGGGAACCAGGAGGCACTGGAGGTACAATACTCCAAGTGCCACCCAACCCCCCAGGAAGCCTCAAGAAGTTAAGGGTTTGCAGCTAGAGGAACATGAAATTCACAGGCCCAGCACAGGGCCCAGAAGGACAAAGGGAAAAGATGCTGCTTTCTGGTTACAAGGGAGAAACTGAGGCCAAGAAGGACAGGGGTTGTCCACAGTGGTCCAGGCAGCTGGGGAGGAGGCCCGGATCCTCTCTAGGCCACCCGAATGGATTTGCTCAGCTTTATCCTAGAAGCCACAAGTCGGCCTAATATTGGCCTCAGGGTCTCTGCAGACACACTGAGGTTGAAATCCCTCTGAGGCTAATGGGAAGAATAAGACAAAACAGCAGGAAAGTTCTGAGTCTGGAAAGTTGTAATGAACCATGAACTCCTGCCAGGAGAGGTTTTGTGTGCATGTAGCTATATGTTTAAATCTATAGTGATCTGCCAATGGCCACATGGCCCATCCCCCTGCCATCCGTAACCAGAGCTGACCTTGGGAAGCCCACTCGTGCGTCAGAGGTGGTAAGCTCAGACCTCAGACAGCCCTGCCCGTCTGTCCACAGGGCCCCTCTCTAAGGCGGTGCAAAGGCAGGGTGAGTGAGAAGGGCGAGGGGTTATGTGAAGGATGGCCAAGGAGCAGAAGGAAACCAGCCACCCTCGCCAAGACCCTCCTCAAACTGCACCATTACAGGCACACTCATGGTACCCTTGTGAGCCGTTTAAGACCCGTAAGAAAAGCAACCCCCTAACCCCACACTCGTTGGCAACTTGGCAACTTTATTCCCACATGCCCCCAAGGTTTGTAGGGCAAGGTGCTTATCTTCTCACAGGGCCCATCTCCCTGAACTGAAAAGCTAATCAGCAACACAGGGCCGATCTGAGATGAGCACAAGTGATGGTGAATATTCTTCCCTTTCACAGACGGAAAAACAGGCACAGAGAAAAGGAACAATGCACGCAGGTCACCATCGGGTGCCAAAGTAGCTGGGTCCCCAGGGAACAACTCCCCCACCTCCCCAGCCTCACCAAGTGTTGCAGTCAATCTTCACGGTTTCTCCCGGGGCATACTCTTTGCCCTGGTGGAAGCAGGGACACCTTTCCAGGGCCACACATTTGTTTTCATGCCGGACCTAAAGAAAAAGAATCCAAAAGTCTTAAAGGCCACAGGGACAGATGGGACATGTCACCAGGAGCTTGAACCTGCCAGGAGTCCAGCATCGGGACAGGGACTGAGCCATGGACAGCCTCAGCTACAGGCCATGACGGGAAGCCCACACCCAGCTGGGGCTTGGCAAGTGTGGGCACTGTCACTGTCACTCCTACCAACTGAGGATACTGAGCACTTTCTACCCTGTGGTGTCCTCCTGGGGAAATGTAACCTGGGACACCCACAGCAGAAGCCCAGAGATCCAGTCATTCCACACAAAAGGAGTCTCCAAAGGAAATAGAGTTATGGGCAAAGATTAATGGAGAATTATTTATCACTGGAAAAAAAATGGAAACCATCATGTGTTCAACAGTAGGAAAATGATTACATCCATTAAGGAATCCCAGGTGCTGGTGTCCTGTTGCACAGTTAGAATGCCCCCTTGGAAGAATCTTCAATGATGCGGGAAATAGCTATGCTGTTAGTTTTTAAAACAGAGAAGAGAACTGTACACACATATGGTCCTAATATTATATATTTATATATACATATTTCCAAAAAGAACTAGCAGAAAATAGAGACGTTGCCTCCAGTGGTGGGCTGGGAAGTACAGAGGTTTTCTTTTCTGTTTTGTTTCTTTATTTTTTTCCCCAAATGTTCTTCAGTGAATGTGTATTATAATTAAAGAAAATGGATACTACATTTAATAAAATTAATCTGCATTCGGCACCTTGGAAGTGAGAGCTGATTACTTCACATAAGCAGAGATTTACCAAAACCAGTCTCTGGGGCCTGCCCAAGCCACCCATGCCCTTCATCTCCAGGCCCCTGACACTCTGACACATTCTCCACAGCCGTGTGCTCTGCCTCCCTGCCCTCCACCCTGGACAAGTTACTCATGTAACTATGTTATATTCCTCAGGTCCACTGGGACCAGAACTAGGGAAGAACTGAGAACCCCCAACCCCAGCAGACCTGGGGTTCTTAGCTGTTCACCTGGCCCCTGGCCCCAGGGAGCTCAGGATTGCTAGCCAAACCACCGGACCCCAGTGTGAAGATCTGCTTCAATCTCAACTCCAGGAACAGCTCTGGACATCTGCTCTGGCATGGCCTGACCTTCAATGCTTAGGTCACCCTGAGGTGAAGGGACCCTGCACCCTGGTTCCAGAGCTACCTGAGGGGGTGAGAAGCTCCCTTACAAGATGGTTCAGGCTTGGTGCAAATCCATCACTCCCTGGCAAAATCAGAGTTCCCAGGGCTTGGAACTGGACAAAGCCCTGGGAGCAGGGTGGTCGTGGGCTGAACAAAGGGCTTTCATGTGAAGGACCACAGCTCAAAATTGTATGAGGGCGGAGTTGAATGGAAAGACTAATAGCCTCCACTTAACACCACCTCCACTTATCCACCACAGGAGGTGTTTCTGAGTCCCTCAAAGGATAAGCAATGGGGCAGGACAAGTGGAGAGAGAGAGGAAGATGTAAGTCAGCCACATCCTTGGTGATGTGAGTGAGCTCAGGAGCCCCATAGGGAAGATGGCAGCTTGGCAGAAACATGGAGAGCCTGAAAAATCTCTCTTTTCCTGAACTTTCAAAGACTCTGTCACACTCAGGGTTTATTCCCAAATGCCCCCACGGTTTGTCAGCTTGAACATAAGTCCGAGGCCTGCCACCTAGTGGCCACCATAAGAATGACTAATGCATTCTAAGGCTCCTAGTGAACAGAAGCAGAAAATAAGCCTCACGATCGGAAACATCACCTGAGACAAAAGTGATGCAGGATGGAGTCCAGGAGGCAGAGCCCTGCTGACCTGCCTCACCTCAGCAAGACATGTGCTACTGGGTCCCCTGCAAGCAGGCTGGGGTGAGGGCTCCTAGGCGTCTTGGTGTTCATGCTGGATCCCTTGGTCTCGCTCCAGGATATTCAACTCCCTGTCACAACGTTCCATGTATCCAAGGCCTAGCTAGGGAATCCCTCCCTTCACCCAGGTGTAGCTTCAACAGATATAAAACTAAAAATCCCAGCCTGGCCATGAGCTAATGCTGCCTCCACTGCACTGATGCTTCCTCTTCCTTCTCAGTCCTCCCTGGCAAACCGCATAGCTCCTCTCTGCCCTAATTTATGATGGGAAAAGGAGATTATTAGCTGATAGATTACAATGCTAAGACAAGACCTCAGTATTAAGTGAGGAATGTCATCAAGGCCATGGTGCTGTGGGGTTAGATCCATAAGTTAGAGCAGAGGTGGAGAGGACAGACTTCCTGACTTTGGGGAGATAATCAAATAACACAACCCAGCTAGAAACACCCCAAGAACTCCAAAGTGCTAAAGAAATTCATGGAGATTCAAAGTCGCAGGGATGAAGGCAAACTGCAGGGGTGTTCAGGGTCAGGTGAGGACTGGCCAGGTAAGCAGGCAGGCCAGCAGAGCAGTCCCTATGATGTGAGTGAGCTCAGGAGCCCAGTAGAGAAGATGGCAGATTCCTGCCAGAATTCAGTGACTTCTGTAGCAAGTCACTAAAACCTCAGGTGTACAATAAAGACAAGCATCTCTGGCTAGGGTTTGTTCCTTTGGGATACCAGAAGGATATTAAGATAATATTTGTAGATATCCTTGGAAGAATTAAAGAGAAACGTGGCAGAAATACTCATTCCATTGTCCACCAATTCATGACATCTAGGGCAAGAGTGGCTCAAGCTAAGAACACAGTACTTGGTCTTGGTCAGTTCCAAGGGGAATTCCAAAGTAAAACAAAAGATGATTTTATTACCCTTCTCTGGAAAAATCCCCAGTATTTCCCACCAAACAGGAACATCATACAAACTCATTCTTCAAAAACAGTTTTTGCCTTCCAACGATCTCTGGCGATTCTCCTACCCTACTGATACTTCCAGATCAATGCAGCTGTTTTCTACTAGCTTTTTACTATATTTTTGCTAGAAGGAAAGCAATATAATTAAGTAACTCACACTAAAGTGTGAATGACTCTTCCTATAAGGATTTACAAAGTTGTAAGCTTTTTATAAAAAAGCAGATGCTTGTTAACCAAAATGCATGCATGCCCGTTATGTTTTGGAAGCCTGATTTGGTGGCAAACTGTGGTTTAAATAGAGAAAATATTTGTAGATAGGAAAACTTTCTTGGGTCTCCTAGGATTCACAATGTCCACATGTGAGGTCCACTCTGGATGAGCCCTGAGCCCAAGCTTTTTTAAAATCTTTTCAGACTTCATACTGAGTATTCAGGGACTATGGACAAGAACATATTTCACATCTGCCAGGAATTTCCCTAAATACCAGCAGAACTGGGTGCCAGTTTGGAAAATGTAACCATTAGATTTCAAAAGTAAGTTAGCATCTCCCAGACAGCAGTCCTACATTTTCCCCAGAGACCTAACTCTTTGAGCACCCAGATGCCTAGCCTCCCAAAGGGTGACCAATAAGGCTGAAGGTTGGTCTGGTTGCCAGGAGTTCAAAATTTCCACTATATAATTATACAGCCTTGAACTGCTTCTGTTTCCTTTCTTTCCCAGTCCCCCACCCCTGTGTGGTAGAAAGGATGGAGGTGACAGGTCTTCAGGGTTCCTCCTACCTCTGCCACCCTGCACTGGTCCCAGTAAGAGCTACAGCCCAGATGAAGGAAGGAACCGGGAGATGAGTTGTGCTTTTCTGCCACCTAGTGGTGGAGATAGGTAATATCCTAACTTAAAGGAGTGAAGGATTCAGGCAAAAATTTTGCAACTAAATACATGACAATTTGGGACATCTTCAAGGGCAACCTCCTCATTTTATCAACCCAGTGAGTCTCATCATGTGAACCCAGATGTCTGAAAAGTTTCTCCCAATTTATAATGACTAAGTTCCTGGTTTTCCTCCATAAATTTATAGATAGTGGCAATTCAGCCACCACTGCCAAAACACCTCCCGTGTGCCTGCCACTGCCAGCCTCAGTCTTCCCAAAAGCTCTCCTAATCCAGGTTTACTGATGAGAAAATTAATACACAAAGATTTTCAATGACATGCCACTCAGGTAAATGTCAGAAATTTGAAGATGGATGTATGGGATTCCAACACAATGCCCTTTCCACGAGGCTTCTCCACCAAGCCTTTCTCATGGCGCTGGCCCCTATCAAAAGTATCCTGCCTCCTTTTCCCCATGCAAGGAGACCTTTTCAGCAGTGGCAGGAGCAGAGAGAACTGCAGCTGGAGAAGCGGGCCAGAAAAACCTCTTCTCCAAGCAGGCACACTCAGACATGCCTGGGAGGAGGAAAGGCAGTCTTCAGCCAAGGGCAGAGCTACTCCAAGAGCAGTCCCTGGGCCAGGCCAACCTATGCTGAGGCAAGTACAGAAAATGCTATTTGGAAACTCTTGTGGCCATTTGACAGAGGAATATCGTGTCTTCTGTATCTGATAAACATTGGAAGGGGCTCATATCTTGTCTGTCATTGCTTTTGGTTTCACTTTTCCAATTATTCGTTTCTGTTGCATGTACAAAAGCACTGGTCCACGACAGACGAGAAACTGAAGAAAACAGACGTGGATCCTTCCTGTGGACAGGAGAAGTTGATCCAGACAGCCTCTGAGAGGGAACCTTGGTTATTTATGAAAACAAACATAAAGCTATTCCTATGATTCTATAGTAATTTGGGGCTTAAATGTGCTTTCACATATAGCCCCTTTGGGCCCAGAGCTAAGGCATGATGAATTCAAAACAGGAATTCTGTGCCTGTGTTACAGAGGAGGTAAGTGAGCCTCAGGTAGAAAAATTAAGAAACACCAAGCCAGACGGGAGGGATGCCCAGGAGAGCTCAGCCTACTGCTGCTCAGCGCTCCTCTAGCTCTCAGTAGATCTGCCCCCAAGAAAAAGCAACTGCCCTCCTCCTTCCAAGTCTTCAGAATGCAGAATGTGGCTTGTTACCAAACCGTTGGGAACACACCACAACCCTACCACCTCTCACAAGGGACAGAGAAGGTCCCCCAGGTATAAGGTCTGCACCATCAAATGAGCCCAAACACCATGTTTCCAGCTCCACTTTCTTTGTGTTGTGGCCAGGAACACATGTCCTGTGCTGCAGCCAGCACGCTGTGCTCACTTCATAAATTACACAGACTTTTCTGCTCTGCTAGGTAATGAGTAAGTTGTAAAAATGACCCAATCCTTGTGATACAAGCCTTCAAGTTTGTAATCCCCTGTGGTGGAGGTGAGAGAGCCCCCTTGTTAGGTGACAGATCTGTCCTCAGAACGGATGCCAGAGGCTTCTGGATGCCAAAGGGGCACCTGACATGCTATAGCCGAGGTCTCACTCTCCATGTGGGAATTTGGGGCCTCATGCAATGATTGTGTTTATTAATATTCAAGACTCTTTGGATTGTTTCCTCCATGAACAAGAAAATTTTCATTTAAAAGAATCCCTGAACCAGACTGATACAGTGGCACAGGGCAGTAGCCCCTGCTACTCAGGAGGCTGAGACCAGAGGATCGCTTGAGTCCAGAGATTGGAGACCAGCCTGGGCAACAGAGTGAGAACCTGTCTCAAACACACACACACACACACACACACACACACACACCACACACACACCACACACACACACACACACACACACACACCACACACACACCACACACACACCACACACACACACCACACACACCACACACACACACACACACACACACACACCTGTGGAGAAGCCCCTTTTTTCTTGCCAGAGCCTTTTTCAATGTCAGCAGAACAATGATCTCTGTCCCCTCAAAATTCTGAGACTCAAAATAAGAACCCAAGGATAAAGGGCAACATGGAAGCTGCCTCTGCCCACTCCTATTTCTCACCCCTGCCTGCGTCTGAGTGCCCTTCTCCTTACAGACCATTCATGGATATCCATCTTTTCCTAAGGTACTGAACTACACTTTTCACTAGCCAACCTCTAGCTCCTCTATCAGAAAAAAAAAAAACATTCCAGAACCTTCTAAGGCTAAGACAGAAGAACACCCAGGAAAGAAGAAATAGGAGCTGGCCTCTCTGGAAGAAGAAATGGTTGAAGAAGTAGAAAAGAGCATCTGCCCTGCACATGCTTCAGACACCAACCCTCCTGAGGGCCACTGGCCACAAGTCCAAGTTCCCTCTAGAGAACACTGGCCATCTTCATGGTGCAGGACACTGCCCCTTAAGCTGAGTCGTGGGCATCATTGATTCTTTCACCCCCAACGCCCCATTACAGTCATCCCCTCCTCCTGCATTCTGGATTCTAGATTCCCCATCCCAACTCCTCACCACTCTGGGTGTGGGAGATTGGATTCAGGGGAAGGAAAGAAGATGGAATGCATTTGAAAAAGATCCTGAAGTAGCATTCTTTAGGGTAACAAAAATAATATATGTATCATATATTTAATACAGAACTGACCTAAGATCAGATTTGGAAAGCAGATGAGTAGGCTTAGACATGCTATCACCATTGCCAGCAGCACCAGTTCCCACAGATGCACACAGGAGCCAGGTACTGCAGACCAGCATGGGCTTGGATCATGCACGGCCTCCAGACACATTTGCAGCCACAGCCCCAGAATCATGAACGTACAGAGCTGGCCAAGACATCACAACTCACTTGACAGACGAGGAAAACAAGCCTCAATGTGGGGAAGACCCATAATTTGCTAGTGGCATAGCAGGGACCTCAATGTCTTCTTTTAAAATAGAAAGTCGTACGCATATATGCTAATCACATGCAAATATGTGTGTCCTTCCATCTTCATACCATGGAATGCAGCCCTTGGAAGAATTCTAGTAGAAATGCCTGTTTTTACTTGTATTTTCTGGAAATGCTTTCTTTGCTTCCTAGGGTGCCCCCGTGAGCCAAGATCTTATATTTTTGTCAGATCCCATCAGGATCAACCCAGACATTTTCCTCCCAACTCCCTCCCTGATTTGGCAGCTGAATGGGCCACCAAGGACTCTGCCTACCACCCCCACCCATCACCACTACTCCCATGGCCATCCTTGTCTGGCTGTTGTTCTTCCTCTCTCTGACTCCACAGCCCCATCACTCATTCCCACCTGCAGGAAAACGGAAGGGAAAGCGTCCACCCATGGGGAAGCTCACCATGCCAGGGGGGCAGAGGCAGCCAGAGACGCAGCCCATGCTCATGCACTCCAGGTCATAGTTCTGGCACGTCTTAGCACACTCCAGCCCCTCAGCTCGCGGATTGTCAGCGGGACACACCAACTTGACCATGGGTGGCCGACAGGATAGGCTCCTTTTGCCTTAAAGGTAGAGAAATCAGAGGTATTAGTGAAGGAGTGAACAGATCCACCTTCAGCACTGTCCTTTGATGCCCTAGGTGTTGTCACTCATTTGAGAGATTCAAAGCTGCCTAGTCCCTGGGATAAGATGCTGCTCAGTGGGGCTGAACCCTGAGCCAGGTCCCCACATGGGACCAAAGTGACACCTCACCTACTCATTAGAGCTTTAGAGCTTTGGCCTATACTGGTGACAACTCTTATGACCCCAGCATTTATCCGATGGCCTGGCCCCCACTTCTTATCCACCCCCCCACCCCCCCTCACCCCGCCGATCCCACTGTAGCAGGTTGCATTGAATCAGCACGTATTGCAGCAGTTTCCAGACCCAGGCTTTCAAAGACTTGGGTTTAGAAGTTAAATTGGAGCCTTAGTGGGACCCACAAAACTATTCCTAAGATGGTCACAACTTGTGAAGGAAGAGGCCATTCAACCACAAAGACTTCCAAAAGCTGATTGCTCAAATGCCATCCTCTTTTTTTAATTTTATTTATTATTTTTATTATTATTAGTTGTTCAAAACATTACAAAGCTCTTGACATCTCATATTTCATACATTTGCTGGGCCACCTCATTGTCCTTTGCAGCACTCTAGCCCCGGGCACTCCAATCTCCCACCCTGCTTTGTTTTCCTCCATCTGATCATGTTTTTCTCACCATCTGATCAACTACATATCTCTCTTATTTGTTGATTGTCCACACTACTCCACTCCACTCAGCCCCATAAGAAGAGTGCTTCCTGAAGGCAGAAATCTTTTATCTACTTTGTTCATTGAAAGATCATTTCCTGGCAAATCATAGATATCCATGGCTGATTGGATAATAATAAGAGTAGCTGTATGATACAATGCCTTTCTTAAAAAAAAAAAAAAAAACCTTGGGGTACTTAATAGCACTTAGAGCTCTCCTGTATGCAAGAAAGGCAGAATTCCCGGCCTTATTTTTACATGAAAATAAGCTGAAACTCTGAACAGTTAAGTGCCACTTTGCACAAAATTCTTGGAGTTTTCTGACTGAAAAAGATGCAATGCCTTCCAGGGTCTAGACCAGAAGACTCTGAGCAAGAGGAACCTTAAGGGCAGGTCTAAGAGGCAAGATGCAGGGAAGGTTGGGAGCCTGGGGAGCGCTGCCAGAGGGAGGGGAAGAGATAGGCAGAAGGACTCATCACACATTCTGATTTCAACCTGTGAGCCATCCCCATATTTGTTATCTTGCACCAAATCTGGGCTGAGAGAGAGGCTCCCACAGTCAATCACACAGGGAGCCAGATGCCTCACCAAGGGAAAGCTGGACAGCCAAGGATGTGGCACAGATACCGTAGTTACCTGGGGGGAAAGAGTCTCATGGAAAGGGAGAGGCAGAGACAGAAGTGGTCAAGCTAGGGGTTGAAATGGCCCATTTACGTCCCTTGCACTGGGAGACTCCTTTCTAAGAAAGAATGAGCCTTCTGGAAGCAAGGAGAGTTCCTGTGATCCAGAAACGTGAATGGTCCCACCAGCACACGGTCAGCCCACTCTGTGTCTTGTCCTTAACAGGACAGCAACCATCAGGACCTTCAAGCTGAGAGCACTGTCCCAAACCTATGGGAAGCCACCCATGAAATGTGTGTGGACCAGATTGGCATTGAAGCCACTGAGTGGGAAGATCAGGGATCTGGGAACTCACAGCAGCACTCCGGCTGGTGAGATGGCCCAATACATGTGAACTCCCACCCAGCTCTGCCAAAAGGTCCCACATAACACCAGAGATGTGAATACACACACACACACACACACACACACACACACAAATCAGAGATGGGCCTGACCCACGAAAGGCCAAACAGCCTGCCCACCCCCACTATATCCTGTTTTTCCGTGAAGAAGCAAGTACCCTGAAACCTTCTACCTACCAATCCCCTTTGATCTGTAACGCTATAAATAAAGCATGCCCGGGGTTCCATCTTTATTAGAAGCTGCACCCTTCTGGCCAGCTTGGCCTGTCACTGCCCAAGCTCTGAAACTATATTTCTGTGTCCTATGGTTATTTTATAGTACTATTTGCTTTTATTTCTCAGCCAGCCCATCCCTCTGGAGGGGAACCCTTTCCCTCGTCCACCCTGGAGGTGTGCCAGACAAACCCCACTCTTTCAAATCCATTTGAGAAGTTTTCAAAGAGGGGACCTGCTCAGCATGTCCATAGGAAGCAAGAGGCCATCAAAGAAGGGTGACTGCCATCACAATCAAAGCAACGGACCCACCCCACTGTTCCCTGGGGCTAAGGTCAACGCAGGCAAAAACGGAGGTCACACAAATCCATCTTGCAGATATTTGGCCTTTCCCTTCCACAGAATAAAATAGTTCTTGACTTGGTAATTTGGATTTACACATGCAGAAAGACAGGCGTAGGCCTGAAAGTCACTCACACAAACCCAGAAATTGTAGCAAAGCTGAACAAAGCCAGACGTGCGCCTGAATACACACACACACACACACACACACAAATCAGACAGTGCACCCAGCTCTCTCCAGACTCCATGCTTCAAGAGTCAGGGCAGAGGAGAAGCTAATAGCGTTGTGGGGGTACAGTACTCACTGCGATGGGACAGGGGATTGCTGAGGACAGTGTCTGGCCACAGGCTTCCCGGGGCTCCACTGGTGGTGCAGTGCATGAAGCCGTCCTCACAGTAGCTGCAGAGGGGAAGACACAACCCGACTTTGCAAGAGTCCTCAGCACTTGCTGTCCCATTTTCTATCTGTCCCTCGCTCTCTGCCCCTTACAGCTGGTCTCCCAGCCCCATCACTCTGTAAAGCCTGCCTGACTAAGGTCACCCATGACTTCCACATCATCATATCCCATGGAATGATTTTCAGTTCTTTTTCTGATCCCCTTCAACTTTATTTATTGTTAAATAAGTAAGTAAAACAACTGACACTGTGGTTTTAGAGAATTTTTTTTAAAATCTCCCCTAGTTCCTCCTATGTCCCCAGTTGCTCCTTCTTAACCTGGACTGTGGCTCACCTGTGCCTTGGCCTGGTCTTTGAATGTCAGCATTCCCCAGGCTCCATCCTGCACCCTCTCTGCTTCCCACCCTGTAGTGCCATCCCTGCCCCAGCCCCAATTCCAGAGATGACTCGCAACTTTCCAGCAGCCTCTTGAACCTCTCCTTTGAAACCTGGACCCATATCTGCACATGCCTGCAGGATGGCTTTCTCTGGTGTCTCAAGGCCAGCCTGATCCGTTGACCATTGCCACTAGCCATCCGATCCCATCTCACAGCCAGAAAGCCCAGGCCCATCCTGACACTGCCCTCTCCCTCTCCCATCACCAAGCCCTCACATTCTTAACTGTAGCCACTCCACTGGGCTATAAAACACGAGAGTGGCTGAGATTCGTAGCCACTTCTCTTATCCCCACTACCACGAGACCAGGTGCCATCGCCTCCTGCCTGCACGACACAGAGGTCTCCTAGCCAACATCCCTGTGCCTGTTCTTGCCTCTCCAAAACACCCCTCTTCACAGCCAAGAATCCTTTCAAAACCTTAATCTGATCATGTCACATCACTGCTTGACTCCATCCACAGCTTCCCCTTCACAGGCCTTTGGATAAAGACCAAATCCCTGTGTGATGTGACCCCTGCCTTCCTCTCCCGCTCGGGCCGGCTGGCCTTCTGTGAAGCTCGAACCCTTTACGCACAGGGTTTTTGCACAGTTTCCTCTGAGCTGATGTCACTTCTGCCCAACACTCACACTCACGTACCACCTTCTTTGCCCCAAACTCATCTCCCATTCTCATAGATCAGGTATTTCTCTTCCCAGAACACCACACTGGTAACTTTATAAGTATCTGGGCTTTTTTTTTTTTAAATCTGGTTAACATCTGTCTCCCACTAGACTATAAAATCCATGAGGGTCAAAGCTATAACTGGTCTTCTCACCATTATATCACTAGAATCCAGCACAAGGCTTTACATAAAGTACCCAATGTGTTTTTGTGGTTTTGTTTTGTTTCATTTGGGGGAGTTTTTTATTTGTTTGTTTTTTGGGACCAGGGATTGAACCCAAGGGCACTTCGCCACTGAGCTACATCCCGAGCCCTTTTTTTTTTGAGACAGGGTCTCACTAAGTCCTTAGGGCCTCTCTAAGTTGCTGAGGTTGGCTTTGAACTTAACAATCCTCCTGCCTCAGCCTCCTGAGCCTCTGAGATTATAGGTGTGCACCACCATGCCTGGGTGTTTTTATTTTTAATTAACAGGTGATTGTACATTCATGGGGTATGATGTGATATTTTTTCACACATACACAATATGCAATCAGGATAATTGACGGACCCACCACCTTAAAGTTCAGTGCTTGGTGTTGAGGCAAACTTCTTTCTACCAACTATTTTGAAAAAAAAACAATAAATCATTGTTAACTGTCGCTGCTCCACTGGGCTATAAAACACTAGAATTTCCGTCCACTCCTGGCGGGAGCCTGGCCTGCAGCAGAGGAAGCCCTGCTGGGCTGCCCGTCAGAGTGACCAATGGAAGGATGTGAAGAAGCCCCGGGCAAATGGGTGTGCACCTTCCTTCCACCTGTCCACGGGCATCGCCTGCATTTCCTCCTGCTGTCACCCTCTAGTTTGATGCTTAATGAATAAAAATAAATAGGCAATAAAAATCACAAGCCCTGAGTTCCTTTGGGCACACATTCTCCATGAAACCCAATTTTCTACATGAAGTGGAGAAAGAGAACCATCAATAGCATTGAGCTCTGGAACAGGAAGAGGACACAGTCATGGGATGTCACTGATGTCAAACCCTGAAGAGAGACCGAAGCCAGGGCTATTTCCCAGCCATGTTCACCGGGGGCCGCTGCATGCCACCTCCCACCTTCCCTGCTATGGGAAAATAACTGATGACGGCGGCTGCCTCCAAGTCACCCCAGTTTCTGTAGATTGACTTCTTTCCTCACCACGGTACTGTAGCAGGGGGCCACCCTGACCTGCTGGTCACCAAAATTCAACAGTCTGTTCTCAGTGTAATATGAAGAATTCAAGAGTCCTTGGGTTCTAATCACTTGCTGGATGATTTGGGAAAGTGATATGCTCTCTAAGCCTCAAATTCTTTACTAAAAAAGCAAGCTCTGGGGCTGGGGATGTGGCTCAAGCGGTAGCGCACTCGCCTGGCATGCGTGCAACCTGGGTTCGATCCTCAGCACCATATACCAACAGAAGATGTTGTGTCTGCCGAGAACTAAAAAATAAATATTAAAAATATTAAAAAATTCTCTCTCTCTCTCTAAAAAAAAAAAAAAAAAAAAAAGCAAGCTCTGCCGCCCAGTGGGGCATTTTTTAAGTTCCTGGAGGAAAACAGAATTGTGTTAGGTACTGGGAGGTTAGAGCTGAAGGTATGGCCTCTACTCTTAGCGCAGTCATGGTCCAGGGGTGAGGCCCAATACATTTTCCTGAAATACAGGAAATTAGTTCAATACTAATCACTGTTTCAATTGAAATATAAATAATATGCTTTGGGTACATGAAGCTGGCAAGGTCTGCAAATTAATATCACTGAAGTGATGAGAAAAAGATTCATATGCAATGCAATGTGCAGGCTTTGAATCTAGATTTGAAAGAACCAGTTATACAAAGTTTGAGATAATTAGGAGAAAGTGAATATGGACTGATTATTAGATGTTGTTAAGAAACTATTGTTAATGTTTGGATTAGTAATAGTACTATGGTTATCTTTATAATAAGTGTTTTTCTGTTAGAAATACATATTAAATTACTTACAAATAAAATGATATGATATCTGAGGTTTTATTTAAACTATTCCAGCCGTAAGGGAGAGGAGGCAATAAATAAGATAATCATTGAAACTAAGGATGCATATGTTAAAGCTTCTTATAAAAGCTTCTGCTTTTGTGTCTTTCTGAAATTTTCCATAATCGGGGCACTTTAACTGGTCTTCCCTAGTAGATGGTCAGCTTCTTTGGAGACCACACTGAGTCTGGCTCATGTTTAGATCACCAATTCTTAGCCAGAACCTGGGACAAAGCAGGTAACAGGTAAATGTTTGCCCTATAAATGTTCTGTGATCTCATCAGCCTTGATGAGATCTGACTGTCAGGGCAGGCTGGGCAAAGAACTGCGAGAAGCAAGCATGATGACCCCCTATTCTCAGGAGGACGTGCATGATTTCAACCAGGTTAGCTATGGTATGGCTTGGATGTAGTTTCCCCCTAGCTCTCCCCCCCCCCCCCCGCAAAAAAAAAAAATGCTTATGCTGGAAGCTTTGTCTCCAGCGTCACAGTGTTGAGGGCTGGTGGGAACAATAAGAAATAAAATCTAGAGGTTGGGAAGAACTGCATGGAGGCACCACTCTCAAAGGGATTAATGCCCATCTTGCAGGAGTTAGTTATATCAAGAGGGACTGGATTAGTTATCAAGAGAATGGCTGGTTAAAAATCAAGCCACACGGGAACTGGGGTTGTGGCTCAGTGATAGAGTGCTTGCCTAGCATGGGTAAGGCACTGGGTTTGATTCTCGGCACCACATATAAATAGATGAACAAAATAAAGGCCCATTAACATCTAAAAAAAAAAAATTAAGCCACTCCATGTTTGCTGTCTTCTGCGCCCTCTGCTCACCACTCACACACTCTCCAGCCACGTGATAAATCTGCCATGTTATAATGTAGTATGGGATCTTCACCAAAGGCAGCTGCACAACTCTGGATCTCTTTTTCTTATAAAGTACCCAGTCTTGAGTATTTTGTTATAGCAACGTAAAATGGATTAAGACAGTGATGCACCATGAGGCAATATTGCTATGGCAGATTTTCTTCTGCATCAAATGCTTCATTCAGCCTGAGAACACTGAAAGGAGGCTAAAGGAGAGAGAAAGGGAAATCTCCCATTTCCTGTTTCAGAAGAGGGAAACAGAGGCCTAGAGCATGGAAATGGGACATGTTATAGTTGGCCATAAAGTTCAAAAATGCTTACTGATGTAGCCTGAGTTTCTAGTTTTCTGCATAATAAGAAAATCAGAAGACCTGGGTAAAATCCCAGCTCTGCCTCTGACTTGCTGTGTGAGTCTGGACGAGTCACTTCCTTCCTGGGCTTCAGTTTACTCAGCCACAAAATACAAGACTTGGAGGTCCATTTTCCTGTCTGGCGCTGCACAGCACCATCCCCTAGCCCAGCTGCCTGCACTTACCACATGGTGTGGTGGTCTGAGAAGATGTCCGCAGGCTGGAAGATCTCACCATCATAGTAACAGGGGCACTGTGCCTTGGGCACACAGTCCCCTCTTTCATCCTGGTAGAGCCCTGGGGGGCAGAAGCAGCCCTCCAGACAGACCTCATCACATTCTTCATCCGGGTAAGAGAGGGAGCGGCAGGTCAGGTTGCAGGGTGTCCCACACTGCAGGAACACCTGGCCCTTGGGGCAGTGCAGCGCTGGAAGGGAAGGGAGAGGAAGGAAGGATGACCAGGACATGGGTACCACCCCTTGCAGCCAGGACCCCCGATGATAACTGCATCATCACCACCTTCCTTTCCCACGATGAACAAAGCATACCTCCAGGCTCACAAATGGGTATTAGAGTTATGAATGCACACGTTTCTCCCCATCTTAACCCGAGGCAGCATTGTTTGAGTCACATCTGAGATCTCCAAGCCCAGGACGTGGTAGAAATTCCAGTGGATTTGAATATTTAAAAGAACTGGGAGTAGCAGGCATGAGCATCACCATGAGGGTGATGACATGGATGACGACCATTTGTTGAGCACCTACTGTGTGCCCTGCTCTTCCCAGAGGTTTCAGCTAACTCAGTGAGTTAGCTCTTATCACCTCCTTTCTGGAAGTGAGAAAACTAAGATTTGAGCTAAGGGACTGCTGACATCATGCCTCCCAGGAAGAAGCAGAAGCAAGATTTGAGCTCTCTACAGCCCTGAAGGTCATGCTCTGAATCACTCCACTCTAAAAAGGAAACAGTTCCTCTGAGGAACATGTAAGTCGTAAAGAACAGAGACACTCTTATACCTACTCCAGAAAAGTGGGCATCCCCCACCTTCCCACAGCCCCCTACCCCCTCGGCCAAATACAGAAATGATACAAGAGACAAAAACCAGGAAGAAGTAGGACAGAGTGCTGAAGCAGCCGAAGCATGGGCTCTGCACCCCCAAATACCCATGTTCAAGCCCCAGTTCCACCACTAGTTAGCTACATGACCTTGAGCATTATCCTCACTGGAATATAACAATATCTGCATGGGTCTTTGTGAAAGTTAAATAAACCAACACCTTTAGAGGCATGGTTGGCATACAGCAAGTTCAGTGTTATTATTATTAATAACATTGCTTTTGGGAAACACAGGTCCCGCTCATCAGGCTTGGGATGGGAGGAATATTCCAGAGAAAGATCCAAGCCAAAGGCAGGGCACTCCTGCATTGTGGTCAGTGTGTCCTGGTCGTCTAACGAATGCTCTGAGGATGCAATTCTTTGCTGGGAGGGTAAGACAGACATGGGAGATGTGGGGTGCCTTTTACCCTTCCAAAATGCCTTCCCTGTGCTCACTAGCTGCTGTACAAGCCATGAAAGCCCCATTCTGGGGACACAATCTTCCTAGGACTGTTAGAATCCTTGCCTCTCATTTCTTCAGCAGAAGCCCACAAGCGGAACATCTCGCAGAAGCTGTAGAAGTCACCACTGGCCACAAACCTCTGGAGAGACCCTGCAGCCTCCCTCCTGCCACCACCTTTGACTTGGTGTTTGAAGGTAGCTGGGAAGGGTGGGGGCCCTCTAATCACTGAGACCTTGACTTTTCTCTGACAGAGTGGAGTTTGTGCCATTGGATGAATGTGCAGAGGGAGGAGAGGGGAAGATGGGATGTGCTGGCCGACAGAACAGCGATCCCTTTCAACCCACTGAGTCTGCAGTGACAAGGGTAAGTCTACTCTTCGTCCATCAAAGTAAAGCTGAAGCTGGGAACTCTCCTTTTCTGACAGACCATCTCTAGCCTGGCTTCAAGCCTTATTTAATTTCTTCTTTAGTCTTCTTCCCCAGAATAAGCAATGCATATTTCAGCTTAGAAGACATGTATTGTGCACCTACTGTATGCTGGGGCAATGTGGAGGCTCAGGGATGCAAAGATGGTAAGCCTTGGTCCTTACCTTCAAGGAGCCTGTCTTCCCAAAGGAAACATGACCATTTTACAAGGGGGAGACTGTGTTGCTCCTGAATCTCTTTACAGCATGGAGTAGCTACATGTTTAAGTGCCTGCTCCATAAATGTACCCAACTGGTGTGACATCTTCCTTTCTATGGAGAGACTCAGTGGTTTGGGGAGCTCTGTTCATTTCCCAGGAAGGGAAAATGAGACGTGGGTCCAGGGGACATTAGGTCAGGAAAGGATGGAGTCAAGAACCAGGAGTTGAGCCCATCACCCTTGGGGTCAGAGGAACAACCCAAGGTCATTTGTGACATACACCCATCAAGACAGAGACCTCTAGTCCTTGAATGTCTCCAGAGAGAGTTACCTCCTCACCCCCCAGCACTTTCTCCAGTATCATAAAACCTCAAGAGTCAGGAAATTCTGTACCCAAGCCTGAGTCCCTGCCATGGCTGTGCCAGCCCATTTCCCCTATTCTCTTCAGTGGAGATGAAGAACAGCGAGAGATTTTTAAAATGCTTCCAATGGCCCTTGGCATTCTGGGCGAATATCTTACAACAGAACGCCATGGGAGGCTGCAGCTAACTGGTGGTGCATAATTTCTAATATTGGTGGGCCCAAGGCATACTCCTTGGCTCATTACTTTCCCCAGTTTCTAAATTTCTAATCAGGAAACTGGAGTTCAGAGGCTCTAGCAAAGAGTCAAGGTCATGTAGCTGGTAAGTCACAGGCAAGCAGCCAGGAAGGCTTCAGCTGCACTCTTGCCGCTGCCAACCTAAGATTCCCTGTGACATCCCAGGGTTGGAGGGACAGGGCAGGCTCCACTGCATGCATTTGTAGATTTTGTTGTTGTTGTTCATCCCTCTTTTTTAGGAGATTCCTTATACTTGAAACATGAGTTGGCTCGGTGGACCCCAAATATTGACACATCTAGAGAACCCCCACCTAAACATCTATTCAAATACATGATATTAATCCCTTTATCCCTGCTCACAGCTCCTGTTTTCTTGCTTCTGTCAGGACATCCTTCATTTTAGACTCCAAACACATCTTCTCCCTAAAAATCAGAATATCCACTCTACCTTATGCTTATAGAAAGTCTGCCTCACTTTCACACCTTAGTACCACTATTCTACCAAATCTTCTCTTCCAAGAGAGCACCTTTGTAAAACCATGGTAAAGTACACCTCCTCCTGAAAGCCTTCGTTGGTTTTCTCTACCCTTTATCTGTTCTGCCCTTTATTCAATGTGATAGGCACCTCCTAGGGAGAACTCAAAAAAGAAGGTTCAAGTTCCTCATCATTGCTATGGCCTGACCACACTGGGCACTTAGCAAATGTCCCCAGAGCAATAACGACAATAAAAAAGTGTTCCCACTCTAGACGCCCACTAGCGTGGAGCAGAGACCAACTTTGGCGCCAGGAATCTACCAGTGCAGAAGGAGATGTAAAAGTCAGCAGGACAATGATGCTATTCAGCTTTGTGTAATTTTATACGGTGCCAGAGATTTTTGCCAGGAGTCCATCAATGGCTTCCAGAAGTTATAAGCAAAGGATTTATGTGAGCGGGTATCGCCTTCATCAGATTCCAGGAATGCGGGGACCCACTGGGACCTAGGACCTATTCACTCCACAACCCGATCGTACCGGTAATGAACACTAGGTGGCAGCAGACACAGGCGATCTCTGCTTGGAAGGCTCCAGGTAGGAGCGCCAACTTGCCCTGCTGGAATAAGCCCACCGTGTGGAAGAGCTAGCCCCTCCACCACTACATCCTGCCAGGAGGTGGAAGTGAAAAGAACTATCTGCACAGCCCAGGGTTGTCAAATTGCTGCTGGGCCTATTTCCAAGTGAAATGATGCAGAGAAAGTGCTTTGAAAAGACCAATTGGACCAAGATCACAGGTGTCGGTAGAGTTTGGGTTGTGTGCCTGGAGGGGTGCAGCAGGCAGACGGTAGGGTAGGGACCCACCACAGAAGTTGGACTTGCGCCATGCGATGTGCACGCCCCTCCGCGCACAGGCCGCAGCGTAGTTGGCCACAGCATTGCACAGACAATCCCTGCCGTCGGAGCAGGAGCAGACGTCATATCGGCAGTTCTGCAGATAGGGCAGAGGGCTGATTGTGTGGTGGCAGGCCTCGAACGTGGAGGACGTCAGGAGAGAGCAGGCCTCCTCTGCGAACCTGGCTGTAGGGAAGAGAGAGGATCGAGCCCAAGTTGAACAGAGCCCTGTCCCACTCCCCTCAGAGTCCCAACCACAGGGACCCCATCCCCCAAAGAAGAACGACTCCAACCCTGAATCTCCCACACCCACTTCTCTGTCAGCAGCAGATTCTGCAAAAACAACTCTTGGCTCTGGGAATTTATTGCAATTTTTCTTCTGCAGCCAATTTACTTTCCTAATTACATTGGGCTCAAATACATATTAAACCGCAGCTCTGGAACACACACCCACTGACAGAAGAAAGTGGTCAGCGATGGCTGGGGTCAGACGGGGATGTTATTATAGGACTGAACTGCCGCTGCAGACAAATCTGCACGTGGCCACCCTAGTCCATTTATCTTACAATAATTCAAGTCTAATTTCATGTGGCTGCCGCTCCTGTAGACCAGAACATCCAGGGACAGGAAATGCACTATTCTTTTCTTTCTCAGGCTTTGGCTCAAGGGGGGCATTCAATAAAGAAGCTTTGAAGAATAAATGAGCCAGTTGCAGATAATCAAATGCTGATAGTAAAAATAATGGTGCCCCTAACCCCTCGCTCCATGCACTGCCGCTCCCCACCCCCCACCCCCACAGCGGGTGCGCTGTCCCCTTTAATGCACCGGAATGCCAGAGGGCTGGGGCGCTGCAGCTCACGTACTCAGGCGCGGGTTGAGGCTACAGGGATCGCTGTGCTGCTTCTGCAGGTCCTGACAGTCCCCGTGCAGCTTCCAGGCATTCCCGAAGTCCACCACCAGGGGCTCCACCAGGCCCGCGGGGGTGAGGAAGTCGTCACCCTTGTTGCCATTGTAATTCCCACACAAGCCACAGGTCTTCCCGGCATAAAGTGGGGACAGCTGTGGGGAGAGGCCAGACTACCTTGAAGCAGCAGCCGCCTACCGAGCAACTGCTTTGTTTCACTTGTAAGATGGTTTTGATCTTCCCCAGATGAAAAATAAATAGGAATGGTAACTAAGCCTTAGGCTGTAGGAGAAACCAATAAATAAAACAACCAGCAGTACACATTTACCACTTCCACCCTGGCCCTTCAATCATTAGTCAGAGAAGGACCAAGCCAAAAGGGATTCTAAAGATTATCTAGTCACTTAAAGATGGAGAAACTGAGGCCCAGGGAGGGAAAGGGACTTGCCCAGGGTGACAGGAAGAGTGGCAGAGCTGAGATGAGTCAGTAGGTTGAGCCCAGCCCCAGGTGTTCTGTGTCCACGCCTGCCAGATGGCCTAGGCCAGTGGCCCCAGTTCCCCTGAGGTCAGGTACAAACTCAACACCTGTCCACTGAACACTTTCATTGGTCACCCGTGGGCCAAGCAGGCTGAGTCAGGTGTGGTCTAAGTCCTCTGCAGCTGACACTGTATGGCCAGTAGCAACACCTTTCTCGGTGGCATCACTGAGCATCACTGCCAAAGGGGCCTGTCAGGATGGCCATTGGGGAAAGTGAGGTCCAACAAGGACACTGGGGCAGTGTGCTCTGTGGTGACCAGGAGGGGACCAGGACTCCAACGCCCAACCATCGGCACATCACTCATTGTCCAATTACAGCTGAACCAAGCTCTGAACCCAAAGGGCACATCAAGGGACAATTAAGGAAATGGAACCTGCCTTTTGCCCAGGACAGGTGGGGACACCTGGACCCTGATGTGAAGATAGAGCAGGGGTTGGACCCCAGAGTCCTGACTCCAGCTCTCCCCATAACTAACAAGGCCTGTGACCTCCCTGGGTTCTGAAGCCTCATGAGCTAGACCAGGACCCCCCGTGGTCATCTCTTGGAGGCCCTTCCGGCTGCTAGCCCTGACTTAACAAGGTACAAGATGAACAATCCAGTGAAAGATTATACCCTCATAAAATATGCCCAAGTAAATATCCTTAATAAGAAAGGGAACAGAGGGATGCCCTCCTTGTTTGCTTTAAAAATATCTAGTGTCACATTAGGGCACCAAGGCCTTTCCTGATGTCTCCACTTAAAATGTAAATCCCCCAACCCTGGCACTTCCTGCTCCCCCTCCTCTGCTTTATTTATCTCCCCAGGATTTATTCTAATGTATGATTTAATTTACTTGTTTGCTTTGTTTATTGTCTGCTTCCCCCAGGAGAATGTGAACTAAAAGAGGCCAGGGTCTGTGCCTGCTCCGTTTCCCCACTGTACGCTCAGCATCCAGAATGCTGTCTGTCTAAGTCCGTGCAGGCTGCTGAAACCAAATTGTAAACCAGATGGCTTAAAACAACACACTTATTTCTGATAGTTTGGATCCTGAGAAGTCCAAGATCAAGGCACCAGCAGATTCGGTGTCTGTTCAGGGCCCCCTCTTCCTGGTTCAGAGATGGCTTCTACTGCAGCCTCACATGGTAGAAGCTGGTCTCTGGGGACTCTCTCAAGGCATTAATTCCATTCATGAGAGCTTTGCTTGGCAACTTAGAGCCCTCCCACAGCCATGGGTGTTAGAATTTCAGCATATGAACTGGAAGGGAACACAAACATTCAGCTGGTGGACGCTCAATAAATATTTCTTGAATGATTGAATTGGTGAACTAATGTATAACTCAGTGCACAGATGGGTTCTTCTCCCAGCGCCTGCTGAAAAACAATACCAACAGTCAGGGCTGGCCGGAACTGAGCAGCAAAATGGTGATGAACTGGGAGTCCCCTTCCCCTCTTCTCAGCATCTTTCCTCCTGCTTCTTAGACACATAGCTCATGCTCCCCAAAATCCCCTTTGCTCACTTCCGCTGGCCACCGTCACTATTGCCCCGCAACTCTTGAAAACTATTCTGCCCCCCATTCTGACTTTGGCTTGTCTCAGAGGTCAGCATGGCCCGCAATTAGAACCATGGATGCATCCAGGGACGGCCGGCCGTGCCTGGCTAAGAGGCCTACAGTGTCCAGGCTAGGACACTTCTGAGAAGACACTTGCTGTTTGAAACAGACTTGTGCTGGTGGCAGTTCTGACCAAGTGAAGACTGTCAGACACCTTTTCCACAGCACTCTGCTGGAGCTGGACTGGACCCTGTAGCCAGGGCCTTGCTGTCTCAACAGAGGATCAGAGGGCCCCTCTCCCCAGGAGGCCTGCCTCCACCTAGCTCCTCCACCTAGAAGTCCCTGAGGAGCTAGCCCTGTGCTCCCACCTCCTGCCCTTCACAAACACCCCCTTTCCTGCATCATACCAAACCCACAGGACAGTCCAGAGGCCTTGGGGTCATCTGATCCTGTCCTGAACCTTCACCAAATCCTCTTCTTATAAGCTAAACTTATAAGCTAAAACAACACCCCCAAAGACCCCATTCCTGTGGAAAGGATCTAGCTCTCTCTCCGCAGAGGAAAGACCAAGAACAGAGGAAGCTGAGGAGGAAGTGGGCAGACACCCATGACAAGAAGTCCTGGACCAGCTGATGGAGGGAAGAAACTGCGTGGGTGAAGAGCACCCACTGTGACACGTGGGAGGGGGCTGGGAAAGTGGACCGGCTCATGTGGAACATCCCCTTGAAGCCCGGGTGCAGGAGGAGTGACTCCACAGTGACCCGGAGACCAAGCTCTGTAGGACACTGAGCTCTGTAACCAAATGACCTAGAGACTGGGGCAAGTTCCTCTGGCTCCGGAAATAATGAATCTTTATTTCCAGTTGGAAGTGGGTGTCTGACTAGAGGATCGCCCATCCTTCCTGATCTGTGGTCTGTGGTTGCAAGGTGACTTTTTATAAAGAAAAAGAAAACAAAAAAGAGCTAAGTATGAAACTCTCTCAAGGGATCTAGGACAAGAGAAAGAACTGATCACCTGAAAAAGGAGAAAACAGGATCTCACCTCCAACGTCCATCACAGAATTATACCAAGGATCCTGGGGAGCAGGGACCCAAGGATACAGGAGGAGTCTCCCCAGAATCCTAGTGTGACAGTTCTCAAAGGGGTGGTCTTGAGACCCATGAGGCTTAAGGGATCTGCAAGCCTAAAACTACTTTCATGAAAACATGACATCATTATCGCCTTTTCCCTTTTCATTCTAAGTGCACAGTGGAATTTTCCAAAGGCTACATGACACACTTTATCACAAAAGATGGATTGCAGAAGTAGATATGAGAATCCAGCTGTCTTCTATTAAACCATTCATTAAAGAGATTTACAGAAATGTATGACAATGGTATTCTTCTCACTACTTAGCTTTGTACTGGGAAACAGTTATCTCCCCCCCCCCAAAAAAAGGGTATTTATATTAATGTGTGGTAGTTTCAGTATTATATTTGTAAACATGTTAATAAATACACGTTCTAAATGCCTCTAATTTCTAATCTGACCAATAGATATAACCCTCACTGAAGATCTTGGGGTCCTTAAATAATTTTTAAGAGTGAAATAACATTCTGAGACCATAAAGCAAGAACTAGTGGTCTAATGGGAAGACACTGGGCAGAGAGCAAGCCCTTGCTCTTCTATGGAGTGGTGTGGACTAGAGGCAGGCTCTCAACTTCTCTGTACCTCATTTGTCCCCCTAATAAATCAGCAGTGGTAATACCAGTGCTGCCCACTGCCGGGGGCTTTTCAAGAGAAACAACACATCCCAAAACTCCATAGAGTCTGGATAACCATCCACGTGATTCCAGGACCCCTAAGAATAAGAGGATGTGCCCACAGACTCAGAGGCCCAGTGACTCAGTGAGGAATCTGGCAGGCCCCTATGTAGCCTTGCACAGATGGGGTTGGGGGCAGCTTTCTCCCCCCAGGGGTACAGGACATGGGGACCTGGCTGCGTTCCAACCCAGCTCTTCCCTTGCTGCTACACTGGGCACTCAGGAAGACACCCCCTCCTCCCAGGCCTCATTGCAGCCAGGAGATTGGTCAGCAAATCCACCACCTCACCAGCCCCACCAGGGCCCAGATAGCCCAGCGCAGGGACATCTGATCCCCAGAAGAGAGAACCTGTCAGGCCAATAGGGGGCGTCCAGAAAACAAACACCAGCTTCTCATAGACAAGAGAGGCCTGTTCCTCACTCTGGGGGTGTAGGGCTGAGGAGAAAGGAATTCTTCTCCCACCACACAAAGCCATTCTGCCCAGAGCACAAGGGGCACTTTGTTAGGATCAGGCTCCCGGGAGGCATGGCTCCAGAGGGCACCTACCTTCACCAGCAGCTTCCCACGGCCATCCCACTCCACCTGCAGGTCCTCCCCATAGCTGAGGCGCACAGAGGTCATCACAGTGTGCTGGATGCGGAGGTCACCTGGAACCCGGCAAGACAGTGTTTAGGCTGAGGTGGGGAGGGATAGTGTGGTGGGGTGGCAGGCAGGCAAGCTGGGAGAGATGGGATGTCTCATAAAGACCATAGCAATGACCAGAGAAGAGTTAAAGCAGATGGGATGTCCATGAGGCTTAAGGGGGTCTCAGAGGAAGGGTACACAGAGGCAATTAGGATCCCCAAAGATCCCCCAAGGACCTCCTGTACACCCTGCAATTCCCTGTAATTTCCCTCAATGCCACAAGAGGGCAGAAGAGGCTCCTGCATTCTTAACTCTAGGCGGGTTCTTTTCCAGTGGACATCTGCCACTGAACTCCCACGCTGGGCATGCCTGGGCCTCTCTGCCTGTGCATATGGCTTCCAAACTGGATTACTCAGTCCCTCTGGCTGAGTGATGCTGTGTGCAAAGCTGAACACAGCAGTGATCACTGCTAGGAGAAGGTAGAGACAAGTCAGGAGCTTATACCTTGCCTCAGGGGAACATATATCATCTCATGGAGAGACACACACAGCTGAGCACACACAGACACCAGTGTACTCACTAGCCCAAGTTCATCCACTGCGTGCAATGCTAGGATTGTGGGCCACAGTGTGGCCAGGAGTCATGGAGGACAAAGGGTCTGAGAGCAGCTTTGTGGGTGAAGTTTGGGTGTTAGGCTGAATGAAAACAATTTTGCTTTGACTGGCACTGTGCAAACTAGGTGGAGACACTGACCAGCAAGGCTTTTCCCAGGGCAGAGGATCACATGGTTTTGCCCCCACCTGGCATCTTTGGTCTGACCCCTTCAGCAGCCATCCCCAACCTCTTGGAGTGTGGTCATTCCACTCCTTTCTCACCCCAAAGTACAACCAGAATCACCCTGCCTCAACCGGTTCCTTTGGCTCAAGTCAAGGCAAAAATCCTCTTGGCATCTTTACCTCTCTGTACTCTCTCCCAGGCCTAGATCATCTCCTCCCTTACCAGGTGTTCAGCCAGCTTTCTCTTTGGGTCCCCCTCCTCCAGGAAGCCTTCCTTTCTTGCAAGGATGCCTGCCAAGAATATCCACCCCGTCCTCCAAAGATAACTCCCCATCACATTCCCAGAGAAGAGACAGATGGACCCTCACCAGGAAGGAAGGAATGTGGAGGAGGAGGGGTGCTAGGGGAGAAGCTGTGCCAGCCTGGGGCTTGGTAGAGGAGTGAGCCCACCTTGAAGGAGGGGGACCTGGACATCCTGGCCATTCATGGAGACTCCTCCTCCATGCTTCAGCTTCACGAAACTGTTGTGCAGGGTGGGCAGCCTCACAGTGGCTGAGCGGGTGCAAACAGCTTCAGGGTCATCAGCACACTGTTGAGAGGGGATTCGGGGTGACTTCACTGCAACCCCTGCTAGTCTAGCATTAGCCCAGGGCCAATTTAACCAGAGAAACACCTCAACTTCAGAGAGCCTGGGCACCTCCATCTTCACAAAATATTGTATATGAATGAGGTCCCCAGAAGCATGCAAGAAGGCCCTAATCCCAGCCCCCTACACACACCCCTTAATATCCTGGCCTGGTCTTATACAAAGAAATATAGGCCTCTGGCTCATCTTCTTGTCCCTGGGCCTATTGATACAAGAAAATCAGGGACTCTGTCCTCAGGGGAATTCAATAACTCTACCTCTCTTCCCCTCTGCTGTTCCCTACAAAAGAGTCTGCATGTAAACCTTGGAGCTCAGAAAAGGTGATGGGCCCTCCTTGCCCCCGCCCCACTCAGTCCTCAGCACCCAACAGCAGAGATCCAGCCATAGAGGCCACAGAGCAGACCTAAGGGGATGCTTCTCCTGGGCGTGGACTGAGCTGGCCCTGAGTAGGTGCTGGCAGGGCAGGTGCCTTCTCCCAACAGTGAGAGAGCAAGGTATAGCTGGGTTTCCGTGAATGAAGCCAACTGAGTCTGGAACAGCAGCCCCACACCCCGGTAGCTCTGCAGCCACCTCACTGCCTCCTGGCAGGTCAGCACAGCCAAACTCACCTGCACAGTCTCTATGACAATGGAGAAAGAGTGATCCTGGCAGTCCTGGGCCAGCAGGTACTGGCAGATCCCACTGAAGGTGAAGTACCTGTTGTCAAAGCTCTTGAAGTGAGATTGGCCTGTGACAAGACACTCCCCTGGAGGGACACAAAAAAAGGGAAAAGCAGGAGTTAGGGAAGCCCCCAGGGTGGCAAAGGTGGCACACATATACAAACAGGGTGCCCGGCTCCCCACAACTCCAGAGGAGTCCTTGCCCCACGCCCGTCTAAAGCCAGGATCTAGCAGAGGCTCTAAGTCAGTCCCCACGCCCTAATGGTAGGATGTCAAAGCTGGGTCATTCCGTTCAATTTCTCCTTTTACAGATGAAGAAACTAAGGGAGGTGACAAAGCTGTGCACAGTCAGCGGCCGAGTCAGGGCCAGAAGCCAGCGCTCCTGACTCTCAGCTCTTGCCGCCTCTATTTCTTTCTGGGCTTGCTGCCCCAGGTTCAGAGCATCTCCCAGGTCAGTGTCACAGCACTGCAGAAGGCAGCCTGGAAGCCCGCACGGTGCCTGGCCACAGGAGGCTGTCCAACTGCTCTGTGCACTGGCATGTGGAAGGGCTCAGAGACACAGCCCCACCCAGGAGAGTCCTGAAGGTCGGGAGGCAGGGAGAGGACGGAGGTGGAGCTGTCTCAGGGCTTAGCAGTCGCCAGCTCTCATCTGCGCCTCAGCAGAGGAGCAGCTCTGGGCGGTTCTGAGGCCACCTCAGAGGCACGGCCATGCGCTGTGACTTCCATTGGGGCCAATGGGGGGGGCGGGCAAAAGACCATCTGCTCATGATCTCACCACTGCCCTGCCAGGGCTAACCTCGGCAAGGCCAGCTCCGGAGCCCAGGCTGACACATCTGTAGTGGGGGGGACTAGAACTCCCCTTCATCATCTGAGAACTCAGGGTCCTCGATGCCCCCCGCCAACCAACTGCCTCTCCAACTCCCTGGGGGCCACAGCTCAGGCCCCACACATCCTGGAGGATGTTCAAGCATGTCTGCCAAAGTCTCTGCCCTGGCTTGGAGCAACCCCATCTTCAGGACCCACAACAGATAAATCAAAGCTAAATCGGGCATCTAGGTTAATGCCAACCTCTCTCTGTGCATCTCTCCATCTTCCCTCAACTTTGCCATCTACTCTACAGAAAAGAAAGGGGGGCTTCCTTCCCACCCACCACCCCTGATCGGCGCTGGGTTCTCCACTGCCTTTGCCAAGCCTAACACTGAAGTTCCCCCTAAGAGGGACCTATAGCCAACCCCACATGGTCCCATCTCTCAGGGCTGACATGGGGCTCTGTCACACAGCCAGGAGGTTCCCAAAGGGCACAGGGAGACTCCAGCTGCTCACCTATCAAAGATGAGTACCAGAAAGGGTGGGCAGTGGGAGTGGGCCCCATAGCCTCCAGCACCACAAGGAGAGGAAGATGAAACCCAGGATGAGGACGAAGATGATGGGGACAGTGACAAAGAAGAGAATGAAAGTGACCAGACCACTGGCAAGGAAGTAAACATTGAATCTGAAGCTCGTTCCATCTCAGATAACGATGGGGATGAAATGAAGAAATCACTGCGGCTTTTCCAAAGGCTTTACCCAAAGCCTCCTATGAACAGTGCAGAACTAACAGACCTCTTAATTGGCCAGAACCGCAGTGGGAATGTGATTAAGAATGTTTCAGACACAGAAATGACGATGCGGATGAAGATGAGATTTTTTGGTTTCATAAGCCTTTTAAATTTAACTGGAAGAAAGGATGTCCAGTGTGCTGAACAAATTAAAGAGTTGATTTTAAGCTTCTGTGAGAAGAACTGTGAATAGATCATGGTGAAACAGCTTTTAAAATTGACACCACCCAGCCTTGGGGGTTCCTACTAAGTGAAAGCTTCATCCACCTCTCTCCACAGACTGCTCTCCCATACTCCAGCCGCTTCAGAAAGACGAGGAGAGTCATGCAAAACTAACCAGCCGTGTGGCAAGTGCCCCTTCTACCTGCTGACTTGCAAGACATTTGTGGAAGCAGGAAAAAACAATTCCAAAACAGAGACAGAGCCACCAGAAAGATGAATTAATGTTCATAAATGCAGAGGAAGAATTTTTCTATGAGAAGGCAATCCTGAGGCTCAGCTTCTCAGTGCAAGAAGAGGGTGACACTTGAAGAGCGACACTTGCCTGGGTGGCAGGGGGTCTTCTGAGGTTGTGCCAAACCACGATGCTCATTCCAGGCAACAAGATAAGTGAAATCATAGCTAAGCTGAAAGGGATGGGCTTATTTTTGTAAAATTACCAGAAAACTATGCGGAGATTTACTGAAAAACTCATAATTATTCAGATTTAAGTCCTCTACAAAAAGTAGGGTGCTGTTCCATGTGTCTGTGACACATTTACAAAATATCTCTTTCTTGGGTCAAATTATGAATGGTTGATTAAAAACTTCCAACAAGAAGAAAAGCATGGAGTAACAATTTAAAGTACTCCATAAAACTCCTATTTTTTATTCTAAAATCATTTTTTAAAAAATAAATAAAGTCAAGTACCAGAGGAACCCACTGCCTGCTACCATGTGCCCATATTTTCACTGATAGGCATAGTCAAGGGACAGGCTAGACTTCACGGTTTTGGATCAATTGTGGTTCTGCCTTGAGTATGTACTGAAGGCAGAGGGCAGGTGAGAAGCCCCAGGTTACTGGTAAGTATCCCTAGGTCTAATCCTCAGGGCCACTGACTCCTTCCAGGATGGCATGGACAGGAGGGCACACCAGGCCAAATGACAGAGAAGAAAATAAGGAGGTCCCAGATGGTTCACCTAATATCACCTCCCTACTCACTGCCCTCACAGAAGGGCAAGTATGAGAGGTGACTGTTCATGGAATCAGAGAACAGGCCACAAGATAGGGTCAGAGGTCACCCCAGCTCATTGTAAATGTCCTGGAATTTCAAATCCAGCAATGTCACAGGAAAACCTTTTTAAACGACTGGTTTTCAGAAAACACCATTGCTGGACAAACAGAGCCACATAATCATTTATGTCAAATGTCTTGACCCTGCTGCCATGAAATGGGTGGGAACTCTTTCCCCAGCCTTTCTCTGTTTTCTCTAGAGCACTCTTATCTGAGTAAGAAACTGGACTTCCATTATCTTTGACAATGCAAAGGAAAAGAAGGGTCAGTGAGAAAATGTGCAAATATTCAAGAGCAAAACTTTCAGGGCTAAAATCTAATCCTCCATCTGATTTCCTGATCTGACCCCACTGATTTGTTTCTGTTAGAGAAGTCTACATAGCATATTCAGCTTATCTCCTTGGTACAATTGAGGAACAGGACTGCAAACACAGGAAACCCAGGGAAACGGATGGGTGAGTTGCTGGGTAGCAGTTGGCCACAGGAGGTGGGACATCTGCCCAAATAATGGGCCAAATGGCCAGGCCCACCCCTCTTCTGCCTGGAAGAGAACACCTAGGATATTAGCAAGCAGGCAGCAAAAAGCAGCCCTGGACAATCAGCCGACCATCATTAGACAGAAAGGTGGGCACTACAAGTTTGGTGAATGAATGAAGGCACATGATTTTTAGAGAAATACAAATCAAAACTACTCTCAAAACTACTCTCAAAACTACTCTAAGATTTCATCTCACCTTAGTCAGCATGGCAATTTACAAGAACACAAGCAACAATAAATGTTGGCGAGGATGTGGGGAAGAAGGTACACTCATATGTTGCTGGTGGGACTACAAATTGGTGCAACCACTATGGAAAGTGGTATGAAGATTCATCAGAAAACTTTGAATGGAACCACCATTTGACCCAGCTATCCCACTCCTCAGTAAGTACCCAAAGGACTTAAAATCAGCATATTATAGTGATGTAGCCACATCAATGTTTATAGCAGCTAAACTATGGAACCAACCTAGGTGCCTTTCAACAGATGAATGGATAAAGAAAACATGGAATATTACTCAGCCATAAGGAAAATGAAATTATGTCATTTGCTGGTAAATGGATGGAGCTGGAGAATAGCGTGCTAAACAAAATAAGCCAATCACAAAAAACCAAAAGCCAAATGTTTTCTCTGATATGTGGATGCTAAGTCACAATAAGTGGGGGCGTGGGAGCAGATAGAGTTACTTTGGATTCGGTAGAGGGGACTGAAGGGAGGGGAGAGGGTATGGGTGTAGGAAGGATGGTAGAATGAATTGGACATTATTATCCTATGTATATATAATATAAATAACTATATGACCAGTGGGATTCTACCTCATGTACAACCAGAAGAATGAGAAATTATACTCCCATCTATGCATGATGTATCAAAGTGCATTCTTCTGTCATGTATAACTAATTAGAACAAATAAAAACAAATAAATAAATAAATAAATAAATAGCATACAAAGTAGAGCATCCTGAAGTTAATGCAGATCTACTCCCACGTGAATAAAGATCCTCTCTCATTTAAAAAAAGGAGTGGGGAGAACCTCTTTTCTGATGGAAGAACATCACCTCTTTCAGACAAACCCTTTATCTGCAGCTAGCAAGCCCTGCACAGGCTGCTCTGCTGGGGTGGCTTTTGCTCGCTGCCTGCAGCCTTCCCTGCAGAAATGTCAGCCACAAGCCTTTAGCAAATCAACTCAGACTTCCTCCAGACATCAGAGTTCACAGAAGCCTGCCCGAAAAACACCATAACATCTCCACCAAATGTGAAAATGCATCTCTAAGTGCTCTGCGGGAACCATCTGTTGGTTGCTCCTTTGAGGTGGTCATTATTACCTCCAGTTCACAAATAAGGAAACTAAAGAACACAGAAGTTAAATTAATCCAAGGTTGCAAAGTAGTCAAAGAGCAATTTGAACATGGACTGTGTAATAGTTTGTATCTGGAATATTCCCCAAATGATCACATATTGAAGACTTGGTTCCCATCGCAGCGGTGTTCAGAGGTGAGGCTTTGGGAAATGGTTAGATCATGAAGGTGCTAACCACATGGGTGGGTTATCCCATTGAAGAGTTTATAATTCAAGGAGGTAAGACCCAGCTGGAGGAAGCAGGTCACTTCGGGCATGCCCTTGAGGACTATATCTCATCCCTGGACTATATCTCGTTCCTGACCCCTCCCCACTTCCTGGGTGTCACCAGCTGAGCAGCTTTCCTCCACCACATGCTTCCACCACGATACAGAACCAGCCACCCATAGAATGAAACTTCAAAAACTATGAGCCAAAATAAATCTTTCCTCTTTTAAGTTGTTTGTCTCAGGTGTTTCGTCACAGTGATGGAAAGCTAGCTAACACGGGAGGTCTACCTGGATCCAGAGCCCTAAGCACTTGACACCACTCAACAGTGCTTGGTGCACTGGCTCCTGTACTTTCTGCACACTTGATTTCTTTAGGCCAAGCCTGATGTCATTCTGATTCTGGGCATGTGTGGAAATTTGTCAAAAAGCATAGGGGCAACATGGAGGTTATATGGAAGAAAACCTTAGCTATGAAAAAAGATGCACTACCTGGATTGAAGGAACTCTGGTGTAACTCCAGAGACCCCCAACAAGGGCTGGGAGAGACCCTGGAAGCTTTCTAGGATCTCAGAGACTCCGAATCCCCAGAGGAGCCCAGGCACCCAGGAATATACCCTCCTAAGGGAGCTCATCCACCCTAGTTTATTCGTGGCTGTTTCTGTTGTCCAGGAATGAGGGGCTTATTTTCCTTCTTAGAAACTTAGGAACAGACTGACCTTGAATTCCAAGATTGAACTTCAGGGCTGGGATAGAATCCATCAAATTACCTTGAACCCAAGTAATAGAGTATGCTAATCCCTCCCCTCCCCAAAGAGGTCTCTCTAGCCTCCTGTACCACCTGCCCAGCTACACTCCCACCTCACCCCCACCCTCCTATGGCACCTTCTTTGTACCTTCATCTATGTCTCTGCCCTTCTCACCCCTGCTTAAAGAAACTGCTGCCTCTGTGCTCTGGGAAAATGCTAACAGCTCATTAGCATTGATGGGGTACTTGTTGGATGTCAAGTAATACTAGCCTCACAACGGCCATGGGGTAAAGTTGCTCTTATCATCCCCACTTGACAGACAGGGAAACTGAGGCTGTGAATCATTAAGTAGCTGACCAAAAATCACCCAGCTAGTAAGTGGTAGAACTGGAATTCCAACCAAACCACCTACATCCCAAGTCTGTGCTCTCAGCTCCCATTCCAGGCCACTTTTACACGGTCACGGGACTTTGGATACAAATGAAAAGCCCTCTACTGGCCCCCTCCTTCCTCTAGAAAAGTACCTTCCACACTCTTCTAGTAGGAGCTTGAGATTCTATAACAAGGGCTTGATTCATTTGAGGAACAGTCCCTGTTTACAGGCATGCTCTGCCTCCATTATCTGCAACCAAACTTTTATAGTTCTCAGGGTTACAGAAAGGAAAGCCTGCAGACTTGGGGAAACCACATGCTACGGTTTGTATGTTAAGTGTCCCTCAAAGGCCCATGTGTTAAATGTTTGATCCCCAGAGTGGCATTTTGGGGAGTTGTTGGAACCTAAGAAGGTGGGCTCTAGTGAGAGGAAATTATATCACTGGGAGCGTGGTCTTGAAGGGGATAGCAGAACCCCATCCTCTCAGTCTCTCTCCCTCTACTTCCTGGATCCAGAGGTAACAGCTATGAGAGACTGTCATCACCAGAGGCCCAAATAAATGGAGCTACCCCAATCTTGGACTTGAACTTCCAGAATCATGAGCCAAAATAAACCTCTCTACTTCACAAGTTACTGGGTCCCGTATTTAGTCATCTGTAATGCCAGGCTGACTCATGCACCATAGCTTTACCTGTGGTTGGCTCGACCTCTCACCCACAGCAGAGGAATGCAGGGAACGGTACAAGTCTGCCTGGCTTGAAGGAACTCAGTAGACCAGAGCTGGATGGGGCTACCTGCACATCTAGGCATCAAGAGAATGAGTCACAGGAAGCCCCCGCCCTGCCCCAGCACAGACTTCTGCCCTCCTGAGACCTTCTTCTCCCTCTCACTACCCATGCCCACGCTCCCTGTGCTTGGCAGCCTCAAAAGGAGTTCTTCATGGTGCACGACTTCTCTCCGCCTATATGTAGACTGGACATGTTGACTTATTTCTAGTGAATATAATACAGCAGATGTGATAGATGCCAGTTCAAAATTTTGTTTTTTAAAGACCATGGTGCCTGTTCTGGTTTCTCCCCACCCCCTCTCTCTGAAGTCACTCTCCCCAGGGGAAGCCAGCTGTCATGTTGTGAGGCAGTCACAGGGAGAGGGCCACACGGTGAGGCTGCAAGCCCACTGCTGTGTTTTGCATGTTTCCCAAAGTTCACATGTTGGCTACTTAGTCCTCAATGCAACAGTGTGGGGAGGTGAGACCTGTGAGAGATGATTAAACCAGGGGGGCTGTGCCCTCATGAATGAACTAATGTCACTACAATAGGAGTGGATTATGTGGGTTGTTATAAAAGCAAGTTGGGCCCCTGGTGTTCTCTCACTCACACCCTCTCGGCCCTTCTGCCTTCCACATAGAATGAAGCACCACAAGGACCTATAACAGATGCCAACACTATGTTTTTAGACTTCCGGCCTCCAAAACCATGAACCAAATAAAGTTCTGTTTCTTGTAAATTACACAGTCTGTGGTATTCTATTATAGCAGAATAAAACGAATGCACATAAATAAGCTTCAAAGCAATCCCCCTCACTCCCCTGCCAAGCCTTCAGATAAGACCACAGCCCCAGTCGATAGCTGTTTGGCTGCAATTTCATGAGAGATCATGGGTCAGAGAGAACCAGAGTCAGACTTGGATTCCTGGTATTCAGAAACTGTGAGGAAAAGTTGCACAGCAATTGATAGCCAACATACTCTCATCTTATTTCAGAGAATCAAAACCCAGTTCTCTATTTCTAAGATTTACAATATTGACTCCTCCAAGTTCTGCAGAGAAGCCTTGGCATGTTCTTTGCTTTACTAGGAGAGCTGAGCATATGCCCTTCCAGAACCTCCCAGTCCACTTTTCTTATGAGAAACTCTTCCTGCAATCTTCACCTGGGGAGCATAAGACAGCCCCACTGCCAGCAGAATCATGGGAAGGCATCCATACAAGCCTGGGGACCTGGGCAGAAAAGGACTGGGAGGCAACAACCAACTAAACTTCAGAACCAGAGAAGGAGGGTCAGAGTGGGGAAATGAGAATGAGAAAAGAGCTCAGTGGCTTTGTTGGCAAAATAACAAACCACTCAGTAGACCAGAGCTGGATGGGGCTACCTGCACATCCAGGCATCAAGAGAATGTCTTGCATCTTCAGCAAAGCTATTCTCTAGATTTTGAATTGACTATCAGAGCATTGTATTGTCTACCCAGACCAGACCATCATGCACAGAGTGGGCGATTGGAGAATGGATGGATAGATAGAAGGCCTCCCTGAAGTAACCTAGTCCTAAGACTTTGTAAATTCGTATTCCACCTGGAAAAAAAAAAAAAAAAAACATGGCAAGCTGAATTGCCAATTCCACCAACTGTGGCTCACAGATCTTATATAATGAATGTGTATTATGTAGACATTAGAAGTTTTTCACAGGTTGGTTGCAGCAACTTTATATGTCTGTCAAAGGTTCCTTGGGTCTTTCATGGGGTACTATTATGTTAAATGGAGCATAGGTATCAACAGCAATCTCTTGTACTTACTGCTTTCTTCAAGGATTACACAAAAGATAACCTGGTTAACCTAGCTAGACTAGTGGACCTAACCCTAGTGCCCACCTCCCATCTAGTTCCAGAATTTTCCCAGTGTAAAGGGCACTAAAGAAGGAACTGAGTGATTTTAAAGACCTCAAAAATCCAAAGACCTCAAATATGATCCCTGGTATCCAAGATCATCCTGGTCCAAAATCTAGGATCAGGAAGAAGAGAAAAGGGAAGGGCAAAGGTAAAATCCAGGCAGTTGTGAGTCTGAGTCCTGACTCTGCCTCTGGGTAGCTATGTAACTTTGGGCAAGTTACTTAACCTCCTTTTTGCAAGATAAGAACAAACTGTACCAATCCCACAGGTAACAATAAAGTAATACCTGGAAAGTGCTTAGTACGCTGTCCAGCACCTCAAAAACATCATGTGAATAAGTTCAAGGGGGGAGACCTAGGGTCACTGGAGTAAGGCAGGTCGGGAGCTTTGAATGGACAAAGTTTGCAGTAAACAGAACAGAGCAGATGCCAAACAGAGGAGAATGCAAAAGGCAGAGATTATCAAACAATTTTTCCTAAGCAGATTTTCCGGGGCAGGGACAGGTTTGGAGGAATCATTAGGTCACCTGGTTCTCCCAGCTCCTGCACCAGGCTATGGTTTGCATATCAAGCATTCCAGAAAATTCCAGTAAGACTCTCACTTCAAGCCTAAAGGGTTATCAGCACCTTCTTCCTCTGAGTTTTCCAAAGAACTCGGCAGTCAAGACTTCACAGGTCTTAATCCTTTGAGTAAACAGGTGACAGGAAAGAATGAAGCACCTTAGCCAGGGTGTGGCCTCCCTTTTCAGCTGGAGAAGAGCTCCCCTCCTCTCCCACACTCAGCACAGCTGGTATCTGAAACCTGAGCTGTGATGGGGGGGGGGGGGGCTGTCGCCATTTTATGCTGAAGAGTCAACTTCTCCACACCTTGAGGTGGCCCTTCCTGTCAGAGAGGACACACCTCTCCGTCAAGAGAAGGGAGGGAATGAGCAGCAAGCAGGTCACCTACCTGGGCATTCTTCATTGCTGCAGATCCACAGGCTCTTTCGGCAAATGCTGTCAGGGGAAAAAAACACAGGTCATTGGTAGGTCAGCCAAGGAAGGTCAATTTGAGCTCCCCACAGATATCACAGCCCTCCCGAGAAGCTCTGGGAGAAGGGAGCAGCGCTAGAGGAGTCTTTGGGAAAGTTGTAGAGGATGGAGCTTTGGTCACAGAGGAACCTTGGAGATGTTGACAAGGGAAGAAACCCTGACAGAAAAAAAAAAAAAAAGAAGAAGAAAGAAAACCTAGGGTATCTAATGTCCCTGAAAATCTGCTCAGGTACGAGGAGTCCAATTCCTGCTGTGTGTGCCCAGCGAGGACCAGAGTTGTTCTTAAGGAGAGGACTTGAGCTAAGCAGAGAGAGGCACCCCAATTGGGCCTGGCAGGCAGCAGAAGCCATGGCAGACCTACGTGAGTCTCCACTTGACTCTGCTGCCTCCTACCACTCGGAAGATCAAAGATTTCAAGGAGAGAAGGAGCTGCCTTCTGCCTGGGGGTTGCTGTGTAGCCCATCTTCTGGGAGGGAGGATGGAGGGGGAGATGGTGACTGTGTGTAAAGGACCCTTTCCTGTGACCTCCCCACCATCTGCGCATGGAGGTACTATAATCCCGCATCCCAGCACTGCCTGCCACAGCTGTTCCCAACCCCACCATCACTCTCCATGCCAGCCCAGGCCAGCTCCTGGTCTCCCCGCCACTGACCCTCCTCCCCCAGCTTCCTCTCCCAAAGCCCCTGGGCAGCTCTCCAGACCACATGGTGCTGCACAGTTACCAGGTGTTGCAGTCTCGAGTGAGGGAGGCGCCTGGAGGGTACCGCTTCCCGGAATGCACACAGGAACACTGGGCGCTCTCCACACAGCGGCCTTCATCAAGGAGCTGTCCCTCTGGGTTCAAGGGCATCAAGGTAGAGGTCTCAACATTTCATCATTAGAACTCATCTCACAACTATAGAATCCCCAGGAGTGATCACCAGCTTCGGGCTTCTCCCAGGAAACTCAAAGAACCTGATGTTCATCCCTCATATGGATGCAATGTGAGGGAGAGAGATTATTCATCTCCATTGTACAGATGAAGGAATGGGAGAAAAAGGTTTGCTCAAGGTCCACCAGAAGGGACGTCAGGAATCTAGACTTAGGGCTTTTTCAAGAAAGCTCCAAGGACTTGTGTGATGAGGGGTGACAGAGGGGAACGTTATTCATCACCCTGCCCAGATGGAGAAATGGAGCCAAGGGTTTTGTTCAAGGTCTTCCAGTGCAGAAGTCATGAGTTGAAACACACAGGACTCCCTTTCTGTAATTCAACAGGGCTTGTGACCAAAGCTCACAATTGTCCCCTGGACAGACTTTCTAGAGCAAAGCCCTTTTTCAGCTGAGCTCACACGGCAAACCCAGCAAACAGTTTACAAACCTTTCTCCCAGACGGGTTTCCCCGGCCCCAAACAGAGAAAACAAAACTATAGTTCAGATGGGGCACGAGCTCCCCAAACAAAGTCACTGTTGGGGCCCAGGCCATCCTCCCGTTTCCCTAGACACAGTGCCTTCATGGATATAGTACCACAGGAAAACATAAATTAAAAATAAAGCCCAGCTCAATCCTGATCACTCTCTACAGAGACTTTGAAAGACTACATAAAAGGCCTCTGATTTCAGCCATGAGGAACAAACACAAGTGGCCTTCATCTCCCTTTCCAAAGCCCAGGGCACTGGCAAGGTCCTGGATTTGTAAATAAAGTGGGAAGTTTATTACCAGGGCAGCTGCAGCCATCCACACATTTCTCCTGACACACTTCATTGATGTGCAGGCTCTGGCAGGTTCTGGGGCAAGGGGACACACAGTCCTTATACTCCATGCCAGCAGGGCATGCTGGGCCTGAAAAGAGAATCAAAGGAGTCTCCCCAGAGCAGCTCTCCAGCAGTGCCGCATCTCCAAGCCATGCCCCCAGCCCAGCCTCCTTCAAACCCCTGACAGCTTGCTCTGTCGTCAGGGCTCCAGGGATCATCTTGGCCCTACCGGTCCATGTGTCCCTCTGAGGTCACCTCTCCCACCCTGGGAGACCCCAGCTAAGACTCACTGGGGGCACCTGGGACCACAATCCCTTCCCCTTGGTCATCCATCCTTGAGAAACAACTTGGCATTCTTTTGCTCCTCTATGCTGGGTCCCCTTTACCTAAAGCATTCTCAGGGTGACACAAACTTCTCTGGGCTAAAAAGGAGTGGCCTCTGGGAACCAGCAGGGAGCTAATGGTGTCCCCCATCACGTCTTCCTCCAAAAGACCCTCTTCCCCATGAAATTGGCCCCATTCAAATCTACACACACACAGACACACACACACACACACACACACACACACACACACACAGACACGCACAGGGCACACGCCATTCCCATCCACTTGGCCTGCATGGTGACTCGTTCTATATTTATTTCCCTTGCTGGAAGGCTGCCTATGGAAGCCTATCACCTAAGTATGTCTCTGTCCTTCCCCCTGAATTCAGTTCCTTATGGACAAACTGGCTCTTCTACAAAGAATTGCCCCAAGCCCCTTCTCCAAGATCCCCCAGGTATCATCCCCACCCAACTTTCAAAAACCTAAGAAAATAGCCCACTCCACCATCCAGAGAAGAAGCCAAGGGCTAGTCTCCACCTTCTCACACCCCACAGCAAAGATGAAACACTAATTTCAAAGCCATATGCCACACACTGTAACACACGTGTGCAGAGGAATGCTGGTTAGATCCTCTGTGTCATTATCACAGACCAGTTGTCAATCTGCACAAAATTTGGTCAGTCTGAGTAGAGGGGGCCTTCTTGTAAGGTGGCCAGAGAAGCCCCCAGTTAATCATAATAATTTGGGGATGGTGACCAGTGGGGAACTGATGAGATTAGGACAAACACAGTTGTCATCGGTAGGGGTAGAAGAAATGGCGCACATTGTGCCCAGAGGCAGAGAGGCTGAGTTCACACAAGGGAAGGACTTCAGTAGAACACTCGGGCTCTCAGAGATGGACAGCTTGGCCAACTCCCTGCTCCTCCTCAGTTCAGACAGGCAGATATGCAGATAAACCCTGAAACTGCAACTGCTGGGGTTTGGGTCTGAAGTGCAGAATATTTTATGAGTCCAGGGGATGGATTTCCTGAGGGGAGTCAAGGGGTGCGGAGGGAGGCATGGCGTGGAACAGAGCTGACAAGACACCAGACCTGGGGGGCCCTGTCCAGCCTCAGTTCAGCCTGTGAGGGAGGGGACTCCCCTTTGGGCCAGCACTCACAAGACCAGGTGGCAGACAGCAGGAGCCATTCAGAATATGGGTTCAGCCACCTGTGGCTTTGGGGGCACTGGCTGAGTGTGCTGGGGGGCAGGGACACATCATGACACAAAGCTTCCTGAGGGCCACTACCCCAGGACAGACACAGCACATGCCCATCCAGGGGGGAGGTGAGGGGTGGCAACTCACGGCATGCACTGTGGTCAGTCCAGCCGTACAGCACCATGCCCTCCTGGGCACAGGTCCGGGCATACTCCAGGAAGGCAGGGCATGGGCACTCCGTTCCCCGAGTACATGTGCACAAAGTCTTCTCACACAGGGCCACGAACGGCTCGGGGTCCACCAGAGGGTGGCAGCGGGCAAACACGGAGGCACTCTTCAGTAGCTGGCACTGTTCCCACAGGACCTTCAGGGAAAGAAGCACCTCAGCACGGCACAAAAGTGGCCCTGGCCACTGCCCTGCACTCACTATCTCTGAGGGAGGCACCAAGGAGACTCAGCCCCACTGGGCAAACCAAGGACACCCCCTCAGGACCTGGGAGAGTGCCTGGCACCCAGCAGGTGCTTATGGACAGGTGGAAGTCAGTCAGTCCATCCATCAAAGGAGAGACATTGGACACATGCTATATGAAGGAAACCGTATAGCCTAGACTGAACCTTGAAATGGAGTCTAAGGTACTTGAATTGCTGTAACAGGTCATGTCCTATTTGAAGGGATAGAGGAGATAGAGGGAAAGCACTGAGCCTGGAAGTGGACCACATAGCCTTCAGAGGGCAATAATGCTGGTCAGCATCTGCTCTGCACTGACCTGGCTACCCTTCCCCTTCCCTGACCTTAACCTTCTTTACTATAAATGATTGGGTGGCCCAAGGAATTATACAGTAGGGATTTCTGGGCCTCATCCCTCAGACAGAGATTTGAAGTCAGTAGTTCAGGGATGGAATTCAGGAATATGTTTTCTTAGACATTCCCTGGCTGATTGCTGGGACCAGACAGGACCAGTTCCCAACAGCCACAAAATGATAGGATTCTATAAAATGTCCCAGACATGCCATGCCATATCCTTTGTGGATACCTTCAACCTAATAGTGCAAGGTAGTTTGGGGTTCAACATTTGTTTCTTCTGTGCATTCATTGGTATTAACACTCCCACATTAAAACATCTCTACAGTCTGGTTTAATGATTCTAAATGGCCACCTTTTCCCCAGTTTCTGAAGTTGAGATGCATCTTACAATGGATATCATGCTTCAAATGCTTTTTCTTTCTCAATGATACATGGAACAATGAGGTGCATTAGAACCAATGTTGTCTTAGATTTGACACTATACAATATGGACAATATAAATGATCCCCACAATTTTATTCATACATAATTTCTTTCATATATATGTATAATCTCCTACTGCAAGCCAGCATTAGTAAAAGGACTTACAATCTCCAGCTAAATAGGAAAAAGTACAAGAGCATCTACATGAAAGGGCTGAACTCTGAAGGGTAAACTGGGACCAATCAGGGTTCATAAAGGGAATGGTTAAAAAAATAAAAAAAAGGAGGGAAGATATTACCAGTTTGAAAAAGAGGGAAATCCAATCTGCCCAAACTGTACAAAGAAGTGTCACAGCAAGCTTACATGAATCAAGAGCCAAAAGCCAAGAATCTGTTTGTGGGCCCCCTCTTTTGTGATACCATGAAAAGCCCAGAGGAATAGAAATTTGATCTGGCCTGCTCACCATCCTCAGGATCCACCTTGTTTATACTAGGAATGTTCTATGTTCCTAGAGAAATCAATGTCCTTCCCACAACAGCCCTGTGCTGGGACCCTGTCTGCCTCCTGGCCTGCACAGTCTACCATCTGAACCAGGAAAGCAGGACAGAATGTTGCAGATACAGCCTCACACCCAGCAGAGATCCAAGGCCCAGCTGGGAATGGCTGGTTCCCTGTGGGCCTTAGAGGCAGCTCCTACCAGTGCAGGCTGCTGGCTACACTCATAGCAGATGTCTCAAGGGTCAAAGCAAGCAACTGCTCTGGGTGGTGCTGCAGCACCCAGACCCAGTCCTACCTTCCTGAGGTCCTACTAGGGCCATACCCCCAAGTGGCCATGCAAAGCACTATCTAAAAGCCCAGCTCTATCACTCACTGGAAGTGGGGACTTAGCTAACAGTTCACCTCATGGAGAAGGGTGTCCTTGAGTAGAAAGGGAATGAGAGCAATATTCACACGACCTCACAGGCAGGTGTTGAAGGCACTGAGTGAGCAAAGACTACTCTCATGGGCCCTGGGGCCACTTAGGTCTCAGGAGGCAAAGAGAGAGAGCAGCAAACAGGCTGTCTTGGCCTCAGGATGACTTCTACATCTGAGCTCTGATTTAGGCTCAGCCTCTTCTACATGCTGGCTGTGTGAGCTTGGACTCACTATTCAACCTCTCTTCTCTGTAAAATGGGGAGAATGAGAATAGTTCCTATCTAGTAAGACTGGATCGCAGACTGAATGAAATCATGCATGGAAATTGTTTATCCCAATAAATGATGACCCCATATCATCATCATCATCATCATCATCATCATCATCATCACTCATCTCTGGCCCAGAGAGTTCCCTTATATGTCTCTCCTTCCATTAGGTTTATCATCCAGAATGGTGAACATGTCCCCAGAAAAACAGGACACCTTTGTTTCTTTTCTCCCATCTCCATCTCCCTGGACTATACCAGGATGAAAGGTCACCATGACAACTAAATTATCACTTCCTGAGTATCTTGGTTGGTCCATGGTGAGCAGAGGAGCAGGGGATTTGTTGTTTGGTTTTTTATGGGTGCTGGGGATTGAACAGAGGGTTTCATGCATATTAGTAAAGCACTCTATCACTGACCTATATCCCTTTATATTTATTTTAATTGAGACAGGGTCTCACTAAGTTGCTGTTTCTGAGGCTGACCTCAAATTTGCAATCCTCCAGCTTCTGTCTCCAGAGCAACTGGGGTTACAGATGTGGACCACCATGCCCAGCTTATACATGTTTGTTTGGGAGGTTCACACTCCTCCAAGACAAAGAAGTGGGGAGGAAACCTGTCTTCTTTGTAATAGGAAGATGTAAGAAGCTCCATCCTTACTGTCAAGTTAAGGTTCGGGAAGGGAGGATGTGGCCTGGGTTTATTTCTTCCCATTTCACTACACAATCTGTCCCCATCAAAATGCCACTCAAAGAATGAGGTCACAGACCTCTCAGAGGGGAGGTGAAGGTGTTTCAGAAAAGGTCAGCTGCTACCTCTTTCCCCACCCACAATTTAGAACTGAAGGGAAAATATCAAAAGGGCAAACCACCAGGATTTTTCTAAGATGGTGAGCAGAGGAGCAGCTATGGTCCCATAGAGCATCTCTGGGTCTATAAGACAATGGCTCAGAGCAGTCCCTGCACTGCACCGGCAGCTCTTAAAGGTACAGGGTCACAAAATCAAAGGTCCTCACTGGGCAGGACACAGTATCAGTCAATCAGAAAAGCCCTAGAGTCCAGGCATCCACCCTCCCCAGAGCCCTGGCCAGGCAGAGACCAGCTTGGCCCACCTCCAGCTGGCCCAGGTCCGCCTTTTCCCAGCTCCAAGGGAAAATGGGAACAGTACTCCAGCATATTTCCTGGGAGCTCCCTAGAGGTATTAAATGGTTTATAGAAAGTCTTAGCATGAAAGGTGACTTCTGAATATTTGCTTGAAGAACAGGAGTGATTTCTGCAAAAACAGCCACCTCCCTTCTTAGAACAATTTCTTTGGCTTCCCCTCTACATACTTGAAATTCAGCTAGAGCTTCTCTCTCAACAGAAACAAAAGGAAAAATCTGTCCTCTCACCTTGCCCTCCACTATTCATCAGCCCTGGCCTCAACTTGGTCTACCAGAGTGACCACAGTCTGAGGGAAAGCAGGACATCCTTATATCTGCCCAGCACTTGCAACCCAATCTGCCCTCCCTCCATGGCTGGACTATAGTGATATGTGCAGCTTGCTACCTCTGCCACTCCCAGGCTTCTCTGTTCCATCACAGGTAGCTCTGCCATGCCAGGTCAGGTCCCGAGATGGAGTTGACATTTGTACTCTCAGAATCATGGCAAGACATTGGCAAGTAAGTGGTGACCAAAACATTCACTCCACAAACATTGTTGGTGTGGCCTCCAGGTCCCCAGCAGTATATCAAGTGGATATAAAATACAAATCCAGGCTGGGGATGTGACTTAAGCGGTAGTGCGCTACCCTGGCATGTGCAGGGTGCTGGGTTCGATCCTCAGCACCACATAAAAATAAAATAAAGATATTGTGCCCACCTAAAACTAAAAAATAAATATTTAAAAAACTAAAATAAAATACAAATACAACTAGGTCACACTCCAGCTGAAAGGGCGAATTTCTGACTCATTAGGAAAGCAGCAAGGCCAGGCCCTCCATGACTTGAGACCAACCTCCATGCATCACTCATGGTTTCCTGCACATATCCTGATGTTCTGTTCCATTGGTCACCCTGTTCTAGACACAAGGAATGAAATAGAAAGCACACAGACTCAGTCCCAGCCCTCATAAAGCCTAACGAGGGAGCCCCATGAAGTCAGACTTGGTCCCTGTCCCACTCTGGGTACCTCCGTTCTGATACTGGAATTATCCATTTCACTGGCTCTCTCCTCCATTTCCCTGCAGGCTTTTCAAAGAGAAGAGATATAGACCCAGTGTGCACAAAACAGGCAATTAGGAAGTGGATCGAGCTTAGCAGCAGTGAATCCATCCCTAAGTCTCACTCTCGGGTCCTTCAGGGGCTTGCAATCTATCTGAACCAGGTGTTTCCATGGGACTAGGTACACATAGTCTGAAGACTTGGTCCCGGTTTAGAAACATCCTCCCAATGGTTCAGCCATTCGCAGCTAGAATAAACCTGCAGCTGGAGAGGCTTCCTAAAAGGAGGCAAAGTCTGAGCAGACCTGGACAACATCTGGGTATATGGCAGGAGAGAGGGCATCCCAGGTAAAGCATCTGCTATGGCAGGGGGAGAAACAGTAATTATAGTGAAACCCTGAGACTGCAGCCCAGGGTTGCCAGACTGCCTGAGGTTAGTGCCCCCATCAGATTCCAAACCTAATGGAGCTCTCCTTGAAGGAGTTGATATCCTCTGCCAGGGCCCAGCATTCGGACCTTTCCGTGTGTTATTCCCTGAGTAAAGGACTTGCAGGCACCTTTGTCATTTGTCCAGGTTTCTCTGTCCACTTAGGATGTGGTGAGCAGCTTGTGTTCACTTTGCCCAGGTCATCCCCAATTACAGTTGTGGTTTGGCCTCTGAGTCGAAGGCCTGGTCTACAGCCTGGGGTGCTGCAGGGAGTGCCTAGTAGGAAGAAGTCGGGTTGTAGTGGAATGGGGCCCTTCCTCTCTCTCTCTGCTTCCTAGATGATATGAGGTGAACAGGTCTCCTCTGCCACCTGCTCCTCTGAAACCATGAGCCAAAATAAAGCTTTTCTCTTATTAAGCTATCTTGGGTAATTTTTTTACAGTATTGGGAAGCTGATTAAAACACCTAGGAATGTCTCCATGTTCCTTCCTTTCCTGTAGGGATTTGGGCTCAAGCACATCAGTGGCATTGAGGGAGCAGACCCACAGGAGGCAAGCTGGAGACCTGGACCAGTCATTTCTGGCTTCTCAGGATCCACCCAGCCACAGGAGTCTGCTGACTGAGAAAATTCCCAGCCTGAAGACCGTGCGCAGCTTCTCTTCCCATCTCTCTGCACTAAGAGAAAGCTGACACAAATAAATCTGGCCTCCCCTCCATAGCTGGAAACTCTCGTAGCCCATTTAAAGAAAGTTGTTTCAGGGCTGGGGATGTGGCTCAAGCGGTAGCGCGCTCGCCTGGCAAGCGTGTGGCCCGGGTTCGATCCTCAGCACCACATACAAACAAAGATGTTGTGTCCGCCAAGAACTAAAAAAAAATAAATATTAAAAATTCTCTCTCTCTCTCTCTCTCTCTCTCTCTCCCCTCTCACTCTCTCTTAAAAAAAAAAAAAAAGTTGTTTCAGAGACTCCCTCATAAACTGCATTCAGAGACATGCAAACACCTTGAAAGAGCATAAATCTCTTCAGACAAAGACTAGGTGACCAGGCATGAGGGTGCACACATGTAATCCCAGCTACTCAGAAGGCTGAGGCAGGACGATCGCAAGTTTGAGGACAGCCTCAGCAATTTAGCCAGGACCTGTCTCAAAATATTAAAAATTTTTTTAAAGGATTGGGGATATCTCAGTGTGAAAGCACCCCTGCGTTCAATCCTCAGTATTGGGGTGAGGGGAAAATCCCACAAAGACTAGGTTAATCCAATCTTCCAGATATAGAAACTGAAGCAAGGAAAAAGTAAAGAATATAATAGGTCAATTCTTCTCCAAATGTACACCCCTAGGAGGTCCTCCAGGAGTCTACAAGGTACATATTTTTCTCCTAAAGATGCTTTTTGCTGTTTGTGCTCTCTTTCTTTCATGGGGGTTCAGTGGAGTTTTTCAGGCTATGTGATGTATGATATCATAACAGGTTAAATGCAGAAGCAGATATGAGAATCTGGCTAATTTCTCTTCAATAAGATTTTAAAGAGACTTGCAAATCTATAAAACACTCCCTAAAATGTTTTGTTCTGGAATTTATTTTTATTAAATATTTATGCTAAATATAATGGGTTTATTATTTTTAAATGACTTAATAAATGTGTTTTAAATTTCCCAATTTTAATATCTAATATGGTAAGTAGCGAGAGATTTAACCCAAATAAACAAAATCTCTTTGGAACCCTCAATAATATTTAAGAGTATAAAGAGGTCCTAAGACTAAACAGCTTAAGAACCATTGCACTTTTGAAGGCAAGGCTCAAACCCTGGCTTCACACCACAGCCCAGTCACTTGTTACCAAACCCCAAATTACGGTCAGCCTGTCATCATCTGAGGGTTTCATTCATAGATTCAACCTACTGAGGGTTGAAAATACCAGGGGTAGAGGGGTTGCATTTGCACTGAACATGTACAGAATTTTTTTCCTTGTCATTATTTCCTAAACAAAACAATATAACAACTATTTATATACCACTTACATTGTATTAAGTATTATAAGTAATCTAAAGTTGATTTGAAGTATGTGGGAGAATGTGCATAGGTTATAATCAAATAGTATGCCGTTTTATACAAGAGATCTCAGTATCTGAGGTATCTTTAGTATCTGAGTATCTTGGGTAGCCACTGAGGTCCTGGAACCAATCTCCTGCAGAAACCAGGGGATGACTATACATGGTTTTCCAATATATATATCAGAGAGCTGAAGAAAAGCCACTATAGACAGGAGGCAAATGGTAATAGTTGTTATAAGTACTTTTAAAAAAAGTATTTTTGTAGTTGTACACAATAACTTTATTTTAGTTATTTATTTATTTTTATGTGGTGCTGAGGAATCGAACCCAGGGCCTCACATGTATGAGGTGAGTGCTCTACCACTGAGCCATAACCCCAGCCCCTTGTTACAAGTACTTGATTGCAAGTACTTGATTGCCTTCCTGGTGTAATCTCATTTAATTTTATTTTAAGCACCATCTAACGTAGGTATTGCTATCTTTGTGTGTTAGGAGTAGGTTCAGCTATAAACAACAAGAAACCTAAAAATAACAATGGCTTGCATAGTCTCTCTATCTATCTATATATATATATATATATATATATATATATATATATATATATATATCTTGTTTCCTAACAATCGAATTAGAAGGCAGTGCAGCACAGTGAGTATAACTGTCCTCGAAAAACAATTGGATTGGAGTCCCAACTCCATCTTTCCAAAGTGTATGACTTTAAGATAATCATCTCACCCCTCCACACCTCCATCTCCTCACCTATACAAGACAGCTAAGGTGGAAGAGATTGAAAGTTGCCCAATAAGCTCTTCTTCCCTTCTTTCTTAGCCATAGGAACCTCAATTTTTAGCTTTTACTTGGGCACATAATCACTGAGAATAAAGATTCCATTTCTCAGCCCACATTCAGCTGGGAATAGCCATAGAACTAAGCTTTACCCAATCAGATATAAGCAGAAGGACCCTGAGCAACTTCCAAGATTGTCCTCACAAGAAGGAACTGCTTATTTCTTGGCCCTTCTTGTCTCACTGCTTGGATGTGACTGTGATGCCTCAAGCTTGAGCTGGCATCTTGGACCATGCAGCAGACGCCCCATGCTGATTGAGGACAACAGAAAAATCATGAAAGAATATTGTATCCCAACACCATAGGATCCAGGACTGGCCCTGAACATCTCCCCTAGATTTCTTTACATGAAAGAAAAATAAACTTCTAGACTATGCAAGCTGTTGTTAGTTTTAGGTGTCTTGTCACTCACAGCTGAACCTGCTCCTAACACACAAAGATAGCAATGCCTACCTTAGATGGTGCTCCAAAATAAAATTAAATGAGATTACACCAGGAAAGCAATCAAGGACTTATAACAACTATTACCATTTGCCTGCTGTCTATAGTGGCTTCTCTTTAGCTCTCTGCTAAACCATTCTGGCAGGGACATAAAATAAGGGTCAGCTAATTTGCACTTCCAGCATCTCCCTGGCTCCAATGCCCGGCACCAGCCACTTCTGTCTTGTTTCATCTCCTGTCGGTGGTGCCAGAAACTGGGAGAGAGCTGTAGCCCCAGCTCCATCAATCCATGACCTCACCCTGCCTGGGTGGGTGTGCAGACCCAATTGTGGCCCATCATAATCACATTTTCAGTTCATCAAAAAGACCAGGCCTCTTCCCTGGAGATGCTGGGCTGGTTCAAGGGCTGGGGAGAAAAAAAACAAGCACAGCTCCCCAGAGGCAGGCAGGCAGGCAGGGGAGGAGAAAAAGCAAAAGCCAGAGATCTGAAGCTCAGCTATTGTGTTTGTTCCCAAACAGCTGACGAAGGAGAAAGGAGGGAGGGCATTCCTAGGACTGAAGTGAACAAAGAAAGGGGGAGTCTAATATATAAAGTGCAAGATTGTTCAGCGGGCCATGATCTTTCCAGCTCTAGCGGGCGTGCCCTGTGGCTGCCCCTGGGGGAGGTGTGGAGGCGCCTAGAACCTGCACTGGTCCAAAGTCGTGGGTTCAAGAATTCACTCTGGGCAGAGGCAAGTTTCTCACTGGCTGGCCTGCAAGGGTGGACGGGAGAGGGTTGCCAGTTCTATTTATAACTTTTGGCAGGCCTAAGATTCCCACCCACATTCCAAGATTCTGACTCATGGTCAAGATTCTGACCATGAAATTGTGAGATAGATTTCCAACAGATGGATGGATTTTGTGGAGTTGGTGGTTCTTCTCTCTAAAACAGTTAGGGTATTATGCTCACGAAAGGTGGCGTGATTAGATATGTCACAGCAGAGATAGCCGTAGAGCCCTCAGAAGGTCCCTCCTCACCCTCTGTCTGGCCTGCCGGGAGGCATCAGAGTGGTTCTTGGGGATCAGGAGGGGGCTCAGCAGGCTGGACAGAGAATGACCAGGCACTATTCTCCACTTCCCAGTTTGGGGTCTTCCCAAGCTCAGGGAATGGAAAACAGACCAGTGAGAACCAGACTACCATCCTACTCCCAGCAAGGAAAAATAATCCAACTCTATGATAGGAGCTGATTCCCCTGAGCTGCCATATCACTTATCATTTGTTTGGCAAATTTACTGACCTACCATGGCATTTGTGTCATTCACTTTCATGCTTAATTTCTTTTATGTGTTTTTTCTTTGACCTGCCTTGCACATTTTTAGAATTACCCAAACCATACAAAACACCTCAATAAGTTGAGGATGGTACTAATGGGCACCTTCCCATTTTTTTGCCCATTCTGGTCTTCACTAGGGGGACGGAGAAGTCAAAGGAAGCCACCAAAGAAATATAGTCAACACCCCATATCTATAGGATTGATCCTACAACCTTCTCAGATACCCAAATGCATGCATGCTCAAGTCTCTTGTATAAAATGGCATAATGGGGGGGGGGGCACAGTGGCGCACGCCTGTAATCCCAGCAGCTCAGGTAGCTGAGGCAGGAGGATTGGGAGTTCAAAGCCAGCCTCATCAAAAGTGAGGTGCTAAGGAACTCAGTGAGACTCTGTCTCGAAATAAAATTCAAAAGAGAGCTGGGGATGTGGCTCAGTGGTTGAGTGCCCCTGAGTTCCATCCCTGTTACCCCCCCCAAAAAAATGGCTTAGTGTTTTCATATAGAGTATTTAACCTATACATATTTCCCATATATTTCAAATCATATCTAAAAGATTTATAGTATCTAAGACCATGTAAATGCTATGTAAATGGTAGTTATACTATATTGTTTAGGGGCTAATAAGAAGAAAAAGTGTGCATGTTCAGTACAGATGCAATTTTTTCTACAGTTGGTTGAATCTAAGGATGTGGAACCCACAGATATGGAAAGCCAATGGAATTCTATCACAGGATTTTGAGATTGTTAAGGGAGGCATTTTAACTGAAAGCTTGGATACTGGGACTTTATCCAACCCTTCTTAAAAGTTAAAAGGCTAAGTTCTGGCTGAATCAAGGGAAATCTGTGAGACTCCATGGTCGTCACTGATCTCCACTATAAGGCTGAGGCCACCACTGTTCTACCACAGCCACTCAGCTCACTGACCCTTCTCCCACACTGCACTCAGGTGAGTGGATTTATTCTAAAGAAGAAGGGTACTTCCTCATTTGGATGGTCAGTAGAGCCATGTTTCCCTTAGAGAGGGAAGACTGAGATGCAGAGCAGGAGAGTAACTTACACAAGGACACACAGAGTATTAGATGAACCCAGGGAATGCACCCTGGATTCTTGGACCTTGGAAAAATACATGAAATAAGTCCTAACTTCTTAGCCTGACAATGACTCAAGAAAGACTTGAGAGAACAGTTGTCACTCTGCAAAAGATATATGAGTGTTTGTGATTCAACCTCAATCCTGGGTTGATTATCACTGGGGCATAGTGGGTGGGCACCTGTTATAAAACCAGGTTAAGGTGTTGTCATCTGACAGATACCTCCTCTGGGATCCTGGGTTCCAAAGGCTTTCCCGGAGATTGGCTGCATTCCAAGGGCCAGACTCTCTCCCCTCACAATTGTCTGAATACCAACTATTCTACTGAGAATAAAAATGTAACAAAATTCTTCCCAATAACCAAGAGGAGTCTATTCCAGATGTAAACCATCCAGTGAAGTGAATGCAAGAGGCAGAGATGCCAGGAGTGGATCAGGACAGACAGTCCCCAGCTCTGCCTGTGCATTTAGCACCCCAGCCAAGTTCCCTGTGCTGAAATTCCTTCCTTCTGCCTGCAAATTCTCCTTCCAGCTCCACTCTGAGCAGAAATGGTAGAAAATGTTGGGTCCAGGCTGGGGATATAGCTCTGTAATAGAGTGCTTACCTAACATATGCAAAGCCCTGGGTTTGATCCTCCCTACCAGAAAAAGAAAAAGAAAAAAGATCTGGTATATCCTTTTCAATAAATATCACTTAATGAGGACATGAAGAGTGAATTGCTTTGTTTCCAACACAATGGATATTTTCTGTTCCTCTTTGGGCTATGTTATGATTATCCAAAGTCAACACCAGTGTTACAAATGTTAGCTCACTGGACAGGTGATTTCCTGGAGAAAGAAGAATAACAGGTAAGCAGCATGCTGTCTCAGAGCAGGCAAGAGTTCTGCAGAATAAGAGATGTTACAACTGTAAAGACAAATAGAAGAAGAAAATAAGGATGGTGTTTACTTAATACACACCAAACTCAGAGATCAGAGGGAACTAGGAAATCTGGGGCTGCTAGGTAACTGATGGGAGTACGTTTGGATACAAGTTCCCACATCAGACCTGGAGAAACCAATCTAAAAAAACAACCTTGTTCCTCCAGTATTTGGAGACACACAGATAAGTTACAAATGGTCATAAAATGGAAGGAGGGATTTATCAGAGAGCCAAGGAGGACCACCTTGGGCTGAGCTCTGCAAGATGACTGCAAAGATCCCAGCAAGGGTGTTTCAAGGACTTGACTCTTAAAATCAAGGTCACAGCGTATCTTGTCTATCTGGGCACAGCTTACCAAAAGCATTCATACAGTAGTCAAAGGTTGAATTAGGTATCTTCTAGAATTTCATCCAACTATGAGTTTTTATGAACCCCAAATTCCTAACATTGATGAAAAGAAATTTCTTCCACTCCAGATACCCGTCTGAGTTTGGTGTGTTTGATAGATGATTCTCCCAGAAAGTGCATGGAGAAAACTCCTGGAGCCAAAGGCAAGAAATCGCCTTTACATTCTGATGGCAACCGCAAAGGCAGGAGACAGTCTTGCCACTCTGAAGGAGGTGATCTAAGGCCAGTACTGCGGGCCACACAGTGCACCCTGGCAACACACCAAGGGACTACCGTTTACATGGTAGACACCATCCATTATCTATACATGATATGTACAATTGTAATGTTCACTAAGGCAGTTTCCCACCAAATGGTGATAAAGTGTCTTGAGGGAGGAGTCTCCTTTTCTAAATATCAGGAGCACTATACAGGTTCACTGCAGCCCCCAAGCCCAGCCCCTGACACCTTGGGCTTCATGTTGCACACAGGACTGTGAAACAAAGCCATCATTTCTTTATGAGGTACAGCTCTTTTTGAATTCAAAAAAAAGAAAAGAAATCTACCCGAGTTTCTTTCTTTCTACAATATGCCTTGCACAGTAGAGTTATCTGCAAATTAACAACAATTATTTGAGCATTTATGGCTTGAGGCTCCAGACTTCAGCAGTCCTGCCCTCAGTTTAAAGAAAAAAAAAAAACTGCAAATTTGCATGCAATCAAACAACCCATTATCAGTCCCAGTAGAGAGAAGCATTGGGTTTTGTTGGCATAACAAGGAAACATTCATCCCCTAGGTGTAAGCAATATGACCTGGCTCTTGGAATGAGCTGATTACTGCTAGGACTTGGAAAGAAGGAAAGCACCAGAAAAGTGGGGGAATAGATTTGGGTGGCTATCAAAGAAGTTCTGAGGTCAGTGTTGCTTCCCTCACAAAACCCTCTGTCACTCCAAATGGCCTGTGGAACCACAGTGGCATACACTGGTAAAGGTGAACCCATTTTCCAGACCTGACTTCTGAACCTGGGAACCCAGAGGGAGTAAGCAGACTGTGAATAATTCAAAAGACCACATTAATCACCTCCCAGGAGATAAATCATTGTGCTTCCCAGCCAATGAGGGAGCCCCAGCTGTGGGCAAACACAGTCTGATTGGTGGAGGACAAAGCAGGCCTCTCAGATAAACAACCTGAAACCACTGAGTTCTGAGCTTGAAGGAGTTTATTTGTGCCTCTGGGAGGTTAGGTGTGTTTAGAGCCTCAGCCCAACGCTGAGAACCAGGTACCCTATTTCTTAAGCTGCTCCCAGGACACTGGTTAGTAAGGCTTTTAATGCACCCAGGAGACAAAGCGAGTAGCAAGACACAGCTGCAGCTCAGAAAGATGCCCCTAGTAGCAATTAAAAAAAGAAAGAAAGAAAGATGCCCCTAGAGGCAAATAAGGCTTCTCTTAGATTTCTCCCTCCCCTTTGTCTCCCTCCTCCACCTGACCTACTGGGTATCAGGTTCTCTACTTGAGAATCCTGTCTTCTTCGCCTCCCAGTTCATGTGGATAAATGAGATTATCCCTTTGTATTCAGGAGGGTGGGGAACATTTGTCAAGTACTTACCCTGAGCTGGCCTGTGTTTGCAAAATCTAATAAGCTCTCAAAGGCCTGCTAACCTCACCCCCTACCTAGAGAACAGGGCAGAAAAGAAAGACCCACCAGCTAACAACAGAACTGTAAATTTAGAAATAAAGAGAGAAAGAAATTATTAAAAAGGCCTTGTCCTCCTTGCTGCACGTGACATCTGGGGTGCACTCAGTCTGAATTCATCTGGGTAAATAATCTATTCTAGAGGAAAGGTGGGTTTCTGTCGCCTGCCCACCTGCATGTGCAGATGTTAGACACCTTGTGTTCCTTCTGACCTCGAGCTGGGCTCAGCTACCTAAGAGGAAACTGGTTATAATTGGAAGGAGGAGAGGAAAAAAAGAATGAATTGTGTAGCTTATACCTAAAGTACAATGTGTGCTATCTGCTCTCCCCATTCCCACTCTGAAAGGTTGGGCACCCCAGTATGACATAAGGGACTACTGGAGGACACTAGGAGTCACCTAATAATAACAATAATAATAGCAGCCCAAACAATGAGCCCCGCTGAACAACCTGAAACCATTCAACACAAATGACTTTTCTCAGGAACAATTCCTAGCCTATTTTACATGGGTGGAAAAATGTACAGAAGGCATGTGTCTCACCTAGAGTTACAAAGTCAGTAAATGGCCTGATCCAAACCCAACCCTTAGCACAATGCCAAGCCCAGGGGTGAGAGAAACTCAAGGATCTGTCAAGGGCAAGCTTCAGACTTTTCAAACTGGAAAAAGAGGAAACTCCCTGCTTGCACAGGACAGCACCCTCATCTCAGTTTGCCTTGTTCTGGGCTATGTTCCAAGGGATCTAGACTTTCAGAGACTAGCTGGAGGACTAGCACTGAATCACCCAAGGAAAAAAAAGTCTTCAGGAATGTGTTTGTTTACAAGTTGGGAATTGTCTGTATTAACAATTTAGGTGGCTGGATTTAGCATCAACCCAGGATATTTTCCTGGACTTGATAAATATAACTCCTTGGTTCAGAAGTTCAAAATGTTTCAGGAAAATAAAGAAGATCCATTGGATGAGTAACCAACTAATAATGAGGCTTTCTCATGCTAAGGGGGGCAGGGGCAGAATTACTTGGTTTCTGGAATAGGAGAGGGTTGACCTTCTCTACTTATGTGTACATGTGGGTGAATCAGATTTCTACAAGTGAAGGATTCTGTATTATTACTGGGAGGTCATTACAATCCTTCGATAACACCCCCTAATTTGTAATCATCCAACTCATTGAATATTTCTTGATTATATACTATCTTCCCAATCCACAGAAACACAGTAAAGAGTTTTAGAACTTAAGCCAACTTAAGAACCTGTGGAGCCCAACTCATGAAGAGAAACACAAGGACCCACCAGTGGAATAACTTGAGCAACACCTTTTTGCTCTTCTTTTATAGAGAGGCAGAGCAGGACTGCCCTCACCAGACACTGAATACCAGCACCTTGATCTGGGACTTTCTGTCATCCAGAACTATAATAAATAAATGTCAGTTACCTAGTTTCAGACATTTTGTGATAGCAGCATATTTTAAGTATACTAAGATACTCACTATAACCTAATCATTAGCCCAGAACCGTTTGTAGAGTTCCCGGCCAGGAAAGTATTAGAATTAGATTTGATTAAACTCTAGCCATAGTTAGTTCTCAGTGTAGGAGTCCCACATTGAAGAGCCAAACCAGCAGCACTTATAGGTAAGGCCATTCCTCCCCCAGAGGGAGGGCATGAACCCAAGTCCTGCTGCCTCTTAATTCCAGGAGTCATCCATCATCCAGGCCACATCCAGGCCAAGCTATACCCACCTTCTGCATTTCCCCAGAGGAGCTGTTGCAGGGACTGCTGGGAGGAGATGCTCGTTCGCATCGCTGTTCCCCACTGCTCAGAGCCCAGGAGTTGGCAAAAATGTAGGGGTCAGAGGTCAAGGTCCCTGCAAAGCAAAGTTTCAGAAAAAAAAAAAATTATGCTTCAGTTATGCCTGTCCCAGGACTTCTGAGTGAAAGCTCTAGGTCTGTTGTTATCTTGACCTAACTTCTGCTAGATTAGACCCTAGGTATTTGGGGTGGAGAGTACCTTTGGTACAGTGCTCAGTAGGGCTCCCCAGGGCATAGACATCAGACTCACTGAGTGCCTAGGGACTGCCTGGCACATGGTGGCACTCCACACATTTCAGTTCTTTTCCATTTGACTTCTCCCATATATTATGTACTGTTTGGTACTCAGATACTCCATACCACACAGGTTTGGATACTTTCTAATAAACCATCTTAAAGAAAGAGGTAGAGAAGGAGCTTACTTGGATGATGAAGCTCCTTCCACCACTCTGTGATCTGGGCTGATCCCATCATCCCATGGAGCCTAGTTCCCATATGTAACTGAGGAGTTGAGGTGGGTGATCTCAGATCCCGGTTAGCCCTGACCACCTATGAAGTTTCACTTCATCAACTAAATCTGGACAGCATGAGGCTGTCCAACATACGGAATTACAAATACTTTTGTTTAGAGAAAACTCTCTGAAAGACAGAGTTAAAGCCAAGCTTGGCAGACTCCCAGAAGTCAGGGAGCAAGGTTAACTGTTTTGGGGACAAATATTGTTGAGTTTTACTGACCAAAAAGAATTAAACTAAATCATCCTCTAAGGATGATTCCCAAAACATCACCATAGCCTTGATTTTTTTGCCAAAAAATACTACCTTCTTTCTCATAGCCTAGGACCCACTGTTAATTTTTTCAACCTTAAAAGCCTAGAATAAGAAAAAAAAAGATATTTATGGTTGGAACTTCCATTTCCAGCAATATAGCAGATGAGAAAAATCTGAAAACTATGCTAGTAGAATGGACAAATATCATACTGAATTGATGGAGAAGCTTACAAAAATAGAAGGAATTTAAAGAGATGGAAAGGAAGAGGGAAGAAAGGAGAAGAGAGAAAATTAAAAAATAGAACTGGCAAATGTTCTGACTGCAGAGTACAAGAGTGAAAGTGGCAACCTTTCCAACCAAGAGGCTGGGGTTTCAACAGCTCCACTGAAGTGGAAGTGAGTCCAGGACTTGCATGAGGTGGGGAGATGGACCCAAGATCCCATTGTAAAGCTGAGACCCTTGAAGCATGCAAAAGTTGACAAGAAGGGCCGGGGCTGTAGCTCAGTGGCAGAGTGCTTGCCTAGCATGTGTGAGACACTAGGTTTGATCCTCAGCACCACATAAAAATAAACAAATAAAATAAAGGCACCCTTTCCATCTATAACTACAAAAACATTTAAAAAAAAAACTTGACAAGAAAAAAAACCCACTCTGAGAAGCAGAGTGGATGTCTGTTTTCTTGATCTGGTCTCTGGATAGGAGGGAAAAAAAGTCTCCCCTGAAAATTGACAGTGGTAGGAAAGCTTTCATATAGTTGTAAGATTCCAATTTAAACTTCTTGTAAGATTACTTCTTGTAACTTCACATTGACAAATGAAAACCTTCAAAAGATGAGCTCACAATCCAAAATTATGAAGCACAGTGAAACAGACTGAATGTCAACACATTCCTCCTGCTAAGAAAGGAAGCTGAAAGGCTTCTACCCCTCACCCTCACAGGTGCCAAAGAAGAAGGCACAGAGAGTGCCCACTCAAGCCCGTCTAGCATAAGCTAAAGAGCTCTACATTATGCATTTCACCTAGCTTTTGTTTCTATAAATTGTAATTGTCTCTGTGAGACGGGCAGAGAGAAGCAATCTAGCTGCTTCTCCCTGGTTTGATAAAACTGAAGTATAAAGCATAAAGTAAGTTCATTATTCATTTTTACATCTTTTGTCTATCTCTTATGTGGACCTCCTGTCGAATCCAACCCATAGGGATCCAGGCAGGCTCCCTGGACTGAGCCATCTGTAACAACAGGAAACAATCCACTATAAACAAGAGTCAGCAGATCCAAAATTTGCATGACTGAGCTCCAAAAAGTTCAGATAATGAAATTTTTATATAGAACTTTTAAAACAAATATATTTTAGATTATGGCTATAAAAATTGAAACTTAATAAAAGAACATGACAAGAAAAAATAACTGAAAAGAAAAATAGATTTACCTTCTAAGATTAAAAGCATAGACAATAAAATAAAGTTAAACTTCAATTGACAGAATAAACATCATCTGTAAATTCGGCAGAGTGAAGAGAGAATTAGTGAACTAGAAGACAGATCTACTTAGATCTACTTACTACTTAGTAAAGTGGTGACAAAGCAACTCTCCAGGGAAAGCAAAACCCCAGTTTATAGCACTTGCTGATTTCCATGGTCTTACCAACATGATGTTACTGAATGTGGAGTTGGGAAGAGATGCACACAATTGGTTCTCAGCAACCACCATGAGTACAGCGTATGACCTAAGTAAACCACCCAAAAAGCAATACAGAAGGATAAAGAGAGATGGAAAAACACAATCCCAGTACTAGATATTTACCCAGAGAAATTAAAGCATATGTCTATAGACAAACCCTATTCATGAATGCCACTTCACACCGATAAGGATGGGAACAAAAAATAAACACTAGCAAGGATGCAGAGAAATCAGAACACTCTGCACTCTTGGTGGGAGTGTATAATGGCACAGCCACTCAGAAAACAGTATGATGGCTTCCTAAAATTTTAAAGACTAGTTAGATGTAGTGGTGCACACCTGGAATTCCAGAGACTTGGAAGACTGAGGCAGGTGAATCACAAGTTCAAGGCCAGCCGGGGCAATTTAGTGAGACCCTGTCTCAAACTTAAAAAATACAAAGGGCCAGAGATATGGCTCAAAGGTAGAGCATCCCTGGATTCAATCCCCAGTACTGGGAGGAAAATTAAAAACAGAACTACCATATGGATATAATTTACATACAATAAAATTATACTTCTGGGTAGAACCCCACAAAAATTGAAAGCTGGGTCTGCAGGGATACATGTATACCCATGTTCAAAACAGCATTATTCACCATAGCTAAAATGTGGAAGCACTCCATCTCCACTGATGAGTGAAAGGATATGCAAAGTGTGGTATAAACCTACAATGGAATGTTAGACAGCCATAAAAAGAAATAAAATTCTGACACATGCTACAACATAAATGAACCTTAAGGACATTGTGAAAAGTGAAATAAATTAGTTACAAAAAGACAAATACTGCATGATTCCACTTAATAAGGTACTTAGAGTAGTCAAAATCATAGGGACCAAAGTAAAGTGGTGGTTTCCAGGGCTGGGAGGGAAGAATGGGGACCTACTGTTTGATGGATACATTTCAGTTTTGCAAAATGAAAAGTTCTGGAGATGGATAGTAGAGATGGTTGCCCAACAATATGAATGTACTTAGTGTCACTGAACTATATACATTAAAATGGTTAAGGGCTGGGGCTGTGTAGCTCAGCAACAGAGCGCTTGCCTAGTATGCGGAAGGCACTGGGTTCTATCCTCAGCACCACATAAAAATAAACAAATAAAATAAAGGCATTGTGTCCATCTACAACTACAAAAAAATTTTAAATGGTTAAGATAGTCAATTTTGTTATGTGTATTGTACTATAATTAAATTTGAGGGACATCTGTGCCTTCATTCATAATTCCCCAACACTGGAAACAAAGTATTCTTTGGTGAATAGATAACCAAATTTAGGTACTACTCTTCAGCAATAAATAGGAACAAGTTATTGATACACTCAACATGATGAATCTCTAATGGATTATGTTAATGAGAAGAAGCCAGACTTAGAATGCTTAATATCAAATTACTATGTTTATAAAAAATTTGGAAAAAATCAAAACTATAGGAACACGGGAGGAAAAAAGGTCAGTGATTACCAGGGGCTAAGAATTGTGGGTAAGTTCGACTACAAAAGGACATGAGGCATTTGAGTAGTACACACTGAAAGGGTGAATTTTACTGCACCTTAATAGCCATTTTTAAAACACATAATAAATCCAGCTTCATGCAACTTTCATGAGACACATCTAAAACAAAATCACACAAAACAATTCAAAGTACAAAAAAAAAGATATATCAAACAACCACTAACCACATAAAAAAGTAGAGTATCAATATTAATATCAGGTCTCAAGGCAAAAGGCATTGTTAAAAATGAAAGGAAGTCTAGTAGAGTACAGCTGAGAATACAGGAGGAGATGGAGGGGAGGAGGGAAAGGGGAGAGATCATGATCTGAAATCAATTTCCATGCATGGATGAGTTGTCAAAATGAGCCCAACTCCTATGTATAACTATAAAGGGCTAATTAAAATATATAAATAATGGGTTCATTATGTAAATGAGCAATTCACTAGAAAGACGTAATATTTCTAAAAGTTAATAGCAAACAAACACTCAAAATGTATAAAGCAAAATTTGACAGAATTACAAGAAATTGACAAAATTTACCAATATTGTAAAAAATATATATACAGCTTTCTTAGTAACTGGTAGATGAAGCAGACAAACAGTAGTAAACATATAGAAGATTTTAACATCACAATTAACAAACCTAATTCAACAAACAAATATGGACTCCTTCACCAATCAGAAAATACATTATTTTTGAGCATAGATAGAACATTTTTAAGAAAAGATCAAGTACTAGCTACAAATAAGCCTCCACAAGTTGCTAATTTAATTTAGAAATCAATTTTGTTACCAAAAATTTACCTTAAAAATTCTAAACATTTGGAAATTTTAAACACACTACAGGTTAAGAAAGAGCTCAAAATGGAAAGTAGGAAAATGTATTTTACTACACAAAAATTAAACTGTGTTATATATTAAAATAATTGGTGTGGTGCAGCTAAAGTGATATTTAAAGGAAAACTGATAGCCTAAAGTTTACATATTGGATAATAAAAAGGTTGAGAAATCAGTGCTAGAGAAGATAAAAACAAACGACCTTATTATTTTTCACTCTACTGTTTTCTCTGCATGTTTTCCCCTAAATCAGAAGGTAGATACATGATAAGGAAGAGAATAATTTATATACAAAGGTTGTTTTTACAAGGGAATATCACTAACTGAATGTTTATGGAATTAAAATTATTAAAAAGATTAGTAGTGATTTCACATCTATATTATCTTCTGTTGCTCACAAGCATACATAAACTAGGCTTTTTGGTGTTTTTGTAGGGATTGAACCTGGGAGAGCTTTACCACTGAACTATAGCCCCTGTCTTATTTTTAAGACAGAGTCTTGCTGAAGCTGGCCTAAAACTTGTGATCCTCCTGCCTCAGCCTCCAGAGTCGCTTGGATTACAGGTATGAACCACCGGGCCTAGATAACTAGCCTTTCTGGACAGTGTGGAGGCTCACTCTACAGATTTCATCTATTCAATCGTAGTGGGTTCAGAAGGGTCTACTCAAACCTTCCAGTATTTTCCAACCATCTACCACATGTGATTCCCCTATTTCTATGGGGAATTCAAAATTGAACAAAGTCAGGTTTGAGAGGCTCGAAGTTGTAGGTTGACCAGGGTATCTAGGCACTGAGGTGAAATATTAACAGAGCAGATTGGCAAAATAAATTGAGGTGAGGTCATGACGGGGCATGAATGCCAGGGGAGGAGTATTAGTGAGAGTCTGTAAGTAGGGAGGTAAAAAGCATAACCACACTTTAGGGAAATGGAGCCCAGAAAACCTTACCTTCTTGGGTCCTAAAGTCATCTTCAGCAAAGATGTTAAAGTCACCACACAGCCCACAGGTCTTGTTGAAGTGTCTGTCTGACAGCAGGACTTCAAAGTTGCCGCTGCCATCGATCCTGGCCACAAAACCATAGTCCTCACTGGACAGCTTGTAGTACCCAGCCTCAGTCTCCAGATACAGCCCTTTAGAGGCATAGGGCATGGAGATTCTGGAAAGTAGAGAACATGTTCAGTACTAGGCTTCTCGTGCATTTTCGGGACATCTCTCTACCCTTCCAAGCCCACGCTACAAGGTTCAGACGATGGCACAAAGGGAATGAGGTTCTAGCTCATTCACTTTTTGAGGCTGAGGCTGAGGCTGAGGCTCTCGCCCAGCCCTGCTACTCACTTCTGAGTACGTTTTCTTCCTCTCCCTGGGCCCCAGCTTCTTCATCTGAAACACGAGGGCTTGTGCCAGGGAATCCCCAGGGTCCTTTCAAATTGGACATTCTGCACTTCTGACTTACCTTTGGTCCCCCTGCATCACAGTACCATTGACAAACAAATGGATGTCAAAAAATTCCCCAAGATACACAGAGAGTCTCACTCTCTTGCCATTTTGGAAGTCCCCTAAAAGAGAAAAGAGGAGTAGTAGTGATTATAACCCTCCCAAAAGTAATAAATGTATTAATACTATTACCTCTATAATCTTATCTCAGTGGAGAATTCCCCCCAAAAAAGACTTTTAAAATGGGCAACAGAAATCACCTTTAAAATCTCATTTATTCACTCATCTTTCCATTCATCTAAAAATTCTTATGGGGTGCCTTCTGGATACATAGATCTCAATTGTCTTACACTTCACAAAAGAAAACTATAAAAGCTTGATCACTTAACAGTGACCTCAATGATGACTACTAGAGACCTTTTCACAATCTAGATACAAAGATTAGAAAAGCATTCAGCAATTGATCACACGGTCAAGTAGCAAACAGAAGCAAGAGTCCCGGTTGTTGGTAATAGGTATTCTAAAATAATGTCATTTAAAACGTTATCTTGGGGGCTGGGGGTATATCTCAGTGGCAGAGCACTTACCTAGCCTGCACAAAGCCCTGTGTTCCATCCCCGGAATTTAATTAACTAATTAAATATCAATCTTAGGAGAGCCCAAATCAGAATCTCTGTGCTGTTCGTTTAAAATGGAGATTCATGAGCCCCTCCTCAATTTACCACATTTGATTCTCTAGAAGTTTAGAGACAGTGTAGATAAATTGCCACCCACAGTGCAGAGAATCTTAGTAAGGATTCAATAAACCATGGGTATTGCCATTAGAGATGTTTGAATGGTCAAACACATCATAAAATAGACTCTGTCGATGGTCTCATGGTGAGGGACAAACACAGGGACAAGGGTAAGGGCAGCTGGCACGAAAAGACAGAAAACTGATGAGGCATTTTCCATAGCGTTATCAAAGCTTAAGCTTCCACAGCTGGTCTCTGAGAACTGCGTCTTGGGCTGGGCCCTTGTTGACCAAAGACAATGGATTGGCCCTAGGGATGAAGGAGCCCAAAGGGTCAGTTGAGAGTCTGAGTCTCAAGCCTTGGAGACTTAGAACTGGTGGAGGAAAGAGGGGAGATGGAGGGCAGTCAGTGAAGACAGAGGTCGGACATGGGGGCACAGTGTCTTAGAGGTCCTGAAGGTATGGAACACAGGACCCATGATTTCCAGACTAGCCTTGGAAATGATGAAGAGATTGATCTTCTTCTAGGAGGAACTGGAAGGGTGGGCTCTAATTCCTCAGCAAAAGAGGCAAGGATGCCTGTGGAATCAAGCTCAGAAAACAGGACGATCTCTTGATTTGAGGTGTTGCTGCCATGACCAGGACCACTGGTAAGTCCAGTTAGGGAAGGTCTCCTCACTCCCAGCCAGGCAGAGAAGATCCACAGACCACAGTCTGCAGAACTCCACACCAGTGCTTTCCAGGAGAAAACCCAGGTGTCATATAGGTTAAAGGAATTTTGTCCTGTATTGAACAAAACATAAAGGAGACTATTGGTTTGGACTGAGACCAAACCAAAATGAAGTCTCTCATGCTAAAGTTCTATGTCCACCAAACCAAAACTAAGGTGTTTCTCTGGCATTCTGGGAAAGCAGAATGTCCGGGGGAGGCCTGCAGGGAGAAGCCAAATTCCCGAATGGGCCAGTTGTAGCTGCTTTAATCTCCACAAGCTAAGTAACTTTGAAAGAACCAATCCACTTTTATTCTCTATTTCTGCTTTCCTTAACCCTTCTGTCTATAAAATCAATTTCTTCTGCTCGGTTCTTAGGAACACTCATTGTAGTCTACAGAATGGAGTGTTACCTGATTCTAGAATTATAAATAGAGCCAATTAAGATCTTTAAACTAAATTTGTTGCAATTTAGTCCTTTTATACCTGTCTAAACTGGGGAGTCTGGCCCACTCTGCATTTTCACTTAGAACAGTTTTTACAGCAAACAAATCTTCAGAAGTCAAACAAACTTTCTGAGAGCAGGAAATTAACCAATGAAAACCAAACAGAACTGAAGTGGTAAATGGGAGGTGAATAGAGGAAATCAGTAACGACGGAATCTGAGTGGTGGGTATAATAATGTTGTATTCCTTCAACTTTTCTGTATGTTTGAAAATTTCCACAATACAATGGTAAAATTATTTATTTTAAATACTTTTATTTGTTAATAAACAAACAAATAGACAGGACAGCCTGGTAACAAACTCCGGTTTGCAATGCCTCCCAGGAGTCTTCTAGGTCCCTAGGCATGCATACAAGGTATACACATGCATACACGCACACACACGCACATGCACACACACAGACCAAAGTCTGCAGAACTTTCACACATCTGCCCTTAGCACGTGCCATGAACTCTGAAATGTCATGATGTTTTCTATTATTTTGTTTAGTTTTTGCAGTGCTGGTTAGGACCGTGACTTGTGACTCAGTTTGAAAAACACTGACCTAGACTGACCCCATCTTACAGAAGGAGAAACTGAGATTCAGACAGGATTCCACCCTCTCACTATTGACGTTTAGGGATAGATACTTCTTTGTTGTGGGGGCCATCTGTGCATCCTGACCCCTATCATTGGATGCCAACAGCATGTCACTTAGTTATAATCACCCAAAATGTCTCCAGACACTGCCAAATGTCCTCTGAGGAAAAAGAAATCACCCCAACTGAGTGATTTTACACCTGGAGCAGAACCCACACCCAGATTTTCTGACTCCAAATCCAATCTTCTATTGCAGCAAAGCTACCTAATGGGACATCTGACGGCTGTGGATTGAGTAAGTCACTAATGCACGGGAGAACTCCATATCAACCTCTGTTTTATTTACTTCTTTCCCTTACTGCAAATCCATTAGGAAAATGAACCATTAGAAATGGGCAGCAACTCCCACATTCCACAGACCTCCCTGTTAGCTCTTCCTATCACCGCTAGGTAAGGAAGAGTCTGTGTGTCCATCCAGGAGGAAAAACAACCAGCCAGGCCTCCCCAGGCTCCTGGCCCCTTGAACTCAGGGATAAGGGTGCTGAGTGAGCCAGTTGGCCCCCAACCCCACATGTGGGAGCAAGAGGCACCCTGTTACTTTCTAAAGCAAGCCAGAAGCTAGAACTAGGGTATCCTGGGGCTATAGTACAGAACTCGTTAATCTGCATCTCTAACAAACATTCCCCACCCCTGCCCATGATTCTGATGCAGGTCATCCTCTGTCCACACTTGGAGAACAATGATCTACTGAGACCATGCCATTCTGCTAACTCGGAAACTGAGGTTCCCCCTACAGAAATGACTCAGCCAGCGAGTAGTTGTTTATGGCTCTCCCTGGGTTGATTTGGGAGGCCATCGAACCCTGCAGCCTTGGCTTAGGAAGAAGAGTCTCTATAAGGCAGGAGGAACCAGGACTCTGTGAACTCTCTCTGGATCCTGGGCCCATTGACTAGAAAATGTGAGCTCTGGCCTGGAAGCCCAGAGCTGCTTGACCAGGGAGAGGAATCAAGGAAAGGCCCTCCGCTTCGCACCAGGTGGGCCTTCATGAAGGGACATAAACACTCTACCCAGGATGTGAACAAGATGCACCGGCACCCAGAGAGGAATGGGAATTATTTTCAATTTAGAGTTGAGGAAACAGGATGTCATTGGAGAACAATGGAGCAGAAGATGAACATGGGCCTGTGAACTAAAACTGTATGGTCCAAGGTCTGGGTTCCTTCCCCTGACCCCAGGATGCTGCCTACTCCAAGCTCCAGCACAGGCCCAGGCTCCACAGATTAGTTCCCTTCTGACACCACCTCCTCCTACAATCACCCCAACTCAGAAAAAGTAGCCACCCAATTCTTCTCAGGTTATCAGCACAATTTTGAGTATAAATGAAACCAACATATATTAAATAGCCTGGTTTAGGCCAATAACCTCCCAGAAAATCGACATTCAATAAGAGTAAATTGCTATAAGAAAACAATGACCCTGGGTGGGGGGTGGGAGGGTGCCTTGCAATGAGCTTTTCGGAAGTAGGGTGGCCCTCTCCATCCCTTCAAATTGCCCCAGCCACTGACACCCAGAAATGGGTGGCTGGAGGCCAGGCCTCTGGTACAAACCTGCATGGACTGTGTCGTGGAAGATTCCCATAGCTGTCAAACTGCGGTCCAGAGAAACGCCCCGAGAGCCTGGTGGCCCTGTGTCTCCGCCATGTGCATACCCAACAAGCTTCTGTGCATCTGGCTGCTTTCAATAACTCAGGTTCAGATAACACTTCACACTTGCAAATGCTTTCATCTCACGTGAGCCTCACAGGCTCTGCATTTTAGAGAAGAGGAAATGAAGGCTGAGAGACACTCTGCCACTTCCCCAAGGGCACTCAGGGCAGAGAGGGAATGGAGTCGGCTCCAACTATAGCTCTTTCCATGCTTCCATTTCCTGCTGGAGGCAGAGCCTCCAAGTGCTGGGGGTTATAAACTAGTCAGTGGGCATAAGTTGACATGTCGAGTGCTGGACAGGGCCAGTGTGGTCAAGGGGGCTAACAGGAGGAGGTACCTGAATTTTCCTGCCTCTGAGGGCTCCTTAAGAGGAGAGGGCTCTGGAGGTGGGCTTACACAAGGGAAAGGGACTTTTCCAATATGCTGGCTGGGCTCCCTGAGCCCAGAATGTAGACTCTAGGCCTGGTCCTAAGCTTTCATTATGTACTGTTTACTAACCCGCCTCTGGGCTAGGGAGACCATAGCAGGACTGAGCTAAAGCTGATCATGGAGTCAAGACAGCAAGCCCCTCCAGGGTACCAGTGTCACCCTCCCTGCAAACTTCACTCAGGGTGGAGACATGTCATTATCTCTTCTTTCAAAACCTTCCTAACCCTCCATTCCCAACACACACCCCCAGAGTCATCTCAGTAAAGGGTCTGTACCATCTCCACAATGATTGTTAAGGTGCAGAAATCCACTCAAAATAAACAATGGAGCCACGGGAGGTTGGTGAGCGAGCACCTTCCGCTTCCTGGTGGAGGAGGGGACCTTTTTCTTGTCAGCTGTTTTTCCAAGCCAGTCCCCAGGTGCTGCCTCTGAAGCAAACTTGGGTTCCATAACCCAGTGTTCCATGTGGTGTCAGGTCCCAGGGGATGTCTCTGGTCCTTTTTACCTCCTGCTTGGTTACCCTGCCTCCCACTTCCCTTCCTGGAAGGCACCAGTCCCTTTGACCCTTCCCCACTGCAGAGACTCTACCTAACTCCTCCCAGCCGCTGAATGCAGCCAACTCTCCCTCCATCAGACTCCAGGACCCTGCCCTGCAGCCTCACGGTGTCCCAGACTTACTCCATTCCTGGACTTCTCAAAGTTTGGTCCCTAGTCCAGCAGCAGCGATTAAGAAATTGTTAGCAAATAAAAATTTCATGCCCCATTCCAAATGTACTGAGTCAGAACTCTGGAGGTGGAGCCCAGCAACCTTGTATTAGAGCCATCTAGGCGGTCACCATGCCGGCTGCAGTTGGAAACCACTCCACCACGGGTTTCGCCTCATGAGCACACATTCTTCCAGCCTCTCCTCTTGGGCTCATGCTGTCTCCACTGTGTGAAGCACCCTCCCCTGTGCTCTTCACCCAACCAAAGCCCCATTACCCAAGGATCCTCAGACGCCACCCACTCTTGTAAACATCTTTCTTTGATACAACAGAGCACCTTGCTCCTTAGGTCCCCAACACCAGTAAATATTGACAGAAACCCCACGGAGCGAAGTGCCAGGAAACAAAGATGAGCAAGGCATAGCTTTTGTCTTTGAGGGACTCACAAAGAAATGGGAAGAATGGCAGGACACGGAAGCCATGTTGTGATAGGGTATCCAGCAGGTGCAGGGCAGGTGGCAGAGATGGCCCGAGGGAGCAGCTAAGAAGCAGGGGACACTTACAGTCATGACCATGGTCAGCTCACTGAGCTCCCAAACACAGCCTACTGCATGCTGGGCACAGAGGACACTGCATGGATCCACTCCATGGCTGATGGAGTAATAACCCCAAGAACCCTTCAACTTATACATCATGGAAAGGCATAAGTGTAGCAAAAAGAATCTCTTCCTTGACCAAACTTGAGTCAGGTCCCACTGAACCATCTTCTAGACTAGTCCTGACCTTAGGATCTGTCCTTGACTCACTTAGTCCTGATTGCCACTGAGTCCGTTTAGCCAAAATCCCTTACCTTCTGTATATGATCAAATTCCTTATCCCCAACCTCAGTATCTGATCACCCTGGCCTGCCTTCAGTAAGATTCCTGTCAAGTTGGTTTAGCCAAAAAAAACCCCTTACCTTGACATTTCCTCTGTCACTGACTTCCACCCAACCCTCCTTGGATCTAAATTCCACTTTTCCTCGTATTTGGAGGTGGATTTGCAGTAGTGCCCCTTGAAATGTAAGGTCTTTCTTATTGTTTTAAGAAGTTTCATGAATTTTTCTTTAATGGCCTGGATCTGTGTCAGCTGCCACCTCAGCTCCCCAAAGAGGACCCTCTTTTGCTTGGCTTTGTAGCATCCCTTCCTCACACCTCACAGCTGATTGAGTCTTAGTATGGAAGTCACCAAATCATAATTCTTCATCAATGCCCCCAGCCCCACTCCCAGCCTTGGAAACTTCCCTCTCTCTTTAGTGGAGAGGAAGAAGGAGAAGCCCAAGATTAAATCCAGCTCCTCCTTTTATTTTCTGTCAGGCTTTGGGGAGAATTATACAGCATCCTTGGGCCTTGGTTCTTCCATTTGTAAAACAGGGGTGACATTATTGACATTCTAGAGCTGTTGTGAGGACCCAGGGAGACATGGGGGCAGAACCAGGGCATTTCTAGGAACAAGAGATGTGCAACATCAGCTAGAAACTCTGAATTCCACATGCCACCGAGAAAATTATTATTTCCTGTTTCAAGGAATTTTATGTATTCCAAAGTTCCTTCTAGATCATCATTTTTCTTGATGCTTTGTAGCTCTTGAGGCACTGCCTGGACCTGTTGGCTGCAACCACTAAAGAAGCCCAAAGTTTCTCTCTATTCCACCAGGCTTCCATGGAGAGAGATTGGAGAAGCCAAAGGAAGCCGGGTGTCATAGAAAGGGCGCTCCCCACCATACTCTCAGCAGTGATGTTTGAGTTCAGGCGTGTCTGAGAATTGGAACCCTCCCTGCATGCCAGGGCTGAGCACAGCTGGCCCCTTCTCTGAATTCCTGCCCTCAGTGCCCGGTACTTACCAAGAATCGAGAAGGAGTGTTCCTGGCAGTCCCCGGCCAGGAGGTAACTGCACACTCCTGCAAAGCTATACATGTTCTCATCGAAGGTGTTGATGAAGTCACTTCCAAAGAGGCTGCACCGAGCCATGGATGGCCGGCCACTGGCCCTTTCTCTGCAGAGGGTGTCTAGATGGAAAGGACAAGGGTGAGCAAAATTGGAACCATCATCCCAAATCTCTCCAATCTCATGAGGCTAAAATCTGAGGGAAACTGGGCTGTGGGGAAGTATTTTCCATCCCAAATAAGAATAAAGCTATTGCTTTCAGTCCTGGAATACGGCCCAGAACTCGTGGCAGTAATGGAGGAACATTTTTTCAGGAAATCTACTCATTTTAATGACTTAACTCTGCTCATTTTAATGACTTAATTACTTACTGATTTCAAATGTAATGATACCCATTATAGAAAATTTTGAGAATACAGAAGAAAACACAAAGAAGTTAAAAATTATCTGTGATCTGACATTCAGCAATAACTAGAGTAAGCGTTTGCCTTTTTGTTCTACTTTATAGCATATATACAGTTGTGATTTATTACAAATTTGTGATCATCCTGTGCAAAACCATTTACAAACCATGTTTACTTCTCAATATATTGTAAAGAATTTGTTGTGCCATTGTATATACTTCTAAAATGTGATTTTTAGTGGCTACTTCACATTCTACATCTAAATGTATCGAGGATAACTTCTTATTATTTGGTTCTTAGCATTTTCTCAAATATTTTACTCTTATAAAGAGATGGCAATGAGCATCTTTCTACATATCTACTATTATATTTTGAGCAGATTAAACTTTAGACAGATCAGACTGTGCGCCTGTCAGAGTTGTGAAATGGTAAAAGTTCTCTCGAGAGCTGACTCCCTCACTAAGACACCATCCACCTGGCAGAAACATGCAAAGAACATGAGAAGTGTACATTTCATTACAGACTAATCTGTGGGGAGCAGACTGGATGCTACTAACCTGAGCTATCTAAATGGAGACACTCCAGGTCAAAAGTCCTTCCCTACCATTCACAATCTCAAAATTTCAGCAAGGGAAGAAAAATAGTATAATAGGAAGAGAGCAGGCTGAGAACCCAAGAGAAATGATCTCTGGTTTTGGCTCTGCATGACTTTAAAGCAATAATTTCTCCTCTCTGACCCTCGGTCTCTTCATCTATACCATAAAACGTTCACTAGATGACCTCTACAATTCCTTCTGAGACTAACCCTCTAAGAATTTAATTCCTTCTTTCCCATCCTGTGCTTCCATTATATAGGATGATTCTGTGCATGCTTATCTTTTCTACAAGAGGAAGGTATTTGCAGGCATCTGGTCTCTGAAGAATACAAGTCAGAGGCAGGGGGTTCTGCAGAATCTTCATAGGAGGCAACCAGTGATTGTGAAAGGCTCACTGTGCGTCTAACATGGGACTCACACAAAGGTGACCTGCAGACACACCTGCTGATTCCTAGAAGGGGGTTACTCCAAATGACCCTGGGGCAGGAGTGAGGACTTAGTACCTACCTGACAATGTAAAGACCAGAGCAAGCAGCACCCTTATAAGTCTGGCAGGAATCATCTGCAGAGAAGCAAGAGAAATAAACTGTTCTTACTTCCCATAGATGGCTGTTGGTATAAGCTACTGCCAATGCATAAAGTAGGAAAAATAATTTCTTAAAGCAAGGAAAGAACTGATCACCATTGGTCCATTTCTCATTTGAACATGGGTTACTAGTCCCAAAACTGCCCCCAGGCCAATGCAGGCCCAAGTGTAACAATTCCTGGGAGCCACACCCCTGAGCACCCTTCCCCAGATAACAGTCTCAGTGCCAAAACAGAAGCGAGAAGCACTGTCAACTCATCTTGATGCCTGCAGGGCATCCTGTCCCTATACCTTGCTCCAATAGCCAAGAGTAGAGGCACACCCAAGTCCTTCCACTCTTGGCAGAAATGGGGAAACTAGAACTGTCTTACACTTTCATTGCTACCACGGGCACCCAGAGAAGGTGCAGGAACTACCAATTAATTGCTTACTGATCACTGGTCCTGGGCCATGAGAGCCTCCAGAGCAGAGGCACACTCACCTCCATCCCCAGAGCCTGGCAAGGTGCCAGCACCTAGGACATGCTCAATAATGTTTGCTAAGTTCAACTGATAAATGGACCCCATCAGCCCTGGGTCCCAGAAAATTGGTCCCTCCCAATGCACAGGTGTATTGTACCTCAGAGGTGAGGGCAAAGATTGGTCCAGGCTTGTCTGAGTGAAAAGTACAAGTAAAACCCAATTGTATGAAGAAAAGCAGCCACAGGATACCCAGAGGCAAGAAGACAAAGAGGCATTAGGATAGTCCAGTCTTTGAATTGCCTTCCAAACAAAAACCTTTCTAGTCCAGAGATGGAGATACCCAGCCAGGGTCCCAGGGCAAGGATCAGCCCTGCATCTTTCTCCCACAACTGCATCAGTTCTCCTTCCAAAAGATCATACCTTTGCCTGCAAATAGGGGCTGCAGGTGTCTCCAAGATCCCTTAGGAAACTCAGCCGCTGCTCAGTGGTGCCACCACCCCTAGGCCATTCTCCCAGCAGCTGCTGAGGCTGGAGGGATCTGCTGCAGCTCTGGCCTGTTTTGCTGTTAAGTAGTCCAGGGGCTACAGAGTCCCCGCAGCCAGGGGAGATAAAGCCCAAGCTGTGACGTTCACCAACCACCCCCCCTTCCCCACCACAATAGCTGTGAGCTGCCACATCAGGGCCCTGGCCTCCTTCTAATTACCAAAGGGAAACAATGACAGGAAATAGTACTAGAAATACCTCCAGGAGGATAAGGCTTTGAACAGCTCAGAGGGAGACCTCCTGGAAGCTGCCTTCATGAGCTTCCTTGCCCTCCCAGAACGCCCCCCACTCGCCAGCCCCAGGCTTGGTCCCTGGAACTCCCAAGTGCCCACACAGACAGGCCTAACCAGGAGGACTGGTGTCCCCAGGACAGACTGATCCAGGCCAGGGAGAAAATCAGGCTAGATCAACAGGGCTTCTGGACCTGGCTTCCAGGGCTGAGATTCCAGAGAATTTTGAAAAACACCTCAACCTGAGCCAACTTAGCTGCTGAGCGGGAGGAAGGAACGCGTTAACACTTCCTGTCCACCCAGGTATGAACCATCCAGCTGGGGCTCTCAACAAAAACAGTCCCTCTGGGTCCTGGCCAGCGTTTAATGGACAGGTTAAAGATGAAGGTCCTGGTCACAAGACCAGGCCTTTGTAAAATAATGGGTGTGGAAGTGATGGTTTGATTCTAATATTCCTGCCCCACCAAAAAAAAAAAAATTGTGGTGCTGGGGATGGAAACCAGAGACTTGCACATGCTAGGCAAGTACTCTGCCACTCAGCTGCACCCCCAGCCCTCCAAAGACTCTTCTACCTCACTTCTGATAAACTGATTCTTCCTCTAATGTTGTACACTTACTCACGTATCACACACATACATATATGCAAATACACATGTGCATGTAACTACTCATACACACATGCACAAACACGCTCGGATCCCTCTTCCCAACTCCTATTCCCAAAAACCTTATTCTCAACATTATCTGCCAACCTACTCTTGCTAAAAGAGCTAATTACATGGGCAGAGAGAGGCAAGGCAGGAAGTGACACCCTCACAGTGGGATTTCCAGCCCTAAGACCAGCAGCCAAAGACTTAAGAGTGTTTAGAAATGAAACCCCACATCGGGCTTGGTGGCGCACGCCTGTAATCCCAGGGCTCAGGAATCTGTAGCAGGAGGATCTCGAGTTCAAAGCCAACCTCAGCAAAAGCAAAGTGCTAAGCAACTCAGTGAGACCTTGTCTCTAAATAAAATACAAAATAGGGCTGGGGATGTGGCTCAGTGGTTGAGGGCCCCTGAGTTCAATCCCTGCAACCCTCCAAAACTGGAAGCCTACCTCACTGCTTCTCACATGATAACACCTGTGCTAAAACTTTCATGAGAAACACTGTGAGGCAAAAACCCATTGTTGTAGAATTCTGCACACAGTGCCTTATTTTGAATGCCCCTAGCAGCAGACCCTGAGTGTTTTAGTGCAGATAATTATGTGGAAAGGCAGGAAACAGCAGCAGGAAAGTGGAAATGTGATAGGGAGAAGGGAAAGCCACCAGTAAAAGTAAATGATGTTTATTAAGCCCTCCACCCAGGGGCAACTGCAGCTGAATACTGGGAGGAGAATATATGGGAAGTAAAGACATGGACCCTAAAATTGTTCCATTCTTAGGTCAAGAGAGTGAGGGTATTTCTACACCTAGTCCTGTTGAGAGCTTCTGGGAGCATTAGCCCTTCAACACTTCTAGCCAGTAGCAAAGAGATGCAGACACTGTAGTCTAGAAGAAACACAGAATTAAGGTCAGAGGGCAGTGGGAGTAAGGGCTGTGCCATCTAGTCAACATACCTTAATCATCATTCAGAGAGAACTTAGAGTCTTTCTCCCCCCATAAAACAATGGGTTTAACATTATAGTCCTTTCTGAAAGAACTACTAAAGCAAGTACTTCAGAAAGAAGAAAATGAAACACAGCAAGAAGATGTCAGAAGAAAAGACAAACAATGCATAAAACAATAAATAAATATAATTGAATTATAAATAAAAGCAGAAAACCCTTTGGGAGGCAGGGGAAGAAAAAGAAAAGGCTTTGGGTAAAAGGCAACACCTATTCATAGAAAACAAGAAAACAAAAACATTTTAGTAACTTACAAAAAGAAAGGAATTGGGGCTGGGGATGTGGCTCAAGCTGTAACGCGCTCGCCTGGCATGCGTGCGGCCCGGGTTTGATCCTCAGCACCACATACCAACAAAGATGTTGTGTCCGCCAAGAACTAAAAAATAAATATTAAAAATTCTCTCTCTCTCACTCTCTCTTTAAAAAAAAAAACACTTTATAAAAAAAAAAAGAAAGAAAGGAATATCCTTGACTTGAAGAAACAGAGCAAACCTCACAGAGTAAAATGTAAGCCACCCTGCTTTTAAAAACCAGAACAAGACTAGATGCTCAGTGTCATCACTGGATGACATTGGATCAGATGCACAGGTGAGCACAGTAAGGAAAGAGGAGGAAATACAAGAACATGGCTTAGGAAGGAAAAGGCAAAGTAGTTATTATTTGAGTATATGAATGTATCACTCTGGAAGAAAATGTGGAACCGTCTATTAAATTTAAAAATGTTCCTCCTCATAACCCGACAGTGGCTTTCCCCCAGGTGCACAAACCAACATGCCCAGGAAGTTCACTGCATCCCTGACTGTACTCACAAAGAAGTGCCAACGACCAACCAAAATACACTTCGATAGAAAAACAAACACATTATCATGCAGCTAAACAATGAAATACCAAAATGGCAGTGAAAAAAAAAATCTAGGCTACATGATCAGCTTGGATAAATCCTCAGAGTAATGGTGATCAAAAAATAAAAGCAAATATCAGAGCATATGTGATAGCATTCTGTAAAGACCATGTGAAATAAAACTATGTGGCATTATTTTGTGTTTAATCACAGTAAAATTAAAATATGCCTATATCTAGGTTATTGTTTATTCTGGAGAGGAAGAGAACATAATCCAGAAAGTGGCACATAGGGTCTGTACCTCTCTGTATGTTTTATCTGTTTAATCATTTCAAAAATATGAAGCAGTAGCCAGATACAGGGATATGTGCCAGTAGTTCCAGCTACTCGGGAAGTTGAGACAGCACGATCAAGAATTCAATGTTAGCCTGGAAACATAGCAACTCCCCACCTTAAAAAAAAAAGCAAATTAAGATGGGACCAGGCTGGCTGGAACCCAGGTATTTTTATACTATTCTTGCTAAGTTTCTATATGGCTGCTATTTTCATTAGAAACTAAAGCCCTGAAGCCAAGTAACCCAGCGGAGTTGACTTTGCCTTGCAGGTAGCAAGGTGAACAGCATCCCATGCATAAATATTTACCCACACAACCTATCTCCTTCAAATTCCTAGAAGCAAAAGAAATAGCTGGGTCAATGGACCAAAAATTGTTAAGACTTTTATACCCTTCCAAGAATTATACCAATTTACCCTGTCATTGTTTTTTCTTATTTGGTCACATAATGAAGAAAACCTGATATAAGATTATTGTTTTAATATTGATTTCTTGGGGATTAGGAGAATAGTGTCCATTTATATTCTTTTGTTAATTTCTGGTTCATGTCGTTTTCTACTGAGATGCTTGTCTCTTCCTGTTGACCTGTCAAAGCTCATGAAAGATTAGGTTTCCTTTTCTCTTATATTAACATGTGGTTATTTCTCTCAGTTTTTCACTTCCCTTTAGTATTTATTTACAGTGGTTTTTGTTTCTGCTTTTGTTTGGGGGAGGTGTCTTTGTTTTGCTGTCTGGGAGTCTGAGGACTTGTTTTCTCTTGTTTGTTTTATTTTATTTTTGGTTCTGAGGATTGAACCCAGAGGTGCTTTATCACTGAGCTACATCCCTAGCCATTTTTGTGTGTATGTTTATGTGTTTCATTTGTTTGTTTCTTTGTTTGTTTTGAGACAGGGCTCACTAAGTTGCCCAGGTTGGCCTCAAACTTGTGACTCTCCCACCTCAGCCTCCAGAATCCTGTGATTTTTAGGAATGGGCCACCAGGCCCAACTTGGGGACTTGTTTAATGTTATTTTTTCGGGGCTGGGTAGCAGGTGAAAGATGGGACAAAGCACACAGAGAGACATTCAGAGACACACACTCCCTTAGATGTCCAGCTTTCCTAGTTGGCCCAGGACTGAGGAAGTTCTGTGACAGTTCTCAGCAATCTGGGACCAAAGTCACCCTAGAGCCCCCTAATTCCCTTCTCAGGAAAATCCTGACCAGTTTCTTGGACCACATTCCAAAACTATGACAAAAGTTTTAAACATTTTATCTATTGTGGAGAATATGAATCATAGTCCACAAACTTCCATTGGCAAGATATTTCAATTACTTTATTTTCCTTACATCAAATTAAAACCAACTTCCTTCAGTCGAGAGGATTGCAGGGTGCTCAGTAAACAAGGTCAAGAACCTCAAATCTCCACTCCATCCTCCTGGCGGCTTCCTCTTTGCCAAGTCCACACAACATGTAAGACCAGCAATCCAGCCACTTCCAGGCCTTTTCAGCAGGACCTCCGAGTCCAGCAGCTTCTGGTTCCCCAGGCTGCTGCTTCAGCACTCTCATGAGCACCCAGAAAGTAGAAACCAGGCAGAAGCAGACTGAGGAAGGCCCAGGGCCAGGCCAGAGCCCCTCCACCCTGCCTCCCTCCATGGCTACAGGGACCTCCTTCATCTCCAGCTCCTGCCTGAGTCAGCACACTTACCTCCCCCTGGGTCCCCATGTCACATGCCCACCCTTGACCCCACACCCGTGCACCCCAAAGTGTCTGCTCTGTCCCCATTGGTGCCTCTCCAAGACCCCTCCTATGCTCAGCTTGTGCCACTCCGCCATACAAAATGTCCTGTCTCTCACCCTGCACCCCACTTCCTTTTCATCCTTTTGTGTTCCTCCCTACAAAAGAAAGGGTTTGTCATTTGATGAACACTTTAAAAGTACCAGGAACTCTACTCAGGGTGTTATATACATTTTATTTAATCCTCCAGACTAACTTTCTTAGAGCTGCTGGAACAATCGCCCATAACCGGGTGGCTTAAAACAACACAAATTTATTCTCTCAAGGGAAAAAGTCTGATGTCTGGGGTCAGCAGGGTCACACTCCCTCTGAAGGCTTTGGGGGAAGGCCTTCCTTGCTTCTCCCAGCTGCTGCATCTCCAGGCAGCCCCTGGCCTGTGGCTCATCCCTCCATCCTCTGCCTCCACCTCCACGAGGCTTCCTCTCCTCCCCATCTCTCCTCTGTGGGTCTCTCATAAGAAGAGTCGTCATGGAAGCTAAGTAATCTAAGGATGACCAAGGAATGCAGTATCTAAGGTGAACTCCTCTCGAGGTCCTTAACAACATCTACAAAGACTGTTTCCCAATAAGTTCACATTCACAGGTTCTGGGGATCAGGACGGGGACACATCCTTGGGGGTTCGCCATGCAACCCACTGTACCTTCTAACAATCCTGTGAAGTAGACATAGGATTACTCTCTGCTGTGGCTTAAATGTGTCCCCCAACATTCATGTGGTGGAAACTTCACAAAAATGCAGCAGTGTTGAGAGGAGGGACCCTTATAAGGTGAGCATGTCATGAGAGCTTGGCCTTTATGAATGGGTTGATGCCATTGTTGCAGGAGTGGGTTAATTATCACGGGAGGAGAGGGTTCCTGATGAAAGAATGAGTTTGGTGCGCTCTCTCTCTCTCTCTCTCTCTCTCTCTCTCTCTCTCATGAAAGAATGAGTTTGGTGCTCACATTTGCTCACTGTTTAGCCATCCATCCAGCCATCTCTACTGAAACTCTCATCTTTTCATGCACTTTTTTCAGATCAGGTCTTATTTCTTCTGATCTGAGATTTCCTAGAACAAGGTCCGTGTCTTACTCTTCTCTCCATCTTCCCACGTGTTTAGCATGGAGCAGGGCACATAAGCCCCAGGTGTGCTTGCTGAACTTCCTGCTAATAGGAAAACAGTGTTGGATAATTTGCATATGTTATAGAAATGCAGCCGCAGGGCTGACACTGTAAAGAAGTAATTGCTCAACAACAGAGGAAGTTGTCATTTGCCCCCCAGTTTATTAGCACAAATGTAAAGAGCACCCCATTGCCTTGGTTGGAAAATCACACAGGGAAAATCACAGGATCGCTCTGCTCCTGGGCAGGGATGTCAAACTGTGTTCATATTTTCATGTGGCATTCTAAGATTATGACAGGTATACACTGTTTATGTCTAAATGACACTCAAATTTCTCTTTTATTGAACTGTTACACCCTCAGATAAAATACTGAGATTATTTGGGGGTCCGGGTATGGTTCCATGGTAGCACACTTGCCTAGCATGCACAAGGTTCTGGATTCCAACCCCAGCATACACACTCAAAAAAATTCATTTTCTCTAAATGTAGGTAAGCAAAAACAAATACAGCTGGGATTCTGCCCTCTGGTGACTCCTGACCTGCTGGGAAGAGAGCTGCATAAACCAACTATGGCAGTGAGTGGACACCAGGTGGATTCAATTGCAGGTTGCAGCATGATCAGCTCTCCAACTCTCATGCCATTGAGCACGCCCAGACTGGTGCTGCCATCCCAGGTACCATTGTCTTAGGGAAACCTGCAATTAGGGTCCAAACCGTCAAGCATTACATTTGACAGCTTAATTCAGGTGCCTTAATAGATGTTTTATACAGAATGTAATCGATCCATTAGGAAATAAAAAATCATCCAGGAAGCATTTTCTAAAAATGTTTCCATGGAAGTTTTTGGTTTCCCAGAATTACAGAGTTTTTCACTCATAAAAGCATGCGGTTTGAAATAAAAGATAGAGCAACGAAGCCAACAGCCCTGAGCTACATGCAAGGATCTGAACTACATTTATGAAGAGTCAGGGGGCTGGTAGCATAGCCTGCTGCTCCAAGGCCCAGAACATGTCAACTCTTCTATCACCCATGGTGCCCTCTTGCCTCCTGTGAGCTCACACCACGATTTGGCAAGAACTCATAAGATACCTTTTTGTAATTTTTGTATATTTTATAAACTTGCCATGTGCTGATGCCTTATCTCCCTAATCAGACCACCAGTTCAGGAATGGAATTTTGAAAGTGTGCTGCCTTCTCAGACCACATTCCACCTCCAGACCCAGAGGCAGGATTCTTGGCAAAAGGGACCCTCCAAATTGGCACATCTCAGCTCCAGGCTTGAAGCCTTTATGAATGGGTCGATGCCATTGTTCAGGTGTGGGTTAATAACCACTGGAGGAGAGGCAATAAACTAGAACTCTGCATCCAGATAGAGAATCCACATTATTCTCAGCCTGGCAGGTCCTCATTCAGCCCTCCAGCTGACCTGCCTTGCAGGCTGGGTACATGGGATGGGGCACTCCCCTCTCAAGTGAGCATTTTCGGGGACAGAGGAGAGCCCTGTATCCCCCACACCATGGACATGGAGCTCCAATACCTCAAATTACATACTGTAGGATTTCACTTATTATATGCTCATATAATTATTTTATATTACATATCCACTTATTTTATCCACTTATTGACAAAATTATAGAAGCGGAGGACAAATTAATAGTTGCAGAACAGAGAAGAGGATGAGGGGATGAGAGGAAGGTGGTGGTAAGCTATAAATGGGCAATAAGAGGGGCTTTTTGTGATGGATAGTGAATACACAAACAACTACAGGTGATAAAGTTATGAAAAACTAAACACACAAAAATGAATACAAATAAAACTGGAAAAACCTCAGTGTCCTGGTTCTGATATTCTACTGTAATTTTGCAAGGTGTTAGCATTGGATCTAATGCTAACAAACAATGGATCTCCTAGTATTATTTTGTGGGGGCGGGGTACTGGGGAGTTAACCCAGGGCTCTCTATCACTGATCCAAACCCTCAGCCATTTTTAAATTTTTTTATTTACTTATTTGTCTATCTGTTTGGGGCCCCAGGGATTTAACCCAGGGGTGCTTAACCACGGAAACGCATTCCCATCCCTTTTTTAATTTTTTCGTTTGGAACAGGGTCTCCCTAAGTTGCCAAGGCTGGCCTCAAACTTGCAATCTTCCTGCCTCAGCTTCCTGAGTTGCTGGAATTACAGGTGTATGGCACCATGCCTGGCTCCCATATTATTTCTTACTTCATGTGAAGCTATCATTTTCTCCCAGTAAAAAATTTTAATTTAAGTTGTTTTTTAAAAAGGCAATAAACTAGAACTCTGCATCCAGATAGAGAATCCACATTATTCTCAGATACATATGAGGTATTTGTCCCAATTAGCCAGAACTTTCCTGAGTTTAGTACTAAAAGTCCTTCATCAAACTCATCTCTCTCATACAAATTGGGACGATCGTCACATTAACATTTACAAAAATTGATTATGCCCAGTTCTCAAAACAAAACAATTCTCCACGCATTTCAAAGGATAGGTAACATAAACACCATATTCTCTGAACACAATACAATTAAACTGAAAAGTCAGTTCAAAAGATTTTTAAATCCCCTAACATTTGAACATTTTAAAACACATTTCTAAACAACTTAAAAGTCAAAAAAATAAGAGAAAGTTATGAATTCTTAAAGCTGAACAATATGAAGATATTCCATTTAAGCAATATTCAGAGTATTTAAAGATACAATGGATGTGTTCTCTCATGATCTCAAACCTTCAAGCTGGAAGGAGGACAAAAATGTCACCATGAGCTTCAGGTGCAGCACAGTGGTACGGCACTTTCCTAGCGTGCCTGAGACCCTGAGTCCTATCCCCAGTACCACAAAATTTCTTTTAAAAATATTGCACCTGGGGCTGGGGTTGTGGCTCAGCAGTAGAGCGCTTGCCTAGCATGTGTGAGGCCCTGGATTCAATCCTCAGCACCACATGAAAATAAATAAATAGAATAAAGGTATTGTGTCCAACTACAACTAAAAAATAAATATTAATATATATATATGGCACCTTTTTATAAAGCAACCTGGCAACATGGAAAGTACCAGACTGCTTTAAAGTGTCCATACTCTTGACTCAGTAAATTCCACTTCTAGGAATCTATCTTAAGGCTATAATTTACAGTCAGGGCTAAGATCTACATTCCAGATAGCCACTGCAGCATTGTTTCTGATTGTCAAAATAAGTGTAAGTGTTCTAAAGTCCCAGTAGGAGAGATTAGTCAAATAACACTTGGCATTCAAATAAGATAGCTTATCACGTAGCCATGAAAAACAATGTTGAAGAACAATTCTTAATGACCAGGGGAAAAAATTATGATATAATCTTAAGTGAAAGAAGATATGACTATGTCAAAAATATATAGTGGAAAACCCAGAAAGAAATATGCTAACAGGTTTGCACTATTATCTCTAGATGGCAGAAGATTGTCATTTTTTATTTAAAATGTCTTCATATTTTCCAAGTATTTCACAATGTGCTTGTAATGTACTTAATATATTTAAATTGTTTACTTTTATTAATGTATAGACAAAGGGGGAGGGGGAGAATTAAACCCAGAAGGTTATCATGAATTTAGCAGATGAGGAAAGAAAGACAGAGAACCTCTTTTCTTTCTTTCTTTCTTTTTTTTTTCCCACTGGTGGGGCTGGAACCTAGGGTTAGACCTCTTTCTGGACTTAGTCAGGTTATCAGGTTCTAGCTTCCTTAGGGGGGAAAAATTTTGTTTAAAAAAAAAAAGTTGGATTTACTTTTTAGTACCTCCTTAAGATAAGCCAACCTAGTGGTGCTTCTATTTGTAAGAGCCAAAAGCTGGAAACTATCCAAATATCCTTCAAAAGCAGAATGAATAAATAAATTGTGGTACAGTCATTCCCCCAATTATCCACAGTTTCACTTTCTAAAGTTTCAGTTACCCCTGGTCAACTGCAGTTCAGAAATTCCAGAAGTATTGGAATTTATAAATGAAAAATTCCAGAAGTAATCAATTCACACATTTAAAATAATTTTTACTACAGAATATTGTTTTAACTACCCTATTTTATCACTCTGTATTGTTGTTAGTCTCTGTGCTTACCTGATGAAGTTCATCATAGGTTTACAGGAAAAAGCATCACATTTATAGGGCTCAGTAGTCTCTGTCATTTCAGGCATTCACTGGGGAGTCTTATAAACTATTCACTGTAACATTCACACACAGGGTTGTTACATAGCAAAGAGAATGACCTGTACATACAACAGTATAGATGAATCTCACAAATATAATATTGAGTGGAAGAAGCCAGATTCAAGAAAGTATCATCCCACCTATTTAGAATATACAGATGGGCAGAACTTATGTAAGCTGGTAAAACTCAAGAAAGTGGTTTCCCTTAGAAAGGGTGGCTAGGAGGGAGCATGAGAGGGCTGCTGGGGTGCTGTAATTTCTTAACCTAGATGCTGGAGACCAGAGGCAATGTTTAGCTTGTGGAAACATATGGACCTGCAGGCTCTGATCTGAACACTTTCTCTATGAGTTACTGTTCATCAATATAAAGTTTTCAAAATGGAAAAAACCATAATGGTGCTTAAAAGCACACTTGGAATTTATTTTTTCTTAATTGGAGAGTTTCCTGAAAAAAACACTAGGCTTCCTAGAATTTTTATTAATAATTCAAGTCTTCCAAGCTGAGTTCCAGACAGAACAGCATCTACTAACACATCTTATGCACCTTGTTCTGAAGCCCTCTTCCCACTCTAGCTACTTTCTCTGGATCCAGAGCTGTCTGCTTCCCCTGCCTACCACCAGTAATTAGCTGCTGTAATTTGATGTATATGAAATATGGAGCCATCAACAGGACATAACATGGTGCCACATGGCTTGGCTTAAAGGGAAGAGAAGAGATGCAAATGCTGGGCTTATTCTTATCCTACTGAGTTTCCTCATTCTGAGCACCCTAACCCTGGCACCTAGACCCAGATTCCTGGACCCAGATTCCTGGACCTGTTCTGCAATCACTCATATTTATTTGGCATCTGGGCTAAGTTCAGGGGATACAAATGTGAGTAGAAATACATCATTCTTTGTCCTCCTGGAGGTTACATTCTGCCTATTGACAAGGATGGCATTGCCAGATATCTGAACAAAAAGTTAATTGCAAACAATAATGACAGTATAAGAAGGGGTGCTGAGGTGCCATGCATGGAATAGAGGTTTCCAGTCTCAACTGATAAGGTTAAGGGTGGGCTGTGTCTTCCCCAGAGAGGTGACAAGTGTACTAAGTTCTACATGATGAACAGGAGTAAAGTCAACAAAGGAAGGGGAAGGACTGCAGGCCACAGAATAGCATGTACAAAGGCCCAGAGGCAGGAAGGAGCTACCTACAAGAAATGCAAAGATGGTCTGTGTGGCTGGGACTAGAACACAAGGAGAAACATGGAAAGCGGTAAGACTGGCAAGGTAGGCAGGTGCAGATGAAATGGGAATCCTCTCTGCTGTGCTTTTCCATTTCCAGGGCACTGAGGCATAACCTCATCAGCGCCTGCACCACCACCACGAGTTACCAACAGCAGGCGAGTTTGTTCCAAGTTTGCAAATGAAGCAAATGCTCATCTGTGATTTGCCAGAAACCACACTGCTCAGGAGTGGAAAGCCCTGGTGCTCTGACTTTGTCCTGTACTACTGCTGCCTTCCCTGCTGTGCAGTTCAAGCTGAGTCTTCCTTCTGACTCAGCCTCAAATCCCATACTGAAGGCATCAGCTCTCAGAGCTGGAAGGAATTGGAGCGGGGACACCTCCTCTAGTATGCTCCCAAAGTGCGTCTTAAGAGAATGGAAGAGTCCCATAATCTCTGGTGCGGTTTTTCCTGGTTTACTCTAAAACACAGGCTAGAATCCTTTTAGCTCAGACTTCACCAGTAGGGAAAGGCTTTGGCACTTTGGCATGGTGTGAGTTTGACCAAGCAATCCTTGCTTTTGATTCAGTGGATCCACAGCTCCAGGCAGCTGCTCTGGAAATGCTTCTATGGACCACAACACACTCATAGGAGCCTCTTACCCACATTCCAGGTAAGAGGCTCCACAGAAACTTTCTCCTTTTCTTATGCCTTCCTAAAACAAGAAGATCATTATTCATTTTAAATGGCCTCTCCTAACCTACAAATTGTTAATTGATTTAGGAAAAAAAAAAAAACACTTACCCCTTCTTCTTCAAATATTCCAGGACAAATTCTGCTGACTTAAATTTTTGGCCTCTCTCTGTGAAACTCAATTACTTGCTAACCTTTGCACAAAAAAACTACACACATCTTCAACAGTGGGCCTTGGGTAAGAGGCCACCCTCAAGCCACTCACCGTGCCATGAGGGAGGCTGGGAAATACAATCTTCAGCTTTGTATCCAACTAAAAATGGGGCTCTGTGGTTAAGTTTAAAAACCAGAATAATCCTTAGAAAGCCGTCAGTAGACTCCACCAGAAAGGAAATTATTCCTAATTCAGACACTGATCCCCAATATAACCTTGGCATCAAAGCCAGATGTGAACAGTATAAAAAAAGAAAATCCCTGGCCAGACTAGCTCATGGACAAGATGCAAAAGTCCCAAACTAAATATTAGCAACTGAATCCAACAGCTTATAAAAAAAGAGAATATCATTGTGGCCAAGTTTTATTTATTCCAGAAATTCAAGGGTGGTTTCATGTTAGAAAATTTATCTTTATCATATAACAAATTAAAGGATAAAAGTATGAGTACTTAGAAAAAACATTTGACAAATTTACTCATCAGAAAAACTCTGAGTGAACTGGAAATACAAGAAAATACTTTAACCTAACTAAGATTAATTAACAGAAACCTATGGGATACATTCCTTTTTCTTTCTCTTTTTTTTTTTTTTCTTTTGTAGTCTTTTTTTTTTTTTTTTTTAAGAATAGAAGATCAGTCCCACTTTCAACACTTCTGCTCAAACTACATTGGCAGTCCTGGCCAATGCAACACAATAAGAAAGACAAAGTCATAAAGAGTTGGAACAAAGAAGTAAAACCATATTCATCATATATGATATAATTGTTCCATAAGAATCTACAGAACAAATATTGGAAATCAGTAGAAATTCTGGCTGGGTAGCCAAATATAAACCAATGTTTGGAAATCTACTCTATTTATATATACCAGCAAGAGTTAGAAAATATAATTATAAAAAAACAAACTCATTTAACATGACTCAACACTGCAAGGTAAACTGGGCATGGTGACACACACCTATAATCCCATCTACTCAGGAGGCGGAGACAGAAAGATTTGAAGTTCAAGGCCAGCCTGAACAATTTAGCAAGACCCTGCCTCCAAATTAAAAAATAAAAAGATCTGGAGATGTAGCTCAGTGGTAGAGTGCTTGCCTAAAAAGGCGTGAGACCCTGGATTCCATCTTCAGTACTACCATTAATAATAATAATAATAATATTAATATAATAATAACAAAATATTGAAGACATATAAGGAAAAAATAATAAACTATTATTATAAAGAATTAATCAGGACCTAAGTAATTTGAGACTCATTTCTTGGATTTTGGATACTTAGATTGAAAAAAAATTCATTTCTTCCCAAATGGAAATATTTGTTCAATAAAATTCCAATCAAACTCTCAACAAGCTTTTGAGGACCTCAATTAGTCCTTACAGTGAACCTAAAATAACCAATTTATTCCCCAAGAAAAAGAATGATATAGAATAAGTTAGACATCAATCAAGACCTATTATAAACCTACGGTATTTTAAACCAACGTTATTGCTTCAGGTAAAGACAAATTTATCAATATTGGCTATAAAGACATGGCTATAAAGCCAATAAGCAGACCCCACAAGCAAACAGAAATCATTTATATGACAGAGGTAACATTTACATCAATTTGGAAGAGTTGGACTATCAATAAATGATGCTGGAATAATTAATCATGCATATGGTGGAGAAAATTAAATTGGATCCCTATGATTCACTGCTCAAAAATCAATTCCCAATAGATTGAGAAATAAAGTATAAAAGTACTGGGGTTGAACTCAGGGGAGTTCTACCACTGAGCTACACCCCCCCACACTTTTTTTTTTCCATTTTGAGATAAGATGTCCCTAAATTGCTGAGACTGGCCTCAAACTTGCCATCCTCCTGCCTCAGCTTGTCGAGTAGTTAAGATTAGGGGTGCACTACTGTGTCCAGAAAAACCTTAAAAATTTTAAAAGAAGATATCTTTCTGGACTCAAAGTAGATTTATTAAACAGCTCCATAAGTACTAACCATAAGTTGATGAATATATTTAGCTACATTAAAATTTATACCTCCTATTTATCGAAAACAAGACACAATTTTCAAGGAAATGGATAAAATTGGAGGTTGTCATGTCTGAGTAAAATAAGCCAGGCTCAGAAAGAAAAATATCTGAGGTTTCTCTCATATGTAGAATCTAGAAAAAATGAAACAAAGAAAAAAGAATGACATGGAAGTGGCAGGAGAGAAGGGAGACTATTAGAGAAGGGGAAGGTGACAAGGGAAGGGAAAGAATAGGGAGGGGGATGTGATCCAAGTAAGTAGTGTGCATAGAGTAAATCATCACAATGCAACCCATTATTTTATACAATTAATATACACTAATAATTAATATTTTAACTTTAAAAAACAAGACACAAGGGACTGAGGTTGTGGCTCAGCGGTAGAGTGCTCGCCTGGCGCATGCAAAGCCCTGGGTTCCATCCTCAGCACCACATAAAAATAAATAAATAAAAATAAAGGCATGTGAGGGGCTGGGGATGTGGCTCAAGCGGTAGCGTGCTCACCTGGCATGCGTGCAGCCCGGATTCGATCCTCAGCACCACATTCAAACAAAGATGTTGTGTCGGCCGAAAACTAAGAAATAAATATTAAAAAAAAAAATTCTCTCTCTCTCTCTTAAAAAAAATAAAGGCATGTGTACAACCAAAAGAAAGAAATATTTTTTAAAAAGACACAAACTGATAGAAGATATCTGTAAAATATATGACCAATACGGAACTGATATTCAAAATATATAAACTAGCCCTATAAATCATTAGAATAAGATAAACAATCCAACTGCAAAATGGTCAACAAATAAAAATAGGTATTTCAGAAAAAAGAAAACTCAAAAGGAATAAATGTTCCATTGTCCATGAATAAACCTACAGAATGATGCAAAACCCCGTTAATCATCAGGGAAATTAACTAGATTCACAGTAACATCTTACATTAACTTGCTTGGCAATAATTTAAAAGTCTGCTGTGACCAAGGGTTTGTTTGAACGTGTGTCAAGGTAAACTCTTAGGTACTGCCTGTGGATTGTAAATTGGTGTAACTTTCAACCCATTTGGAATTACCTTGTGAACTCGAACATTTACATGCCCAACTACCTTTCTTTCCATTCCTTCCTGGAGCAACATGGGCACAAGGAGACTATTCAAGAGCATGCACTGAATATTGTTTATAACAACAACAAAAAGAACTACATACAATGACACCATTTCCATAAAGCGCAAACGCAAGCAAAACTGCATGATAAGTTAATGAATATAAGCATATGTGATGAAGCTATTTTTTTGAAGCAAAGATTTGAAATTCAGGATAATGGCTCTTATCAGGGGAGGCAGGCACACGAACAGGGAAGGAGGACATAGGCAGATGCAACCAAATTGATAATGCTTTAATTCTTGGACGGGGTCATGTGCTCACAGATGTTTATTTTGTTGTATATTTCATAACATATATTTTACATTGAACATTTTATACTTTGGTTTGGGGGTGCCAGGTCCTGTTACATGCTAGACAGGCACTCTACTTCACCCCCAGACTAATATAAAAATCTAAAGGAATTATTCCCCCCCCTAAAAAGAATAGGCCCCATTTAGTAATGCTTAAGAAGAGGTAAGTCCTAAAGTTGTAAGTGACAGATTTAGCTCCTGAAGCAGCCACATTTGTCCTGGGCTGCTAGAGTCAGCTGGAATCCTGGACTGGTAAGCAGTAAAGGTGAATCAAACCAAAGGGTAGAAGGTCTTTCTGTCCGCTGGGAAGCAGAAAAGGGCAGTGGCCTGCCCATCAGCATACTCCAGTGATGGAGATGCAGAGTTCATGAACTGACTGGTGGCAAGCAAGAAGTCCAGAAAGAAGACATGCTGGGTGATGTGTCACAGCAAGGCAGCCATCCAGGAGAGGCAAAGGGCTGCAGCCAGCCCTGGAACAGGTCCCAGCCTGAACCCAATCAGGTTCCCACCAGAGAAGAGGAACAGGGACCAGCCAGTCCTCCCAGATCTGGCTGCAGCCTTGGACAGGAACCAAGTAGACCTGCTGTCATCTTTGGGATGAGGCTTCCAGAAGATAGAAGAACCAAAGATGAGCTGGAGAGGCGAGGGAATAAAAGACATGGAGAAAAATATCAGTTTGGGTTGGTTGTGAAGAAAAGGATATCTACTCCACCAAATATAAACACTCCTGGCCTCTGGGACTCTCCCCTGATCCAACCCCACCTCTAGCAGCTAAGAACCTGAGGCTGCCATATTGTTTTATCTATCTTATGGTGCAATGAGGACCGTGGCCTGGTGGGCACTCCCACTAGATGTTAATACCTCTAATACCACCAGTGGCTCCCCTTTCTAAACATTTTCTTCCCTCCTTTCTCTGTTGCTTTTACAGCTCTAAAGTTGCTCATTATATGATTGATTGATTGAATGATTGTTCACAGAGTGTATTTCCTTGAGCTGCAAGCATTTTAAGGTCAGGCCTAACTCCTTTATATTCCCTATCAGCTTCCTCAGAACTATAATCCAGCTGACTCTCAATAAATATTGTTAAATTTTAATGAAATTTTTAAATCTGGGGAAGACGGAGATCACTGTAAACTATTATTGTCAGCCACAAACCATTTAATATAAGTTAATTTTCAGAATTTTTAAAAATGTTTTAATGTAGATAGAATAATTTGCTGATTGATTTTTATGTGGTGCTGCTGAGAATCGAACCCAGTGCCTCACACATGTTAGGCAAGTGCTCTGCCACTGACCCAGTCTCTACTTTTCAGAATTTTATAAAGGTAGATTTTGATTAAAGAATTGAGAGAAAGTTGGAGGAAATTTTCTTAAATGATGAGGTTCCTTGAAGAAGAAGGGAAAAAACTATGTGACCATTTAGAGAGAGATGATTTTTTAAAAATCATGCCTTACTCATGCCCTAAAGCACTGTGGAGACATTAAAAATAGCTAGACTTCTGTAGACCATCATAGAAAGATATCAGACATATTATTAAGTTAAAACAAAACAAACTCTTGCAAAACATTCACATGTGACCTTATTTTTGTTAAAAAATGACAGCAAAATACATGTCTCTCCATTGTAGAAGAGACCTGAGAAAAGATGCAGACAAAATCATACACAGTGGTCACCTCTAGCACCGAATTGCCTGAGAGTACCGTTCAAAATGTTAAAATTCAAATTCTCATTCAGTAGGTCCGAATGGAGTCCATGATTCTGTGTTTCTGACAAGGTCTCAAGCAGTGATATCCCAGAGCCAGATCATCCTGGCTTGTGAGAGCTGCAGGTTACACAAGTCCCTTGCAAAATGTAGACATCCTTAAATATTATAGTATATTTACCAGGGCTGGGAATATAGCTCAGTGGTAGAACATCTGCCTTGCATACACAAGGCCCTAGATTCCTTCCTCAGAACCACAAAAGAATAAATAAATCAAATATATATATATATATATATATATATATATATATATATATACTCATAAGTAAATAAGTTACATTCAAAACTCATTACTTATTATTTTACAATTTACTCTTATATTCTTGAGGTTGTACACATAAACTACTGAATCTGTAAGTGGGAAAAAATATATAATAGTGTGCCACTATTCCTAGTTTTGCACTCAGTGACATCACAGTGATGGCATGAAATTTTTCATGGTGAGAGCATTTTACAATGGAAATTGGCCAACACGATAGATCAGGATTTTTGTTTTCTTTCTTCTTTTTCTTTCAGAGAGCCACTTGTTAAACATTTACCAGCACACCACCTCTATGAGCATAGAGCATTGGTCTAAGGCACAGGGCTATTTGGGGAAAAGTTTTAAGAGTAAGAGGAAAGAGTACAGAAGAGGGAGGCTGTGAACTTCGAATTCAGATTTTGCCACACTAGGATGTTCTGTATACCTACCTCAAGGGTTGCATATTGTCCCTTACTACATGCTTGCCAACTGAGCAAATGAATGAATGCTGTGAAGAACCAAGATCATCTGCAGGAGAGCATTGGATGGCTCACTTCACTTCCCACAGGAGCGGGGAATGAACGAAAGAGCTGGTGTGTGCTCCTGGGGGCCCCAGGCAGGGGAAGCCCAGAGCTGGCAGGCTCCCTCCCTCCCGCCTCAACATTTCCTGTAGATGGTTTTGGTTCCTGCATCTGGCAGCCAGTATTGATTCATGTACTCCTCTAGAGTTCAGCAAGAACTATTCAGCAAGTAAAGCCCAAGGCCGAACTAATGGTTGAGTAAACAAACAGCCAGGTCTGGACAAAGCTGCAGCCGGAACCCACACAGCCACTCCTCCTCCCACCCTTCGGCCCCTCTCTTGCCACTAGAACCTTCTCTCTAGCCCTGTCGCTCCCTCTAACCACTCTTACTCCTCGAACCACCTGAGGCAAAGTTCCACAATTAATGGAAACTTCCATCCCTCCAGCCACCAGCCTGCTCGGGTGTCACCAATCCAAACGCACCAAAACTGAAGTCAGAGCCATGGCCTGGTGGGCCTGGTGGGCCATCTGAGCAGACCTGTGGGTCAGGTCTCAGACCCTGAGGCAGAAACAGCTGTGCTTCTGCACCTGGTTCCAGCGAGTCACCCACACTTCCCGTCATCATCCTACCAATGTCCTCTGCACCCCAACTGCAGGCACCCTGGCGCTGTTGTAGGCAGTGGAAATCCACCGACTCTGAAAGCTCACATTGAGCAGAGGGAGCAAGTCAAACAGATGGCGATGATCCCTAGGAAGAGACTGAGGTAGGGCAAAGGGGACACAAGTCATGGGGCAGGTGGTATGGACCTGGGATGGGGAAAGGTTAGTACTACAGAGTGGTGAAGGGCCTCCAGTGTAGCTGGGACTACAGGTGCATGCCACCATGCCCAGCTGTCTGATGAATCTTCATGCCGCATGAAAGAAAGAGAAGTGTCAAGGAGGACTCGGGGTTCAAGCCCTATGTATCATGAGTCTGTCTTATAACAAGTTTTCATGCAGGAGCTGAATCTTGTTCTTTCTCACTGTATTTCTAGGAACAAAGAGTAGTTATTAGGCCTGGCCCACGTTCACCAAGAGAGGATAGGAGAGAGGGAAGAAGGGTATGTGGAATAAGAATATTTATGCCATTGGTATTTCTAAGTCTGGCCTTTCCCAGGAAATCTTGGGGACCTATCCAACAAGTTCTGATGACTTACCTACCTGCCCTCCACACCTTCCAGCTCTCTCTTCTCTTCTTGCACAAAAGCAAAGCATTAGCAACTAGACAGTTGAGAAGCAGTTTATCACTTTTAGTTCAGTGCTGAGTTAGTGTATTAGTCAGTTTTCCACTGCTATGCAAAATACCTGAGGTTGGATACTTTATTTAAAAAAAAAATAGAGGTTTTTGAGTTCTCAGTTTTTTGGAAGCTAAAAGTCTAAGATCAGATGGCTTTATTTTATTTTTTATTTTTTGATTCTTCTTAGTTATACATGATAGTAGAATCCATTGTGATAAAATTATATAAGCATGGAATATATCTTATTCTAATTAGGGCCCCATTCTGTGGATAGGCATGATGGTGGGATTAACTTAGTATTTTCATATATGTGAAAATTATGTTAGATTTATTCTTCCTATTCCTGTCCCCCTCCCTTTCTTTATCCAATCTAATGAACTTCTCTTCTATCCCTTCCCCCTTTATTGTGATTTAGCTTCCACACGTTCAACCTTTGGTTTTCTGGGATTGGCTTATTTAACTTAGTGTGATAGTCTGCAGATCCATCCATTTACTGGAAAGTGTCATAAAATCATTCTTATTTATGGCTGAGTAATACTCCATTGTGTGTGTGTGTGTGTGTGTGTGTGTGTGTGTGTGTGTATATATATATATGAATCACATATCACACATCATATTTTATTATCTGTTCATCTGTTGAAGGACACTGAGCTTGGTTCCATAGCTTAGCTATTGTGAATTGTGCTGCTGTAAACATTGCTGTGTCACTGTAGTATCATGATTTTAAATCCTTTGGATATATGCCAAGGAGTGGGATTACTGGGTCAAATGGTGGTTCCATGCCTAGATTTTGAGGAATCTCCTTACTGCCTTCCAGAGTGGTGGCTCCAATTTGCAATCCTACCAGCAACGTCTGAGTGTTCCTTTCCCCCCTCATCCTCACCAACATTGATTGTTACTTGTCTTCTTGACAGTTGCCATCCTGACTGGAGTGAGATGGAATCTCAGTGTAGTTCATTGATTCAGCCTCTGGTGACAGCCCCCTTGGCTGCATCCCATCATGATGGACCACATCCCAGTGCAAACGTGTGCAGGAGGGAGAGCTCACATAGAGACACAGAAGCCAGAGGGGCTAGGCTTGTTATTTCATGATTCCTCTCTCAGAAACTAACTGGGGACCTACAAGAACGACATATGTCTCTTCTGAGAGCAGCACCCTCAATGACCTCACCTCCGTCCACACTGCCCCAGCTCTTAAAGGTCCCACCACTTCTTTATATGTCCACACTGAGGACCACACTTCTGATACATGAACTTTGGAGATCAAGCCGTCTCCAAACCCAGTTGTTAAGCTACACATTTAACCGATGTAACAGGAGCCCCCAATAATTCCTTCATGAAGTTCTCTGCACATAAGTGGGTCGGAGCTGCTACCACAGCGGCAGATGCGTGGCAGAGACCCAGCAACATCTGATTTTGCTCTGGCATTGGGGGGGGGGGCGCTGCTGTATTGCACGGTCTCAGATCATCACGTATGTGCTCTTGGTGGCCTGAAGGAAGAAGAAAGGAGGAGAAAGTCACAGGGTTGAGTCAGGGAAGAGAAGGAAGGTGCCTCTGCCCTTGAAGGACATGCCAAGGAGCTGCACCACCACTTCTGCTCACATCCCATTGGCTAAAACTTGACCATTTGGCCACCGGACTATAAAGGAGCCTGGGAAATAAAACCATGCCCCCAACTAAAATTCCATGACAATGGAAGAAGGGCAAGAGAATGTCGGGGGGCATCTGGCAGCTCTGCCACAAAGCAGATCCACCTGCCCTAAATGCCACTTTCCTTCTCTCTATGCGATCCCCTCAGGATAAGGCCCAGCCCAATGCCTTTCATTTTATATGAAGAATTTTTAAGCACAGGAAGCACAATCACCCACATAATTATGCTTAATGTTCCCAATACCCCATGGGCTAGGCAGTTTGGTAGATTTTACCTAAGAAAACCAGGGTTTAGAATGGAGGGAAGATCCGTACAGGGTCACAGACTGATGAACAGCTGGGATTTGAACTCAGGCCTTCTCTCCAGATCCCTTGCTCTCACCCCTCACCAGCAGGGCACTAAGTGGATAATTACTGTGCTGTGAAGGAGGGGTGATGCCTACCACTCACAATACCACCACTAGAGAATATCAGGAAAGAGGGCAGCTAAAGACGGGTATACCTTTACGGAATGCAGACAATCCCATCGTTCTCGCTGAAGGAGAAAATCCACTCCAGCCCTGCACATCTGTGTGTGACACAGAGGCAGAGGAGGCAAGACTGAAAAGCCAGGACAAATCCTGGGACCGGCCTGATGTACACACCATCCCCGGCGCAGGTGGCCTCCTTGTTTACAAAGCTTCTGTGGTGACTGGCTTGTGTCTGCTCCATATAGTCGTGAAGTATTCTTAATATCAGTCCTTGTGAGATCTGTCCTTTGTGAGCCCCAAAGTGTCATAACATCCAAACTTCAGTTCCACATCTGCAAAAAAGATCAAGACAATTTTATTCCCTGCAGCCAGCCCACAGCTGGTGAGGAGACAGTGCTAAACATGTTGGTTTAACCAAGAGAAATGACAGCCACATTGTGCCTCAGACTTCCCCTGGACACCATCTAGGCCCTCAGCATCTCTCACTCCAGCAGTACCCCCTGCCTCTATTTCCCCAGCTCATCTCTTCCAATTTCCCCTCCTCCCAACCTGAAGACCAGGGCCCTCCAACAGTGCAAAGCAGGCTTGGAAGAGCTGGTGAGATCACAGGTCCTTCGACCATCAAAGAGGAAGAGACTTGGAGACTGCCCAGTACTATGGCCACAGGCCCTGCATGGCAGAGCCTTGCTCAGTGTACAAGATTGCTGCTCTAAAGCTTTCTGCATGTCGCTTTAGCTAATTCAAAAACAGTGTGGCAGCTGAGGGAGCCTTCTGAGGCCCCACTGCCTGGCTCTGATTCCAGCTCTGTCACCTATGACTGTGTGACCTGAGAAAACCTTAGCAATTGTTCTGTGCCTACTTTCCTCATCAGTAAAATTAAATGATAATGACAGCAAGGCACTTATCGAGCATGGTTGTTGTGATGATAACATGAGTTAATACAGTTGATTCTCATTCCCAATGATTATGTTCTATAAAGTTGCTGTAAACAATGAATTAGTGTATTCTGATCCAGTTCCTAATGAGATACACAGTTTAGGTTCCTGTGAGTCTCGAGTTACAACACTTTCATCAACAGTGATGAATATCTTTGTTTTAATGTGTGTTTCTGTTTAAAGACACCATATTTAATATATATTATTGATTCATTAACTTTAAATTCACAGTCAACAGTACTATCATTCATGCCTGAACAATGCTTATCTCATGCAAATTTTCTTCACAAGGCACATCACAACTTTCTTGCACTTTCTTGCACACACTGCACTCCCCCTTCTCACTTTATGCCCTAGACAACACATCAACACAACACTTGGGACTGTTTTAAACAGTAAAATCACCCAAAAAGAAGCCAGATATGGTGGCTCATGCCTCTAATCCCAGCTACATGGGTGGCTGAGACAGGAGGATCACAAATTCAAGGCAGCCTGGACAACTTAGTGAGACCTTATCTCAAAATAAAATAAAAAGGGCTGGAAATGTAGCTCAGTGGTAGAATGCTTACCTAGCATGCATGAGGCTCTGGTTCAATCCCCAGGATTCATACACATACACACACACACACACACACACACACACACACACACCACATGGTACCAAACAGACCTTGCAAAGAACACTTGTTTACAGTCTGAACTGAGACAAGAAGACAGAGGGTTACCTGGCTGGACCTTAGCTGGAATGTGCACATCCTGAATGTGCACATCTAATTCCCTCTGCTCTGCACATGTTTGAGAATGATCTTGGAAGCACCATGAGTATCGAAGTTGATAGTACACTGGATTTTATCAAAAAGGTGAGTTTGCAGATACGGAATCCATGAGCAATAAGGATCAATCAACTGTATACAGAGAGCCCTCCGAATAGCACCTGATGTATAAGTAAGCACTGGGTAAAGGCCAACAACCTGCTGAGACAGATATTGCTGTTTCCATCTCATAGATGAGGAAACTGACTGTCCCAGAGGTTCAGGACCTGGACATGGGCTGGTCAGTGATGGTGTCAGAACTCAGACCAGTTTTCAGCCTGGTTTTACTACTTTTTATATTGCTGAGGATGGGTCCCCAGCTGTCTCCACGCTGCCTCCACAGGTGCAATGGTGCTGGCCATAAGTGACAGGCACACATTGCACTCCCCCTTCCTGCTTCACGCACACACGGAGCCCCTATATTTACACAAGGCTTCCTTTCCCAAAACTTCCTTAATTCTGAGGTGCCCTAAGAACAAAGAGGTTTCCTAGCTTTCTGCTAGAGACCGGGTTCCTTCCTCTGGCTGTGGGCAGAGCTCCCAGCCCTTCTCATTCTGTCTCAGCACCTTCTGCTCCACACTGGCCACCAAGGCAGCCTGACACAAAGGACCCGGTACAAGGAGCTTAGGGTGGACTCTCTCAGCTTCCTCTGCTGCTTAGCCAGGGGCCCCAGCTGGGACTGGCTCACTCCATTGAGAAGGGAAGTCCTAGGAGAAAGGAAAGAGACTGCGATGGTGAGAGGGTGGAGAAGCCAGAACCCCAGGGACGCCCCACAGAGGGAAGGCTGGCCAATGGAGGGGCAGGTGTGAGAAGAAGGACTGCTCATCAGAATAGTGTGACAGAGGGTCATGGTATCCACATTGCATGAAGTCCTTGGTAAAGCCAGCATCTGCCTGGACCAGGCAGCTAACCCTGCCATCCTTCCAGCCCTGGGTTTTTTAAATAGGTTGCAGATCCATCTGAAGTCTGAGAAGATGAGACATCCTAGAGTAATTTGCATTTTTCATTTGCCTACTATCAAGGGTCAGTAAACCATGGCCTGCAACTTGCTAGTACATCTCACTAGCTAAAAATGTTGTTTTGTTTTGTTTTTAACATCTTTAAAGGATGCAAGGAAAAGAAAAGAAGGAAGAAAGACCATATGTGACCCATTAAGACTAAAATAATAACCATTGCAGAAAAAGTTGTCTAATCCAGATTGATCTATTGAAGCCCTGCTAAGCAAGCAGGAAGCAGAACAGGCAGGACACAGGTCTAACACCCACCCATCCCTGGCCCAGGACATGCAGGGTGTCATTTAACCTCTGTGAGGCTCAATTTTCCCATCTACAAAGTGAAGACAGTAACACCCCTGGGGCTGTGGGAATTAAATTAGATATAATCCACATCAAGCCTTTGGCCTAAAGCATCCTAGACAGCCACGTGTGGGCAGCGCTGGTGGCTGGTGGCTGCTGGCAGCAGAGGTTGTGGTGGAGGGGAACAGTGCAGATGGTAGAGGGACAAGCAAAAGGGCCCCATTCTGACTGTCTACATGTCACAGAGAACTGGGGAAACTGACTCATGGGGGTGACTCATCTGAGGTCACACCACTATAATAGCTATAATGTCCAGAACAGCTTTCTGCAAACTCATGAAGGCTCACAAGCAGGTCCTAGGCACCCGCCCTTCCATTGCCCCTTTCAGGGCCAACACACCAACACACACACACTTCTGACTCCAGACTTCATTCCCACAGAACTTTGCTCTTTTCAACAGACTGATGGGTGGACCTGCTGTGTTGCTCATATCCTAGGGGTATTTTCATCCTTTCACAGACAGGAGGTCTCTAAGGAGCCACCTCAAACCAAAGCATTTCTTTATTTTCCCAACATGGGGACCAAAGTCTGGCCATAGCCAGGGCCTCTCCTCTTGGATCAATTATCCAAATTCTGAAGCTCACATGTTAGCTCATGCTCTGGAACAGAGAAGGGTAGGCATGTAACAACCATAAGAATCGGGTTAGCTCTGGCCCCATCAAATCTCCGGGCCCTCAGTTATCCTTACCTGCCTCTTGGTGCTTGAGAGAGGAAGGTGTCTCAGAGATCACATGAGGGGTTCCAAGCCACTTCTGGTTTTTGAGATTACCAGGACATACATTTTATAAAATGTAGTCCACTTTAAATAGTTACATTGCAAAATTAACCCTTTTAACCCCAAAGTATAATTCCATCTAATGGTGCTAATCCACAAAATAATTTTTGGATTCATCACATGTATGAATTTATCTTGAACGAGCAGGCAAAGTGGTCCAGTAGTGACATAGACATAGGAGTTTCAAGTTGAAAAGCATGTGTCTCCTTCTACTCTAGCTGGGTCAGATTATAGCACCACTTTATTGGAAGATGAAGTTCTTAGAAATGACATGCAAGTCTAGAGGGGAGGATCCTCTTGCAAGTCTCTCCAGCAAATTCCTAGACGGATCTCCTGTCTCTGGCTGTTCTCACCACAATCCTAGTAGAAGATCTTCTCCTGCATCAAGGGCCACAAAGGCCACCAGCTTCTCCTCATTGCTAAATGTAAATTTGTTTTGGGGGCGGGGGGCAGGACACCTGCATCACCCTGCTCCACCCTGTGCCCTCTCTTCCTGCTTCTAGGAAAATGGACAATGTCTTCTCCTCTTATTTCTCAAAAAATGATTCTTGAGTACATCAAAGAATGAGGGGTTAACTTGATAGTAAAGAGACCAACAAGCCCTGCCTCAGCCAGGTGGCCAAGGTCAACATCAGCAGGTATAAATCACGTTGATGGTAGCTACCCTCCACACAATGTGATGAGAGTGGCACTTTGGCTCTGTGGCCATCCCCCAAAGCCACATCAACCCAGTCTACTCATTACAAAAACAGGAAACACAAAATTCCTAGTCAGTATCCTCAAAACTGTCAAAGTCCCCACATACAAGGAAGTCTGAGAAATTGTCACAGCCAAAAGGAGACTAAGAAGAAATTATAAGTAAGTAATAATGGACTACCCTGGATGGGATCCTGGAACAAAAAGAGACATTCTGTAAAGCAAACAAGTAAGTTTAAAAATCCAAATAAAGTATGGAATTCAGTTAATAATGATATATCAATATTGATACAGTAACACTGACATATGTGCCACATGAATGTAAGATGTTAATAACAGGGGAACATGGGCATGGAGTATACAGCAATCCCGTACCATAATTCCACAAACCACAAATTGTTCTAAAATAAAAAAGTACTTTTTAAAAGACTCAAATGTTCCGTTCTTATCCCCCTTCAAAGCACAAAACACAAACACGCAGCTTACATAAGGCAGTGTGGCAGAGGGATCAGGAATACAGACTCTCCCTTCCCCAGCACTGAGGCAGGAAGATCACAGGTCTGTGGCCAGCCTCAATGACTTAGCAAGATTCTGTTTCAAAATGAAAACTATAAAGGGTTGGTAGTATAACTCAGTGCTAGAGGGCCCCCGGGTTCCATCCCCAGTACCTAAAATTAAATCAAATTAAATACAAAGACTCTTGAGGTGTGAGACCCGGCTCTGCCACTTCCTGTTGAAGAGCCCTTGGGTGAGTCATTGAACCCTCTAAGCTTGGTTTCCTTGATATTAATGGGGAGGGAGTAATGACGATCGCTTCTAAGTCATGGAACTATTGAGAAAAAAAAATATATGAAGCTTGTAGTGCAATGCCTAAATCAGAAAATATTAGCTGTGACTGACCAAGAGAGAAGAACGTCTGGGAGGAGGGCTGCTCTTCATGGAATAGGACTGTGGCCAAGGCCCTCCAAAGCCCACACGTCACATAGGAAGGGCGACCTCCTCCTAAAGAGGATGGAGCCCAGGAGGAAGGGGAGGGAGGGGGCATCTGGGAAACTCCTGGAAGAGGCCACACACGGGAGCCTCCCGGAATGCTGGAGGAAGCACAGGGTGTTGCTGTGATTACTACAAAGCATCCTGGTCTCTGTGTTCATGACCGGGGCACACTGGGAGCACAATGCCCGGAAGGGCTACTCACAGCCCCGCAAAAGACAGCATGTCTGCCACCTCCCCTCACTGCACAAGAGGTCACCCAATCTTGCTAAAGCACCCCACCTCCACCAGGAACACCAGAAGCACCACCCCCCAACAAAGTTCTGGGAAACCTGGGCCTCCAGCGCCTCCAGCAGCCAGGCCACAGCAAGGACATTTGGGGGTGAACAGGCCAGCAACTAACCCAGGACAGCCTGGCTCCTCTGAAGCCAGCTCCTCCGCATTCATGGAGCATCGTCCGTGAGCCATCTCTGAGGGGTGCTGGCTCTCCTGACAGGTGGCGCTGGGACCTGTGAGAGGTCTGAACCAGAAGTCATAAAACTTGGGTGTGAAATCAGCCCAGGTCTCTAATTAGCTGGAGGACCTTAAGCAAGTCACTCAACTTCTCAAGGCCTCAGCTTCCTCCTCTGTCACCAGGAGAATGAGCTTCTGTCTGAAATATTATGCATCCTGAGAACACCAAAGTAAACTACATGGATGCCCCAACACCACAGTTTTATTATTCATCCAGCACCTCCAAACGGGACTTGCAAGGTAACCTTGCAACTTTGAATCTACCTGAACTTTGCAGCAAATGCTCCCATAAGGAATTTTGTACACTTTATATTACTTACAGATGGAACCCACTGACACTCATAAGTGAGGATCGGATCTGTGTGAATGACAAGGAGACTGAGGCCTAAGGCCCAGAAGGCTGACATGATTTGCCCAAAGTCACCCATCAGAGTAGTGACAAACCCAGTCCTTGGACCAGCTTCCCACTCCAGTGTCTTTTCATCATCCCGGAGGGATGGAGCTTGCCTGTTGGAGTCATTGTGAGGCTGGGGACAGGATGCCTGGGCCTGCTTTGGCCTGTGGTTTGATCCTTCTTCTCTGTGACCCCACTTTCTTCACTGTGGAATGGAAAGAATGAGTGTGAAAAGCATTCAGTTTAGTTCAGATTAGCTCACTACACAAGCACCAGCTTTGGGTGAGGCCGTTTAATAGCCTGTGTGGTACATACAAACAGAAAACAAAACCTCACTGTCCCTGCCCTCAAGAGTGGGTAATGTTTTTACAGTAAGTAAACTGTGAAGAGGACTTTCCCTCTCCTGCTTTTGCTTTGTGACAGGCAGTGTGATTGACACTATTTTACACACCAGGCCTCCAAGATGGAAGGAACCAGCCTAAATAGGTGCACTGTGATACTCTGACTAAATCCCATTTCCCTCTCCACCTGAGGTACTGTCTAAAAAAACAACAACAAAAAAAAATAAGGAAAATGATGACTAATGTTTTATTTGTACTCTCTCAACTGTAAGAGGAAGAAAAAAAAACAGAAACCAAATAAATCATCACATACACAACCAAGAAGTTCAAGAGTAGGACTGGGCTGCCTTCTGGTGCAACCTGACTAGGGTTCATACATCAAAAAGACATGGCTCAGCTTTGACGTCCTCCCCAGAGTGACTTCTCTGGTTACATGTGATGACAAAATGGAGACAGTGGTTCCAGCTATGATACCTCCAGGTTCAAGTCCACTGAGAAACAGTCCTGCTTCCAGATCTTCTGAGCTCTAGTTAAAGCACAAGCCCTTCCCTGAACTCACCACTGTGGCCTTAAAACAGACAATGGCTCTGACCAATTGGGGACAATTCAGAGAGCTGGACCCAAACTATATGGGCTAGAGTAGGGCCAACTAGGTTCTTAAAGGAAATCTGGGGCACTGTTTAAACCAAGGGTGAACAGATGCTGGATGGCCTCACTGGCACACATAGAGATGTCCGCTGCAGCCATGCACGGTAGTATAATAGCTTAAATTATATTTTTTCAGGGGCTGGGAGTGTCACTCAGTGGTCGAGCAATAGAATAGCATGCACAAGACCCTGGTTTGATCTCCAGCCCTGCAAATAAATAATTTTTTTTTTCATTCACTGCTTTATTTACCAGAAAAAAATGAATAAAAACTAATTGGGCTACCCGAAATAAATCATAATAAGATATGTTAAAATGAATTAAAATATAGTGTTATTGTTTAGATATGAGGAGTCTCCTAAACTTCCTATATTAATGCAGGAAGGCTCAGAGGTAAAATGATTGGTTTGTGAGAGCTACAACCCAATCAGTCCATCCTAATTTATATGGACTGACTGGGTGGTAACTACAGGCAGGGGGTGTGGCTGGAGGAGGTGAGTCCCTGGGGCATGCCCAGGATGGGTGCATCTTCCCTGCCCCCTTCCCCTTCTCTCAGCTTCCCTGCCACCATGAGGTGGGCAGCCCTCCTCTGCCGCACTCTTCAGCCATGGTGTTCTGCCTCGCCTCTGCCCCAAAGCAACGGAGTCAGCTAATGTGGACTATACCTCTGAACCGTGAGCCCAAATAAACTTTCCATCCTCTAAGTTGTTTTTGTCTGGTATTTTAGTCACAGGGTCACAAAGCTGACTAATACACACACTGTAATCTGCCTCACTGGGAGTCAGTAGTCTTGTTGATGATTCCCTGAACTTACCCTAATTGGATAACAATTTCACTCCATTGGTATCTAAAGCCCAACCTCAGAGCCCAATACTTGGAGAGCCATTTGAGAAAAAAATAAAATAAAATTGGATCCATTCCTCACACCATACATCAGGATAAATTCCAAGTGGATGATTAATCTAAATACCTAAAGATGAAGAGATCAAGTAAGGACTTGAGAAAAACCTGGGTAGATTCCTTTGTAACCTAGGAGTAAGAAAATGTTGTTAAATTTAACTGCAATATACATAATGCTTAGTGGAAGACACCACACAGAACTTAGAAAGGCAAAAGAGATAATGGGGAAAATATTTGTGAATGTTCCAATACTGTAGAGAAGGGTCATTCTACCTACTATTGAGGAACTTCCATAAATAAAGGAAAGAACCAACAACCCTATAAAGGGAGGGTGGCTGGCAAAATAGGCAATTTACAGAAAAACAAATGAAAATCGTTCTTATGAAAAAAATGCTCAATTTTGCTTACATTAAGAGAAATACAAATTCAAACTACACTAAGATACCCTTTAGATTGTCAAAAATCCAAAAGTTTGACAGTGTACTCATTCAGCTACAGAGAAATAGGCCCTCTCATACAATGCTGAAGGAAACACAGAATGGTACAAACTTACAGAAATTTGGCAATGTTTAGCAACACTACATATGCATTTAACCTTTGATCCAGAACTTATCTAGGAATTTATCCCCACAGATTAAAAGAGACAGAAAAACATATGTACAAGAAACGATTATTTGTTTGTAGGCAGTAATGCAATATCCATGGTGAGGGACTGGTTGAATAAACTAAGCAATAGAAAACTATGTACCTAGTAAAGAAATGAAGAATGAGGTCATCTTTATAAACTACTGTGGAGTTATCTCCAGGGAATATTAAGTGGAAAAGGCAAGATAGAGAGAAGTATGAGCAGAATGCTTCCATTTATCAAAGAAACAGGAGATTAAAAATAATACAAATACTTTACATTAAGTATAAATATAATAAACTTAATATAAATAATAAATAAATATAATAAACTTAATGGAGATAGTAAAGCAGAGGGGACACCAGGATAGAACCTAATTGAACCTAACTCTTTGGCAAATTTATTAATACTTTATTTTGTAGATTTGACTTTGTAACAATAACTATCTCATATAAATAAAGACATGTGTATATTTTTGGGGTGCTTGGCCTCAGCCTCAATCATGCTAGAGGAGTGCTCTGTCTCTGAACTAAACCCTTGGCTTTATAAAATATCTTATTTTACAGAGCAAGTTATGAAAATTCAAAATAAAACAAGTAAGCCTACATTAGTATGGCATGACCATACTAATGTAGAAGAACTATTCCAAGAGGCCCTAATGTACAAAATTGACTATACATTCTAAGGACCAAAGGAAATGCAGTTAAATTTGTAAGTATTGTGAGCAATCATATCATAAGATAATACTGGTATTATCATTCTGAGACAGCTGTGTATGTAACGTGGGAGAAAGCAAATAAGGACATGGATGTTCCCCTGCTTACAACAGCATCACCTTCAGATAAACCTATCATGACTTGAAAATATCATAAGTGGAAAAGGCATTTTATAACCCCAACCTGCAGCAACACAGTGCACTGTAGAGTCCCTCGTGTTCCCCCTCACAATCGCTACAGCTGCACAGAATCTGGAGAAAGCATTGTACCATGTATCCCTGGCTTGGGAAAAAAAAACAAAATTCAAAATCTGAAGTGTGGTTTCTTCTGAATGCATATCATTCTCATATCACTGTGCAGTCCAAAAATCCTATGTAGACCTAAACTAAGTCAGGGACAGTGTATTAATTCTATTATTCCTGGTATACTTTAGAACTGAAATTCCTGGCATGCGAGAAAGGGGCAACAAACGTATTAGGATAGGAGACAGCAAGTAAAACCTCATAGTCCTGAATTTGAATTAGAAATATCAGATTCTATGGTCCATCATACAGCAATTGAGAATGATGCTCTCTGTCTTCTAAGTGGAAACTGAGGGCTCCCTCCTTCCCTGCCCACCTCCCCATCTACCCAATAAGTCCCCAAAGCTGAACCACTCTGACTCAGAAGTGCCTCTCAGCTCTGGCCCCTTCTCTCCATCCCAATTGCTACTCTTCCATTGTTCACCTGGACTTTTGACTGCCTGCCAAGTCTCCCCCACTCATCTGCTCATCCCCAAGATCATTTCCCCCACCAAATGCTACCTAAGCCACACCCCTACTGTACCAAGCAGGGTTCCACAGAGAAACAGAGGCAACATACAAAGGGGTTTGCTAAAGGGAGTCTGACACAGGGGATTTGCAGGGAGTGGGCATGGGTAAGTGAACCACCCAGGAGCGGTGAAGCACCAGGAATGAGCCACAGCTGGAAGACTTTGCCACCAATGCCTATACGGTTTGACAAGAGGCAGAGTTGGAGCCAGGGTGCTCCTCCACCCTGGAGGGGTACCTGGCAGGAGCCATGACCACAGAGGAATGCAGCTACTGCCAGAAAAGTGACAAGGCAATCAGGAGATAAACATCCCAGACTTTCTCTCCTCCAACCAGTGAACAAGGCAGCCCACTAAAGCAGTCTACAGAGAAGTTCAGAGAAGGGTAGAGAATGGATGGTTTGAGGGTGAGGGGAGCACACAGAATAGCCAGCACACCCTTGCTCTCAGAAGCAAGCTCAAGTTCTAGAGCAGCGTATACCAGGGGCTTCACTAACTAGCCATACCCTCTCTGGGACTTTATCCCCTTTAGTCACCTCCTGTCACCCCCAGCTACCCCAGACCTACATCAACCTTTCCCATCTTCCCTTCTTGCCTGGTGCTATTTGGTTTCTGTTATACTTTCCCCATTCCCCACCCCTCCCCTGCTTCTGTCAAACTCCTGTTCATCCTTCAAGGCCTCCCTCATTCAGCCCTCAGCAAGTCCCATTCTCAAAGTATCTCCCCTGCTCCCACAGCTGGCCTCACCAGAGCAGCACTGGCCTTGTTCTGGGATCATTTACTGGTCTGCCTCCATGTCAGACTGTGAGGTCCCCAAGATCTGGGATTGGCTCGACTGCATGCCCTGGTATCTGCTGCTCTAGAACTTGAGCTTGCTTCTGGGAGCAAGGGTGTTCTTTTCTTCCATCTAATTCCAGGTTCTGTCTAACATAATATGGAAGCCTTTCTCCTTGGCCTTTCTATTGCTGAACAAGTGCCAGGTGTGAGTTCAGCAAACCTGGGGGAAAGGCTTTACCCCAGGCCTCCGGCCCTAACTCCACAGCACTAGGGTTGCCTGAGGAAGGCCAGCCAGACTGTCTGCAGCAGCAGCAACCTTGCCCTGGAGAGGCCACACGGCTCTGCCTGAGCAGCTGACGTGATCACCCAGGGAGGGGGATACTGCCTCTGCCTAGTTTAAATACAGATATTTTGTCAAAACATCCTTGATGAGGCCCAGGGAAAAGAGACCCTTTCCTTGCCCCCTTGATTGATGGATTTGTTCATTTATACATTTGTATCCAATGTTCCAATACATTTATGCAGGCCTGAGGAGACAGCAGCCAATGAGCACAGGAGGCCCTGGCTTCCCGGATTTACAAGTCAAGAGGGAGATACAGACATGGAACTAGTAACCAGGGAACAGAGGAGACAAGGGAGGCCGGAGCAGCAAAGAACAAATGGAGGGAGGGGCGTAAGCCAAAAACAGAAAGACAGTCGTCACAACCAGCTCCCCTGTCACTGATCCAGCCTCAATGCCAGGAGTCAGGGGACCTCGACAGGAAGCACTAGAGTCACAGAGAGCCATTGTGTTCGTTGTCTAGGGCAGCAGTAACAAAACTCCATAGACTGGGTAGTTTAAACAGCAATCTATTGTCTCACAGTTCTAGAGAGCAGAAGGCAGAGATCAAGGTGTGGGCAGGGCTCCCTCCTGATGCTGAGAGTCTGTTCCGGGCCTCTCTGCCCTGCTGGTGCTTTGCAGGCCAGGCCATCTTTGGCGTTCTTTGGCAGGTAGATGCTCTCCTCAGCCACAGCCTCTCTCTTTGTATTCTTTCTCCTCCCGTGAGTTTTTGTGTTACAACTGTGGTATACACACACAGTAAAATATTACTCAGCATTAAAAGAATAAAATCATGGCATTTGCAGGTAAATGGATGGAGTTGGAGAATATTATACTAAGCAAAGTAAGCCAATCCCCAAAAAACAAAGGCCAAATGTTCTCTCCGATAAGTGAATATTAAACCACAATGAGGGTGGAGGATGGAAAAAATGGAGGAACTTGGAGCAAAGGGGAAGGTGGAAAGGAAAGTGGGTATGGGGGAGGAAAGATGGTGGAATGAGATGGACATCATTACCCTAGGTACATGTATGCCTGCACGTATGGTGTGACACTACATTGTGTACAACCAGAGAAATGAAAAGTTGTGCTGCAATGGTGTACAATGAATCAAAATGTATTCTGCTGTCATTTATACCTAATAAAACCAAATTAATTAATTAGTTAAAAATATGTAACAAAGAACATTATCATTTTAACCAATTTTAATTATACAATTCAGTGGCATTAAGTATATTCATGATCTCGAGAATCTTTTCATCATTCCAAACTGAAACTCTGTATCCACTAAAAATAATTCCTCAGCACCCTCCCATACCGCAGCCCCTGGTCACCACTCTTATACTCTATCTCTATGAATTTGACTATTCTAGGTGCCTAATAAGTAGACTAACATGATATTTGTCCTTTTGGTCTTTGGTTTATTTCACTCAGCATGATGCTTTCAACTTTGATCCATGTTCACTTGGTTTCTTTGTATAAGGACACCAATCATGGCATTAGAGACCCACCCCATTCCAGTATAACCTCATTTTAACTTAACCAATTCCATCTACAACAACCCTAGTTCCAATTGAATTCATAGTCTGAGGCACAGGAGTTAGGACCTCAATATATGATTTAAGGGGACACATTTCACCCTGTAGCAGGCATTCTGGTGGGCAGCTTGGGAGGAGTGCACAAGCAAGTTCTTGTTTTGTTGACCTTAGCCCTCCTGCACTCCTGGCAGGGGCCATTTCCCTGGCACATTTCCCCAGGGGTGTGGCTGACTCACCACACAGGAAGGGAAAGGCAGGAACCACTGGCAGATGAGCCAGGGACCCATCACCCCTGGCCAGACCTAACACAGCCTCCTGGAGAGCCCCCATGCCAGCCCTCCCTGCAGGCTCTGTGTGTCCTTCCTGGCTGATACACAGAGGGACACCTGCAGAAGGACACCTCCGCCCTCTCCTGAACATGCCCACTGACCCAGGAGCCCCACTGCCTGGGCTGGGAGGCTTCCTCTGCAAGTAGTGTTTCCATCTGCTCACACTGAGCACTCACTTCCTGTGTTCCACAAATAAGAATTAACATACACTATGGCTTAGGCCCTGGAGATAAAATAGCAAATAAAAAGAAGAGCCCCTGATCCATGAAGTTTACGTCCAAGTGCAAGGAGATACGCACAGAAATAACTGAAATGTATACTGCATCCAGCAATAATAGGGGAGATGAGAGGGATCAGAGCAAAAGAGGGTAGGAAAAGCCTGGGGGTGTGCTGGGATAGGTCACGTGGAAATGGAGAAGCCATCCCTGACAAGGGTACGTTGGAGCAGAAGTCTGGAAGAAACAAAGGAAATGGCCTTGTGGATCCTGGGGAAGAAGAATTCAAGCAGAGGAAAAGCAAGTGCCTGTGCTGGATGGGTGTGTAGAGTCCAGAGCAGGCATTTTGGGAAGCAGGGTGGGGTGGGGGGTGAACCATCGAATCGTAGCCCCTAAGGAGTCTGAATTTTACCCTAAGAAATTGTGAATAAAAAGAAGAATCAGGAGCTGGGAGTTAGCTCAGTGCAGAATACTTGCCCAGCACACATGAGGCCCTGGGTTAGATAGAGAAGAGAAGAGAAGAGAAGAGAAGAGAAGAGAAGAGAAGAGAAGAGAAGAGAAGAGAAGAGAAGAGAGAGAAAAGAATCAGAACAAAATGTCCATGCCTCAAGAAACTTCCAGTTCAGGATTAGAAGTAGAGTAATCCCCAGAAAGAACTCTGTAGACAGTGGATTTCATGCTAAGACACTTGGAACCGAGCTGGCCTTAAGTCCCAGCTAGCCTCAAGAGAAATGAATGAACCCCGTCTGGGGAAACACACAGATCTCTACTTAGAAACCCAAGTTTACTCTCTCAGGGTTGGTTTAAGATGCTTTGTCCCAAAGTGGGTTGCTTATTTGCTTGTTCCTCTTTGAGTTTACATTGAGAGGGCAAGTGTGGTCATCTCTGGGTTGACTGCTTTTGCCTCAGAAAGCAGACAGGGGGCTGACCCTGCCACGGAAGGCACTTCATGTGTGTACAGAGGGACTGGGGGGACAACACACCTTCCCCAGCTGGCCTCACAGCCAAGAAGTAAATAACAGCTCCTTTCCTCTATCTTCCCTTGTTCCCTTCAGCTTGATTTTTCCAGGGAAAGCTCCTCAGCTGGAGGGAGGGACAGGGAGTGGGTACAATAAATGAGGCCATACTTTCTAGAGTGTTTGTGGTGGAAACAGATGTATACAAGCCGGTCATGCAAGTTACAGAGGCAACAGGGGTAACTGGTGGGGAGAGCGATGTGGGTAGAGCCTATGTAAATGTTGTGGACAGAGAGGTTCCTGTGGCTCTAAGGATTTGAGAAAACAACTTGCAGACCTCACCAAGTTCATATAGGGAGGGCGCCATGAGATGGACCAGGGCCAAAGCTAAAAATAAGGTGGTATTTCTATATCCAGCAAGAGCATTAGAGACTATGGGGTTTTGTGTGGTGGGAATAGAAAGGCCTGAGCTGCTGCCAGGCCAGAGAAGAGAGGGCAAAGCTTGATATTGGGCAGGGAAGAGAAGAACTGACAGCAAAGCTGGTCAGAAGCAGAAGTAAGATTCCAGGCAGATGAAGCCAGCCCCACTGGAGAGCCTGGGCTGGGTCTGTGTACTGCACCCCTGGAGTTTCAGAGATGGCTCCAATAATCCTCCCCAGGAGCTGTTGAGGAACCCAAGGTGTGGCCTAGAGGAGGAGGGGAGGGATGCAGCCCAAACAGGCAGCTACAACACAGGAGCTGCCTTCCAGGGCCATCCTGGAAGGTAAGTGTTTTCCTTTCTTTTTAACAGATTATTGAAACAGAGTTCAAAAAAGACTCACATGGGCTGGGGTTGTAAGCTCAGGGGTAGAGCATTTGCCTAGCATGTGTGGGGCACTGGGTTCCATCCTCAGCGCCACGTAAAAATAAATAAAATAAAGGTATTGTGTCCATCTACAACTAAAGAAAGAATTTAAAAAAAAAAAAAAAAAAAACCTCACATAACCAGGAGCCACCCAGAAAGGAATTGGCAGAGCTGGGACAGACTCCCACATCTCTTTGTCCAGGCAACACTGGTTCCATGTGGACCCAGAGGGCAGGATGTGGACAGGGGTTCTGGTGAAGGAGGACAACTTTTCTGATAACCAGAACTCCCCACTAGCAGAAAGGCCTGCCTCAGGGTTATGGGGCAAGGTTGACCTAGTGCAAAAGTTGCCTAATGGGGACATCCGGAGGGACCCTTAAGATATCCAAGAGTCTATGCCAAAGGGAGCAGCGTGGGAACCTGCCAGGGTCCAGCTGTACCCGTGACATGACCCTGGTGTGGAAAGGAAGAAACCTCAACTTCAGAAAAAGTGACAACAGTCACAGCCAGCGCCTATTCGTAGAGCAATCACTCAGGCGACATGTCATCCTAAATACCATCCCCAAGACAACTGAAACAGAGTCCCACTGGCCACTGCCTAGGGAAACAGGGCCCTGCAGGCAAAGGGAATCCAGCATTCAAGATAAGAGAGGGGTCTGGTGCAGAAACCAAGGGCTGATTTATGGGCTGTCTCCTGAGTCTATAAGGAGTCCAAAGAGAGGTCAATAAGACTTGGGGAACTCAGAGGAAGTTTCTAGTTATAATAATTACAATCTAATTCATCATAGTGTTTACAATCACCCTTTCTTGAGCTTTTACTATGTGCCAGGCACTGTGCTAAATGTTTAGTATGCACGATGTGACTTAATCCTCAGAGCAACCCTGTGAAGCAGGTCTTTTATTAGTCCCTTTTGCAGATGAGGAGGCAGGCTCAGACGGGTAACAAATTGTCCAGAATTGCTCAACTAGTGTGTGACTGGGACTGGATTCAAGCCCAGATCTGTTAGTCTCCATATCCTGTGTATAACCATGAGGAACTAACACTGCTGCAATATCTGTAGTAATAAGGAAATATCTCCAAGATATAGTATAATTTTTTATTGTTGCTGTAACAGATTATTGCAAATTTAACAGATATTTGTTGTGTATATTATACTTTGGCAAGTCAAAAGTCTGACACATGGGTCTCACTCTAAGATCAGGTGTGGATAGGGTTTGCCTTCCTTCTGAAAGCTCTAGGGGAAAATCCATTTTCTCCTTTTCCAGTTTCTATGGGCTACCAAATATCTTGGCTGGTGGCCCTTCCTCCATTTACAAAGACAGCACTTTGTTTGCGTCATGTCTGTCTGACCCTTTGTCACATCTCCTTCCAACCACAACCAGGAAAGATTCTCCAATTTTAAGGGTCCAAGGGGTCAGATTGGGCTCACATAGATAATTCAGGACAATCTCTCCATATCAAGTTCTTATTTGGACAAGCAACCTCTAAAACTGTGAGGTAAGTAAACCTCTTCTCTTTATAAAGTTACTTTGCTCAGGTATTTCACTATGGAGACAAAAATCTTACAAATACAGTATTTGCTCATATTTGCAAAAAGTAAGGTATATAAAAACCAAATGAGATCTTGAATATGGAAATGGGAGTATCAGTTAATAGGGTTGACAGTCAGAATCTCAAATTCTAATACTACCAAGTTCCCAACATTGTCCCTTATCCAAGAGAGGAGTTGCTGAAGGAAGAATGGGAGTTGGCTAAAAACAGGAAAGTTACTGCAGATAAAGCGAATGACAGGGTCAAAGTCAGAGAGACAGGAAATGAGTCCAGTGTCTTCAGAGAACAAAATGCAATGCAAACTACGAAAGGCAATGTGGGAACTTGAATTCTAGAGCAGAACAAGAAAATTAGTGGAAAAACTTGTGCAATATGAAGTCTAGCTAAGAGGATGGTACCAATGTCAATTTCTTAGTTTTTTTCCCTATGTTTGAAAGTATTTATTATTTGGTTACAGAATTACATACACATATTACAAATCTTATAAAAATGCTATGTAAATAAAACTTGTAAAATTATATGAAAAATAAAATAAAACTTGTTCATTGTTCAAAACTTTTCATTTCTTAGTTTTGGCCAATATGCCACCTTAACATTGGGGGTGGGGGGGTGCTATACTATCTTTGTAGATTTTATGTAAACCTAAAAGGGTTCCAAAATTAAAACTTTAGTTGGGGGACAAGGGCACAGAGCAGACCAGCTGGATCAAATAAGGGGCCAGAAGTAGGGAACTCAGGTGACAGATGTTTAGAAGAAGCTAAACAAGGGACTCCTGTGTCATGAGCAAGAGTTCTGGCTTCATTGTCTCCAAGCAATGATTCATGGCAATAATTCACTAGCTCTGTGATAAAAGTTTCTTACCTTCGAGTTCATCCTAACTATAACTATATGTCAATTACGTATATCCTTCTGAACCCACACCCAAGTCCCAGCTTTTACACACACACACCTACTGACCCACTAGGAGAAGCCTGAATCCAACCCACCCCAGACAGAATTGGGGAAGACAAGGCCTTAAGGAGATTACAGTCTCTGGAGGATCAGTCAAATATCCCATGAGACACAAAGAAATTGTCAGCAAAATAGATTGAGTGACTTCACTTGCCCTTGGGTGGAATATTCTCAGGGCTAGCTCAAGCTGAGTGGTATGGAAATTGGGAGGCAGACAAAGGGCTTACTAATCCCAAAGGCCCCCTCTGGCCTGTGGCTACAGCTGCTCCAAGGTCAGCCAAAATCATGCCCTCAGATCTCTGGACATCTGCTGCCCTTCTCTCCCCTAATTGTTCCCCTACTATTTACAGTCCACTGATTGGTGTCTACCACATCATGCATCCCCAGTTAGGAGAAGAGCATCTCACGAGCAGGACCAGAGTTCAGTCTACCCCAGCACTTAGAACTTGTGCAGTAAATATGTGGTAAACATAGCATGTTGGGCAGAGATGCCCAAAAGCTGGAGAGCTTGCTCTACAAAGAGCAAAAAGTGCTCCTCGGGCCAAAACTTCAGGAATCTGAGGCTTGGGCCCATTTAACATTTTAGGTTAACCAAGTTCACTACCCCTATCCTGTGAGATTCAGATTAAAAATTAGGTTTATAAGCACCTTTCACTTTACAGAGCACTTCCATATTCAGGGACAAAGTTTTGATTCTCTTGCAACAATGACATAGGAATTCTATTAAACCTGATTTTAATTTTTTATTGGTGCATAATGATTATACATAATAGTGGGATTTGTTGTGACACATTCATACATGCACGTGACATATATTGATCAGTTTCATTCTTCCTCCCTTCCCTTGGCCTTCTTCCTTTGCCATATTAATCTTCCTTCTACTTTCAAGACAATCCTTTTTTTCTTTTTCCTCTCTAGTTTCTACATATGAGGAAAAAAAAATACAACCCTTAGCTTTCTTAGTCTGGCTTACTTTGCCTAACATGATGCTTTCCAGTCCCATCCATTTTCTTGCAAATGACAGAATTGCATTCTTCTTCATAGCTGAAGAAAACTCCATTGTGTATATATGCCACATTTTCTTTAAGCCTATTTTATAAGAGGAAATGGAGCTTGGACCTATGACTGACTTTTAATTTCAAGTCCATAATATTTTCCTATAACTTCTCTGTTCTCCTATGAGGAAACACTACACACACACACACACACACACACACACACACACACACCTTCTTTTCCTCCTCCTGAATTCAGAAGCTCATCCAGAACAGAAGTCAGCTCCCCATGGGCTGCCAATACCTACCACTGAGCACAAGGCAGGCCTGTCAGGGCACGTACACCCATCCCCATCCTAATGGTGCAGAGAGAGCACTGATCTCCCTCTCTTTGTAGCTGTGGAAAAGAAGGTTCAGAAGGGACAGACAGATGCTAGCAGAGACCAGACCAAATTCACAACCTACTATCAGCCCCCTAAGACTTAGAGTGTCAGTTTGCTGGGAAGAACTTTAAGGATGGCAAGACCCCTGGGAGGGCACCTGCAGCCCCTTCAAACCACATTTACAACCAAAGGGCAAAAATGGCAAAAAGAAGCAGGTGCAGTGTTACATTCCTGTAGTCTTAGCTATTTGGGAAGCTGAGACAAGAGGATTGCTTGAGCCCACAAAATCAGGGCCAGGCTGGACAACATAACAGTACCCAGTCTTGTGGGGGTGGGGAGCAAGTACTGTCAATAGTAATCATCCACTCAACCCATGAAGAGGTAGTTTAGCACCCAGGCTCTGAGGCCAGACCACCTGGGTTCAAACCTGGCTCTGCTGCTTCCTAGTCAGTTCATTAACTTCCTTATGACTTATTTTCTCCATTCATTAGATAGAGATGACAAGCCGTAAACCTCACAGGGGTCTGCATATTAAATAAGTTTTTATATGCACAGTTAGAATCTCATCTGGCACATAAAGTGTGCCCATCTAAGTGTTGGTCCTTGGGTTATATTTTTTTCATCAAGCATTTGGAAAGTACCTGCTATAGGTACAAGAGGGGCTGAACTAGGGAAATTTTTTTTAAAAAAATACATATGAAACTACCACCTAGGATAAAACTTGTAATGGGAGTCTAAAGGAAACAAATTGCTACAGAAGCACACTGAGAAAGAGGCATAGAGCAGACTGGCTGAGGATGTTGGGGAAGGCAGGTGCTGAGCTGGCCTCAGAAATGGGTAGGATAAGATGAGGAAGGGCCAGGAGGAGCTGGGCCTTAGGAAAGGAGGCAGGCCACACAGATGCAGATGTGGGAATTCATGTAGTATCTCCAAAGAGAGAACAGAATTATAAATAGATGTTAAGAGGAGAGAGCAAAGGGTCTTTATGCTGTCCTTAGAACATTAGATTCTCATACATTGGCTATTTATTGTGCATCTGCTGTGTCAGACACTGTTTCAAGCACACAGGGTTCATCAGAGAACAAAACAGTCAAATCTTCTCATGCTCATGGCCTTTACATTCTAGCTAGAAGAGGTAGATAAATAACAATACACATTGGAAGAAAACTCCACTTTGTGAGAAGGTGCTAAGTGCTATGGAAAATCGTTTAGAAGCAGACCTGAGTAAGGGAAGTTGGGAAGTCTTTAAGAAGGAAAAATGAGCAGAAAAGAGTCAAGCAAAGTTTCAGAAGCATGATGAAAAGGTGATGTTAACTATCTTTACATTTAACATCAGGAGAAGGGGCAAGGGTAGCTGCCACAGAATGAAGTTTGAGGAAAGACGTATCTAAAAAGTATTTTTAGAATGGTATTGCTGTCATATGAGATGTAATCCCTCATCTACCTATCCATGAAACCTTGATCAAATTCACACTATACATAGGTAGGTTCCTTGTTAAGTACGTGTGTGCTTAATGCAATAAAAAGAAGTTATAGGTGAAAATAGAGCAACCGAGTCTCCAATGAGGTATGCAGACTGGAAGGTAAAAGGCAGGGAGACAGGTTGGAAGGTAAAACAGTTGCCTGGGTCAAGGATGAATTCTGAGGTTGTGGCCCCTGGAAAGTGGCAAAAAGGGAAGATGAGAACCAATGCCAGGTGGAAGATCTGAGGTCTGACCTTGGACACTAAATCACTATTTTCTGTTTTAGGTCTGGTTCCTTATCTTTTAATAGGACGGCAACTGTAGCACTTCCTTGCATGAGAAATACTAGGAAAGAAGAATCACATTTTCTCAGCAGTGCAAGGCTAGGGGAAGGAGGAGGAAGAGCCCCAGGTGAGGTGGGGTTTGGATGCTGACTGATGGGAGGACAGGAGGCCAGAGAGAGGAAAGTCAGTTTTAGGTTTAGGAAGCCCTCAGGGATTAGGACCTCTGGTCCTGATGTTTATTTTAACTGTGTTCATTTCCTACTGCTTCTGTAACAAATTATCAAAAAATTTAGTGGCTTAAAATAATACATATTTAATTATTTTACAGTTCCAGTCAGAAACCTAAAATAAGTTAGCAGAGCTGCATTTGCTCCTCCTGGCAGCTCTAGAGAGAACTCATTTCTTCATCTGTTCCTGCTTCCAGAGGCTGTCCATGGTCCTTGGCATGTGGCCATGCATCATTCCAGCCTCTTCTTCTGTCCTCACACCTCATTCTCAAGTTCAGATCTTCCTACTTTTCTCCTATGGAACCCTTTTAATTATCCTGGACTCACCAAGAAAGTCCAAGATAAACTCGCCATTTTAAAATCCTTTCACTTAATCACATCTGCAAAGTCCCTTATATCATGTAAATAAAGTGGCACATTCCTGGGTGTCAGACACTAGGATGGGGCATATTTGAAGAGCTATTGAATGAGTATCGTGACTTGAATTTATGCAGAGGTGAGCCAAACAAAGGAAATGATATGAGAAGATGGGTGCTCAATGGAGGAGCTAAGAGAAAAGCAGAGGTCCAAGGACAAAAGCCTGAGGAACATGTTCTCTCTTGCAGTCATTCCACAAATGTATACAGAGGGCTCACTGGGCCAGCGAAGGACCAGAAGCTTGAGAGAACACAAATTCATCAAAGCAAGTATACTTTGGAGGAGCACACATACTAGAAGATGAAGACAGCCAATGAGTCACACAGGAGAGAGTCAAACAAGGTAATTCATGGAGGAAAAGACAGGAGTGATGGTGGAGGGCTTTGTGAGGTGGTAGAGAAACAAGAAGGCTCACTGGGAGAGAGAAAAAGAGATACTTGCTGGATGGAGACCGGGATCTATGAGCATGACCAGCCATGCTTGTCTCTTTAGCTAGATGAACAAAACTAAATCAGATGCTTGTACTAGATCCACTAGAACAAAAACATAATTTAAATGTCACCAAATTCAAAGACTTCCATATTGTGCCCACAACTGGTATATAACTAGACTGTTCAACCAGGAAGAAGCATTCTGAACCCCAAATATCAAATGATTAACATAGAATTTGATTTTCACAAAAGCTTGCCTGGGAACCTGTACTATTCTTCCCAGAAAAATTATATACAAAGTCAGAGAGCTCAACTCTGGATGTGTCATTCCTCTTCTCTGAGAGATGTGGGGTGTGTACACCCCGCCTTTTGGATGTACATTTGCTTTGCTGTGCTTTAGTAAATCTTTTGCTTGTGTCTTGCTTTCTACATGTCCTGAAATTCTTTTCAGGGCCATAAGTCAAGAATCCTCCCAGGTAGGGCTTGGGATGTGGCTCAAGTGGTAGCGTGCTCGCCTGGCATGCGTGCGGCCTGGGTTCAATCCTCAGCACCACATACAAATAAACATGTTGTGTCTGCCAAAAACTAAAAAAATAAATAAATATTAAAAAAGAATCCTCCCAGGCCTAGTTGAAGTCCCCACTGCCCTTTTGGAGGGACTCCTCAGACTGCCCCTCCCTCCAGTGACAGTGGCATTGGAGCTTACTAAGAGGAGCAGCAAAGAAGCTTCTAGAAGTGAAGATGAACCAAAACAGCCACTGGTATGGTTTCTGGGAGGGTCTTGGTCGTCCCTAAGACTAGGCATCCTGCCTGTTGCCTTATAAAGCTACTGACCTCAGGTAGAGGGATAAGTAGTCCCCTCCTGTGGGTGTCACTGATCACTAGACGGCCTGTTTCCTGCATGTTCAAATCTTACCACCAGGAGGAGCACAAGAGCCAAAGTGGACCCCAAGAGGTGGGGTGGTGGGGGTGTTCCATAAACAGGATGCCCCTGGGAAGGAAGTTTTCCCACTCCAGCTCCACAAAGCCTGGAAAGCCTGGCTGCCTCCTCATCTCTGACTCAAGGGCTTACCCAGATTTTCCTCTTCCACTTAAATCAAACCATATTTTTTTTTCCATCTCTCCTTCCCTGGTTGTCTGCAGCACTGCCTGCAGCACTTCGGCCCAGAGACTTAGGTACCATATAATGCCAAAATGAAGGGAGACCTCCACATCTCCCAATCCAAAAGGTTCATTGTATGGATGAGACCACTGAGGCCCAGAGTCAATCATTGATCAGTCCAAAATAAACCATGGAGTTGGAACCTAGTCTAGAACTCTAGCCTACTCACTCTAGGTCCAATGCCCTTATCACATGACAAGGACACTTGATTACGTGTCACATGACAAGGACACTTGATTACATGTGTCATATGACAAGGACACTTGATTACATGTAATGCACTGTGGGCTGCCTCTCATTGCTCCTTGAGTGTAAATAATAATAGTAACAATAAGCAACATTTCTTGAGTGTCCAGGCCTAAGTGTGTGAACTATTTTCTTTGATACTCAGTAACCCTAAGAAATTGTTTCTATTGTTAACTGAATATTTACCAAAGCCCCAACAGTGCTTAATACAAAAGGAGGAGGGGGATACAAAGAGATAAAAAAAAAAAAATTATTAGACCTGTTCCAAGAAAGGTGGACTCTGACCAGAGCAGCATAATGGGACATTGTTTTCTTCCCCGACCTGACCCCCACCCCGCCCAGTGCTCGATGCACTGTGGTACTGCAGTAGAACCATCCTCAATGGACACTGGATTCAGCTGAGTAACCCAAGTAAAGCATTACTGATGTTCCTCTGTTGGCTTTTCTCGGCATTAGGCTGAGTTAGGCTCTGCATTTCCTTCCTCATTCTCCATCCTCCCACCAGCTCACCCACAGTTAGTAGTTTCCCCAGAGGAGCCAGCTGCCTGTGGTTTCTTGCTTCTGTGCCTTTGCACATACAGTTCCCAGTGCCTGGAATTCCCTCTCCACCTGTCTAACTTCCCTAAACCTCCCTGCCTTCAAAAGTCAGCTACTGTGGTGTGCCCTGAGGGAAACCTCAGGCTGATTTGAGGATGTGCCCTGCACTCTTGCTGGATCCTAGGTTCCATCTCTCTTTTCCATGGGCTTGAACCTGCCTATCTATTAAGAAGTCTCTCTATTCTATGCTAACTATCCCTCAATAGTTTCATCTCATTACCCTTAGCATTTGCCACTACACATGACATATGGAAAGCTCTCAAGAAGTGTTGTTAGTGCCAGTGATGTGGTGCACACCTGTAATTCCAGCTACTCAGAAAGCTGAGACAGAAGGATTACAAGTTTGAGGCCAGGCTCCAAAACTTAGCAAGACCCTGTTACAAAATAAAAATAAAAGGGACTGAAGTTGTAGCTAGTGGTACATCAGGCCTGGGTTCAATCCCCAGTACCAAAAAAAAAAAAAAAAAAAAAAGTAAGAAAGAAAAAGAAAAGAAATGCAGGACGAACAAGTGAATGAAACCCTCCACAATCTGACTTCTGCTGCTCTGATTTCTTCCCTCCTGCTTCCACCCTGTCAGATTTTTCCATCCCATTTCCCCACCATCCTTCAACTCTCACTCTCTTTCACCTGAACTATTCAACACCCTCCTAACAGATCTCTACCCAATTCTCAGTTCATCTTTCATCTCCCTGTGCCCCCTCACATTACCCAACTGCACCTCTGCAAACACAACATCTCAATTTTCTGTCCAACTCTGAACCAAGGACTGGAGATACAAACAATGGTCCTTATCCTCATATAGCTCACTGCCTAGTCTCCTGTCCTATCCACATCCTGTTTGAATCTTTCAGTGGCCCCTTAACATCCCAATGCAAAGTCTGGAATCAGACTCTTCTCTGGGGCTCTTCCTCACCTCCCCAACACCTATTCCAACCAACTGTGAGCTCCAGCCCCAGCCTTTACCCTGGATTCTCCCTGATGGCAAATTTCTGTGAGATAGTTGAGTCATCCCAACTAGGTCAGGGTCCCCTCCTCTGGATGCCTGAGATCCCAAGTCTATCTGCACAATCCCAAATATCACACTCATTCCCTTTTCTGTCTATCTGTCTCTCTCCTGCACCAGACAAGCTCCTACAGAACAGAAATAGGATTTAGTCCATTTTTTTACAGCTCCTCCTCCTAATGAAATACCCTAATGAAATACATAAAGTAGATTTGGAAACATGTTTTTGAATGAATGAATCAATCAATGAGACAGTAAGTACCTCAGTGGTAGATCTCTTCTTTTGGGAGGCCCTGAGTTCCATCTGCAGCATTAAAAAAAAAAAAAAATCAATGAGACATGTCTAATGATAATAAATAGAGCAAAGCAAGAACTATGATATGCTAACTGTGGCTGTTTCTGCTGAGCAACATTTTGAGTTATGGTCTTTTTGCTTCTTGGTATTTTCTGATGTTTCTCTAAAGAGCATGCTTCACTTTTGTAATAATAAAGAACACTAAAGGAAACTTCATTTTGAAAAACAAGCAAAGGAATTAAGATGAATCTCCTCACCCAATCATGAGAATCAGGAAAGAAGTAAAGAAAGAGTCATAGGATTTTTACAAGTGAAAGGGGCAGGGCCAGTTAGCCAGCCAGGGGCATACAACACCTGCAGCACTAGCCAGGTGAAGCAGAGTAGGGGTGGGGCACCAGGTGTAGCACAAAGTCTCACGAATATCCTGTACTAGGACATGAATGAGATGGGAAATTTTTGACTTAGGACACTGAATGTAGGGAGCTACAGAAAGTTTTTGAGCAGAGGAGAAACGCTCAGAGCGAGGGTGGGGTGGAGGAGTAGAGAGCAGAAGTTCGGCCATATTACTATTCGGTGATCGGTATTTGATAATGACTTCTAAAAGCCTCCAATGTCTTCCTACCTGGACTGCGGGCTTCTAATTCCTCCTACTCCACAGGATGAGGCAAATAAGAATACGTTCAATGAGTAAAGGTCTGCAAGGAGATGCCCAAACGAGAAATCAAGCCAGGCAGTTTCCCTTCAGATCAAGGTCAAAGCAGGAACCGCATTCTTGCAGCCCGCCCTAGTAAGGGTCCTTTATCCTGGATGACCCGGGAAGGATCTACCAATGAAGGACTTGGGCCAAGAGCCCAGAATCGACTATGAGAACCGGAAGGGCGAGGCCTCCATATAACTCCATGATAAAAGTGGCGGGGAGCGGGGGAGATGGCGTCCTGGAAAGACCCCAGAACGGTTGTAAGGTATGGGGCAGGAAGGAGGCAGACGGAGGGAAGGAGAGTCTGGACAACTCCGTGGGCCGGGCACCGCGGCGGGTGGGAGAGTTTGCTCCGCACTCCGGGGCGGCTGAGGCCGGCCTCCCTGGAACCTGGGCCCGGCAGCCGCGGGGCGTGGGCGGGGCAGGTGGGGCCGGGAGGCGGGGTCGATGGGGGCGGAATTCCACGGCACATGCGCACCACGGCGGGCCGCGCGCCGTAAGGAGTGGCACTTTTTAAAAGTGCAGCCCGAGGCCAGCCCGCAGCTTCGCGCACCTCTGTCCAGCGCCGGATCCCTCCCGTCCCCACTGCGGCGCACGCCCCGGTCCCAAACCAATCCTACCCAGGCCAATCCATCCTGCACCATGCCGGTGAAAGGAGGTACCAAGTGCATCAAATACCTGCTCTTCGGATTTAACTTCATCTTCTGGGTGAGTGAGCGCGACTGTCGTGCCCTCCTCTCTGGGGCCACCTGTTCCCCGGCCCCTGACACAGTCCGCGGCCGGAGGTGCCTGGTAGCTGGGAGTTCCAGTAGCTGGCACTGCCCGCGCCGGGCAGACTGGGCGAGAAGAGAAAGGGCACAGCGGCTGCCAGCTGACTCTCCGGCCGGGGCCAGACCCGGGCGGGACTCCTGGGCATGTTCGTGGGGGGCTCGTCGGAACTAATGGGCTGGAGAAGCTGGGGGTCCTGGTTGGCTGGGGTGCGCAGACCAACCTAGACCCCCTCCCTCATCGAGGGTTTGGGGTGGGGTTTGTGTCTGTTACCACCCCGGACCCCTCGGGGTGCAAAAGGGGGAGGCGGCAGAGAAAACGGAGCACTCTCAAATGGGAACTCAACTCCCTGGGAGAGGAAGACTGGCGGGCAGCGTAGTTAGTGACCGATTGGGTTCCACTAGTGTCGGGGGTCTGGAGGAAGGGCGGTTGCGGGCGTTCTAAAGGACTCGGCGGCGCAGGGAGGGCTCAGCAAAGAGCTGTTCTTACTTCTACCCTGGAGAGGGGCGATGTCGTGATCCCCCTCCATCCTCGAGGAGGGACTTCACGGGACCCCAAGTTCTCCCAGACTTTGACTCTGAGCTGAGGTGAGAATGTCTGAGCTCTCCAAGTTACCTGAAAGACTAGCTTGTCTTGATTCTTTTTAAGAGCGATAACTATCTTCACTGGTGGAAACTCTGGGAGAGTTGGGAAAGGAAAGGAGGGGGAGATGCCTATTGGCCCCTCTTGTGGGACGAGCCTTGCGTTTCTGCATTTCCGGGAGAGATCAGGTGCCCTCAACGGCCCGCCCAGAAGGGCCTGGGCCTCGCGCCCCTACCCCCACCAGCCCACCCAAGGGCAAGGCGGAGCCACAGAGAATGGGCGTTTACCTGGAGAGGAGGCTCAGTGCCTGCTCCACTCTGCAAATTAGCCTCTCCACAAATGTGAAGCCTGAAAGAGGTGACAGACAAGGAAAGTGTCCACTCCCAATCTTTGCTTGGGGAGTTGAGGGACCAACGAGGATTGTAATCAGGAATCACCAGGACTCTGTGTCTTGGTTCTGAGGGTCACATCTCCTGAACACATCATGGACAGTGTTTGCCCCTCTGCAAGCAGTAAAGGTTTTGTCAAAGTAACCCCTGTGCCACCCACAAGAGAGATGGCTGTTGGTGTTAACAAGTCTGGTGGAGACTTGTTAACAGCAACAACAAAATGTGCTATTCCCCTCAACCAGCCACTGGGGTCCCTAGGATCCTCAGAGCAAATCTAGGATTAATCCTATTCCTGGGGTGAAGTGGGGGCAGTTCTGCATCCTGCAGAAACTCACCTGCTGTTTCTGGCATCCACACACGCTCTAGTGCCCTGTGCCTTGTTCAACCTTTGACCTGCTTCAGGGAGACCCTGCCTATAGTGGGCACCCCCTCCAGCCCTAGCAGCCACCCCACTGCCAGGTTTGTTTTCCTCCACTGACCCAACTCCAGGCACCACAAAAGAATGTCTGAGAGCCCAGCCCCACCCCACCCTTGCTCTTTGGGGATTTTTCCTCTTTTCCCTAGTACAGTCTCTCCCCTGCTGGTCTGTCCGTCATCTCCAGCTGTCTGCTAGACTGCATCAAGGATTGGGACTGGGGGCACGGACTTCCACAGTGTGCCTGCGTACCCCCATCTGCCCTGTGGCATATGCAGGAGGCTGAGGGGAGGCGCCTGTGGCCACCCCATGTCAACCCAGTCTGTTGCCTGCTGGCCTGCAATCTGTCGATACTGTCTCCAGCCTGCCACCCGACTTGTATTTAGAGCTCCCCTGTCTGGACTAAGTGCTGTTGGTTAGCTGTGCCATTCGAAACAGATATGTCTCACTCCGGAAGTGTGTGGTTTTAGGGTTGGGGAATGACTTTACAGGTTGTGCACTCAAGTCCGCTTGTTGACAGTGAGGAAGCAGAGTACGGGAGAGGGGGTGATTTGCCCAGGATCACAGAGACTAAGCCAGTACTTCACACTCCAGGCCCCCTGTTTTCCTTCTGTCCTCTTCTGTTACTATCACAGGTAGGGAGGTGAGCAGTTAGCTATATTTTCCTCAGTTATATTGTTCAGATGTCCTACACTGGGGTCCTATAGAGACTAAGCCTTCATCCTCCAGGAGATGATGGAATACAGTCTCCAGAGCCACCCCACCACCACCACCACCACCACCACCACCACCACCACACACACACACACACACACACACACACACACACACAAAGTTCCCTGATAGAGCCAGAATCGGAAGCATTATCCCCATTTTAGTGATTGATGATCGGCAGTCTGGTCTCTGTGAAAGGTGAAGTGACTTATCCAAGGTCATGTGGCAGGATAGTTTCAGACTTATGTTACCTTACCCAGATGTGTTACACCAGATTCTGAGAATGGAAGAAGAGTGGGATAAATATCCCCAAAATATTTTTTAAGACTAGCTATGATCTCTAGGAAATGCTGGGGTTATTATGATGTCACCATTTGTTTCCCTCTTCAGACCAGCATTTATCAACTTGGTATTTGGAACCCAAAGTGGGCCTTGAAAATCAGGAGGTGGGATGCTGAGGGCCACCAACACCTCATGTGCTAAGGACACTGAAAGGGGATGAGTGACAGGGATCCAGAGAGAAACCAGCCTCAGTTTCTCTCTGGCAGTAGGGAGGGGCATGCCTCTTCCTTGCCCCACTGGGATTCTTCTAGATTGCTCACCCCACGATAGCTGAGCCTGCACAGCCTGCCCTCCCACAGTTGGGTATCTGATGCCCACAGTCAAACCAGCAGTCTGTTTTCCAAAAATCCCCAGAGCCAAATTCCGTCGGTTTGTATCTGTATTTCCTTCAGACCACCCTGCCTACCTTTCTACTCCCCCACCCAAATAAAAAGGCTGGGAGGGAAAACATCTTACTATGTTAGAGTGACAAACAGCACAAGTATTTCAAGCTGTGAAGTGGGTGTCCAGGCTTAAGCCAAGCCAGGAATGCGTCTTTCTCATTCTTTCGCCCAAAATCCTAGCCTGCAAAAAATTAAGGGCTTTCTGTCCTCTTCATGGTCAGAGAAGAGGAAAAGCTTGGAGCAGAGGAGGTGATGGGTTGGCTACACTGGAGAGCAGACTCTACCACCACTATTTTCTGTCCATTTGCCCAGACCTCAGTTTCCTGATCAGTAAAACCAATGCATTGGAGCAAATGGTCCCAAAAGGTCCCTCAAGCCAGCCTATGAAACCAACCTCACCACACCACCTACAGAAATAGGATTTTCCCACATGACCCAAAATAGGAGTCAGGATGTAAAAACACATGGCAGATAGTGAGGCTTCTCAGAATTTGGCTTCTCTTAACCTGTATCTTGGAGGAACCTTGTTCTTGCATCTGTATTCCTGGTACTAGGTCTTTACTTATCCTAGGTGGGGTCTCTCTGTTCTGGGTGTTCTGTTTTCATTGCCCATATACCTGAGCCATTTGTGATCATTCCGTCTAATAGTCAAAGTTCCAGCTTTGGATTCAGTGTCCCCATCACCGAGAGGATCACAGCGAGGGTTTAAGGCATGTGTGTAATGCACTTAGCACAGTCAATGCCAGGTCAGCCCCGGACCCCAGCAACTATTGTTAGAAAGTGGAAACAGGTTTGAAGCTGTGGGGAGGGTGGGAGCAATTCCCTGAGAAGTGTGGAAGTTTAAACCACAGATGGAGCCAGGAGCACACTCCCAGTCCACACAGCCTCCCTTCTTTTCCACCTCCTCCTGCATCAGTGCCAACCTCTTTCCCCGCAGGGAAACACTGACTCCATTTCATGTGTTGGTACTTGTCTGACTGCGGTGGGAGGGGGCATTTCTGAAAATAAAACTGCATGGCAGAGAAACCAAAGGCATCAGGAGGTGAGGTTCTGGGCAGGGCATGGATTTGGGTGGGGGGGGGCGGGGGGGGCAAAGGCCCCTCCCCCGCTTCCCTCACTTGTCACCTCCTCCAGAAGCTGTTTGACTTGGATGTTGGACTGAGCTGGTGGCTGGGCTGTTGCATAAAATGGCTTCCCAGGTCTGGCGCCCAGACCGTCTGAGCTGGAGGTGAAGCTCTGTGTTTGTGCTGGAGCTGGCAGGTTTGGGGAGAGGTGAGCTGAGGCCAGCTGCTGACTTCTCCCCTGCCCACATCTTTATGCTTTCTCCCCCACCATCACTGTTGGCAACCCCAGCGATGGTTGCCAACAACAGAGATTCAACTCCTGATCTTTGGGTGATGGGAGGAGCATTCCTGTATACACCGCTCACGCTTACTCTCTGCACACACACTCTCACCCACACGATCTACCTCTGGTTTCATGGTGGCTGACAGCACCAACCCAGACCTGTGTTCAAAGGAAGCAGCCGCTGGTTGAGACCTGAATTTGGAAGGACATTGATAAGGGCTGATAAGCAGCCCTATCTGTGGGCCCTGCTCTCCAGAGCCCTTACTCCCGTAAATGAGTCTTTTATGGCTTCTGGTGTCACAAATTGGCATTCTCACACCTTCCTTTGGGAGGAGTGTTGGATGTGAACCTTCCCTCTTGCACACAGAGCTGTGTCCTGGGTTTGTTCTGTTTATTTTCTTGTTCAGTTCAATTTTACAAGGAGGTGTGGCTTCTGCAGTTGGTTGCAGTTTGCAACTTAATAACACCTTGAATTTCCAAAAGCACCTTTTCTTCTGTAGGACACAAATTTTAACAGGGTTTTGCCTGGACACTCTGATGGCAAGGTAGGGGCCTGAGGTCCCCAGGTTTCCACAGGTCTATTGCCACCATATCCTAGGTGGACCTGTGTGAAGTCAGGGAAAGAAGGGCAGAGACGTTTAAAGAAGCTAGTGTTTACTATGTTCTGTTTACTATGTTCCCTCTCCCAAGTGGGGTCAGTAAAATTTTATTTGAACCTGCTGCAGGTTTTTTCAATCATAAACATTGCAGGAATGAGCTTTACCTGTTATGTACAGGAGAGGAACAGATTCATTGTTTCAGGATTTGCAAATCTCAAACCCAAGCCCTGGAGTACCAGGAGAAATTCCTTGCAACTGAAGAAATTGAGGAGATAGAAAGGACAAATCTTAATATACTTTGTAATTTATATTTTGGAGTTCTGACTGCAGATCTCTTGCCTGTTTTATCCCATGGAAAAAGTCAGGCTGGTCCAGGGACATTTTCATTTTCCATCAAATGATGGCATGCAGCTGTGGAAAGCAACATCCTGTCCCCAGATGAGATAATTTTATAATAATTACATCCATCCGGTAATTTTCTCCCCCCTGACACCACCAAAAAAAAAAAAAATACTAAGTTGTGGATAGTTTTTAAGTATTTTATGTTGTCATCCTAGACGAGGAGATCTTAATCTTTCCAGGGAATCCCATGAAATCAATGGGATCTGCCTCCAGAAAATGTTCTGCCTGATTCCCCACTTCTCACCCCCGTGGGGCAAGGGGTGTTTGCCGTTTTTGTTGTTGTTGTTGTTGTTTTGTTTGTTTGTTCTTTTTTCTTTCCCATGGACCTGAGGACCTAAGGATTTTATTTCAAAGTAATATAAATGCTTCATATTAGTTTTTCTCCCTTGATTTCTCCTGCTCTGTTCTGAATTCCATGTTTCTGCCCTAAGAAGCAGCTTGCCTTACCAACTCCCTAGGGGCTGCATGGGAGAAGAATAGGGAGTTTTGCAAAAGATATTCAAAACCCTAAGTTCCCATGATGATCAAGTACAGCCCAAACTAAAGAGCCAGCCTCCCCACCCATTCTCACTGAGTCTAAGCTTAATCATTGCCCAAGGAGTGGCTTTGACTCTCGCTTCATTTAATGAGTGTTCTGTATAGCAAGTCCACAGGAAGAATTCAGCTTTATGAGCTTTCAGCCAGGTTTTGCTTCTTTGGTTAGGTATTCCCATAGCTTGAGTGATTTGCCTCTGTTCTGGAAGAGCAGAGCTCTCACTTTCTCTTCTCCTCCTTCCCACCAAATGGAGCTTGGAAGGACCATCCTGGCCCATCCTGACTCTGAGGATTTGAGGAAGGAGAAAATGTCTCATGGGGGATCTTTTAGGGAATTGACAAGGAGTCTGGTTAAGTGACAGGGAAAGCCAAAACAGTCTGACTTGGAGAGGGCTCCAAGTTAATTTGATTCCAAAGAAAGTCCCTAGGCAAAGAGGCTTGGGGACTGTTGACTTAGAGAAAAATTAGAAACCTCAGTAATAAGTCCTCCTTGCTTCATCCTCTTGTTGAACACCATGCAGGGGACAGGAGCAGGAATAGGGCTGGCTCTGCCTGTTAGGGAAGTAACTGACCCCTCACAGCTTACCCAATGCATATCCAGGGTTCCAGGGAACGCCTCTCAGACCTGGGCAGCCCAGTGGCCACAACTCCTGTCAAGCTCCTGCTTTACATGGGACATTTCCGCATCAGGACACAGTCCTTGCCTAACTCTCAGTCTGAACTGCATGTAAATGTCCAAGTATAAAAGCAACACAATTCCCATGTGGATCTTAGGATCTTTGACTTGGGAGTTTAAAATACCTTAAAGTAACTTGAATTTATTCATTTCAGAATGAATTTCTGTAACATTCTAGTGTTCCTTTCTTTTCAACCTACTTTGCACCTATAGTATGATAAATGATAATATGAATTTATTAAAACTATAAAATACATAAAGTTCAGCAAAATCAGACTTAGGGACTCAGTATTGCTTTTACAGTCAAAAGAAGTTAGGGGTCTGAATCCAAGTCACCTCGTCCCACACAGCAATGGCAGTGTGCCAATTTGCACACATGCCCCAACTTCAGTAGGTGTTCTCAGGGTGGGGAACCTTGAACACTTCCCTCTGTGGCCCACTCCTAGAGAGGAATGTCCACCCCAGGGACGCACAGGCCTTGCCCACCAAGGCAGCTTCTCCTGCTCTCCTACTGCCAAGTGAATGCCTTCTTCCTTGTGGTGTGGGGTTGTTGATTTAAATCTATCACTCCCATGCTGGATGTTTTAAAGCTTCCTTTCTATAAACCTGGGACAATCCTTCCATACTCTCTCCCCTCTACTCCAATCAAAGTGCAGCCCTGGCTTCCTAAGACAGCCTGGTTAAATCTCCCTTTAGAGACCCAGAAAACCCATTGCATACAGAAATTAAGTTCTTGTAAAGTGCTTGGGAGGGACACTTAGTCCCTTTGTAGGACCCCATGATGTGTTTCAAGGGCTGGTGTCCAGAACTGTCACAGAAACCTATAGAGTGAGGCCACCTTGTGCCCTTTGCTGGCTGGATGGTGCTGTGCAGGAAGGGCAGAGACTCTGGGTCCCACTTTGGGGCTATTCCTATAAGGGATGAAAGGACAATGGGCAGTGGATGGACTGCGGTCCCATCTGTGGACATAGTAGCCAATAGGCAGCTTCAGGCAGCAAAACCAAAGCCGGGAAGAGAAGAAAATGTGCCAAGTTGCTTCAGAGGATCTGCTTCCCAGAGCACTGCTTGTGTTTAGTGGATCCAGGGTGTGGACCAAGCGCTCAGGCCAGAGGCCAGTGAGAGGAAGCAGCAGCTCCTTCTTAGGCTCTGTTCATCCAACAGCTCTTCCCTGAGAGAGGCCAGGCTCAGGCTACCTCTCGAGACATGCACGTTGCAGGTGTCTTTCTTCCCTTGCACCTGGGCTCTCTTAGGGCCTGTAGAGATAGAAGGTGTCACTTTTGAAAGGGGATCAGATGGGGTTAGGATGGAGGAAGGGAAAAAGGAAAAAATTCTGGCTCAGAAATAAAAGAAAGAGATCAAAAAGACCAACAGTTCCCGGACTGGGGGTGTAGTCAGAGGCCCTGGGTTCCATCCCCAGCACTAGAGGGGGGAAAAAAAAGAAGAGAAAAAAGTTACACAGGTTAACAAAACAATTGAGAATTTGGGCTTTGCAGTCAGTTCTGAGTTCAAGTTCAGCTCTATTATTTATTTGTCATGTCATCTCAGGCATGCAACTTAACTTCTGTGCCCCAGTGTTCTGATCTTGAAAAAAAGAACAAGGCCAAGTGCACCTGCCATCCCGCAACTCAGGAGACTGAGGCAGGGGGATTACAAGGCCAGTCTCAGCAATTTAGCAAGCCCCTAAGCAACTTATCAAAAATTAAAAAGAGGATAGTGACTGGGAGTGTAGCTCAGTGGTAAAGTATCCCTGGGTTCAATCACTGGTACCAAAGAAAGAAGATGATGGGCTGGGGATGTGGCTCAGCGGTAGCGCGCTCGCCTGGCATGCGTGCGGCCCGGGTTCGATCCTCAGCACCACATACCAACAAAGATGTTGTGTCCGCCGAGAACTAAAAAAAAATAAATGTTAAAAAAAAAATTCTCTCTCTCTCTCTCTCTCTCTCTCTCTCTCTCTCTCTCTCTCTCTCTCTCTCCTCTCTCACTCTCTCTTAAAAAAAAAAAAAAAAAAAAAAAAAAGAAAGAAGATGATATTACTGACGAACTGGGCCTGTTGTGAAAATTAAATAGTGTAGGTGAGGTGCTTAGGGTGGGGTACTTGCTGTCTAAAAGTTAAAAGACCTAAAACGTAGGTGGGAACCATAGCAAAGGGACAGGGCAGGTGATAGGTGAGGTAGGAGTTTGGGAACCTGGGCCCTTGTTCCCATTGCTGGCCTGGGGCTCTGATGTCCGTGATGGGGGAGGATAGTGTTCACCTGAGCAGTGCTATGAGTACCTTTGGCAACACTGCCAGTCCATGTACCACTTGGCAGTGCCTGAAAGCTGTAAAACAGAGAGTGAACGAGAGAGGGACATCTCTGACCTCTGGGGCCGTGCAGGCACCTACTAACGAGTTCTTGCAGATGGAGCAGGAACTGGCTGGTCCACGTGGTAAAGAGTGTGAGCAAGAGTGTGTATGTATGATCTCTAGGCATCTTAGTGAGGCATACACAATGAAAAACAAATGTGTGGTATTCTGGAATTTAAAGCAAAACATCCCCAAAACAGTCCCCCACATCAGATGATTTTGGTTAAGATCAGAATGCCTGCTTTCAGCAGAAAAGGGATTTATTTATGGGCTGGCCAGTGTGTGCTATGCATCTGGCAAGCCGTCAGTGGAAACTTGAAATGAGATTTCTTGTTTGGAAAAAGGCTACCTTGGGCCTCGTGCATGCTGGGCAAGATGCTACCACTGAACTACACCCCCTGCCCAAGGGCTCTGGTTTTTAAATGATGCTGACTTCATCCATGGAAGGGAGGATTTCTCAACCCTTGAACTTGTCCAGACCAGGTAGCTGCTTCATTTCCATAAAGGTACGCTGAGAAAAAGCTTAAGTGGCCCTAAATCTCCTGCCACACCCTACCCTAGAGAGGGGACCAAGCTACCTCCCTTCTACCAAGAATGGGACAGGCATTTGAGTGACTGATCGCTGCATGACCCATGCTGTGCATGTGACAGAAGGAGAGCTCTGAGTCACTCTGTATTTGCTCTGTGACCATAGGCAAGTCATAACATCTCTGAGCCTATTTTCTCATTTGTAACTAGGATGATCCTGACCATATCTCAGGATCTAGAACAAACCACTAAGAATCAAAAGGGACAGCAGGACCTCACAGTAAGATTCTAGTCTCCAGGTACTCCTTCTCTCCTGGAAAACCTGTCAACCTTTGCGTTTCTGTTACAGAGAACATCCCCAGTAAGGAAATGCCTTGCATCAGCCTGAGGCCAGGCTTGGGATATGCAAACAAAATTGTCCAAAAGGGCCAGGAAGAGAGATGGTGGCATCCACTGGTGGTAGCTTGGGCCTCGTGCATGCTAGGCAAGATGCTACCACTGAACTACACCCCTTGCCCAAGGGCTCTGGTGTTTAAATGATAGCTATCTTGGGCCCCTTTGCCCCTCCACCCAGGAACTCCCCAAGGATGCTGGAATCCCCAGAAAGGGAAACCCCAAGGTCAGCAAATAGGCCAGGCATTAGCTTAGGGCACCAGCTTCACAGGTAAGCCCAGGGAATCAGGGGAAATACTCCTTCTTTAACTTCATTATATTTGTTTTATAATTTGTTTTAATGTTGAATTATATGGGTAATGAGGTAGGTATCATAATCTCAGAATTTGAGATACAAAATATTCCCAAGAGACAAAAGTCTGGCTTCCCCGGGACCTGGCTTCTTATGGATGATTGGGGACTTTTGTTGTGTCTTCCTTCCATCCCTGATACCTTAAAAGAGCAACATGAAGTGACAAGGGGCCATTTATGACCTGGAGTAATTATTAGGAGCAGGGAGTAGGTGAGATGGCTTATGAGACATAGAGATTCCTATGGGGAGGCTGCAAATTACCAATCCCCTTAAGCATCATTTCCTTATCTGCATCATGAAAGCAATAATATAGCCCACATCTCAGGTTGTTAAGAGGAATGGAGAGTGGGATGTTTAATGCAAAGCTATCATCCTGGGCCTGGCTCGTAGCATAAGTTCAGGGCTGGCTTCTGCCACTGTTGCAGGCATTAGCATTACCCGGCTCCTCCTTCAGTGGTGTTCATCTTGTCCTAAAGGTTCCCACTCCCTACAGCTCCCTATTTCAGCTCTGTGGAACCACATCAAAGCCAAGGCCTTATGTCCTGTCTTCCTTTCAGAACAGGAAGTGGAGGTTTTAGCTTTCTACCTCTCTATAGAATACCCAGTTCTAGAGTTGGGAGAGAGCCCACTTTTGTACTTTGCTGGAAATGCCCCATAAGGAAACCCCATTGGCAGAGGCTCACCTGGTGGAACTTCACTTGAAATTTCATTCGTAGTAAAAACTGAAAGAAATAAGCTTTCTTCACATCCAAACCTCTAAGAAGGGTATCCTTAGCACCACTCCTACAGTTCATTCCTCATGACTTCCAGAAGGGGATTGATTCCTCTTTTCTAGAACTTTCTTGACCACCTAGGACACCCAGGAACCAGGTCATAGAGAAGAACAGAACCAAAGCCACCATTACTACCCTATGGACACTAGTAATAGAAAATGAGCCTAAGGTAGAAGTGGCCCAGAGACAGCCATGCGTTCTCTCAGGGGACCATCTCTTCTAGCCTCAAGAGAGGAGGAGAAAAACAATCGCAAGTGGTAAGCCCCTCCCCTCTCACCTAGGCTGAGTTATCAAGCCAGGGCAAGTGGAGGAATCCTTATCACCAAGATAAGGTTTAAGTCAGAGCATTTTGCCAAAGTCAACGTATCCAGGCCCCCTTCTGTCCTGGGGGGTCCCCCTTACCACTTGGGCAATGAGGAAGCACAGTGCGGGAGAAAGTGTGGATGTGAGTCATCTACGAGGACCTGGTTGCGTTTGAACCCTGACTGTTTTTGTTATGTATGGGGGTTTGTCTTTTGTTTTGTTTTTTGAGTGAGTTGCTTAACATCTGTGATTCTGAATCAGTTATAATATAAGGGAGATGAGAGGATGAGGCAGTGAGATATTTATATAACCATCTTTTATAATGTGTGCCACACGTGGGTCCTCACAGACCATAACTATTGCTATTATTATCAAATCACTCTTGTGCCTATTATTTACCAGCCTCTGGAGGAGTTGCTTATGGACAGGAAAACCTGCCTGTGGAGCGGAGACAGCACTAGCTAGATAACCTGCAGCTGGACCACTGGCTTCTGTGTGATTTTTGTATTTTTAAAAATGATCTTTCACCAGGAATGGTGGTGCATGCCTATAATCCAGGAGGCTGAAGCAGGAGGATCCCAAGTTTGAGGCCAGCCTAACGGGCTGAGGATATAGTTTAAGGGTAAATCTCTAGTTAAAAAAAAAAAACTTTCCAGAGTTTGGAGTTACAAGAGGTCAGAGTCCACTCTCATTCATAATAGAGCCTGGACTAGGAAATAAGGGAAGTTTTTACCAAACTTTAGCACTGTCTGATGCAGAAGCTGTGGGAGCCTCTTACACACCCCTGAGTCATCAGGACTTTTGTAGGAGAAAGGTTCCAGGACAGACCTGGGTGGAAAATGTGCATTTGGTTCTCAAATGCACGTTCCAACTTGAACTGTTTACTCTGGCTTCCTGGCTCTGAGATTTCAGTATGGAGCTGCCCAGCCAGCATCTCTCCATTTTAACCTCTCCCTTCCTTCCCACTAGTTCACCCCATAGTCTCTCCCTTCGCTGCAACCATAGGGCATCTCAAACGTGGCCCCCAGGCAAACTCTGTGGCTTTCCAAGGTCAGGGAGATGGAGTCCTCCTCTCCAGGTTTCAGCATAGAGTGGGAGGTCCAGCTCTGCTTCCTTGTCAGGCTGAAGCTGTGACCTCTCCTTACACAAACAAGGAAACCTGAGCTCAGGAAGATCCTACCTCTCTTCTAGGACTTCATACTTCTCAAAGGGAATACATAGAAAGCTATTCTCTGGGTTCTGAAGCCCCAGAGAGAGCTTTTTCCTGTCTGACCTGCTTGTTCAGTATGTAAATGAAGGCCTGAATTAGTGATGCCACATCTGAGCATGCGTCAAAGTCAAATAGCATGTCTGACAGGTTCTAGGGGCCAAGCTTCTTAAGAATCAATCACTAGCTTAGATAGGGGTTTCCTGAATTCCCTTTGAAGATAGATATTCTAAGTGCCACCTCGAGACACCAGCTTGGTGAAAGCTCAGAGTGCAGAAGTTTTCTGGAGTGGACCGGGGATATAGCTCAGTACTCAGTACGCATGAGGCCCTGGATTCCATTCCCAGCACTCCAAAAAAAAAAAAAAGAAGAAGAAGAAGAAGAAGCTTTCTAGAGAGAGGACATGGTCCTCAGGTTGGCCTGCCCACCAGTTCCTGGGATGGTCATGCCCCCAAAGGGGACTTCTGTTCTCTAGGGCTGTGATCTCTGGAGCTTTTCAATTCCCCTCTAATAAAACTGAAGTCGGTCGTGTGCCCTGTGGATGGATACCTTTAAATTTTGCCATGAGCTGATAGTTTGCTTGTGTTCCCTAAGGAGAAAGCAAGCCATACCATTTCTTCTACTGATTGAAATGAAGTTTGGTTTTGTTGCCGCTGTTTTAACGGCATGGTGATGCAGGAGAACTCCAAGACCTGCCCAAGAGTGTCCACCCTTCGGAGGCTAGCAACTCTAGCTGCATTTAAAGCTGGGGAGGAGGATAAGGAGAGGATTATAGGAGACTTCAGCACTGGGATCCTGTTTGTTCTTGCTGGCTCTGCCAGGCCCAGCCTCCTGACTAGTGACTCTGCCCATCCCAGGCTTGGCATTCCATGGTGAGCCAAAGTTACTATGGAGCTGGGTGAGGCCCAGAGCCCGCAGGTCTGGGTGGCCGGACTAGTTTTTAAATGTTGAATCTTGGTGGGCACCGAAGGCCTTATCTCCACCTCTGTGACTTTCTTAAAGCGTAACTGATATTTTGAAGTCCAGAAAAGGCTGGTGGGGATACCTACAGCCGTAGGTTTGGTCTGTTACTGACTTCCTGGCTGTTGCAGAAAACTATGCCTGTGGTCACTCAAGTTCAGGATGTTCAAAACAAAAGCAAAATCCAGGGCTGATAAGCATCTTACTGAAGGAGGGCATTCAAGAGAACAAGCTTTCCTAGGCATGGTGGCACACACCTATAGCCCCCGAACTTCAGGAGACTAAAGCAAGAGGATTGTGTGTTCCAGGCCAGCTTGAGTAACTAAGCAAGACCCTGTCTCAAAATCAAAATGAAAAGGGATTGTGGTATAACTCAATGCACCCCTGGGTTCAATCCCTGATAGTGCAAGATAGATAAGAAGGAGCGACTGGGGAGGTTTCCTTTCTTGCCTAACCCAGTGAAATCCTGTCCCTCTCTGTTCCCTCCCTCTGTGGCAACTCCCTTCTGCAGAGTTCTGTCTGAGGTCCCAGGAAATATGGAAGCCAAGCAGTTTTCTAACCTTCCCTCCTCACTTGGCTTTGGCATTCCCACCTAGTCATCTGATCATGGTGGACTTATGGGAGGTGGTACACGAGTGTGAAGAAGGTAAACTTACCCATCTTCCTTCACCACTCAACACTCACACAGACTCTCATAAAAAACAGAAAACACAACCCCAGCGTCCTAAGTTATCCCGCCTCTGCCCAGCCACTGTCTTAAATCGTAGGAGGACACACACCAGGCATCCATAGAATGCCTGTGAATTGTCTTTCTCAAGGTTTGTTCCTATTAACATTGTCATTATCGGGGTTTTTTCCCTACAGAATCTGACTGGCTATACCACTTCACAGTTTTCAAAGTATGTTACACACCTGGGGACCTGGGATTGAACCCAAGAGCGCTTAACAACTTTTTATTTTTTTATTTTGAGACAGGTCTCACCAAGTTGCATAGAGCCTCACTAAGTTGCTGAGGCTGGCTTTAAACCTGCAATCCTCCTGCCTCCGCCTCCATGATTTTTTTTTTTTTAATTCTCTGGAACTGGATACATTTCCTTTAACTCTCAGTGTATGTTTCAGGGTAAGATTTCTGTACTTGTCCCTGAGGCAAGATTTGCAGTGACTCACCGAAATGCTGATCTTAGCTAGGTGCCTTGTCAGCCAGGTGTACTTTCGGTGGTGAGTGAATATGGAAAGAGAAGACGACCGAGAAACTCTATAGTGGGCCTCAGTTTAGGGCAATGCAAAAGGTTTTCATGTCTCTGAAGCTGCCAATAAACCCCTCATGACCAGGTCACCTGTGTGTTCATCTAAAATTAGAGAATCTAACTAGATATCTGGGAGAAGCGGAGATGCTGATGGAGTTTCAGATACAGAGCAAAGACATGGACTTTAAAGGAACATCATTTTTCAAAAAGACTTAATAAAGATTTGCCCTTAAATCTCAATTGCAACCTATGTCACATGCAGAGAGAGAAATGCTTGTCATTCACCAGATACTTCCTATGTATCCCTTATGGGTCTTTCTCAGCATTTTCTCTGGGTAAATAATTATTTCTGGGTCTTGTTGTAAGATATTAGAAAATGGATCCAATGAAGAACTGGGTGGAAAGAAGGCTTGTCCAAAGGACAAGTGAATTTTAGAGGTCCTCTGTCACTGGAGGAATCATACATTTATAGGATAATTATTTTCTATTGATTATTTGGTCCAAAGTGTAGATGGGGCAGGGTAAACAAAAAGAACTGGGAAGTCACCCTGACCTCCAGAGTTTGGACTCGCTCTGGTGAGATGGGAGACTAAAGATCAGACAGGAGGGGCAGAGCCTGAGGATGTAGAGGTGGGGGTGTTTCCAGGGATGGTCACCTGGGAGGAGACTGGGAGACCTTGGGGGAAGAGCAGGCCTAGGTGGCCAGGGAAGCCTTTCAGGAGGGAAGGACTTGTGTGAGCCGAGGTGGGAATGCCAGAGGCTGATTCAGGAAACTTTGAGCTTGCATTTGAGAAGCAGAGGAGGCAGGTTCAGTGGTATTTGCTGCTGGGGACAGATTGGGAGAGTGGAGCTGTGAGTCATTAGAGGAATTAGCAAAGACTTGGCAGTTAAGGGATAGGGCAGAGCCATGAGGTTGAGGAAAGAGAGTTTTTGATTCTTGTGTTTGTTGTGTTGATTCTTAGGATCAAGAAAGCTGCCCATGTGCTATTGGCAGAGACAGAATTGCAGAGGCAGGAAAGAAGTGAATTAATGGGGCAGGTTCTTGAAGGAGACAGGAAGTTTTGAGGGAGAGAGAAATGGGGGGGGGGTTGCCCAGCTGATGCTGCTTTTTTAGACATGTATCTTTAGAATAGTGTTAGACCTACAGAAAAGTTGCAGATAGTGCAAAGAGCTCTCAGGCTCCTTTTAATTTCCCTTGTTGTAACATGGTAACATCTTACATTACCAGGTTACATTTGTCACAACCAAGAGGCCAGCATTGGTTACATGACTGTTAACTAAGCTCCAGACATATTGAGATATCACAGGTATTTCCACTAATGTCCTTTATCAGTTCCAGTGTCCCACCCAAGATACCACATGACTGTCTCCTTAGACTCATCCAGTCTGTGACAGCTTGTCTCTTCTTGTGTTTCATGGCCTTGACATTTTTGTTTGTTCATTTTTTTTTTTTTCCTCCTTTGGTACTGGTGATTGAACCCAGAGGCACTCTACCTCTGGGCTCTATTCCTAGTCCTTGTATTTTGAGACACAGTCTCCCCATGTTGCTGAGACTGGCCTTGAACTTGTGATTTTTCCCACCTCAGCCTCTCAAGTCACTGAAATTACAGGCATGCACCACTGCACCCGGCAGACCTTAACAGTTTTGAGAAATACTGGCCAAAGTATTTTGTAAAGTGTCCTCAATTAGTTTTGTCTCGTGGCTCATCTTCTAAGAAACAAAGTTGGCAGAAGTGAAGAAACAAAGAAATTTCCAATGAAATCATGGGGGAAAACACTATCCTTTTTCTCTTTACACTGTCAAATGGAACCATTTGGGGCCAGATGGCAGAGGAGCTTTTCCCAGCAAAACCAGACTGTTTCCATTTGGCTTTTGTTGGAAACAAAAAAAGGTAACCAGGCAGACTGTAGGCAGGGCCTCAGGCTGGGAGTGATGACTGTGGACTCTCTTCCTCCATCCCACCAGCTGGTGATCAGGCACATTGCTGTCCTCTTTCTAGGCCCCACCAGAATCTGCATCAACACTGCTCAGATCCTGTGATAACCCACAAAAGAGGCAACAACCATGGCCAACGTGACTGCCACGTGTCCGTTTATTAACCTGAGAACAAACCATCAACTTGCCTCCCAGGCCCCTATACAGGCATCCCTCAGTGTCCACAGGAGATTGGTTCCAGGACCTTTCCCTTTCCCACCCCTACCCCTTCCCCAAAATCCGAGGATGCCCAAGTCCTTTCCATAAGATGACATAGTATTTGCATATAACTTATAATGTAAATACTGTATAAATAGTTATCACAGTATTTTGTTTAGGCAATAAGGACAAAGCCAGAAGTCTGTAGGTGTTCAAAACAGATACAACCATCACAGATTTAAGTCCATTTTCCATCTGAGGTTGGTTGAACCCACACAAGCAGCACCCGCTGACGATGTTCTTTTTATGGGGTCCCTTAATAATTGGCTTGGTGCCCTTTTTAAAGGTCAAAGCTGACTGATCGTTGCTGCTTGTCCCTTTTCGTTATTTCTCCTATTATTGAAGTAGCTGGGGGTGAGAACTGGCTTGTGGGGAGGGGAGTCCCCTTCCATGCCCTGCCAAAAAGCGAGTTCTCCTTGGCGATGCTTTCGGGCCCCTGAGCGCAGCCTTAACAACCATGGATTAGTCAGGTTTCACGGCCCTGCCACCCCAGCCCATTGTGACCCAACCAACTGGAGCAGTCTCTGGAATAGTATGACAGAAAATGGGGCAGCTAATGGTTTCCACCGTATCACCTCAGGCCTATTAGCTCAGAAATTTAATCAAAAAGGCAACAGCTCAGTCCTCTGTGATTTTTGTGAACCACATATTCCCAGTCCTGCCCCTGGCCCTCCCTTCCTTTCCTCTTGAACCTCCCTCCCCTCTGACGGTGCTTTTAGGTAGAAGAGGTAGAGATCTATTATTGGTTTTTCCATTTCTCTTGCGCCACCTGCTTTTCCTTCCTCATTGTCCCATGCCCGCAGCGTGACGTTAGGTTTGGGGAAGAGTCCAAATACACGGAACTCCCAGCTTCTGCACCTGGCCTTGTCCTTGGCCAAGGTTAGACCTGAAATGCTTTCTTTTCCTTCTGGTTCCAGTTCTCCAACCCTGTGCCCTTCTTAGTGTCTCTGCATGTAGAACCAGATAAACAGCTGCACTTTCTTGGCTTCTATAAAGTAAAAGGGGCCTTCCCACCGCAGGTTATACTTGTGCACCCCATTGATATCAGCCTGGGGCCACTTCCCAAGAGACCCAGCTGCTGCCCTTGGGAAGCTTCTATGCGGAGGGCAGCTTTATGCCATCCTCTGCTGCTTCGTCCCTGAGCATGGAATTCTTTTCATTCTTTTCCTATTTTGGAATTTTCCTCACTGATAAGGGATAGGTGAGTAATTTCACTCAACAATGGGGTAAGGTGACTTGGGAATAATTCCTTGGTGCGCACAAGCCGAGGGAAGAAAGGTCAGGAGCACTGCTGGCCCCAGGTCCAGGCATTCTCACAACAGGACTGCTGAGGACAAAGGCCAGAGGAGGACCTGTGCCACCAGGGCCTGCCCATCCACAGAGCCCAGACCCACCATGTGCTTGCTCATCTGGTACCCTGTGTATGGGGGTTGGGCCACACTTGCTAGCTCAGGTGCCCCCAGCTGGGCCCCACCTCCTAGTGCTCTGGCTGCCAGAGAGAGGAGAATATCCAGCCTGAGTCCAGAAAGGTTGAGACTCCTCCTCCATCATGAAGAGATCTTCTGCTGTCTTTGGATTAGATTGGGAGACATTTTCATGACTTAATAATAAAAAGGAAAATCTGACCTGCGTCCTTAAACCCAGAACCCTCAGGTTCTTTTAACTCTAGAACTTTTACCCCCTTCAAACCTGGCACCCATGAGTTTTTCTCTTCCACAGCGTCCAGCTGCAGGGCACTTGGTTTTGTGTCGTTCTTACTGATGCTTGGCATTGCCTTACTTAAGGTGGGGACTGAGAGGTGTGGGAAGATGCTGACTGGCCACAGACTGGAGGTGCCATGTCGATTGACCTTCGTGCTGAGAAGATTGTGTTGTTCACCAAAGCCCATTCCGTGTCTCATCCTTCAGACGGACTCATTCTAATATAATCTCCTGTATTCTTTAGACATACTTAAAAGGCCAGGGAGAGCCACACCTTTCCATTCCTGTTTTATTGATGGGAAACCTAAAGCAATAGAACTTAAACTGAGAATTAACAGACCTGCATTGTAGGAACTCGGTGATGAGGCCAAATCAGCGTCTGCCACAGCGGGTGCAGGCAAGGTTGTGACCACTGCAGGCTGGGGTCCTGAGTGGTCCTTTCCACTGCCACCATCTCTACTTTCCCCCCAGCATATCCAGACTCACTGCCATTGCATGGAGAAAAGGAGAGGGGGGGAAGAGGACAGACAACCAAGGTCCCTGGAGAGCAGGGCTCTGACTTAAATGTGCCTCCATTTAGGTGGGCTGACTAACCAAACCTGGTCCCACTCCCAAGTTCAGCTGGCCGCGTATCATTCCCCGGGAAGCCCTGGTACGAGCAGTGAGGGAGCTCAGCTGCCACTGGGAGCAGGGGTTTGACAGGAGGCCACCTCCATAGCATCTGCTTCAACAGTGCCAGGCCAAGATCTGGACTCATGAGTTAAGGACTGATGTGGATAAGCAAGAGCAAACTCTGGATATGTCATTTGCTAAGTAATGTGGTCTCCCTGGGCATTTGTGTGTGCATATCTATGTAACCAACACCCAAGTAAAAAATGAGATTATTACACTTTGCACACAGTGAAGCACACCTCCCAATTTCTCAGGCGTCTAAGGCAGAAGGATCTTTTGAGCCCAGGAGTTAGAGACCAACCTAGGCAACATTGTAGAGTGAATGAAAATATTGCCAGCCTTCTAGACACCCACCTACCCACCCACCATGTGCTCATCCCTGAGCATAAATCCCTCCCTCTACTAGGGAACACCACTTTCTTTATGATCATTGCTTTCTTATTTTTCCTTTATCATTTTTATGTGCAATAATTACAGTATAATTTTAACTATGGAATCATATTGTATGAATTCTTGTGGCTCTTGCTTTTGTTCATTGTGAGATTCACTCATTGAAGTGCATGTAGCTGTAGCTATTAGTCTTCAGAGCTATATAGTATTTTATTGCCTATAAAGTACCCAGGCTGTTTTGCTAGTAGGTAATGGCTTATTCTCAGCTTGCTGATATTTTTGGCACATGGATTGATCACACACACCCCATGACTTCTACTACCAGGTGCACGTGAGGGCCAGAGACCAAAGGTGGTCCCAAGTCTTTTGCAAGTCCCCATGCTCTCTCCCAATTAAGTCTTATTAGGCTTCATCATTTTCTTAATTCAGAGACCTTTGTCCTTCAGCATTTGGGGACTGTTTTCCCTGGCAGCCAGGATTATCACCATTTTCATTATCTTGCAGCTTGCTGGAATTGCAGTCCTTGCCATTGGACTATGGCTCCGATTCGACTCTCAGACCAAGAGCATCTTCGAGCAAGAAGCTAATCATTCCAGCTTCTACACAGGTGAGGAGGGAAAACTGTGGTGCTTCTTCCAACTTTGGAGACTCCCTATGGATCCAGGAACTTGGACCTGGGAAAGACTCAGGCCAAATGAGCCAGCCCTGTCCCTTTCAAGTTGTACAGTGTTTTTGTGTGGAGAGTTGTGCCCATGAATTTGCATCTAACTGATGTGGTTTCTTTTCATGCTGGCTGAGTTTGGCATTTTGACCATTCTCTGATGTGCAGTTGGCTTTGGCAAAGTTGCTACCGCTCTTGAGGGTTTGTAAACCTCCATTCACATCCCTGATAACTCTCTTCTAATTACATGTCTTCTTAGACTTCATCATTTTCCTAACTCAGAAACCTTTGTCCTTTTTATGCAGTACCAGGAGAGGATGGGTGGCCCTTCTCCCCACTATTTGGATAGGGACTCAGACCCAGAGGAAGACAGATTCCTAGGTAATATTAAGGGAGGCTTGGGGGTGTATCTTGGTGGTAGAGCATGTACCTAGCTTGGGTTTGATCCCCAGAACCATTTAATAAACAATAGGAAAGACTCTACTCAGGTCCTTTGGACCCTGGTGCTTGGGTAAATGCCATGGTGTTTGATTTAATTTTGTTGTCATTTTCTAAATTGCTTTTCCTTTAGGAGAAGGGTGTGTGATCCTTTCTACACACAAGCTCCTTGGCATTTTTTCTAGTATCCTTCTCTCTCTCCCTTGTTGCGGGTCCTCTAAAGAGAAAGGAGACAAAGCCTGTCAAGTGAAACTTCCCAGTTTCTAAGTAAACTCAGACTCTGTGGTTCTACTTCATGTGGAGTTTGGGGTGGGAACCATCTTATTTTCTAACAAAAGACGCTTCCTATTTTTAGGATGATGCTGTCATGTCATGTCATCAGGCTCAAAGTGTAAGTTTGGTCACTTCCTTCCCACCCACCAAAGTTATTTTTGCAAAAGACGGAGAAAGCAGACCGATGAGGGTTATCTCCCAGGCTCTAGGAACAAGATGGCCATGGCTGGCCAGTCACACTGACCTTCCCTTGCCCGTCTCCCCAAGACCTGGCTGAAACCAGTTAGGCAGGAAAGGGGTCTTTAGAAACAGCGCATTTGCTTGCCTAGCCCCAGCTCTGTGAATAGTTTTCCTGCTTTTCATTGTTGTTAGCTGGGGGTTTTTTTGGGTGTGGTTCCCATTGTCAGAAAGAACTAAGTCGAAGAAAAGCCCAATGTATTTTTTTTTTTTAACTATACACACAGTTTTTAGGGAGCAGGTTTCCATAGTGCCCTGACTTGTTTTAGCAACAGAGCATTTTTGTGAGTCTGAGGCAGGCTTGGAATGCCACCCTGTAGAGCAGGAGGGGGTGGGGACCAGAGGGGACACTTGCACAGAGGAGCAGGGAGTGTGGTACTAAGGGGACATCCTTCACACTCCTTGCCATGGCACACGAGGGAGCCCTGAGCAGGAACATACAGCACCTCAGGGCGTTTTCCTAAGCAAAAGCCCCACAGGTTTCCCATGTGTGTCCCAGAAAAGGTTCTCGCATTGTCCTGGCTGTTCCCAACCACCCCGGATTTCCTTTTGATGACTCAGAACTCTTAGGCTAATTCCACATGTTTTTAGATGTGGGAGGAGGGTATTGGCATTTTTGAGCCCCTTCCTAGTGTGTCATTCACAATCCTACACCTACTATTAAACGGTGACCCAGGTGCATCCCCATAACTCTGCGAGGAGCAGGGAATGGGTCCCACCTCACAGATGAAGAGGCTCGAATAGCTATCTAAGCTCATGGTTTTCAAAAGGCAGGAGTGAAGCTCAAACCTGGGTTGCTTCTTGGATTCTCTGTATAGGTTGTGGGGGAACTCCCCATGCAGTAATTAAAAAAAAAAAAAATCTGCACTGACTGAACGCTTCCCTTTGATGGGGATGAATGAGGTTCTCTTGGTTCTTTGACATCACACAAATTGTGATCAGGGGAGAAGCACCCACATTCCAGTGGTCCTAGCCAGTGGGACACAGGTGGGAAAGTCACACCAGATGTGATGACCACACTCTCCTGACGCCTTGCTTGACAGGAGCCAGGCTGGCCTCCAAAAGCTCCAAAGGTTCAGATCCTGCGGGTCACTACAGGAGTCCTTGGTGGCCAGTGGGCCTACCTGAAGTGACCAGGAAGGTTATTTAAAGACATAATTCCAGAGGCACAGCACTCCCTACCTGAGGTCTAGGAGCTGCTGTTGCATTAGCTCTGCTTGCCTGCAAAACAGGTCTATGAATCTTGAAGAAGATTCTGCTTCTAGACTCCCAAGAACCAGGGCAAGCGACACTAGAATATCATCAAGCTCAGCCTCTGGCTGGGTCCTACCTTTGTGTCTGTCACTGAATACTTGGGGAAACTGAATAATTGTTATCCATGGGCAAAGGGCCAAGGAGGCTGCTTCTCTGTGTCCCCTTCCCCACTGGGCTGAGACCAGCCTTGTGTGTGAACTCATAGCCTCCCTCCCAGCAGATGAGCTAAGAGTGCCAGCTACACCCTGGCTGCTGTCCTGACATCATGGGGTGACTGTCCCTTGCACTGTGGCATAACTGTCTGCAGGGCCACCCACAGTTTCACCATGTAGCTGACTCTTAAGAAAACCCTAATGACCCAGGGTGTCTTTCCTTTCAGAGGGGCACAGTTTACAATGTAGAGAAAGAGTGCGTAACCAGGCAAAGAAGCCAGGGGGTGGGGGGGGGGGACACTTTCCAACGATCAGAACAGGTCATAGTAAGTCCAGAACAGCTGACAACCTTATATGGGCCTTCTCTCCAATTCAGGCCCTGGGAGATTCAGCCCGTCAGCAGTATCCATAATCCCAGGCTGCAAACATGTTGGGGAACTTCATTTTTTTGGTCTCAGGCCAGCGGCTCTTCTTAACTCCTTGGTGTCCTTCCAGAACCGTGGCCACTGAATGAGGGAATCCAGGGGGGCTCCATCTAGAGGCCATGAAGGTCCACCCCTCTTTGGGACCATCCCCTGCTTAGGGGTAGGTGCCTGATGGTTTGGGGAACATGCAGCACTTCATTTGGTTGCTCTGTGCCTCGTTTTCCCTACCTGAAACTGGCCCAGCTTGCACACAGGTGCCTCACTAACAGAGTTACCGTCCTCAACAAATTGAATTCCACTGTGCTGCATGTTCATGAAAACAGCCATTCGTAAGAGGGAGAGGAATCAAGAGCCTTGAAGGACAGAGTTAGGGTGTCTATGAACCCCCAATTGAGTTATTTAGAGATAATAACTGTTTTAAGCCAGTGGAGTCCAAAGGCTCTGGTGGAGTTGTGTTCTGTCCACAAACAGAAGTGAGAAACGCTGTTTGCCAGGTAGATTAAGGCCATGTAGGAGACTGATGTGTGCTCTTCTAGCCTGAGCTGAACTGAGAGCCCTGAGACAGGGGGAAAGAATGCCCTGTTTCTTATGTAAAGGACACCTTGGCACTCATGCCATTGCCACACCAGTCTCTTTTTTTTTTTTTTTTTTTTTTTTTTGTCTAGGCCTATAATGTCAGCCTGAAAAAAAAGCAAAACAAACAACCCTTAAGCAATTTAACATGGTAATGCTCAAGAAAGCCCTGTGACGAACAACTTTTTCCATGAGTCAGACAGAAAGCTAACATTCACTGCTTTATAAAGGGGAACACTTTGTCATTTCTCATTACCAGCCTCTGCTAACAAGCTTGGGTTCAGACTGTAAGTAGCTTTCTGAAAGGGAAGCACTGGACAGACAGTCCCTTTAAGAAGCACGCCAAGCCCTGCCGCGTGGTTCCATGTCTGCTTGGGAGGGTGAACTTCCCTGCTTACAGATGGGCCACGCTGGAGCCTGAGGGCCGCTGGTTTTCACCCCCACCCAAAAGGGGCTAATGCAAGGACCTCTGGATCTTCAGCTGTCCAAGAAAGATTTAAAGCCAACCAAGATCCTTTATTTTCAAATCTCCCTCTGCAGAGCTGTGGAATAAATATTTAATATTAACCCAGAGACCCATTAAGAGAACGTTCTCTCTGCATGGGAAATGCTCTTCCCTTTCATAATTTACTTCCTGTTGACCCAACTGTCCCAGCTTCTGCCAGGGTCACCAGACTTCTGCGCTGGGATACGGACTTAGAGAGAAAACACGGCTATGTATTCTTTCCTACTTGGCTGTGTTTTATGTGCTTGTAAATCCTTTTGATCTCTTAATACCGCCCCCCCCCCTTTATTCATCCCCTGCTCTGGAGCTCAAAGGAGTGACCTCATCCTTCGCTGTCTTGCCCCAGTGAGATGAGAAGAAACTGGGGCCATCCTGCTGCCTCACTCCCGGTGCCCCCATACTAGGACCAAGAGCAGAGGGAGGCTACCCTCCTCCCCAGTGCCCTGTGTCTGAGCTGCACAGCCTTCCCAAGGCCAGTCTGTGGCCCAACTGCATTTGACTGCCTAGGAGGATGACTGGAAGACAAGCTGCATCTGTCCCTTTGCCCAGTCTGGGCCAGGCGTGCACGGGAACAATACCTGTATTCATACAACATGGGGTTTGCCAGTAACCCCACGTGACTTGACATCACGACAGATGTGGGGAAGAAGGGAAAGGCACAAACGCTCCCTGTGTGCATTCTGCTCGGTGCTGCCCGTAAGCCTCAGCTGCAGGCAGATTGCATGCTCTGTTGCCTGCAAAGCCTCTGCCCTGCGCAGGCTGCAGATGTGGGACAGTGAAGTCACTGTGTCACCTGCCGAGAGTTCTCATCGCATATCCTGCTGTGTATTGTGGGAAAACATTACATCTCTCTACTTTTCAGCACCTACTTGAAGGAAGTCTCTCTGGTCTCAGTTAAAGAATAACAGGGAAAGAGCAGCGAGTATAAAGAGTCCATCACTGTGGTTATTAATAATTGTTACCCAACACTTGTATTATTGAGATTAATAGCAGCTAGTATTTATTGTGCCTCCGCATATCCTCACAATAGTCCTTGAAGTACAATGCTGAGGATTGAACCCACAGCCTTGCCCATGCCAAGCGCCCATTCTACCTCTGAGCTACACCCATTCTACCTCTGAGCTACTTCCCCAGGATCACAGAGCCAGCCTTCAAACCCAGGCATTCTAGATTTCAGTAAATAGGTGCTCCCAACATTGCCAGAAGCCCTCCCAAGCTGGGAGAGAATAGGCTCTGTGACTTCTCTGACTTCTCTACTGGTTTTTCTATGGGGCTTCTAGGGGAGGAGGGTGGGAGTTTGTGCACAGGGGTCATCCCTCCAGGACAACTGTGGCTTCTCAAATATTACCGTAGGACGGGCCCACTGGGCATCATTGCACGCTGTGGAATGAATGCGGCCAGGGCTGCTCCACTGTATTCCCCTATCCCAGGAATTTGCATTGTTCAGGGCATAGGCAAGAGTAGAGACCTCTGCACTGTCTCGGCTCTTCTCCATTGAAATTGCACTGAAATTGAAAATTTAGTAATGGTGTCACTCACCTCCCCCTTAACAGGAAGAGTCCTCTTCACTCTTAACCTAGAGCAACTGCATTGCAACTGTAAGATCTCTTCAGTATGCTAAATCTTTTGAAATTTTTAGCAACCAACCTGTTTAATTAGGGAAGGAAATTAGGGTCCAGAGAGGAAAAAAAAAATGTCTTAACTGCTGCAGTTAACAGCAGCAGTGTTGGAACTAAAACAAGGGTCTTCTAACACCCACATATGTGTCCTTTGCATCAGAGCAAGGCATTTTTATGGTTGACAGCATCTGCCCTTGAGTGTCTCTAACGACACATGCCCAATGGCCTCCCAGAGCAGTAATGTCTGGTTATGCACAGCTCTTCCTGCTGGGAGCTTGCCCTGCCAGCGTCCTGTGGGGGACTCACCCAAGTCCCAGGAGGTTAGCCCAAGCGTAGAGGGTCTGTGTCAACTAGTTTGAGAGGACTCATCTCTCTGGGAACACTGGCAGACCCAACCAGGTTGTGTCCTGAGTAGAAAGCAAGGTTCCCGTGGGTAGTCTTGTGCTATATTGGAGCTAATAGACCCTTCCAAAGGGTAAGGTATGAGTGTAGGTGTCATAAGAGGATCCGGAAGAGTGATGGATGGGAGGAAAGAGGAGCAGAGGTAAAGAAGGCTGTGTGTCAAGGAAGGGGAACTTCTCTCCCTGATGTGGGAGCAGAAAGATTGAGAGGAGGCATGGAGTCACACAGTGTAGAAAAGGAGTTGTGGGAGCTATCTGGACCTCCCAGCTAACATCTGTGTCCTCCCCTCAGGAGTCTACATTCTGATTGGAGCTGGGGCCCTCATGATGCTGGTGGGCTTCCTGGGCTGCTGTGGGGCTGTGCAAGAGTCCCAGTGCATGTTGGGCTTGGTGAGTCTCCTTTCTGTGCTCCCTAGGGCCACCCTCACTCCTAGCCCTTTTCCCTCCCCCAAAGCTCAGCAGGCTACAATCCACTGAACAGGTGGAATGGGGTGGGGAAAAAAGGATACCCAAACAGCATGAGCTATCCTGGGCCTCCCCGTGTTCCTTCCCTGGGCCCTCCCCAGCCACCTGGCCATGCTGCCATCTTGTCTGTGGACCCGGGCCCTCCCTGCTGGTAGGCATTGCTCCCCTGCCCTTCTGGATCCCATTTTATCACTTCTCGTAGGCAGCTAAATGCCAGGACTTTGTATTTCCCTTTCTTGAGGACCACGTTTGCTTTTTTTCCCTAAATCCACAGGTACTTTTGCTTTTTCTTGTTGTTCCTAAATCTGATAGTCTTCCCCAAAATCCACAGAGTTTATTCACTGCCTCTGTTTCCCCAAAGCTTTGTGGGTTTTATGAGTGAGCAGTAGTATTTTATTGTTCACTAACTCCTAACTAACACCCTATAAATACCAATTTGGGGGCGGGCTATGCCCACGCTTTCCTCTGGGAAGGGTGCCTTTTCCTGCCAGAGGTCTCACAGCTCTTCCTGTCTGGAAAATCCTTCCCTGCCCCTTCTAAGCCATTCATTTTTGCCGCCAGATGCCTGTACCCCAGACAGTTGTCATTCTAACTCATTCTAAAACACCCTTAGATTTTTCTGGCTTGTTGTTGTCTGGGATTGTTTTCACCTGGTTGTCCCCCTTTGCCTTCTAGTTCTTTGGCTTCCTCTTGGTGATATTTGCCATTGAAATAGCTGCAGCCATCTGGGGCTATTCACACAAGGATGAGGTAGGTGTTTCCCGAAAGATCTCTTGGGTCTGACAATGGTGTGGATTTGAGAATTGGTAGCTGGGGGAGATGAGAAGGGAAGAAGGGTCAGCCTGGGAAACTTAAAAAGATCCTGTCTCAAAATAAAATAAAAAGGCCTAGGGATTTAGGTCAGTGTAGAACACCACTGGGATCAATCCCCAGTACTACAAGGAAAAAAAAAAATATGGCTTTCTATGGGTTGGATACCTTGCTCCTTTCTCTAATCTATAAACGTGTTCAGGTGTCACCATGAGCCAAGTGCTATACCAAACACTGTGCAAGGTTCACAGATGCCCAAACTGTGGTCCCCACTTGCAGGAACTTTGCCATCTATTATGGGAGAAAGATATGTTTGGCAAGCTTTGCAGAGTGATTTATATCCAGAAGTCCCTTGGGATTTTGGAAAGGTGGAGTGAGAAAGAGGAATCTCTACTGGCTTCAAGAAGAAGGGTACACTGACCTAAATTTTGAATGAGAGAGAGGATTTCAGAAGAAACGTGGATAGAGACAGGACTTCAGGCAAAAAAGGGGTTTAGGCGAAGCTAAACTTGGGCTTCCTGAGGGAGCACTGAAGAGTTTGGGGCCAGGCTAGGCCACATCAACACAGTTTTTAGGAAGGGCCAACTTGTCTTGTTCAGCAGGGAAGGGAAAGGAAGAGACATTGGAGGCAGGAACCTATTTTATTGTTTTTGTTTTTAAAAAGAACTACCCAAGCAATAAAAGGTGCAGTCCTAGAAATAGAAAAGGATAATTATGAAAGATGCTGGAAGTTAGTCTGTCAGTTGAGTGCAAGTGAGGGGACAGAAGTGCATTAAGTAGGGATGCACCCAGGTGCAACAGCATGATGCTAAAACACACCTTCATATTCGCTCCGATGCTAACAGCTTAACATGACTCTCCCATTTAATCCTCAAAATAACCTATGAGATGTAAAGATTGTTATCAACTTCTGCACTACATGTGCAGAAATGGGCGTACAGAAAGGTAGTCATTTTCCAAAAGTCACAACTATGTGAAAAGAAAGGAAAGCCTGAGGAAACAGCCAAGTTGGGAGTTGGATTTTTTTTTCCCCCCTTTTTAAAAATTTGTTAGCGGGAGGAGATTCCATTTAGTTAAGAGGTAGACTGGAAGGAACCAAGTGGAGCTAAAGGGACTGAAAATCTGTGCAAAAGAAAAGGAAAATGACAGGAGTGAGTTCCTAGGAGAGGTAGAGGAGGTAAACGGTGCCACAGAAGCCCTGAGAGAAGCGGTGCTAGTGGCTTCTGTCTACTTGGTGACATTTTTCCAAGCATGGGAGTTTGTTGGCTAAAGATTGAAGAGTGTGAACAAGAAACATGTGCTTGAGAAGAAGTTCGTGAAAAAGCCACCTCCACCACTTTAGGTGTCTGTCCATTTCAGGTGATTAAGGAACTCCAGGACTTTTACAAGGACACCTACAACAAGCTCAAGACCAAGGACGAGCCCCAGCGGGAAACGCTGAAAGCCATCCACTACGCGGTAGGTAGAGTGCAGACCTGCCGCCTTCTCCTGCCCGTCTTCAGAGGGTGCCTGCCTGCAGCGTGCTTGGTGTGCCAGCCAGCACTCCTCTCCCTCTTATCACCTTTTTGATCATGTCCCTTATCACCGTTCCCGCTTTCTCTCTGCAGTTGAACTGCTGTGGTGTCGTTGGAGGTGTGGAGCAATTTATCATGGACATCTGCCCCCAAAAGGACATTATCGAAACTATCCAAATTAAGGTAAAGTTAGAAGCAAGCCTCAGGTGTCCCTGCCCTGTCACTCTGGGCAAGTCCTTCAAGGGTAGAAGTGGCCATCTTCTTTAGGAGGATGGGCATCCAAGTGCTTCATAAGAAGAGGGACTCTAAAGGAAAGGGACAGGGAAGGAAAAGGCAAAGACGGGGGGGGGGGGGGGGGAGGGCGCATGAAATACACGTATATGGAAATATGTCACAGTGAAATCCATCATTTGTATAATTAACAGGTGTCTATAATTATAATAAAAAGAAAAGCAAACATGAATAAAATAAAAATCAAATAAGTAAATATTTCTTCCACTTAAAAGGGCCCCAGAGTGACCATCTTATCTCTCCCCTGCCCTGGGCCCTTTCCTCAAGGGGAGCAATACAAAGACCAGACCAGAGAACTCACAGAGTGCTCAAGCCCCCTGTGGACACTGAGCACCTAAAACTGCCCCCTGATGCCCCAGCCCTTCAGCTGTTGAGGACTGGCATGACTTTGAGTCTTGAATGCCTGCTTTAAGAGACCCCAGGGGCCTGGGGCTGTAGCTCAGTGACAGAGCACGCGCCCAGCCTGTGTGAAGCCCTGGTTCATCCCTAGCACTGAGAAAAGAATAACAGTAATGGAAACCTCAAGCTGGACATGATGGCACATGCCTATAATCCCAGCAACTCAAGTGGCTGAGGCAGAAAGATCGTAAGTTCAAGACCAGCCTCAGCAATTTAATAAAACCCTAAGCAACTTATCAAGATCCTGTCTCAAAACAAAAAATAAAAAGGGCTAGAGATGTAGTACACGGTAAAGTGCCCCAAGATTCAGTATTGAAAGGAAGAAAGAAACCCAAAACCTCTTCCTTCCTTCCCTGATGTCGTGCCCAGATTGTAGGCACCACTTCCCATATCTCTCTCAGGTCACCTTTCCATCCAGCAGCCAGGGCATCTCTTAACCCTGAATGTACCTATCCCCAGCCTGTTCCCTGACCACTAGGGCTCCCAATGTGAGACAGGTGCTGCAGGAGGCGGGGAGTGCCCCAGTGTGGGGATTGTGTGTGACCCAGGTCTTGTTTGCCTCCCCAAGTCCTGCCCTGAGGCCATCAAAGAGGTCTTCGACAGCAAGTTCCACATCATTGGTGCAGTGGGCATCGGCATCGCAGTGGTGATGGTGAGTGGCAGAGTCCTCCAGGGCGGGGCTGGCTTTCGGAGTAGATGACATTTATGGAGCACCTGCTCTGACTGGGCACGGTTTGACTAATCATACTTAATAATGTAACCCTGCAAGGGGGGTGCTATTAATATTTGCATTTTATTACTAGATATTAGAGGGCTGGGGGTGTAGTTCAGTGGTGCAAGGCCCTGGGTTCAATCGCATCACTGCAAAGAAAAGGAAGTGGACAGGTTGACTAAATTGATCAAGGCCTCTTAGCTCATGAATGAAGGATCCACAGTCTGAACTCTGGGTATTTCTGGAATTCATTCTTCTTGCCCTTAAGGCAGTGGTAGTGCCACTGCTCTGGGGACATATGTCATCGTGTACCTGTTTGTCTTTTTCTTAAAAAAAATCTGTTCACTAGAAAAGCCACGGGAGAGAAGTGTTTCATCTTCCATGGTCTGAGGGGCTTCCAAAGGTGCACAGCCAGCAGGAAGACTGAAAGCTTCAAGTATTCCACTTCCCTGCTGATCAGCCCCTAGAAACCATTAAGGGCTGACCTCAAGGTCCGCTGTCTGCCTTCTCTCCCTCATGGAGGAGTGATGAAAACCCCAGGCCTCCCTGGGACAGCCAGGCTCACTCAAAGTCCCAGAATCTTTTGCTTCACCCTTCTTTCTGCCCCTTTGCAAACAGGGCCCCAGAAAAAAAAAAAAATGGCTTCCTTTCTGGGTGGTGATTTGCTTCCTTGTCTGCAGCCAAGAAAGCTTGAAGCACTTCAGTAAAAAGACATAATAACACCTTTAAAAATAGAATTTTAAACACAGATACACAAAGATGAAAGCAAAGTAGTGGTCTCAGGCTGAGGGTGTGTTTTAGTGGGAGAGCACTTGCCTAGCATTCACAAGGACCCAGATTTTATCCCCAGCCCCACAAAGAAAATTCCTAACCTGTACGGTCTAGTATTGAAATATCTAGAATCTGAGCATTGAATTTTGTTCTGGGCTTATTGGTCTTATCCTGAAAGCTCTCCAGGGAAAATACTTGTGCTGCTTATATTGGCCAACTCTCAGAATTCCTTGAGTCCAGGAGTCCTTCAGCAGTCCTTCCCTTTATCTAGTCTTCATCTCTCCTGCTTCAGCACCCTTTAACTCATTTGACTTCATAGACATCATTCCCCTTGTCATTTGTCTTGAACTGAATGGCTCACGTCTTGCCCTGCTCCTCTGCCTTCCCTCAAACAAAACCACCCTGTTCTTCTGTCTTCCAGATATTTGGCATGATCTTCAGTATGATCTTGTGCTGTGCTATCCGCAGGAGCCGCGAGATGGTCTAGAGTCAGCTCACATCCCTGAGCAGGAAAATCCACCCCCAAAGATTGTGGGGGGAGTTTGATTTTTTTTTTTTTTTTTTGCCACTAACATTAGTATCCATTCTGCATTTCTAAACAAAAGTTATTCTGTGTTTGTCATTTTAATGCTTTATTCAACATTGACATTTGTAGTTCAGAGATTTGGGGGTTTGGTTTGCTTTGGTTTATATTTTTGTTGTTATTGTTTATTTTTGCTTGTATGTTAAGCAGAAATCCTGCAATGAAAGGTACTATATTTGCTAGACTCTAGACAAAAGATATTGTACATAAAGAGAATTTTTTTGTCTTAAATAGATAAAAATATCTATCAAATTTAATCAGGTTGTAACTTATATTACAGACAATTTGATACATAATAAAAGATTATGACAATATCCTGGACTGGTTTTTGGTTTTTGCTTCCTTTAATTTTTTTTTAAAGAGCTATTTAATTTTCAAACATTTTTCAACTACTATTTAACTGCATTTATATGAGAAGTCATTGGAAGATGTGGTCTCCCTACTTACTAGTGAAGAAATCAAGGCATGGATTGATTAATGAGATAGTTGGTGGGGTGGTGGGGCTCAGGGATTGAGCCCAGGGCCTTGTGCTTGCTAGGCAAGTGCTCTACCACTCAGCTTTTCTTCAATCCTTTTCTTTCTCCCCAACCCTTTTCTTCATTTATTTTATTTTGAGGCAAAGTCGTGCTAAGTTGCCCAGGCTGGCTTCAAATTTACGATCATCCTGCCCCAGCCTCCTGAGTAGCTGAGATTTACAGGCATGTGCCACTGCATGGGGCACTCATGGGTTTTATGTAAGTTGCAGAAACAGCCTGAAAAACAGGGAAGGTCCAAAGGCAGAGATAGTCAGCTGCATATTCGTGGGTCCCAGCCAGGGATCTAAGAGTCTAAGGACTTTATTCAACTATGCTGTAAACCCACCCAGGGATAAGTGACCTGAGGGTATTTCCCACCCCATCATCCTCTGCCATCAAGCTGGCTTTGTAGGCCTGAGTATCTAATGTAATTGTCCCTACTCAAGTCTTCACCATCAGACCCCTGGAGAGCTAATTGGATTTCTTTCCTTTTAAATTGGATTTCCCCAAACCATCTGCTTCCCCTGTGGAAATGCAGGCAGGATCCGATCGTATCCCAGGGCAGAATCTGCACTACTTGCAAGGATCCAGATCCAGACAGACCTGGCCTGGCCTGGCAAATTTGAGAGGACCAACCCAGTGGTTGTGCCAACATCCCTGCAGGGACAGTCTCTAGCACCTATAGAGCTCAGCACAATTCAAGCTGTCCAGCTGCCCCTCATGTCACCCCTGGGGTTGGAGAGACAAGTAGATTATTCTCCATTCTTCACACATGAAGCAACAGCCAAAGAGCAGTCTCTGAATTGCCCAGGACTGCAACACTCAAGGCAGCCTAGAGAAGCATGGCTATGGCAGAAAGAACAGACAATAGAAATAGATCCACATTCAGTGTATGTCTCTGACGTTCAACTAGCATGGTTGTTGGGCTTCCGTTCCTTTGTAAGTTGGAGCTAGTAAAACACACAAGGTAGTTTTTAAATGATACATGTTTATTTTTTAAAATAATTTGCACTGGGCATGGTGGTGCACACCTATAATCCCAGCTACTTAGGAGTCCAAGGTAAGAGGATCACAAGCTCGAGGCCAGCCTTGGCAATTTAATGAGACTCTGTCTCAAAAAAAGGCGGGGGGTGGGGATAGTGGCTCAGTGTTAGAGCACCCCTGGGTGCAATCTCAAGTACAACAACAAAAAATCCCCTAGATGTAATATTCCAGAGTGGGGTTCCAGGATTCGTCTGAAAACTAGTCACACAACTCTTAAGGCTTCTTACCATGACAGTGCCAGTGGCAGCAACTTCCACAAGCTTCATGAAGAGTTGGGTGTTGGACAGAGTCACAGTTCTGACATGTGGAATAAGACGGCTTCCATTAAGTTTTCTGGTAGAGTTGTAGCTTATTTCAGTCATGGACAATGGTGAAGCTTCTGACCAAAACTGTGAAACACATAAAAGGAAGTCTATTTATTAAGAAGCATTAGAAAGGAGTAGGAGAAGGAGGAGGAGGAAGAGCCAACCACACTGAAACATCAGAGGCAACGATAGACTCGAGTTCTGTCATTTGGATAGAAGGAAGTGCAGCAGCATTGATCTAGCTACCATTGTTTAAATAAAGTGGAGCAAACTGTGATCCACTTTGCATAATTTTTGACAGTTATCAGCAATGAAGAAAGTGAACTGCAGAACGAAGGGGAAATGCAAAAAAAAATGGTATTCAGCAAATTAAAGTTAATAAGCCTCTGAATCTCTTGGAAACAAATACAATGCCAGGGTGTCAAAACAGACTCAGGGGAACTTATGTGTCATCCACTATGCTCCTGCCACAGCCAGACCTAAAAAAACAGACCCAAAGTCAGTGGCCACCACTCTTTGGATCAGCCTGCCCTCTGGTTTCCTTCTGAACCGCGTGGAGTTCCGCTTCACCTCCCTCCCTCTCGGATCCTCTCCACAATACCCACACATCGGCAGACACAACAGTACTTTTGCCCATGGGTGACGTACTGGCCACCTTCTGGGTTTAAAGCAATGGCAGAAAAGGAAGATAACAAATGGCACTTCAGTTAAGTGCAAATCTCCCTCCTCAGGGAGAACCACACTCCATCAGGCCCTAGCTAACACGAGCAACTCTCATCATTTTCTCCATGAACTGTTAACTATTGTTCATGTTGTAATTTATATCTCCTTTCGATTGTAATAGATTGGAAATTGTTAAATAACCAATGTATAATCAGGGTCCTGGCAGGAAAACAATAATAATTTGTCACAGAGAATTTAATGTAGGAAATTAGCTAAATGAGTGTTGAAGGACTGAAAAAAATCACTGAGAGAACAAGGGGGTAATGCCAAAATAATAGCCAGAGGAAACAACCCCCAGCCCAAAGGCTGGGGGAGCAAAGAGAAGAGGTGTATTATCAGATCCTAGAAATGTGGAGGAGGGACACATGTCCCAGCTGCTGCGGGTTCCTCTGAGGGCTGATTCTGAGATTACTGAATTCCACCCTCTGAATCCTGAGCCTGGAATTTCTAAAACCTTCCCGGACTGAGGCTCAGAAATGCTAACCAACAAATAATGTTAAAAAAAAAATGCTCAATATCATTAGCCATCAAAGAAATGCAAATTAAAACCATAATGGGATACCATCTCTCTCCAGGTAGGCAGTTATGAGGAGAAGAGAGAGAGAGGGAAAGAAAAAAGAAAGATGGAAGGGAAGGAAGGAAGAAAAAAGAAAAGAAGGAAGAAAAAGAAGAGATGTTGGCAAGGATGTAGGAAAAACAAGAACTCATACACGTTAGTTGAGAATGTAAATCAGTACAAACACTATAGAAAGCAGTATGAAGTTTCCTTGAAAAACTAAAATAGGTCTCCCATACATCTAGTTATCCTACTCCTGGGTATATACACAAAGGAAAGGAGATCAGCACCCAGAGACACCTGCATGCCCATGTTTACTGAGGCACTATCCACTATAGCTAAGAGATGGAATCAGCCTAGGTGTCCATCAACAAATGAATGGATAAAGAAAATGTGGTACAATGCACAATGGAGTATTCTTCAGTTAAAAAGAGTAAAATCCTGTCATCTGCATCAAAATGGATAGAACTGGAGGATATTAGGTTAGTGATATAAAGACAAGTACCATATGTTTTCTCTCACATGTGGAGATTTTTTAAAAAGTCAACATGAGCCAGGCATGGTGATGCATGCCTGTAATCCCAGTTTGGTAGCCTTGAAGACTATAGGCTAGAGATTTCAAAGAAGTGAGTCCAGTCATCACACCTGAGAACCTGTGTTGATAACGCGCTGCTTTGCCTCCAGGGCTTCTGTCACATACCTTCAGGTTCCAATGAAGTCACTGGTGATGAGCTGTCTATTTCATTTGCTAACTCCGCAGTGGGGGAGGGGGCTTAACCCTGTCAGCCTAACACATTTCTATCTCCTGCTCTCAATGGGAAACTGTGGGATTCATCCTGAACCACCCCACCACCACCACCACTCCCACCCCCAGTTCCTGCAGGTGGTGATAGACCTGCAGAGAGAGCCTAGCATGCACCACAGTTCCAAATTAACTCTGGGGAGGCTGGGTGCAGTGACAAGTGAGACTGAGGTAGGAGGATTGCAAGTTTGAGGCCTACCTTTTAACTTAGTGAGATCCTGTCTCAAAAAAAAAAAAAAAAATGATTGGGGATGTAGCTCAGTGGTAAACACCTGAGTTCAATCACCAGTACAAAAAAAATAATTAATTAATTCTGGAGAACCCAAAATAGAGTGACACACATTCAAGGTCCTCTGTACTCTTGTCCTTTTACACCCAAATTTAGATACCTCTCCACCCCAAATGCAGGCTCCAACCCAATGGGTTTTCCTTTGCATCAGCACTTAAACTTAACACACACTGTGCCCACCACCATCTACTGAAAGTCCCTTCCTCTCTTCCCCTCAAGATATTTTGTTCCTTTTGAGGCACAGCTCAGATCCTCATTACTCATCACAGCTATGGCAGAGATCCTTGCTGATCCTCACAGGTTCCTGCCCCCTTCTTGGTGGGTGCAGTTGGTAATAGCAGTGTCTGCCCAGCCAGTCTCCTTGTTTGGGTGAGGGGCTAGGTGATCACTTCTTGCCAGTGAAATAAAAGTGGAAGCAATGGGCCGAACATGCAGTGCAGAAGGTTCAGTGGAGGGAATCCGAGGCCCTGAAGGAAGGAAGAAAGGATCTTGGGTCCTGGAAATGACCACTCAAAGCCAAGTTGGCAGGACTGATGGTCAAGTGCATGGGTGGGGATGCAGCAGAAAATATTTTGCATTATATTAAGCTCTGAATGTTCTGGGCTTATCTATGACAGCAGTTAACCTGATACCTCTAGCTGCTGCCTACCACTGCTTCCCTTCACTTTCTTCTACTTAGAGCAAGGCCAGCTGATGCTGCACCTTACTTTAATTGGTTAGGATGCTATAGGCCATAATTATTAGAAGCCTAAAGTCAAAGATTTTTTAAACAATAAGGAACTTGTGTCACATACAGGAGCTAAAAGGTAGGGGAGTTCCATGGTTGACTATCATCAGCACGTTGGCTTTTTGTTCCCTTGTGGTCACATGGTGACTGCAGCAACTCAAGGGTTCATCTCATCTCATAATGTCTATGTCTAAAGACTAAAAGAGAAAATGTTCCTCCCTAGTGACTCTTTTTTTAAGAATATAAAAATAATTACAGGAATTCCTCAGGAGACTTCCCTTCACATCTCATTGGCCAGAATTGATCATTCTTCCAATCCCAGGGCTGGGGAGGGTCCAGCCTCATCTAAGGCACTAGCCTAAGGATCAGTAGGACAAACTGACAGAACAAACCCTAACCTGTAGGCCAGATTCTTATGTCCCATACTTTCCTCATCTCAGCCTGAGTAAGGTATAAATTGCTGGGCAGGATATCTGTATTCTGAAGCCACCAAGATTTTATAGAAGTCATGTTAGAGAGATACATGAGGATATTATGTTAGTTAAATAAAGAAAACTTCAAGTGGGAGTAGGGGAGCGGCTCTGTGGTGGAGCGCTTGCCTAGCGCATAGGAGGATCTGGATTCAATCCCCACCACCACAAATTTTAAAGAAAAAAAAAAAACAGAAAAACTTCTAGAAATGACAGGAGTCTAGAGGAGTGGTACACACCTGTAATCCCAGCAATTTGGGGGCCTGAGGAAGTTTGAATCCAACCTGAACAATTTAGGGAGACTGTCACAAAATAAAAAGTGCTGGGATGTAGATGCAGTTCAGGGATAGAGTACTTGCCTCACATGCAGGAGGTCCTGAGTTCCATCCTTAATATCACCAAAAAAAAAAAAAAAAAAAAAAAGGAGGAAAGAAGGAAGAAGGAAGAAAGAATGTGGAGTGACCTAGAAGCCTAAATGATTACAGTTAGGAAATCACTAGTCTCAGTTTCGTCACTTGTCACATACAGATAACCATCTAATCTCTCAGGTCTCACATTCTATGGTTGTAATCTTCTGAAGCCTGAAGCCAGGTCTTCATTTTTCCCCTATAATCCCAGGGGTGCAGGGTTGACATTCATACTCTAATTCTTCAACTCTGTAAATGATACATAGCAATGTGCAGCCATACTACCCATGAGTTCTGAATGTCACACTGTGAGGGTAGTCTGGAACTGTAAATCAAGGAACTGGTGAGGGAGGCTGAGGGTGCAGAGACAGATTCAAGTTCAAATCCTGCCTCAGTCACTCCCTGAGTGTCCTGGGGCAAGTCACATAACCTCTAAACTCCCGGCACTCCTCTAGACCATAGGGGTAATTTCCAGGCTACAGGGTAGCAACCTCATAGGGCACACAGTTGGGCTGAGTCCATGATGATCCACCTGGTTATTATGTCACTAATAAGCAGCCTTGAAAAGAGCAGGAGGCATAAATGAAGAAACTGGCACCAGGGCTGGACCCTGTGGGTTGGAGGCAGGTTGCTAGGGCTACTAACTCAGGCTGGGATGGGTTGGTGAGCAGAGAGCCAGCTGCAGGGTGAGGTGTAGGGAAGGGCAGGAAAGAGTTTGAAATTGAAGTCTCAAAACAAGGAGCAAGGGCCACCTTGAGACAATCACCTGCAGACTCCTACAACACTTCCTGAAGATTTGGGGCCCTGTTAAAAGAATTTTCTCTCTGGCACCATCCCTTCACAGTTTTGGGGAATTCGGAGTACAACAAAATCCTTTCATTTGGGGCTGGGGGTACAGCTCAGTGGTAGAGTACATGCTAAACATGCCAAGACCCTGGGTTCAATCCCCGGCAAAAAAAATTAAAAAGAAAAGAAAAAAGTACTTCTAATGGTCTGGCCTTTCAGTTGTTTGACCATAGCCTGTGGCATTCAAACTTGTTTGTCTCTGACACAACCATACATGTGGCCCAGTGCACGCACGCGCGCACACAAACACATACCATATGTAAATACCTACATCTACATATTCATAAATGAGATGAAACTTATGATGACACTTATCCTTGCTACAGGCAGTGCTCTCTGTTATTTTCTATTCTATTTTATGTTTATAACTTAATTGTGTGACCACTAATGGGCTGTGTCTCTTGGTTTGCAAAATACTGCCTTAGACTTTTTCATTACAGGGCTCCAATTTTAGAGATCAAAAAGTTGGAAAGGAACCAGTAACAGGAACTGAGAAGAAGTAGCCAATGAAATAGAAAGAGACAAGAAAACCTTCATTAGCTCAATCCAAACATCACACCCTTTTTTCCTTTCTTTCAGTACTGGGGATTTAACTCAACAGTGCTTTACCACCAAGCTGCATCCCAGTTCTTTATTATTTTGAGACAGTCTCCCTAAATTGCCCAGGCTGGCCTCGAACTTGTGATCTTCCCACCTCAGCCTCCCAAGTTACTGGGATTAGAGGCATAAACCACCACACCCAGCAAGCATCAGACTCTCTAATCTCTTTCCTATAGAAAGTTTGAAGTATTAGCTCAGGATCGTCTTCTTCTCAATAAGGAATCAGAGTCTCTCCTTCTCAGGTTCTAAAGTCATTCAAGAAGGGCCATCCCAGGGCTGGGACTGTAGCTCGGTTAGCGTAGCATGCCCATGGTCCTGGGTTCTATCCCCAGTACCATAAAAAGAAAAAAAAAAGGTAGGGGGATCATCCCAGTAGAGTTTAGGGCTTTCATATTATTGCTTTGTGTACTCTTTCAATTACAAAATAGCTCAGAATAGCTTTAGCCCAATTTAACTAGAAAAGACCACCATACCATAATATACAAATACAATCTCAGCCAGCAGCATCTACCCAGGGTACCAATGAACCATTGTGGGAGAGACAATATTGTGGTCCTCCTTGCCCTGAATGTGAGAAAACAAAATACAACACTGTTTGGGGAGAGAAGCTCAGTGGTTGAGCTTGTGATTCACATGCCCAAGGCCTTGGGTCCAATCCCAAGCACCAAAAATAAATAAATCAATCAAAATTTTTAAAAATGCATAAAACTGGAGGAAAAGGAACATGTGATATTTAACTCATTGACTTGGCTCAGAAATCTATGGGGAATAAATATTATAAAAACATCCTGGAATCAGTTTCTTAAGATATCTATCACTTCTCTGGGCACAGTGGCACAGTCTCATATAATCCCAGCTACTCAGAGGCTAAGGCAGGAGGATCCCAAGTTCAAGGCCACTCTGGGCAACTCAGATTCTATCTCAAAAATAAAATTTAATAGAGGGTCTTGAAGCTCGAGATAGCTCAGTGGTAGAGTGCTTGCCTAATGTGTTTGAGGCCCTGGGTTCAATCTCCAGCATCACAAAAAGAAAAAACCTCTCTCTCTAGTTTTATAAACTCTCAACTCAAAACTCTTTAGAGTCTATCATTGCCATTTTCAGTATACCTAAAACTCTATTACCATCAGGTCTCATGCATTGAATTCTCCTGAACTTACTTCTAGAGTCTACTTCATACAGTTTTATCCACTTTACTTCAAATTACCCAAGAAGCAACTCTTTTTCCTGAACTCACAGGCTCTCTACCACTGAGCTACATCCCCAGCCCTTTTTATTTTTTATTTTGAGACAGGGTCTCCCTAACTTGCTGAGGCTGTTCTCAAACTTGAAACCCTCCTGCTTCAGCCTCCTGCATCACTGGGATTACAGGCATGTACCACCAGGCCTGCTAAAAGCAAATTTCAGTCACCATGATAATAAAGTTCCCTCTGATTTAGCCCAAAAAAGGCAATCTGAAGCAACTTCAGTGTTAGTCAATCAGTTATTTTTCTATTGACCTATCTCCCTGTCTCAACCTTACAAAGTAACTCTGAAATGACCAATCCACTTTTTGTCCTGTTTTTTTTTCAAGCCCTTCTCCAAAACCAACCTCCTTTGCTGACCATCAGAAATTGGTTATATTGGGCTGGGGATGTGGCTCAGGCGGTAGCGCGCTCTCCTGGCATGCGTGCGGCTCGGGTTCAATCCTCAGCACCACATACCAACAAAGATGTTGTGTCCGCCGAGAACTAAAAAGTAATAAATATTAAAAATTCTCTCTCTCTCTCTCCTCTCTCACTCTCTCTTTAAAAAAAAAAAAAGAAATTGGTTATAGAATAAACTATTGCCTTGACTCAAGAATAGAAAACAAAGCCAATCAAGATCGTGAAATTAAATTCTTACAATTTTGTCCTGCAATGGTGTTATGGTTTAGATATGAGATGTTAGCCAAAAGTTCACATGTGAAACAATGAAGAAAGTTTATAGAGGTGAAATGATTCAGTTATGAGAGCCTTAACCTAATCAATTCATTAATCCCTTAATAGGGATTAACTGGGTGGTAAGTGCAGGCAGGTAGGTTATGGCTGGAGGAGTTGAGTCATTGGGGGTATACCTTGGGCATATATATTTTGTCTTTGTTGAGCACAGCTCTCTGCTTCCTGGTGCCATGTCCTGAGGTGATTTCCTCCTCCATAACTGCCTTCTGCCTTGGTTTTCTGCCCTCTTTCTGCACAGAGCAGTGGAGTTGGCCATCTATGGACTAAGACCTCTGAAACTGTGAGCACCAAATAAGTTTTCCTTCTCTAAAATTGTTCTTGTCAGGTCTTTTCATCACAGTAGAAGAGAAAGCTGATGGAGCTGGGGATGTGGCTCAAGCGGTAGTGCGCTCGCCTAGCATGCGTGCGACCCGGGTTCGATCCTCAGCACCACATGCAAACAAAGATGTTGTGTCTGCCAAAAACTAAAAAAAAAAAAAAAAAATGTTAAAAATTCAAAAAAAAAAGAAGAGAAAGCTGACTCAAACAGTAGCTCATAACAATAATCCATGCATTGGTTCACTCAATAGTTACTGAGGGCCCACTGTCACTCAGTGCCAACTACTATTCAAGGTACTGGAGATGCAGCAGGGAGCAAAGTGCAGCCTTGCTGGGAAGTTCATCTGAGGGGAAGGTAAGTGGGGGTGGGGGTGAGCAGCAATAAGAAAATAAGCAGGAGGAACAAGATGCAGGGTACACACCTGTAGTACTTGGGAGGCTAAGGCAGGAGGATCACTTGAACCCAGGAGTTTGAAGCCAATCTGGGCAACATGGTGAGACCACATTTCAAAAAGAAACAAGAGGGTTAGGGGTGTTACTCGGTATAAAGATTTGCGTAGCATGTGTGAGTCCCTGGTTCCATCCCCAGCACACAAAAGCTGGAAAGAAACAAAGAAGGAAGGAAGAAAGGAAAGAAAGAGAGAGAAAGAGAGAGATGGATGAATGGAAGGAAGGAAAATTAAAAAAAAAAAAAGCTAGGAGAACTGCCTAACACATAGAATATCTAATTAAAAATTATGGCCAAGCAGGGTGGCAAAGGCCTACAAATCCCAGTGGCTCTAAAGGCTGAAGCAGAAGGGTTGAAAGTTCAAGGTCAGTCTTCACAATTTAGCAAGGCCCTAAGCAATTTAGTGAGACCCTATCTCTAAATTAAAAAAAAAAAAAAAAGTTGCAGAACTAGGGATGTGGCCCAGTGGTTAAATACCCCTGGGTTTAATATCCAGTAACAAAAAAAATTATGGAATAAACCAGATGCTGTGGCGAATGCCAATAATCCCAGTGACTCGGGAAGCTAAGGCAAGAGGATTACAAATTCAAGGTCAGTCTCAATTTAGTGAGACCCTGTCCCAAAATAAAAAGTAAAAATGGCTGGGGATGTGGCTCAATAGTAGAGCATTTGTCCAAGTACACCCGAGCCTAAAGACATGCCAGGATGTCAAGTGCAATTTTCAGAACAGGCCCTAGTACTGCTGAAAATTTTTAATAAATAAATATGGAATGAATACACTAAATGAATTAATACTCCTTGTCCAAGGAGAAAATTACAGTAAAGTTAGCTTAATATCTCAGATTGGTCTTATTTGTGATTCTAGAATCAGGCAACACTCTATTCCATGAAAGAATGAGCACTCAGATGGGCCCCCTGCAGGCATTTGGTATTATAAACAGACAAGGGCCAAGGAAAGAAGAAACAGAACAAGACTAATTGGTCATTCAAAGTTACTTTCTTTGCAGCCAGGAATCTGGAGACAGAACAGGTGGAAAATAACTGATTACTTCAGCTTACCTTTTTTGTGTTAAGGCAGAGGAAACTTCATTATCATGGTGATTGGAACTGTCCTATTTGGGAACTTTGGCTGTTAAGAGTTTTCTAAGGTCAGATAACAACTTTGTTTCTGTAGGGTAAGTGGAACTTGAATAACCCCAATTTTATTTTTATCCTGGTCCATTGGGGCCTAGGACAGGAGCTTAGTCCAAAACACAGCCTCCTGTGACTTTTATTTAACAATAGTGAGTGTTGGAGTCAGGAATTAAGCCACACCTACTTGCCTCTTTAGTACACAGCACTGACCTCCTGCCCCTGCACCTCTCAAGAAACCAAAAGCTTTCAGAGCCTGGGAGTGTGAACTCCAGGATGCTCAATGTAGAGCCTACAATATCCCTAACTAGGAGCAGATGCCTTGGAGGTATGGAAGGCAATCAGTTCTAGGGCCCAGATTATCCCCAGCAGAAGGGGATGGACTTCACATGACTGTCCAAGTACACCCACGCCTAAAGACACACCAGGATGTCAAGTGCAATTTTCAGAACAGGCCCTCCTGCCTTCCGGCTAGGGTGTTCACTTCCTGCGAACAAGTCACAGGAAGATAAATGGCAAAGTCATTTAGAATCAAAGCCTGGAAGTCTGCAGCTGAAGTGATTTGGGATCTTCCCTCACAGGAGAAAGTCACAGGGTAGACAAGTAGAGGTGGCTCTCTGATCTGGTAAGCACCGGGAAAGGCAGTGCCTGACTTCAGTCATTGCCTCATTCCAGCTTCTGCTGGAGAAAAAACTGCACCCCACCCTCACCAGGGCACCTCTCATATAGCACCTGCCTGCTCCCAGGACACCCAGAGCCAGGCCAGAATCAACATAAAGACTCAGGGAGAGGGAAGTAGAAGTTCATTGCAAAAGAAAATGGGAGAGCTGGGTGTGGTGGCACACACCTGTAATCCCAGTCACTTGGGAGGCTGAGGAAGGAGGATTGCAAGTTCGAGGCCAGCCTCAGCAATTTAGTGAGGCGCTATGAGACTTAGCAATACCATGTCTCAAAATAGAAAATAAAAAAAGGAAGGGAGTTAAGCATCAGGGAATAGCTCAGTCGTTAAGTATCACTGGGTTTAAACCCTGGTACAAAATAAAGAAAAGGAAAGAAGGAAGGAAAGGGGAAGGAAGGAGGGAGGGAGGGAGGAAGAAAGAAAGAAAGAAAAAAGAAAAGAAAGAAGGAAGAAAGGGGAAAAGAAAAGAAAATGGGAGGAATTTGATTTTTATTCTGAGCACACAGAAGAAAAAGAAGAACAAGGAAGAACAAAGGCAGGACATCAAATTAAGAGGGAGCTGGAGCCAGAGCTGCCAGGAGACATCTGTTTTGTAAGAACACCTGGTCTAACATCCAATTTGAAATTGTCATTGCTGCTCTGTAAATTCCCTCTGTCTCACCAGATCATCAGGAAAGCTTTCCATAAACACAGACACCCCATGGTTGGCCAGGAGGAGGTGGATTGTGAAATAAGGGAAGAAGGTAACTGGGTGGACAGACAGAAATGACAAAGGTGGGTGGATAAAATTGTTGCCTGGTCAAGTACAGTGGCCCTCGACATCCTAGAGACTCAGGAGGCTGAGGCAGGAGGATCGAAAGTTGGAGACCAGCCCCAGCAACCTAGCAGGACCAAAATAAAAAGCACTGGGAATGTAGCTCAGTGGCAAAGCTCCCCAGGATTCAATCCCCAGTACCAAAAGAAAAAAGATAAGATTGCTGCCCAGACAGAACCCGGCATGCAGGACCCGACGGACCAAAAGAATGCAGTCCAACCACTGCTCCCAGAAGCTTTTGAAACCTTGGGGAAGACACTGGACTTCCCACGATGACAGTGTGAAGATCTGAGCCAATCTTACCCAGATCCTAGGCAGTGGGGGTGGAGGGCAGAGGCCCATCAGCTGCTTTCTGTGTGAAGTGTGTTAGCACCTTCCACCTGGTGTTGGTGGGTGACACCACATCATCCTCTGCTCTGGTCACAGGGATATTGATTTTCAAGTGTAATGCCCAAGGAGCATCTTCAGGTTCTCCTTCATGACCGCCTGCCACCGTAGCCCTGTGGCCCTGAGGCGACCCTTGCACTTGTCTGAGCCTCAGTTTGCTGGCTGTAAATGGAGACCCCAACAACTTCCTCACGGGTTTTAGAGATTAAAACCCCCATCATTGTTAATTTTATGTGTTACTTCTGCTGGCCACAATACACAGATATATTTGGTCAAACACTATTCTGGAAATTTCTGTGAGGGTATTTTAGGATGAGATGTACATTTAAATGGGTGAACTTTGAGTAAAGCTGATGGCCCGCTATAATGTAGATGGGCCTTGTCCAATCAGTTGAACATCTAAATACTGACCCTGCCCAAATAAACATGAACTGCAGCATCAACTCTTCCCTGAGTCTCCGGCCTATCAGTCTACCCTGCAAATGTTTGACTCACCAAGACTCCAAAACTCCATGATCACAAGAGCCAAGAACCAACTCCTTAATCTCTCTCTCTCTCTCTCTCTCTCTCTCTCTCTCTCTCTCACACACACACACACACAACACACACACACACACACACACACACACACACACACCTTCTATTGGTTCTGTTCTCTGGAAAATCCCAATAAAACTTCTATATCCAGTATGGGGTAGGTATTTAGTTAAGGTCAACGCCCCCAGGGGTATTCTGAATCTGAAAGGACTCAAGCTTTACCTAGAACTGTCACTCTCATCACTTCCAGCCTCTGTCTGATTCCCAAGTGGCTCTTTTGGGTTGTTTTTGCTTTTCATTTTGAACCTGGGGCCTCCTGCCAACCCCCAAGCAGCTTCTGAGGGGCGATGGCCAGATCCATGGTGGGGGCTCCTCTGTCTGCACACACGGCTTCTCTAATTGCTCTTCTGCTGCTCGGGCATGCTTTCCCGTGGCTGCAGCGTGACTGGGTGAAGAAGCACCATCTTTTTCCTCGAGAAGATTTGTTGGCCACTGTATCCAAATGCTCCAGAGTGTAAAATCTGAGAAGTGTCTATGGAGCTAAAGTGGCTTCAACATGGAAGTGCCCCTGGAAGTGCCCCGAGAAATGCAATGGCCAAGGCTCTCACTTTGCAGCTGAGGAGCAGAGAGGAAGCCACCTGCACAGCAAGTTAGTGACAGAAGCAGGAGCAGAGCTCTGGTCCACTGGCGTCCTGTCAAGCTGTTTTGAACTGTCATGCAAAACAAACGGGTGGAGGAACTTTCTCTCGATGACACCCTAGGGGAGTGGTGGAGGTAGGATCTGAACTAGGTCCTCCACGCCTGGAAACCCCCTGCTCCACCTCAGGGGGAGGTGAGAGACACGGAGACACAAAGCCACTCTGCTATTTCCGTTCCTGTGGGTTTTTTTTTTTTTTTTTTAATCAGGCTAAGACTGTACTTGTATAATCACAGGATTTCAATGCTTTCTCTTTATAAAGGTTGACTTGTACATGGGTATTAACTATTTATTCATCATCCTAGTCAAAATTTGGGGGATTGCTGTTCAACTAAGAAGAAATCCCACTGAATTTGCAATATTGGTGAATTTTTTTTTATTTTAAACATTAGAAATTTATTGGTTGCTCAAAACATTACATTTGAAACAAAGGTATGATATATGATATGTCAAGATCAATGTCATGTTTTGAGCAACCGTTCCTGTGTTTTTATCTCCATGCTTCTTCCTTTGATTTCCTCAAAACAAAACCACCACCTTGTAATTCTTTCCCTCCTACAGCTCCAGCCAGATCTGCGTCATTAAAATGTCCATCAGTACACATTTACAGCTTCTGTGCACAGGCACAGCCCTAGGCATATCAGATCTAAAGAAAAACAAACTCACCCAAACCCGCCAATAGTCACATGAGGGGTGGAGGGAACCAAGCCCAGACCAGCAGATAAGAAGCGATCCAGGAGATGTGGAAGAAAGCACCAAGAGCACACAGCAACTGTCAGAGGGTCTTAGGAAATTCTATCATCCTTAGGGTCCTGGAGGGAACGGTTTCAGGACTCACCTTGCATGCCAAAATTCACAGATGCTTAAGTCTCTTATTTAAAATGATGTGATATTTGCATATAATCTCCACTCTTCCTCCATATACTTTAACTCATCTCTAGATTACTTACATTACCTAATACAGTGTAAATGTCATGTAAATAGTCATTATATTATATTGTTTAAGAACAATGTCAAGAAAAAAAAGCCTGTACATGTTCAGTACAGATGTCACCAGCCTAGACCTATTACGAATAATATGCGTCAGCAACAACATAACATTTTTTTGATCCCCTTTCAGTGCAGAACCCACAGATATGTAAGGTTGAGTGTACTTCCTCTAGAAAGTGTCATTTAATCTGAAACCCAAAGTATTACAAAGGAGTTAACGAAGGAAGGAAGAGCAGATGTGGGAGGCAGGGCTCAGCACACAGGCTCGGAGGTAGGTAGTCTGGTTTTGAAACCAGCATTACCACTTACTGCTTGTGTGTGATTGTACTTGGTGTGATTGAACTGCACCTCTCCAGCCTCAGTTTTCTCACCTGCAAAATGGCTAGTAATACTACCTACTCTTTGGGTTGCTGTGAGAATTAAATGAGTTAATTCATGCAAGTGCTTAGAACAGCACCTGACACATCAAGTTCTATGAATGTTCAGTTAAAAAAATATGAAAGATGGAAGAATGAATGGAACTGGAAGAAAACAATGTGCTGAGCATAAGCTAATCTCCCAAGAAGCCTGACTGATTTTCAAGAAGAGAAAACCAGTATCTAAAGGTGATAGGGAGACCAGAAAGAATTAAGAATTCACTTTTTTTTTTTTTTTTTTTTGGTTAGAGGATCTTGCTAAGTTTCTGAAGTTGGCTTCAAACTTGCAATCCTCCTGCCTCAGGCTCCCAAATACTGGGATTACAAGCTTGTGCCACCACATTCAGCTAAGATTTACTTTGTAAAAAAAATAAATAAATAAAAATAGTACTTATATATTGATAGAAAGGAGCTAGTAAAGAAAGAGGTTGAAGATTGGGGGGAGGAAAAGAAGGACCAAGAGCAGAGGCCCTGACCTGAGGGGTGTTAGGTGCAGGGCAGGCTGAACTAAGCTGTCTTCAGGGCAGGCTGAACGAATGAATGTTAGCTACAGGATAACCCACGCACTCAAACCCCCCTCTGTCTGGACACTCGACCCCCACCCATCTGGTGCAATGGAAACCCACATCTAGCCCCTGCCTGTCTGCCTGAAGGCAGGAGATGATGCTACTGTATGATCCAATCACTGTACGCCAACAAGGCCGCTTGCAGACCCTCACACCCCATTAGATTTGGGCTATAAAAAAACTCCCTCCTGCCAGGCCCCTCTCTCTTGTTCTCTCTGTCTCTCCCTCTTGCTCTTGCTTTTGCTCTCTCTTTCTTCTCTCGCTCCCCCCCCCATTTTTTCCCTCCTCTTTTGCACTGCTGCAATAAAGATCTCTTGGACGCCCTGAGTGTTTTGGTCACTTTCCCTTCAAGGGGCAGAAGGCAGTTTCAGGTACCCACGATAGTGGCAGAAGACAGATGAGGTGGAGCAGATATGCAGCAAGTGGTCGGGCTGGTGTGGATGAGAACTGGGGGAAGTGCCTTCTGTTTGCTCCATGAGGTAGAGATATCACTGTCAATTGAGAAAGAGCAGGTAGGTGGAGGTGAGCAGAGAGGGTCAGACACAGCCTTAAAGGGTATGGACAAGCATGCTTCTGATAATAATCCCTCACTGCCTAGAACTTGACCATTCACAGGATAGTTTCTACACACATTCTCATTCTATTACAGAGCAAAGCTATCTGTGGAGTGCAGCTACCGTGAAGATGTCGGACACAAGTTCTTTGCAATAGTGCCAGAGGATTTCAAATAAGTCAGTCAGAGTAGCAGATAGGAGTTTATTAAAAGGAATAGAAAAAAGGAAAAAGGGAACATTCTCAAAGGAGAAAGGAAGAGAGCAGATCGTCTCAGAGGACAGGGACAGTGTACTTCTTCTATCCTCCTGTTTTATTGGGGGTCCCAGGGAAGTTTCCAGAGAGACCCACCCAGGTCCATGTCGAATTTTGATTGACAGAAGGGTTACATCTGATTTTTAAGTATCCACTGCACTTGGTCTTACACCATGGAGGGGAGATGTTACTATCACTATATTTTACCATATTATCATTGCAGATTTTATGCCAAATTTTTGCAAAAAAAAAAAGTGAGATACAACCATTATGTAAAGCTTTTTTTTTAAATTGTGCCAGCATTAATCAAAAATCATTTATTACTTAACTGTCTTTTGTGCAAGATTAGGATGCATGGATTACTCATGAATATACATTAATGCAGTGGTGACAGTTATGCAGTGAAATATGGGATAATGAGATGCTAAAGATTGCTCCGAGGCAACTCTGGGTCACCTTGGCCTGTGCTAACCAGTTCTAATTGGAACTATTCTTACAGATTTTGTGGTTGGGAGCTTTGCTTCTAAGATAGGTCTCCTTATGTCCTGGAATATGGTCTTTGTAAAGGTTACAAACCTGACCACTCCCCACCCAGAGTAACTTGTGTTCTTCTTATCAAGAGGGTCTGCATTTCTCCTGCAGTTAGCAGGTTGTTTGCTGAGGAAGGTAGCATATCCTATTGACTCAAACCAGGCAGGGCCAGAGTGGTCTCAGGAAAATTGCCCTTCCAAAGAAAGCATGTTGCAGAGGAGGGATCAGCACGGTAGGCCCAGTCCACAGAACCATCTCCCCAACCTCAGGTTTCCTCTGTTCATGTCTGTCTGACACCTATCAATTCCATCCTCTGGAAAACCCAAATATTTTTGTCAGATCTCTTTTCTGGGGGGAAGCTGAACTGAGGAGATGGTGATGCCTGAGGCTTACTGGTGGGACCTCACACCTAGAACCAGGTTTTCCAAATGGAGTCTTGCTATACTTCAGATCTTGAATGTCCTCAGTATCCTATTTGTGAAGGCTTCGTTCCCCCCACCAATGGAACTATTGGGAGATGGTGGAACATTGAAAAAGTGGGAACTACTGGAAGGAAGCTAGGTCAATGGAGATATGCCCTTGAAGAGGATGTCAGGACCCTGGCCCCTCCTGTGTGTGTGTGTGTGTGCGTGTGTTTGTATGCACGCACACGTGCTTCCCAGATGTTATGAGGTGAACAGCTTCCTACACCACATGCTCCCACTATGATGTATTATGCTGCCATAGGCCCAAAGCAATAGAGCCAAGCGACCATGGACTGGAACTGTGTGCCAAAGTAAACCCTTCCTCCTATTTACGTTGTTTACCTCAGTTACTTTGGCACAGTAATGGAGAGCTAACTGACACAAGACTTCTCTCATAGGTCTTTCTAAAAGCACATGTGAGCACACCCATGACCACAGGGTTCTGGGCTCTGTTGTCCATTCCTTTCTCCCTCACAGCAAATGAGTGAGGCTGCCCTTATTATCAGGATGATCTCAAGTCTGTTCTCACTGAGGGGGAAAATTTAGTTAATTATTCACAACTGAAAAAAATGCGGCACGACAATGGGAATAGTATGCTACCATTTGTGTACTGAAAGGAAAGAAGAAAAGCAGAATGCGTGTGTGATTGTGTTTGCTTAGATATGCATAAAACATTTCTGGAGGGATGCCAAAAAAACTGGTCACAACGCTTGCCTCAGGGGAAGGAGCCAGCCAGATGGGAATGAAGAAGTATATTCCCTTCTGGGCCTTCTCAATTCAAGATAAAGAAGTAAATATGGCTGGGATGTAGCTCAGTAGTGGAGGACTTGTCTAGCAGATGCTGAGGCCCTGAATTTTATCCTCATTACCTGAAAAAAAAAAGTAAAAAGTAATTATAAAATACACTCAAGTGTCCTGACTATTATAAGAAACAAACTACTTGTAGCATACTGACCACAGAGGCTTGCTGAGATGTCCTGACTAAAGCCCCCTGTTCCATCCAATCCCCTGGCCTTCCCTTCTCTTCCCCTGGCTTCTAACCCAAATTCTTATCCTTATATCAGGCTCAGACCCAGACCGAAGCCTCACCCCCTGGCCGAGGCAGCCCAGCCACCTCAGGCTCCACCATCTGGACTACAGTTCTTTGCCTCTTTTGGTTGCCATAATTGCACTTAAGTTAGTCTAATAGGGTTTTATTTTATTTTGATTTATTTTTGCATTGTGTATGCCAGGCAAGTGTTCTGCCAACCAGTGGGCCTCATATTCAGGAACCCACAGCACACCAAATACGGCCAACTTTATCTCCTTTGTTCCCCTTTTCTATATTTCTTCCTGCTCCTGCCCTTTTGCCAGAAGGTCCAACTCACTGCCATGTTCCTATCAGGTCTTGACCCAGACGCCAAAGTCACATGATGGTCCCATCAGCTTATAGTGGGGCTGCCCTTGGGCTGGTGCCCTTTTCTGGATCAGTAATCCTGGACTACAGTTAGCTGTGGCTAACTGGGCAGCCCATGTGGGTCAGGACAGGAACACATGGGTTTCAGAGAGAGTTGGCAGAGGCCTTACAAAAAGCCCTGTTTCTTTCAGAAGGAACTATAGGCAGAGCAGTCAGGTGGTACACAAAAATCCCTGGACAACTGGTCCCGCAGCCTGAGTTCACCTCTCCAGGCCATGCTGCTCTGCCTGACCTCCCACTTGGCCTGTCCTGGTGTTCCCATAGTCAGAGGCGAGGTGCTTTGCCACATCTGAGGGCCTGAAGAAATATCTCTAATATTTGTTACAAGGAAAGAGGTCTAGATTCATAAACAACCAACTGCAAAGGGGCCATGAAGGCCCCTCTCTGTCTCCTTTCCTCTGTGCCCCAACTTCTGGCGGCCATCCCACTTGCTGCCTTTGCCAGGACTCTAGTTATGGTGAAAATACTTGAAACTTTTGGACAGTCATGGGCACAAAAAGTAGAATGAATGAATAAATAAATAAATCACAAAGAAAATCATTTTGAATCAAAAAGACCTGGATTTGCTGGGCTTGCTGGCACACACCTGTAATACCAGCAACTCAGGAGGATGAGGCAAGACAATCTCGAGTTCAAGACCACCCTGGTCAGTGAGGTGAGTCCCATGGTAGGGGAGGGGGCAGCACTGGGGAGAGACATTGGCCAAATTATATTGTTATGTTGTGTGCATGTTCTAATATGTAATAACAAGTCCTACCATTATGTACAACTATAATGCACCAATAAAATTTTTTGGAAATAAAATAAAAAGAGCTGAGGATGTAGTTCAGTGGTAGAGCACTTGCCTGGCATATGTGGGACCTAGGGTTCAGTACTAGTACTGGGCACACACACACACACAAAAAAAAAAAAAAAAGACTTGAGTTTTATTTCTACCTCTGCCACTCATTAGCCATATGATCTTAGGCAAGACATTTAACCTATGGAAACTCAGTCTCTTCAAGTGGGAGCAATTCACAAAATGGTCATAAGAATTAAAAGAAATTATGTCCCTACTAGTTGACACACAGTAGCTGCTCCACAAATGATTGTCCCCATCATTTCCCTCTTCTCTCTCCTTGCATTGTCCTCTTCTGTCTTCCTTCAGCATCCCAGTCATGTTTCTCATTAGACCCTTGTATTGCTCAGGACTATTTGGTTGCGAGTGACAATAAGCCTATTCACTGATTCATGCACAAAAGGAAATGAACTGGTTTCCTGTAACCAAACTGTCCAGGTGCAATTGGTTCCAAGGCACAGAGGTTACCACCAGGGCTTTGGGAATTTATCAGTACTGTTGCCCTCAGTGTCAGCTCCATTTTCAAATGCATTCTTCATTCATTCACTCATAAAATATTTCATGAGCACCTGCTATGTGTCAGGTTCCACATTAGGCCCTTGGGAAACAAAACAGACAAGCTTCTTGTCCTCATGCACCTTACAGTCTGGCAGTGAGATAGAGATGATAAGCCTAGTTAACAGTAATACTAACAATAATAATAATAAGGTCTAAGACAGTGAGAGAGCCCTTGCCTAGCATGTACAAGGCCCTGGGTTCTATCTATGACACTGCAAAAAACTTATAATAACAATAATCATAAGCATAATGCATAGTACATGAAAAGGTAATAAGTGCTAAGAAAAAATAGAGTCAGGTGAGGTGGCGCACACCTGTAGTCCCAGCTACTTGGAAGGCTGAGGCAGGAAAATTGAAAATTCAAAGTCAGTCTGGACAACTTAGTGAGAAATACCTTGACTCAATTTTTTAAAAAATAAAATTAAAATGACTGGGGATACAGCTCAGTGGTAGTGTGCCCCTGTACTGCAGGAAAAAAAAAAATAAAACAAAGTAGAACCAGGTAAAGGGGTCAAAAGTGACTACAGTGGTAAAGTACGTTCTTCCAAGTAGGATGTTCAAAGTGGGTCTCATGAGAAGGCCTTGAAGGAGGAAAGGGATTCACCTTGCAGATACCTAGGAGAGGAGTGTTCTATGGAGAGGGAGGAGTGGACACAAAGGCTCTAATTTGGGAAGTGTCACAGTGCCTAAGCAACAAGTCAGCTGGCCTGACTGGAACAGAGTAAATAAAGAGAGAAAAAGAGAAAGTGAGGTCAGAAAGTTATCAGGGTACAGAGTCAGATACAGATGGAGAAGTTTCCTAGAGGCTTTTTATCTATTGCTGCATTAAAAAAAATGTCCGAAAATAAGCATGTTATGCATAGGAAGTTGAGGCAGGAGTTTCTCAAGTTTGAGGCCAGCCTGGGCAATTTAAAGAGATCCTGTCTCGGGCTGGGGCTGTGGCTCAATGGTAGAGCACTTGTTTAGCATGCTCAACATCGATCCTCAACACCACATAAAAATAAAATAAAGATATTGAGGCCACGTATAACTAAAAAAATAAATATTAAAAAAATAGATCCTGCCTCAAAAATAAAATTTAAAAAAGCTCTGGGGATGTAGCTCAATGGTAGAGCATTTGTCTAGCATGCACAAGGCCCTGGGTTCAATCCCCAATAATGAAAAACAAAAGTGCCCCCAAAACTTTGCAGCTTAAAACAAGAGCATTTGTTAATTCACAGTTCCTATGCATCAGGAATCTGGGCACAGCTTAGTGGAGCCCTCTGTTTTAGAGTCTGTCATGGGCTGTAGTCCAGATGCTGCCGACTTACCTGGAGAAGGAAGTATCCACTTCCACTCTCCCACACATGACCACTGACGGGATTCAGTTCCTCACCAGATGCCCGACAGAGGGTATCAGTTCTTTGCCACATGGGTGTCTCCAACGTAGCAGCTTCATTCATCAAAGTAAGCAAGCCAAAAAGAAAGAGAGAAAGAGAGAGAGCCTTTAAGATATTGGTCACAGTCTTTACTAAATTAACCTCAGAAGTGACATCCCATCGCTTTGCCATCTTCTGTTGATTAGAAATAGGTCACGTTGGGCGTGGTGGCACATACCTATAATCCCAATGACCTGGTTGAGGCACGATGATTACAAGTTTGAGGCAAGCCTGGGCAATTTAGTGAGACCCTATCTCAAAATAAAACGTAAAATGAGTTGGGGGTGTAACTCAGTGGGAGAGAGAACTTTAGCATGTGTAAAGTTCCCCTCCCCAGTACCAAAAGAAAGGAAGTAGGTCAGTAGGTCCAATCCACCCTCAAGGATCCCCATCTCACCCCAACCTTTCAATGAATCTATAAGACCCCAGTATTGCTGTAATAAATTCCTTCTGCCCTAGTTAGCCAGAATCTGTAATTTTTAGGGTTATAAGCCAGAATACTGACTGATGGGCCTGTATATCTTCTCTATTGCCTCCACCCTTCCATTCCCAGGCCCAGTTAGCTTTACAGTGATGAATATTTGGCACATTTTCTGGTTGACCAACACCTTTGTTTCTTTTGTTTTTGTTTTTGTTTTGTTTTGTTCTTTTTTGAGGTACCAGGAATTGAACTCAGGAGACGCTACTACTCACCTATATTCCTCAGCCCCATTTTTATTTTTTATTTTTTTTGGAGGAGTACTAGGGATTGAACTCAGGGGCACTTGACCACAGAGCCACAACTCCAACCCTATTTTGTATTTTATTTAGAGACAGGGTCTCATTGAGTTGCTTAAGCACTTTGCTTTTGCTGAGGCTGGCTTTGAACTTGTGATCCTCCTCCCAAGTTGCTGGGATTAGAGACGTGCACCACCGAACCCAGCTTAGTTTTTTTTTACTTTGAGACAGGATATCACTAAATTGCTGAGGCTGGCCTCAAACACGTGATCCTCCTGCATCAACCTCCTGAACCACTGGGATAACAGGTATGCTCCACCACACCAAGCTTGAATACCCTTTCTATGTCTGGGAAAGTTCCTGTCATTCTTTTCCAAGGTAGAAGCCAGAAATTTCGATTCCCCAACCTCTTCTTGTAGTTAGATGGAATACTCCACCAGTCAGAGGCAACCAAAATCTTATTTCACATTGTGAACAAAGAAGAAGTATGAGGAGGCAGGTACCATATGGGATGCATCTCTGGGTTGATGGGGAAGAGAGGCATTGGCAGTTGAGGGCTGCTGGAGAGAAGGTTCCAGTGTCTGGGGACAAGGGTTTGAGGTACAAGATGTACTGCCTATAGAAGGTGTTGTCCTTCACTTACATCATCAGAGAGATACTGCATAGCCCTCAAGTTAGGCTCTCTGGTCCTCCTCAGGCGGTTCCCTGAAAATTCAATATCCTAAAATAAATTCCTTTTCTGACCCAACTAGCAAGGATGAGTTCTATATTTCACAACTAAGAACACTGACACACAGTATGTAGGGAAAAGCCCAAACAAATTCAAACTGTATACTCACAAATGTCAACACAATGCATCAGCCAAATACAAGTGGTGAAGACCCAGGAACACAGATTCAAGTTACCCTGAAAGATATGTTCTAACATGGAAGAGGTTACACGAACTTTTTATCATCACAGAACAAAATCAATACATTTTGGTAGAACTGTTAGGTGGGCAGCTACAGCAAAGCAGAGCAATCTTATACAGAGAAAATTAAGCCAGTACAAAAATTAAGGCAAATAGCTACAAAAGTGCCTAGATAGCCCAAGGTAATTTGGGGTTTTGACCTTCAACATTCCCTCCCTGCACATCACAAATGTTCTAGTGAGCCAAGGTCAAGCAGCCAGTAGGATCTAAAGATGTAGATGCAGCTGACCAAGGATATTTAATATAGATGCTGCAGTTCACACAATACATCATTTCTCCCAACCAGCAAGCAAGCAATTCTGTAGCAGGTAAGAGCTGGGTTGTCCTCTAATCCAATTCAGTTCTGTCTTCCTGGAGGTCAGGTCAGATCCCATAGGTGAGGGCTCAGTCCCCAGAACTGCTCCCCCCTACCACTGCAGACACCAATCACAAGCCCCAGGTGTTGTGCCCGTGCTTCTGGCCTACTGGCTATAAATCAGGGTTCCCACAAACCCGTCCTTGAATTCAATTAATTTGCTTCAATAGCTCACAAAACTCAGGGAAACACATTTACTGGGTTATAATAAAGGATATTATAAAGAATACAGGTGATGTGCAGGGTGAGGAAGAGGGGATGGGGCCAGAGCTTCCATGTGACCCCCTCTCCAGGAACCTCCACCTGTTCTGCCATGCAGAGCTTCTGTGAACCTTGTCCTTTTGGGTTTGGCCTTCGCTGACATCATCAGAGAGACTGCATAGCTCTCCAGCTTCACTTGAGGGAAGCTTCACTACATAAACACAGTTGGTTAAATCCTAGGCCCCCAATAAATATCTGAACCATTCATCCTTCACCTCCCTAGAGGTTGAGTTAGAGCTGAAAATCCCAACACACATCATATTTAAATTTTTTTTTAATTTTAAAAAGGGCATAGGGTGTAAGTAGCTCAGTGGTAGAGCACCCTCTAATCCTGCCTTGGTCTTTCTGGCAACCAGCCCCCATCCTGAAGTTACCTACAGTCTGCCAGACACCAGTCAATTCATTAACACAAAAAAAGATACTATGGAGGGGCTGGGGCTATAGCTCAGTTGGTAGAGTGCTTGCCTCACATGCACAGGCCCTGGATTCAATCTCCAGCACCAAAAAAAAAAAAAAAAAAAAAAGACACTATGGATTCAGAGTCCAAGGATTTTAGGAGTCATATGCCAGGAAACTAGGATGAAGACCAAACACATATTTCACAATATCACACACACAATTTTACATAGCACTTGGGATTTTTTTAAAAATATGTTACATTGTGTTAAACTTCACAAATTATGGGTTAGTTATAAAATACCCAGTGTCTGGGGACAAGGGTTTGAGGTACGAGAACTCCAAGGAGGGTGCAATGATGTATGCCTGTAATCCCAGCAACTCAGGAGACTGAGTCAAGAGCTTCCAAAGTTCAAGGCCAGTCTGGGCAACTTAGCAAGACCCTGTCTCAAAATAACAAAAAGGGCTCGCTCGGAGGTGCAGCACAAGAAAACTCCAAGGAACCGGGCACAGTGGCACACTCTGCGGTAATCCAAGCTACTCAGCAAGTAGCTTGCTGAGGCAGGAAGATCACAAGTTTGAGGGTAGTGATTTAGCAAGACCCTGCCTCAATAATAAAATTTTAAAAAGGGCAGAGGATGTAGGTAGCTCAGTGGTAGAGCACCACTGGGTTCAATCCCCAGCACACACACACACAAAAAGTCAAGAGGCCAGTGTGTTTGGAGTTGAGTGAGCCAGGAGGAAGTGGTTCCATCCCCAGTATGGCAAACAAAAAAAGAATGTTGGGCTAAGGAAAGTTTAATGGGGAGGGGGGAGCTACTCATTTGAGAGAAAGCAATAGGGACAGTGAGGACACCCTGGGACTACCAATAACAAGAAGCCATTGCCACACTGAGGCAAGAAGCAGTAAGGGGACTGGCAGGGCTGCCCAACAGGAGGAGTGGCCTCAGGAGAGGAACGAAGCCACAAACAGCCAACAGCCCAAGTGCCAGCCCAATCTCCTCTAACCCTCCATTCCTGCTGGGGCCTCCCATTGGCTGATGGGAGACAGCAAGGAATCCAGTAAAAGCACTTACACAGGTCAGCCTGCTGGGGTCAGGGCAGGTAGAGAAGGTTGGAGAGTGGGTCTGGAGGGCAAAGGGAAGAGCTAGCACACTTGAATTGTTTGTTTGGTTGGTTGGTTGGTTTGGTTTGGTTTTGAGATAGAATCCTGCTAAGTTGCTGAGGCTGTCCTTGAACTTGTGATCCTCTTGCCTCAATCTCCCAAATCACTGGGATTACAGGCATGTGCCAGTGCACCTGGCTGGCACACTTGCTTCATCCCAATTGACCCCACCTGCTTTTCTCTGATCAGACTGGGAAACTGAGGCAGAAAGGATAAGCCTGAAGAGGCTATACTGAGGGGATTAGGCAGGGAAGACAGAAAGGACAACCATTAATCAATGGGAGGTTGGTGGGGAGGCAATGTGCTTTTCTGGTTATCACCATGGCAACCACTCTGAGCTGCCAACCAAGTCCAAGCCAAGGGATGACTGGAAGTCACTTTTTCCATCACCCCACCCATTCCATTTCCATCCCTCTTCCTCCTTGGCCCCAAACAGAGTGATTTCCCTTGTTGCATCCATTTCCAAATAGAATTTTTGTAAGAACAATGGATGGCTTCTCTGGGTAGGGGATCTTGGGAAGCCATGGCTAAAGTCATACAAGGGAGGAAGGGAGTGGGGTAAAGTAATTCAGCGAGGTGGCCCAAGAGATGTTGGAGAACCCAGAGTGAAGGAGAGAGGACTATGGAAGAGGGGAGGTACCTTCAGGAGGTGACTAACACAGTTAGGAGTTATGGAATTACAGAGTTTTGGAGAGGTGACCCAACAGTTCAACTGCTGTTGATAAGCAGTTTTATTGGTGTTGGCCAAAAAAATGGTTACCAGAGACCTGCAGATGAGAGAGAAAGGGGATCTCCCTTCAGGGGGGACCACTGGGAGAAGGAGGCCCCTTTTTGCTTGGGAAAGGAAAGACAGGCCATGGCTTCACACAGGTGAGTGCATTAGGACACCATATTTTGATGCTGGTACCTAAGAGGCCCCGGTGCCTGGCTCAGTCCTGCTGAGCTGGGTTACTATAGGAATGGGGGTGAGGAGTAGGCGGCCAGCCAACCACTTCTCCCGAAGTCACTTCTGCCTTTCTCCTCTGCTCTCCCCACCCAAATTCAACCTGTCTTTCTGAGCTTGTCTGGTTCAAGTTCCTCCTCTCATAAAGTATTTCTTCCCTGGCCATTTATATCGTGCTCTCCCTCTGAAATTGGAAAGCTTTCACTGCTGATAAGCAGTCCACTTTCACCATATGACTCATTTTTCTGAGAAGATCCCAACAAACAGCCTGGGATACTTTCACACCTGACTCTAGGTTGGCTAAACACAGTATAAATAAGGAACAGAGACAAGGCTCTAGGATCTACCATTGACAAGGACTTTAATGTCAGCTTCTGATCTCTTGAGAGTTCTCTTGAGAGTTCCCCTCTTTCTGCCAAATGGGCAAGAGAACACTCCATTTATCCAACTCAATAAATATAGATTACCATCAATGTTATGATTCGAAATCACCAAAGCACATTTTGGGGTAGGGGGATACCAGGGTTTGAACTCAAGGGCACTCAACCACTGAGCTACATCCCCAGCCCTATTTTGTATATTTAGAGACAGGGTCTCACTGAGTTGCTTAGCACCTCACTTTTTCTGAGGCTGGCTTCGAACTCGTGATTCTCCTGTCTCAGCCTCCTGAGCCGCTGGGATTATAGGCATATGGCCACCACGCCCAGCTCAAAGCACATTTTTGCAGATTCTTTTATTTGAACCACATAGCAATTTTATGAGGTACCCATGAAACAGATGAGGAAATTAATTATCAAAGAGGTTAAGTAACACCAGGTGTGGGTGACACACACCTGTAATCCCAGCTACGCAGTAGGCTGAGGCAGAAGGATCACAAATTTGAAGGCAGCCTGTGTAGTTTAGCAAGACCCTGTCTCAAAAAATGAAAAAATAATAATAAAAATAAAAGGGCTGGGGATATAGCCGAGTCATAAAATGCCCCTGAGTTCCATCCCCAGTACCAAAAAAAATAAAAATAAATAAAATAAAAGGAAAGGAAAGAAAAACCGGTTGAGTGACATGAGCACACAGTACAGAACACAGGTTCCTAGACTCCTAGCTTAACACGTAGTATCCACAAATATGCCCAGTATCCAAGGAGAGATGGAAAAGGCTACTAAGATACAACTTTACTCCAGGATGGACTGCAGTACTGAAACAGAGGACTAACCAGTTGCCCAGCAGAGAGCACAGTCACGATACCATCTCCTGGGGAACCGTGGAAAGCAACAGTATTAGAGCTCACATAGATCTATGGGCCGCAAACATGTCTGCTCTGAGTCCTCAGAGTTCAAAGCTCCAGCCCCAGATGGAGACGTCATAGCAGTACCAGAACCTGTGAGAAAAGAACCCCACCAGGTGAGGGAGAATACGGGTGAGAAGAGAAAATAAGGTAAGGAGAGAGATCCAGTAATTGAGACAGGGGCTAGGAGAGAGTGAGTAAAGACAGGACGCTTTCAGAAGCAGCTTTCACATGTGACCCTGGCTCTCCCAAGGAAAAGGTCTACATTCTTCACTCCAAATAAGAAACAGGGAGCTCTATATCTGAAGTCTGCAAATGAGACCAGCTGCGCATGAAAAAAAAAATGTGTTCCTAGCACCACCAAAACCTACCAACTCCATTTTCTCAGTTCCAGCAACTCACTGGAGTTACCTGGAAGTGTGTCACAATGCTGACACCCAGGCTGAGCCCCAGATCTACTCAGTCAGAATCTCTAGAGGAAGAGCCCTGGTGTCAGCATTTTCTTCAAGCCCATCGTATCAATGCACAAAGTTGAAAATCACAGCTCTCAAGTGGGCCAGGGAATCTGTATTTAACATGTCCTCAAGATATTCTAATGAACCCCACTCTGTTAGCAGGAATTTAGGAAATCTTGCTAAAAGCAACTATCTCCCAAACAGCAAGTATGGTCAAAAAAAAAAAAAAAAAAAAAAAACAGCAAAGAGCCAGAGACCAGGTCCCCAGGGCAACAGGGATAGCTAACAAGGAGACAACAGTAGTATTCAGGGAGCCTCTTCTGAACCTATTAGCACCTTAGGGACAGCTACAGAGCTACAGGGTTAGGGGCAGGACTAAGAAGAGCAACAGTGTAAAGAAAATGACTCCTCCTCTTCCCAGGGCTGGGTTTAACTGTGCTCTCAAATGCCCTGAAGGTGCAAACCATTTACAATACATCCCTAGACTCCACAGATATCCAAAGTCTCAGTGAACATAGCTTCTAAACAGGGGGTCAGAAGTAGGGACCTACACTAGCTGCATGCCTTAGTGAAAGTGCCTTCCTTTCCTGTAAACTTGTATTCCTCCTGCCCGCCACCTTATGGGAATAATAAGAGTAGTGTAGTTGTGGAAATCACAGGAGATGATTAGTACCTGAAGAGCCCTTGGGACAATACCTGGCATACAATAGGTGCCCTATAATGACATGTATGCATATACATTTATGTTTTGCATATTAATATATAATTATATGTCCAAAATTATACATATATAATAATATATAATGTTTATTAAGTGCTGACCACCTGCTAGGCACTATTTTATGCACTTTCCAACACCCTGTGAGTGGGAGGCCCAGCCAGACCCAGGAGCTTCTGAGCCTCATGATAAGTCACTTTCTTGCCTGACGAGATCTCCACGTAAGGCGATCCCCAGGTTTTGCAAGATCTCTAGGCCGGGCACCTTCTTCAGCCTGCAGCTAGGACCCACCAAGGATTCCTATTTCTTCAGACTCTGAGAAGAGGCCAAAACACCCGGACACGCCCAGGGAACAGAGCAGACTCCCCACACCCACCATCACCCATGGTTTTGGCAGGGGGGATGTTTCCCTCGGCAGCCGCCGCCCACCGCCCAGCAGTGGCCCAGAGACGTCCCGGGGAGCCCGGCCCAGGCAGGGCGGGGTCCTGACACTGCTCTGGAGGGAAGCAGCTCCCGCCTGGGGACAGGCGAGACGCGAGGGCCCGCGGAAAAGCGCCCCGGCCCAGCCCCGGGAGCTGCGGCCTCGGCTTCACGGCGGGATCGCACCCTCTGCCCTCGGGTCCCTTCCAAAAGGCGCCCGTCTCGGGTGGCGAGGGAAGCCCCGGGGAGCGCGGAGAGGGCGGGGCAGAACCCTGGAGTTTCCGGGGGAGGACGGGCCTCTGCCGGGGTCCTGACCGCAGAAAGGGAACAAGCGGAGGAGCCCCGAGGGCGCCCCGGATGGGGCCCCGGGCATCCTGGCGCAAGGCTTTGGGAAGGGCCCGGGCCTCCAGGGCTGGACCCGAAACGGGCCCGCGAGGGCAGCCTCGGGAACTGGCCACGTCAGGGCGGCGCGCCCCAACCCTGTCCCAAGGGTCAGATTTGAGCCGGCGGCCTGGGCGCGGCCGCGCGGTGAGAAGCGAGGGAGGGAGCGGGCGCAGGAAGCCCAGGGAGGGCTGACTCATCCTCCAGCCGCCGCAGTGAGTCACCCGCAGACACTGCGGTCCCACAGAGCGGGCTCTGTCCCTCTGGGGTCCTTCCGGGAGCGCCCCTTCGCGGCCATACCCGGACGCGCAGCCCGGGTCCCCGGGGGCAGCTAGCCGAGCCTTATCCCGGTGGCGAGGTCTCTGCAGAACTTCTCCGGGACCTCTCCACCCTCTGAGCTCTGGCAAGATGTGGCCATTAGGGAATTTAAACGCATAATGTGTGGGGTTCATTGTATTTTTCCTGTTTTCTGGTAGATATGAACATTTTTTAAGTGAAAAGTTGGAGAGGGGGCCATCCCAGTCTCAGTTTGAATGAGAGGATGGAGGAGGAACTTTAGGGAGAAGGAAGGAGGAACAAAGATTTCCTTACTAGTGGGTTTCCTCCTCCTCCTTCACTTCCAAGAAGCTATGCCATTAAGTGTGGGCACCCAGCCTGCTCACAGGTTCGGCCCAGGCTCATTTCAAGCCTGACCCCACCCAGGCACTGGAGTCCCAGCCGTTTCTCCTTCCCGGTGGAGCGGTGGAGCGTGATCCTGAGACAGCAGAGAATTCACTGGATGAACAGGAGATCCAACTAATGATGATAACTGACATTTACCCAGTGTCATGTGCCAGACACTAAGCCTTTTATGCATATTGTTTTTATTTAATGCCCACAACCACCCTGAGGGAGGTACATGCTATTACTGTGTCCATACTCAGGAAATGAAATGGAGACTTCAGTAATGGCATAATGAGCATTTGTATTGCACTTAATTATTTAGGCAACACTTTCATTTAATTCCAGGACTGTTGGGGGAATGAGGGATTATGTCCTGCTTGACAGATCAGCTACCAGGAAAAGCAAATATTTTCTCAACTTCTCACAGTCCCTGGGCTCAGATACCTCCTCTTGACTTCTTTCCATCTCCCTCCACTGCCACTCCACGTCTCCCCTCTCTCCAGCAACTAAAGTGACTCACTATTAACTCACTGAACATCCAGATTCTAGCATCTCTGAGTAATTAACTTCCTTCTGATAACTGTTGATCAAGAACAAATCTAAACAGATCTCCCTGCCAAGAAGCTACCATGGAGGCAGAGATTTCTTCTCCATTTTGTTTTTTCTGTGTCTCCAGTGCCTAGAAGAGTTAGTCTTGGAGCTCAGGAGATTTGTGCTAGATGAATGAAATCTCTAGCCCAAAGAGGCCAGTTTCTATCAGCCCTCAAAGAGATTGGAAGATGGAAGAAGAAGGTTTAAGGATGGGTTCTGGTCCCAACCGCCCCCCTCAACAACAACAACAAAAGAAACTTCCTAGGGCAGCGTTAGTCGATAGTCTTCCTGCCTCATACTTGTCAGGGTTAGAGAATTCCTCTTCGAATCTAGCCTTCATCTTCCTCTCACATCTCCCACATATCTAGGGGCAGGAAGTGAGGATAATCCTCCTGGGTCCCCACAGCTACTTCAGGGAGTTATATTGTACCCACTAATCCCTGCCATTCCCCTACAAACATTTGAGAATCAAGACATCCAGCTCTGGCACTCTCTTCTCACTCTTGCAACATCTTTGGGCCTCTGATTTCCTGAAGACTCTGCTCCTTGCTATGACTGTTATTGATATTTTGGTACAGGGGATTGAACCCTAGGGGTACTGTTCCACTGAGTGATATCCCCAGTCCTTTTTGTTTATTTATTTATTTTTAATTTTGTGACAGGGTCTAAGTCACTGAGGTTGGCCTCAAACTTGGAATCCTCCTGCCTCAGTCTCCAGAGTCACTGGGATTACAGGTATGCACCACCACACTTGGCTACTTCTCTCATTATTCTAGGCAACTTCAACAGCCATGCGAGAGACCCTTCCATCACCCTGGCCCCTGTGTTCCTTGTCCTGTTCCTCTAGGATGACCACTTCTTCCGCTTCCCAGGCCTCCCACTGCCAGGACCACACCCTAGATCTTATCATTTTCCTGAAACTGCCTTATCTTCTCCAGCATAGGTGCCATCCTTTCACTCTGTGGCCACATGCTCAGGACAACCTATGAACCAGTGCTTTGGGAACATCCAATTCTGGTAACCAGTCACCTTTCTCTGGCTTCTCTCTTTATCCAGCAGAGTCTATGGATCCTCATTAGAGCCACTTCTCTACAAAAGTCCCCAGTTCCCTTCCCTGGCTCTATCATACACCCCTAACAGAACCTCAGTCCCCAGATGAACTACTCCAGGCTGCACCAATAAAAATAAGCACAGCTGGAAGAAACATAACCAGCCAGATGAGGGTGCTATAATCTGTTTACCACCTGTGAGTTGGATCCATGTCACTGTAATAAAAGACCAAAGATCTTTAACTTATAAAAAGAAAATGATGGTTTGGGCTCCATTTTGAAGGTTCTAGTCCACGATGTATTGGCCCTGTTGTTCTGAGCCTCTGGTGAAGCAGCATATTGTGGCAGGGGCATGTGACAGAGTACAACCACTCACCTCATTTTCAGCAAGAAAAAGAAAAAGAGAACTACTCCAGGGTCCCGCCATCCTCTTTGGGTGCATTCCCTCAATGACCCAAGGGCCTCCCACAGGCCCCTCCTCTCAAAGGTTTCCACCACCACCATCACCCTGGGGACCAATCCTTACACACAGGCCTTGGGACATTTGACATGCTCCAATGGGCTCCTAATGGCCACCAACTACCCTAAGGTTTTTTGTTTGTTTGTTTGTTTTTTGGTTTGGAGGTTTTGTTTTGTTGGTGCCTGTCCAGGCACCTAAGATGTTTTCAAAGTACTTTCTCTCTCCCACTCTCCTCAGTGGCTACCACATGTATTCTTCTCTATCCTGGAACTGTCCCTGGTCTCCTGCCCCGTCCTAAGTTTTGCCTGATAGGTTTTTATCTCCCTTCACTGAGAATGTAGATCCATCAGACAGGAGCTTTCTCAACTTTCTAGGACCAAATTCACCCACCTTCAGCAAGCCTGCTCCTTTTTATTAACCAGATGCCACAAGAAGGATCCATCTTTCTGAAGTCAGTGGCTCACAGGTGCTCAGAGTATCTTGTCCTCCCACTTGTTCCCCAGCTGTCCCCTCTCCTAACTGTATGTTCATTCTCTTTCCACCAGATCATTCCCTTCAGCATCAGAACAATCTGATACCACATGCATTTTTTTTTCCATGCTGGAGAAGGAACCCAGGCCCTCAAGCATACTAAACTCATGTTCTACAACTGAGCCACATCCCCAGCCCTTTTAAAATTTTATCTTGAGATAGGGTCTTGCCGAGTTGCCCAGGCTGGCCTTGAACTTGCGATCTTCCTACCTCAGGCTCCCAAGTTGCTGAAATTACAGGTGTGTGCCACCATGATTAGCTCCCACATGCATTATAAAATTTAGCCAAAACAACCACCAAAAGCCCCTGCCCTTCCCCTTATCCCCTTGCTCAGACTGCCTATTTCCTACTGTTTATCAGAATCCAACCTCTTTTTAAAATAATAATAATAATGTATATACTGAAGGTGTACTACACAATGAGATAGGACACATATAAGTACTAAAAATGTTACTATAGTGAAGCAAATTCACACAGCCATCATCTTATATGGTTACCTTTTCCCTCATTTTTGTGGCAAGAGCAGCTAAAATCTACTCACTTTCCCTGAGCCTGTGCATAGCACAGTTTTATTACCTGTAGTTGTGTCTGTGCACATGAGATCTCTAGACTTGTTCGTCCTATGTGTCTGTCACTTTGTATCCTCTGACCTACATCTCCTAGTTTCCTCCTCCCCAGTCCCTGCCCTGCCCCCTGGTAACCTCTGTTTTTTTCTGTTTATCTGTTTATATAAGTGGGATGATCCAATATTCTTCTTTATGTGTCCGCCTCATCTCACTTCACAAACTGTCTCCAGGCTCGTCCATGTTATGGCAATGACGAGATCGCATTCTTTTCTAGGGCTAAATGATATTCCTTGCTTGTATGAACCAGTTTCTTTATCTATTTGCCTATCAGTGGACACTTTGGTGACTTCCATATCTTGGCTATTGTGATAATGCTGCAATGAACATAGGAGTGCAGGTGTCTTTAGGAGGTGCTGGCTTTATTTCCTTTGACTATGAGGGATGAGGGATTTGAGGTCACATGGCAGTTTTGTTTTTAATTTCTTTATAAAATTCCACAGTTTTTCACAAAGAGTATATCAATTTTTGTTTCTACCAACAGTGTGTGAGTTCCGTTTTCTCTACACCCTTGTTTTTTTAATCTCCCCCCCACCCCCAGTGCTGGGGATGGAACCCAGGGCCTTATACATGCTAGGCAAGTGCTCTACCACTGAAATATACCTCAGTGTGTTTTTTTTTGTAATAGCCATCATAAAGACTATCAGGTGGTATCTCAAAACTTTTTTTTTTTTTTTTTTTTAGTACTAGGTATTGAATCCATGACCTCATGCATGCCAGGCAAGCACTCTTCCTCTCAGCTCCCTCCCCAGCCCTTTTTGTTTTTTATTTTGAAGTGGAGTCTCACTAGGTGGCCTCAAATTTGTAATCCTCCTACTTCTGCCTCCTGAGTAACTGTGATGATAGGTATGTGCCACTGTCCCTGGTTAATAGTGATTTATTTTTCCCTGATGATCAATGACGTTGAAAGCCTTTTCAAATGGCTATTTTCATGTCTTTATTGAATAAATGTGTTAAGACACTGGGTTCAAGAGTAGTTGAGATGCCATGGTTCAGGAAGCTGCCAGGAGGATTGTGAGTTCAAAGCCAGCCTCAGCAACTTAGTAAAGCCCTAAGCAACTTAGCAAGATCCTGTCTCTAAATAAAATACAAAAAAGGGCTGAGGATGTGGCTCAGTGGTTAAGTGCCCCTGAGTTCAATCCCAAGTACAAAAAAAAAAAAAAAAAAGAATAGTTGAGATGGTAAATTTTGTTGTTTTTATTGTCACGGTTAAAAAAGAAAAATGTAAATATGTTTATTGCATCTTTTTTCCTTGCTTTGAATCCACGATGACTTTCCATTTCACTTAGAATAAATCTGAATTCCTTACTAGTTAGAAAGCCCTGCTGACCTTTGCTCCTCCTCTCCACCACCTGAGTGGCCTCCCAGAGTCACAGGCAGGAAGCTCCTCCTCTCGTGGAAGGCTCCATCTGCAGCTCTTCCATGGCAGACTCCTCATCCTTATGCTGAGTTCACATGTGATTTCCTCAGATAGGCCTCCCCTGGCCAGCCTGTTGGTAGTTTCCCCATTTGTTTATGCTGCTGCCTGTTTATCTCCTCAAAGCTTTTTTCTCAATTTACACTTAGGCACTTACTTGTTTATTGTTCATCTCCTACTAACATGTCCACCATCACCTCCGATGCTAAGCTCATAAGAGCGGGAAGAAAGGCTGTTTTGCTCACCACTCAATCCCTACCACCCAAGACAGGGCTTGGACACACCCTCAGTACCCCTCATATCTTTGTTGATGAGCAAATAAGTCTCTCTCCCTTTTTTCTCGGTATAGCAATAACACAGTGCAAGTCAGACATCTCTGGAATGGAACCCTACTTCCAGCTTGTGGCCCAGAGCTCTTCCTCAGTGAAATGGGATACCTTGCAAGGGAGGGTGAGTATTACATTAAATTACATGTATAAAGTGCTTGCCACTTGATAGTGTATTGGTATTTAACATTATTGTGTTCTACATTTGCAAAGGACTATCATTGCTTAGGCAATAATTCTTGACACTTGGGAGGAGGAGTGTTACATATCCTTTTGAGAATTTGATTTAAATCTCACTCCGGACCAAAAATAAAATGCACCTAATTAACATATTTTATATATAAATTCCTGATGTTGACTAAACATCAGAAGTTATGGTTACTAGGTTAAGAACCCTGAATATGAAGAGAGAAACACAAGTGATATGGTTAAAAAGCTGAGGGGATGCCAGGCAAAGTGGCCCATGCCTGTAATTTTGTTTTCCAGGGAGGCAGAGGTAAGAGGATCACAAGTTTGAGGTCAACCTGGGCAACTGAGTAAGAGCCTATCTCAAAATAAAACATCAAAAGGGTGGTAGAATGCTTGCCTAGCACGCATGAGGCCCTGGGTTCAATTCCCAATACAGAAAAAAAAAAAAGTTGTTAAAAGGAAATAGCTGAAAAGATGGTTAGCAGAATGACTTGGGAGTAAGTCTCTAGATCCACGAGAACCAATACTGGCATCCCTAGTTCCACAGTGCCCTCTAGTGGTGAGCTACTGCACAGAACTCCTCGGCCAGAGGTGGAAATGTAGACCTCAGAAAACAGCTCTGAGTTCATTCTGAATACCCCTCAATACTTCAGATGGCTTCTTTCCACCCATATTTCCTTCCACCACCTGTGCAACAGCTCATCTCTTAGGAATTTAATATCCCTTGGAGCATTGAAATGTTTATTTAGTGAGGCCCAAGAATAGTTTAATCAATGGTCCTTAAGTAGACTAGTAGTTTCAGGGGAAACAATGAAAAAATAATTGTTTCCCTACTTTTCACACATTTAAATATGACACTGATTATGGTGACCACTAAAATATTTTTGTGCCCTTAATAATTATTACACTCTTAGTAAATATTGCAACCTTAAAGAGTGCACACGGGTTCCCAGGGCTAATCTTATTTTCCCCTTATATGAAGATTATTGATCATGTTTTAAAATGTGTTTTATGCTTTCATACTGTTGTGCTATAATTACAAAAGTCATTAATGGCTCAAAGGTGCTTCAATGACTCATAAAAGTAGCAGTGACAATAATAATAATATAGGTGTGACAGCTCAGACGCTGTCATCCATTTAAACAGTAAGCAGGTTCTGTGGGAATATTAAATGTTTGCAATGTGCTGGGACAAAAGAAAGTGAAAGCATGATATTTTGCACAAGCAGCAAAGAGAGTCTGTCGATAGAAACTACTTCAAAGATTCTGGAAACTGGGTGTTGTTGCTTTTTCACCTCCTATCCCAATACATTGTGTGCTGTGAAATGTCAAATCATGACTCACATTCACCAAAGTTTTTGTCTTCTCATGCTCAGGAGCCCAATTTTTTTTTCTAGAATAAGCACAAAATAACATTGTCCCAGAATACAATCTTAATATTGTGGGAAACATAAAGATATCAAGAATATAGCAAATTACTCAAAGTTGCCCTCAGTCCTACAAGTACAACCACTGGATGACAAAGAAGCTGGACAAACCAGCTGCAATGTAATGACATAAATACTCAGAAACAGTTTCACCAAATGCCACTGTTGGATGCCACATAACAACAGAAAACAATGTGCAACAGCAGTCACCATCAAATGTGTGTGCTGGTATATGGCTCTCCTAGTGGGTGGCTAAAATTCTGATGTAGTGACTGTGAAATAGGTGTCAAAATAGGAAGAGCAAAAAAAAAGAAAGAAAGAAAGAAAGAAAGAAAGAAAGAACTTAAATTATATCTTTTAAAAAAATGAAATGAGCATATACAAGGATAAAGAACTCAATGAATATGCGTTGTCTTTATCTCTAAAATGCCATATGAGGCCAGGCACAGTGGTACACAACTGTAATACCAGTGACTACGGAGGCTGAGGCAGGAGGATTGCAAGTTCAAGGCCAGCCTCAGCAACTTAGCAAGACTATCTTAAAACTAAAAAAAAAAAAAAAAAAATTTAAAAAGGACTGGAGATGCAGCTCAGTGGTGGAGCACCAATGGATTCAATCCCCAGTATCAAATAAATAAATAAATACCATAAGAGAAATATATTTTATTTATGAGGTTATTTTGTGAGTGAAAAAAAGGCACAGTAGAGTAGAATTAGAATAGATGATTCACTGACTCTGGGAACAATAAAATAGCTGAAATTATGATAAAAGAAAAAATTATGCTTCAATTTTTCCCTCTGAAAACTGAGAATGATTATAATAGTAAAAATAATACCTGTTTCATACAGCTGTGGTAAAGATCAGGGAAGACGTACATGTGAATTGCTTAGGACAATGTGTCATATAAAAGTATTCAATAAAATCTGGCCATTATTATTACCATGATCATTGGAATGCCAGTTTGAACACTATTTAATTCACAGAGAACCACCAACAGTCATCAACATGCTCCTGAACTCAACTTAGTGTTGAAGGAAATTTAAAAAAAATTTCACCCTAATTCAAATTGCAGTCGCTAAGGAAACATTCTTTTCAATGTATTCAGGTAGAAACAGGCAGCCAGCAAAAAAAACTGCTGCTTCTCTCCTGTGGTGAAATACACTGACTCTAGAGGGCAAAGGTGCTCTGGGGAATGTTGTTGTGTTCTGTTCGGCATTTTTATTGAGGTATAATTCACATAATATAAAATGCACATTTTAAAGTGCATTGAGTAGCTTTTGGCACAGTTGCTGGGCTGTGAAACCAACAGGACTATCTCCTTCCTGAATGTTTCTATCACCCCAAAAGGAAACCCCATACTTAAAGTGGCTGTCTGTCCTACTTCCCTCCTTTCCCCCAGCCCCTGGAAACTGCTCATCATTTTCTCTCTCTATGGGTTTGCCTATTTGGGACATTTTATATAAATGGAGTCCTATAATATGTGGCCTTTTGTGTATGTCTTTTTCACTTCTGATGTTTTTCAAGGTTCATCCATGATATAAGATGTGCCAGAACTTCATCCCTTTTTATGGCTGAACAAACTTCATTGTACAGATATTTCATGTTTTGTTTACCTTTTCATCATTTGATGGACATGTGCATCGTTTCTACTTTGGGGTATTATGAGTAATGCTGCTATGAACATCCATGCGCAAGTTTTTCTATGCACGTTTTCAGTTCTCTCATATAGCAACAAGTAGAATTGCTGGGTCATGTGGTGAGTCTATTTTTAACTGTTTGAGGAACTGCCAAATTATTTTTCATAGTAGCTGAGCCATTTTGTCTTCCCACCACCAGTGCATGAGAGTTCCAATTTCCCTACGTTCTCACCAACACTTGTTTTCCTTTCATTATTATACATTATTATATATTACATAGCTATCCTGGTTGTGTGAATAGCTCATTGTGGTTTTGATTTGTATTTCTTAATAGCTGATGATCTTAATAATCTTGTTCATATATTTATTTATTAGCATTTCTATATCTTCTTTGGAGAAATGTCTGTTCAGATATTTTCCCCATTTTTAAAATTGAGTTAATGATTGTGATAGTTCTTTATACATTCTAGATACCAAACCTTTGTCAGATGAATAATTTGCAAGTATTTTTCCCTCTACTGGATTATTTTTCACTTTCTTATGGTTTTTAACCAACAAAAAAATTTAATTTTGTTGATGTCCAATTTATGTAGTTTTTCCTTGATTGCTTGTGCTTTGGTGTCGCATCTAAGAGATGTTTAACTAAATGAGAGACACATCAATCTTCTCATATATGTTCTAAGAGTTTTATAGTTTTGCTCTTATATTTAGATGTGTGATCTAATTTTAAGTTAAATTTTCATTTGATTTTATATAAGATAGGATTCCAATTCATTCTTTTGCATACAGATATCCAGTCCCAGCATCATTTGCTGAAAGGTTTTATTTCCCTCATTGAATGTTCTGGCAAGATTGTCAAAAGTCAATGACCAGGATGTATGGGTTGATTTCTGGACTCTGGATTCTATTCCAGAGTCTAGGTGTTTATTCTTATGCCAGTAGAATGAGTCTTGATTTGGGTCACTTTGTAGGAAGTTTTGAGCTTCAGGAAGTGTGACTCCTCTGACTCTGTTCTTTTTCAAAATGATTTCTGTTATTCTGGGTCCCTTACAATTCTATATGAATTGGGGGGTTAACTTATCCAATTATGGGAGAGAAAAGCAGTCTTGATAGGGGTTTCATTGAAGCTGTAGACCCATCTTAACAATACGGAGTTCTCCAGACAATAAATAGAGAATGTCCTTTGATTTATTCAGACTTTCTTTAATTTCTTTCAACAAAAGTTTCCAGTGTACAAGTCCTACACTGCTTTGGTTAAATTTCTTCCTAAGTATTTTATTCTCGTGTGTGTGTGTGTGTGTGTGTACGGGCCTCGGGATGGAATCCAGGACTTTGTGCATGCTAGGCCAGTGCAATATCACTCAGCTGCATCCCCAGCCCCCTAGGTATTTTTTATTTTTGATACAATCCTAAACAGAATTATGTTCTTAATTCTATTTTGTATTGTTCGTTGTTAATGTACAGAAATGCAACATGTTTTGTATATTGATTTTGTATTCTGTACCTTTAATGAACTTGTTTCTTGAATCATTTTTTAAAGATTGGGGTTTATAACATAAGATCCTGTCATCTGCAATCAGAATTAGTTTTACTTCTTCCTTTCCATCCCATCAGTTTTTTGAAATATGGGGTGACCCTTCATGATATGAATAATACTAATTTAAAAGCATTTGATTGCCAATGCTTTGCTCAAGTAATATATCTTAGTGATGTATCAGAACCTATCACTCAGGACAAAAAATTTCACTTTTTTTTGTTTGTGTGTGTGTGTGTGTGTGTGTGGAGCTGGATTGAGCCTTGGGCCTTATGTGTGCCAAGCACACACACTACCACTGAGTTACATTCCCTAGCCCAAAATTTCACAATATTACATTGGTATCAATATTTTTTAAAGCTAGAACTCTGGACCAGATGCATCATCAAAGTTTTATTATTTCCCAACATTTGAGTTTTTCCTTCATGATATGGATAATTCACTACAATAACACACACACACACTCTCTCTCTCTCTCTCTCTCTCTCACACACACACACACACACACACACTCACACACACACACACTTAGAAAATTCTACATTAGAGTACAAAGGAGTATTTTCCTATGAGGCTAAAGGTTGGATAAGGAATCCACCTCTAAGATTCCACCTCTCAGATTGAAAGAATCAGTCTTGGACTGGGGATGTGGTTCAGTGGTGACTTGCTTGCCTAGCATTTGTGAGGTTCTGGGTTTGGTCTGAGCACCAAAAGAAAAAATAAAATAAAATAAGGTCAGTCTTCCAACTGTTGAGCATACTGTGCTTACAGACTTAGGCCTTGGTGGTTTGGCTGACCATCTTCCCTTAGAATGTTTTTCACGATTCTAAGTTCAAGTGTCATCTGCTTATCCAGAACATCTGGACAGCCACAAAACACTTGATGCCAGTCCCAGTCTTACGACTATGAGTTAAGTTGAACTCTGCCTTTCTCTCCACCTCTAGGATGAGGGGCCAGAGCTATCTGTTGTCAAACTATCTGACATCAAGATGAATATAAATGCTCTAGAGAAAATTACAAATAATATCCTTCTCATTGATTTATGAGAGCCATTGTTACTATTTTCTTAATGTTTTAATACATTATTTTAAAACTTGTGACAATTTTATAAATTAACCAAACTGTTGAGAATGTGTGTACTAGACACCCATTCCCCACACTGATACCCACCCCCAGCCCTTTAAAAAAAATTTTTTTTATTTTTTTTATTTTGAGACAAGGTCTCACTAAGTTGACAAGGCTGGCTTTGAACTTGCAATCCTCCTGCTTCACCCTCCCAAGTCACTGGAATTATAGGCATGTGCCACCATGCCTGTCCTAGACACTCATTTAAATGATCAAAGACAAGGTTTGGGGTGTAGCTCAGCAGTACCAGATGCAACCTCTGATACAGCAATAAACAAACTACTTATACTAAATCACCAAATTGGAAGGGCACTAAAATACACACCTGAAGGTTTTAGGCCTATTTTTGATCTTGGCTAAATAAAGTTAAGCAACTTTTGTAAGTCTGAGTTCACACTTTGTAGAGTGGGATTTGTTGTTGTTGTTCTTTGCAGTAGTAGGGATTGAACCCAGGGCCTCATGCGTGTTAGACAAGCACTCTACCACTGAGTTCTTGGTTTGACATTTCTTGCCCTGGCTATCTCACAGTGTTCTGCAAAAAAGCAAATGAGAAAATGTCATAGGTTACAGTGCTTTGTAATCTGTAAGATATTGTGCACAAGTATGAGGTATAGCAGTCTTTTAAAAATCCATCTGCCCCTTTGGCTTCCCTTTCTTTTGGTTCCTTTGTGTCTGCACCAGCTGTGGAACATCCTGGTTCTGACCTGTTTCTGCCTCAGCTTTGGGAAACAGAACTCTCCTTGTTCCTGGTGAAGAAAGTGGCCAGGTTTCCCAAATCTTGCAGTAAGCTTTCTGTTCTGGAAGTTCTCTGTCTCTCTCCCATCTCTGGGGTTCCTTCCCTAACTGGGTAGAGGGAACAGAGCTTCTGTTCAGCTACCTCCAGCACAGTTAGCCCTGGCTGCAGAGATCAGCCCTTTAATCCTGCTCAGCTCCTTGTCTCAGCTTCCCTCTCATTCCATCCCAAGGAAAACTAGGCCTGAGATTCCAGAGCTAGACACTCTCCCTTCCCCTCAACACCCTTCAGGAAGCTAGGAAGCTTTGCTAGGTTCAGAGCCAGAAAAGGGAGAAGACACCCCCACCCTGCAGACCCAACCCTTTTAGGAATGGATTTATGCTTCATTGTTGGTGGGAACCATAGAAACCACAGGTGACTGTGAGTCAGAGGGTAGTAAACAGGATTCTTTACTAACAGAAGTTGCCTGGAGCCACTCTGGGAGGGGAGAGCCCTGGATTTGTTGTTTTGGCCTCTGAGAAACTCCCGGCATCCCAGAGCTCCCAGACTGTAATATTAGCTTATGACAAAAGGCACGCATAAATCCTTCTGGGCTTCCTTCTTGAAGGTCCCTGGAACTCCTGCATTCCTCCATCCTGAGCTCCCTCATTTCCAGTCCAACTCACCATGCTGTCTTTGGCACATTCTGTCTGTCTCTCTCCCGCTCTCTCTCCCACTCTTTCTCTCTCTCTCCTCACTTTGGGGTACTAGGTGTCAGATCGGTGGCTGTGTCTTAGGACAAAACAGCCCACAGCAAACATCAATCAGGTGCCTATGGAAACGCCTGTCAATCAGCGGGCTCTCCTGACCAATCCTGGAGTTCAGCCAGCTCCCGCCCCCCCACCAACTCCAGCTGGACAAGGGACTCTAAAAACACCTTTTCCTGTCCCAAGCCCTTCCCTTCCTTCCTTAAGCCCCATAAAATTCCAGTCCAGTGGAGCTCCCATGCTGTTTCTCCTCAGACCCTCCCCTGTCCGTTCTGTGGGTCTGATAGAGTTCCCCCTGGGAGTGAGTCTCAAATAAAGCCTCATTTGGCGGTGTTTTTAAATCTGCCTCCTTTGGTCGCCGCCCCTTGCCTGATCTCACACTAGGAATCAAACCCAGGGCCTGGTGCATGCTAAGGAAACATTCTACCACCGAGCCCCTATTTTAATTTTATTTTGAGACAGGACCCCACAAAGATGCCCAGGCTGCCCTCCAATTTGCAATTCTCCCTCAGCCTCTTGACTAGCTGGGAGGACAGAGACATACCACTGCACCTAGATGTTACTTTGTTCTTGATTTTCCTACTTGAGCCTCCCACTCCCTGAAATTCTCCACCTTTTCTTTAAGAAGATCAGATTTAGTCATCCTCTCAATCTTGGCTTACATGTTAGGATTTTCCCCGACCCTTGGAAGCAGGGATCTAACTTCTTCCACACAAAGTCTGGAAGTACAGACACTATAAATAGAGCTCCCAGAGTTCCAGGATCCTCCCCATCCTGTTGTCCTGAGGGTGAGCTCCTCAGCTGCATGGTCCAGGATGGCGGGAGCAGTCTAAGCAGCAGGATGGAGAATGAAAAGTGGAACGTATGCCAACTAATGGCTTCAGCTGGCTCCCTTATAAACATCTACCAAGGAGTGCTCAGACACAGTTTGAAGGCAATCAGTTTTCACCAATTCTAATTCCCTGTCACCTCCTTTCTAAAATATTCCTTGCCCATAGTCCAAGCATCTGACAGTTCTCTCATCTCACCTGCCATTTTCTCCCTCTTGTGGTACTGGGGATTGAACCCGGGGATACTCTACCACTGGGCTACACCACCGGCTCTTTTTATTTTTTTATTTTGAGACAGGGTCTTGCTAAATTGCCCAGAGTGGCCTCAAACTTGGGATCCTCCTGCCTTAGCCTCCCAAGTACTGGGATTACAAGTGTGGGCCACTATACCAGGCCCACCTGCCTTTTGACAGGAGTCACCCCTCTGTCCCGTCATAAAAGAAAGATAGAGGGCTGGGTGCATCACTCAGTGATAGAACACTTGCCTAGTGTGTGTGAGGCCCTGAATTCCATCCTCAGCACCACAAATAAATGAATAAACAAAACTTCTTTACCAAGTGTGCTCAAGAGCCGGATAGTAGGAACTGTGCTCCAACACCACCAAGGACAGGCAATAGAGGGGCCTTGTCTACAGAAAATTTTAAAATAGTAATCAGTCCAAAAGCCAGCAATTCTAGTCAACTGAGGGTATAATATTCCTCCCTGAAAAAAAAATCTTTTGGCTTAAGAGAGATTTTTTGTATATTTTTTGTGGTGCTGGGGATCAAACCCAGGGTCTCGTACATGCTTAGGCAAGAACTTTCCCCCAAGCTACATCCCTTGCCCTGCTCTAAATTCTAAATCAAAACAAGTGAAGTGTGACCATTGAGTTTCAATAATATATGTTCTTCAAATTAGTAGTTTTAATAATTTGGCCTTTAAAAAAACATGTTTGACACAGAATTTAATTCTGCATACAGATTATTTTGGGGAGTAAGGATTGAAACCAGGGGCCTGTTGCACCAAGTTACATCTCCAGCCCTTTTTATCATTTTTATTTTGAGATAGGTATTGCTGAATGGCTGAGACTGCGCTCAAAGTTGCAATCCTCCTGCCTTAGCCTCTCCAATAGTTGGCATTATAATTATGCACCACTATGCTTGGCCAGAAAATTTAATTCTTAAGTAATATGTTGGGACACTGCCACCCTCAGACTCAACTACATGTGCTCTTTTCTGTAGTAAATTTCTACAGTTTCCTTCTTCCTGAATTATTTCAGCTCTCTTCTGCTCAGTCTATAACTGCAGGCTGTGGAACTGGGTCTTTCTGTATCTCAGTAGTGGACTCAAAGGAAATAATGAGAGTATTGGGGCTGCAGAGGCAAAGGAGAGCACACACTGTCCATGAATGCTCTGTGCCAGCTGGAGGTTCTGCCAGCAAGAGGGCCATCACCAAGCTTGAAGCACCCACCCAGCCTCACACTTTTGGTAACTATGAGCCAAAGTAAACCTCTTTCCTCTATGAAGTTAATCTGCCTCAGGTATTTCATTATAGTAATAAAAAAATTAAAGTGCAGACATTAAAAATGTTTTAAAAAGATAATAAACTCAATAAAATAACTTGAGCTATTGGCTTCCGTCTACTTAAACTTTTTAATTGTGTTTCAAGCTTAAAACAGTGAAAAGGAAAGCAAATTTACAAGCTCCAATATTTTTGTTTGGTAAGAATCAACATAAAATACAATCTGTGTGCATGTATGTGCGTGTGTATGTTTGTGTGTGTGTATGTGGTACCAGGGATTGAACCCAAGGGCACTTAACCACTGAGCCACATCCCCAGCCCCCCCCCCTTTTTTTCCTAATCTAGAAACAGGGTCTTGCTGAGTTGACTGGGGCTTCACAGAGTTGCTGAGGCCGGCTCTGAATTTCTGATCCTCCTACCTGAGTTTAGGATTACAGGCATATGCCACCACGTCCAGCAAAATACAATCATTGTAATTCATCATTATTGCTGCAAGTAATTTTGTTTAATAGAAGAGGGGAAGTTAAAAAATAATCCATACCAGGGCTGGGGATGTGGCTCAAGCGGTAGCACGCTTGCTTGGCATGCGTGCGGCCCGGGTTCGATCCTCAGCACCACATACAAACAAAGATGTTGTGTCCGCCAAAAACTAAAAAAAAAATAAATATTAAAAAATAATCCATACCATGTGAAATGCTTTAGATATACCTGAACCTCTCACCTCTCCAGAATTTTTTTTAAATATTTTTTTAGTTGTAGATGGACACAATATCTTTATTTTATTTTATTTATTTATTTTTTTATGTGGTGCTAAGGATCGAACCCAGTGCCTCACACATGCGAGGCAAGCACTCAACCACTGAACTATAACCCCAGCCCCATCTCTCCTGAATTTTAACATATAATGTTTTCAGTGCCAAAGCTTCATGGGTCCCCCCCCCCAAAAAAAAAAAACACACTTCAAAATATGGATTTTGATGCATCTTCTTTTTAACCAAATCACCAAAATCCTGTGGTAGGTCTTTGTGTCTTCTCTACCATGTATACATTTTTTGTTAAAGGCAAAACATGGAATTACAAAGAAGAAATTTTGGCCCATATTGGAATGTTCTGGATTCAGACAGAGTAGAACAGCAGCAGGGATGATGGTGTTAATTTCTATGCTCCTGAAAATATCCAAGATTGCTTGAGTCCAGAGGGAGAGTCCCGTGAATGCAAAGCAATGAAATACTAAGGGTGATGGCCCCTTATCACATGCAGATGCAAGCTCATGGCAGAGCGCCATACGTTATCTACATCGTAAAAGTATGCATGATTCTTAAAAAGCTGGTCTGTGACAACATGCACTCTAAGACCTGGCACCGCAACTTCTCGGTGGTAGAAAACGCTCTGCCAGCACTTTCAGCCTCTGGTGTGGGGCTGATCTCTGCATATTTTGCATGACTTCAAGGAGGAGGAAGTGAAAAGTTTCATATTCACTTTCACCAGATGAATATTACATCTTGAAAAAAAAAAAGGAATACTTCATTGTTATATTTTGGTAGACACTTATTGAGACTTACAGGAACATCTTCATTAACTTTTGCCCCCAAAGTATTTAGGTAATTAAAAATTAACTTCTTTTTTTTGTTTGTTTATTTTAGGTGCCTATTTGCAGCCTGTTGTCATGTATCAATCACTTCTCTGCTCATTTATTTATTCCTATCACATGTTATTAGGTCAACTTAAGACTGTGATGTGATTCTATTGTAAATAATGCATTTAACAATAATCTCTTCATGTATCAGTTAAAAATAAACACAGAAATGAATAAAGACAATAATAATACAACTTTTGTAAGCCTTCAAATTACTAGTGATGTATATTCTCTTTTTATTTATTTGTTTGCTTATTTATTTATTTATTTTGAGATGGAATCTCACTACATTCCCCAAGCTAATCTCAGACTCCTAGGCTCAAACTATCCTCCTGCCTCAATGCCCCAAATAGCTGAGATTTCAGACAGAATCTTCTCTTCTTCTAGGTGGGTGGATAGTGAAGATTAAACCCAGAGACACTTGACCTTTGGGCTACATCCCTCATCCTTTTATTTTATTTTATTTGTTTTGAGACAGGGAGTCACTAAGTTGCTGAGGCTGATCTCAAATTTGTGATCCTCCTTTTCTCAGGCTCACAAGTTGCTGAGATTACAGGTCTGCACCACCATGCCAAGCGAAGGGATTTCTCTATCGTTAATTTACACTAAATAGTTTTAAATAAATAATTATTTACTCACTGGTGTATTCTATTTCTATTATAGACATAAATTGTGCTCATAGTATATTATATAACATCCTAAGCACCTTATGATCTGAATTCCTTTAGTCCTTACTCTAATCATATTCGGTAAATACTATTATTATAAAGATTTTGAGGTACAGAGAGGTTAAATAATTTGTCCACAGGCACACAATCAGAGGCAGAACTTAGATCCAAATCAAAGCTGAGTTCACACATACACTAAATAATTGCATATGCTCCCTCTCCAAGAAAAAAAAAAATGTTAGCAGGTCAGGTCACAGCTCTGTCCATCTCATTGGGAAAGTATAGTCAGCCCTTTGTACCAGCAGTTTCCACATCTGAGAGTTCAACCAACTTCAGAATACATTAAAAAATAATAATAATAATAACCTGCATCTGTATTGAGCATGTACAGGTATTTTTGTTTGTTTGTTTGTTTTTTTGTTTTTGTCATTATCCCCTAAACAACATAAGGTAACAGCTATTTACAAAGCACTTACATTATGCTAGGTATTATAAGTAATCCAGAGATAATTTTAAATTTACAGAGGGAGACACATAGGTTATATGAAAGTACTATGCCATTCTACATGTGGGACTTGAGCATCCATGGATTTTTGGTATCTGTGAGGGTCCCAGAATCAATCCCCAGAGGATATCTAAGGAACACTGTATAATCCCAATAAGTTTTCTTTTTTAGGGTTTTTTTGTTTGTTTGTTTGTTTTTGTACTAGAGATTGAACGCAGGAGTACTTAACTATTCAGCCACATTCCAGTCCTTTTGAGACAGGTGCTCGCTAAATTGCTTAGGGCCTCACTAAGTTGCTGAGACTGGCCTCAAACTTATGATCCTCCTGCCTCAGCAGTTTTGGTCCACCATGAGCTTCTACCATGATTTACTACCTCACCACAGGCCCCAAAACAATAATCAGTCAATTATGAACCAAAATCTACAAAACTGAGAGTCAAAATAAACCTCACATCTTTATAAGTTGACTCTCTCAGATCTTTGTTATAGTGACAGAAAGCTGACAAACACACCTCCTCACGTGTTAGTTCCAGGACATCAAACTCCAAGATGGAAATAGGAATGAGAGGGATATATGTGGAAGTACTACTAAATCCAGTCCTATGATGGAAAATGAAGCAGGACCAGACAAATGGGAAGCAGCGAGATGATGTAATCATCACAAAAGCTTTGGCAGTTCACACAGGTGGCTCCAGAGTTAGGATGGCCTGCAGAATTACCTCAAGCCTGAACAAGGGGCCAGACATTTATACTTCTGCATCATCCAGCTTTTGGATGCAGGCTGCTCCAGGCTGCCTCAGATGAGGCAGCTCTTCAGCTGAAGTAATCACTGGGACAAGGGACACTTGAAACTGTCAACAATATCCACTGTGTCTCCATTTTACAGACAAGGAAGCTGAGGTACAAAGCAATTAAATACCTTTCCCAAAGTCACAGAGTTGGTAAATGGTTATATCCACTGTTTGTTGCAACATTAATGCTGCTCAGCAAACACCTGCAAAACCACTAAGGACAGATTATTAGTACAATTTTTAGTATTTGCTTGTGTGTGTTTGTGTGTGTGTGTGTGGTGCTGGGGATTGAACTCAAGGCTTTGCACATGATAAGTAAATGCTTTATCACTGGACTATATCCCCAGCCCTTTGGATTTTCTGTTTTGAGACGGGGTCTCCCTAAGTCCCCAAGGCTGGCCTTGAACTTGTGATCCTCCTACCTCAGACTCTCAAATCACTGGAATTACAGGTGTGCATCATCATATTAGCAAAGCATTTGCTTCTGCACATGAGTCTTTAAAGTGGCTAGGTCATTCTGCTGATTTAGTCCAGGATAGGCTGGTTTCAGCTGGCCTCATATATTTGTGACCCTGGATCAGCTTTGCTCTGCCTGGTCTCCAAAAGCCTCCTCTAGGATGACTTGGATCCCCAACATGGTTTCTTGCCTTGCTGAAGGCTACCCTGAGCTTCTTCCTTATGATGGTGGGAAGATTATGAGAGAGAAAATGAAAGCACACAAAACATTTTGAGCCTCGGAATTGGAAATGCTGCATTGCTACTTCTACCATATGCATGAGTCTAAGTCAGAGTTGATAGAGAAGGATGCTATCAAATGGCATATGTAGGGTCATGAAAATTTAGGGACAATCTAGTACAGTGATAGAGCCCAAATTCATGCTCCAGAGACCTCTGCCCTTTTTAAAAAATATTCTTTTAGTTGTAGATGGGCACAATATCTTTATTTTATTTATTTATTTTTATACTGAGGCTCAAACCCAGTGCCTCACGCGTGCAAGGCAAGTGTTCTACCACTGAGTGACAACCCCAGCCCCAAGAGACCCTTGCCCTTAAACATGGTCCACAGCCATTTCCCTATCAAATATTTTATCAGTATCTATTTCAAATCCTGGGCTGGGGATGTGGCTCAAGCGGTAGCGCGCTCGCCTGGCATGCGTGCGGCCCGGGTTCGATCCTCAGCACCACGTACAAACAAAGATGTTGTGTCCGCCAAGAACTAAAAAATAAATATTAAAATTCTCTCTCTCTCTCTCTCTCTCTCTCCCACTCTCTCACTCTTTCTTTAAAAAAAAATAAATAAAGGTATTGTATCCAACTACAACTAAAAAAATATATATTAAAAAAAAATCTTGGGGCTAGGGATGTGGCTCAAGCGGTAGCGCGCTCGCCTGGCATGCGTGCGGCCCGGGTTCGATCCTCAGCACCACATACCAACAAAGATGTTGTGTCCGCCGAGAACTAAAAAAAAAAAAATAAAAATAAAAAAAAAAGTAAAAAAAAAAAAAAAAGAAATATTTAAAAAAAAAAAAAAGAGAGAATAAGGATATAATTTTAAAGGCTACAAGACAGAAAAATCAGATTATCTATAAGGGACCAATTGGGATCTCAGCAGATTTTTCAACCCAGACTCTCAAAGCCAGGAGATCCTGGAAAAACATATACCAAGCTCTAAAAGATAATGGATGCCAACCAAGAATCTTATGTCCAGCAAAATTAAGTTTCAAATTTGATGATGAAATAAAAACCTTCCATGACAAACAAAAGCTAAAAGAATTTACAGCAAGAAAGCGTGCACTACAGAACATTCTTGGCAAAATATTCCATGAGGAGGAAATAAAAAACAACAATGAAAATCTGCAAGTGGAAGAACCACAATAAAGGAAAAGCCAACCAAAGGAGAAACCAAGTCAAGCTAAATACCAAAAATAAACAAAAATGACTGGTAATACAATTCATGTCCCTTCAACCCTTTTGGATAAATTTTTACACATAAAAATTTTAACTACAATATCATCTAATTCAGGTTTTTGTTTATTTTGTATTTTTTTAATATTTATTTTTTTAGTTATCGGCAGATACAACATCTTTGTTTGTATGTGGTGCTGAGGATTGAACCCGGGCCGCACGCATGCCAGGCGAGCTCGCTACCACTTGAGCCACATGCCCAACCCAATTTTGTATTTTTTGTTGTTGTTGTTCATTTATCTTCACAAAATCACACAAATATTTTCTTTAAAAGTTTTAGTATTTGGGGCTGGGATTGTGGCTCAGAGGTAGTGCGTTCACCTAGCACTCGTGAGGCACTGAATTCAATCCTCAGCACCACATAAAAATAAAATAAAGATATGTGTCCATCTATAACTAAAAAATAAATATTTTTTTAAAAAATTTTAGCATTTTATACATTATATTTTATATATAATTAATCTAGTATGTGTATATACATTGCCTGAGATATGAAATGAGGTATATTTTACTCTCTTAAAATCCATTATTCAAGATTCAAGGAGAAAAAGATCAATCAGAATAAAAATTGTTTAATAAGGTATTTTTAAAGATAAGGGCAAGGTTGAGGGAAACTAACAAATTTTGTGAAGCACCTTTCCTTCCATAAACTTGGAGAGGTAGGAGGTGAAAGAAGAGAGAGCCATTATGAAAAACTTGTAGGAAAAGGTGACCAACTGAAGTTACTCCCACCAAAAACACGTAGAAACCAACTCACAGTCTAATAGAGTCTTATAGGAAGGAATAAAACACCTTGCTCTACTTTTGGATATTCTAAGTTCATCTTTTGGTGTCCCTTTCTGATGGAACTCAATAAGAAACCACATAACAAGGGGACTTACATGAAGCCTACAACATATGTCTCACCAAAAGGTGAAAGATGGAGAAAGGAGCCAATATGGCAGCCATTGATTACATGAGGCTACTGAGTATTTGAAATGGATCTAGTCTGAATTGAGATGTGCTATATGTTAAAAGACATTAGATTCCAAAGAATTACTAGGACAAAGAAAATGAACATAAAATATCTTACTAATTACTAACAATTATTTTCTTTGCAAATTATGTTGGTAACCCATTGGGTTAAATGAAAATATATTAAAATTAATCTCTCTATTTGTTTAAAAGAAGAAGTAAAGGAGAACTAGGTAACATTCTGTATCTTCACTGTAGTACTGTATATCCATATTTATGTGTTGTCATTTTTATATTTGTGTTATCAAAATTCATATAACTATAAAACTAAATAGGACAAGTTGTACCATATATAAATTATCTCTCAACAAACAAAAAGAAATCTAGTTCATGAAGTGTTGGGCACATACTGATAAATAATGGCTACTATTATGATTCATTAAAATAACCAGCATCAAGCTGTTTCATAGTGGGGTAGGGAGGGGGAGCATGGGAGAAATAGACAAACTCTAGGTAGGACAAAGGGGTGGGAAGGGAAGGGAGAGGGCATGGGGTTAGAAATGGAGGTGGAATGTGATGGATATCATTATCCAAAGTATATGTATGAAGACACGAATGGTGTGAATATACTTTGTATACAACCAGAGATAAGAAAAATTGTGCTCTATATGTGTAATATGAATTATAATATATTCCGTTGTCATATATAACAAATCAGAATTTTTAAAAAAGGCCCTGGGTTCACTCCCCAACACCACACACACACAAACACCCCCCCCCCCCACCAACACACACATGTGAATGACTATAGAAGAAAGGAAATGGAGCTATGGAGGAGAAAAATCAGCAAGAGGGATCTGAAGGAAACAGAAGAGAGAGTGAGAGAGATTGGCATAGATGCTTTGAGAAGCCATATTTTGGGGAGAGGGAGAGATGTGCAAAGACGCTTATTAGGAAATGCTGCTATGTGGTGAGCTGCAGGACTCAGGCTCCAGGTCAACAGCTTTTTGGTTTTTTGGTTTTTTGCCCTCCACCCCTCCCTATCCCCCATACTAGGGATTGAACCTAGGGATGCTCCATCCCCAATTGTTTTTATTTTTTTATTTTGAACAGGGTCTTATAAATGGCCAACATCAGCTTCAAATTCATGATCCTCGTACCTCCGTCTTCCAAATACCTGGGGCTATAGCTGCATGCCACCCTGCTTGGCTAGCAACTTTTAGTAAAGACCAGCATTGCTTGTCAAGACTGGGAGTTATATTTCTATTTCTTTGAATGCTGAGATGACCTTTAGGGCCAAAGCAAGGCAATCAGCTTTATTTAGTTCCTTGCCATATGGCAGGCTTAGATACCAGAACTTTTTAATTTTCCACATTTAATAACTAAGATTGCCTGTTCAGGAGTAAGGCAAATTCAAGTTCAAATCCTGGCTTTTTCTCTTTGCTAACCTTGTAATCTTGAACATGTTATATAAGCTCTGAGCTTGTTTTCTCATCTGGTATGAGGATAATACCTATTTTTGTGAGGATTAAATGAAATAAAACATGCAAAGCATTTAATTATGCCTCAAATATGTTAACCACTTCATTTAAACGTTTGCTGTTATTATTATAATGATCCTAAAATGTAGGTATCATTATCTTCTTTTACATGTAAAAATGGAGACTTAGACAAGTCAAGTTTACCTGCCCCAAAAGACAGTATGAAGGGCTTCCTGGGTTGGGGATGTGATTCAATGGTAGAACACTTGCCTTAGCATGGGTTCCATTCCCAGCCCTGCAAAAAAGAAAAATAAAGAAGAAAAAAATAAACAAAAAGAAGAAAAAAAAATCAAAGGTATTCCCCAAAGCATGAGGAAATTAAGCTTCAGCTGGAAGCATCTGGGTCAGAGATGAGAGAGAACTTCCTGAAACTCAGGATTGTCAAATTAAATTAGAAATAATGGGTGGGACAAGGTGTGTCACAATGAGATGGCTCAGCATGGTCAGCCACACTGGCAAATGGGCCTCAAAATATATATGCCACAAGCCAGGGCTGGCTGTGACCCTGGACTAAGCCATAAGGGCCACAGAGCTGGCAGAAATTGACCATGGTGGAGAGGCAAGGGCTCTCCTAGCTTTGAAAACCTTTGCAAAGATTGACACCGAGCCTTAAACTGCCCAATCACATGTGTTTTTGAGGCACCCTTGGATTATAGAAACCTGAAGAGACCCAGTTCAGTTCAACCACACTCACCCATCAGGGCCATGTGAGTAAAGGCACAGACTCTAGGAGAAGCCAGCCTCCTTGGAAGACGTTGGGCAGAGGCATGGACCCTCTACTAAGAACATTAGTCAGCGTTCCTGCTGGGGAGGCTACATAGGCCTCCTCTAATCAGAAAAGGCCAGAGCTCAGGGCCTTGTCCACTCCCGTAACTCAAAACTAAAAGAAATCTAATTGCGTTTCCAGGGACATCATTAAGGAGGACTGTAGCTCCCAGGTGCAATGGGACAAAGACAGAAAGCCTTGACTTTCTGAGTCACCTCCAGAGACCTGGAAATGTGTTTGACATTCGTGAGGGCCTGAACCGTCTGGAATGAGAAAGAGGGGGGGAGCATTCCACAGGTCAGGGACTAGGTGTCATCACCTAAGTTTCACCTACTAAGGATCTGCTGGGGATCCCGAGGTACGCAGGCCCCACAGGTCTGGATCAGAGCCCACAAAGTTAAAAGCAGGAAAGCATGTGGTCAGAGCACAGACCTAGACATCAGACACACAACTCCAATCTGCATTGTGCCCTAGAGACCCCTGGCTCTTCCGCTCACCACAGCACCACTGACAAAGACCCCATGCTCTCATTGTGCCCCAGCTCCAACTCAATGCAAGGAAAACATCTTTACCCAAGACAGAGGAGCCCTCTCTCCCCCAAGAAGGACATGGCCAAGCCACTTTAGTGGCCTTTCTATGAGCAGCCATCATTCACAGACTTCTGCTTAGTCCAGCATTCCAGGAAATCACTACTCACCCATCAGTATTGGCCTGCAAGGTAAAATTTATAAGGTTTGTCCTAAGGGGTCAGGAGACTTCAGAAGAAGCATAAATGAATTGCTAAAGTGATAGTAATGTGCCAGGAATGCCAAACTGAACTTATGGAAATTTTTCAATATTAAAAAAAAAGAAAGGAGTGCTTGGCTCCTTTTAATATGCTCTAGCCCAATGTCTTTTCTCATGCTGTTCTCTCCTCCGAAAATGCCTTTCCTGCCTTCTCTGCCCAGCAGACTCCTACTCCTCTCTGCAGTTCCAGGACAAAGTTTACCTCCTCCAGGAAGCCTTCCCTGCTTCCTCCAAAGTGTCTTTATAGCTCCTGGTTCATTCCTCCTACGTCTACCTTATAAATCAATATCCTGTTCACCCATCTATTTTCCCATGAGTCTGCAATCCTCTACAGGTCTGGAACTGTCTCTTACTCATCTCTAGATTCCTATAACTTATATAGGTCAACAGGTAGAAGGAAGGGAGAGAAGAAGGAAAAGAGAGCCCCTGTTTTGGTCTAAGCACTGGCAGCTAGTGGCCTGGCCTCTTGGTATGTATTTGCCTCATGTGACCTGGTGTCTCCAGCTCGAGTCTGCAGTTGATCAGGGAGGACACCCCCTATGTTGAGTGCCTTCTAGTATCTCATTAACTCAGATGGCCCCTGTCTCTGCCCCAAGAGGTGTTGGCTGGGCAGAGCTCAAGGCTCAAGTGAGCTTCCTGACAGTGAACCCCCCTGAAAACTCCACTCCATGCCAATCCCAGAAAATTATCCTCAGGCTGCTATTGGACAAAAGCATTTGATCCTCAGAGCTCCAACCCTGGACAGATAGATACTTTCTCATCAACTTTGGGGGTCAGTCTAGGTGCCTGGTAGGGGATAGCTGCCTTAGAGGAGAAACTGAGACATGAAGAAGGGTATGGTTCAAGCTAGAGATGTGAGGAAAGTCTAAGGCAACCAGGGAGAAAAAACAGGTGCCCGCGTAGTCTGCTTTGCTCCCAGGACCAGCCCTCCTCTGCACAAGCCAAGCATCCAACCTCCTGACTCTCAGTTGAATAGGGCTCATTCAGCTTCCTGAGCCAGCTTCCTCTCTCAGCCCATCATGGAAGTTTTTTCTCCATAGCACAGAAGAGGCTATGAAAAATGGAGGTTGTGAGAGGGACAATCAGACAAGGCCAGAATAGGAAGGGCGGAACATCAGGCCCTGCCTTCCAGCCCACACACCTGTGCCTGCCACACCTTGGCTTCTAGACTCCAGCTTTCCCTGGGAACTTCTCCTCCCAGGGAGGCTGAAGATAGGTCCTGGGGCACTGTTGGGTGGAGACTGGACTTCAGCCTTGAGGGAAGGGAAAGGGTTAATTCTTCCTAGGTGCACTGGGCCAGCCTCACCAGCTCACCCCAGAGCATTGTAAGCCCAGGCTTGCCTCTGGTGTCCCTCTCAATTTCAATTTCCCTCTTGCTCCTCCTTCTACCTCCTTTTGGGAGAGTGGGAAGAGAGGCTAGGAGCCCTTGGCACCGGCCGTCTCTGGGGTGTCATTTAATACTGCCAGTAATCACCACCTTTTAGTCCATTAACTCTCTCTCCCTCATGGGTATTCTTGTCATCCCTGTCTCTCTTGCTCTTATTGTTGAGCTCTCACAAAACACACACAGTGAGTAGGGAGAGAAAGGGGCTAGGAACCAGTAAACACTGATGGCTTGCCACTGCAGTTCCTGTCCCACCAAGTTCTTCCTCTAAAACTGGTCCTGCTGATTAACTGGCAGGTGGGAGGCAGAATTCGAGGATCTAGAAGTACAGAGGTACAAAGCCATCACAACATTAAGCTCAAAAAAGGACACTGGGAACCAAGCATGGTGGCACCCTCCTGTAATCCCAGCTACTCAGGAAGCTGAGGCAAGAGGGTCACAAGCTGGAGGCCAGCCTCTGGAGGCAAGACCCTGCCTCAAACAAACTAAAAAGGGCTGGGGATATAGCTCAGTGGTAGAGTGCGCCTGGGTTCAATTCTCAGTACCACAAAAAGAAAGAAATAAGGCAAGTAAGGAAAGGGGAAAGGACACTGGAGGGCAAATCTGAGGCTGGGGACAGAAAACATAAAATCAGAAACTCTTTAGTGATAAATTCTTCCCCCGGACTAAATGGAGCCACCAGTCAGTGAAGACTAGAACATTCTGATTATTGATGTGCTTAATATGCTAGATGTGAAAAGAGAGTGGAGACCCTTTCCCCTGGTAACTCAGAGAGATTCCACTTCTGAAAGTATTTCATGAACTTCAGGATATCTTATAAACAGAAGTGATTGGGTGCTGTCATTGTATAGCTCATTGACAGGAGGGAGATCACAGGACAGCACCTCAGACCTGCCCAGTCCCCACTACAGGCCTTTCAGCTTCATGATTATAAGATTATAATGACCACACATCCACAGGACAACTCTGATTTCAAACATCTAGTGCTTCTGACAGATTAAGTGCCATGACAAGGGGATATGAAACAGTGGTCCTTTACATACAGTCCAGCCAGGGCGGTTTCTCCCACAGTGTCTATTTTAGCAGCTGCAGTAGTTGCTGGGTGGCCCTTGGGAAGCCCAAAGTGGGTCCATGAGGCCCAGTGAGGAAGGAGGGTACCCCCATGTCCCCCTCTTCTTTCCACCCCAGTCTTAGATAACACTTAGAAGTGTTGGGTCAGGTCTCAGCCTGGCACCTGACCCTATGTCTGTAGCAAAGGCAAAGTTCAGAGACAGTCTTCCACCTGAGTGCCTGGACAGGCCAGCAGGGCCTACAAAGAGATAAGGGCCACACTTTGGACTCAGAGAACAGTGAGGGCACCTAGGGTCCCTAGGCCCCCATGCCTGTCCTGTAGGCAGGCCACTTCCCCTGTTCTGGTTAATAGTCTTGGAGGAGTGGGAGAGCCACCCACGCAATGCGCCCAAAAAGGGAGGTGGGCACCTGCCACAAGTCACTCGGTCATTACTCTTGTCGCCTTCTACCAGCGGCGCCCAGCCTCTCATTTATCTCTCATTACTCTGGCGCCTCGCGGGGTCTGGCTGGGAAGAGATGGCGCACCAGCGGCGGTGGCGTGCGGTTCCAGCCCTCCCGCCTGGATCAGGTGGGTGGTTAGTTTAGATGCGAAGGAATAAGGGAAAGGAACGCACTGAGAAGTAAGCTCCCTCCGCCCAGGAGGTGATGGCTGTGTTGGGAGCGGGGACTCCTCTGTCGCTCGGGGCCAGGGGGTGCGTCCTCAGGTGCAGTGCCAGCGGTGAGGGGGCGGGGTTATCCCGCATCCCCGCCCCTTTCCCTCCACCTTCCCCTCCTCGCCCGGCCCAGAGCTGTCCCGGTCCCGAGGGCCGCTGGGTCCCAGTCCCAGGCTGGGCAACGGGGCTGCCATCGCCAGAGCTGCTGACAGCGACCCGGAGCCCCGCGGGCGGGGGCCGACAGAGAGGGCAGTGGTCGCTGGGACACCTGAGCGCACAGGTGAGCTGCGGGAGCGCGGGCGGACAGAGAGGGGTGGGCGGGGCGAGCAGGGGACAGGGGGCCTGGGAACTGGGGTGCAGGGAGGAGGCCTAGCTACCTGAGAGGGGAAGGAAAGGAAGCCCGGGCCAAAGCTGAAAAAAGGACCCTAGGTGGGGAGGAAGAAATGAGAGGGAGACAGCTCTTAAGAGGAGGTTAATGAGAGGGGGCAGGAGAGACAAAGAGCCTTTTTCTCTTCTGCTCATAAATCAGAAAAAGTAAGAGAAGAGAACTGAGAAGGGGCCTCAAGCCCACCTGGTGGGGGGCCAGCACGTATCTGCACAGCGTCAGAGCCCCCCCCACCACCTTTAAGAGGCCTCTCCAAATTCTGCCAACTCAGAGGGTGGGTCTTCTATTCAGGTTGAGGAAGGAGGAATGGAGCCCCACCTGGCTCCCAGCTCTATGGTGGTGTCCCCAAAAGGTTGGGGACCAAAGGTAGTCGGAGACCAGAGCTCTTCTCCTGGGGCCCATCTCTAAGGCCTGCTGCCTGATAGCTGCCTCACCTCGCCTCCCTGTCTGTGGCCTGGAGAGTCCAGGTAAGGAAGGGGCAAACGTTCCAGTAAAGGGCCAGATACTAAATATTTAGTCTTTGCAGCCTATACAGTCCAGCCTGTCACAGCTAACAGGAAAGCTATTATAGACAGTACATGAGTAAAGGTGACTATTTTCCAATAAAACTGTATTTATGGACACTGAATTTGAATATAATATAATTTTCAATTTTGCCAAAATGGTATTTTTCTTTTGACTTTTTCAACTATTTAAAAATGTAACATTCTTAGCTCACAGACTGCACTAAAATGATGGCAGGCTGAACAGTCTCTGGCCACCCCCAGCCCACCTTACCCATGGCCTCCCTGCATCTGCTACCAGGCTACTTATGGGGAAGAGGACATGTATCTAAGCGTAAGGGTAATCCTTCCACTGGGGGCATCCAGAACACAGGGACTTGGCTGTGGCCCTTGCTCCCAGCTACTCTTTGAACCACAGCATCCTTTGAGGCCAATGTGAGAGCTTGTACCTAAATGTGCATACATATGAGGGAGAATGTTTATCTCCAAAGGGCTTTCTACCCAGCATGTGCCTGGCCTATCCTATCCCCACCATGAGGCAGCCATCACCCGCCTCACTCCCACCTGCCAATAAGTGATCAAGCCTTGATCCTGTCCCTTGTACTCCATCTTCTTGCCCTTCTCCTTGGTCTCTAAGCTGATGCTACCCTCTGATATAACCTGGACCTTTCATTCCTTTCTCTTCTCTCTTATAGCCTGAGGGGACCCCCCTTCTCCTGGACCATGGAGCTATGACACTTTGGAGGTGACCCAGAAGAGAAGGGATGCAGGGCTTTAGTCCTCCAGATGAGAGTCCCCTCCAGGGCCTCGTGGCCTCCCGCATTGAGACTTATGGGGGCCGGCGTCAGGCAAGCCCTGCTGGCGGTCTCTATTCTCGAGGAAGCCCTGTACTGGTGAGTCTAGGCTGTGCCCTGAGGGTGACCTGGGTGGGGCAGGAGGGAGGACACCCAGGCTTTGAAGTCACTGTCCCCTTACAGTTCATAGGCTGCTCTATTCTTGTCCTTCACCCTCCTCTTCTTCCCCAGGCTGCGGAGGAGAGGAGGGCAGTACCTGGGCTCAGTTCCCAGTACTTCACACCCCAGTCCTAGAGAAAGGCAGAAAGCCAGGAGAAGCCAGGCTCACAGAGGAGGTGCTGTAAGACAGGTCTGAGGCTTAGAGTTGTGGGAATGGTACCTCCCAGTCTCCTGCCTCCACTTGGGAGGAGTCAGAGGGCTCCCTGAGGCTTGCCTCCCTGTGAGTCAGGACTGAGGAAGAGCAAAGGTTCAGGGTGTCCCTGCTCTCCCAAAGGGTGAGGGTGTGGAGACCTACCCTGGCTCCACTCCTGGCTCCACCTGCCTGGCCCACCTCCAAGCCTGGTCCAGGAAGCAGGTGAGGAAGCCAGAGCTCCTGCTGTCCCTCAGCTCAAGGCTTCCCCTCCACCTTGAGAACTCTTCTTCTTCTGACTGGGGATATCCTCTGCCTCTCTGGAGGACGATTTGGCCCTTGGAGATGGGGATTCTCCCAGGCTGAGGGCAGGAAGGGACATTAGGAAGTACGTGGGGTAAAATTCAGGCCACAGGCAGATCAAGGAATGTGACCAGGCCTGCCCTGGGAGGAGACTTGTGGCTACGGTCTCAACCTCTTACACAGAAAGAGCCGCTCCCAGCAGGAGAGGACATGGGCTACATGCCCCCAGGGAGGAGGCCCACATGCGTGAGCTATCATCCTCACATGTGAAGGAGGCTGGCCACAAACAAGGGAGGTCATGAGGAACTCAGGATGCAGCATGCACTATGTTGTCCCTGCAGAGAACATGCATATAAACAGGCAGACACAGGGGCACACACTCCAGAGCCTGGGCATATGCATGTGCCTCTGTGCCTACTCTGGAAGAGGCCCCCTGCTTCTGCCCTGAGGCCCACTCAAGGAGTCAGGTTGACATGTCCCTGCCCAACACAGCTTGGTCTCCCTGGTGACTCAGTGCAGCAGCAGCCCACACCAAACTGGTTTGAGGGGAGTGATGAGCCAACCCAACTTGTAGAGTTGGGGGATGATGCCTAGAGCCAAACCCCACCCCTGCCTCTCTGGTACTTCCGGCACCCCCAGAATTCCCCTGCTCCTCCCCCAGGATCCCAGCCGCCGTCGCTTCCCGCACTATGTCCCCTTCGTCAAGGGTTCTGGCCCTTCCCGAGGCCTGTCTCCCTTGATGTTGCGAGAACAAGAGCTCGAGAAGAAGCATGGAGGTCATTTGGGACCTGGCCCACCTCACTCCCCGAAACTCAAGGTAAGGGGTCCCTTTGCTCCCATTCCCATGCTTATAGCCCCAACTGCAAAGGCATCCACAGATAATCAGGCTCAGCTAGCCCCTGGTGCTGAGAGCACTGGCTTAGGGGGCTTCTGCCTGGCACCCCTCCAAGAAATCAGACACCGGCATGGTACAGTGGCACATACCTGTAATCCCAGCAACTCAAATGCTGAGGCAGGAGGTTCTGCAAGTTTAAGTCTAACCTGGGCAACTTAGCAAGACTGTCTCAAAATAAAAAAAAAAAAAAAAAAGAAGAAGAAGAAGAAATCAGACACAGCTCTATCCAGAGACTATTTCTGGAATATTTTTCTACTTGGCCCATGCATTAGACCAAGTGACTTTGACTCAAGACATTTTGATATAACTTGAAGTATAAACTATTAATATTCAAATTTCTGTTTGCAGAATTTACCAGGTCTTACAGTATCCCTCACCCCAGCTGTGAGCCTCGCCCCTCTCCTCCCAAGCCACACTGCAGATAGAGTGAAGGTCAGCAATATCTGTTGCCTACATTATTTGGTACCAAAAACAATTGTAAAATTTAAGTCATGTTTTTTCTTAAAAATGTCCATTTTATGAGCAAATGTCAAAATGTTAGCTGAGACTACTGATTCCTTAAGCCATATTCTGGTCTCCACTTGAAGGCTCCTCTGAAGAGTATAATCCTGCCCCTATACCCCTGTTCTGAATCAGGAGACTCCTAGAAGGTATCTTTCTGGTTAGGGTGCCCTGATCAGACCTCCCAGTCCAGGGATCTTTCTGCAAACCAAGGCACCTCTCCAGTTACTTTCCAGTAACACCCATTCCCCATTCCAATCAGGGTGATCCCTGTCCCTCCAGGCCTCTGTGTTCCCACTCATACTCAGAGCTGCTTGCCACCTCCCATAGCGGACACACACATGTACTCATTGCCCTCCCAGAGCCAAGCAGGCTGGGTGCTGAGAATGAAGCCAAATGTTCCCCTTCTCGGCTCTCCTAGGAAGTTACCAAGGCCCATGAGCTAGAGTTGAGGCTCCACACGTTCAGCATGTTCGGGATGCCCCGCTTGCCCCCTGAGGACCGACAGTACTGGGAGATAGGAGAGGGTGGCGACAGTGGTGTGACCATCGAGAAGTCCTGGAGAGAGCTGGTGCCTGGGCACAAGGTAAGTTTGAGATAATGTCTGTCCCGATAGTATGACAAACAGAAAGAAAGACACCCTCCAACATACACATATGCACACATCTCACTTCTTCCCTAGAGGAGGGAATAGGGATGACCTTCAAGCCTTGGGATAGAGGGCCAGGAGGGAAGAGCATTTAAAGACAACTTGTCATTCGAAGCCCTCTGCCACTTACTAGTGAGACTTTGGTCAGGACAGAGGACCTCTCGGAGCCTCTGTAGCATCATATGTAAAATGGGGATAATGCCACTATACATATTGGAGGACTGGTTTAGAATTAAAAGGTCATGTATAGATTGCTCAGAACCTGTGAAGTGGATCCAGTAGCACTTCATAAATAGCACCTGCTGTTCTTATCATTCCCTAACTGAACCAGCACTGTCCTCACCCAGGAGATGAGTCGGGAGCAGTGCCACCAGCAAGAAGCTCTGTGGGAGCTCCTCACTACTGAGCTGATCTACGTGAGAAAACTCAAGATCATGACCGATGTGAGTCCCTCAGCCCCAGCCACAGTCCCATCTCCACCCGTCTACCCATCTCCCTTGCGTTATCCCCATCCTCTCATATCTGAAGGGACAGGTCACTGGAGGGGCAGGATTCCAAGAGATCCTCCTGACTGCAGACCCGCGTAGGATGAGGGGAAGAAAGGTCAAAGTTAGTGGGGGTGGAGGTGACCCTGAAGAACTAGGCTGGGGCTTAGAGAGGAGGGAGACGAGGTGCTGAGATCCTTGTCCCTCTTCCTGCATCCAGCTCCTAGCTGCTGGTCTGCTGAACTTGCAGAGAGTGGGACTGCTGATGGAGGTGAGTGGGAACTGGTGGGTGAGGGCGGGGACGGGCTCATGGAACACATTAGGCTGCCCAGTCCAAATCCCCACTGCCTCATTTTCTGGGACACCCCTGCCCTCCATACTCCCTGTTTTCTCTAGACCTACAGCAGGCCACAGGTCCCCCAATTTGTCAGGCCTAAAACCCACTGAGGCTGAAGTGCCACAGACTAGAAAAGACAGCTGGAGCCCCTTAAATCTTCTAGGCTCACAGTCTGGCGCACCCCTCCCTCACTCCCCATTACCCAAGGTCGGGGGCCTCACCTGACCCTGCCAATGCTGCCTGAGAGTGACCCGCCAAAGGCCTGTTGCTGAGAGTTCTGCTCCTTCCTCCAGGTGTCAGCTGAGACCCTGTTTGGAAATGTCCCTAGCCTGATTCGAGCCCATCGGAAGTTTTGGGAAGAGGTGCTAGAACCCTTCCTGGAGGAAACTCGGGTCTCAGGCCAGCCTCTGGATCCCATCAGGCTACAAAATGGCTTTCTGACGGTAAGGCCCGATGAAGCCTGGAGAGGGTAGGACTGGGAGAGCCCAGAGGGTGCTGCCCATAGGATTCAAATCTCTCTGTGGTTCGAGGGGCCCACGGGGCACAGTCCTTATCCCCAGATATCATTCCCTGCTGAACTCCATTCCATAAGTTATCTACAGGTCCTTATGAAATGAAAATGCAGCTTTCTCAGGGAAGAGTTACACCTACAGGCTTGTCAACTATAAAATCTTAGATCTCAGACAGAGATCCATCAACAAATCATTGGGTACAAGAATGGAGCCTAAGTGCTGGGCACAGTGGTGCACATCTGTAATCCTATCAACACGGGGGGCTGAGACAGGAGGATTGCAAGCTTGAGGCCAGCATCTGGGGGACACAGAACTTAGTGAAATCTTGTCTCAAAATCAAAACTAAAAAGTGTTGGGGATGTAGCTCAGTGGTAAAGAGCCTTTGGGTTCAATTCCCTGTACCAAGAAAGAAAAAAAAGAAAGTAAAAATGTGTGTAGGAGCTGCGGGAGGGGGGGGGTCTTTCTTCTATTGTGCTACCCAATTGAAATAAATGTAGGCCCTGCAGAAGAATGTTGCCAGGGGTTACAGTGGTAGGGTGGTGGTTTCCTGAGTGCTTTGGACACCCCCTTCCATAGGAACAAGACTTCTGGGCAACCTGCAGTTCACAGAAATAGGAGCTAAAGTGTCCTGAAACAGTCTAGCTGAATTATTGATGGTGGGAGAATAAGTCCAGAGGAGCAGGGCACAGCAGGCCCTGTGGACAGGAGCTCTAAGGTGTGGTCCATTTCTCTGGGCTTCAGCTCCTGCTTGGACTGAGAGAAGGACCTGGCCATGAGAGCAAATGTGGAGATGGAGACTGGCAGGAACTTCATGAAGGGGCTACATGAGGATCTCCCAGCACCCTGCTCCCTTGTTCTGCAGACAGAGTCTGTATTTATGACCTTCTTCCACCTGCCTGCTCCCTGACCCTACATCTGTCCTTCCAGTTTGGCCAGTGGTTCCAGCCCTACGTCCAGTACTGCCTGAGAGTGAAGCAGATCATGGCTTACGCCCGGGAGCAGCAAGACACTAACCTTCTCTTCCACACCTTCGTGCAGGTGGGAGAGGTGGTGCCTGAAGGGGGAGGGGTGGGATTAGACAGCCAAGTCATCCCCAGTCTCCAGCTGGGTCCAAGGCTGAGTTAGTCGCAAGGGTGGGTGGGAGATTTCTTGCAAACTCCTGAGCCCCCACTCACCTCCCCTGGCAGTGGTGTGAGAAGCACAAGCGCTCAGGGAGGCAGATGCTGGGCGACTTACTTATCAAGCCCCACCAGCGCATCACCAAGTACCCACTGCTGCTGCAGGCTGTGCTCAAAAGGAGCCCCGAGGCCCGAGCCCGAGAGGCCCTGGATGCTATGGTAGGTGTTCAGGTGGATTCGGGAACCACAGGTTTGGGGACGGCTAGGTGGGAACTGATTTCCATGCACTCTTGAGGGTCTTGTTCCTCGTGTGACACCCACTCATTGGGCTGTGTTGGAATGCTGTGGTTGTCATTGGATGGGTGGGCTGTGCAGAATACAGGACTGAGCTGAGCTGAGCTACACCTCCTTCTGCACCCCCACTCCCCACTGAGATTGCAGCTGTGGAGTCGTTCCTTCGACACATCAATGGTCAGGTCCGCCAAGGCGAAGAGCAGGAGAGTTTGGTGGCTGCAGCTCAGCGCATTGGGAACTACGAGGTATTAGAGGCATCCAGCGAGGAAGTGGAAAAGGTAAGAGGGCAGAGGGAAGGTGGCTCAGAAAATGTAAGGTCCCAGGGAAAATGGATGAAGGAGAAGCCAGGCAAGGAAGGGACAGAGGTCAGAACACCCTGCACTTGAGTGCCACCAAGGGTGTGCCCATCATTCCTTCTCAGTGGTGAGGGTCCAAGGGGCAAAGTTCAAAAAAATAAAACAGAGACTCTGGGGTGCTTGCTCTGGCTCCAAGTGGGAAAGGATAGAGAGAGAGGGTGCTGGCGGAGGAACAAGAAGCCATCTTGGTTGGGATGTAGAGACATGCCTGCCGGGTGCCCTGATACCCTCCTCTTTGTGTCCCTCAGAACTTGCGTCCATTCTGCACCCTGGACCTTATGTCCCCCATGCTGGGGGTTGGCCCTGAGCACACCAGGCAGCTGCTGCTGGAGGGACCTGTGAGAGTGAAGGAGGGACGAGAAGGGAAGGTGAGGGAGCTGTGGGCCAAGAGTAAAGAGATGGGAGATAAACTACAGGGAAGGAAGTCAGGGTGGGAGGCAAAAAAAAAAAAAAAAAAACTGGAAATGGGGAAATTGGTGTGTGTGTGTGTGTGTGTGTGTACACACATGCACACTGGGGAGAAAACACGATTCTGGCTAAACTCTGGTTGTTTGTTTGCCCTTGAACCAGCCCTTCTCCCTGCCTATAAAATGAGAAATGGGCAAACTGATGCTCTTCCAGCTCTGGCATTCCACGGTCTGCACTAGTTCCTGTGCACACATGCCTGAGCCCAGATCCCTGACCAGACCTTGCCCATGCTCCAGCTGACCTGTCTCTTTCCCCTATGTCCCCACTGCAGCTGGATGTGTACCTGTTCCTCTTCTCTGATGTGCTCCTGGTGACCAAGCCCCAACGTAAAGTGGACAAAGCCAAGGTCATCCGCCCCCCTCTTATGCTGGAGAAGCTTGTGTGCCGACCATTGCGAGATCCCAGTATGTCTCTTCTGCTGGAAAAATTTTCCTTCCCCCTTCTTCTTGGAGAGGTAGGGAAGGGTTGGCATATAGGTCAAATAAAACCCTTAAAGCCAACCTTCTCCTCCACCCAGACAGCTTCCTGGTGATCCACCTTACTGAATTCCAGTGTGTCTCAAGTGCCCTCGTTGTACATTGTCCCAGTTCCACAGATCGTGCAAGGTGGCTGGAAAAGACCCAGCAAGCCCAGGTAGGTGAAAGCCAGTCATGGGGAGGGGTGGACAGATGTCTTTGGAGCCCAGGAATGAGGCCACAGAGGGAAGGAAGAGAAAGCCTCAGCTGGATGTGGGTTCACCCCCAGCCACTCAGGTGCCCTCAGAGGGGGACAGAGCACTGATCATTCTTAAGAAAGACTGTGACCAGCTACCAGGACAGCCACTGAGAAAGCCCAGGACATAGTAGGGTGGCTTGCATGCCCTGAAACAATTAGCTTATTTTTTTTAGGGGGGGTACCAGGGATTGGACCCAGTGACACTTAGCCACTGAGCCACATCCTCATCCCCTTTTTTATATTTTATTTAGAGTCAGGGTCTCACTGAGTTGCTTAGGGCCTTGCTAAGTAGTGCTGAGGCTGGCTTTGAACTCACAGCCTCCTGAGCTGATGAGATTACAGGTTTGTGCTACTGTGCTGGGCACCAATTAACTTTGGTTTTTTTTGCAACAATTAACTTAAACTTCTTCTCCCATTCCCATCCTTATGGAGTACTTGCTGGGTACAGGCACCACGCTAAGTGCAGGAAATTTTAAAAAATAAATAAAACACCATTCCTGCCCTCAAGAAGTCTGAACTTCAGCCCAGTTGGAGTAATTAGCGGACAAATGATAGAACATGCACACAGAAGAGAGCTAGGAGAGGGCAGATCTGCTGGGAAAGGGAGAGGGGAGGCTGAGAAGCCATGACAGAAATGACAGACCATTTGGGAGAGACTTGGAAGATGTTAGGGGAACAAGGATGAGAAGGAAGAACATTCCAAATGGAGAAGCAAAAGGATAGAAATAAAAGTCATGCATGTCGGGAGAACCACTGGTCTGGTAGCTTAGCATTGCAAGTACAAAGTTCTAAAGTACAAAGGGAAACGCATTAGTAGAGAGGCTAGGAGGAAGGTGCCACCAGATCATGCCCATCTCTGCACATCATGCTAAGAACTTGAACTTTGCCCTATAGAAAACATGGGATCAGTCAATGTGTTAAGCAGGGTAGTGACATGGACAGATGTATGTGATAAAAGCAGGAGTTTGGATAAAGGGAGATCTCAATAAAGTTTACATTAGTTACCACAAATTTGGTGGCTTAAAACAGAAACTGGGATGGGAGTTTTGCTCACTTGCCTAGCATGCTCAGGGCCCTGGGTTCCATTCCTAACACCATAAAAAAAAAAAAAAAAAAAAAAAAGGAAGGATTAGCAAAGGAAACAGGAGGATCACAAGTTCAAGGCCAGTCTGGGCAATTTGTAAAACCCTGACTCAAAACTAAAAAAAAAAAAAAAAGAAGGCTGAGGAAGAAGTTAAGTGGTAGAGCCTTTGCCTAGCATGCATGAGGCCCTGGGTTTAATCCCCATTACCACAAATAAATAAATTAAAACAGAAACTGCTTTTCTCACAGTTCTGGGGATAGAAGTAGGAAATCAAATTGTTGGCAGGACAGAGCTTTCTGACCAGACTCTAGGGGACAATCTGTGCCTCTTCCAATTTCTGGTGAGTTCCATGTGGTTCTTGGCTCCAGTTTCTGCCTCGGTCTGTACATGACCTTCTTCTCTGTATATCTATGTCCAAATACCCATTCCTTTCTTTTATTAAGACACCAGGCATTAGATTTAGAATACATCTGAAATCTGATATTTTCTCTTAAAATTCTTAAAATTGCACATCTGCAAAGACCCCTTTTTCCAGAAAAAGTCACATTTATAGATTCTGGGGATTCAGTCTTATTTTGGGGGGGGGGCGGTGGGGACTGCTTGCCAGCCCACCACAGGAACAGAATGGGCAAAGAGAGGTGAAACTTTGAGTTGGACTTTTTTGTTTAGTTGGTTGGCTAGTTTTTTGTGTTTTGTTTTCTTTTGTGATGCTGTGGATAGAACCCAGGGCCTCCTGAATGCTAGGAAGGGCTGTACAGCTGAGCTACCTCCACAGCCCTGGAGTTGAATTTTTAAGGTTGGGCAAGACCCTGAACAGAAGAATCAGAAGACCCTGGGCAAGATCCTGAGCAAAGGGGCTGAATTTGCTTTTGGAACAGTAACCACATGTGTCTAAGTCTAGAGCACAGGTTTGATGTGAGCAAATGGTAAGAGTAACTCCAGGACTCAAGTACAAAGATAATGATGGCCTTCTGAAGCTTCTGTTTGAAGGACTGCTTTGGCAAGGGGACCCCTGATGAGTGGAACCATTAGAAAGAGAAGCCTATTTGTCTAGTTGTTACTTCCTAGAAGGAGTGGGACGGGTGGTGATATTCTGTTTATTTATTTGGTGGTGTTGAAAATTGAACCCAGGGCTTCAAGAATGCTAAGCAAGTGCTGACTGCACCCCCAGTCCTGGGTGCTACTATTTACTTTAAAATTGAGGCAGTGGGAGATAGTCAAATGGGAGTATTTTAGGGGCTTTTGGAAATATGGAAACATGGGCCTAAAATTCAGGTGAGAAATTAGGGTGAAATATTTTGTGTCCTCCAGATCCATGGGGCTACAATTTTCTTGAATACCTGAATGACATGGGGACAAGCCCCAGGAGGTTAAAGGTAGGGGACTGGAGCAGTGGAAGCACATGGCTTTGGGAGCAAGGGTAGTCTCCCATCTGCCCTGGCCCCTGCTCCCATAATCCCCTTTCTGCATGGCAGGATCTCTCTATACCACTTCTTACCAGTCCTAAACACAGGTTCCAGGCATTGGACTGATTGGCAACTGACCCCATTCTAGTAGTTAATGAAGCTTTCCCAAAGGCTAAAGGATACCATTCTAGGGGAGCTATGGGAGAAACTGGAAGCAAGCATCCCCAGAACAGCAGGCAGAGGTGACCATTACTGGCAGGGAGACTTTTTTCTTTGCCACCCTCCTCTTCAGAACTTTCTTCTCTTCATTTGCTTTCCAGTCTTATGACAACCCCTCCCGCTCCTTCTTCCTCTAGCATCCCTAGGGACCACTAAAAATTGTTGTTATTCATATACAAAACTATCTAGCCCCTGGCAGTCACACTCTTTTAAGTTGAGAGATAGATTAGTTCTGACCTATGACCAAACTGTATACTGAGGCTCCCCACCTCCCTTAAGGAACCAAAGAAACAAGCAACATTATACTTAGTTTTGCTGCTGTTATTTCATATCCAATTCTTTTTTTTTCTCAATTAACATCAATATTTTAAGGTATTAGAGATTGAACCCAGGGAGTGCTCCTCCACTGGACTACATCCACAGCCCTTTTTGTTTTATTTTGAGACAGGTTCTCCCTAAATTGCTGAGGCTGGTCTCAAACTTGCACTCCTCCTGCCTCAGCCTCCTGAGTAGCTGGGATTACAGGTGACATTACCAAGCCCAGCTAACATAAGTTTCAAAATGGAAGAGGGTAGTAGAACATCTACTGGTCCCCTTCATCAAGCAACCCCAGGGATCTGCCTTTTTACTTCCCCCTTGCAGAAATATTGAGGTTTCTTCCTAGAGGAAGGCCCTAGTGGGCCTAGTAGAAGCGGCTTATACTTTTAGAGAAAATGAGCTTGTCAACTGGGTAGAGACTGAATCTGATAGATGCCCATATTTAGCTGTTGGGAAGAGGAAAAGGAACCAATAAAGGGAACAGAAAGTGCTGTCAAAGATGAAAGCAGGAAATAAAAGCAGGGCAGACTGAAGAAGGCAGCTGAGGGGAAGAGTCAGGGTCCAAAGAGAATCCAGAGCCTGCAGCCGCGACTGGTAGCTACTTGTGTTCTTAGGTAAGTTAGCCCACCTGGCCCTCATCTGGAGAACCACAGTAATAATGGAAACTACCACATGGGGTAGATGGAAAATTGTCTAAAGGGCCTGGCACAAGACCCTGCACTTCATGGGCACTTCATGAATGTCTGTCATTGTCCTCTTTAGAAGAAAGGGGTGAGCAGTGGTGCCAGGGCTGGGGAAACACATTCACATCTGTCACTTAGGAAGTCAGCAAGGATCTTCTGGTGACCCATTTAGGCCAGTGTCAGGGAGCTCCAGGAAGGGAACGGTGAATCTGGAGCCACCCTGAAACTTCAGGGAGGAGAAGCATTGCCTCTCCAGGCCTCGCCATGGACAAAGAAAGATGAATCCTGCTGGGGGCTCTTCCTTCCTTTTCCCAGCTGTGTGAGGATGTCACCTTCCAGCTCGACTACCAGTTTTCTCTTCCTTTCCTACACTGCCCTTCCATTCTCTCCTCTTACCCAAACTGAGAAAAGCCTCCCAGGGCTTCTGGAGAGGTTTTGAGGTAGCTGGTAGTCCTGGGCCTGACACTCAAGGTTTCCCCCACCTTCCCACTGCTTCCTAGGAAGGGCAAGAGGCAAGGGTAGTGGAGATGCTTGCATTTGATGTTCCTTACAGACACCCCCTCTCCTTTCCCATTCTTTCCTTCCACACTGCATCCCTATCCTGGGCATTCCAAACACAAACTTGAACATGGGGCAAAAGGGCATTGCATCCCATCAGGATAAGCAGGCTGCCACAGCCCTTCCACTCTCCTTTTTCTCATTCCTTCTCTCAACCCACACTGAGTTGGGAAATGAGGCCGGGAGAAGAGGGGGTGGTCACAGGACTTGGCCTTGGTGTGTTAGTTTCCTGCCCCCAAACACCATCCTATGTTCTGGCTGAGTGACTAGAGAGCCAGGGAAAGAATTAGAGATATCAGCCTAATTTCACTTTCCTATCCCTGTTCATCATTTCTCCAACATGCCTCTTGTCCTGACGCAGCTGCCCCCAGTATTTCTGGAGAAGCTTTGGAAAAGCCCAAAAGTTGCTGGCTCCTCTAACTCAAGCTGGGGAGAAACTAAAAATATGGAACAACTAATAAGGAATCAGAGAATCTTAATGGAGCATCGTGGAGGGGGTGTGAAGCTGTGGGAGTGGGGGTTAGTACTAAAGGTCCCTGTTGTGCTTGGAGGAGGTGGAGGGTGGAGCTTGGGCTGCAGCATTTCCTTGCCAGCTCTGAGGAAGTGCTTCAGAGTTTTAACAACATGCAAGTAAGTACTGATCTCAGTGCAGCCCACAGTAGCCACCTCTACCCACCTCTTGCTAAGTCTCCACCTACAACCTCTCCCCAGGTTCTGTTGTCTTCTCCCCAAGCTAGCATCTTTAAGTAACTCTTGACCTTTCAAGGCTGCCCTTGAAAATCTATGCAGTTACTGAACTTGGACTTAAAGAGAGTGGCCCTGGCCAGCTCTGCTCCTCTGTACCTGTGCAACCTTGAGCAAGTCACTGCAACTGTCTTGCACCCTGCAGAGTGGTGGTGTGTAAGCAAATGACAACTTGCATGTGGAGGTACTTTGTAAATTACTTCTCAGATGTCACTATTTTATTCTGATGCAGCTGTATAAAAACAAGGAAGGCAGGCCGACCATATAATGTATCCTCTTCTCATCCTTCCAAAGACAGTCTTGCTTTCCCCTCTAAAGGGCAGCAGAGTTTGCAGCCTAGGACAAATCCTGCTCCTACCCACCCTCTGCCTTTTGCACCTTCCAGCTTCAGGGAAGAGAAGTGGGGGGAGAAGGATGCTCTCAAAGAGCAACTTGAAGCTGATAACATTCAGAGCACTTATGTCACCAATACCCCAATCAGCCTGAAGGAGGGTGCACATCTGAGAGTCTACCAAAGGGTCATGAGAAGCAGGGAGTATACAGGTGGAAAAGGCCATTCTGTTCCTCTCACTCTTCCCAAGCACCAGCTCTAGAGTTTGGTGCCACCGAACCCAGTCACCACCCTGCTTTCTTACTCAAAAACTATCCCTCAACAGTTACTTAACCTTCCAGACTCCGTTTCTCACTACTAAGGTAGGGGTAAACATATTTGCCTCAGAGAGGTATTGTGAGGGTTAAACTAGATAATGTATGGAAAGCACTTACACAGTGCCCAGCATACAGCAAGTGCTCAGTAAATTAGAATTCTTAATAATGAAGTCCTCCCCACCCCCACCAGGCTGCCCTGCAGAAACTGAAGGCAGAGGAGTACGTCCAACAGAAGAGGGAGCTCCTGGCCCTCTACCGGGACCAAGGCAGGGAGTCCCCCAGCACCAGGCCCTCCACGCCTTCCCCAGAGGGCTCTCAAAGCAGTGCTGAGGGGAGGTAAGACCTACAAGCACCAACAAAGAAGGGGATCACTGGCAAAGAAGGGAAGAGGAGAAATCCAAAAGGTTGAGAAGTGATAGTACGACCTTAGGGAACTACAAGAATAGAGAAACACAGGCTACAAGCTGGAATAGAGTAGGTTGGTGCCAGCCGTGTGAAGGAATGCATGGGACAGGCTGTAAGGGTCAGCCAGCCTAGGGTGAGCCTATGATGGGCACAGAGTAAAGAAAACAGAAATATGACACATGAACTCCCTGCAAGGAGCAGGCTTCAGAATGAGCAGGTGGGTATGGGTATGCAGAATATCAGAACTGTAGGGTTGCGGCAAGTCCAATCCCCAGAGTGTAAGACGTTCATCCAGGACAACACAGCTGCTTAGCAACATGCTTATGGAGAAAAGAAGAACCCATCATCGGGGCATAATTGAGTAACCCCCTATAGATCCACTCTGACCACCTGTTTATACAAGGTCCTAGACCAGGTTCTATGGATAAAATGGCTTAGAGGCAGCGCAAGCTATTTTAGAGTGCACAGGTGTAGCTGGTGGGATGAGAAAAACAATCCGAGCCATGTAAGGGAAATAAGGAGATAAGTTCGGAGAAGGAGCCCTTTCTGGATGGAGTAATCCAGAGAGACATCTAGGCATGAACTTGACCCCTAAGTATCTGAGTCTGACCATTTGTTATTCATTGTAGGACTCCTGAGTTCACTGTCATCATCCCCCACCTTGTGGTGACTGAAGATACAGATGAAGATGCTCCCTCTGTACCAGATGATACCTCAGACTCTGGCTATGGCACTTTGATGTCAAGCTCCCCCAAGGCATCCCACTCTCGGCTAAGCCGTCTGCGCCCCAGGGCTCTTAAGCGGGACCCTCGGCTTACCTTCTCCAACCTGGATCTTCGAAATGTTCCTTTGCGCCCCCAGCCAGCTGACCCCCAAGCGCCCCAACGCCGAAGTGCCCCTGAACTGCCAGAAGGGATCCAAAGAGGGGGCAGTCTTCCGAGGGTAGACCCACCTACCTGGTCAGAGGAGGAAGATGGGTCCTCAGCAGGAAGGAACGTGGTGGCAGAAACCCTGCACAGAGCCCAACTTCGGGGGCAGCTCCCTTCCTCCCCGAACCATACTGACTCTGCTGGAGAAAGCCCCTGGGAGTCCTCAGAGGAAGATGAGGGGCTTCTCTTCCTAGGCCCTGGCTACAGCCCCTGCTCCCGCCCACTCCGGGCTGAGGACATGCTCAGGGAGATTCGAGAGGAGTTGGCCAGCCAAAGGATTGAGGGAGCCCCAGAGCCTAGGGACAGCAGACCTCGGAAGCTGACTCTGGCCCAGCTGCAGAGGATGCGTGGGCATCACATCATAAAGCTGGACACCCCCCTGTCCACTTCGTAAGTACTAAAGGGAAGCTGGCATGGGAGGGAAGAAGGGCAATATGGAGTTGGGGGAGGCAGGGTGGCAGGATAGAAAGAGGGCAGTGCAGAGCAGAGACCAAGGCAGGGCAGGACCCCAGCCTCCTCCTTCACCTCATGCCTGACCCTCACTCTCCCATTGCCATTGACCTAACATCTACCTCCTTCCTTTTCAGAGAGGTATGAGAAATGCCAAGGCCCTTTGACCTTTCTCCCAGAAGAACTATCTCCCCAAGAGTGCTGGTCACCACCCCCCCATCCTGGACTCTACCTCAAGGACCACACTGCCTCTTGCTCTTTGGACTTCGAGGGTCAAGAACTGTAAATTTATGTATCATAGACACCTATGAGCCCCACATAAAAGTTGTACACAAAAATGACTGCTTGGTCTGTGCTAGATCAGTAGGAGAAGAACGAAAACTTGGGAAGGGGAATCACAATAAGCCCAGCCTTCTCCTCTGTCAGCTAGCATGATGGCAGTGGACTGCTGGCCCTAGTCAGGACCATTGCACCGCTCAGATTTGTGGTCTCTGCCCCAGCCTCTCACACTGAATGACCACTCCTCCAGGCACAGAGGTTTAATTGCCCAGTTTTAGTGTATTTACAAAAGTCCACAGCTCCAGCTGGAAGTCCCATTGTTCTGTGCTTGCCCCTGCTTTGGGACAAATCAGCTTACTCTGTGCTTGCCCAGACAGGGGGCAAATGGTGCCAAGTTTCCATTAGTGTGATATAATTGATTCAAAGATTGCTTATCTATTGTGAAAAAGGGCCCAGGACCAACCAGGAGCCCCTAGGCAGTCTTGCTGGGTCCCCCACACCCAAAACAGGCATGAGACACGGTGCACCTATCCAGAAACCACTCTTTGGGCTCTGGAAACTCTCAGCCAAGCTGAGAAAAGCTATATACACGGAGCGGGTAGCACCGAGTAAGTGACTCCGGCTGACGGCTGCCGGCTCTCGCCTTTCCCTCCAAGGCCCTTTCTCTCCAGAAAAACAAGGTCCAGGGGGCATGTCGCAAGATCATCCCTGCAGGAAGCGCGAGTTGGAAGCAGCGGTCACAAGGACAGTGTTCTTCCCTGAGGCGGGGGCGTGGCCTCATCGGAGGAGGCTGGGTGTGGGCGAGAAGGAGGAGGAGCTACGCAGCGCCTCCTCTATGTCCTCCAGACAGCCGAGCAGGTCCATGTCGCGGAGCACTTGGCCCAGCAGGTCCAGAGTGGCCTTGTGTCGTGGTGTGCGCTGCCGCCATGCAGCCAGCATGCTGTAGTGCGCCTCGCGCAGGCAACGCCCGTTCTGCAGCTCCAGCCTCTCGATCTCGTGCTCACCCAGTCCCAGACGCCGCACCAACTCCTTCCAGCGCGACGGGGGCACTCCATCCACCACTGCATACAGCGTCGCAGGGTCGGCTACAGAGGATAAAGACAATGAACCTCCACTGGCGGCCCTTCCCTGGCACCCTCCACCTAGCTTTGCTCCCTCCAAACTCACCATCAGGGCGCTGCATGCCGGCGGTGTCCTCCCACTTCTGAACCTGGGTGATGATGGGCGTGGAGGTGACGGGCATGGTGAGGATGGGGTCAGCCCCTTGGTGGGTTGCGGTCACCTCCCTCAGAGGTGACACAGCCCTGAAGTTGGACCAATCAGTGGGGCAGGAGGGTTGGGTGGGGCTGAGGAAGGGACTGGAGCCTGAGTCTTGGTGCTTGGTAGGAATTCCTTCAAGTTCCCCCTGAAAGAGAGAAGGCACAGCATTAATGAAAGAGAAGAGAAAAGAACTCAAACTTCTTTATTCTGGAGGGTCTGGGGATAAATGGGATTTCTACTAGAGCCCATATGGTGAAAGATATTTGGGTATTCCAAAATTATGAGGAATAGTCAGGGAAGTTTGGGGTAGGTCCCAGGTTTCATCTCACCTCTTTTATTGGAGTTGGTTTTCCACAAACTGAGAAGAGAGAGAGAGAGAGAGAGAGAGAGAGAGAGAGAGAGGGAGAGAGAGAGAAACCATCATAAATTTCACTTCCCCTCTCAGCCCTGGCAACCAGCACTGGGACTGGCCATGGGGACTTGCGGTGACACGCCTCAGGGCCTATGTGGCCCTGGGGACTAGAGAACTACTGATGCCACGTTACCTCCCACCAGCCATCCAGGACCACCTCCAGCTTGGAGTCCTCAGCAGCAAACTAAAAGGACACTTCCTCTCATATCCCTCCATCTTACCCATCTAATCTCCTACATCTCCACCAAACACTCTTTCCCTTCCCAAAGGCACTACTCACCAATGGAGTAGAGTTTGGACTTCCACCGCGGGTAGCGGCACATTAAACCAATGAGGAGTAAAGAAAAAAGACAAAGACCAAAGAGGATCACCAGGGGCAACAGCACTGTAGTACCTGAAGAAAAAGCAGATCACAGTAAATGGGGAGGGGAGGGGGAACAGCCAGGGATGCATGGGGTGGCAGGAGGCCAGGTGAACATGGGCACAATATGGCTTCTCCTTACCTGAGTCCAGAGGGTTCTGAACATTTTCAGATAAGGGTGGACACGAATTCATGCAGTCTGGGGTATTCTTACATCTAAAAGAAGAGACAGCACTGGTGAAAAGAGACTCTACAACAAGAGGAACACAAAGAATGTTGGAAATGCTTTGCTTTACAAATCATTTTTGCTATCTCTTAATATAATGGAATTTAACCTATCTTGAGAAGTGATGCAAAAGAATGAAACAGTTAATCACAGAACTATTTAATTTTAGATTTAGAAGGGATCTTGAAAAAGCTATGTTGAGAAAGTTAAAAGCATTCAAGGTTACAAGACCAGGGTATAGTTCAATGGTAGAACATTTGCACCAGACCCTAGGTTCCATCTCCATCATGGGAAAAAAAAAATTCAAGGTAGTTAAGGTCAGGATATAAATTCCAGCCCATTCATTAAGTATCACTGTGAAATAAGCAAGTCATTTCACCTCTAAGCTTCAGTGTTCTCACCAGTACAATAGGGCTAATTAGCCTGACATAGTCAGTACTTGATAAATGGTAATTATTAATGAGTGTGCAAATACAATATTAATATAATATTGTTTATTAATACATTGTTGGTAGGATTGTGGCAGAGAGAGGTGCTATGGTTTGGATCTGGAATGTCCCCCCAATGTGTTGAAGGCTGGGTCCCAGTCTGAGGCACTACTGGGAGGTGGTGGAACCTCTAGGAGGTGGGGCCTAGTGGGAGGAAGTTAGGTCACTGTGGACATGCTCTTGGATTAAAACAGGCCCACAGCCCCTCTCCCCTGCCCCCAGTTTCTTTCTTTCCCTGTTTTCCAACCTCCATGAGGTAAGCAGCTTTGGTCTACCACATACTCCAGCCATGATGTTCTGCCTTATCACAGGACCAGAAATAGTAGAGCCAAATGACCATCGACTAAAACCTCTGAAACTCTGAGCCAAAATAAAGTTTTCCTCCTTATCAGTTGATTGCCTCAGGTAGTATGTCACAGAGATGGAATGCAGACAACACAAGAGGTCTAAAGCACTATTTCTCAAATAACATTGCCAGTGATAGTACCTGGCTTTGAGTGTGGGGGTGACAAACATGCACATGAAAGGAAGGTTGTCACCTTGCTGCACCCCACACAGATGCCCCTACATCTCACTAAGGGCAGCCAGAGTCCTCTATAGAAGCAGCACATTTTCACATGTGGAGTGATAACTACATTGGGGAAGCTAGAAGGAGCTTGAGAACATGAGTTCTTAGTAGAAATCTGACAGCAGTGAAAGGCACTTTGGCCCACCTCACAAGCTCATGGTGAAAACCATGTGGGATGAAGGTAAAAACTCTTAAGAAGAATAACGCTTGGTTGAAAAAAAGAAAATAAATAGTTTTGTGTCAGACACTTTTGTAAGTGTGTGTATGTATGTGTGTATGTTACTGGGGACAGAAACCAGGGCCTTCCAATGCTAGGCAAGTGCTCTATCACTGATCTACACCCTCAGCCCCACTATCCTTACTTTAAAGGTAAGAAAAATAAGGCTCAGAGATGTTAATAACTTGCCCAAGGTTGTACAGCTTCCAAGTGGCTATGCTGGGATTTAGGCCCTCAAAATTTCTTCTTAGCAAGCAAGTGTGCAAGAACAACCTCTGAGTCAGGCATGGTGCCAAGTCACTGTAATCCCAGTGACTTGGGAGGCAGAGGCAGAAGGATTGCAAGTTCAAAGTCAGCCTCAGCAAGTTTTAAGGCCGGCCCAGGCAACTTATCGAGACTCTGTCTCAAAATAAAAAATAAAAAAGGCTGGGAATGTACCTCAATAGTAAAGCACTCCTGGGTATTGAGAAAAGAAAGAAAGAAAAGAACAGCATCTATGGATCCAGGAGTGAGAAGGCCTTATCAAGAGGACTGGGGCAGAAATACCATATCATAGCAAACCTAAGATGCCATCAATAATAAGAGATACCATTCTTGATATACCACACACACAGCACATGCTCAAAAGCTGCCAATTAAATCATGATACATCATCAATTGTTGTAAGGCACAGTCTGATTTCAGAAATGTGAAAGTAGATGATGTCCTAGAATCAATAAACAACAATATACCCTGTTGCTCAAGTGTTTGAAAACCTGAATTGGAAGGACTGCAAGTCCTGGGGGAATGAGCTTCTATCCAAAGACTTTTGTGTGTGTGTGTGTGTGTGTGTGTGTGTGTGTGCGCGCGCGCGCGCACACACTGGGGATTGAACCCTTCGGGAGCTTAACCACTGGGCCCCATCTCCAGCCCTTCTTTTACATTTTATTTAGATACAGGGTCTTTCTGAGTTCCTTAGGGCCCTGCTAAATTGCTGAGGCTGGCTTTGAAATTGTGATCCTTCTGCCTCAGCCTCCAGAGCTGCTGGGATTAAGATTTGAGGAACATTTTTTGGGGAAGAGGGAAGGTCGTCTGGTATCTCGATGAAGTGTCTCCCACTTGGCTGGCCAATAGGAGAATGTTCATTCTGAGTGTTTCCCTTGCTCTGCTAGGGCCTCTCAACCACAGTCACCCCACTCATCTCAGTCCCCCATCCAACACCTGCTGCTGGCCGATACTCACTCACTGCAGGAGACACACTCATTTTCTTTTGGAAAGAACCCTGAATGGCAGTTGCACACGGTGTTCTGGCTCTCCTGGCCTGTGGAGAGAAGGCACAGCTACAGAGGGTGCACCCTGCACCCTGGGGATCAGAAGACAAAAGTGGAGTAGGGTGGGATGGACATGGCTCTCAGACCCATGACCACAGGAGTAGGAAGAGGCACACTCCTCATGGGGTGCAGCAAGGTGACGACCTTCCTTCTGGGAGATGGGCTGACCCCAGGGCAGGGAGACAGCTTGGTCTTGGGATCAGGCAGGCCACACTCACAGGGGATATGCACGGTTCCGTTGAGGCAGAGGCTGCAGGTCATGCAGCGAAACCGTTTTCCACTAAAATATTGGCGGAACTGGTTTTTCTTGCAGCCACACACAGTGTCCTGGTTCACTGTGCAAGGAGAAAGCTCCACCTGGGATAGTTCTGGTGAGGGAAGAAGATGGGGCTTGAGTTCTGCATCCCTTTGCCATATTTACTCGACTTCTCCTTTCCCTGTGTCCCTTCACCCCCACCACCACGTGCACCTGTCTCTGTAACATACATTCACACCACGAATACAGCCCACACGAGCACACTCATCCTGCCCACACCCCCCAGCATCAATGCACATACCTCACAGGACACTCAAGTCCCCCCAAGAGTCTGGACCATACACACTCCCATTAGAGCCCTCAGCCTCTCCTGAGACACACCTTTCCGACACATGGAGCAGCTGAGGCACTGTCTGAGGTGGTTCTCTGAAGCAGTAAAGGTGCCATTCTCACACTCCCTGCAGTCCGTGTCCAGCCCTGGGCCTGGACAGTCATTGTACAAGTAGGTTCCTACAAATGGGGTGTCAGGGTTAGGCTGAGCTCAGAGCTCACAGAAGGAAGGCTCTAGAAGAAGAAAAGAGGGAGAAAATTCCAGCCCAATAGAGGCAGTAAAGTTAGAGGAATCAGGGTGGGTCCTAAGTTCTCGAACATCTGTAACAAGCAAAGGAAGACTCAAGGCCCCACGACTGAGGGGACTCACTGTTACCACTTTCTCCTACCTTTGTGGCACTTGGTACAGCAGATGGAATGATTTTGAGGGTGGTTGTATTTCCCCTGAGGACATAGACTATCCCTCTTCTCTCGGTCCATAAGAGGAGCCACCAGTCCAATGACCCCTGAGGGGTGTATCCCCACCAACACATTCAGAAACACCTGAGGAAGAATCAGAGAGAGGGGACACCATCAGGAGAGGGAGGGGCGGGCGGACTAGGGGCAGCAAATCTAAAACCTCTGTGGCTCAAGTCCTTCCTCAAGGAACTGTTCGCCCCTTGGACAGGGGATGCAGAGCAATCTTAATTGTTCTCTAGCTGTCCTGTGTGCTAAGTTTTGCTCCTTCAAATCAAGTCTAGCAAGCCCCAGGCCCAGGCTATATCTTATCCTGATTCACAGTTCCCCCCCACAGCCAACATTGCTGGCCACAGGGCAGATGTTCAAGGAAGGTTTAGTGTTGTCGTTCTTTGCAGTGTTGGAGTTAGAACCCAGGTCCACCCATGTGCTAAGCACACATGCTACACCTCCAGCCCAGGAGATGTTTTTTGGATTGGGAACGGGCAGATCACTTCCACTATGGCCCTTTTTTTTCCAACTAGCCACCCTAAAGATTGAGGTGACGTTTCTCCATCTGTGTCTGGCAGGGTTCTCAGTGTATTCACTTTGTAAACATTTACAGAAGTAAACAGTTAGGATCTGTAAACTTTCCTGGATTGTTATACCACTACAAAGTATTTTGGATAAGCTGAGCATGGTGGGGGATGCCTATAATTCCAGAAATGTGAGAGTCCGAGTCAGGAAGATCACAAATTCAAGACCAGCCCGGGGAACTTAACAAAACCCTGCCTCAAACTAAAACATTAAAAGAGGGCTGGGGATGTAGCTTAGTGATCAAGTGCCGCTGGGTTCAATCCCCAGTACCACAAAAATAAATAAATTATAAAAAGTATTTTGGGAAAATCAGATGGGGATGAAAGTGAATGACATTCCTACAGGTGCCATCCCTAGGGAAGAAGGGCAGAAGCAAAAGAAGGACATGTTTTTCCTATAAGCTAAGCAAGCACTACACCCCCAGCCAAGCATTTCTTTATACATTTGCATCAAACCTTACTCAGGACCCTGCCCGCATACTTCATGCCGCATCACCTTCCACAGCTAAATTTACAAGCACTCACACTAAGCTGGTGAGGACCAATGGGGAGGGGAGTCAAAGTGAAACTTCAGGGGTAAAGGATAGGGTAGGCGGTGAGAAACTTTAGGTGGGAGCAGGAGTGGGCAAAGGCATGCAGGTCACAAGTAACTAGAGCTGTCCAGAAGCTGGAGATCAGGCTCAACCGACTGGTCAGGAGGGTGTGCCTGAGATCAGCCCTTTGCACAGCAGGGTATCTGGAAGGCAGATTTCAGAGCTGCGTAGGTTTGGGCCAGGCCCACAGCAGCTAAATTGCTTTCCTGGTTCTGGTTTCAGTATGGAGAAAGCAAAGCCAGAAGTCGTATTTAGCTCCACTCAGACTGCTCTTTAATCTGTCCTGGCTTCATTTTTGGTTCTCTCTGAGCCTTGATTCTTCTCCTTTCCCCCTGATACGAGCCATTTTTTGTAACAATTTAGGATGTCTTCAAAAGTTTGTTATACACTGGGATAAGCCTGGCATGATGGCACATGATGAAATGCCTGTAATTCCAGTTTCTCAGGAAGCTCAGGCAGCAGGAGCACAAGTTTGAGACCAGCCTGGGCAATTGAGTGAGACCCTGAGCAAGTTAGCAAGACCCTGTCTCAAAATAAAATTTTAAAAGGGTGGATTATGTAGCTCAGTGATAGTATTTCTCTGGTTTAAACCCCAGCACACAAACACACACACACACACACACAAAAAAAAAAAAAAAAAAAAAAAGAGCAGCCCCACTGGGGAGAATCAGACTAATTGGATCACAGAAACCCAGGAGAAGGCCTGGCAGGCCACAGTGCCCAGCCTTGACAGCTCCCTGCAGGCCCTGAGGTCCTAACAGCTCCAAGCAGGCAGGCAAGTTGCACCCTGTCATCTGCCAGGAGCCACTGCTGCCAGCGGCTGCGCAGGTCCGGAAGCTCAAACCTCAGCCACAAACATGGGAAGCCATACACAGAAACAGTAGCAACCCCTGTAGGCTGTAGGCAGGCGTGTGCCCACACACTCAGAGGGCAGGGGCTCCAAGGGCAACAGGAAAGGTTGGTTATGGGAAGAACTTCCCAATCCTGAAATGTGTGGTTCCTTTACCCGAAGAAGAACATGGAGTACCTAAGGTCACTGACACTTTGAATCCCATCCAAGGGGCTTGGAGCAAAGCCAATGGGCAGAGGCAGTCAGGAAGAGGCACTGAGGGGCTTTTCAGGGACCTCTGGCCAGTGAGGAATGGGCCTCATAGAGGCAAGTAAGGAGAGAGGCTTTCTCAGGCCAGCACACATGTGTCCCTCCCTATCCAGAACTTTGGGGGTTAAGTCAGATCCGGGAAGGGGAAATCTTTTCCCAGCAGCTCCGCCCCAGTGACTCAGTCCAGAGGGAGGGGATAGAGGGGAGAGGAGAAGGAACTATCAACTTCAGCTTCCCCAGCTCCTCAAGGGTCATGAGTCAGCAAAAGGCAGGGCCAGCCAGCAAGTAGGATGCCATCTCGTCCCTTCCTCCAGTGGGCCCATCTCTTCCTCCCACTCTACTCAGCACCCCTTTTCACCCCCTGTTCTCCTTAAAAGAGACAGGCAATGAACCCCTGTCCCACTTGGCCCACAGATTTCAGGGAAATGCCTCCCTCTCCCGGTCCATCCCAAAGGGAAGTCTCCCTCGACCCTTGGCTTCCGCCCATCAGGTCAATAGCTGCCCCTCCCAGAGGGCCACTCAGTTCCTTCCCTCCCTCCCTCCGCATCCTTCCTTTAGACTAGGCCCCGCCCTTTTTCTTCTCCCAGTTCAACAAGTTGAAGGACAGATAAACCCTTCCCTGGACTCTTGCACCAGCCTCCTGACACCCCTTAGTTCCAATAGGAAGCCAAGGGAGGCTGCCCTCCCACTCTGGGTTCACCACATTCCCACAGCCTGCCTTGTTCTGGCTAGTTGTGTTGGGTTTGGGAACCTCCCTGAAGTCCCCCGGACAATCCCTAGAAAATAGGGCCAGTTCTGAGGCTCCATAGCTCCTTCCCAAGCCCAGTGACTGCACAGGAAAAACTGCAGAGCCATAAAAACTCATTTCCAGGAATGAGAGAGCAAGCAAAAGAGATGTGAGAAGGAACCAGCTCTATTGCTCAAGCCTCTCACTGCTCACAGCATGCTCCAGGCCAGCCCTTTCTGACCCTGAGGTGCCAGGGCCCTCAGGCTCCCCACCAGTGGGCACCATTTGTTGGCACCAGCTGGCCCAGTGAGCCCAATCCATAGCACTTGCCTTAAGTGGCAAAACCAGGAGGTGAGCTCTGAGGGCCCAACCCCAGTCTGACTGCCTCTACTTGGAGCAGAGGAAGGGCAGGAAGCTGGGGGTTCCTGTGGAGAGAGACTTGAGGGGGTGACCCAGCACCTCTTCATCTCCCCCCACAACTTCCGTCTGGGGAGACTTTAAAGTGTGACTTCCGGTGCTGGTCCCAGGACTGCAGAGCAGAGCGGAGAAGTAGAGATGGACCCTGTGGTCTAACCCTGACCCAGTCACTGCTCAGGGACCCACTTTGCTCTGCCATTTCCCCACAACAATGTGTTCATTAAATTAAAATGTGTTTGTTCATTTAATGTCAAGATCTTGGAAGAGCTCATGATATTGTCTCCTCCAAGGACCCTGTTGAAATCCCACCCCCACCATGAAGCCCTCTATTGATGATGACACATGTTTTCCCCACCCAAGTTCATTAGCCACTCATCCCCCAGCAACCTTGAGTAACACGAACTGACCATACCTACTTTGGTCTCTTATCATACAAAGGTTATTTAAGATGAATAGATATGATCTTCCCAAACAGACCACAAGCCCCATGAAATGAGAGATCAGAGAGTATCTTGGTCAGAACCCTATCTTCCCCTCACGGGAATCCTCTCAGTATCAGGCCCACAGAACTAGAGGGACAGATTAACATGGATTGATCAGTCTGTCTTCCATTCTAGTTGAAACTAACCATGACTTCAAGAGGGAAGTGGGGAGACAGCACTCCCCGCATTGAAGTACATTTATATCCTGGGGAGAGTTTTCAGACTCAGCATTCCCAACACACACAGGCACACACACGCACACACACGCACATGCCTCTACTGAAGATTTTGAGAACCCGCTGTTAAGACCACACTTCCACTTGGCTAGTCCCCAACCCTTAATATGCCCCAAACTTAATTCATTCATCTCTCACCTAGAGTCACACCACAAAATTCCTGGTGCCAATGCCAAGACATTTGCCCAGCCCTCTCCTCACAGCCCCTGTCCCTAACCCTGCTGCTGTCCTATCAGTTCATTTGCCAGTCTTTCCTCTGTGATTTTTCTTTCTTCTCCATGTTCCTCGATGGCCTCACATCTGGATTATTGATGATTGCAAAGGTCTTTCTCTTCCCTGTTCCAATCTTTCCTATGCTGCTCAGAATGCTCTGAGCTCCTGGCTCAAGTGATTCTTCTGCCTTAGCCTCCCAGGGAGCTGGGACTGCAGCCACCTTGTCAGGCTTCCCACATACTTTCTTATCTGTGTTCAGGCTTCAACTTGTTCCACAAGTGTGAGAATCTTCTCCATCTCCAGGGCCTGCTGGAAACATCATTTTCATTCCTTCCCTGAATGCACATGTCAGGGATATCTAGGCACTTTTATTCTGAACATAGTCTAGGCACAGAATGGGCCTCTGAAGAATAGTTAATGGATGAAACTCTCCACCTGGATCCATATTCAAGGTTCTTTTTCACACATACCCACTCACTCCAATATTTCCACTCTCATTTTCTACTGTTCCTCACATGGACGTTCCAGGCCAGCTAGTAGATATTTAGCTCCTGTCCCCACCACCTCTCAACAAAATCCCATCTCTCCATTCCTCTACATTTCCCCAAACCAGTCTCCCAATTCCTCTGCCTTCCTCCCTTTTAGCTGCCAGACAGTGACTTAGACGTCAGCTCCAAATCCACTTTTCTATGAGGCTTTCCTTCCCTCATTTCATCCAACCAATCTCTTGTTCCTTAATTGATTCAACAGTTAAGGGACAGTCTTTGTGCCAGGCCCCATGTGGATGATGGGGATGCTGAGATGGATAATCATCCTCTTAAGAACTCTCAATGAGTTGAAGACAGTCCACTGTAAGCCCTAGGATGGGAAGAGCGCTCCAGCCCACAGCTTAGCAGAGACTCCTGAATCAGCTGGGGAAACTCCTGGTTTCCTGGAGCTGAGATTCACTAAGCAAGAAAAAGCAGCTGGAGCTGGGTACAGTGGCGCATGCCTGTAATCCCAGCAGCTCAGGAAGCTGAGGCAGGAGGATCACAAGTTTAAAGCCAGCCTCAGCAACTTAGCAAGGCTCTGAGCAACTCAGCAAGACCCTGTCTTTTCTTTTTCTTTTTTTTTTTTTCTTTTTATGTGGTACTGAGGATCAAACCCAGTGCCTCACACATGTGAGGCAAGCACTTTAACAATGAGCTACAGTCCCAGCCCTAAGACCCTGTCTTTTAATAAAATATGAAAAAGGATTGGGGATGTGGCTCAATGGTAAACTACCCCTGAGCTAAATCTTTGGTACAGAAGAAGAAGAAGAAGAAGAGGAGGAGAAGAAGGAGAAGAAGGAGAAGAAGGAGAAGGAGAAGGAAAAGAAGGAGAAGAAGGAGAAGAAGAAGAAAGAAAGAAAGAAAGAAAGAAAGAAAGAAAGAAAGAAAGAAAGAAAAGAAAAGAAAAGAAAAGAAAAGAAAAGAAAAGAAAAGAAAAGAAAAGAAAAGAAAAGAAAAAGAAAAAAAGAAAGGCAGCTGGACTCCAATGGGTCTTTTCCTCGGGGTACCGGGATTGACCTCAAGGGTACTCAACCACTAAGCCACATCCCCAACCCTATTATAGGAGCCTGGCTCCTCCAGTGTGTTCTGAAGTCATTTTTACTTTTTTTGCTATCTTGGCCCCTAGACTGCAAACTCTTTGAGAATAGCAAACTCCTACTTGCTTTGCCACACTCTTCCCGTATTCATTGTTCCCTATTCCCACCAGCACCTCCCACTCACACATACACCATATACTCTGTGCTCTGTTCTGTGTGCTCTGTACTGTTAGTTGAATGGTGCTCACCTGCAAAGCCCATGGACAACCCTCTACAGACCTTGCCTGTCTCCTGTTGCCCCCTCAGCTCCAGGCAAGGTTTCCATCCCTAATGGTCACATCCCCACCAGGGCTGCAGCAGTCTGGTACCAGGCACTCTCCCCGTACCCCATGCTGAGGATTAAACTCACAAATGCTAGACAAGTACTCTGCTACTAAGCTATATTCCTAGCCCAGGCATTTACCCATATTCAGACTACCTTTACTTTCTGTTTTCCAAACACAAGTAGCCACTGAATAATTACTACTAATACCACTAATGACGATAATGTACAAGCTAAAGATTTATTGAGTGCTTTCTGTTATCCCTACTGGACCATAAACTTGAGAGTAGGAATTTCATACACCACTGAAATCCCAGCACCTGAAACAGTGTCTTTCACAGAGTAGGCACTTAATAAATTGAAAATACACTTAACATGTATCCATCTATTTAATCTTAAAAATAACACTACAAGGTCATCATGATTATGTCCATTTTAAAGATAAAGAACTTAAAGCATTAGTGGTCAATAACCGGCTTAGGTTCACAAGCTGTGGCATGAATCCAGGTGATCGACCACCACAGAGAGAACAGAATTAAGAGGACAGGGCAGCTGGATGGTGCGGGGAGAGTAGCCAATGGAAGGACAGTCTTAAGATGGGAAGAAAAGGTAGGACTGGGGAAACAGGAAGATGGAGAAATGAGAAGAGACATAACAGAGACAGGTGCCGCTTGAAGTCTAGAAATGTGAGACTAGATCAGAGAACAGAGGTGGAGGGAAGGATGAAAGGTGCTCACAGCAGGGCTCAGGAGAGTGACAGAAAAGGAAGGCATGCATGGTGGGGAAAAGACAGGGAACAGTAGGGACCCAGAGAAACTGCCCACAAAGGTAGGAAAGTCCACCCCACTAAGCAGGGAAACTGGGGACTCCAGGTATCTGAGCAAGATGATTCCAGGACACAGGTGAAGATCAAGGATACGTTAAAACAAGGCTGAGGCCAGAGAAAGGGACATTTTCCAGTGACGAAAACAACTTGCTACCAACTTCCCCAAACTGAACAGAGGATTTAGAAACCAAATCATTGTTGTTTAGGTCTATGGGGAGGGGGTTGGAAGGAGTCTGGGAGCTGAGGCTGAGGCTGAGGCAGAAGGACAGAGTATGCCCCCAGGTGGGAAACCTGGGCCTCCCAGGGCCCAAGACAGCTATCCACTGGTTGCTTGTCCCTACCCAGTATCTCACTCCACTCTCCAATCCCCCCACCACACAGCATCCCAAACCCACCCCACCGACCCATCATCTGCTTCCCAGGCTCAGTTTCCCCATTTCACAAGCCATTCAACTCCTGCGCTCTAACAGGTTGCTCAGCTGAATTCCACAGGTGGCCTTACCACCCAACATACTCCTGAGCCATCCAGCTGCCCAGGGGGACTAAATTCCGAATCATCTGGACTCCAAGAGGATCCACCTCCTTCTTTCCTTCCTTTCTTCCCCCCTTCCAAATCCGCCCCACCCTTGACCTTCCACCAACCCCCAAATTCCCAGACACCCCCTGGCCCAATCCAACTTCCTGGGCTGTCAGAGCTTCTTTTCACTCTCTCCCTTTCAAACTCGTCCCTCCCTGCCCCCTACTGCCCCTGCCTCAGTGCAGCCCCTTCTCCTAGAGAAGGGTGATTGGGGAAACCTGACCGGTCAGCGCCTGAGGTCAAGCCAAGCCGGCCTGAGACTGGCACCAAGGACAGGCCGAGGCGGGAAAGTCCGGTCCCCTCCTGCCAGGAGGCGCATGCCCCCAGCCCACTCTTCCCTTTGACCCGGGTCTCACCAGTGGCAGCAGCAGGCCAGGTACGATGGGGAGGCCCATGTCGGGCCGGCTGTGGGCTTCACTCCCCCATTGGGGCTCGGGGCGACGGCGGCGGCGGCGGTGGTGGCGGCGCCAGCGGCGCGGCAGCGACCGGAGTCGCACGGGTCTGACCAGGAGGTCCCCAGCGCCGTCTGGGCCCTGGGGTGAGGGTGGGGGTTGAGCGTTGAAACTTGGGGCAGGATATCACAACCCGGGACCAGGGACCTTGAACCCGGGAGGCCAGAAATGGAGCCTGAATCTCAAGAACTTACAGGAGAAAATTAAAGCCGAGAGGAGAGAGAGGTGGGAGGGGAAGGGAGAGTGGCGGGCGGTGTTGCAACAGGGACAGGAAGAGCCCGGGGAGGAGGCGGGGGTGGAGGGTGGAGGGGGCCAAGGTTCTTTAACGCTTTGCAGCCCAGTCAGAGGCACCAGAGCCCCAGATCCCGCGGCCTGGCACCCTGGGCCCACCCATCCACCCACTCGCAACCAAACCCCAAGGTGCACTGACACCACCCCCTCCCCAGCCGCCCCCGGCCCTGGCCTTTCTCAGCTACGAATGGGAAGACCTATGATTTTGGAGTCAAATTGTCAAAATGACTAAGTTCAGTTCAGAACCCACTACTTTTTAGCTAGGTGATTTTAAACACAGGATCTAACCTCTCTGAGCCTGTTTTTTGATTTGCAAGGCCAGGACAGCCTATCTCCCATGGTTCCTGTATGGATTTACTGAAACAATACACAAACGTCTGACTGTGGGAAGTACTCAGTGTTTCTTAGTGGCCCTCCCCTTTACCCTGGAGTTCCCACTGGCATTCTATTCCCCCTCTCTGGTGGGAGTTTGCCCATCCAATACTCAAAGTCAATTCTCATCTTAGTTTTCTGCCCTAATTGGGACCTTAACCCTTGGCCCCCACCCTCTCGCTCTTAACCAGTTTTCACCTGACAGGTGCCCCCAGCTGTTGATCCCAGCTCTGCCACCAACTGTGGGACATCAGGCAACCCTGCTCCTGAGCTTTGATTGGTTCCTCTTATTAAAGGGGATAAAGTGTCTGCCCACCTACAAGGGGAAATGAGGCCATGAAGATCAATGAGACTATTTGTGAAGATGCTTTGGATATTTGGGTATCTCCAGGAGATATCAAAAGTCCATTTCCAACACCCTTTTCCCAAATATTTTGTCACATCCATCAGAACTGACCCTAGAAACAGAATTTATGGCAACCCCCTGACTCTCTAGAAGAGAAGAGTGAGGGCCAGAGATACATAGCATTTAGAGGCAGAGAACCCCCAATTCTTAATTTGCAAACAAAGGGCCCCCTTTGTCTATGAGAGACACAGTGCCACTTTTCCCAATGTCCCCTTGGGGTTTATTTTTGTTTGTCCTTTGGGGTCTTTTTTTTTTCTTCCTTTCTTGTTTGTTTTGTTGTCAGGGTCCCTCTCAGTCCCCATATCCTGTCATCCTCTGTTAATGTAAAATACTATCCCAGTTTAGGCAGGGCTTCTCCCAAGCAAATTCTATACCCTGAGTACAATATTGACTCAAATGCCCACGGAATACAATGCCTTCCCCCATAGGCTAAGTCTTTCAGGTGCTGAGGCTGTAGAAAACACAGGGGGACCAGAAAGTGCTGTCCCGGGGCTTTATGATGTAAAGCTAGAGCTCCCTGCCTCTTCTCCCTTTGATCCACCAGCTGACCTTCCAGCCCCAAGCCCTCCTGCCTTAGCTTTTCCTGCCTCTGGTTTTCTTGCCTCTGCCATCCTAACCCTAAAGGCAGGGCATCTGTAAATGGGAATGGAGGGTTTAGGTGCCCCCACTGGTGGTGGGACTGACTTTACCCTGTCCTCCAGCTTCTGGAGAACTAGTAGGTTGAAAGTGGACTCACAGAGGAAGGGTTCACCATCAACATACAAAAAGTCCAGGTACAGTAGGAGTGAGGCCCAAGCAGAGCTTTGGAAGAAAACAAGTTCATTAGAATGTAGTGCAAGGTACATGATCAGTGTAACTCCACATGATGTACAACCACAAGAATGGAAGAATGTGCATGTATGAATAATATGTCAAAACACATTGTGCTGTCATGTGTGATTAAAAAGAACAAATAAAAAAGAAAAGAATGTAGTGCAAGGGTCAGACTGGCCACTTTCCATTGTGAAGAAACCAGGAGAGCCTCAGGCTCCTCATCCCTAAAATGAATGTGAGGCTTGGGGATGTAGCCTAGTGGAGAGCCTGCTTAGCATGTGTAAAGCCCTGGTCTGAAGCCCCAGCACTGGGGGGGGGGGGGGGGAGTTAAATAAATGAGAAACTCACTAATACCTCTCACAGAGTTGATTTTATGATTAAATGCATATAAAGTGTTTAGCAAGTGTTTGCCATACATTAAGCATTTTATAAGTGGTGGCAATATTAATAGTTCATATTAAAATTAATGACAACATCAATGTCCCCTTTTTAATATTACAAAGACTCTCAATAGTCTGTACAAACTGCCAAAGCCATTAACACAAAGCTTGGCACAAAAGGTGAATTTCTTTCATGATTTAGGATAATTGTTGCTTTACTCATTAAGTTTAAACCCTTGGCACATGTGATACTGAATTATTCAATAAAATTCTATTAAAAAGAAGAAGAAAAGATGGTGAGCAATGGGTGGATCTAGGGCTATGAAAACTTAGCTAGTTTAATGGAGGAGGTGAAAGTGAGACTGTGATCCTTTCGGGGGTAGAAACAATAATGGTGGGTGAAGTGGGAAAGAAATGAAAAAACAGAACGGGGGATGACAGAGTCCGAGTCAGGTTTATTGAGACAAAGGAGGAAGAAAAGAAAGAGCTTCAGATAGCAGAGATGCCCCTCCCCTATCACGTCTCACGTGCACCCACACACAAACACACACATACGTAACCCAAAAGGGCACTGAACTCTGAGTGACGTGGGTTCTAGCTCCACCTCTGTCATTCGGGACTTCATCCTATCACGGGGAGGCAGGGTGAGTCATAGAAAGAGACCTGAGTTCCAGGCTAACTCTGTAAAAATTATAAACCTGGGGAAATCACTGTACCCACTAAGCCCAATCAGGAAAAGGAGGCCATTTAATCACTTTTTTCTCTAACACCCTGATGCCAACTCTTAGGACGAGATAGAGATGAGGAAAGACCTCAGGGAGGAAGTACAGGCAGGCAAGGAGAAACTGGAGCATGGTAGGGATTGCACCATCTACAATCGATCCAGCTTAGTCCAGTAGGTGCTCCCTCCCCAGCCAGAGGAGAGGGCACTGGGCACGGGGTGGGACAAGGCGGAGACCAAGACTATGGTAGAGAGAAGATAAGAGCAGAAGCTACCTGAGGACTCTGACCGTGGAAACTATCAGGACAGCACCATTTCCCCCTCATCAGCCTGAATCTAGGAAAGGGAAGTCAGAAGTCGCCACGTCATTTTGGCTCATGACCCTTCCTATGTCCCCACTCCCTTTACCAACTCCTCCTCTTTCCTCAAGATCCTTTTTGCCTCTGGATCCTCAGGACAGACTGTAAATAACAGGAATAAAACCAAGGCCACAGGGGAAGTATCCCAAAGATAATGAAAAAGGGGTTACTTCTGGGTTCTAGATCTGATGCTGGAGGGGTAGAAGGACTGGGATCAGACAAATAGGGTTCTACCCAGATACCCCTCAGCCTCTCCTTGGATCTCAATTTCTCCTTCATTGAAACGAGAATGATTTTTCTCTGCTCTTCTCTATGATGAAACGTGAGTAAGACTAAATAGAGCTCTGAGGTTTCAGAAGAAACTGGCCTGCGTCTCATCCTTTTCCACTGCTTAGGCAGTTGATGGGCAGGAGGTCAGATGAGGGTTATACTGTGGCTGGGTGATGACTGGTACTTAGCAATGGAGCGGAGAGTTAATGATGATGGTGACTGAAGTTGGAAAGGAAAGGGAGGTTCAGACCTTGCAGAGAGCAGAGTCTTACCAATCACTGCAGAACACCAAGTCTTCCCCCTCCACCTTAATATGGTGATGGGCACATAGCAATCCTCTGCCACACCTGTGAATGAACTCATAAGATAGTTTCTCTCCTGTAAGGCACCCGAAGAATGATCTCTTCCACGGTGAGCCAGAGGGCACGGTAGTCTCTCTGGGCCCTCTTTGCCCCAGGACCTCCCAGAAGAGTGGGCACTGACTTTGCGACTTGTGTCCACTCCCTACCCTCTTCTTAGGGCCCCATCCAACTCAGCAGACATTGCTTTATGCAACAAACATTTATTGAGAACCTGCCTACTTGCTCCAAGTGGGACACTGGGCTAGATCTGGAGAATATAGAAATGACCACAAGGAGCTCACAGTCTAGTCGGGGAGGCAGACACAGGTGAACACAAAAGTCTAATGCAACATCAGCAATCCAGAAGATGTTATAGTGGGCCATGGGAGTCCAAAGGAGAGTGGGTAATCAATTCTGGGAAGACAAGATGGGGCAGAAGCCTTCAAGGAAGTAATGGTATCTGAAAGGGTTCTAAAGGATGCATAGTCCTCCAGATTGGTGAGGCAAGTGTCCAGGCTGAGGAAATAGCTTGAGCAGTCGCGCAGGGGAATGAAGGACACAGGGCAGAGGCACTGGGGCATCTCTGCAGGGGTGTGGAGTATGAGACTAGAAGCGTCTTGGGAATGACTGGGAATGACCAAACCTTTCTACACTGGTCTGCTCAAGCTCCTGCCCTAAAGTCAGTGAAGGGGAATTGCCCAAGAGCTAACAAAGGGGGCTTTCGGGTGGGGTTTCCCACCCAAGTTCAAGAAAAGGAGCAGACATCTGTATCACTGGATGGCAGTGTGGCCAGGCCAGCCTGGGGCTGGCTTTGGTCACTGTGGGTAGGAAACCTGGATATGCCTTTGTATGTCCTTGTTTGTGTTTTGTCCTGGTTGTTGGTCGTTTCCTAGGAAAGTTCCTTGGCAAAACTCCAAGTTTAGCTTGGCTGATCCAAGGGAAAAGGAGACTTGTTTGCACTTGTGTGGAAATCAGAGTGTTCAAAGGCAGGACCGAGGTTGCAGGGCAGGACCAAAGCAGTTCTGGGTGGCTTCATTGGCCGCTGTTCTCTGGGCAACTTCCTGGACCCCTTACCCATCCTGCTTCCCTCCCCCACACCAAAGGCAGTGAGAAGCTTTGAGAGGAAGCCCCAAACATCTTTTAACCTTGCCGAGGCTGGGCCCCTCCCACAGGGGAGCGCAGGCCTTGGTGGGAGAAACACTCTAGGCTCAGTTCCCTATCAGAGCTCTCCCAGGGCGCAGGCAGAGGAGCTGGCCCCTGCTGAGCTCAAGGGAGATGGACAGGGACCTAGGGTGGCATAAGCAGGTGGAGGGGCTGTCAAGGCCAAGGAGGGAGTAGGGCCTGGTTGAGGCAAGGATGGGGATGTAGGGTGAGGACAGAAGCGGGAGGGAAGGGAGGAAGGTGGAGTGGAGGCCACCTCCCTTGCACTCCTGGCCCCTCGTCCTGGAGACCAGTATCGGCTTCGGAACCTGCGCAGCAGCATGAGGAATGTGATGACCAGGAGGTCAAAGATGAGCTCGGCCATCTCCACCACAGACAGCACTGAGGAGCCAAACCACAGGCTCCACTGGCTGCCCAGGTTGGACAGGAGGGTGACCATCTGTGAGGGGAGAGAGGTACACTGACCACGGGGCAGAGGGTGGGCTCAGACAGAGGAGCCCCCTCCTCACTTACCAAGCCATCTCCCTTCTTGCCTGAGGACCCCAGCTATCCCCTCAGACCTTCCATGTCCCCCTGCTGCTGTTCTTCCCCCTTAGGAACACAAAGCTCCTGACTGGTATCACCCAGGAAAACTGGTAATGAGGCCAGTGGCAACTGGGGTGTGTCTCAAGGGCCTTCTCCCCATCATCTGACATACATGTACCTTCCACCAGCTCAAACCTCAAACCCCAACTCTCGCTCCCCTCCTTCCAACCCTCTCAACCTCACCCTTGACCCCACATCCATTTTCCTTGGTCCCCTACATTCAAGGCTGAAACTCTTCTGGCCCCCACAGAAGGAAAACCACCCTGCCAAGACCCCCCCAAGAGAATTACAGGGTCTGTGAGGCAGGCCATACCGTGACAGAGGGAGATTCAGAATTGGTCTTGTAGTTCAGCTCCTTGAAGAAGATGTTGAGTTTAGCAACTCCACTTCTTTGGAGTGGGAGATAGGTGGGAAGAAATATTAGAGGATTAAGTTCTTGAACCCTCTTCTAAACAACTGAATCAATTCCTCTTCCCAGATCTGGTTTCCCTCCCAGGGATTCCTATCCTATAGCTAAGACCAGGGCAGGACTCACCTTCTGTTGTTGATGGGGTAATTGTTCTGTAGGGACAGCATCTGGAAAATCCAGTCCTGGGAAAGAACAGAAGTGTGAAGGAATTCATCCCTGTATTCCTCAGGTGCAGAGGAGTGGGATCAGGTCAAGCACACCAACACCCAGAGAAGGTCACAGAGTTACCCTCGCATGGGCACATTCAGGTGTGCAAGTCCCCCAATCCCTCCCTTCCCCACTTTACCTGGGATTTCACTGAGGGCCATCGAGAGTAACCAGCAGACAGCTTGTAATTGGTCACACTGAAGATGGAGAAAGGTGCTTAGTGATGGAGTAGGGCTCTCCCACTCCAAAGCTAGCTGGTTACCTTGTATCCTACCCAGCCAAGCAGCCTGTTGCCCAACCTGTGCCTGGGGGCAGGGGACACTCACCTGCATGGCTTCCTGCACTTGGTGAAACAGCCCAGGCTGTCTGTAGAGAAGGCTCCCAGGAGCTTATAGTAGCAGTAGCCTATGGGTATAGCAAAGTGCCTGTTTCCTGAGGGCACCTTGACCTTCTCCACCCCACACCCAAGAGTTCTCCCCTCAGAACTGGGCAGCCAATTTACAAGAGTTTTTTGCAACATTACAATGATGCCTATGAGTAGCAGCAACAATAAATGTTTATGAGCTGGGTGCAGTGCCACATGCCTGTACTCCCAGTGGCTCGGGAAGCTGAGGCAGGAGGATCACAAATGCAAAGCCAGCCTCAGCAAAAGCAAGGCGCTAAGCAACTCAGCAAGACCCTGTGTCTAAATAAAATACAAAATAGGGCTGAGGATGTGGCTCAGTGGTTGAGTGCCCCTGAGTTCAATTCCTAGTTCAAAAAAAAAAAAAAGTATGAACAAACTAAGTCGGGGCAAAATATAAAGGTGTGTTCAATATGGACAGAAATCTAAAAGTCACAAAGAAAAATAGGAACAATTGTTTAAGAATAATGATGTGAAGCCACAAAAAGATATTACTCTATAGCCACTAGGATGGTTACTATTTAAAAAAAATAAAATAAAAAAGGAAAAGACAAGGACAAGTACTGGTAAGGATGTAGAGAATCTGGAAACCTCATTTACTTCTTCTGGGAATATAAAATTGTGCAGCCATCTTGGAAAAGAGTGATAGCTTCCCAAAAAGTTTAAACAGTTACCACCAAATCTAAGCAATCTCCTAGGTATATACCTAAGAGAACTGAAAATGCACATCCACACACATTGTACACAAATGTTCATAGCAACACTATTCACAAAACCAAAAAGTAAAAATAACCTAGATTTCCATCAACAGATAAGAAAATAAACAAAATGTAGTATACCCACACTATGGAATATCAATCATAAAAAAGAATGGAAGTGCTGATATGTGCTACAACATAGACTTTGAAAATGTTAAGATTAAGTGAAAAAAGTCACTCACAAAGACCATGTGTTGTTATAAGTTTCCATCTATATGAAGTGTCCAAAGCAGGCAAAGGTATAGAGACAAAAAGATTAGTGTTGTCCAGGGACTGACAATGAAGGGTAAGAAATTTGAGGACTGCTACCTAGTATAAAAAGTTTCTTTTGGGAGTGATGAAAAGATTATAAAATTGATAGTGGTGATGTTACACAACCCTGAGACTACCAAAAACCTAAAACTTGTACTAAAATAAAAACTTATACTTTATTTATTTATTTTGGTGCCAAGGATTGAACCCAGGGGCACTTAACCACTGAGCCACATCCCCAACACTTTTTAATATTTTATTTAGAGACAGGGTCTTGCTAAATTGCTTAGAACCTCACTAAGTTGCTGAGGCTGACTTTGAATTCACAATCCTCCTGTCTCAGCCTCCTGAGTTACTAGAATTATAGGCTGTGCCACTGCAAAACCATAAACTTTATTATGTTTTTTGGGGAGGGGTACCAGGGATTACACTCAGGGGGACTCAACCACCGATCCACACCCCCAGCCGTATTTCATATTTTATTTAGAGACACTGAGTTGCTAGGCTGGCTTTGAACTTGAGATCCTCCCATCTCGGCCTCCCTTGCCGCTGGGATTACAGGCATGTGCCACCGCGCCTGACGAAAACCATATACTTTAAATGAGTGAATTGTATGAGATATGAATTATCTCAATAAAGCAATTACCACAAGAAGAGCAGGAGGAAGAGGAAAACAAGAAGAAGGAGGAGGAGCAGAAAGAGGAAAAAAGGACTATGGAGTCCTCTACCAGCATCTGCCAAGTTCTAAGTAAGGTTATTCTGTCATCATCGCTACTTTTAGTCACTTAATTCAAAATCGAACTTCATCTCTGCCCCAAATCGCCAGAGCTGGAATCTTACATTAGGAAGACTGAGAAGCAACTGGGCCTTTTTCTCTGGGGACTAAGTCTTAGGAAACACATCAAACTGTTTTTAGCCTTAGTTCCTCTCCCTCATCCTCACAACTTCTCAGCAATCAATATTGTTATTTTTTGCTCAAAGATCCTCAAAATCACAGCAATTTAGAAAAAATTATTTGGGGGCAGGGAGGAAGGGAGGGCCAACTCCCACTGCTCTTTATATCCTGGGAGGCACCATGCCTTCCCTCTGGGCCTTCCTTTGCCTATCTGAGAACAGAGGTGACATCAGATGGCCTCCGAGTTTCCCTCAGGTCATGATGTGTTCCCGTCTTTCCAAGGTCCCAGCCACACCTGAAAGGAACTGTCACGGGAAGAGAAGGATAGAGAAGACACAGGCAAGAAAAGAGGCAGAAGCCAGGCACGGGGGCACATGCCGGTCATCTCAGTTACGTGGGGGGCTGAGGCAGGAGGATCACAAATCGAAGCCAGCCTAAGCAACTTAGGGAGGCCCTGTAGCAAAAAATTTAAAAATGGCTGGAAATTTAGGTCGGCGATAGAGCACCCCTGGGTTCAATCCCTAATATTGGAAAAAAAAAGGAAAGGTGGGGAGGGAGAAGGTGGGGAGAAAAGAGAAGAGGGCTGAAAAATCACCACTGACAGAATGCAGGCAGGGCTGGACTCTAAATTCTGGGTGAGATGATCAGCTCCTGGCATGGCCTCTGTGCCTGTTGTACCTGTTCCCATGTCCCTCAGCCTACCTCCTTGCCCATAAAGCCCTGGGAGGAAGAGGAGGGTGGAACAGGATAGCTGTGCCAGATGAAAGCCTGTGTAGCAGGAACACAGAAACATGACCCCTCAGAGCATCTATGGGGTGTGTGCGTATTTTTTTTATATATATATTCTGGGGATTGAACCCAGGGGTGCTTTATTACTGAGCCACATCCCCAGCCATTTTTATTTTTTATTTTGAGACAGGTCTCACTGAGTTGCTGAGGCTGGCCTTCAACTTGCAATCCTCCTACCTCAGCCTCCCAAGTCACTGGGATAACAGGTGTGCACCACAGCACCCAGTTGCCATGGTTTCTTGCTGGGACCGTCTTTCTCATCTTCCTAACACACAGTTTCCCTGCTGAACAGTTCAGCAGTAATAGAGAGGAGAAGAATTTGTCAACTCCTAAATCAGGATAAGGAGGAAAGGCCAGGAGTCTCCAAACTTGTTTGATTGTGCCCTCTTCCAGGTTAAAAAAAAAAATATATACACACACACACACACACACACATCCAAAATAAGCAAGTCCGAGATATGTTTTTGATTTACAAATTACATAGCTGAACTACTGGATGGATATAGTATGTACATTCTAAAATGTATGTATCATGGAAAATGTGGAGAAATGAGACAGACACATATGACTTCTAACATTTTCTTCCTGGGCCCCAGAGTTGTCCTGTGCCCCACCCAGCTCCCCTGGAGCCAGTCCTGCTCAGCACCCTGTGAATGCCATGCTCCACAGGTACGAGATGGAGCCGCAGCAGGAGAGCGGGGAAGGGGTTGAGGGACATGTGCTCTTTCTTCCTTCTGCTGCAGCTTATTTTTAAATGGGGGCAATTCCTTAACAAATACACAAAAGCAGAGACAGAGAGCCAACAGGGAGGAACAGAAATAAAGGAAATAGAGGGGTTGGAGGGGAAGGGAGGGGGCATGGGGTAATTAATGGTGGTTGAATGTGATGATCATTATTATCCAAAGTACAGGTATGGAGACATGAATTGGTGTGAGTATACTTTGTATACAACCAGCGATAAGAAAAAGTGTGGTGTATATGTGTAATAAGAATTGTAATACATTCTGCTGTCATATATAAATAAACAATAAATAAAATAGAATAAATCATGTTGAAAAAAAGAAATAAAGGAAATATACAGAGAAAGGGAGGAAAACAGAGCAGAGAGTAAGGGCTGAGAGAGGGAGAGGGAGAACTCCTCAGGGTGGTGGGAGCCAGAGTCATGCCTCAGACAGAAGGCGCTGGAGGAGAGAGCTCGGGGAAGCCCTGGGGTAGGGGGTGAGGCAGCCCAGGGGCTCCCAGGCTCTCACCCCAGGCGCTGTGCTTCCTGTAGTCGCAGTACTCCACATCCTGAGGCTTTGGGTAGAAGATGTAGGCGCAGCCACACTCCTTGATCATGCTCTCCTGGAAGCAGGAGTGGATGCACACCTAGAGGAGAGGTGGAATGAGAAGGAATTGCACTGGACCTCCATCCCTCTTCCCACGACCTTCACCCCAAAGTCCCCCTCTCTCACCACCCCACAACTCTGACTGACCACCCGGGGCAGGCCTAGGAAACAGCTTGCCACAGAAAGAGTCTGGGCCTTACCTGCTGCGAGTACTTAGAAGGGTAAAGGTTCTTGACAGGGACATCACTGCCATTCTCAGTGCAGTCACCATAGTTGCCTCCAAGCCTATCCAGGGCTTCCTAGGAACCCAGGCACATCAAGAGGTCAGAGAGAGTGGCCCAGGCTTGTGCCAGGATTCTGTCTTTCCTCAGTTTCCAGGTCATATGGCACGTCTTGCCAGCTCCTCCTATCTGCCTCCCAATCTCGACATGCTCCACAGTCCCCAGATCCCATCCCTCTGAGACCTGATTCAAGGGCACTGGGCCCAGAGCATCCCCTGAGATCCCAAGCATGCCCGGAACCCCCTTTCTGTACTTCTCACCCAAGCTCCACTCCCCAGGATCCACTGCCCAATGCCCTCTCAGCCATTCCCTTCCCCCCTGATTCCTACACCTGAAGATCACCCCACGCTCAAGACCCACCCTATATGATCTTCCATAGTCCCTGGCTGTCCTGTCCACCTCCCCTGTCCTGCCAGCCTCTCTCCAATCTGGGACTCTCTTCCCAAGCTACCAGTTAGCATTCTTGCCTTCCTCATGCTGATGGAGGTCTCCACACCAGGCCGCAGGTTAAAGCCACCATCATCCATGAAAGCCGGCTCATCCTGCCCATGCACCATTACCCTGGCCCCAGTCACCGTGGACAGCAGGGGGATGAAGTCTTTCTGCTCTGTGCGCAATGTCAGGGACAGACCTGGGGGATGCAGCAGGAACAGAGTTGCGGGATAGGTCTTCGAGAAGAGTCAGGGGATGGAAGCCCACCCTCCTACCTTGCCTAGTCACTAATCTCTAAGGAGAGCACATCCAGTTAGACCTGCAAGTGGATTTGGCAACCCTGGGGCTGAATTCTGGGGGCAGGCAGGAAAGGACTGGGACAGGATTCCTCTCATGCCTGGAATGGACTATACAATGCCCTTGGGGGAGAAAGAGAAGAGAAGATTCCTTCCAGAATAGAGACCCAGAAGGTACATGGCATCTCTAGGATGTGGGCCCAAGGTGAGAAGGGCTGGGGCAGAGGTGGGGCATCCAGGTCCTGGGAGTTTCTCACCATTGTTGATTCCTGGCATGGAAGACATCCAGAGGTTGGAATTGTTCTTGTTGTTGAAAGTATAGCAATTCCCATACATTGGGTGGTGGAAGTGAGAGTAATTCCTTAGCAGGAGAGAGAGTAGGGTTAGAGGGGTATGTATAGGAAGCAGGAGAACAGGAAGAGGCAGGGGAGAATCATTCTTTTAAACACCTATAGGAGTTAAGCCTTTCAGAGCTGTCGGGTTTCCAAAACACCCAGTAGGCTGCCCCTCTGTCTCCCTGGGGAGCCTCATTCTCACATCATATAAGAGGAAGCTCAGTCTCAGAGAGGTCAAGTAGCTGCCCAAGGTCACACAGACAGTGATGATGGCCCTGGGATTCAGGCCCAGGACAACTACCTGCTAGCTCAGATCTCTCCCACCAAGCCATCTGACCTCACTTGTCTTGGCTTATACGCTGCCTTGTGACCTCTCCTGTGTTACCGTTGTGCCTTGTGAAGACTCTTACAGTACCCCTAACTTCTCACGTATCTACTTCTTAGTTCCCCATTTCGCGATCATGAGCTCCTTAAAGTTAGAAGCCACATCTCATTCATCTCCATATCATCTTGGTGTTCCTGGCATATAGGAGATAGTTAACAAATAGTTGCTGGGTGAATGAATGAAAGAATGAATGAAATAGAGATGTGGAGAATGAAATAGAGATGTGGAGGGGAACCGGGTTAAAGGAAAGAGTGAGACATGAGGAACATGGTGCTAAGAAGAAGTTCAGAGCCCAGGGGTAAAATGAGGCCAAGTGTTTTTCCAAGGCCTCCTGTACCAGCAATGTCTTAGACTGATAGATCCAAAACTAATCTACAATAGATTTGGGGATCCAGAGAAAGCAATCAGAAGCAATGCTGTTGTAGTAACAATATGATCTGACAGCAAATAACAGGTTTCAAAACCAGGAGGCTGTGTTGGATTGCAGCGAGAGCCCACGTGAGGACAGAGGAAATCTATATTCTACTACCATCCCATCTTAGAGCTGGTGATGGGAGCAGGCGAAGAGGAAGATTAGGCTTTGACCTGTGAGAGGCAGAGGAGAAATGAAGAGAAGCAAGGAGAAGTCTAGTCAGAGGTAAGGAGTGGAGTTCTGCTTGTATGGCCCTAAACAAGTCATTTTTTTCTGAGCTCATTCTCCTTATCTACAAAATGAAGAGATTAGAAGAAGATGATCTGGAATATTCCATTGACCTTAAAAGCCAAAGGCACAGAGGTGTGAAATACCAGAACATATTTTAGGATGTGCTAGGAAGTCAGTATTTCCAAGATGGGTTGGATGCAAAGAGTGACTGAAGAAGAGGCTACAGAAGTGGCCAGTCCTAAAGGGCCATTTGGCCCTGCCTGCTGGGAGAGGGGACAGACACAATGCTGCAGATGTACATCATGGACAGCACGCAGCAGATGGAATCAGCAATGTGGATGGATCTTAAACCCACAGAGCTTAGTTTTTAAAGGCAGGGGATTGAATGAGATATATAATGCCGTGTACATAAATTAAATATGAATTTTGCAAAAACACAAAGAATATACATTAAGCACATTAATATAATGGCCTATGAGAAGTCTTATAATGTGATGGTTAAAAGCACAGAGTCCAGAACTGAATCTCTAAGCTTTAGAAAGTATTAGATAGCACAGTGGCACACACCTGTGATCCCAGTAACCCAGGAGGCCAAGGCAGAAGGATTGCAAGTTCAAGGCCAGCCTCTTCAATTTATCAAGACCCTAAGCAACTTAGTGAGACCCTGTCTTAAAATAAAAAAATAAAGGGCTGGGGAGTGGCTCACAGGTTAAGCACCTATGGGTTCAATCCCTGCTACCAAAAAACTAAATTAATTAATTTAATTAAATAATAAAAGTTTTAAAAGTGGGATGAATTGATGAGGGCCTGGATTCAATTCCCAGTACTACAAAAAAAAAAAAAAAAAAAAAAAAGAAGAAGAAGAAGAAGAAGAAAAGACATGATACCAAACAAATTACTTAACTTCTCTGAACCTTAGTTTCCTTATCTGTAAAATCAAGATTTTAAAAACATCTACCTCACAGGTGTGATAAATTACACTTAGAACAGTGCTTAGCACTTAGTAAGAGCTGCATTGGTTTACTATGAAGATTACAGGGATTTATTAAGAGGGCTAAAATGAAAAGACAGACAAATGTAGGATATAGAGAATTGGGAGCATTCCTTCAGTGCTGTTAGGAACGTAAAATAGTATAGCCATTTGACAAAGTCCGGCAGTTCCTCAAAATATTAAATCTAGAGTTACGATATGACACATCAATTCCACTCCTAGATTTATACCAAGAGAAATGAAAACATGCATCCATACAAAGACATGTACAAGAATGTTCATAGCAGTTTCATGTATGATAGCCAAAAAGTGGGAATTACCCAAATGTCTCTCAACTGAAGAATGGATAAAGCTACCTTCTAAATATAATATTATTTGCCCATAAAAAGAAATGAGGTTCAGATACATGCTACAACATAAATGAACTTGAAAACATTACGCTTAAGTGAAAGAAGCCAACTGGTCACAGAAGACTCCATATTGCATGCTTCCCTTTATGTGAAATGTCAACAACAGGCAATTCATAGAAACAGAAAGCAGATCAGTGGTTTGCAGGGCTTAGAGGCGGGGAGTGAGTGGGGAACTGCTGATAAGCACTGGGTTTCTTTTTGGGGTGAGGACAATGTTCTAAAATTAGATAGTAGTGATAGTTGCACAACTCTGAACATACTAAAGGCCACTAAGTTGTACATGTTACTAGGAAGAATTTATGGCACATATGCCATATCTTCAAATACTATTAAAGAAAAATTTAGGGCTACGGATGTATCTCAGCAGTTTAGCACTCACCTAGCATGTGTGACGCCCTGAATTCTATCTCTAGAACCACACATGCAAAAAAAGAAAAAGAAAAGATAATATGTGAAGGAAGTTTTTGTAGATGGGACAGGAGAGGGATAAGAAGGCCACACTAAGGCTGGGGTCATAGCTCAGTGGCAGAGCGCTTCCCTAGCACGTGTGAGGCCTTGGGTTCGAGCCTCAGCAACACATAAAGATAAATAAATAAGGGTATTGTATCCATCTACAACTACAAAAAAAATATTTAGGGGGCTGGGGATATAGCTCAGTAGGTAGAGTGCTTGCCTTGCATGCACAAGGCCCTGGGTTCAATCCCCAGCACCAAAAAAAAAAAAAAAAAAATGTATATATATATATATATATATATATATATATATACCAAGAGAAATGAAATATATGAAATATATATATTTTAGGGAAAAAATGTACAGCTAACCTATGTTTTTAAAAAAAAAGAAGACCACAATAAAGGATTCATGATTCTGAAGACCACAAGAGACCAAAGAATTTTAAACAGGACAAACTGGAATAGTTAAGTATAGTGAAATGCAAAAGTACCTCTATGGTTCAAACTCTCCCAGTTCATGTGTTGGAAACTTAATCCCAATGCGTTAGGAAGTTTGGCCTAATAAGTGGTAATTGGGTCGTGAAGACAGAATCCTCATGAATGGATCAAGGTCATCATTGTGGAGGTGGGGCGTGCATTGTTAAAAATCAAGTCTGCCCTTCCTGCTTTCTTTTCACATGAACTCACTTGCCTTTTTTCTCCATGTAATATTATAGAGGCTTTCACCAAGAGCCAGCACCATGCTCTTAGACTTCCCAGCCTCTAGGACTAGAAGAATAAAATTTCTTTTCTTTATAATTGTTCAGGCTGTGGTATTCTGTTACAGCAACAGAAAACAGACTGAGACACTTCCTTTGGTCACAGAATAAAGGGAGGATTTAGAAGCAGAAAAACAAATTAGGGGGTAGTTATAATAATCCAGGTGAGAACTGGGAAGAACTGAACCGAGGAAGTCACTTAAATGCCAAAACAAGGATGAACTATGGACTTTCTGTTGATGGGAGGCACAAGCATTGAGCAGGCAAAGGGAGAGGATGGAAATGAAAACTACAGGTGGGAAAGTGACAGTTAGAGAGGCTTGGTGGCAGGTGCCAGTTGACTTGGGCTTAGCTACCCTACTTCCCAGCTGCTCACTTCTGTCCTCAAACAAACACTAAGACTAGGGACAGGAACCAAGTTGTGTGCTGAACAAAGTATATGTGAGGGGTGAATGGTAGGGGCAGAACCAGGTGACACCTGGCCCTGCTGCCATTCTCCAGCATAGGAGGGAAGGGCCCCCTGTAGAACGGAGATGCTGCCTCAGCACCCTTCCTCAGCCAGGCAGAGACATGGAGATGGCCCCCAAAGCTCAAGGAGCAGAAGCAGGAGGGGAAGGCAGGCGTAGGAGGAGGCCAGAGGCAACAGAATGGAACCCCCTCCACTCCCAGCCTTTCACAGTTCTCAAAGAGACTACAGCAGCCATGACCTCTTTGCAAGGACATCATGACAGGGGTCCCAACATAAAGAATGCTCGAGGGGCAACAGAGTAGGAAGAATCTTCAGCTAATGCCGGCTTCTGACCCAGTTTAAGGACAAGAATATTGAGATCCATCAATCCAGTGGTGTATAAAGTGTCTTGACAAGTGTTACCTTGTGTACTCTGTGTTATCCTCATCATCTTCACTTGAGTACAAGTGCCAAAAAGGCAAGGACTTTTTCTTTTTTTTTCTCTAATGTGCCTCAAGTGCCTAGAACGGTATCTGGCACATAGTCCAGACAGTTAAAAACAAAACAAAACAAAGCAAAACAAACAAATTAAAAAAAAACACGTTGGATGAATGAATTTCATTTTGTGTGTTTTGTTTCCATTTCTGTTTTTTTTTTTTTAAAGAGAGAGTGAGAGAGGAGAGAGAGAGAGAGAGAATTTTTAATATTTATTTTTTAGTTCTCGGCGGACACAACATCTTTGTTGGTATGTGGTGCTGAGGATCGAACCCGGGCCGCACGCATGCCAGGCGAGCGCGCTACTGCTTGAGCCACATCCCCAGCCCCATTGTTTCCATTTCTGAAGAATGATGTGAAATGCTCAGTCACCCAACCAGGAAGTCACAGAACCAGAGTGGGAACTGGGTTTTAGTCTTTCAATCCACCCTATTTCACTACACTTACTACCTCCCAGATCTGTGTGAACTTTAATGCTAGTGAGAAAGAGGCCTTAGAAAGACTGAGAACCATGCTTCTAGTTCTTGATTTCTCAAAGCCAGACCTTGAGCCCCAATCTTCCCAGGGAATCCAGATGAGGCCACTGCACTCAGACCTCGCAGGGCCTCCGGGTGACCTGTGAGGCAGAGGCATGGACCCGAGGCCAGTTCTTCCCCTTTACCCACTGTCAGCATTTCCATATTTAATTATCAAGCATTTTCTGGACCCATGGGCCTCAGGATGACCCAAGGGAGGCCCAGAGAAGAACACCCACCCCAGCAGAACCTACTCACGCCTGGTTGCAGGAGGCCTGGTTGAAGCGGCAGGTGAAGATGAAGTTGCCCAGTGCCTCCTCCTGCAGAGATGGTGAGGTATCTTGTAGCCTGGACAGAATGTTGATGTAGTGGAAGCGGTACCACTCCCTCACCGCATCCACCCCTGATGAGTATGTTTGGTAGAAGCAGTCAGATTTGTTCTGGTTGCACTGGACACAGAGAGCAGAATGTTAGTGGGCCCAAAAGGCCAGCAGCAGGCCAGGGCCGGGGTCAAGGATAAGTTGTCTGGAGTTCTGAGGGCTGATGGACAGGGATGAGGAATAAGAATGCAATAGTGCAGAAAGGGTGGGAAAAGCAGAAGCCAGGAGAGTGGGCCAGGGGAAAATGGATTTAAAGGATGGGTGAGCAGGGAAGAGTCACACATGATTACAGTTCATTTATATACTCCCTGCAGGGGGAAGAGCAAGAACTTCTCCCATTTCACTGGGGGGAAGACTGAGGAAACAAAAGGTATGTATTTTGTTTCGTTTTTCAGACAGAGCTGGGCCTAGAAGACATTTCCTCTAATTTTGCCTTTGATTTTATTTATTTATTTATTTGGAGGGCTGGGGATTGAACCCAGTGTCTCATGCATGCTAAGCAAGTGCTCTACCACTCAGCTACACCCACAGTTAATTTTGTATTTTAAAAATACTTTTAAGTCTCCTGTTTTACTGTCTCTAGTTCTCTGTCTTAAGCAAGTAAAGCCCCAGTTTTCCATTAGACTTGGAAGGTCCCAATTGAGCACCACCATTGAGAACCAGAGATTTTGAAAAGTGCATTTTCCACAATAGATAGGACTTCCTGTGGCTTAAACGCTGGAACATAGGCTCCCAGCGAGGAGACTGCACAAACTGGCTCATAGAAAGGTGTGATTTTATTTTTATTTTACATTTTATTTTTCTCTTTTCTTTCCATTCCATTTCATTCTATTTTGTTTCATTTATTTAATGTGCCCGCAATCAGAAGAGCTAATTCTGATTCGTTCATCTGTAGAGGCGGGTCCGAAAGGGGCGGGGTCTGCTGCGTGGGCGGGGCCAGGGTGGGGCGAGTGGACAGGCGGTGCCCTCCAGCTGCCTTACCAGTTGGAAACCAATCTTCCAGTCTTTCCTGTCCACCTGGGGGTTGTTGTCCCGCATGCTGGAGGTCGCGCCGCGTGCTCTGCGGGCCTTGTGGGGCTGGGGCAGGACCCGCAGGCGCTGCAGTGGGTGCGGCAGAGTGCCCCCGAGATCGCGACGGCCGCGGGGACTGGCCAGGCGCTTGTTGAACTTGTATTTGTACAGGTCAAAGAGCGTCTGCTCTGTGATGTGGTCCAGCTCCTCCAGCTCCGATTTAATTTCATTATACCTGAAAAGGGTTACGGGAAAAGGGTCGAACTGGAGGCGGCCCTACAAGAAGGCCTGGCCTCTCTGGGCCTCAGTTTCCTCATCTGCAACATCTGCAACGGGTGAGGGTCGTCCGCGTGAAGCTTGTGGGTATCGCCCTGTTAACAGGGATCTCTCAAGGGGGCGGGGCGGGGGGCAGTGTAGATAGGTGTGTCTGCGGAGGAAGGCACAGCGAACCTCGGTCAAGGGGACATTGATGGACATCTGTTAGAGCCACAGGCGGGAGGCGCCTGTCTGTGAGGCGTGCTTATCCCACTCCTCCCGGCCTGGAAGGGAACCCGGAACTCATCTGCCTTTTCTCGAGGGTAGTCCTTGGTCCAGACACTCCCTCCAGCCCTCGTTGCTAGTCCCCTAGGGGAGGGTGACCTTTGGGCCAGTGTGTCTGCCACCAGGCACCTTGTAAATCAAAGGTTCTCAACTGCGCTCTTAGAATCTTTCCGAAGAACTCTAAAAATACCAGATGCCACAGCCATTCTTGCCCCTTCCTCCAAAGGCTCAGTTTTATAAATTAAACGTTATTCAGTATAAATCTTCACATTGCTCCTCAATTAAAAGTCCACATAGCTGGGCTTTGGTACTACAATTTACTAAAGCAAGACAGACATCTAGACCTAATAAATAAAGCTAAATGATATGAAACCAATATAGAAAAATTAATTGTATTTCTGCATTCGTCAATGATACACTGAAAAATGAAACCACAAAAACAATTCCATGTTTAAAAACATAACATCCAGGATTAAGTAACAGATGTGCAAGATCCCTATACAGAAACTGTACTGAAATTCCTGCTAAAAAGAAATCAAAGAACAAAATAAATGGAAAGATACAGATGACCAGGGATCAGAAACTCAATGTAGCTCTCAAATTGATGTTTAGAGTCAACACTATCACAAGCAAAATTTCAGCATTTTTAAATAAATCAACAGACTGGTTCTAAGATTTATATGTAAATACAAAGGACCTAGAATGGCCAAAACAACTTTAGAAAAGCAAGGAATATTTATACTACCTAATATTTACTCTAAAGCCACAGTAATCACAAGTGTGGGTGGACTTGAGGTCTCAGACCAGTAATCCCAGTGACTCTGGAGGCCAAGGCAGGAAGGCAGATTGCAAATTCAAGGCTAGCCTAGGCAATTTAGCTAGACTTTGTCTCAAAACAAAAAAATAAAAAGGGCTAGAGATGTGGCTCAGTGATAAAATGCCCCTGGGTTCAATCCCCAGTACCCACTCCCCAAACACACACACACACACACACACACACACACACACACACACACACAAAGAAGCTCAGAAATAAACTCACACAAATAATATGGTCAACTGACCAAAACTCTGAGTGAATTCAGTGGGAAGTATTTTTAACAAATTAATTACTTGAGGGGCTGGGGATGTGGCTCAAGCGGTAGCGCGCTCGCCTGGCATGCGTGCGGCCCGGGTTCGATCCTCAGCACCACATACCAACAAAGATGTTGTGTCCGCCGAGAATTAAAAAAAATAAATATATATAAAAAAAATTAATTACTTGTGCTGAAACAGCAGGATACTGTACAGACAAAATGATTTCTACTTATCTTATACACAAAAATTAAAGATGAATCATATAACAAAATATAAAATTCAGAACCATTAAAATGGAAGATATCTTCATGAGCTTCAGGTAGGTAAAAATTTCTTGTAAATTAGAAAACAAACAAACAAATAATTTCTATAACAATTTTTTGAGACAGACACATTTATGAACAGATCTTCATTTTTAGATATCTATCTGGAATCTGGTCATTATACATTGTTGGTGAGAACGTAAAATGGTACAACCACTTTGGAAAATAATCTGTAAGTTTCTCAAAAGGCTAAACATAGAGTTACCATACAATCTATCAATTCCACTCCTAAGAAAAATAACATAGACTCACACATAAAACTGTGCATAAATGTTTATAGTAGTACTACTTGCTCATAATAGCCAAAAAGTAGAAATAATCCAATATCCATTAGTTGATGAAAGTATAAATAAATGATATATCCACACATTGGAATATTTTTATTCAACAATAAAAAGAAATTAAGTATGTATGCATGCTACAACATGGATGAACTGTGAAACTATTACACTAAATGAAAGAAGCTACACACAAAAGACCACATATACTATGGCTGAGTTAACATGAAATGTTCAGAATAGGCAAATCCATAGAGATAGAAAATACATTAATGATTGACCAAGGCTGGGGGTTAAGGGAATGGGGAAAAGGGAATAGGATTTCCTTTTAGGATGATGAAAATGTTCTAAAATTAACAATGGTGATAATTGCACAATTCTGTGAAAATAATAAAAATCATTGAATTATACACGTTAAGTGAATAAATTATGATATGGTGATGTGAATTGTACTTCAATTAAGCTGTCCTTTAAAGAAAAAAGAAAAGAAAAAGATATCTAAGGAAGAGTGTCTTGGTATTTAAAGACCTCTTACAAATCAACAATAGAATAATTTATATATTGTGAAAAAAAATACATTTTTTAAAAAATGAGCAAAAAGAGATGCACTAAACACATGAAAAAGTACTCAACATAGTCCTCAGGAAATTGCAATTAAAACCATAATGAGGAGGCTGGGGACATAGCTCAGTGGTTGAGTGTTTGCATGCATGAGGGTTCCATCTCCAATATCAAAATAAAAAAGAGACTGGGGGGGTTGGGGGCGCTGGGGTTGGGGCTCAAAGGTAGAGCGCTCGCCTAGCATGCATGAGGCACTGGGTTCGATCCTCAGCACCACATAAAAAAAATAAAATAAAGATATTGTGTCCACCTATAACTAAAAAATAAATATTTTTTTAAAAAAGAGGTACCATTTAACATCTAGTAGGAGAGCTAAAACTAAAAACATCAACAGCTCCAAATGTTAGTAAGAATGGAAAGCAACTAGAATTCTCCTAGACTGCTGATGGGAGTATAAAATGGTACAATCTCTTTGAAGGACTGATTGGCAGTTTTTTATAAAGAGTTAAACATGACCTTATGGCATTATGACCCAGCAATTTCACTTCTAGATATTTTACCAGTTCCACTCCTGGCTATTACCCAAATGCAAGGAAAACATAAAAACCTACACATGAACATTCATAGAAGTTTTATTCACAATAACCAAAAAAATTTGGAAAAACCCAAATGTTCATCAAAACCACTCGACAGTTAAAAAGATCTGAGATACACACACACACACACACACACACACACACACACACAACACACAACTTGCCAACCTGGACAACTTAGTGAAATTCTATCTCAAAAAAATAAATAAAAAGGGCTGGGGATGTGGTTCAGTGATAGAGTGTCTCTAAATTCAATCCCCAGTACCACTGATAAATAAATAAGCAAACAAACAAATATAAGAACCCCCACATGTCCTAATGTGCAGCTACATCAACCACAGTCTAATCTAGATCCTCACATCCTCCTCCACTTGGCCCTACAAGTCTAGCTGGCTGGACATTTATCCCCTCATAGCCTCATAGGAAAAAATGTAACTCAGGTGGAAGGAGTGTGTTTGGCCTTCTGAGATGCTTATTTGATATTGGCAATTAAATGGATGATAATAATAGCCATCATTATTGAGCATTCACTAGGAACCAAGCAAGCATTGTGGCACTAGAATGTGCATTATTTACTCTTCAGTGTGACTCAGTAGCTACTCTTAGCTGACATTATTGTCATTCCCTTTTTGTGGTGAACAATCTGAGACAGGGCTGGGGATGTAGCTTAGTGGTAGAGCTACTGCCTAGCATGAATAAGGCCCTGGGTTTTATACCCAGCATTGCAGAAAATAAAAAAAATTAAAAAAAAAAAAAAGCTGAGCGTGGTGGTGCATGCCTATAATCCCAGCAGCTCAGGAGACTGAGGCAGCAAGATTGAGAGTTCAAAGCCAGCCTCAGCAAAAGTGAGGTACTAAGCAACTCAGTGAGACCCTGTCTCTAAATAAAATATAAAACAGGGCTGGGGATGTGGCTCAGTGGTTGAGTGCCCCTGAGTTCAATCCCGGGTATGCCCCCCACCCCATCCCAAAAAAACCCTAAGACATGGTGATTTGTTCAAGACAGCACAGCTAGGAAATGGGTTAAATAGAGCTCTACCCATCACATTGTCCTTCATTCTGTCCCCATAAGAGCCAGAGTCAACTGAATGTGAGTCCTATTGTCCCAGGTGCATACCTTTTAGCTATGAGATGTTGGGTAAGTAACCCAACTTTTCTGAATCCCAATCTCAGTTCTTCATGTGTAAAATGTGTAGAACACTAAAGCTTCATATGAAGCTCTTGAAAAGAGTTAAATAAGAAAATATTCAAAGCAAAAAAGACCATCAACTATCAGGAAGACAGACAGGAGTCCAAAGCCCAGGAAAGTGAAGTGTCTTTTTCAAAGTCATACAGGAAGAACCCAGGTCTTCCAGCTTGGCTGGAGTTATTGTCATGACACCATCTATGCCCCTGTGCTGCCTCGTATACCTCCCTCTCACTCACCACCAACTCCAAGCTGTCACTCTTCCCCATAGAGCACCCTCTATCCCTATACCAGGCTTTCCCCTTCATGCTGTTCATCATATCTGGTCCCTCCAGCCTCTTCCAGAGGGAATGCTGAGGAGCACACACCCTAACACTGCCTGGTCTTCCAGCCCTTGACCATCCTCCCCCCAAACCCATGACAAGGCCTCTAGAAGAGGCTGGACTCCACACAGAGCTCCCTTATGTCACTTCCCTCTTTGTTTTCCACTTAAGACAGGAATGACCTCTCTCCCTAACTTCCTGACATTAGAATTCCTCTAACAGGAGGCAGAGCCTGGAAGTTGACACCTACAGCCAAAAGAAACAGAAAAATACACCAAAGCTGGGCACGAGAAACACACAAGCCCCCTGACTCACCAGTGTGTACCTGGGGACCCAGCCCCACTCTGCTTCCTCCGGAGACCACTTAGAAACCTTGACATTCCTTTCTTTGGCCCCTTCCCCAACCCCATTCTTCACCTCTCAGCACTTTCCAATCTTGTCTTCCAGGGGATCATGAACACAACCTCAATGGAATCGAGACACACACACACACACACACACACACACACTTCAGCCTATACTACAAGGCATTCACAGGCAGGAGCCCCACAAGTAGCCCTCACCTGTGAGCCTCCTTGAGGATGGAGATCACCCCTCTAGAGTCAGTCCTAAGCTCTCAAATCACATGTGGAACTTAGTCCTGGCCAAGACATTTTAAGAACAAGATACTTCACAAACCAGAGGACGGACAGTCAGGATGGTGAGAAATCTAGAAACCATTTCAATTTAAGGAAATATTAAAGGTAAGTTCTTGCTGCAGTGAGCTCCACCCACAGCCTTCAGAAACTAAGCTCTACTCAGTTTTCCAGGCTCATACTCTAACCTCACCACTGTGCTGGTTAGCTTTGGACAAGTTACTCATCTTCTTTATATCTCTGTTTCATCATCCATAAAATGGGAGAAATAATATCTGCTTTCTAGTGTTGTAACAAGGATTAAATAGTCAGTTTAGGAAAAGAATTGGACAGAGTACCTGGCAGAGTAAAAACTATACAACTGCTACTGTTGTTTTTATTATCATCACTATTATTATTACTATTATTGGGGGGAAAAAAAAAAGGTAAGGAGACAAAGGAGCACCATCTGCCACTTATCTACCACATGACCTTGTGGTCTGACCAAAAGTGGAACTAAAGATGCAGATTCCAATTCTGACTCCTCCACTCTACAGCTGGGCAACTTTGCAAACCCTCTAGGTTATCAAGCTTCTACATTCTCATCTGTCTATGGGGATACTTGCCTCCTCATCTAAGCAGCGTGATATGAGATCAAAATGTGAGAGTGCACTCTGCATCCTGCAGAGTAGCAGCTGCTGTTACAGCTGTACCTGAACTAATAGCCATGTTACTTCAAAATGCAGAACCAAAAGGTAGAAGTTACCAGGAGGAAAACTGCAGCTTTACCTAAGGAAGAATTTTCTAGTAGTAGCTACTGCAGAAGGAATAAGGTTTCTGCCTGGAGAAGCACCCGATCAGTATGGGAGGCTCAGGGAGTCCAAGTCTGAGCTGTCTCCCTGCCAGGCCTGCAGAGCAAAGCCTGGTATTCCAGATGGTGAGTTGTAGGGACCCCCATGGTCAGGGATGACTCTCTAGCTCAAACCTACTCTCCCTCCCTGAAGTGGCTCTCTTTGGGAAATTGTCCCTTTCCTCTCCCGTTCTTTTTTTTTTTTTTGGTATTGGAAATTGAACCTAGAGGGCTTTACCCCTGAGCCACATCCCCAGCCCTTTTTGTTTTTTATTTTGTGACAGGGTCTCTTTAAATTGCTTAAAGCCTTTTTAAATTGCTGAGGCTGGCTTTGAACTTGCAATCCTCCTGTTGGGATTACAAGCATGTGCCGCTACACCCAGCCTCCTCTCCCATTCTTGTTTACCAGGGCCCCTGCTCTGCCATCTCCAAAAAAGATTTCACAGTTCATTGTTCAAGAACCCTGGGTTTTCCCTTAGGTCTAGACTAGCTCTATGTTCCAAGAATATGAATATGAATATGAATATATTTCCTTTGGGTGAAAAACCCCTCCATGGGACAGCAGTGGTGCGGACCCTTCCCATCAGATTCTTAGCACTTCCTTGCTTAGGACAGCTGTCAGCCTTGTCCCCTTTCCTGGATATTACAAACCAGCACAGCCCCACAGGCAGGACCATCTTTTTACTCTCCCCCTAGTGGCTGCAGTCCTCAGCTGGTGGACACTGCAGCTACCATCTGCTCCACTCCAGTTCCTCTATCTCAACCCATTCCCACACCTTCCCTTCATTCCCTGGGGGAGCCACACGGCTCCTCCCTCTGCAGGGCTCACACTCGGTTAGCACTCACGGGGCTGCATTAATTAGCCTGAATACCCACCGTACCTCTCTCTTCCAACAGAGCCACCAGCCTGGATCCCTGCCTGCTCGGGACTCCTGAAAAGTACTCCTCCTCTTACTATCACTCTTCCCACTGGCTCCTACCACTGCCCCAACCCTGAGAAACTTTTGCCTGCTCTTGACTTTCAGTGTAATGGGAGAGAGCGCTTTGATATCAAACAAAATTGGTTTGTGATTGCTAATCTGAAGTGCACTGGTTCTTGGTAGTGATTTTTGAATCCCAGTTTTTACCACTTGCTACCTGTCTGTACTTGGCCAAATTACTTAACTTTCTGGGTCTCAGTTTCCTCATCCATAAAATGGGATAATGGTACCAACTTCCAAGGACAATGTGAGGATTAAATAATATAATATCATTTAATTCCGATTTCTTTTTTTTTTTTTTTGGTACCAGGGATTGAACCCAAGGATGCTAAACCACTGAGCCACATCTCCATTCTTTATTATTATTATTATTATTATTATTATTAGTTGTAGATGGATACAATACCTTTATTTGTTTTTATTTTTATGTGGTGCCGGGGTTCGAACCCAGGGTCTCATGCATGCTAGGCAAGCGCTCTACCACTGAGCCACAACCCCCACCCCCCAATCCCTTTTTATATTTTATTTAGAGACAGGGTCTTGCTGAGTTGCTTAGGGCCTTGCTAAATTGCCGAGGCTAGCTTTGAACTCCCAATCTCCTGCCTCGCCTCCTGAGCTGCTGGGATTACAGGCCTGCACCACCATGCCCAACTTAATTCAGGTTTTGATTCATTTGGAAAAATGCTTGACACATAAACATACATAGCAATAGCTATTATTATTATCATTTTTACTATTAACTATGTGGACATGTTCAAGTTATTTCACTTGATAAACCTCAATTTCCCCATCTGAAAAAATTAAATATATAAAAATACCCACTTCCCTGCACTTGTTAAGATTAAATGAGGAGAGCTGGGGATATAGCTCAGTTAGTAGAATGCTTGCCTCATATGCCCAAGGTCCTGGGTTCAATCCCCAGCACCACACACACACACACACACACACACACAAAGAAAAAGAAAGAAAGAAAGAAAGAAAAAGATTAAATGAGGCCTGGAGTCATGGCTCAGTGGTAGAGCACCTGCTTAGCACTGTGAGGCACTGGGTTTGATCCTTAGCGCCACATAATAAATAAATAAATATAATATAATAAAGGTGTTGCGTCTATCTACAACTAAAAAAATTTTTTTAAAAAGATTAAATGAGATAGAATCTAGAAAGCATTCAGCACAGGAGTAAGCACAAAGGAGGTGTTTGGTCTGCTTGCCCTGTGCTTGGGAGCCTTCCCTTCCTCCTTTCCTTCCCAAGTGTTCTCTCCCTCCTAACTCTACCACAGTGTGTCCAGCAGGAGGGATTGTTATGCGGTCGCCAACTACCTCCCAACCTGGGAGCCCCTAAGGACTGTGATTTCTATTCCCTGCAGTTTTATCCTGTCCTGTCTGGGAACCGGCCCCCAGAAGAACTCTAGAAGATACTCAGGCCTCAACAGATTCACCCCTGCCCTCTCCATATCTCATCAACATCTTTGCAACCACAAATATTTATTGAGTGCCTACTACCCTGCTCATGGCCTTCCCCAGACCTGCCTTCCCTTCCTTCTATTTTCCCACCTCCATTTTGGCCTAGGGGAATGAGAGGGGGAGGAAGCTTACAGGAAAAATGAAGCTGAGGGAAGGAATCAAAGAGGGCCCAGAAATAAGAGGGAAACATCATCTGATTGGAGATTTCATTTATTCCAAGTCCCACATCCTGTGTTTTAAGAAGGAGCAGAGTTTAGTGATCGGGCAAACAGATGAGTCACAGTTCAGTCACTATCCCTGTGAACTGGTGACTTATCTCTCTTTGCCTCAGTTTCCTCTTGTGCAAAACAGGGATAATAGTTCCTGCCTCCATAGGATTTTGTGAGAATGTCATGAGCTGGCTGTCAGCACTTAGCAGTGGCTGCTGCGTACAGTAGCTTACTCAGCAAGTGGCCCCTGCCCTGGATATTATATGAAGAGAGTATTTTCTCTCCAGAACAGGACTTCCCAACCCTTATTAGATCACAATGCACCTTAGGACACAACAGACTATATGAGGGGCCTCCACCCGCAACATGTAACCAATCCCAACCATCCATAACCACACACATTCCCAGTGGGTGTGCTCATACACTCATGTGCATACAAAGACTCATAAAAGATCTTGCACTCCTAGAAGGCAGACTGACTCATGATTTTCATTATACTTATCACAAGTGTACTGCAGTTATTTGTTTATATTCCTACCTCTCCACCTTATTTTAGCTTTGTGTCCCCACTACCTAGAGCTAAGTATCTCCAATCCAGGTTGTTGAGTTATTAATGAATCCATTTTCTCTGGGCCTAGCACTGTGGCTAGCTTTACGCAGGTGTTCTCAAGGTGTGGCAGGACTGAGTGAATACAAATAAAAGGTATATGTAAACAGCCCTGCCCTCCTCTCTTCTCCATGGTTACCACCCTCTCTAATTTCCAGACTAGAATTGGCAAAGAGCGCTGATGAAACCCCAAAATATCAAGGCACACACAAGCCTGTGAAGGTCAGGCACCTGAGCAGGGGCCTCCATATCTTAAAGGATCTTTTGGGAACAGTTGACAAGGGGCGGCTCTCTATCCTACCCCATTCTTCTCTAACCCCCACCCCCAAGGCTTGCTTTAAGCCCTAACCTCCACCCACCCCACACACAATGCTTTCTCCACAGCAAGCTCCCCTTTCACACAGACTGACCTCACCCACCTCCAGGGCACCTGCATGGCCTGGCCTCACCTCACCTGGCCTCACTCTCCATTAGACTCTTTTTTGTGATGGTGGTGGTGGTGGTGGTTATTGCTAGGGATTGAACCCAGGGCTTTGCACATGTTAAGTGCACACTCTACCACTGAGCTACACCCCAGCCCTACATCAGATCCTTCTGCAGAAGTGGCAGAGACCTTGTTCTAGAAGGTTGTCATCTTGCTCCAGGAAGCAGTGGGGCTGAGCTCGACCCTGCCCTTTTGGAAATTATCAGTATGTCCACCTCCTCAATTCCCCCTTTCAGGAAGAGGGATGGGAATGGAGTGCCCTGCTGGTCCAGCACTCCTCTGTGGGGGAGGCTGGCTCCACTGGGCAGGAATGCCATTCCACCAAGTAGGGAGGGGGGACTCCCTATCTTGCCCAGAGGGGTTCAATCTGGGTACAAGAACATCAGCTCCTCCCCCTGGGCCTGTGGGTTCTGCCTGCCAGATGAGCACTTCTATGCCCTCTGACCACTCTTCCAGGTGTCAGGCAAGTGGCAGAAGACGGACTGACCTGTAGGGATTGAGAGTGCAGACCGTGACAGCAGGGAAGACGAGCTTGTCAGAGTTGAGGTTGATGTTGAGGCTGACAGGGTAGCTGAAGTACTCTTCAAACATCAGGGCAAACTGCCAGTACATCATGCCAAACGTACAGAGCCAGAGCACGGCCCAGAAGGCCGTCTTCATGCGGTTGTGCTTGGAGCACACCAGGCGGATGGCACCGTGGATGGTGGTATTGTTGCAGAAGAACTGGAAGAGCTCTCGGTAGGAACGGTGGAACTCGATCAGAGCCTCCTCCTCCTCTGTGGGCTGCTGGGGGACTTCAGGTTCGGGGTCCAGCCCCTGCTCCTCACGCTTGTCCCCCTTCATGAGCCCTTGGATGGGTGGGGGAGGGCAAGGGTCTTGCTCCTTGAGCTTGTCCCCCTTCATTGAGCCCTTAGGTGGGTTGGGGAGGTGATGGTCAGGGTCAGGCTGAGCTCAGGGCTTTGGGAGCCCTCCCTCATCAACAACTTGGGCCCAGAGTGAGGCTGGCTTGGGCCATGCCCACATCACACCCTGAGTCCACTTTCCCCCCTCTCCTCCCTCCCGCCCTCCTCCACCTCTCCAGGAGCCAGCTGACCTGCTAGAGTCCGGGCCAAGGAGCTGGCTCTGGGCTTCCCTGGAGTGGCCTCTCTGCTTCCCAGATAAGGCCACTTTTGCTTTCCGCGCTAACACCTTCCTTTCTTTCTCCACAGCAGGAGGCCTCTGTCTGCTGGTCAGTCGGCCTCTGGCCCTCTTGCTTCAGGACTGTGGCTTGGCTTCTGCCTCTCACCCCCTCTGCCTGCCTTCTGCTTCTCTTCGGGTCTCTCTCTCTCAGTCCTCCTCTTCCTTGCCAGACTCCTCTCCCTGTGCCAGGCTCTCTGATCCTGCCTCTCTTCCTCTTCCTCCTCAGCCTTTCCCTCTCTCCTCCTGGGCCTTCTCCTCCTGTGTCTGGCCCTGGCCTCCAGCTCTGTCCTGACTCCCTCTCTGCCCTGGGACTGCAGGGCTCCAGGAGGTCTGAGCTGCCTCCTTCTCCCTACTCCCAGGCGTGGCTGGGCTAGGACTGGTTCCTTTCCAGTTGAATCTGGCAGCCAAGCCTCTCCTCCCCCTCACCTGACAGGTGCAGCGGCCTGGCCTGGGAGCCCGCCTGCCTGCCTGTTGGCCAGGGATGGAAGGGGCAGAAGCCTCATTAGCATCTCAATTAAAGGTGAGCAGGGTGGAGGGAGGAGCAGAGGAGGAGTTGGGGCTGAGAGCTCTCCAAAGAAGGAGGACTCCTGGGGGCTGGAGTGTGGGGACCTGAGAAGGAGGGAGGAGATGTGAGGAAGGGTCTGGGCTGGGGATTGATGGAGACTGGACAGGGGAGAAGGGTAGGTAGATAAGCATTAGAAATCTTCAACAGGTAGAAGAATCCTGGACACAAAGCCAGGAGGGCAAAATAGGAAGGAGGATGAGCCACCAGGATGAGTGAGACTAGGGTGGGGAAACCAGGAGAACAGGGAAGGCAGAAAGGGGAGACAGGAAGAGGAGGACGGACAGAGTCAAGGGCTGAGACAGAGGGATGAAGGACGGGCCTTGGGACACAGAGGCAGAGGCGGAAAGTACAGAGGAGAGAGCCAAAGGGAGTCTTTCTTCCAAGCAGGCAAGCAAGGGAGGGAGCCTCAAGAAGGCTTCCAGGAGGTGGGATCCCCCCTAGTGGGAGCACCTCCAAAGTCACCCACCGGATCAGCCTCATCCCTAGGTTCTAGTGAGAAAGAAGAGCCTCCACAAAAGTGGGAACAATGGCTGGCCCCTGCTGCCTCTCTCTCCTCCTCCATCCTCTTCCCTCCAGACTTGCCACCCCCCTGCTCAGCCTGGTCCTGGCCAGGGAGGGGCCCAGGTGAAGCTGGGGGATGGGTGGGGCCCTGGGACATTCTGTTCTTTTTTACACCATTGACTGCCAGGCCAAGAATGTGTAACGTCCCCTGGTTTGGTCACGGGGTTGCAGGAATGTGGGCACTGAGAGGTAGCCTAGGGGCCAAGCAGGGTACTGTGGGTAAAGACTGGGAGACTGGGAGCCCAGGGAAAGGCAGGGACAGAGAGCACTGAGAGGGCAAAAAAGGGATGCGTCATTTTGGGTGTCTGGGAGGAAGAGGGTGCACATGGTCCAAGTCTACACTGCTGTGGAAGAGAGATAATTAGTTGGGGCTGTTTTTCTCCAAGACCTCTGTTCAATTATAATGCAGCCAAATAGTAAAGATGGAAGCAGTGAGTGTGTGGAAAGGGAAGGGTCAGAGAATCTAGCCCCAAAAGAAGACCCAAGGAGACACAGGAGATCCATTCACATAGCTCAGGCCCTTTGCAAGTCAGATCTACCACCCTTGGGTCCTGCAGCAGGCAGCCCAGAGTGCAGGAGTGTGGTCACTGGCTCTTCCTGCCTCCCTCCCTCCAGCAGCAGGCCTGGGCATTCCAATGTGCTCCGACCTGCAAGCCCAGGCCTGCCTGAGCACTGATCTATGCTCATGGAAAGAAGCAGGCCTGCAAACAGGTAGTTGCAATATATAGTAAGATAAGGATATAGAGGCAGAGATAAGAACCAAGCACTCTGAGAGTCCAAGGGAGGCTCTCATTTCCAGGTGAGATCCCAGAGATGCTGGCCTCTCAACTGGATGGCAAAGAATGAGTTCACCAGGCAAAGATGGAAGGAGGGGCCTCTGGCTCAGGGTACAACCTGACCTTGTGGCTGCCTTGTGATTTCTAAAAGTAAGAGCAGGTGTTAATCAGGATTCTAAACCTCATCTGGTGGTTTCCCTTGCCATCTCTTGTGAAACCTCTCCTAGGAAAAGGAAAGATTGGCTTTTTCTTCACTTTCCAGAAAAAGAACTGGCCCTCCACAAAGATAAGCTGGTTTTCTGACCTGATGTCACAAAACCGAACAGCATCAGAGTTATAAACAGAATTCAGAATTCTTCTCCTCCTTGAGGGCTCTTCTGTACCTGGATTTGAAAGCCAGGAAGGGTCTGTTAAATTCCATGTAGAGACCATGATTTCATCAGTTCTTTGGGTACTGGACTGTCTCCTTGGGGCTGAGAAAAGCTCTCTCTGCACTGTCCCTGCCTCCCTGTGGAACCCAGACACCCCTAGATGAGTGAGGTCCGTAAATTAGGGTCCTACAAACAGATATGTGGCTCTCTAACTGTTTGATCTAGTAGGTGCTCAGAAGCACCCCCCTGCCTTTCCTGTTTGCTAGCTGGTGTCTGAAATCCAGCCATTAATGACAAACAGTCTTCATCTCAAGGGCTGAGAACTGCAAGGTCTGATCTGGAGAGTGTGGTGATCCTGGCACATCCTGCCAAGGTACAGGAGCAGCTTAGAGCCCACAGCATTGTAGATCCGGAATGGGCCAGAGCAAGCTTGTTGTGAGAAAAACAGAAAGCTGAGACCTGGCTTTTGTCAGGGCTCCATTTGAAATAATATCTTTTAAAAGTGTAGAAATAATACACAAATATATTTTGTCACAATCATTTCCCAGCAATACACAAGTAAAAGGAATAATAACTGTTTTTATTGCTTCATTTCTTTTCCTTCCCTCAGCCCAAAAAAGACCCACTATAATTTGTATATATGTCACTATCAAATTTTTCCCCCAGTACTGGGATTGAACCCAGAGGCACTCTACCACAGAGCTACATCCTCAGCCCTTTTTATTTTTTAGTTTGAGACAGGATCTCACTAAATTGCCCAGGCTGGCCTTGAACTTGTGATCTTCCTGCCTCAGCCTCTTGAGTCACTGGGATTATAAGCATGTCCCATCATGCCCAGACCTGTATCTTTTTGTGTGTCCTTATAGATTTATATGTATTTTCTTATATTAAATGTACAATTGTTTTCATGTGTGACCATGTTACAAATATTATTCTATGGCTTCCACTTTTGCTTTTAAACTGTGTGACTTTGGAACAGGCAATTTATCTCTCTGGGCCCCAGCATTCCCATTTGAAAAATGATAAGATAGGAAGAGGTGGGTAAGGCAGGCCAGATGGTTTCAGAGGCCTTGCTAGCCAACCTGAATATGGCCCATTGCTCAAGTCATGAGAGACTGAGGCCCAGAGAAGCAAAGTGACTTACCCACAGTCACTCAGAAGTTGAAGTAGGGCCAGAATGAAAACCAAGCCTCCTCCCCGTGCAGCATCACCACCCTCAATTCCGCTTCCAAGCTCAACACTGCTTCCCTGACTTCCAGAAGTGTAGTCTTGGTTGGGGTTGTGGCTCCGTTGCCTAGCATGTGTGAGGCACTGGATTTGAACCTCAGCACCACATAAAAATAAATAAAGGTTTAAAAAAAGCCCACATGACAGAAGTGGAGTCTTATTGTATGGGAAGTTGGGGGTCTTACTGATCTTATCTAGGAAGCACCCACTTTCTAGGGCTCCTCTCAGCCTCTCCCAGAGTCCCAGCCCTGTCCAAACTTCAGCCACCTTCTAATTCTTGGTATGGCCATAAAATGTACAAAGGTTGCCTAGAAGCCAGGAGCGGTGGCACACACCTGTGATCCCAGTGGCTGGGGAGGCTTAGACAGGAGGATGGAGAGTTCAAATCAGCCTCAGCAATGGCAAGGTGCTAAGCAACTATGAGACCCTGTCTCTAAATAAAATACAAAATAGGGCTGGGGATGTGGCTCAGTGGTTGAGCGCCTCTGAGTTCAATCCCTGGTCCCCCCCCCACCCCAAAAAAATAAGGTTGCATGGAAAGAACTGAACTTTATCAGCAGGATAAAGATTATGAGTTGGAAGTTTTTCCTGCCTCTTGTGCTCCAGGGACAGACAATGATAGAAGGAATCATTCTCCTCCACACTCTCAGGGAGAGCCTATCTCAGTACTTGCTGCTCTTTACTATGATTATGCTAGAGAAAGCCAGAGTGTGTGTGCATACTTACATATGTATGCATCATGTTGTGAGTTTTCTGAGGACAGGGACCTAGGTCTATAGGTCACTATTTGTTGATCCACTCTGCAGAGGACAGCAGAATTAGCCTCTTTTTGGTAAGGCCCAAGATTTATTTTTGACAGAGAGGCTTGTGCAAAAAATGAGAAAGAAGACCCCAAACATCTAACATCCTAATTTCCTCTGATAAATCATTTATTTGTGAATTATTAATTTACCTAAATTTCCCTCACTTTTTCCTTTGCAGCCTATATCGTTTCTAGAGTAAAAATTAGTTAATTACATGCAACTATTTTTTGTTGTTGTTACTGGGATTAAATCCAGGGGCTCTTTACCACTGAGCTATATCCCCAGCCTTTTCTTAAAATCTTAGTTTGAAACATATGTAAAATTGTGGATGTGTAACCGACGTGATTCTGCAATCTGCATTTGGGGTAAAATTGGGAGTTCATAACCCACTTCAATCTAATGTATGAAATATGTCAAGAGCTTTGTAATGTTGTGAACAACCAATAAAAAAATAAATAAAAAAAAATCTTAGTTTGAAACAAGGTTCTCTCTAAGTTGCTGAGGCTAGCCTCGAACTTGCGATCCTCCTGCCTCAGCTTCCTACAGGGATTACAGGCATGTGCCAACAAATCTGGCTAAATACAACTCTTTAGTCTTACCACTTAGAACTAATTAGCTGCTCCACCCTGGGATACATACTGGGGAAAACAGCAATCCTTTTATCTTTATTTATGGGATATGAATCTAAAACGATGGACAGAAAATCCCTCCCTTTCACTTTTAGTCTCGTCCAGATAGGGTCTGGAAAAATGCTTAGAAGTTCACCATTAAAAATTTATTCCCTTGGTTAAGACAAGGCTTATCACCCTCCGCACTACTGACATTTTGAGCCAGATAATTCTTTGTTGTGGAGGGATGGCCTGTGCATTATGGGATATTTAGCAGCATCTTGGCTTCTATGCCCTAGAAAATGGTAGTACCTCCAAAACAGGTGCAACCAAAAATGTCTGAAGATGTTGCCCAATGTCTTCTGGGGGGCAAATTCACCCAGTTGAGAACAACGGTAGAGAAAGTCAGCCCTCATCAGTTATATTCGTTTTTCAGTGTTTGCCAGACCCTATCCAAGGGCACCAGCAGTGTGGGACAGAAGAGAGAAAGAAAGAACATTTGAAAGACTCTCTTCATACTGATCTCCTTTTGCAATTCTTCAAGGGCCTGTGGGAAGAAGGACCTCTCAGTAACCTGCTCTGAAGAAGGCCTGGGAGGAGACCCCACTGTCACTTGTGTTATTATTGCTATGGTTTTGTTTGGGGTACCAATGGATTGAATCCAGGGGGGCAGTTAGCCACTGAGCCACATCCCCAGCCATTCTTATTTTTATTTTATTTTTTTTATTTTGGGACAGGGCTTCTCTAAATTGCTGAGGCTGGCTTTGATCTTCCAATCCTGTCTCAACCTCCCGAGCCACTGAGATTACAGGCATGTACCACCACATCACTTTCATATGTTCTAAGTGTGTATGGGACACCCAGTCTGGGTCTGGTGCTGCCCAATGGACCTCAGTAAAACTTCAAAGGAAGCTGGAAAAGAACATGAAAGGAAAAAAGTGAAGATGGTACCCTGCCCACAATAAATCATGGATTTTTTTGTCTTTGTGAGTCTCTGTCCTCCAACGGTCGATTGGGTAGGCATAATAGCTATTTATTGATGTGTCTGTCATAGGCCAGGTAGGAAATATGAAACACTCTTCCAAATGGAAAAAAAATAACAAGGAATTGGTATATGGGTAATGGAATAGCTGAGAAACCAAAAGAGACAGTAAGAAAGTAATAGAGCAGGAAGCAGCTTCCCTCCTTTAGGCTGGAAGACAGAAGGGTATCCCAGCATTAGAGACCAAGAAGCTCGCAAAGCTATTAAGCAGGAACTAAATAGTGGGGACTCCCCAGTAGGAAATGGGATTGTGGAAGGAGTGTAGAAAGAAATATAACCAGCCACAAGTGATGCCAGAAAACAGAATGGGAGAGATGGCCTGGCGTCTTCTCTCCTCACCCACTTGTCATTTGCCAGTGCCTCCTATTGGCTGAACCTATGCAGAAGCCAGAGTAAAAGGAGTCTGGGAAATGTAGTTCCCAATACAGGGAAAGGGTGGAGAACAGATACCAAAGTGAATCAGCTGCTTACTGGCACAAGAAAAGAAGCCCAGTTCAGCCTGCGGAGGTTAATAAGGATCTGAGAGAGTGGTTATCTGAGCCTGCAAAGGGCATGCAGCAACCTTTTTTAGTGCAAGAAATGTTCTAGAGGGACACATAGAATCTTTGAGGTTGAAAATTCACCAATTCGGGCTGGGGATGTGGCTCAAGCGGTAGCGCGCTCACCTGGCATTCGTGCGGCCCGGGTTCTATCTTCAGCACCACGTACAAACAAAGATGTTGTGTCCGCCGAAAACTAAAAAAATAAAAAAATTTAAAAAAAATTTAAAAAAAGACTTACATGAGCAAAAAGCCTTGAAATGTCAGTATCCTACTAAGGAATAATCAGCCTTTAAAAAAAAAGAAAAGAAAAAAGAAAATTCACCAATTCATATTTCCTACCTGTATGTATAAGATTTGTGTACTTCATGCACTTCATTCATGTTTTACCTCAACTAAAAGAAAAGAGTCCCTTTCTTTCAGAGTAAAAGCCTGAAATATTTTCAAATGAAATGACATGATGTCTTGAATGTGCTTCATAATAATCAAGGGGGATTAACAGAGCATGTATGTTAGTGAGGGAAGGAGGCATACAAAGAAATAAAACTGACCGTGAGTTGAAGGGGTAATGAGGACATAGCAGGTCCCAATATTATTTTTTTCCCTTTGTTTATTATGTTATAAAATTTCCATAATAAAAATTTTTTTTAAAGTGAAAAAAGGATTTAAAGCCACTAGATACCCATTCCTTTATGCATTTAAGAGCTCAGGGTGAGCCCAATGCCCTAGATCTGGAAAGAGCTGCAGCCCTGAGCAGTGCCCACTGTCTAGATACTTCTTCCCTCTCCAGGAAGCCATGGCTCATTCATATCCACAGTTGCCAACGGCATGCAGGTGTTGGCCTGCAGGTGAGGAGAGAGCTCCTCACAGAGTCTAACACTCAGGCAGATCCCTTCAGTCTTTGTAACATCTCCTCCCCATACTCCTGCACCAACATTTCCTGTCTCCTCCACTAAGAGCCTGCATGGCCATCTACCAACCAGGGTAAAGATGAGTGCTGAACAGAGGTTGTCAGGGACAAGTACAGGTGACCTATCTCAAGGGAAAAATTAGCCCCCTCATCCCAAAGGAGACACCTCTGAGTTACAAGGAGGCAGTGTGGTTGCTGAAATGATCTGGGACCTGGAAATCAGGAGCTCTGGACCCTGGTCCAGTTCATGGACCGGTTAAGCAAGGTGCACGTTGTTCATTTATTCCATAAATCTGTATTGGGCACGTATGAGTCAGCGTATGCTAGACTCAAACATTTGGTTCCAGTCACTGCAGAGTCTACTAAGAAAGCAGGGTACAGAGACAGCTTTCCTAGAGGCGTAGCTGGTCTAGCAGATGCTTCCCAGAGCCAGAGTGTCTCCTCAAGCACAGACCGGAGTTAGCCAAGAGCACTGAAACTTGGAGACCCAAGAGGCTGGCGGCAACACTGCAAACAGCCCTGGGGGAGGGTTAATAGGTTGAAAGAAGATGGTGGAAAGAAAGGGGGCAGGCACCAGGCTAAAGAACCTTGGAATCTGGGTCTCCTGTACCTGGCACCCTGAGCCTCAGTCTCCTCCTGAAGGTGAGGGGGCTGCACTTGGGTGAGGAAGCTGGGACTAGGCTTCCCAGCAGCATGCCCAGCTGTGCCCACTCATCAGGAACTCGGACTGCACATCCTCTCCACTCTCTCTGGGCTCAGGACCAGCTGCACTCTCTCAAGTCGCCTAGTGGGTTGGGTCAGCAGGGTGGAGACCCATCTGACTTGCTATCCCTTCTAGTTTGTCTTAAAAAGTCACAGAGCAGGGCAGACACGCAGGCCTCTGCCAAGAGGGAATTCTGGGTTCCAGACAGCTACATTCTGCTGCTTGTTCCTGAGTCTCTGCTCAATGCACTCCGGCGGTCCCTGGAACCTCCATTTTTCAGATCTGGCACCCATCTATCTGTACACTCCCCTGGTTCCAGGCTCTTGGAGGCCTGTCCATGGTCTGTTGCCCCTTTCCCACCAGCTGGGCCCTCCTGTTCTGGCAGCCCTTCTCTCCTGGTCAGGCTTCCGAAGAAGGGAGGAGGCCGGGTTCCGGGCCTGCTGTCCTCACGTGCTTTCCCGGCCACCCCCTCCCGCCCCGCATCTAGGCAGCCAAGCCTGTTCCTCTTCCCCCATTGCGATTGCGACAGGCCGGTCTTAGCTCCCAGCGCTCCCTGTCCCCGCCCCCGCGGCCGGCGAGCTCCACTCCCACTTCCTGAGCCTGGCCGCTGGAGCCCTGGAGGCCAGGCCCGGCCGCTCCCGGCCCCGGGGGGCACGTCGGCCCAGCCGCTGGGCTTGGGAAGCAGCCGCCATCGCCGCTTTGGACGTATAGGCTTCCCACCTTCCTCCCAGGCCTCCACACGCCTGGTCGACGGGTCCAGTGGCCGCCATGCGCCTGCCCTGGGCGGTCTTTCCCTGCGGCCTGGCCTGGGGGTCACTCCTGCTGGGCCTCTGCGGGCTCCTAGTGACATCCCAGCCCCAGCTGGTGAGGGAGGGGCCCAGTGGCTGGTGATGGTAGGGAAGAGGGTGTGAGCAGCCTGCTCTCCAGTCCCTCTGCCCTCCCAAGCTGACCCCTGACTCATTCTTCTCCCTCACCTCCTTCTCCCCTTGAAGGTGCCCCCATACAGATCGAAGAACCAAACCTGCTGGGACCAGGAAAAGGAGTACTACGAGCCCAAGCATCAGCTCTGCTGCTCCCGCTGCCCCCCAGGTGAGAGGCGGTGGTCCCAGGAAGCCTGGGGCATGGAGGTGGGTTAGAGGAAAGGTGGACATTGTCCACAATGAGTGTCCATAGTGACAGTGAGAAACATCAGCGGTTTCATATGCAGGCACTGAGATTCGCCCTCTTCAGTGGGGCTCTTAGTCCTTTTCCTCACTGAAAAGTAGCTGGACCGCCATGTAGGATGCAGGGGGCAAGGAGACTGAGGATAGGCTTGGAGTCACCAAGCAAGCAAGCAGCAGAGGTGATGGTGGAATGCCGGCTGTCCTGATGCCCTGTTGCTGCCCCACTCATATCCTAGGCACCTATGTCACAGCTGAATGCAACCATAGCCAGGACACACATTGTGCCATGTGCGCTGAAAACTCCTACAATGAGCACTGGAACCACCTCACCATCTGCCAGATGTGCCGTCCCTGTGACCCAGGTGAGTGGAGATGTGCTCGGGATTGGGACTTCCTGGAGCATAGCCCTTCTCTGAGCTTTCCCATCTCCCCACCAGTGCTGGGCTTCAGGGAGGTTGCGCCTTGCACCAGCCATCGCAAAACTGAGTGCCGCTGCCAGCCAGGAATGTTCTGTGCCCAACGAGCCCCTGAGTGTGTGTTTTGTGATCTACTTTCAGAGTGCCCGCCCGGCACTGAAGTCGAGCTTAAAGGTCAGAGGTCACTGAGGGCAGATAACAAAAGGAGGCTGAGTGTTGAGCTTGAGTGAGGGCAGGGAGCATGGAACTGTGCCATGGTCAATGCCAGGTAGTCTGGGCATAAAATGCTTCTTCTCATTCCATGCAAAAGATTCACAGAAGGGGTTTGCAGGGAAATGGAATTGGGATGGGTGCTGGAGCACAGGGGGCTCCTCTCAGCATTGAGGAAGCATGGGCAAAATGGCAGGCAGCAGAGCAGAGCTGGGGAAGGTGAGCGCTACAACACAGGGTGGTTGGCAAACAGGAGACCCTTTATAGGGTCCTTTTGCCCATTCACCTGTGCTGGCCTTCCTTTCTCTTGCCAGATGAAATCAGGGAGGATGACAACAACTGTGTCCCCTGTAAGGCAGGACACTTCCAGAACACTTCCTCTCGCTACGCCCACTGCCAACCCCACACCAGGTGAGTGCCCCTGCCTATGCCTTTCTACCCTCAAAGAAGCCCAGCCGCTCCCATCCTTGATTCCATGCGCTCAGCTGGCCACTTCCACCCCTTGAGTTAGGCACTGGAGACAGGAGCAGGAGATCACAATCAATCCTCTTTCTTCTGCAGGTGTGAGGACCAAGGCCTTGTGGAAGAAGCTCCAGGCACCCCCGAATCTGACACAATCTGCATAAAACCACCAGAGCCACTGCCTCCTGAGATGCCAGGTGAGGGGTGAGGACTGAGGGACACAAGGTGGGGTCAGGACACTTTTTTTTTCCACATTTTTTTTATTGGTGCAGTATAGTTGTACATAATGATGGGATTTGTTGTTACCTGTTTGTACATACACACACTATAACAATATAATTTGTTCAATATCACTTCCCCCTCCCTCCCTGCCTTCATTCCCTACTCCCTTTCCTCTATGGACCTCCTTTTGATTTTCACGAGATCCCTTCCCACCCCACCTTTTTTTTCCTTTTTCCTCTCTAGCTTCCGCATATGAGAGAAAAATATGACCCCTGACTTTTTGCATTTAGCTTACTTCACTTAACTTAATGATGTCTAGTTGCATACATTTTCCTGCAAATAACAATTTCATTTTCTTTTTCTGAATAAAACTCCACTGTGTGTGTGTATATATATATATATATATATATATATATATATATATATATATATATCACATTTTCTTTATCCATTCATTCGTTGATGGGCACCTAAGCTGGTTCCATAGTTTGGCTACAGTGAATTGTGCTGCTAAAAACAAGGGTATGCATGTATCACTGTAGTATGATGACTTTAATTCTTCAGAGTAAATATAAAGTAGTGGAATAGCTGGGTCAGTATGGTGGCTCTATGCCTAGTCTTTTGAGGAACCTCCACACTGATTTCCAAGTGGATTTACTAATTAACAACAATGTAAAAGTGTTCCTTTTTCTCCACATCCTCTCCAGAATTTATTATTATTTGTATTTTTGAGGACTGCCATTCTGACCGGTACACACACACTTTTAAAGTTATATATAATAAGATGCCAAGAAATACTCCAACACTGAGATTTAATTATAGCTGACATATAGCTTCCATTTATTGAGAACTATGTCAGGCAATCTAAACATTTCCATTCACTATCTCATTTAATCCTCTTAATGATTCTACAAAGGAGATCCTATTATTATCCTCACTGACAGAATGCAGAAATGGAAATCAAAGAAATTAAGTGACTTACCCAAGATCACTCAGGTGGTAACTGGAATTATTAAGATCTGTATTTAGGTCTTTCTTACTCTAAATTCCGTGCCATAATGTATGCACACCGTGGAAAATTAGAAAATTCAGAATAAGCAAAACTAAAGCAAAACAAACTTACTCACAGAGCCATTGCTTAGCATATTCACTCTTATTATTTTGATATATATTCTCCCAGACATTTTCTTGTGCATATGTATACATATAAATTTTTAACTAAAATGGAGTGATTTTAATATTTTATAACGTAATTATTCTTTTCTTTCCTTTTCTTTTCCTTTTTTGGTACTGGGGATTGAACCCCAGAGACCTTACTCATGCTAAGCACAGCTCTCACATTAAGCTATACCCCAACCCCTGTAACCTGATTTTTCACTCAACAGTATATCCTAAATATCTTTCTATGTCCTCTCAGAATTTTTAATTATGTATCAAATACAACTGACATGTTAGAGCTAGAAATGACTAGAGAGTATATAAGCTAACCTGCTTATTTTGTGTATGAAAATTTGATATTTAAATAAATGATATGACTTAAAATCACACCATGGGGAAGAAACCCAGGTGTAACATATACAGCAGCAATCCCAGCTCCTCTGCAGTGGTCTGTATGTAAGATGGCCAAGTCCACAGAAATGTGGCTCTACCCTGTGTCCTGAATGTCTTTATAACCCCAAGACTAACCCTCCCCTACTGCCTCCCACCCACCACTTCCAGCCCTTTGAAAACCAGCTGCCCAAGCTCCCATCTCTCACCCACAAGGCAGCCCCATTGGTGGTCTCTGAGCAAGAGGCATGTACACTACCTAAGCATCTCTCTCCACAACAGGGTCTCTGTGGCTGTCAAGAGGTCCTCCCCAAGCCCAGCTTAGTTCCCTTCTCCACAACCCAAGGGAAATGGCTCTAATTCTACATTATGACCAGAGCAAAAAAGTTGCTCCCCCTTTTCTCTGAGTTGCCAGAGAACAGGAAGCCTCCTCCTTGGCTTCCTCCCCCTCTGCCCTTCCGGCCATCATCACACACGCACACCACCCGCCCCATCTGTTGTCCTGGCAGGAACCATGCTGGTGCTGGCCATCCTGCTGCCATTGGTCTCCTTTCTGCTCCTCACCACTGTCCTCGCCTGCACCTGGAAGAGTCATCCCTCTCTCTGCAGGAAACTGGGTAGGAAGGAGCTGCCCTCAGCTCCCGCATGGATGGTTGGGAGTCGGGAGGGACATTCAACTTCCCCAGTGCAAACTCTTCTACCTCCTCCCACCCCCTCAAAGCTCTTAATGCCTGTCCCACAAAATAAATGTCATTCTCTCCACATAAGCCCTCATTCTGAGGCAGGGGACAGAGTAATAACAGCCTGTTCTTTCTGGGATCCCAGGATGGGCAGCAACACAGGAGGATGGGGTGTGGCGGGGGGAAAGGCTAGGGGCTGGAGGCCTTTCACCCATTTCATTTTGCATTGCAGGATCCCTGCTCAAGACGCATCCAGAGGTAATGGGGGAGGCTGAGAAGACAGCAAGAAGGGGCGGAGGTGATGAGGTACAGCGGGGAGCAGACCAGAAAAACTCTTCAGGCTTCAACATTCATTCATTCAACTAATAGTTTATTAAGCCATGTACCAGGCACTGTGCTAGGAAATGGGGGTACAGCAGTGAGCAAAGGAAAGCACCACCCCTCCTAGAGTTTACATGCTGGGGAATAAGAATTATAAACCAAGTATCAGGTTAATATAATACTAAATGAAGCAGGGAAGGGGGACAGTGGCAAAGGATGGGGTATGTTATTTTAAACAGAGTGGGCAGGGAAGGCCTCTCTGGTAGCTCCTATTTGTGCAGAGAAGAAATGAGGGAGCCCGCCAGAGAGGTGTCTTGGGGAAAGTGCTCGAGGAAGTGGGGGGAGCATCAAGTGCAAAGGCCCTGAGGAAGGGGGCATGGTGAGGAGCAGAAACTGGTAGTGAATTGCCAAAGCATGGCATAGGATATAAAAGATGGGGATCTCTGTCATTCATCATTGGTTGATTCTCTGTCTCTCTTCCATAGGGGGAGGAATCCCCTTCGTGTCCTCCTCCGAAAGCCAACCCACATTTCCCTGACCTGGTAGAGCCACTTCTGCCCAACCCTGGAGACTTGTCCCCAGCCCCTGGCGGGCCCCCACCAACTCCAGCTTTGGAGGAAGTGGTGCTACAACAGCAGAGCCCTCTGATCCAGACCAGGGAGTTGGAGGCTGAGTCTGGGGAGCAAGGCCATGTGGCCCACGGTGAGTGAACCTGGGCAGGCCAGCAGGGAGAAGGGAGTGTGGAGAAGAAGGGATGTTAAAGAAGCAAAAGGAGGGATGGTAGCATGGAGGGGAAATATGGCCAGATGAAACAAAAAGACCAAAGCAGAGTCAAGACAGAGTTCCTGACAACCAGCCAGAGTGTCACAGTTAGAGAGAGGAAGAGCAAAAAACTCAGAAACAGAAATATACCTAGAGCTCAAGAAGCCAGTAGCAAATGGGAGAAGGGACAGGAAGGGAAGAGCGGGAGGCTGGAAGATTTCAGGGAGCAGCAGTCTGCTCCTTGATGGGGCATTCCTTCACCAGGCTCCCTTGACCTCTCTCATTCCACTTCCCTTCCCCCAGGTGCCAATGGTATTCATGTCACCGGTGGCTCTGTGACTGTCACTGGCAACATCTACATCTATAATGGTCCAGTACTGGGGGGAACACGGGGTCCTGGAGACCCCACAGCTCCCCCTGAGCCTCCATACCCCATTCCTGAAGAGGGTGCCCCTGTATCTTCTGAACTCTCTACACCCTACCAAGAAGATGGGAAAGCTTGGCATCTGGCTGAGACAGAGACAATGGGGTGCCATGCCCTCTAACAGGGGCCCAAGGAGCTAGTTGGTTACCCATGTCAGACGGTGTCTGAGAAACACAAGGAAAAGAGAGGCCCAAGAGCACCTTCTCCTCGGAGGCTGCCTACCCACACAGAACTCGCATGGAGCCTGCGCAGGGCTCTGAGAAACAGAGCTTTAAAGGACCGGGCCTCAGACACCTCTTGGAGAGCAGGGTCACGTACTCGCTGGGTCCAGTGCCCACTACAGGACTCTCACCACTGCCTGAGCAAGCCCAAGACCTTATTACAGACCCACCTGCCCACTGGGGCTGCAGCAGCTCAGCCTCACGCACGGACTGGGCATATGACGCTAAACTTCTGCCCACTGTGGCACTCTGCCACCCAAAGCATGGCACACAGGGAAGGCAGTCACATGTTCACTTGCAAGGACATCCTGGGACCTGTAAAGGATTTGTGGTGCTCATCCCCGAGTTCCAGAGGCCCTTTGAGGGCCCATACTTCATGTGAACTGAGATGGACCCTGAATGAAGATGAAGTTATATGGAGGACCATCCCTCCTCTCACCTCCTGGAGGAGAGGAAAGCAAGACAATGAAAACTGGGGTTTGGGAAGGGTTACTAGGTATGGGGGAGAGTTTGGGAAGAGGGAAAAAATGGCAAGTATATTTATGAATTTAACCACATGCAAATAAAGAGGAGATTGAGATTCAAATAATTTATTTTCTTGGGATTTTTGGAGGGTGGTACCAGGAATTGAACTCAGGGGCACTCAACCACTGAGCCACATTCCTAACCCTATTTTGAATTTTATCAGAGACAAGGTCCACTGAGTTGCTTAGTGCCTCGCTAAATTCCTGAGGCTGCCTTTGAACTTGGGATCCTTCTGCCTCAGCCTCCCAAACTGCTGGGATTATAGGCCTGTGCTACCACGCCTGGCTAGCTTCTTGGGATTTAAATAGAAACCTAATCCATCAGGGCAATATCAAAGGCAAAGGTCAAGATATTAAAATATAGTTAACCCCACAAAGGTATTTCTGTGAGAAACCCACATGTGTAATTCAGATAATAAGGTAATAACACAACTTTGGTCAGAAATTGCCAACATGTCAGGTAGGATTCTAAATACTTTATTAATTTATTTAATCCTCACAAATTATTTATCCTCACAACTCCATGAGGCAGATATTACTCCTGTTTAACAAATGAGGAAACTGAGGTACAGTTTTTAAAAAAATTTAAAGATCTCATTTCTTTATCTCTTACAAAGACAAAGTACCTAAGAATGAACTTAATAAGAAATGCTAACTTTCTAGGGAGAATGGGTACTAGAGATTTAACCCAGGGGTGCTCTACCACTGAGCTACATCCCCAGCTTTCCCCCTTTTTTTGAGACAGGATCTCCCTAAATTGCTGAGGCTGGCCTTGAACTTGCAATCCTCCTGCCTCAGCCTCCCAAATCACTGGGATTATAGGCATGTGCCACCACACCTGGCCTGCCTGATTTTAAAGACAATAAATTTAGCCAAAAATGGCAAAGCCAGGTTGTGCACTCAATCTGGCTCTAAAGGCCTCTTGGGTGTTAAAAACTTAATATCACACCCTTCCAGAATTTGATTGTTTTCATTTTTATGTTGTAGGGGATGGAACCCATTTGCACATGCTAGGCAAGTACTCTGCCACTGAGCTACATCCCCCAGACCCCAGAATTTCTTTAAATGGTAGAAGGGGCTGGCTTCTCACTGGGATCTCTCTATGTTCCACGGACTTTAAGCCTCAGTCAACTCCCAAATGTTTAGCCCCTGCACAAAGTGAACAGTGTTTTCTAGAGCCGGGTGAAGGGAAAGACGTACACATGAAATAGAATGCAAAAGGCCAAGTTCAGAGTCTATTGATGAATAGAAATATGGCTGGCCTCCTTTTAGCTCAGGAGCACTCATGATTTTTTGTTTGTTTCTTTTTGTTTTATCCCCCCAAAAACGTTAAGACTTCTCTAGTGTTCCTATTAGCAAATATTTGCCCTCCTCCCCCAAATTATCTTCCATGCTGCCAGCTATAGGCAATCCTAGCTTGAAAGATTGCTAGGGGAGCTGCTGCCAGCTGACTGCTCCTTCCATAAAAGGCCACTGTCATAGATCCAGGGTTAGGAACTCTGTTACTGGCGTTCATCAAGACAGCGTGGCAGCAAAACACATACCCCAGGAATCATCTGGGCCAACTGAATGGATGGGTTATTTAAGATTGTCTGTGAAAGTATTAGGTACACCTACCTTCTGCAGGAAGTAAATAATGACAAGTTGTATCTTTACAAAGATAAATCTTCCTCCTCCTTCTATATGATAGAGCCAAATGACATGAGTCCTTAATTGTTCCAGTATGCTTAGAGTTTAAAAAAAAAAAACAACTTTTTATACATCTTTTTCAACAAAATAAAAGCAGAAAAAAATGTTTAAAGAAATAGTGCTGAGGCAAAGCCCTGTGACACCATTCAAATTTAGGATCATAGCTCTTATACTGTATTAGAACCAAACAGACTCCTATCGGCATCTGCATTGAGGCTGAATTAAAATTATAGATTAATTAGAGAGAATGAACATCTTCCTATCAAGAACACAGTGTACCTTTCTATTTGTGTCCCTGCGGTACCACCCTAATGTTTTCTTAGTACAGATCTCAGCATTTCTTATTAAGTTCATTCCTAGGTGCTTTATCTTTGTAAGAGATAAAGAAATGAGATCTTTTAATTTTTTAAAACCTAGCTACTACCAAATGAATTCTCTCATCATACATAATAGTTTTTAATTAATTCTCTCAGGTTATCACCTATAAGTAATGTGAAATTACGTGTGCTGTCCAATTTTTATATTCTTTTTTTTTTTTTTTTGCATTGGGGATTGAACCTAGGGGCACTTTACCAGTAAACTACATCCCCAGACCTTTTATATATATATATATATATATATATATATATATATATATATCCTTTTTTTTTTAGTGTCCATGAACCTCTATTTATTTGTATGCAGTGCTGAGAACCAAACCCTGTGCCTCACACATGCTAGGCAAGCGCTCTACCACTGAGCCACAACCCCAGCCCACATCCCCAGACCTTTCTAAAAATATTTTTTAATTTTGATACAGGGTCTCACTAAGTTGCTTAGGGCCCAAGTTGCTGAGGCTGTTCTCCAATCTGTGATCCTCCTGCTTCACCCTCCTGAGTCACTGGGATTACAGGCATGTGCCGCTGCGCCTAGCACCTGTTTTTTACTCTTGTCTAAATGCATTGCTTAGAACCTCCAGAATAATGTTAAACAGTAATAAACACCCCCATCTTATTCCCGATTTTAACAGCAATTTCTTGTTAAGCAGGAGTTGAAACAGTGTTGGTTTTGCTATACTAAAGAAGTATCCATATCTTACTATTACACAACAATCCAACGCATAACAAATAAGGACTGGGACCAGACAGATCAGGTGGAAGCTATCGCAACAAAGAGATGAGAAAAATTGGCGGATTGGGAATATACCTTAGAAATACAGTTACCAGGATGTGCTGATGGGCTTGTATTCTAGCTTATATTTTGAGGCTTGCCTATTATTTTGTTAAATTATTCTGAGCCTCACTTTGAAAATTAACATTTGGAAAAATACTGAATGAGCATTTGCTATATACCAGGCATTTTAAGATAAAACAGCAACAAGGCAGACTTGATTCATAAAGATTACTCATAAAAGATCTCATTTCTTTATGAGATCTCATTTTTTTCACAGCCTCGTGGAGCCTGTGACATGATTATAGTGAGATGAGTGCTACAAAAGAGAAACACTGACACATTATCAGGCACCTAATCTGGACTTAGAGATCAGGAAACGCCTCCCAGAGGAAATTCAACATGCAGCCCAAACAAAAATGAACGGTTGGGTGGGTGGGTCCTGGTGGAATGGATGATATGTGCAAAGGCCCTGTGATAGGAAAAATAATTTGCCTGAAGTTTGGGAATACAATGAGAATGGAGAAGTAGGCTGGAAGCAGGTCACTCAGACTCCTAAACTATAATAGAAATTAGGAAACCACTACATTGTTTTTTTTTAATATAGTAAAATTTATAATGTATGCTAATCTTAAATTTACAGCCTGAAGAATTGTTACATATGTAGATATTTATATGTTACCCCAGATACACAATTTCTGGAAGATGATTTCATGCCCCTTCTTACTCAGTAGTCCTTATCCCTGCAGTTGAGTTTATATTCTGGGAGATATATGAGATATAGAATATCTCTCAGAGATATACAATTTCATGGGGGTGGTGCTGGGGACAGAACTCAGGTTCTTTTTTTTTAAGATTTTTTTTAATATTTATTTTTTTTAGTTTTTCGGCGGACACATCTTTGTATGTGGTGCTGAGGATCAAACCCGGGCTGCACGCATGCCAGGCGAACGCGCTACCGCTTGAGCCACATCCCCAGCCTCCAGAACTCAGGTTCTAACACATGCTAGGCAAGTGCTTTGCCACTGAGCTACCAGCCCTAGATGTTTTACTTTTTAAGTTTATGAGCCTTGAAAGGCTTAGTGGTACACACCCATAATTTCAAGGTCTCACACATGCTTGGCTAGGGTTCTACCATTAACTATATACCTTGAGCTCAAACTACCGCTTCTGTACTCAGCGAAACTAGCCTTTTGGGGAGGCAAGGCAGAAGCAGGCCAGTTTAAGGCCAGGTAGACAACATAAGGAGACCCTGTTTCAAAATATAATAAAATTTGAAAAAGTTTATGAGCTTTTGTTTGTATTTGTATGTATTTGAGAAGAATATGTATTATGTTGTTGTTGGATGGAATGTTCTATAAATGTCAGTTTGGTCAAGTTGGCTCATAATACTTGCTATTCAGGTATCCAAATCCTTACTGATTGTCTGCTTACATGTTCTATCAATTACTGACAGAAAAGTGGTAAAGCCTCCATTATAATGTGAATCTTTCCATGTCTCCTCTAGATTGTCCAGTTGTATCTTGAAGTTCTTTTGTTAGGTTCATATACATTTAGGATAACTATGACTCCTTGGAGCAATGACTCCTTAATATGTTATGTCCATCTCTATCCCTGATCCATTGTTGTTCTGAAGTCTACTTTGTTGTAAACTAATACAGCTACTCCAGGTATCTTTTGGTGAGAGTATGCATAGTAAATTTTTCTTCATTCTTTTAATTTTAACCTACTAACTACTTTATATTTAAAGAGGATTTCTAGTAGAAAGCATATCATTGGGTCTTGTTTTCTAATCCAACCTAACTATCTCTCCTTTAACTCGTATGTTTGGATTATTTACACTTAAAGTGATAATTGAAGTAGAAGGACAGAGGAAGGGGAGATGTAGATCAAAGGATACAAAATTTCAAATAGACTGGGGGAATATGTTTTAGTGACCTATTTTATTGTATAGTGACCAGAATTAATAATAATATATATTTAAAAATTGCCAAAAGGTTAGATTTTTAACATGCTCACCACAGAGAACACCTATTTCTATGGTTCCTTATTTCTTTGTATGGATCCAAGTTTCTGGCTTTTACAATATCTCTTCTTAAAGAACTTCCCTTAATGTTTATTATAAAGGAGATCTGTAGGTAATGAATCTCGTTTTGTTTCTCTGATAAACTTAATTTCTCACTTTTTAAGGCTAGTTTTGCTGAGTATAGAAGCTGCAGCTTGAGCTCAAGGTATAGTTCAGTGGTAAAACAACTGGCCAAGCATGTGTGAGACCCTGGGTTCAATTCCCAGCACAGGAGAAAGAGGGGCCGGGGAGGAAGAGAGAATTCTGGTTTTACTGTATTTTTTCAGCATTTCAAAGATGTTATTCTACATGTTTTTTGTTTTGTTTGCAGTTCTGGGGATCAAACCCAGAGCCTGATTCATGTCAGGTGAACATTACCACTGAGCTACACCCTTAGCTCCTTATGTATTTTTTAACTAGATGTCTGCTATAATTCTCACCCTAGTATCTCTGTAGATAATGTGTTTTTTCTTTCTCCCTATTTTCAATAATTTCTTTCTCTTTGGTTTTCAACAGTTTGAACATGACATGTCTAGATGTGTGGCTTTGTGGGGGTTATTGTTATTTGGTACTTATCCTGCTTGATATTCTCTCACTTTGAGTCTATGGTTTGCTGTCTCTCACTAATTTGGTAGAATTCTAAGCCTTCATCTTGCCAACCATTTCTCCTTCTTGTTTGTTCTTTTTTTCCCTTCCAGAATTTCAAGTATATGCATGTTAACCATTTAGTATTCTTGAGTGCTCTCTTCTTTCTTTTTATTCCCCCACTCATTTCTCTTTACGCATTTCTGTTTGGATGATTTTTATTGACCTATATATTTAAGTTCACTGATTCTTTCTTCAGGTACATCGTGTCAAGTGATGAGCTAGTCAAAGGTATACTTCATTTCTGTTACCATATTTTTATTTCAAACATCTCCATTTCATTCTTATTAGCTTCCTCTGCTAAAAATATGAATCAAATCTTATTTTGACATGTTGTTTCCTCTACTTTTCCCATTAAATCTTTTAATATATTAATCCTGTTGTTTTAATTGATTTTCAGGTTTGTTTTGTTTTGTTTATACTGGGGACTGAACCCAGTACTGAATTATAATCCCCAGCCCTTTTAATTTTTTTTTTTTTTTGAGGCCCTTTTGCTTAGGGTCTTGCTACATTGCTGAGGCTGGCCTCAAACTTGTGATCCTCTGGTTTAGCCTCCTGAATCACTGGGATCACAGCATGTGCCACTGTGCCCAATTAACCCTATTATTTTAAATTCCATGTCTAATTTGAGTCTAATACTGATGATTGCTTTGTCTCTTCAGGGTTTTATCTTTCTTTTAAGTGTGCCTTGTGATTTTTTTATTGACAGATAGCTATCCTAGACTGGAGGTACAGTGCTTGTCTAGCATGCATCAAGCCCTGGATTCAATTCCTAGCACCACAGGAATTGTGTGTGTGTGTGTGTGTGTGTGTATACACACATAATTCTTTAAAAAAAAATGAGCATTCCTTTCCTTCTGCTAGCTCTTTAGTGTGAAGGATTCTGTAATCTCCTTGAGAGATGGGCTGGGTTGAACTTTTGCTTTGCTATTATTATCCTCAATGCACCAGAGGCTTAAAATTCCTCTAGTGATAACTTGTTTTTGTCTTTCCTCTTAGACTTGCATCTTCCCTTTGTACTGTTTCCCAGAAAGAGTCTGTTTCTTACAACTTCTCCATGATGTATTCCTGTGTTATTTTTACTGTCAAGTGGAAGACAGTATATCGTTTCTGGTATTAGTGCTTTTATAAAGAGACTCTGAGAGACCCTCACCTCTTCCACCATGTGAAGTTAAAGCAAAAAGATGGCCTTAAATGAACTAGAAAATGGGCCCTCAACAAACATCCAATATGTTGGTGTCTTAATCATGAATTTCTCAGCCTCAAAGACTGTGCAAAATAAATTTTTGTTGTTTACAAGTCACCCATTTTATGGTATTTTGTTGCAGCAGTCTGAGCAGACTCAAACGAATGGAAAAACACCAATAAGGGGCTGGGGTTGTGGCTCAGAGGTAGAGCACTTGCCTGCCATGCGTGAGGCACTGGGTTCAATCCCCAGCATCAGAGAAACATAAAATAAAGATATTGTGTCCACCTATAACTAAAAAATAAATATTTAAAAAAAAACACAAGTAAGATGACAAGAGAGTAAGGATTACCCAGGAAAAAAATGTAAGAGACAGCAAAAATCCAGACATACATGTGGAAAAAGGCTTAACCCTTTACTTCACCAAAAAAGGAAATCCAAATGTCTAATACATAAAAGGTGCTCAGCATCAATAAACATCAGAGAAATACATAAAATAAAAACACATCCACAAAACTGACCCCCCCAAAATTCAAAACTCTGCAGGGCACAGTGGCACACACCTGTAATCCCAGCAGTTCAGGAGGCTGAGGCAGGAGGATCTCAAGTTCAAAGCCAGCCTTAGCAACTGTGAGGAACTAAGCAACTCAGAGACACCCTGTCTCTAAATAAAACACAAAATAGGGCTGGGGACGTGGCTCAGTGGTCAAGGGCCCCTGAATTAAATTCCCAGTACCAAAGGGGAAAAATAATCAAAACTCTGACAGTACTAAAAGTTGGCAAGTGTGTGGAGCAGATTCTCACACATTGCTCAATGTATGTAAATTGGTTCAATCACTTTATAGTACAGTTGACAATACTCTATGACTCAGCAAGTCCACTCCTAGGTATATACACAGAGAAATGCATACATATAATTACCAGTATTTGTGTATAATCAGGCTAACAGAAAGAGTATTCACACTTCCAGTTACAAAGACTGCAACTAAACTATATGTTTATTATCATAAATAATGGTATAGTCCCACAGTGGAATGCTATAGAATAGTGAAAGTTGGTGAACTAAAATGAAACATGGCAATGAACACAAATCTCAAACATTTCACTAAGAAAAATAAATATAGGAAATTAAAATATGCCACCCCAAAATATGATACTTAATGCAATAAATAAATTAAAAGCACTCTGCCCTTTCTCTGCTACTTGCCTATAAAAGCAGGCTGACTCAGTCACCAGAGACTCTTATCCCAGAGACAATAGGGAGATGAATCTACATAACACCAATAAGCTTTACTGAATCCTTAACTTTTATTAATTCCCCATAAAGTTACCTTTCCATAGTTTACTGATCTTGTAAGCCCAAAACTTTTTGTTTTTTTCATTCTCTAAATTCATTGTTCTTTGTTAAGATGCACTATAAACCGAAATTCTAACCTCCTAAACTTCCCTGCTTTAAGTTATTCATCACTGAGTTTCTTCTGGATGTATGCAGAATGCATGCATTAATAAATTCTTTTTTTTCTTTTAAATGGTTCTGGGGATTGGACCCCGAGCCTCATGAGTGCTAGGCATGCACTCTACTACTGAGCTACACCCCACCCTCTTTTGCTAATCTTTTTTCAGTCAAACTTTTGGGCCCCAGCCAGAGATCTTAGGAGGACAAAGGAAAAAGGTTATTTCCTCTCCTACAGAAACAAAACAGAAAAGAAAATATACAGTGTGATTCCCTCCATAAAGTTTTAAAAACTAAATTACATTGTTTAGAGGTACATTTATAAGTAGTGAAACATATAACAGTCAAGGAAATGACCACCCAAAGCTGTTTAATCATTGCTCTAGAAAGGAGGAAGTTTGCTATGATCAAAAAGGGGTTCATAACCAACAATAATAAAAAACAATTAAAATTTGAGCAGAATAATCTATAATAAAAAGTCTCATTTGATTTTTATGCTTGTAAAAATCTGCTCATAGGAGAGCAACCTACCTGGAAGGCATTACTTTACTGTCTTCATTGATGTCTTCGGAGATTTACAATTAATCACAATTCCATTAACTTTTATTGAAGATTTATGTAAGTGCTGACCATATGACCATATGGATGCATTTTGGCTAAAATATATCCAGAAAAAAGTTATCTGTATAATAAATTTTTTTAAAATTTTTGGTTCTTAGGAAATCAAAGCATCTCTTTCTACTGTTATGATTCCTACTCAGCACATACAAGAAAAAGTATGAAATTCACTGTTTACTTATAGCTTTAGATATCAAGAAGCTTAGAGCCAAATTATAAATAACAAACAAGTAATTAATTCCACTCCACATTTGTAGGACAATTATTTCAAATTTATCTTTATTTGAACATATATTTTAATCCTTATTTTCTTCAGGAAATAGAGAGATTTAAATATTGAAAATACCCCCACATTTTAGACATAGCTCTTGATTTGGCAGAAAACGCTAATAATGGAAATGTCAAAAACAAGTGACCTGATGGAAACTTCAATCAATATTTAGTATGAGACTTTCCTCAGAATGGAATCCATTCAGTTCATTTTGGGATACAACGTACACTTGAAAACATACTTTTTTTGTTAAAAGCTAATTATAATATAATAAAATTGTTCAAATAAGAGAAAAACATATTCTAATAAATGATATAATAAATTGGAAAATGTAAAAAAAATGGGGGGTTCATGAAAGACTTCTGAACTTCCAATAATGCTCCATTTCTTAATCTAGGTGGTAATTACATAATCATTCCACTTGATAATCATTCAGTAAACTATACATCCACATACAATTTTCTGCTAGGATGTAAATTTCACACATAAAGGAAAAATAAGAGACCAGGCTGGATTTAAGTGTGATGAAAGACCAGCTTGAGCATTATGGGGTGACTATGAGACAATCAATTGTTTATGATATTATATAGACTGCAGACATAAATCAGGGATGATATGGATGATTTAGATGATAACTGAAGGACAAAAATAGATAAGAGCATCTACAAAATATGTAAGTGACAAGAGAAGCAGGCATAAGACAAGACTCCTTGTGGAACTCCCACATATGACGAGCAGAGGAGGAAACACTGGCAAGGGACACTGCGAAAGAAAAACCAAAGAAGTAGGAAGAAAACCAAGGAAAGGTGATGTCTGGAAAAAAAAAAAATGTTTTAAGAGGGGAGTAATTGATATGTTGAATGCTGGTCAAATAAGATGAAGATGGAAAAGTGTCTATTGCATTTTTTTTTATAAAGCAAATAGCATTTTATTTATTTTTTTAAACAGAGAGAGAGAGAGAGAATTTTTTAATATTTATTTTTCAGTTTTCAGCGGACACAACATCTTTGTTTGTATGTGGTGCTGAGGATCGAACCTGGGCCTCACGCATGCCAGGCGAGCTTGAGCCACATCCCCAGCCCCAAAAAGCGTCTATTGCATTTTAAAACGTAATCAACTGGGGCTGGGATTTTGGCTCAGTGGTAGAGTGCTCGCCTAGCATGCACGAGGCCCTGGGTTTGAACCTCAGCACCACATAAATGTAAAATATTCTATCCACCTGAAACTAAAAAATAAATATTTTAAAAAAATATATGATCAACTGATCTAAGCAAGAGAGAGTCCAATGAAGAGATGGGGATGAAGGTTGAAGGGGAGGTAAGCAGGATTACCACACTGCACAATTCCACAAGGCACCTTTTTTTTAAAATTATGTCCCAGAGAACACTATGAATGCAGACAAGAATACAACAGAGCTCCATATTGCTATGTAATGCAGAGAACCTGGGAAGGAAATGGCATTCTTGACTAAAATATTTTAAGAGCACTGTAAGGTCCAACTGCATATCATCAAATATTGGTTCTAGATCTGGGGTTGAAGCTCAGTGGTAGAGCACTTGCCTAACATGTTGTAGGCACTGGGTTCAATTCTCAGCACTGCATATAAATAAATAAAATAAATATCCATCAACAACTAAAAATAAATTTTTTTAAATACCGGTTCCACCTTTTATTAAACTTGGGCTGGAATGGAGCATGGTAGTATATTCTTGTAATCCCAGCGACTCGGGAGGCTAAAGCAGAAGGATTGCAAGTTGGAGGTCAGCCTCAGCAATTCAGCAAGACCCTGTCTCAAGACAAAAATAAAAAAGACTGGGTATGTAGCTCAGTGCTCCTGGGTTAAAGTCTTAGGTAAGGGGGAAAAAAAAAAACCTCTGTCCTAAGGTGTAGCTCAGGACTTTTATGGAGAATAAATAAAATAACTGACATACATATAGTAGGCATTCAACAAATGTAAATATTTTTCATATTACTTAGACAATTCTTTCAAGAAGTTTGGCTATGAAAGGAGGAGAACAATAAGTCAATAGCTGAAGAGGAGAATGGAATTTTGAAGGAAAGTGGTATTTTGTTTTGTTCTTAATTGACTTTGTATTTTAGAAACTTCAGGTTTTCAGAAAAAAATGTGCAGGAAGTACAGGGACTTCTCACATACCCTGTCTCCCCCTTCACACCTGAGTTTCCGCTTCTAGTAACATCTTCCATAAGTCTGATACATTCATTATGATTAACATACCCTATTGATAACATTACTACCAACTAAAATTGGTAGTTTATACTAGGCTCACTCTTTGTTTTGTACTATTCTATGGGTCTTGACAAATACATAATGTCACAAACCATCATTACAGAATCATATAGTATAATTTCACTCTCCTAAAAATTCCCTGGGCCCCACTATTCATCCCTCCTCCCTCTAAGCTCTTGAGAACCACTAACTTTTTATTGTCTTTATAGTTCTTCTTTTTCTGAATGTCAATAAATTGAAATTATGCAGTAGGTAGCCTTTTCAGACTGGCTTCTTTCCTTTAGCAATATGCATTTAAGTTTATTCCATTTTTTTTGTTGGTTGGTTGGTTGGTTCTTTGGCTTTTTAAAAATATTTATTTATTTATTAGTTATAGGTGGATACAATATTTTATATTTATATTCATTCATAAAAATGTTAATTTTGTGAAGAATGTAAGTTCTTTTTTAGAATTTTCTGTATTTGAATGCTCAGGTGTTCTGGTACCATTTGTTGAAAAGGCTATTTTTTTCTCCATTGTTGTGCTTTTGTTCCTTTCTCAGGGATCACTTAGCTATGCTTATGTGAGTCCATTTCTGGGCTCTCTGTTCTGTTCCATTGATCTATTTGTCTCTTCTTTCACCAATACCAACACCTATTTGATTACTATAACTTTCTATAGAGCTCAGATACTATCACTCCTCCAATCTTTTTCTTTTTTTGATATTTTTCGATTGGCTATTCTGAATATTTTGCCTCTACATAAAAATAAAAATTTTAGCATCAATATGTGGGTATTCACACAATAGCTTGCTGGCATTTTGATTGAAGTTGTATTGAACCTATAGGTGAATTTTGGATGAACTGACATCTTAACAATATTTAATCTTCTTCTCCATGAACATGGATTTTCCTTCCATTCATGTAGTTTTTTACTTCTTTCATTCAAATTATAGTTGACCTCATACAGAACTTTCACATACTTTGTTAAACCTAATTTTATTTTGGAGTTCTCTAATGCATTTGGTATTATGTGTTTGTTTGTTGATGTAGTTGTTGGTTTGTTTTGTTTTTCATTTCAAATGCTGCTTATTTATTGTTAATACTCAGGAAAGCAATTGGCTTTTGTATACTAACTTAGTATTCTGTGGCATTGCTATATCACCTAATAATTGATTTTCTACATAGACAATGATGCCATTCTATAGTTTCAATTCATCCTTCCCAGTCTCAATATTTTCCTTTCTTGTCTTTCTATATTTTCCTTTTCTTGTCATATTGTAAGGATTTCAATATGATGTTGAAAAGCTGTGGTGAAAACAGACATCCTTATCTTGTTCTTGATTCTTGGTGAAAAAGAAGGAATCTATTTTCTCACCATTAAGTATCATATTAGCTGCAGGGATTTTTATTTATTTTTTGTTTGTTTGTTTGTAGCTATTCTTCATCAGGTTGAAGAGTTCTTCTCTAGTCCTAGTTTACTGAGACTTTTTTAAAATCATAAATGTGTTAAATGTTATTAATGTTATTTACTAATAATATTATTTGATTTTCCTTCTTTAATCTGTTGATGTGATGAATCACATTAGCTGATTTTTGAATTTTTTTGAGAATTTTTAAATATTTATTTATTTATTTTTTAAATTTTCGGTGGACACAACATCTTTGTTTGTATGTGGTTCTGAGGATCGAACCCGGGCCACCCGCATGCCAGGCGTGAGCGCTACCACTTGAGCCACATCCCCAGCCCTGATTTTTGAATATTGAACCAGAGTTGTATATCTGGAATAAATCTCATTTGGTTGTGGTAAATAATTCTTTTTCACATAATTGAATCCACAGTGTTCTTTTCTTTTCTTTTTTATTTATTTATTTATTTATTTTTACTACCAGGGGTTGAACCCAGGGGCACTTAACCACTGAGCTACCTCCTAGCCCTTTTTTATATTTTATTTACTTAGAGACAGGGTCTCACTGAGTTGCTTAGGACCTTGCTGAGTTGCTGAGACTAGCTTTGAACTCGAATTATTTCTATCATTACTTTGAACAAAATGCCAGTTGCTCACATCAATTAAAAATAAGAAAAATAATGGGCTGGGGTTGTAACTCAGTGGTAAAAGTGCTTGCCTAGCACATGTGAGGCACTGGGTTCAATCCTTAGCACCACATAAAAATAAATAAAAGTATTGTGTCCATATATAACTGAAAAATATTTTTTAAAAAAAGAAAAAAGAAAGAAAAAGAAAACCAGGTGTAATGGTGCATTCCTGTTATCCCAGAGACTCAGGAGGCTGAGGCAGGAGTATGGCAAATTAAAGGCCAGCATCAGCAACTTAGTGAGACCCTATATCAAAATAAAAAATAAAAAGGACTGGGGATGTAGTTCAGTGGTAAAGCACCCCTGGATTCAATCCCTGGTATTTTAAATAAAAGAATATAAATATTTCACTTCATTTTCATCTTGGTTGCATGATTTCTGAGGAGAATTCAGACATAATTCTTACCTTTGTTCCTCTGTAAATAATGTGTTTGTTTTCTGTTTCTTTATTGTTGTTGTTTCTTTCAAGATTTATTTTTTTAGTGCTAGGGCCTTGCACATATTAAGCAAGCACTGTACAACTGAGCTATACCCTTAACCCAGGATCTTATTCTTTATTTATTAACATGGTCTCACCATGTTATCCAGGCTGGGCTCAAACTCCTGTGCTCAAGCTATTCTCTCACACTCCAAGTCTCTGGGTCTGCACCCAGTTTATCTTTAATTTTCTGTACTTTGAAAATGATATGCCTTAGAGTAGTTTTTTTGGCATTTATTTTGTTTGGTGTTCTTGAGCTTCCTGGTTTAGTATCTGACATCAATTTGGGGAAATTCTCAGTCATTATTTTTTCAAATATTTCTTCTGTTCCTCTTCTCTCTTCTCCTTCCTACTGCATAGATGTTACACCTTTTGTGGTTATCTGTTATCTTGGATATTCTCTCCTGTGTTTATTTTTTGTTTTACTTTTTCAGACTCTTTTCTGTTTGCTTTTCAGATTTGGAAGTTTCTACTGAGATAGAATTTCTTTTTCTTTTTTCCTTTTGTTTTTCTTTAGTACTGGGGATTGAACCCAGGGGCGTGCTACCACTGAGTTATATTCCCCGGTCCTTGTTATTTTTTGAGATAGGGTCTGTGCTAAATTGCTAAGGCTGACCTCAAACTTGCGATCCTGCCTCAAGTTCCCAAATTGCTGGGATTCCAGGAGTGTGCTACCATATTGGGCCTTGGGCCAGAGTTGTTTTTTGGTTTTTGTTTTTTTTCTTCAAGGAGTGTCTACTCTGCTAATAGGCCCATTGAAGCCATTCTTCATTTCTCTTAACATCTTTTGTTTCTTTTTTAGAATTGCCATCTCTCAAAAAAAATGGCTGTAGTGGTGCATACCTGTAATTCCAACCATCTAGGAGGCTGACACAGAAAGAGTGCTAGTTCAAAGCCAGCCTGAGCAATTTAGCAAGACCCTGTTTCAACAAAACAAAACAAACAAAAAGACTTTCCATTTCTCTACCACACTGTCCATCTGTTCTTGCATGCTGGCTACTTTTCTACTAGAGCCCTTACCTTATCAATCATAGTTGATTTACAGTCCCAGTTGAATAATTTCACCATCCCTGTCATCTCTGAGCCTGGTTCTGATGGTCCCTTTGCCTCTTCAAACTGTATGATGGGGTTTTGGGTTATTTATTGTTTTTTTCCTACAATTTTTATTGGTGTATTATATCTATACATTATGATGGGATTCCTTGTTACATATTCATACATGCACACAATATAATAATATAATTTGGCCAATATCCCTGCCCAGAACTTCCCCACTCCCTCCCCACCTACCAGCCCTTGGTCCCTTTTTTCTACTGATATCTCTTTGATTTTCATGAGACCCACCTCTATCTTTCTTTTCCTTTTTCCTCTCTAGCTGCCACATATGAGAGAAATCATGTAACCCTGGATCTTCTGAGTTTGACTTATTTCATTTAACATGATGGTCTCTAGTTCTATCCATTTTCCTGCAAATGACATAATGTCAATTTTCTTTATGGCTAAATAAAACTCCATCCTGCATATACTATTTGGGGTTATTTAAATTTTTTTTTTTGCTTTGTTATTTTTTGGTATGCCTTGTGATTTCTTTGTTGATAGCCAGACATGGAATTGCTGTAAATAGGCCATTAGTACGTGGTGGCAGGGTATGAGGGGAAGAAGCTTCCCACAGCTCGTTGGTTGAGTGAGCCTGTACCTCTGGACTATGAACTTCCTAAATGCTTCTTTTTTTTTTTAATTTTTAATATTTATTTTTTAGTTATTGGCGGACACAACATCTTTGTTGGTATGTGGTGCTGAGGATCGAACCCGGGCCGCACGCATGCCAGGCGAGCGCACTACCGCTTGAGCCACATCCCCAGCCCCTAAATGCTTCTCAATTTCCCTCCATAGATGCGACAGGATGGCTAGAAAGGCCTGGGGTTGGGTATCTCCCTTCTCCCAAGCAGTTGACTCTGATAAAACCCTAGCAGGTTAGGTTCTGGTTAACAGTCTGTCCTCAGGGCATATCTTGTTAGGAAGAACAGAATCTCTGTAGTATTTCAAAATGGTGCCTGCTCCCCTCCCCCTGCCCCTGCCAGACACATGAGGAGATTTTTCTCTGATATTTCCTATGAACCTGATAAAGTTCCAGGAGGTAAAATGCACACAGTGGCTGCCCCTGATAACTAAGTCCCCCCTGGAGTTTTTCTCTCTCAGACCTACCCACTTTGAGCCTCCAGCAATTCATCAACCCACCATAGGTCCCCAGTGAAGTTTCACCTCATGGCTTTCTGCTCTGGTGAGTTGTAATGCACTGTATTCACCTCCACCTCTCTCCAATTTGGAGAGACAATGATTTGTTCGGTGTAAGACTCTTGTATACAAATACAATATTTTGTATACAAGAATATTGAAGGTGGCTGGGGCTGTAGCTCAGTGGTAGATAGAATACTTGCAGAGCATGTGTGAGGCACTGGTTTCTATCCTGAGCACTACATAAAAAAATAGATAAATAAAATAAAGATATTGTGTCTATCTACAACTAAGAATATTAAATATATATATATTTAATATATATTATATATATGTATATGTATATGTATATAATATTGAAGGACTAGCTGTTTTCCAAACTAGAGGGTCCAGAAAATTCTCACAGAGCCTAAATCTTAAGGGAAAATCAGTCCAACCCTTAATCCTTCTAATAGGCACTCAGGCACTCTACGAGGGACAGGGAAGCCTGAGACGTGAACGTGCCTTCTAGAAGCTTATGAAAAACAAACTTTGGTGTCGTGTTTAACATCTTGTGTCACATGCAATCCTCACTACAGCTCTGCCATTCCCCTCACTTCACAGACGTAGAAACTTGACCACAACCTCCTATTTTTGCTCAACTGTTCCCAATATGCCTCTTTTTACTCAGGCCTGCCAGTCCACTGCCTCTCCTACATCTCCTTCCATTTTCACTTCCCTTCTTCTCATCTTCACCACAGTCTTTTTTTTTTTTTTTCTTTGTCCTAGGGATTGAACTCAAGGACACTTTACCACTAAGATACAACTTCAGCCCTTTTTATTTTTGTTTTGAGGTAGGGGCTAACTAAATTGCTCTGGCTGACCTTGAATTTGTGATCCTCCTGCCTCAGCCTCCTGAATCTCTGGGTTTACAGGTGTGCACCACACCACTGTGCCCCGCTACTCAGTCCACTATTTTTATCACTCTTTTGTCAATGTTATAAACTCTTTGCCTCTTTGAACTGCAATCCCACCTTCAGGAAAACACCCCGATCCTGGATAAACTGAACTTTTTCCTTCTCCATGCATATAACTAGATCTCTGAGTACCACAGAGTAGTCTCACATATTAATGTGTATTGTTACTTCAAGTCATGTTCCCCACCAGGCATGGTGGCCCTCTGCACTGCTAGATGATCCTGTTCTACCCTTCTGGCCAACCTGCTCCTTCCCTCCACACAATGACCATTTATATCTCTTTTAATCAGACTTCAAAGTCCTGCCTCTTCTTTTTTTAATATTTGTTTTTGGGGTTTTTTTTGGTTTTTTTTAGTTGTAGACAGACACAATACCTTTATTTTTATTTTTATGTGATGCCGAGGATTGAACCCAGTGCCTCATGCATTCGAGGCGAGAGCTCAATTAAATGACCAAAAGTGGTAGATGTAACTGACTTGAGCTAAGATGTTATGAAGTCGTCCAATAGTTCATAATTGGAGAGAATTGCAATAGGAAGGCACATTCCCACTGACTACAGATTTGGGAAGTGATGGTGAGATGAGATAAGGTCTAGCATTGGAAGGAGAACTCCTTGGTGGATAAGAGCTTGGAGGGAAGCGTGATCGCCTTTTTGCGAGGGTCAACATTTTCGCTGGAGTGAACTCAAGAGAGAAAGATTCTTAATTGGTATGTGCTTGGATGAAATATGGACAAAGGCAAGTGTGAACGGGACTTCATGGCTCTCCCAGGGCCTCTGCCTCTGTAGCTTCCTCCCAAACCCATGCCTTCAGACCAAGGCTGCTCGGACCCAAAGTGGAATTCTAACCTAGCACTGACACAGAACCTGACATCCTCAAGGCCAGGAGCTGACCTAATAACTGAGTCTTAACCTCATTGATTAGTCCCTAACTCTACCATCCAAACATAGAGGGGTGAATCCACTTATGTTGAATTGAGTCTTAATGACAAAACTGCAGCTCCCGCCTATCTCTTCCTCAGTCTCAAGCCCTGTCCTTGAAACAATCCTTTTCAGTAATAGTAGTTGTGGTCATAGTTATGGTATGTTAGGAGTATTGTAACAATACTAGAGTAGTAGTGGTAGTTGACATTGTAGTTGTTATTACAGTAACATCAGTAACTAAAATTTAATGATGCTTAATTATATGCCAGGCCCTGTGCTGAATGCTTAAATGTTTATTTCATTTAATCCTAATAGGTGTTCCCATCTTATCTCCTAGGAGGAGATAGAAACTCTTTGTAAATACTGTTATTGCTTTCTTTGTTGTTGCTGCATAGGTAAGACCTACTCATTAGGGAAAAAAAATAGAAGATTTACATTAGCAAAAAGTGTGAAATTAAAGTTACCATCATCATATCTTTTTAAATTAATCACTACTATGCCTTACCAGGTATAAATTCTTCTAACATTTATAAAAATCCTTAAGATTCAGCATGTGGTTTATTTTTCTTATTTGATTCAATAAGGTATTATGAATCTTTTCCCATATTAATAAATATACTTTATTTTTAAAGTATTGGTGATTGAATGCAGGGGCGCTTTACCACTGAACTACATTCCCAATCCATTTTTTTTTAATTTTTAGTTGTAAATGGATACAATACCTTTATTTTATTTGTTTATTTATTTTTATGTGGTGCTGATGATCAAACTCAGTGCCTCACACATGCAAGGCAAGCACTCTACCACTGAGCTACAACCCCAGCTTCCTAATCCTTTTTATTTTTTTTATTGGTTTTATTTTTCAAATACATGACAGTAGAATGCATCACGATTCTTATTACACATATAGAACTTTTTCATACCTCTGTTTGTATATAAAGTAAGTTCACACCAATTCATATCTTCATACAAGTACTTTGGATAATGATGTCTATCACATTCCACCCTATTTTTTATTTTGAGACAGAGTCTTGCTAAGTTGTTAGGCTAGCCTTGAACTCGCAGTTCTCCTGAGGCACTGGAATTACAGGTATGTGCCACCATACCTGGCCAATAAATAAACTTTTAAAACATTATTTTAAGAACTATTCTGCATTTCATCATTCATAACACTATATACTTATCCAATCTCTTATTTTTGGACATTTAGATCATTTGGAGTAGGAGTTCCTATTATAAATTTTTTTTCCCACAGACCATCCTTTCACTAAATCTTTGCATACATTGTCACTTATTTCCTTAGCACAGATTCCTAGAAGTAGAATTGTTGCATCAGATTATGAGCATTTTTAAGGCATTTGAAACCTCCAAGAACACAAACACTGAAGATCTGACCTTGAACCCTGGCTTTTGGCATGTTGCCTAGGCAAATCACTTCCTGGTGCTGAGTGTGAGCCCGGTGCTCCTTCTTCCTCTATTTGTCTACTTAATCACATTCTACCCTATTCTCACTATTTATCCACAGGTCTTGCACTACTCCCTAACTATAAACCCCTGAGGCCAAGGCCTGTGAGTATTCCCCACTGCATCCTCACCAGCACCCAGCACAGAGCTGTGTCTGGGCTAGAAACAGTTGGTGATTTAGAAACAGCAATGGTCTGCAAGAATGGCACCCTGATTCCATTCCCAACTATTTGTGTTAGTTATTTTAAAAAGCTTTTCATGACTGGCCCCATTTACCTGTCCAGGCTTATCACCTCTCTGTCCTTTTACATTACAATTCTAAGCTAACAATTCTTAGAACATATCTTATTTTTTATACTTCTGTGCATCTGCCCACATCTCAGGATTAGTAGTCCATATTGTGCTTTTGTGCAAATTAGGAAAAGATGTCACTTCCTCCTAGTGGTTGCAGGCTAGATTTCACATCCCATCATCCCCTGGCCTGGCAGCGTCTGCACTGCCCAGCCTACATACCATCTGCACAGCTTGGGACACACAGCAATGGATGTGCGAGTAGCAAACCTTTACTCATTCCAGACACAGATCAAATGCTACCTTTCCCGTGAAGTCAACTTCTGATACTCTCAGAGATTTAGTTGGTTTTTCTGGCAAGCTTTTTCCTCTGATTTGTGAATAACCTTCACTGTAACAGCTATCTTTACTGAATTGTGGTTATTTCCCTACATATTACCTTCTCATTTGGATTACTCTTGGTGCTTTTCCCTCTTTAATCCCACATACAAAACCCAGTTCCTAACAATCTTGCTGAATGAATGAAAGAGTGAATGTGGCAGTTTACCTCTCTGATCCTCATGCTGCTAGTCTGAAGATAAAAGAATCAAAGAGAGAGAGAGAGAGAGAGAGAGAGAGAGAGAGAGAGAGAGAGAGAGAGATATCTGCCTGAAACTCCTGCCAACTCCAAAATTCTCTTTTCCAATAAACATTATGTAAATATTTGTTAAGCAAAGGGATAGCAGTCAACCAAAAATATCCCTTTACAGGTTTGTCTTAAAGAGACATGAATCAACTAGTTTACATTTTCTTCTATAAGCAGATTAGCATGGATTTTTAGAATTCTTTGGAATCTCTTAAAATGTTTTTGCCTTGCCTCTTAGAACAGTCAGCAACATTTGGAACCATCTGAGATCAGCCAAAAGTGGTGTCTGCCTTAGGAAATTCTTCAGAGAGTGGCTTGCCTTTCATCTTATGCAGATTCCTCAAATTAGATGATCTGGAGATGATCTCTATTTAGATTACGTAAATTATCCATCCCTGTTATCTGTTTCAGATATTTTCATAAGAGCAACATCTGTTTCTCAACAAAAGGCAACCCTTTACATAGTTTTGAGGTTGGTGCTACTAATCTCATGAGAAGAAATTTTACCCTGTGTCCTTCCTCCTTCTCTAGAGAGTTTCTCCCTAAGTGTACCTCTATCTCCTCAAAAGAAAGAAAATCTATTTAAAAACATCAAACCTCTGAGAAATAGAAGCAGAGATCCAAAATAGGGGCTTGTATAAACCATATGAATTCCTGGTCTCCAGAGACCACCAATTACTTGAAATTCTATTTACAATATTGCATGCACATTAATTTCTAAAAGAAGATAAGTATCTTTCTTTCTCTTTGTTTTTTCCCCTTGCTACTGGGGATTTAACTACTCTACCACTGATCTACATCCCCAGCCATTTAAAAATAATTATCTAAAATTTTGAGACAGAGTCTCACTAATTTGCCCAGGTTGGTCTAGAACTGTGTGCATGTGTGTGTGTCTGTGTATGTGGCTAGGGATTGAACCCAGGGCCTTCATGAATGTGGCAGGCACTCTATCAACTGAGCTATATCTCCATACCAGCACAGAACTTTTAATCCTTCTTTTTTAACTTCCCAAAATAACTAGGATTACAGGTATGCACCACTGCACATAACCAACATCTTTCTCAAGATACTCAAAGGATCTCCTAGATCCCCCCAAAACTCTAATTAAGAGCCACTAGCATAGAGTCTGGGCTAAAAGATATTAAAAAGTACAGGAGCTTTTAAGATCAAATAATGCTATGGTGCTGTTTTTGTTTTTGTTTTGTTGTTGTTGTTTGGTTTGGTTTGGGATTTTTTTGTTTGTTTGTTTTTGGTATGGAGGACTGAACCCAGGGGTACCTTAAGTGATAAGGAGCCACATCCACAGCCATTTTTATTTTTTGAGATAGGGTCTCACTAAATTGCTGAAGGCCTTGCTAATTTGCTGAGGATGGCCTTGAATTTATAATCCTCCTTCCTTAGACTACTAAACCACTGGGATTATAGGTGTGAACCAGCATGCCTGGCTATGGTGCATTCTTTAGGATTATTTAAATAATCATAGACAGGAGTCCTTGGAACCAAGCCCCTCTGTCCACATCAGTGGCCATCACCCTATGGGCTTCCCCAGATCCCTCAGACTCACACCAGGCCTGCTGTCCAGACTCAGGAAAGCCCTGAGGAGATGTCAGACACCTGCCATCTCTGCCTAGGGTGCCAGAATGAAATCTGAACCTCACACATGGTCCACTACTGAGCTATACTCCCAGGTCCTTTCACCCTATGTTTTAACAGTAATGTCCTAAAAGCTAGAATTGGGTTCCTGAGAGGACTTGAGACACTCTGAAGACTAAAATCACTTATTCTGACACAAGGGGGCACCCAAAGCACAGAGAGATGAGAAGAAGAGCACCCTGCTTCCGTTCAAATCATGTAGAAACTCATTATTCCATAAAAGAGAGTGGCTCCTTGGGCAGTGAGTCAAAGTTTGAAACTCCAAGTTGTGCAATTAGCCCACAGGCCCTCATACCCATTAGCAGGGGGATCACCTGCTCCTTTTAGTACAAAGTTTGTGCCCGGTTCTTGCTGGCTTCAGTACCTTCCCAAGAGGTGACCATGGACTTCCCCTCTTCCCTGAGGAGAATCTCTGCTCAGGATGTTTAAGATCCTGATCCTGAGTGAATGTATCATACATCTCTCGTCTCCACACCCTAGAGTTACTCGGGAGACTCTGAAGAGTTCTGTTCGGTGCTCAGAGTACTCAGTACAACTTCAGGGTTGTAAGCACAGTCTTGCAGTGGTATGCAGGTGCTCATGGGACCTACAGAACTGTGACCCAGCAGAACAGAAAGAATACGAAAAAGATCCAGTAGTCAGGACAAAGGGAAGAGTTACCAAGAGTGGCTACGAATGGGTGGGGACTCCAGACTTCCAGATACTCTAATGAGGATATGATTTGGACCCAGATATATTAAATTTATAAATGCAGTTTAAAACATATAAGGGAACTTAGTGTACTAAATCAAGAAGACTCGCCTACATGTATATGGGCCCCAGGTCTGATATCAAAAACCTCAAATCTCTGCTTCCTGAGAACTCAGTCTCCCTGAGATAGTAATCACAGATCGTGGTCACATACTGTCTATTTGAGATAAAGAAACTGTTCCCCTAGTAGATAGGTGTCCTTTTAATTCTAGGAAGTTTGGGGATTCAATTGGTGACTTTATACTATCTCAACTAAGATGAAATCATATTTCTTGGAAATTCCTCCCTAAGGGTTTGGGATTTGCCACAAGAAAAATATGTGCAAGATTTGAAAAGTAGAAAAGCAGAATTGAAGTATCAGCCACTATGCTCTGAAAGTCAGCATGAAGGGCCAGGTGTAGCTGCACTCACATACATCATCACTGAGATGCTGGTTCACCTTGTCTGCATGGCAACAGCCAGATCTGCAGCTCGCCCAGCTCCTGTCTGATCCCCTCCCCTCTCAACTCCTAAGGCAGGCATGTGTGCAGCTCCACGGCAAAGAGCACCAGGCCCTTCCGCAGACAACCCAGGACTAGAGGTGATGAGACATACAGGTTCCAGTTGGTTCTTGCTCCTCCCCCACATTACGTCCAGCATTTCTTCTCAACTGACCTGCAGTGCTGTCAGGCCTACCGCAGATGCAGAGACAGCAGCCTCCCAGAGCCTCTTTTGCAGCTCTGATTGCACTGTCTAATCTCTAAAATAAGTTCCTTATTCCACATCATTCATATTGGTTTTGCTTTTCTGGTCAAAGCTTAACTGACAAACATCAAGTGATGAAGCAGTCAGGTATAGTGGTGCACACTTGTAATCCCAACTCAGGAAGCTGGGGCAGGAGGAGCATAAGTTCAAGGCCAGCCTCAGCAATTTAGCAAGGTCCTAAGCAATTTAGCAAGACCCATCTCAAAATAAAACATTAAAAGGATTGGGGATATGGCTTAGTAGTTAAGTGCCTCTGGGCACTTAATCCCCAGTACCAAAAATTTTAAAATACATTAAATAAATAAATAAGAAGAGCAATTGAACCCAGCACTTTATTACTGAGCTACACCCCCAATCATTTTTGAAACAGAGTTGTTGAGGCCAGTCTCAAACTTGCGATCCTCCTCCCTCAGATTTACAAGTCACTGGGATTACAGACGTGAGCCACCACACCCAGCAAAATTCATATTTTGAATGTAAAGAAAAACAAAAAAGTAAAATTTTTAACAGAATAATTATAGAATAACAAAATTTATCTTTTTGTTTCTCTAGCACAACTTCATTTTTTTATTTGTTATAATATATTCATACATGCACACAATAAACAGTATAATTTGATCAATTTCATTCTCCAGTATCCAGTACCTCTTCTTTCCCTCCCCTCCCTCCCACTGATCCCCTTCTTCTATTCTACCGGTCTCCCTTCTGTTTTATTTTTTTAATTTGTTTTAATTTGTTATACAGATAACAAAATTTGTAATTAAAAGGCATAAGGAATAATAGATTTTAAACTGATTAATAGACTAATATTTCTTAACAATTCTTTATTTTTAATTTTTATTTTTTTAATTTTTTAGTTGTTGATAGAATTTTATTATTATTATTTTTTATTTATATGTGGTGCTGAGAATCGAACCCAGCGCCTCATACAAGCTAGGCAAGTGTGCTACCGCTGAGCCACAACTCCAGCCCCAAACAATTCTTAAAGATTCTTTTTTCTATGTCCTCAAATATCAAAATACACAAATTTGTAACATCCTACTTCTTGCTTGGTCATTCACTAGCCTGTCCCATTCCTTTAGCATGAAAATGTGATAGAATCTTCTAGCCCCAAAAGCATTTACACTATCCACTATAAAGCTCCCATTGAGTATTCTGTGCTCTAGTAAAGGTAAGATTTATCCCATATGCCTCCTACTCCTGGATTTCTTCACTCTTTCCCTTCCATTCTGAGCTCTGCCCAACTTAGGGAATCCTGAGCTTTCCCCAGCCCACTAATCAAGAAGGCAAGAAGCTGGTGATTGACTCATATTCTGATGACCACTGACTGGCACCTGTTTTGCATCAAATTCTCTGCAGGGTGTTATTTCATGTTACCAGACACAATTGGTCACACCTATGAAGTAAGCATCAGCATCCCCAGGTTATAGAGGAAACAGACTCACAGACCTTGAGCAATTGGCCCAGCTAGCAAGCCCTGGGCAAAGGCCAAGCCAAACTGATTTATCGTGAATGGTCCTGCACTCCTTCATATCTTTGCCGTCTTACTGATCCTTAGACTCCTCCCCAGACTCCTCTGATCCCGCCAGTTGCCAGGACGCTGCTTGAGCCTGTCTTTTCAACATTCTTCTACCAGGCAAGATGCCCATCAAAGTTCTGATCCTGAAGCTGGTAATATAGCTTAGTGGTAGAGCATTTGCCTTTCATAGGTGAAGGTCTGGGTTTAATCCCTAGTACTATACCAAAAAAAAAAAAAAAATCTGACTCTGGCTTGACATTTGGGTAAAACTGAAGGTCACCACAACCTTTACCCTTTCGAAGTGCCCCAAAACCCTGAAGGAATGAAGGGTCAGAGGAAGCAGCTGTGAGAAATGGTAAGGTCCCTGCTACCAACCCACTCTTCCTCCCTCACTGTCCCAGCTACAGAAGCCATCAGAAGTAAAGGGGGTGTGGGGAAAATTAGTCAGACATATTTCCCTTTGTGTCACAGAATCAAATTCTCCAATGCTTCTTCAGATAAGTCACAGGAGAGCCCCAGCAATGGCCCACAGAGTGTCATAGCAACACACCTACACCCCAAGGCATTACCTTTCAACTCTGTGGAGAAAACATTTGCCTCCTTCAAAAGCGAACAAGCAACATGAGCCAACGAACAGGGTGAAAATGAATCTGGGGAAACTTCCATTCACAGCAGCATCAAAATGAATAAATATTTAGGAATAAATTTAACAAGACTCTTACACTAAAATTATAAAACATATTGAAAGGCATTAAATAAAAGGAAAGATGTTTCTTGTTCATGGATTGAAAGACTAGATAGCAACACTTCCCAATTTTATCTATAGAGCCAATGTAATCCTTATCAAAATTTCAACTGCCTCTTTACAGAAATGAACAAACTGATCCTAAAATTCATATAGAAATGCAAAGGACTTAAAATAGCCAAAATAATTTTGAAAAAGAAGGCCAAAGTTAGATAACTCACACTTTTCAATTTCAAAACTTACTATAGCCCTATAGCCTGGCATGGTGACACACGCCTGTAATCCCAGAAGCTTGGGAGGCTGAGGCAGGAGGACTGTGAGTTCAAAGCCAGCCTCAGCAACTGCGAGGCACTAAGCAACTCAGTGAGACCCTTTCTCTAAATAAAATACAAAATAGATCTGGGGATGTGGCTTAGTGGTTGAGTGCCCCTGAGTCAATCCCCCATAAAAAAAAAAAAAAAAAACTTACTATAAAGTTACAGTAACCAAAACTGTGTATGACATAAAGATAAGACATAGATAAACAAAAAAAATAATTGAGAATCCAGAAATCAACACATATATCTATAATCAATTAATTTTGACAAGGGTATCAAGACCATTCAATATGAAAGTATAGTCTTTTCAACAAGAGGTGCTAAGACAACTGCTTATTCACAAACAAAAAAATTAAGGTTGACTTCCACCTAAAATCATTTTTTAAAAATTTACTCCAGGGGCTGGGGATGTGGCTCAAGTTGAAGCGTACTTGCCTAGCATGCGTGAGGCACTGGGTTCGATTCTCAGCACCACATTAAAAAAAATTAAAAAATAAAGATATTGTGTCCACCTAAAATTTAAAAATAAATATTTTTTAAAAATTTACTCCAGTTGGGAGTATAGCTCAAGGTCAGAGCACACATCCAGTATACATAAGGCTCTGGGATGGATGGATGGATGGATGGATGGATGGATGGATGGATGGATGGACGGACGGACAGATGAACGCATAGATAAGGGGAAGAATGGGAAGGAAGGGAAGGTGACAGCAAAGGAGGGAGGGAGACAGATCAAAATAAATCAAAGAACTAAATGTAAGAATTAAAACTACAAAACTCTTAGAAGGAAACGGGTGAAAATCTGTTTGATTTTGACCTTGGGCTAGGCAACAGTTTCTTAAACATGACATCAAAAGCACAAGCAATAAAAGAAAAAAAAATGGACAAATTAGACTTCATCAAGATTGAAAACCTTTATACCTCAAAGAACACTAAAATCAAAGTAAAAAGATGGTAGAACAAGTACTTACCATGTGCAAGACTCTAGGATCAATACCTAGCACGAAAAAGAAAAGACAACCCACAAGATGGAGAAAGTATTGCAAAAAGTACAAGAATAGTACCAGAATATGTTAAAAAAAAACTCTAGAAACTCAATAAAAAAGACAAATAATCCAATTTAAACATGGGCAAAGAACTTGAATAGACATCTTTCCAGAGAAGATATATAAATGGCCAATAAGTACAAAAAAGATGCACAACATCATTGGTCTTAGGGAAATGCAAATCAAAACCACAATAACATACCACTTCACACCAAGTAGGGCAACTATAAATTTTTTTTTTTTGATACCAGGGATTGAACTCAGGGGCACTCAACCACTGAGCCACATCCCCAGCCCTATTTTGTATTTTATTTAGAGACAAGGTCTCACAGAGTTGCTTAGCACCTTGCAGTTGCTGAAGCTGGCATTGAACTTGAGATCCTCCTGTCTCAGCCTCCCACGCGGCTGGGATTACAGGAGTGCATCACTACACCCTGCTGCTATTACTTTTTTAAAACTAGAAATTAACACGTGTTGGCAAGCATGTGGAGAAAATGAAACCTTCACATACTGCTAGTAGAAAAGTAAAACAGTGCAACTGCTATTGGAAACAATTTGTCAGTTCCTCAAACAGTTAAATATAGTTAACACATGATCCACTAATTCCACTAGTAAGTATATATTCAAGAGAATTCAAAACATAAGAACATGAAAACTTGCACATGAATGTTAATAGCAGGATTATTCATAATAGCCAAAAGTGGAAACAATCCAAATGTCCAACAACTGATGAATAGCTGAAGAAAATGAAATATATTCATACAACAGAGTATTATTCAGCCATAAAAAGGAATGCAATTCTGATACATGCTACAACATGGATGAACCTTGAAGACATTATGTTAAGTGAAAGAAATGAGACACCAATGGTCACATATTGTATGATTATATTTATATGAAACATTGAAAATAGTCAAATTCATAGGGAGAAAATTGAATAGGGGTTGCAAAGGGATAAAGGAGGGATCTGGGAGTAACTGCTAATTAGCATAAATAAGGTTTCTTTTAGAGGAGATGGAAATGTTCTGGAATTCGATTGTGGTGATATTCCCACGTTTTTGTTAATATACAAAAAAAAAATCAATGAACTATGCACTTTGTTTGTTTGTTTGTTTGTTTAGTACCAGGGATTGAACCCAGAGGTGCTTAACCACTGGGCTACATCTCTAACCCTTTTTATTTTTATTTTTATACTCGAGATTGAATCCAGGGGCACTTAACCACTAAGCCACATCCCAGCCCTTATTTTTTATTTTGAGATAGGGTCTTGCTAAGTTGCTTGGGACCTCCTTGAGTTGCTGAAGCTGGCCTTGAACTTGCTTGCAATCCTCCTGCCTCAGCCTCCCACGTCACTGGGATTATAGGCATGTGTCCACCGCACCTGGCTGATCTGTCCTTTTTTTTTTTTTTTTTTTTTTGGAACTGTATGTTTTTAAATGATTCCTTTTATCTCAATAAAAAGTCAACATACCCCAAGAAGCATTTCAGCCTGAGCTGGAGGTCAGTGCAGTCTTAAGGAAGGTAAGGTCTCAAGTGCTAAAGCAAGAGTCCCAAATGCCACCTGCCCAGTGACCTCTAGGCAATTCCGAAACCTCCTCAGGCTTGTAAGGCAGGGAAAGGAGAAACTCCCTTGCTGCCAGGCTTTTCTCAGCCCCAAGGCAGATGGCCAGTATCAGAAGGCATTCTGGGAGAGGTCCTGCACGTTGGGTCAGGGGGACAGGAATTTTGTGGGGAAGAGCCAAAGGTAGATCTTAGAATACTTATGGTGGCATCAGTTGGGGGGGCGGGGGAGGGGTTGTGGCTGAGCAGTAGAGGACTAGTCTAGCATATGCAGGGCCCTGGGTTCAATCCTCAGTACCACACAGAAATAAATAAATGGAATAAAGGTATTGTGTCCAACTATAATAAAAAAAAAATAAGAAAGACATCAGTCTCGGAAGAGGAAACACAGACAGCCAATGGTCATAGCAAGATAATCACCCTCACCAGTAATCAAAAGAATGCACACTGAAACAACAATGAGACAGCACTTCCTCCAATTAAATTATGAAAAGGGGTTTGCTAATATGGAAAGGTGGCAGGATGTAAGGAAATGCATGCTCTCATCCCACTGGTGGGCGTGCCAATTGGTACAACCACTTTGCCAGTATATATTAAAAAGAGGCAAATGCGCATACTCTCTGACTCAGCAATTCCAGTGCTCAGTATTTATTCTAGAGAGACACTCCCACATGAACAGAGAAGCACAAGATGCTTTATGCAACCTCATTTGCAACAGTGGAATGCTGGGAGCACCATAAGTACTCGTGAGTAGGAGAATGACTAAAAAGGCTCTGTACATTCATTCTCTACTTAACAGAATGACTCGTTCTACGTATAGGAAATGAAATGATCTCTGAGACATATAATTGAATTAAAAAAGAAAAAAAAACAAATCCTAGAAAGATACACACTGTACATCATTCAAGAAAAATCAAACACAAACAAAAATGCAAGTGCCCTGGAGCCCTTGGCGGGTTCTGCCTTGGCAGGCTGTGACACTAGACCAATAAAGAAAGGATTGTTCCTTTCTTTATCTGGAAAAAGATGAACTTCATAAAGCAACATGAGAACATGGAAATGCCTGACTTAAGTTGTTTCATTTCCCAGAGAGGTTTCTAACCAGTGGAGGAAATCAATGCAGGCCTTGTTCCTTAGGCTTTATTTAGTGCAGCCTCGCATATTTCCTTTAGAGGTCATCTGTTATGCCCCAAATGAGAAAGGAAAAGTTAAATTGTCATCACTTTCAGCCTCTCTTTTATCTCACGAATAGAAAGAGAGGCAAGCCCCTTGACAGGGGAAAGGTAGAGACCAGATATCCATGGCTCCCCCCAACTCCCAAAGACAGAATTGTCTTTCTTCTGAAAAATTCAAGCAGAAGACCCTCAGCAACAAAGGGGATGAGAAATCAGAGTGAAAGATATTTGATTACTGCTAAATAATACTTCAAGTAGTAAATAAAAATGAGGCTGGGGGCATAGCTCCGTGGTAGAGTGCTTCCCCAACATGCACAAGGCCCTGGTTCAATTTCCAGCACTGCAAAACAAAATAAACAAAAATTAAAAGGGACTTTGCTAGGAAAAACCCATCTGATTTTTTTGCTGACAGACAGGTGTCTCTAAGGATTCTGATTTTTATTCCCTGTTATGTAAAAGAAGCTGTTTATTAATGTACAGTTTAATAAGGGAAGAAGTTGCCTTCTTTTTTAGACATAAATGCTCCTAAAAGAATTTTTAAATATATACACATAATTTACTTATCTGTCTAGAAAAGTTCTGGAAGAATATTCACTAATCTGAATCAGGGTCCACCTCTATGGAGGCAAGGGGAGAACCAGGGCTGGGGAGAGGAGACTGACAAAAGGGAACTGAGGCTTATCTGTAATTATTTGACTTTTTTGTTTTTCAGTTTCACCTTCAATTTGTAATGTAATTTAAAATTTTTGTCATGAACTATGCCATATATAAAAAATAATATATAGAAATAGCAATACAAAAACCCATAAAGCCAAATCATTTTTAGAACCTTAGAAGTTCCCTAAGAACACTGATTCCCTAATTCTCTTCTAAGCCAGGTAGAACCAGCCCTGGGTTATATCCATCATCCCCCATTTTTCTTTCCACCATCTATGTGTGCACCCCTAAAGAACAAACTATTTAGCTTCATCTGCCTGTGAACTTCATATATATGGAATCTTACACATGTACTTCTCAGTGGCTTCCTTCTTTCATTCAATCTCTTTTTTTGCGGGGGTGGGGGGAGGTCAGGTACCAGGGATTGAACTCAGGGGCACTCAACCACTGAGCCACATCCCCAGCCCTATTTTGTATTTTGTTTAGAGACAGGGTTTCACTGAGTTGCTTAGCATCTTGCTTTTGCTGAGGCTGGCTTTGAACTTGTGATCCTCCTGCCTCAGCCTCCGGAGCCACTGGAATTACAGTTGTGCTGCACAATGGCTCCTGGCTGACAGCATGTTTTTCAACCAATTAATTTTTAAATTTATTTATTTACTGGCCTTCTAAGGATTGAAGCCAGGGGTACTCTGCCACTGAGCTACAACCCAGCCCTTTTTATTTTGAGACAGGTTCTCCCTAAGTTTCTGAAGACCTCACTAAATTGCTGAGTCTCACCTCAAACTCTCAATGCTCCTGCCTTAGCCTCCAGAGTTGCTGGGATTAGAGACATGTGCCATGGTGCCCAATTTTATTTATTTTTATTGTGGAAAATTTACATAAAATTTACCATTTGAACCATTTTTAAATGTACAATTCAGGACATGAAATACATTCACAATGTTGTACAATATTGTATTTTTGAAAGTCACCCAAATGAGGATATATCTAAGTCTTTCTTTTTCCTCACAAGTGTTTCATTGTATGAAGATTTCCCTGGGTATATATATTATAATTTACTAGTCAAACTACTTTTCTTTCTTTTCCTTTTGCTATTACAAGCAACAATGTTCAAATGTTCTTACATATGTCTCCTAGGGCATATATGCAAAAATTCTTAGTACATATTCATAGGTGTGAAATTGATGGATTTTACTGTAAGTTTAATTTCTTTTTTCTTTTCCTAGTACTGGCAATTAAACTCAAGAGAACCTACCACTTAGCTACATCCCCTGGCCCTTTGTATTATTATTATTTTTTTTACCTTTATTTCACTTATTTATTTTTATGTGGTGCTGAGGATCGAACCCAGGTCTTGAATGTGTAAGGCGATCGCTCTACCACTGAGCCACAACCCCAGCCTCTTATTATTATTTTTTATCTTGAGAGAGTCTTGCTAAGTTATCTAGGCTGGCCTCAAACTTGCGTTCAGAGTCACTGGGATTATAGGTGTGCACTCCTCATCCAGTCTATAAGTTTAATTTTCTATAAGAATGTGATATAAATAAATGTATTACTTATATAATTAAATTTCAATTCAACAAAAGAAAAGAAGTTGGGATGGTTTCATAGAGCAAAAGGGCAGGGGAACAGTGTCTGAGACAGAAAGCAGAAAGGGACAGGAAGAGCAGCTAAGACATGTTGAGCACCCTCAAGCATAAAGTCAGTTCAACACACATATTGAGTATCTGAGAGTATCTATTTTGTATGGGTTATTCAGCAGTGGACTAGGATCCAGGAGACCTGGGTTCTCTGCCACAAAAAGCAAGTCATTTAGCCTCTAGCCAGTGGTTCTGATACCTGCAAAATGAGGTGGTAAACCCAAGGGTCAGAATCCCTCCTCCCAGCTCTGATAGTTTGGGATGCTAAACTGGTTGGAGTATGCAGACAGGAGCTTACCACAAGTAGTTCTAGTTAGAAGCCAAAATGAGAGCTCTGGAATCTGGAAACAAGAGAACTCTGTCTCTCCAGCATCCAAAAAAAAAAAAAAACTAAAGTCTAGGTGCAATGACACATGGCTGTAATCCCCGGGGCTCAGGAGGCTGAGGCAGGAAGATCTCAAGTTCAAAGCCAGCCTCAGGAAAATTGAGGTGCTAAGCAACTCAGTGTGACCCCCTCTAAATAAAATATAAATAAAATATGGCTGAGGATGTGGCTCAGTGGTTGAATACCCCTGAGTTTAATCCCTGGTACTAAAAAAAAGAAAAAAAAAAAACTAAAGGCAATAACTGGCCTCATCCAAATAAGTTGATGATAATATCATGTAGTAAATGTGCCAGTTCCCTGGGTGAAAAGGCCTTGATTTGTAGCACTGGCTGATTTACATGGTTGTAAAATCCCGACCATGGCCAATTTGTCAATTTCAAGCTAACAATGTATAACTGGCTTATAAAATTCCTGAAAATTTAACAATCTGGCTTTGGCTAGGCAGTACCAGCTGGCTCCAGTGCATCTCTGGGAAATGAACTAACCCTAAGAGGTAAAACTCAGATGACACACCCAAGGCCAGAAGAGGGAATGAAGACATCAAGTTATTCATGGGACTCATGGTTGCTTTCGACTCAACAAAAGTTGGGAACGAGGGGCTAGGGTTGTGGCTCAGTGGTAGAGCGCTTGCCTTGCACACATGAGGCCCTGGATTCAATCCTCAGAACCACGTAAAAACAAATAAATAAAAAATAAAGATATTGTGTAAAAAAAAAAAAAGTGAGAGGAATTAGGGCACTCCTTAGACTGGCTGTGGGTGCAGCCTGCACTCATCTGGTAGGCTAGAGGAATCATCCAGAAATAGAGCAAGTAGAAAATGCCAGGAGCCCATTATAAGGGGAATTGTCCCCCCACCTCCCTGCAAAATCACTTTTCCACATTATAAAGAAACCTCTGAAGGGGCTGGGGATATAGCTCAGATGAAAGAGTGCTTGCCTTGCATGCACAAGGTCCTGGGTTCTATCCCCAGCACACACACACACAAAAAAAAAAAAAAAAAAAGAAAGAAAGAAAAAGAAATCTCTGAGTATGAATAATACATGGAGCAGGCACACTGCATCTGCACAGCTTGTTCACCATTGTGAGCTTTCTGTTTCTTTCACATTTCATTGATTTAGCTCTCTGGTTAATTGGCTATTCCTTCAATCCCATTTCTTGAGATTTGCAGCCTCAAAAACAAATGAGAGAATGAACATTTACTGAGTATGCAACAAGGCAAGGCATTTCATTTTCATCGTTATGCTTAATAGGCCCAGCCTGCTGCGTGGTATGGGACACTATCCTCAAGCAGATGAAGCCTCAATTCAAAGATGTTCTGGGACATGCCAGAGATGATCCAAGTAATAACTGGCAGAGATGCATTTGGACAACCAATCTGTCTGGTTCTGAAAGTCAGCTTCTCTCTACCAACCCTAGGATCCTTCTGACTCAGAATTTTGAGTCCTAGGACCTCCCCTCAGTTCCTGGTCAAGATTGTCCCCTTATAGCTACATATTCCCCTCACTATTTCACCCTTCAAGAATTTTCTTATACTGATCTTGCCTTTCCTTAGCTTCATAGACTAAAAACATCAATAGCCAGCACTCAAACCTTACATCAATTCACATAACATCTGATTTCAGAAATTAGCTTTACTTCAGATCAGAATTAATTCTCTAAACCATATATCATGTAAAGTCCTGAGCATCAACAAGCCATGAAAAAGAAAGAGTATTGAGGAAGGTAAGTCATATCGATACCTACAGTACCCTAGAAAATGTAACTTCCAGTTTCCACAATACCTTAAAATGCTACATAACAGGGCTGGGGTCATGGCTCAGTGGTGGAGCGCTTGCCTTGCACATGCTAGACCCTGGGTTCGATCCTCAGCACCACATAAAAATAAATAAGTGAAACACAGGTATTGTGTCCAACTACACTAAAAACTAAATAATTTTTTAAATGCTACATAACATTCTTTCACATATGGAGCTCAGTTCTTCACAATAAAGGGAAATGTCAGGTGCTGGAAAAATGGAGAAAACTGAAATTGCTAGAGTGAATGCATAAATAGCTGGAGGGCTGTCAGCATGGGTCACCTAGGGCTAAGGCCTTGATACCCACTTGGGTCTGGAAGAGAAGACCTTGGGACCCACCACACATGACATTGGAAAAGAACTGAAGAAGATACCCTTCTACATAAGTATAGGAACCTTAAAGGAAATCTAGAAAAATCTACTCACCAATACAGAACCTCAACAAGGAAGTTTGTCTGCCTTCTGGGTAGAGGAAAAAAAAAAACTGTCTTAAAATGTTTAACTGTAGACCTGTGCTCATCTAGATTTGGGGTCACATTTAAATTCTCCAAAAGGCTTAGAAATTGATTGTGCCCACCACCCCAACAAAATAACACAGACATTGGTCTCAGGCCAGTAACATTCCTCTAGTGTCTGACAAAAGCAAATACAAAACTTCTTGGAAAGGATATGTCCTCAAACAAGGCCACCAAGGGCTCACAGAAAAGGCCTTGTTGGAGATGCTATACTCGTGCGTGTATACACGCCAGAGATTAAACTCAAAGACATTTAACCACTAAGTCACATCCCCGGCCCTTTTTTATATTTTATTTTGAGACAGAATCTTACTAATTTCTCAGGGCCTCACCAAGTTACTAAGGTTGACTTTGAACTTGCAATCCTCCTGCTTTAACCTCCCAAGCCATTGGGGAGATGCACTCTTGATTCAAATTAGAAAACATACTTGAAACCATGTGACCTAAAGCACCTTTTCATCTAAGTCAGTCATTAAAATCAAACATATGCCCTGACACCCAGACCTACTAGTCACTATTATACCTATTTTATATAATCTGCATGTAAGGAAAAAAAATACCATAGAGTAATCAAAGGAAGAAACAATCCTCAAGCAGATAGAGAGCTTTCAGAGGTCTCAAACTTTGCTTCCATATTGAAGCACCCCTTAGTCCTTATCTTGCATCTTGACTTTCCCCTTCATAGCACTGCAATAATGACCATTACTAATGGTCAGTTTAATGTGTCTTTTCTTTATATATATATATATCCATATATATGGATATTTATATTATATTATATATATCTGAGCTACAACCCCAGCCCTGACGTGTCCTTGAGATTACTTGATTAATGTCTGACTCTCTCACTGGTGTGTCAACTCTACAAAGGCAGAAACCATTTGGTAACTGTTTTAATCTTCATAGCCTATTAGCAGATACCTGACACAAAATGGATGTGCTACAAATAAATACTTGTTAAATGAATGGGAAGTGGAATTTAGGAAGTCTATGACCTTGTGCCCCATGAAATTTCAATGTGATAATTATGAACAGAGCTGCAAGGGAACAAAGCCAAGGCTGGACAATCAAATATTTAGTTAGTGCCTTATGAGTTAGGAGACACTAAGAGCTGGGGCTGGAATTCTAAAAAGTGGCCAGAGGATGGAACAAATGCTCACATTTCTTCAGTTCCCTATATCACCCAGACTGAGGAGTATCAGGGATACAATTAAAACTAGGATAGGGGTACCCAGACCATCATTAATCTCTCAAAGCCCTGCTGGGAAGAAGGATCCAAAGAGATGGGGCAGGAGTTTTGGTGGCAGTCACCAAATAAAACAGGAGAGGGGGAGAAGGAATGGAGTGGGAAGAGATAAAGTGGGCTAGAAAAAATAAGGTCTTTGGTTGATAAGAACCAAAAACACTAGTTGGGTGTAGTGGTCAATGCGTATAATCCCGGCTGAAGCAGGAGGATCATTATTCAGGGCCTGGGCAACTTAGTGAGACCCTATCTCAAAAAAAAAAAAAAGAAAGAAAAATCAGGAAGAGGGATTGTTTTTCTGTTTTTAGTGCTGAAGATCAAACACAGGGCCTCACACATGCTAGGCAAGCACCCTACCAGAGAGCCACATCCTCAGTTCCTGGAACAATGATTTCTGACATTTGTAATATAACAGAAGTTCCTTCTAAGGAGTGATCTTGTGGACAGCTTGGTTCTGCTGAGCATTTCAACTGGTAATGGATTTATAAAGGGAAGAACTGATTTGGGGATTAGCGACTAAAGAGAAACCAAGTATGCTGACTGACACATATATACAATATATACTGAACACTGGGATATATATATATATGTATATATATTTTTTTTTTACTAATGGTAATTGAACCCAGGAGTGCTTGACCACTGAGCTACATCCCCAGCCCTTTTTATTTTTTTATTTTAAGACAGAGTCTTATAAAATAGCTGAGGCTGGCTTTAATTTAATACTAGCTCCCAGGTGGCTAGTATTACAGATGCATATTACCATGCCCAACTGACAGATTTTTTTTTAAATGTAGATGAACACAATACCTTTATTTTATTTATTTATTGCTATGCGGTACTGAGGATTGAATCCAGGCCCTTACATGTGGTAGGCAAGTACTCAACCCCTGAACTACACTCCCAGCTCTGACAGAAGATTTTTAAAAGGCCGTACAGTCAGAAAAAAGGAGAGAAGAGGAACATCAGGAATTTGGAAAACGCCCTTATTGCTTTGTGGAGTAGCTTGACCATTGCTAAATCTGTGGGGTAGGAAGGACCATTAAGAACAATGTCTAAAACACAATTTTAAATTGTTTCCTTGTGACATATAAAGTTTCAGTAAAAATTCTGAAGAGAGGATTCTGGGAAGATGGCAGAGTAGGAAGCACCAGGAAACTGTTTCCCCACCTAGACAACAATTGCACTGGTGAAATCGGTCTAATGAACTTATTTTGGAACTCTGGAGTCTATTGAAGGCTTGCAAATTCCAAGGGACAGCTTAGATCGTACACTGCAGTTAATTTTGTTTCTTAGTTCAGTAGCAACTTACCATTTCTTATACATCAACCATTTGCATGTGTTCTGAAGCAGCTTGCTAAAAGCTTGTGGGAGCCAGAGTGGACCAAAAGGTTCCTGTCCTTCAAACACTGAGGATCTATGCTATGATGGCTGATTGTTTTTTTGATCACAGAGGGCAAGCCCTCACCTCCCAGCTGAAGATATTGTTCGGGGGGTTAAAAAAACAGTAACATTTTCCCCCCTCTTCATTTTCCTCTTTTCCTCCTTTCTTGCGAGCCAAACAATGGCAGAGTGCCTGCCTTGCTATGCACAAGACCCTGGGTTCAATCCCCAGTACTGCCCAAATAAACAAATAACTATACATACAAGGAAAATAAATTACAAAGTGATCATGCATGCTCAGGGAAAGTCTCAGAAAAGACCTGAAAAGTCTTTAAGTTTACACCTCAGGCTGATTTTTGACACAGAGATAGCTTACAACAATCAATAAAGCAAGCTGATGATTTGAAAAAACAACAGCAGCAGGGCTGGGGTTGTAATTCAGTGGTAGAGTGCTTGCCTAGCATGTGTGAGTTACTGAGTTTGATCCTCAGCACCACATATAAATTAAAAATGAAAATACAGGTATTGTGTCCACCTACAACTAAAAATATTAAAAAAAAAAACAGCAAACCCTGGGAAAGAGGAAAACATGCTTTCTCAAGCTATTAGTAAATTCAAAAGTCCAGTTTTTAACAACAACAACAAATGCATACAAGGAAATAGGGCAGTTTAGCCCAAATCAACAGAAATTCACTGAAAAGATGTGATGGCAGGTATACAGGACAGAGATTTTAAAACAACTATTATAAAAAATGCTCAAAGAAGTAAAGAAAGATGTAGATAAGGTTTAAAAAAATGAACAAAATTAAAATATCAATAAAAAGACAGAAAACCTAAAAAGAAACTAAAAGAGAATACTAGAGTTGAAAAGTACAATAACTGAAATAAAATATTCATTAGGAGGATTGAAAGGTTAATATGAGCAGGTAGAAGAAAGAATTGGCAAATTTGAAGATAGAACAATGGAAATTAATGAGTCAGAGAACAGGAAAAAAATATTGCAAGAGAAGTGAACAGAATCCAAGAGACCTGTAGACAATCATCAAGTGGAATAATATGTGCATTGTGGGTAGTTACAGACGAGGAGAAAGGGGTAGAGAGAATAGTTGAAGAAATAATGTCCAAAAGCTCCCCAAATTTAACAAAAGACATTCAAGCAGTTCAATGAACTCCAAATAAGATGAACTAAAAGAGACCTACACATGATAGTCAAGCTTTCAAAAGCCCAAACAAAAAAAGAATCTTGAACATAGCAGAAGAGAACTGACCCATCACATACAAGAAATCCTCAATGAGATTATCAGCATTTCTCAACAGAAACTCTGGAGGCCAGAGGCTGTGGACCAATATATTCAAAGTGCTAAAACAAACAAACAAGAAAACAAAACAAAACCATCTCTGGGCATTGGTGGCATATTCCTGTAATCCCAGCAATTCAGGGAGGCAGGAGGCCATAAACAACTTGAAACCCTAATTCAAAATAAAAAATAAAAAGAGCTGGGAAGGTAGTTCAGTGGTAGAGTGCCTCTGGGTTCATCCCTAAAACCAAAAGGAAAAAAAAATTTTTTAAGGGTTGGGGGTGTAGTTTGGTGCCTGTGGGTTCAATCCCCAGTACCAAAGAGAGAGAGAGAGAGAGAGAGAGAGAGAGAGAGAGAGAGAGAGAGAAACAAAACTACTAAGAATCCTATATTCAGAAAAATATCAAAGACAGGGAGCAATTAAAACATTTTCAGATAAACAAAGCTGAGGGAGTCTTACCAGTGGGCCTGTTCTGCAAGAAATGTTCAAGGAATTAATTATGCTCCCACAGTTACAGTTGCTACTGCAAAAATGGACACAAAGCCCAAGAAGGTGCTGGGAAAGGATGTCTTGGGGGGGGAAAAGTCCAAACAAAAGGGAAAAAACAAAGTTAAGTGGCTAACCAAGAAACTAAAAAAGATTCACTTGCAGAAAACAGAGACACTAAAAACAAGGAGAGTCCAATCTCTGATGAAGCAGAAGAGAAAGAAGCCAAGTCTGATTAATCATATACCATGTCTTAGTCTCCATTCTCATACAATCCAGAGGAAGATTTTTACAACTATTTTATAAATGCAAATTTTTAGTAGCACTAAAGACATTATATATATATATATATATATATATACATACACACACACACACACACACAAACACATTTATTTTTATTTTTATTTATTTTTGGTACCAGGAATTGAACCCAGGGGTGCTTAACCACTGAACCACATCCTCAGCCCTTTTTTTATTTTACTCTGAGACAGGATCTTAATAAGTTGCTTAGGGCATCACTAAATTGCTGAGATTGGCTTTGAACTTGCAATCTTCCTGCCTCAATCTCCCAAACTGCTAAGATTACAGGCATGCACCACCATGTCCAGTTAATTTTTTTTAATATGCTGTGAAAGATAGAAAATTTGAATATGTAGTATATATGACAAAGTTGTGAATTGGTGAGACCTATGTAACAGCTTAGTAGCATTTGAAGATATTGGTACTTGGAAGTCCTCTCAAGGAAAATTTACCTCCAAATTTGAAGCTGGAAAGTCAATGAAATAACTGAAAAAGAATCATGGCATAAGGCTTTTCAGATTTGGGTACATGCATTAAGAACTGTGTACAAGTGAAATATATGGGTGCTGATCCTCAATACAACCAATAAAATCTCAATTACAAGAAAGAAATATATGACACAAAAACTGACAGAATTGAAAGAAGAATTAAAATGATTTTGCAACGATAGTTTTGGAGACTTCCATAGTATTCCACTATTAATAATAGGTACAAGAAGCAGACAAAAGATAAGTAAGGAAACAGAGGACTTAATACAACAAAGCAACTAGATCTGACAGATACATATAGAATACTCTATTCAACAGCATCAGCATACACATTTTTCTAGAGTACACAGGAGCATTTCCAGGTCAGACCATATGTTCAGCCACAAATTAAGCCTCTAAAGATTATTAAAAGATACAAAGGATCTTCTCCAACCACAATAGAACGAAGTTACAAATTAATAATAGGGCCAGGCAACACACCTATAATCCCAGCAAATCGGGAGGCTGAGGCATGAGGACAACAAGTTCAAAGTCAGCCTTAGCAACTTAGCCCTAAACAACTTAGCAAGACCCTATCTCAAAAAGAAAAAAAAAAAAAAAAAGGGCTGGGAGGTCTGGTGATGTGACTCAATGGTTAAGTGTCCCTGGGTTCAATTCCCAGTACTACTACTACTACCACTAATAATAATAATAATAATAATAATAATAAAGGCTGGGAATGTAGCTCAGTATTAAACTGTCTCTGGGTCAAATCCCCACTATCAATAATAATAATAGGGCTGGGGATGTGGCTCAAGTGGTAGCGCGTTCGCCTGCCATGCGTGCGGCCCAGGTTCGATCGTCCGCCAAGAAATGGAAAATAAATATTAAAAAAAAATTCTCTCTCTCTCTCTCTCACTCTCTCTCTTTAAAAAAATAATAATAATAGACAAACAAAAGTGAAAATTGACAAATTCGTAGAAATTAAGTAACATACTCCTAAACAGTCACTGAATCAAAGAAGCAAGCAGAAGGAAAATTAGAAAATACTTAGATACAAATAAAAACATAACATATCAAAACATTGGGGGACACAGAAAAGGAAAAATTTATGGCTATCATTACTTCTATTTAAAAGAAAATAGGAAGCTGGGGTTGTGGCTCAGTGGTAGCACATTTGCCTGGCATGTATGAGGCACTGGGTTCGATTCTTGGTACCACATATGAATAAATAAAATAAAGGTCTATCAACAACTAAAAAAAAATTTTTTTTAAATAGGAAATATTTCAAATCACCAACATGACTATATAACTTAGGGAACTAGTGCCGATGTCTTGGGGGGCACCAGAATCAGGAGGCACCATAGCTTTGTAGGTTCAAACAGCAATTCTTTATTCCGGATCTCACACCAGCCTCCACACACGTTCAGGGGCAATTCCAATATGTCCGATCCCAAATCCTACTCCACGAGGCTTTTTTCAAATCCCATTTGAATCTCACGAGAACTCAAGGGGAACAAGCAGCAGGAACACCGTAATCCCAGCAGCAATAATCTTCAACCTCAACTTCCCTAAAACTCCTATTGTCACGCCCTAAACCCAAGGACGGAGATACTTCCTGCAGGAATACACCCTAATCCTGGATCCACCCTGGTGATTGAGCAGGGTCACCTTTCTCAAACACACAAGCAAGGTCGCAGCAAATTTCCAAGGCAAGTCCATTTAACATGGGGTACACTGGCAAGGATTACGATGCGTCATACCTACTTGGTAATGGCCCTCAGCAAACTAGAAAAAGAACAAAGAAAACCCAAAACTAGCAGAAGGAAGGAAGTAATTAAAATTAGAACACAGAGGGCTGGGGTTGTGGTTCAGTGGTACAGTGCTCAAGGCATGCATGAGGCACTGGGTCAATCCTCAGCACCACATAAAAATAAAATAAAGGGGCTGGGGATGTGGCTCAAACGGTAGTGTGCTCGCCTGGCATGTATGCGGCCCAGGTTCAATCCTCAGCACCACGTACAAACAAAGATGTTGTGTCTGCTGATAACTAAAAAATAAAATAAAATAAAGATTTTTGTGTCCATATAAACTAAAAAATAAATATTTTTTTAAAATAGAGCAGCAATACATGAAATATATGAAAACAGAAAAAACAATAGAAAAAAATCAATCACACCAAAAGGCGGTTCTTTAAAAAGATCAACAAAGTTGACAACCCTTTAGCTAGATGGGTTAGGAAAAAGAAAATGAAATCAGAATGATTTGGGGGAAAAAATGAAATTAAAATGGAAGTCTTACTACAAATTCTACAAAAATGAAAAGGATTATGAAAATAACTAACAATTGAATACCAATAAATTGGAAATATAAAAAAAATGGGAAAGTTACTAGAAACACAAAATCTACTAAGATTAAATAAGAAGAAAATCTGAATATACATATAATTAGTAAGGAGACTGAATGAGGAATCAAATATCTCCCAACAAAGAAAATCTTTGGAGGCTGGAGTTGTAGCTCAGCGGTAGAGCCTAGCATGTGCTAGGCCCCAGGTTCAATCCTCAGCAAAAGAAAGAAAAAAAAAGAAAAGAAAAGAAAAAGAAAGGAAGGAAGGAAGGAAGGAAGGAAGGAAGGAGGGAGGGAGGGAGGGAGGAAGGAGGAAGGAAGGAAGGAAGGAAGGAAGGAAATCTTTGGGCCTGATAGTTTCCTGGATGAATTGTACCAAACATTTAAATTGGAAAGAAAGAAGTAAATTTATCTCTGTTCAGAATATCTTTGATATTCTCTTATGCATAGAAAATCCTAAAGATTACACACATACATTCTCATTCTCTCCCTCTCTCTCTCTCACACACACACACACACCAAAAAAAAAAACCTGTTAGAGCTAGTACATAAATTCAACAAAATAGCAGGATGCAAAGTCAATATACAAAAATCAGTTGCATTTCTATACAAAATGAATAATCTGAAAACGCTAGAAAAATAATTTCATTTGCAATAGCATTATAAATAAAACATTTAGGGCTGGGGATGTGGCTCAAGCGGTAGCGCGCCCGTCTAGCATGCGCGAGGCCCGGATTCGATCCTCAGCACCACATACAAACAAAAATGTTGTGTCTGCCGAAAACTAAGAAATAAAATATTAAAATTCTCTCTCTCTCGGGCTGGGGATGTGGCTCAAGCGGTAGCGCGATCGCCTGGCATGCGTGCGGCCCGGGTTTGAGCCTCAGCACCACATACCAACAAAAATGTTGTGTCTACCGAGAACTAAAAATAAATAAATAAATAAATATTAAAAATTCTCTCTCTCTCTCTCTCCTCTCTCTTAAAAAAATAAATAAATAAAATTCTCTCTCTCTCTCTCTCTCCCCTCACTCTCTCTTTAAAAACAAACAAACAAATAAATAAATAAATAAATAAATAAATAAATAAAACATTTAAGGAATTAACTTAGCCAAGGGAGTAAAAGACTTGTACAATGAAAACTAAAATTTTAAAGGAAATATAAATAAAAAGAAACACATACCATGTGTGTATATCATAAAATTTAATATTAAGATTTCAATGCTGGGGCTGGGGTTATGGCTCAGCAGTAGAGTGCTTGCCTAGCGTGTGTGAAGCACTGGGTTTGATCCTCAGCACCACATAAAAATAAATAAAATAAAGGTATTGTGTCCAACTACAACTAAAAAGAAAATTTTTTTAAAGATATCAATGCAGATTTGGGCTGTGGCTCAGAGGTAGAGTGTTCACCTACCATGTGTGAAGCACTGGGTTCAATCCCCAGCACCATAAACAAATAAAATAAAGATACTGTGTTCACTTATACCTAAAAAATAATTTTAAAAAAAGATATCAACATAACTCAAAAATGATTTACAGATTCAATACAACCCCTATCAAAATCCCAATGATGTTTTTTGCAGAAATAGAAAAAAAATCCTAAAATGTATAAGGAACCTCAGGGGACCTCAAATAGCAAAAATAACCTTGAAAAAGATAAATTTGGAGGACTCACACTTCCTGTTTTCAAAGTTACTACACCGCTACAGCAATCAAAACAGAGTGGTACTGGCAAAAAGACAGGTATATAGATGGACAGAGTAGAATGGGGAGCCTAGAAATAAACTCTCACAAACATAGTCAAATAAAATTATATATTTGTGCCAAGAATCTTCATTCAATGAGGAAAGAACAGTCTTTTCAATAAATGATGCTGGAAAAACTGGATATCTATATGCAAAAGAATGAAGTTGTACCCTTATCTAACATTAAATATAAAAAGTAACTCAGAGAAAAAGGGCTAGGGATGTAGCCCAGTGGTAGAACACTTGCATGGCATGTACAAAGCCCTAGGTTTGATCCCCAACACTGCAAAAAGAAAAAAAAAAATTTTAATTAACTCAAAATGGATCAAAGACCAAAACATAAGACTCAAAACTATAAAACCCTAAGAAAAAAAAGCAAAAGCTTCATAACATTGGATTTGGCAATAATTTATTGGGTATGACACCAAAGGCACAAGCAAGTAAAGAATAACAGACTGGACTTTATATAAATATTAAATTTATGTGCATCAAAAAACAATATAGAGGGGCTGGGGATGTGGCTCAAGTGGTAGCGCGCTTGCCTGGCATGCATGCAGCCTGGGTTCGATCCTCAGCACCACATACAAACAAAGATGTTGTGTCCACCAAAAACTAAAAAAAAATAAATAAATATTAAAATTCTCTCTCTCTCTCCCTCTCTTAAAAAAAAAACAATATAGATTCTAGCTACTCACAAGGCTGAGGCAGGAGGATCATAAGTTCAAAGTCAGCACTGGCAATTTTCCTATCTCAAAATAAAAAATAAAAAGGGCTGGAGATGTAGCTCAGTAGTAGAAAGTCCCTTGGTTCAATCCCTAATGTGGGAGGCAGGAGGAGAGGAGGGCTGGGTGTGTAGTTTAATGGTAGAGCACTTGTCTAGCATGCATAAGGCCCTGTATTCTATCCCTAGAACAATTCTCACTCCCCTCACCCCACAAATATAAAGAGTAAAAAAGCAAGCCATGAAATGGGAGAAAATATTTGCAAGTCATCTTTCTGCTAACGGATTAATATCTAGAATACATAGAGAACTCCTAAACTCAATAACCAAAAAAAAAAAACAAGCTAATTTTAAAAAATTAACCAAAGAGACTTACTAGATACTTCTCCAAATATACAAATAGATATGCAAATGGCCTATAAGCTCATGAAAAGATGTTCAACAACTCAATCATTAGGGAAGTAAGAATCAAAACTAAAGTGAGATACCACCTCACACCTACAACCTCACATCACTTTAGCCCTGGAATTTGTGTTGTAGACGGCCCCACCTCTTTCCTATCCTGTCCAAGACTTTCCCTGAATGGAAATCAAGGAGTATGTTTTTTGGATATTACAGAGCAGTGTGACTCCAGCTAAGATCTATGTCACACTGGTACAATAGGAGGGTTTGGTCAGAAACTTTCAAAAGTGATCGAAGTGCTCAAAAGAGAAGGACTCTTGGGCTGAAGTTGTGGCTTAGCAGTAGAGCGATCACCTAGTATGTGCGAGGCCCTGGGTTCAATCCTCAGCACCATATAAAAATAAATAAATAAAATAAAGGTGTTGTGTCCAACTACAACTAAAAAATAAATATTAAAAAAAAGAGAAGGACTTCTGTTGACCTATATTTGCAGATATAAGAAAAGCAGAGAATTTCAGGGAAGAGATCATATATCTCTTCCCCAGCCAGACATGGGGACAGATTTGACCCAAAAGAGAACATGATAGTGGATAATTTCAAGGCAAATGTGAGCAGGCTGCATTTCCAGGGCCTGTGCACAAGAGAAAGGTACCATGAAGGGAGCCAGCCTAGAACAGGGCAAGGCTCACCAGAAGTTGATGCAAAGATCACAGTGGGCCAGAGATGAGCTCATTCCATTTGCCCAGAAAAGAATAAGGTCCAGAAAATTGGCTTTCCGGGCTGGGGTTGTGGCTCAGTGGTAGAGCGCTCGCCTAGCACATGTGAGGCCCTGGGTTCCATCCTCAGCACCACATAAAAATAAGTAAATAAAATAAAGATATAAAAAAAAAATTAGCTTTCCTCCTCCTGATCAGGGTACTCCAGGAAAACCAGAAAGCCCCTGCTCCTGCTCTGATCCCTGTGGAGAACTAGTAAGTACAAGAGGAAGATGGGCTTTGTCCCAGAGAATGGAGGCCTTAGGTGAGTGAGAAGTTCATGATCTAGCCAAGGTGGTAAGTTCTCAGTGTACTCCAAGCCCTGCTTCAGCAAGTTTCTCCCTAATGCCTCATGATTCCTCTCAGATCTCACTGGTTCCCAAAGGTCCTATTGTCAGCTGGTCAGCCCACCTCCCAACACCTGCCTTGAGGTTTAAGATTCAATAGTGACCTGGGGGGGCTGGGAATGTGGCTCAGGCGGTACCGAGCTTGTCTGGCATGCGTGCGGCCCGGGTTCGATCCTCAGCACCACATACCAACAAAGATGTTGTGTCCGCCGAGAACTAAGAAATAAATATTAAAAATTCAAAAAAAAAAAATAGTGACCTGGGAATGGGGTTGGATTGTGAGTGAGAGAAAAGTCTTCAGGTCCCACAGTTATTATTCTCTGTGGTCTCTGCCAAATAGTAAGATAAATAGCTTTCTTTCTTCTCCTCTCCCTCACTTCTCCCTCACCACTCCCTCTCCCTCTTCCTCTCTTTTCCTCTCCTCTCCTCTCTGTATACCGGGGACTGAACCCTGGGTTTACTTACCACTGAACTACATCCCCAACTCTTCTATTTTTTGAGACAAGATCTGGCTAAGTTGCCCAGGCTGGCATAGAACTTGTGATCCTCCTGCCTCAGCCTCCCAAATCGCTGGGATTATAGGCACCCTTAGTGAGAAGGATGATTTTCCATGAAAAACTTGAAATCACAACCATGTGTGGCTTCTTCTTGAATGGACCCTCCTGAGGCGCTGTAGAGGGGGCTGGGGAAAGGCAGAGGGTGGAAAAAATGAAGAGAAAGGAAACTGAAGAGTTAGATAGAACAGATCTAACAGATCTACCAGGTGCAACCACAGGGCTGTGACATTTCATGAGCAGTGTCAAAACAACTGTAAAGCCCCTAAATGAGAAGTGCCCTAGAGAAATAAGCCATCCCACATCATGGTCACTGGGGAAAGAATGGGGAGAGCCCACCCAGCCCATGTTCCCAGGATACAAAGAGTCCAATATATCCAAATAAGTCTTCCCAAGAGAACTGAGAAAACAGGAAAGAGATCACCCACACAGGAACTCACCTTTAATCCCAAGTGCCCAGAGCAAGAAACCCCAGGTGCCTCAGGACACTACTAATCTCAGGGTTGAGGAGGATAAAGATGGTACTAGGGTGAGGAGGAAGGTGAGCAAGGGTCTGATGGGCAGCATATAATGCCTGTATCACAGGTAGCATAAAGATTAAAAGAGAGCATATTTGACCTCCTAGCACAGAGGGTGATAAGAAGAGACACAAGATTAAGTCCCTTGTCTCCAACTCTGAACAATGCTCTAGATAACTCTTTCAGCCATAAAACAGAAGCTCAATTGATACAAAGCTAGTTATAGTCATTACACCTCCCATTTAGTGTAAACATTCAATAGTTTGCAGCATAGGTATGTTTAATTTTGAGTTCTACCCCAGCTTCAGGAGGGTGTTTTATGATGCTAGATTTCTTCTAACTCTTAAATATTCTGAATTCTGAAATTAATCTGATCTGAAGAGTTCAGAGAAAAGTCTGCAGATCTGTAGCAAGTCTGGCTCCTTTTCCTTTTTAAAATTGAGCATCTCTGCGAAAGAAAGAATAGAAGTATATATATTATATATTATGAGAGAGATGGGCATGTGGATTAGCTTATAAACTGGGCAGGGGACTGATGTGGGGTCCCCTGTATAGATCTTGATGTCCAAGTCTCAGAATAGGAAAGATGAGAAACTGTGTATATCCAACCCCCTTTGTAAAAGCAGCGGGTGTAGATGTAGATTAAATGCTTCATATGAGGGAGGGAGAGAGGGAGGGAGAAAGAGAGGGAGAGAAGGAGACAGGGAGAGAGTAGGCAGGCAGGCCAAGCCAAGGAGAGGAAAGGAGAGGAGATATCTTTGAAGAACAACAAGTCTGAGAGTTTCCCTCAGCATGCGGAAAGGGGGGGAGGAGGTTGAGGTTGCTGCTATGAGAAAAGAAAAAACCAACCACAGTAGAGCTTTTATTGCCATCAAAGGTTGGCTGGGTACCTGAAGCAGGGAAACTCAAGAAAGAAACTGTGGCCACTGCCCAGCAGGCACGAAGACGAGGCACCTGTACTCAGTGGTCAGCAAGGAGAGCACAAAAAGATATCTCTGGGCAGGAGCCATGGCATGGCCACCCCCCTGCTGGCTCTTCATTTGGGGGACCCTAGCAGGGATCTCAGCTACTCCAGCCCCTGGAAGGTGTCCAGAGAAGCACTACTGGGCTCAGGGAGGACTATGCTGTCAAATGTGTGAGCCAGGTAAGAGCAGGCCTCGGCAGTGGCCAGGTAAGTGGGAAAATGGGACTGGGTTTAAGATGAAGGGAAGCATTGGACAAAACTGAGCTCAAGCAATGAGAGGTATCCTGCAGTAAACTGCAGGTGTTAACTTGAAGAGGAAGAGAAATGACCTTCGTTAGGCCTTGATCCTGAACCTTCTGCTCTCAGGAACATTCCTTGTGAAGGATTGTGACCAGTACAGAAAGGCTGCTCAGTGTGATCCATGTATACCAGGGGTCTCCTTCTCTCCAGACCACCACACCCGGCCCCATTGTGAGAGCTGTCGGCACTGTAACTTTGGTGAGATGGGTAAGGGTATGCAGGGAGTGACATGGAGCGAGCATTTGGGGGAGCAAGGCCGAAGGGCAGAGCTGGGTATGGAGAAACAAGGAGAACGGGAGTCAGAATTTCATCTACTTCAAGGCTCAAAGGAAATGGGGTCAATGCTGAAAAATGGGGAGCCCTAGGCAGGGTATATATTAATGTGAAGAGATATCCAGTATTCCAGGGAAGAAGGTAAGCAGAATTTGAAGGACTGGCAAGAAGGGATCTATGGATAGGATCGATAAAATAATAGAGGAATGAGTTTGAGGCCAGCCTGGGAAACATAGTGAGATGCTATCTTTAAAAAAAAAAAACAAGAAAAGAAAGACATATAAAAAAAGAACAAAGTGGCTCTAGAACCCCAGATTTCAACAGGAAACTCCCAACCAGTGAATTAGCTGTGTTCTCAGAGTGCGTATTTGTAGGTTGGTTATTTAGAACTTGGAATGTGTCTTTCTGAGGAAATAACAATATAAGCCAGACAGTAACATTTTTGCACAAAAAATATTTAGGAAAACTCATTTAAAAATTAAGATATAATATATGCAACAATGCTTATGAACTGTATTATTATTTTTCCTTCTTCGTTAGAAATCCAGATACTATGTGTCCATAAACACTAGAATAGCAGACTTTAAAGTTGCCCCTTTAAACTAATGTTCTTCAGCAAGACACTTTGGAGGACTACTTAACTGTCACTACTAAACTACTTAACTATCAAATGTATTTGGTCTCACTAGGTCTTTTAATACTATATTCTTAAAAAAAAATAAGTTTTGCCATTGTAAATCAGTCAAAGAGCAACATTCTATAGCTCTGTGGTAGAGTGCTTGCCTAGCATGAACAAGGCCCTAGGTGAAATCTCCAGAATCACATTAAAAAAAAAAAAAGCAACATTTTTAATACACAAAATATTCCTCAGTCAATTTAAAAATATGACTGTTAATAGATGCTTTTCTCTCCTTGCCAGCAGCCTCAGCAGGGTTGAAATTTTTTTGTCAGAGCCTCCCCCACTCGCTCTGTAGGCCCCAACAGAGGCATTTTCTAAATATTGAGCTGATCTTCGGTCCCTTTACTTTGCTGCAGGATGGCTCAATCCATGATCCTTCACTGTAAGACACAGTTTATAGATTCCACAGTACTCAGGCAACACCCAGGTACAGAGAGACTATATCCAGAATAAGTGATCGAAAGGAGGCTGAGTGAGTCTGGCCTTCTCTGGATCTCAGTTTTGCACCTGTAAGATGAGGAAGTGCCTGAAATTAGCCTGGATTTTTTTCCCCCCATAGATTAGACATGGTAAATAGAACCCCCAACTCTCTGGATACTCATCAATGAAAATAATGGCACTTCTGCCAGATGCAGTGGATTCCTCCCGTAATCCCAGTGTCTCAGGAGCCTGAAGCAGGAAGATCACAAGTTTGAGGCCGGCCTTGACAATTTAGCAAGACCCTAAGCAACTTAGCAAGACCCTGTCTCAGAATAAAAAATAAAAAGGGCTCGGAATGTAGCTCAGTGGTAAAGTACCCCTGAGTTCAACCTCAGGGGTAAAAAGAAAAAACAATGGTACCTCATCCATTTTTAAGCAACCTCAAACCATTCTTTAAATCTTTCCTTTCCCTTTGAGCAGATGTCCTCATGATCCCCACAACGACCACCACCACTGTCCTCCCCTCATCACTGTCCTAGGCTGCTCTTACTCTTCCCTTGCAGATCTTTAAACAGGCTGGCTCACAATTCCTGGTAAGCCACAAGGAAACCAAATTCTAGTAGCAACTCACAGCCAGAATTCTGAAAAGAGGTCATAGGACCATAAAGATGAGAAGAAGGAATGACTCTCTCTTTCTACCCTGACAAAAAGCATAAGCAAAAGAAAACTGTTAGAGTTGACCAGAGTCTTTGGCATCCTCCCTTTCTGCACTCCTCTTTCATCTGTCAGGGCTCCAGGACTACCCAGGTCCCCACAAGTGTGCTGCTCTGGGGTCCTCACCAGGCCCCTTGACCAAGTCTAATACACTTCCAAATGTTGTTGTCTTCCTCCAAATCACCCCCTCCCTCTCAACCACAAATACCTGCAAGCCCAGCCCAGGGCAAAACTGCCCATCCATGGTATAGCTGAGTAGCAGCCACCAGCACTTGACCCCTACACTCGAGCAAAATTTATATTTTTAAAGGCAAAGGATGTCTGTAATCAAGTAATTCTCTAGTAAAGTTAAAAACATATCAGGGACTGGGCACAGTGGTGCACACCTGTAATCCCAGTGGCTCAGCAGGCTCAGGCAGGAGGATTGTAAGTTCAAAGCCAGCCTCAGCAACTTAGCAAGGTCCTAAGCAACTCAGCGAGACCCTGTCTATAAACAAAATATAAAAAGGGCTGAGGATGTGACTCAGTGGTTAAGTGCCTCTGGGTTCAATTAATATAAATATATATTTATATTAATAAATATATATATATAAGTACTATTACTAATTGCTAAATACTGGAAACCCTCCAAATTACCTTCTGCTAATTGTACAATGGATGAATACATGATGACATTCATAAAATGGAGTAATATACAACAATAAGAATGAATGATCTGGGGATGTGGCTCAACTGGTAGCGCATTCGCCTGGCGTGCGTGCGGCCCGGGTTCGATCCTCAGCACCACATACCAACAAAGATGTTGTGTCCGCCGAGAACTAAAAAATAAATATTAAAAATAAAATTCTCTCTCTCTCTCTCTTTAAAAAAAAATTTAAAAAAAAATTTAAAAAAAAAAGAATGAATGATCTGCAACATGGATGAATTTCATGTAGGACTGAGCAAAAGAAGCCACACAGAAATGAGTCCAGATTGCATGATTCCACCCATACAGTACAAAAACAGGCACAACCGATTTGTGGTATTAGGAAGTCAGGAGAACAGCTAGCATTGGGGGGTTAGTGATTAGAAAAGCACAGTGCTAGTCATTTTCTGTTTCTTGACATGCTGCTGGTCACACCTATAGATCTAATTTGCACTGTTTAAGACTCATACTTGGGCTGGGGATGTGGCTCAAGCAGTAGCGCGCTCGCCTGGCATGTGTGCGGCCCGGGTTCGATCCTCAGCACCACATACCAACAAAGATGTTGTGTCCGCCGAAAAACTAAAAAATAAATATATTAAAAAAAAAAAACTTTAAAAAAAAAAAAAGACTCATACTTATGATGTGTGTCCCTGTCTATGTTATACTTCAATAAAAAGTTATTAGTGAGCACAAGAGAAAATTATGTAAGTTCCTTCTGCTTTCATTGTTTCTATTTCTGAGCCTATGAATTTTCCAAAATGTCCAACTTTCTTCTTTAATAAAAATAATAATAATAGTAAAGAAACTAGACCATATTGAGGGAAGGCTAGGCCCTTGTCGGGGGTAGATGAAACAGTGGTAATGGAAAGGGATTCATGTCCCTAGAGGTGGGCCTGAGATGGGAGTCAGGGGTATTAAGCTAGTGTACCCCACAAGTCATCTGTATGTCCTTTGTTCCCCCAACCCTCCTCTTTCCCCAGGTCTTCTCCTTAGTAACTGCACCATCACTGCCAATACAGAGTGTGGCTGCCCCAAGGACTGGCAGTGCAGGGACAAAGAGTGTACAGAGTGTGATCCTTCTCCACACCCCTCTCTGACCATTCATCCATCTGAAGCCCTGGGCCCATACCCACCACCCACCCACTTACCTTATACCAAAAGTAAGTTCCAAGCCACCCTTTGTCCAGTCACTTGAGGGTAGGGGAGACATCCCAACCAGCACTCCCCTCTACTGCACCAACCCCCAGACAAGCTCCTCCTGGCCAGCCTATACAGCCTTCCCATCTAATCCTGTGGCGGCATTGTGCCATAGGCCTTCAGACCCAAGTGCCCTCTGGGGTTCCCTGCTGCTACTCATTCTGTCTTGGTTTTTTCCAGAGATGCCAGAGACCGGGACAGTCAATCATGTGCAGACTCCGGCTGATTTCAGGCAGCTGCCTGACCCAACTCTCCCCACCCACTTGCCACGTGAGTTTTCGCCCTAATCCCCACCCCCAGAGAGAATGCTTACTGGAGAGGCCAGGAGGCAAGCCAGCCCGGAAGTTCCTAGGACTAAGGATGAGAAAAGGAGGGGTAGGCAGAGTCTCTCCATTACAAGAGGACTGATCTCCTGGGGCAAGGGGATAGAAATTAGGGAAAGGAGAAAGTCAGGGGTAACAGGAGGCCTGGGTTGAGGACTGAGGGGCTAGACCACCTCACCCCCCAAAACCATATGACCCTGCCTTTCACAGCTCAAAGGTCCCTGTGTAACTCAGACTGTGTCCGCGTCTTTGTGATCTTCTCTGGAATGTTTCTTGTTTTCGCCCTGGGAGGAGCCCTGTTCCTCCAACAAAGAAAATATGGATCAAGTAAGAGACAGAATATGAGCCTCCAGTTCCGCCCCTATACCCACACCCATCTTAGCCCAGCTGTCCATGCCTTGAACCTCACTGAAACCTCCCCAACCCCATCTGCACCAACCTGGCTCCTAACTCTTTCCTCTTCACTGGCACCTTCCTGGCAGCCCTCCCCAAGCTGACCCTCCCTTGCTTATCTCTTTTTCCCTCACTCCCTTGCCCCACTGCTGTCCAAGCCTCTCATCTAATTCTTCTTCTGCAGACAAAAATGAAAGCCCACTGGAGCCTGCTGAGTCTTGTTCTTATAGCTGCCCGAGGGAGGAGGAGGGCAGCACCATACCCATCCAAGAGGACTACCGAAAACCAGAGCCTGCTTCCTACCCTTGAGCCAGCGTTGGGTGGGGGTGGAGGATGGAGGGGAAGGTCATGGTCGAAATAAAGCTCTAACCTCCTTTCCACCTCACTGGCTGTCCAGAGAGCCAGACCTGGCAGCCCTTACTTCAGTACCATCCTCTTATCGGGATCCTTTCCTATGTACACTTGACAAAGTGCCTTGCTGAGACTGGCACGAATTGAGACTGAGACTGAATGAACAGGAGACTGATTAAGCAAGCTTGGCCCTGGTACTAAGGGAGGGCCCAAGCTTTAGCTGTAAAACACACTTCTGGCTGCAAAAGCCCCACACGCTATAGCCCTGACCCCCCAAATGGGCAAAATAAAAATGACAAGACTCCCACGTTGCTGCTCTCCAGCTTTCTCTCTGAAATTCCAATTCCACAACCAAGGCCAGTCCCAGGCTCATCTGTCAAATCAGGGATCTCAGGGGGAGGGAGCTTTCTCCAGTGCAGCCTGCTGTGTAGTGTGTGGCCAGTCTGAGCGTGGTGGGGCCACAGTGGGTGTGGCACAGATAGGCTGCAGTGGAGCTGGCTTCTGGTTCCATCGCTCTCCCCGTTTCCACAGTTAGAGCTCCACTTTCTTAAGTCAGATGGGAAGCAAAAGAGTACAGTGATGCCAGATCTTGAAATCACCTGGGTTTTTTGGGGGGTGTGGGTGGAGAAAGGAGAACAGCCAGCAGAGCTCTGGCAGCTGCTACAAATGGCTTCACCTAGAGGCAAAGTCAGTCACGGTGACACTTCCTCTAAGTGAAAGCGAAAGAGAAATGAAGACAGAAGAAACACACGGGCAGGAGCGGGCGATTGGCCAAGCAAGGGGTACTTGGAGAACCCCTCTTCTTCAGCCCAGGCTTGCAAGCGGGAGAGGGGTGGGGGGTGGGGAGGCAGTGAGAAAGGCAGTAGGCGGAGAGGGGCCTGAGAGCAGCCTCCATGGACATGGAGGCGGGGTGGTGTCTGCTGCTCTGCTTGGCTCTGTCCGGATCAGCAAGAACTGGTGAGTTGGGAGCACTAGCTCAGGGAAATGCTGGGCCCAGGGAGCCACAAGATTCTAGAAGGGTAAAGAGGCCAGGAATTGTTTCCTATCACTTTCTAAGCCCAATAGTTTAAAGGCTTAGCAGCTGACATCAATTATATGGAAGGGAGAAGGGGGAGGAGCAGAGAACTCAGCTGGGAAAAGGGTAAAGAAAAAAGTGGTCCTTTTGTGGAAGTGTCAGGAGAGCCACTGTTCTTTGGAGGGAGTGCACTGGCCTGGAAGCTGACACTTTAGAGGAGGAAGGGGGTTCCCTGGGCTAGGAAATCACTTGGGAGGTGATCACTGGTGGGGGAGGGGAAGTCACACTAATGGCGGAAAGCAGAGCAGACTCAGAAGGCTGCTTGGAAAACTTTAGAGGTTGGCTGGTATTACCCCTAGCAACAGCGACTGACCCAGCTCTTTCTGTTGGCAGTATTTGCTCATTGATTTGTTTCTGCTAAGAATTTCTTTGATGGAAGACAGTCTTTCATTTCATAGTTAGAAATAAGAGTAAAAATATAAACCCCTCTAAGCAAGGCAGATCCAGGACTTGAAATAATTCACACCAGAAAGTATTTACCTAGAGTAGCAGGTGCCTCCCAGAAACCTGGTTTTGTATATGATGTAATAGAGACAAACAGACAGCTAGGACCTGAAGACAACTTTTACCCCTTGATAAGTCCATAGTTTGGGGGATGGGCACGAGAAACAAGTGTGGAATGACTTTCTGGGCAAGAGGGTTCTCACCCTAGCTTTTTCTCTGCAGAACCCCATGCAACAGAAAGGCAATGGCGGGCAGTGGACGTTATCTTAGACTGCTTCTTGGTGATGGAAGGTGGGCACCAAAGGGCTTTTGCCAGCAGTGGGAATAGGGAGAAGGCCTTGCTTGTGCTGAAGCAGGTGCCAGTGCTGGATGATGGCTCCCTGGAAGGCTTCACTGATTTCCAAAATGGTGCAGTGGACAAAGATGACCAACCTGTTATATTTGAGGCCTCAGGTAAAAGCCCTCCTTCCACCGTGTGTTCTTGGCCCTGCTGGGGCAGCACCCCTGGCGCAGCCCAGTTTCTGATTATACTCCTATACATGCTTCCCATTAGCCTTTGTATTATCCAGCCAAACTGACCTGTGTGCTACCCTTCTCCCCAGTGGACCTGGTACAGATTCCCCAGGCCGAGGCCTTGCTCCATGCTGACTGCAATGGGAAAGAGATGACCTGTGAAATTTCCCGCTATTTTCTCCAAGTCAGACAGGAAGCCACTGTTGAGAAGGCAGCTTGGTTCATCATCAACGTGCAAATATCTAGAGGGGGACCCAGTGTCTCCATGGTAATGAAAACTCTTGGGGATGGTGAGAATGGAGCTGTCTGGCAACCTATGCTGAATCTACCCCAAAGCCTCCAGGGGACTGTGCGAACTGCAGGTAAGAAAATGAAACACAAGAGGAACTGGGGATATAGCTCAGTTGGCAAAGTGCTTGCACAAGACCCTGGGTTCAATCCCCAGAACCACCGCCCCCCCAAAAAAAAGAAAGAAAGAAAAGAAAATACAAGAGGCACAAAGGAAGTTTTGCTTTTTTAAAGTGGCAAGTGATGGGAAGATAGAAGGAAGAGAACAAGTCCACTTCCATCTCCCATGGCAGCATCTCAGGGTACTTCCTAGGCCTTGGCGGTCCTTTCTTTCTAAAAACTCATGGGTCCCTAATAGAATGCTAGGAGGCACCTACTTGTTGTGTCCAAGCACTAATAAAACCTATGTACTATCTCAAAACTGGAGACAATTTTTATCTGTGGGGAAACAGGACACATGAGACTATTCTATTCATGTATACTGTCCATTTCATATTAAGTCATATTAAGAATAGCCCCGGGATGGGGTTGTGGTTTCAGTGGAAGAGCGATCATCTGGCATGTGTGTGGCACTGGGTTCAATCCTCAGCACCACATAATAAATAAATAAATGTATTATGTCCATCTACAACTAAAAAAAAAAAAAAATAGCCTCAGTTTCCTCCAGTGAAAATCTAGGCTGATCTAGTGCTTCAAGATAATTATAGCAACTCTGGAGGCTGAGGCAGAAGAATTACAAATTTAGCGAAATCCTGTCTCAGAAAATAAAAAGGTTTGGGGCGGGGTGCAGTGGTAGATGCCTATAGCAACTCAGGTGGCTGAGGCAGGAGGATCACAAAGTTCCAGGCCAGCCTGGGCAACTTAGTGAGGCGCTAAGCATGTTAGCAAAACCTTTTCAAAATAAAAAGGGCTGGGGATACAGGTCAGGGGTAAAAGGTCCTAGTCTTAATAGCAACCTCACTTAAACAGATGAGCTTATTAATACTGAGGGACTTATAACTAGTACATGGAAGAACCAGATTTCCACAGGTTTATTGTTGTTGGAGTTTTTGTGTGGTTTTTTGTTTGTTTGCTTGTTTGTTTGTTCTACTCTGATCATTCTTACCTGAAAGTCAACAGCAACTTATAATTTTGCATGTACATTTTTTTTTCTTGTGAGAGGTCCATAGCTTTCATCAGATCATCTAAAGTGTGACACCAAAATGGTTCAGAACTCCATGTATACCATGTTGCCAATTCCAGAGTCCCATTTTTGGTTATTTTTGATGGGAAAGGAGCTCAAGTGGATTCATTGCACAGGGCAGGATGGGGCAGATGTATGTCCACAACTCATAGACCAGGTAACCTCCAGGAGGAAGCAATCCACAAGTCATCTCCTTTTCTCTCCACAGTGGAATTCCAGGTGACAACACTGACCCAATCCCTGAATTTCCTGCTGGGATCCTCAGCCTCCCTTCACTGTGGCTTTTCCATGGCTCCAAGCCTGGATCTCATCAGCGTGGAGTGGCGGTTGCAGTATAAGGGCAGTGGCCAGCTGGTGTACAGTTGGATGACAGGGCAGGGGCAGGCCAAGCGGCAGGATGCTACCCTGAAGCCTGAGGAACTACTTATGGCCGGGGATGCCTCTCTCACCCTCCCCAGCCTCTCTCTAAAAGATGAGGGGACCTACATTTGCCAGATCACCACCTCTCAGTACCAAGCTCAACAAATCATCCAGCTCAATATCCAAGGTAAGGCTAGGACCCAGTTATCCTAGACAGAGGAATATGCCTCTAGGGAGTGTTTTCCACATTGGGATCCAAACACAAAGGCAATTTCCTGAGAGGCAGACTGTATTACTACAACCTAATGCTGCCTTCAACCTATAAGCACAGATGGCATCAGATAAGGTATCCCACTAGACTCCAAGATAAATCCAGCAAGAAATATCCAGCCCAGGATCCCGCTCCCCTGCCCTGGTGGGCCATCTACAATCACCCTGGTCCTTTTGGACCACATCCTAAGGAGGGGCAGTAGCAAACTAAGGAGGGGTGGAGGGAATGGTTCTGACCAGGAAAGAGTATTTTGCCACTGATAGCCTTTAAAATTGCTGACTTGTAGTAACAATGTAAAGAAAACCAAAGGGGCTGGGGGTATAGCTCAGTGATAGAGCACTTGCCTAGCACTGTGAGGCCCGGGGTTCAATCACTAAAAAAAAAAAAAAAAAAAAAGGAAGCCAGCCAGCCAAATTTTAATTGGCTTTACTATTGCTTTCTAGAAAATGTGCCCCCTTATGGCCTACATTCAGGTGGACTCCTCAAGCCCCCCTCCCTTGGAATACCACTGAGGAAGAAACTTCAGCCTCCACTACCTACTCTCATTCTCAACAGGAACAAAAAGGCTTCAGGTTCCTCTTCTGGCCCCAGTTGGACTCCTCTGGAATCTTATTCCTCATTGTTTCCTCAGCTTCCCCCAAAATTCGACTGAGCTTGGCAAATGAAGTGCTGCCACCCACTCTCATCTGCAATGTCGCTGGCTATTATCCTCTGGACGTGGTGGTGACGTGGATCCGAGAGGAGCTGGGTGGAGCCCCAGCTGAGGTGTCTGGTGCCTTCTTTTCCAGCCTCAGGCAAAGCATGGCTGGCACCTATAGCATCTCCTCGTCCCTGATGGCTGAACCTGGCCCTGAAGGCGCCACTTATACCTGCCAGGTCACTCACATCTCCCTGGAGGAGCCCCTTAAGGCCAGCATCAGGGTTGCCCCACACACAGGTACTAAGGGTATCCTCTTTTCCCCACTACCACACTTGGGCTCATGGCTTTCCTGCCCCTATGCTTTGTTCCATCCCAGCTTTTTCACACTCCTGCCTCTGCCCCAGGCTTTGTCTTTCCTAAGGTAGTAGCCTCTACAGCTTCCACCACACATCACCTGGGATTTCGTTCCTTCTCAGCCTCCAGGGAACCAGGCAATGTGCTTGGATTGCAGATCAAGGTTGAAGGATTCCTGATCCTGCCCTCTAGAAGCTTAGTACAGCTGGAGAGACAAGACTAGGTAGACTGGGAAGATGAGCCGGAGAAGACACTTGAGCCCAGTTAGCTAGCTTAAGGGGAAGAGAACACACAAGACAGAGAGAATGGTACATGTGAAGATACAATTATAAAACATCCTACTGAAAACTTTGGGAACTGTAAGTAGTTTAGTACAGCCAGAGCCAAAGGTATATGGGAAAAGGGGGAAACGGCTGTGAAACTAGAGGGAATTCTATTTATTGAGCATTTACATGAATCAAACACTGTGTGAAGCACTTAAATTTTAAGTATGACCTCATGTATTATAACTGTTGTTTTATTGACTTATTTATTTATTGAAATGGGATCTCACTATGTTGCCCAGGCTGGCCTGGAACTCCTGGGCTTAAGTGATCCTCCTGCCACCATGCCCAGCTCAACACCCATTTTATAGATGTGTAAGCTGGCAATTGCAGATGTTATTTTCCCAATGTCACCTATTAATAAAAATGTGAAAAACAGGCAGGCTGACTCCCCTTATAGACTTACACCTTGCAATCTCCATGGTCCTTCAAACTGGAATTTCATCCTGAAAGTCACAGAATGTTGGTGAAAAGTCTTAAACAGATAAGGGACAGGAAAGAATCTACACCTTGAAACACAAACATTAAGAGCATGGGACATTATTGGATTGCTTACTAGATTATGGGCTTCCCAAAAAACTGGGGTCTCATCCCAGTTCATGCCATTTCTCAGCTATTTACAAAATCTCAGTTTAACAGTCAATCACTAACCTAAATCTCCCTCACAAAATAACAACTTTTTAAATGTTGCACTGAGGTAGAAAGAGGAAGAGAATTCTGTGTGGAGTAACACGTAAACACCAGACAATACTGAACAAATACAGAAGCTGCTGCACGCACAATTTCCAGCTCTTTCATTGGAGAGTAACAAACACACACGCCTGTGCTTCTCTTCCCTGGCGGGGATAATGGCAGCAAGGGCTCAGCACAAGAGATTTATTCCTGCCCATATTCTCTCACCTACAGAGCAGAGAATGGCCTTTGAAATCATCTTGGCCAGCAGTCTTTTCCTTCTTGCACTACTGTTCCTGGGGCTTCAGAGACAGCAAGGTAAGTGCCTGGTCCCCCTCAGCTCTGGTCCCTGACCCAACCTGCTTGTAATCAACCCACTCTGAGCACCTCCCCACCTAGACCAGGGGTGGAGCCCAGACTTTCTGAATTCCAGCTGCCTCTCCCACCTCAGACAGCCTCCTGTTTTTGGTAACTAATCTTGTTCCCTCTGTTTTCTCCTAGCTTCCTCACCAAAGTCTGCCAAGACTCTGAAGCATTCTGAGTAAATACTCTTTTGCCCCAATTATAAAGATGGAGTAGTCATATTGTCTCAGAAGGACCTCACAATGAATCACAAAGCAGAGAAAAGCCTGAAGGGGGATCCAGGTCTGGAGGTAGGAGGACAGACAGGACAGGTAATGGCCCTGGCTCTACACAGGGCTCTGCCTTCCTTCACTGTGTGCCCCGGGCTGATGTGTCAAGAGAAACAACAGAAAGAAGGGAGGAAGAATGTTTGTGTGGAGGTTAACACCAAAGGGCCATATTTGAGTTGAGGTGGTAGGAAAGAAAAATAGGAATAGAGAAAGGAGCAAGTAAGGGACAATGGAATAAGGGGGTGGGGGTTGGGCTGCCACACACAATTTCAAATTGTCAAAAATAAAAGCCCTTTGTGACCACTGAGACAAAGCTTTTCCATTTTCCTGTCTTTCTCGGAGTTGGTCCCAATTAAGCTCTGTCCCCAAAACTACTCCAACTTGCAAAATATTTAAAGGTGTGAAACAAAGGCTTCATCTCTGCTGCTTTGTGTTAGTAACCCTGAACTGCAACTAAGGTTTTGATCTTTCAGACAATTGCCAGGAATTTCAGAATACCTACAAACTCTCACTCCATCAGCTGTGGGGAAGTGATTTTTCCTGTTGTTCATTGCTACAATGTGTCTGGTCAGTACAAGGGAACTCAGCAAAAGAAAACTGCATGAGGATAATGGGAGGAGAAGGTATATGGTGGAGGTCACATGTGAACATGTCCCCAGGGATAGGAAAGGCAGGCCAGGGACTAGAAAGGAGGCAGATGGGGAGGCCCAAAACCCGTAGTTGTTTGCCAGCGTGATGTGCCTACTCAACTTCCTGTTGTCACTTCCTCTCACCAGCACCTGCAAGAGTCAAGCTGTTTTAGGTATTAAATGCTGAGAGCACAGACCACTTCCTCTGCCAACACACAAACCTTTAATCTCCATGAAAACCATTCAAACACATATGCTGCCCTTTGTCCTTTAGCAACATCAGACTGGTAGAAAGAAATGACACCCCCACCCCACCAGTTATTCCAACCCAAACAACAACCAAGCCAGTTTAGTGGTAGGAATTAGTTGTATTTTTTGCCTTTGTTCAGAATACATGAAATTGGTAAATATGCCACATGCCTTTGGTGAAGTACAACTGTTATTACTCTATACAAGTATGAGATTGGGGTTTGGAAAAAAGACAAAGAGGTAATGACAGACACACAGTGGAAACCCCACATCATCTCATGGCAAACTGAAGAAAGGGATGTGGGAAACTCGGCTTCATTTGACTGCAGAGTCCCGGGGTTTAGTTGCATATTTGCTCATGCACATGGGTGGTGGGAGGGAAGTGGGAGAGCAAAGACACAGAAGAGGAGTCAGGGTGGGATGAGAAAGAAAGAAGGGATATTACCCCCAAAAGAGCAAAGCCAACTATACTTGGTGAGCCTCAAGAGGGACAGAAACCCAGAAAATAATTCCCATGATAGGGTTGGGTGGGCCAAGAGGGTGAATTTGCTCCAGGCTTGGGGACACATCTTGGATAGTGGTGGTTCTTCTCCAGCGGTGACCCCCTGCATTAGGCAAGGAGGAGCCCAGAGGAGAGTGGAGACCTTCGAGGGGGACGCTGGGAGGGTACACTGACTGCTTTCTTCCAGCTCTTCAGTCCTGCCCTAGGCAGGACGAAGGAAATATGGGAAAGGGGGCAAAAAGAAAGGAAGTATGGTTTTGCACAATGAAATGCTGCTGCATGGAAAGCGGGCATTCACACCCAGCCCAGCATGGCCTCAGACTCTTTCTGATTGTGGACCAGAGGACAGAGGGAAACACTGCTATGGGTCTTCCCCTTCCTGTTCCCAGCCTTCCCTCCTCCCCTAGCACCTCAGTTTTATCCCATGTAATATGCTATCCTGAAGTTCAGCAGTAGTCCCCAAGATAGGCTAAGCAGCTCCCATCCTCAGGTTCCAATGTCTATGCACACAAAGCAAGCAAAGAAGAGAAAGACAGGAAGCAATGTGGGATTCAGATGGGTGAGGGCAGTTCAGAAGGGGAGCATACTGCAGAAAGAACAGAGAGGTGGCTCCAGACGCAAGGGGCCCATGATAGTATAACAATATAAAAATACACCTGTCACAGACTCTCAACCCTCCCACTCCAAGACTGAGTTAGTGGATCTACTGGACTTCTCTAAATCTTTATAATCAACCAGGGCTCACAGGGATGGTGTGGAGAAAAGAATTCTATGGGAGTCTAGGACCTTACCTCTAGCAGCCTCACATTTCTTTATCAACAGGAAGGGAGAAACGGGACCTTCTTTAAAGAGAGGGCAAGAAGTGGCTTCCTGAAAGCCTGTTATTCTCAAATTAGGCCCTTGACTTACTGTTTCTCTATAACAGGTATTCTCTCTTTATTCCAGTAATTAAAATAAATCACAAGCACCAAACTCTGGCTAGTTGCAATTATTTGATGCCCTCATGAACAATATAGAATGCTGCAGAAAACATCAAAGAGAGACAGCTCCTTCCAGTTAGAAGCAAATAGGTCTGCTTGTAGGATAGAAATGAGAGTCTCCTGGTAGTTTTGTAATCAACAAGTGCTTGTTTTCCAGGCTAATAGAGAACAAAGTAAAAGACTACAAGATTCCTGAAAGACAGAAAATCTTGGGCTGAAAGATTAGCAATAACTGCAAAAAACAGATTTGATTTTCTAAAAGGGTACTGCACTGGGACCAGATTGGCCTTTGGACAGAACCCCAGGGCTCTCTAAAGGCCTGGCACAGGAGGAAAAACTAGCAAGTGCAGCACTGAGCAAGCCACCACTTCCCAACTATTCATGGTCCCCTCCTGCCAGAGACCTGGCCTTTCTAGGAGACACACATGGACACCAATACCCTTCTTCTCCCCGACAACCTTACCAGCTTCTTGGGCACTTGACCTCAGTTATTCTTCCTCCCCTTGGCAGCCAACTCCTTTAGGGTATGGGGGAACATAAGAGTACATGAGAAGGGGAAAGGAAGGAGGCATCAGCTATTGATCTTTAGGTAGTAACTTCAAGACTGTACCACGAGCAGCATTTCTAGTATTGAGGGACAGAATGCAAATGAATGCAACAAAAAAGGAAGAATGGATGATGGAGAAGCCTGGGCTGGGATGGAGAAAGGCAGATGGGGAAGTTTGTTGAGAGAGCAAACAGAGGGAGAAGGACATGAGCTTGAATGGCAATGGAGAACAGGGAAGGGGTGGCACATTCTCAAGTAAAAAAGTAGACTGGACACAGGAATCAGGAAGTCCCAGATGGAGAAGAAAAAGAGACAGGAGAAAACAAGAGGGCAAATTACATCAAGTTACTAGATGTCCAAGTCTCTCAGTTGCAGGTGCCCCAGCCCCAAGCCAGTGACAAACAGCATAGCTCCACTTCCTCAGAACAGAAGGGGCCATCTCCCCACAATGCCTTACAAGGAGAAGGCTTGTCTATCAAGGAAATTCCTTGTCTTTACCCTTCCTCCCTCCCAAATCAGGTATGATCCCCAGCAGCAGTCTCCATACCTCAGTCAGAGCAGCCCCACTCCCCAGGCAGGCAGGCAGGCAGGCAGGGCTGGGAGAAGATTCCGGGACCTTCCCACCTCTTCACCCCATCAGCAACCTCAGCGATACTTACTTACAATAACTACCACGATGATGGCACAGATAGCTCCCAGCATGATCATCATCTGAAGAAACATGGACAAAACATGAGCCTTTGGACTTGGGGAAGAAGGAAAAAAGCTGGACCAGAGATTTGGGAACAGAATTTCCTCTATTCTTTGGGCAGTGGAAGAAACCACTCATCACCCAGACATGAGCATGCCTTTCAGGCCTAACCCTTTGCTTCCCATAGGATCATAATCCCATGACCATGTCTGTAGTTTTTCAGAAACACCACAAGATCTGCAATTCACTCCTTTCTGGCTTAGTTCCTGTTGCCTGGGGGCTTTAAAGGGAATTTCAATGAAGAAGCAGGCTTTAGATCTTTATATTCAGTTAGTTTGGTTTTCATTGTGAAATGTGTAGTGCATTTCCAAAAATTTTCAGGAGTATTTACACCTGAATCATTGTGTTGCTGTTGGTTGTGTCAGAGAAACTTCCAGTTAAAATTTTTTGCCTGAGACTCCTATGGGAAAAAGGTACTTAAATATTCTAAACGCCCCAGGGTAGCACTTTCACTTTCTCAGTAAGTGGTTCTGAATACTTTAGCCTACCCTGGTGGTCAATACATGTAACTCATCTCAAGGAGAAGGTATTCAGATTTTCCTCCTAAGAACCCTGCAAGGCAGAGACCTGGCACCAGTAGTAAGAGGGAATGTAGAAGCTGAGAGTTTTCTTGTTTTCTACAAGTGGAAGTACAAGAAAAGAAGGGAGAGAGGACAAGGAAATTCACCTTGCAGTTTTTCCACCAATACTTCCTCTTTAGCTTGGCAGCGCTACTCTCAAATTGCGATGCTCCCGCCTGTAAGGCATCAGCTCGGTCATCCAGTTCTGATAGTTTCTGGTCCCTCTCCAGGACCTTGTCCACATTCACACGCATGATGTCCACCACCTAAGAGGAGTGCAAAAACAAGGCTGCTAAACTTCCCAATAGAGATAGGAGAAAAAACAACAAGTTGGGAATCGCAAGTCTGGACCCATCTAAGAGATGCTTTGCCTCTCTGAGTCTTTAACTAACCCCCTGTAAAAAAAAAAAAAAAAAAAACCAAGAATGGACAAGAGGTTCCCTTCTGTTTCTAAACTTCTATGGTGGACAAGAGGTTCCCTTGTTTCTAAACTTCTATGATTTGGAAACTCTCGGAGAGATGGGAATCCACCCACCTCCTCCACCTGTGCCTGGGTTTGCTGTAGTCGTCTATTACTGGTCGTGTTAGGAGGAGGGCCAGGGGGACCCCCACCAGGGGCAGTCCCTTCTGTCCCTTCAGTGGGTGGCTGAGCTGGAGCAGACCTGTGGAGAGAAGTGGAGAGAGTACACAAAATAACCAAGACAAGAAAGGAATCATATGCATTCTCACCCAATTCCACCCCAGCAACTATGATTAGGTTATAGCAAATGGAAGGGATTCTAGCTTCTTGGCAATATCAAGTAGGGAGATGCAGCATACAGGCAAGGAACAAAAGATGAAAGAGCCAGTAACAATATTTAGATGTAACAACATGAAGAATACCATTAAGAGATCTTGTTTTGGGCTATCCTCTGACTCAAATTCAAGCCCATCTTCTGATACAATGGCTTCAGGGACAAATGTGCCAGCCTTAGCCTAACTGTCGTTTCCCAGGCTGTCAAATGCCTTCACATGAAGACAAATGGAAAAACTCAATACAGATAGGAGACATTTGTAGAAAACACAAATCCCTCAGGACATGCAAAGTTTGAACATAAAAGAAAAGGCAAGCTAACTCTGCTTATAGTGATCCAGTTATTGATTATGTTTCACATGGTGATTAGTATATCTGTGCTGCTACAAGGACAACTTGGAGTATCGCCAAAGGCAAAGTCTGTGTAGGTAGAATGAGTCAGGATTGTTTGTTTGCATTGTTTTTGGCAGAGAAGATAGGGGTTTCATTTAGATTGAATCTGGGACACAAAGCAATTGCATTAGTTGTGGAAACTGTTCCAAGAGCATAGACAGGAAACAAAAATAATGCTAGAAATAGTTCTCGATGTACATGCACCACAGACATTCTGTACCTTCCTTTTGTAGATTTGGCAGAGTCTCAGGAGACTGGCCTAGTCTCCTGTGTCCCAAAAAGAAATCTTGGTTTATACTACCTTACCCATGGAAACTGTTTCTCTTTCATTACCAATTGAGGCTAAGACATACCTTAGCCTTTGGAGGGAATAATCCAGTGAGGTCTTCAAGATAAACTTCTTTCCCAGTCCCAACACATGGAGACTAAATTCACCTGCTAAGGAATTCCAAGTAGTCTAACCTAAAGATTGAGATTTTCTCTGCCAAGGTAAAAACCACAGGTGGGCAAAGATCTCTAAAATTTGAAGAAGAATACAAATTTCCATAGCTCATAGAGAGGGAGAACCTCAAAAAACATACCTCACCAGAGGAGTCCAAGAATAAATGCATCACAAAGTCAACAAAAAGGAAATTCCTTGATTAATCACAATAGAACTAATACCTAGAAGCTCTTCTTTCTTAACTGAATTTCTTTCAGTCTAAAAATAAAGACAGACAGTTAGAGAGGCTATACTAGCATATTATTCCTCATTTAAGGGATCATTTTTGTATTTCCCTCCAAGTCACAAAGAGGGCAAAGGAAAGAAAGATACAAAGCCCTGGGAGCCTTAAGACTCTTATGCTGGTACTGAGATATTTAAGCAATCTGATTCTAGACTGAAGGCAGAAATTTCAATGAGTAAGTAGCAGCCGGTGTTGGAAGTAGTCCAGGATGGTGGCACCAATGACAAGATTAAGGTCAAAGACCTTGTGATTCCCTGGTAGCCACCAAGCTTTCTCGATTCCTTCCTTTCATCCCACACGGATAATATCTAAAACCAGTCAGCTGAGAAGGATGCCCCTCCCCAAAATGAAAATAATTGATGTCTTAGGGCTTGTCCAAAATGCACAGAATATTGTCTATAGTTAAAACTGAAGAAATCAAAGAGGAAAAACTGAAACGGCTATAGAGCCTTTGGAGGACTGACTTCACTTACTACTTGTTGGGAATTAAGTAGAACACTCAGCAATACCACATCCAGAAAGAGTTATAACTCTTATGTAATATAAGTAAATCTTTCCCTTTTTTAAGTCCCTATGAGAAGGAATACAAATACACCTGGGATTAGGACAGGACTCCAGGAAGTATCAGAGGGAAGAACTTAATTGGTCTAGCCATAGCTCTCCTTCAAGATCTTTGGAAGGGGATGATGTTGAAGATGGTTGGAGACTAAACTCTGCATGTCAGAGAAAGAGAAGATTGTTCAGTTCTCCCTATTTCTCCTCCAAATACTTGGCTAGGACTTGGTGACAGAAAAGCGTCTCCTATAAGGGTGGCCTTAGGATGAATGGCTACATGGGATCACATGCCCCTTGGGTCTTTCTGAACTGCATGCACACCTGGGGCCAGGTGTGCATGCAGTTCAGAAAGGGGACTGGCAGATAAGTTTCTGGAGCTTTGATTATGGCCTTGAGGACGCGGTACATCACACTTTGGGTGAGGGGCACACACAAATCCAAAGACCTCAGGCAATCCGAATTACTCACCGGCAGGTACACCCATGACTGTGTTTCCAAACGCTCTAAGTACAGATTCAGAGGACATGATAAGTTTTTCAAATTCCCTACCTTTCTCCATTCCCGCCTTCGCCCTCTCTGAGATTTCACTATATGGAGACTAGAATAAAGTGCCACTCAAAAGAGAAGAGAGGGTGCAATGAATGTGGGACCCCTGCCCCGCCCGTGGGGACTAGCTGTGGCTTATGCAGGAATGGGGGGCTGTCCCCCTCCGGGGGTGGGGGCGGTCTGGGGGCGGTGCGCGGTGGAGGTTCCCGCGTCGCTGCAGCTGCTGCAATGCGCCATTTTCAGTCCCGCAGAGTAGGGCGCTGGGGGTGAGAGTTGGCAAGGAGGTCTGGAGCCTCCTACAACAGAGTCAACTCACATTTTTCTGACAGGAGTGAGCGTCCAACTCCTCTCTGGAGGCTGCGGCGAGACACCCGGCGGAGAAACGCTGCGGCTGAATCGGACGGAACTGTGGAGCTCCGCCTCCCACTGACCACCAGGCGCTCTAGCTGCGGTGCAACTTACTGCAGCTGCCGCGCCGGACCCCAGCTTTATTAGTGCTGGCCACGCCTCCCGGATACCGTTAACAACCTCCCGTCCAATCCACGCCTAGAGTCGTCTCCAAGTACCGCCGTTCTAGCCCGCCCTGTCCCTTCAGATTTGCCAATCAAAACTCTCCCCTGGTACCGACTTCGAAAAGGAGCGGTTGCGGTCAGGATTTTCACTGACCAATACAACAGTAGTTTGCTTACCTGTCGGGCTCAGTAATAGGGCGGGGTGTCCAGCCCTCTGGAGGGCGGCCTTAACAGTTTGCGATAGGCCTTTTTGGTGCCTCCCAACCAATCGCTGACCTGGGTCTGGGCCGCTCCAGCCAATCAGGCCGCTCGCGCTGACAGTCGCGGGCCCGCCCATCCTCGGAGCCCAGAGGCTGGAGTCCCTAAAGCCGGGGCAGGTTCAGCTGTGTGTGCACATCCTGGAGTCCAGACCAGCTCCGCGTTCCACCCCAGCCGCCGGCTTCTGACCAACAGCCCTGAAGTGGCAGAACGCAACAGACAGAGCCATCGGCTCCCGGAGCCAAATTCCGAGATTCAGTCAGACCAAATCTAATATGAAAAGCTTCGTTCTGCTTCTTTCAATATAGCCTATCCAAATTGAACCGCCCCCCCCCTTCCAACTTTGCTTCTCTGCTTCCTCCAGGTAGGTTACCACGTCGATTTAATTGTGCAGACCGGAAACCTGAAGCCTTCCTAGATTCCCTCCCTTTTCATATTAACCCCTCCTCCAAAGGAAATTCACCAAGTCAGTCATTTTTTTCCCTTAATGCTTAAAGAATTCTCTATTATCCCTTTCCTGGCCATCAATTATAAAACTCACCATTATGACTGTGTTTCTTACACTTAGAATTTTTTACATTTATTGAAAGTGTAGGTTCATATGCATATAGATTTTATCATATTTCATTAATGCTTACATAAAAAGAAAAATAGAAACTAATAAGATAAAGTTATCTACTTCACATAAACTTTTCTTTTTTTTTTTTTTTTTTTTACTGGGTATTGAACTCAGGGTCATTCGACCACCAAGCCACATCCCCAGCCCTATTTTGTATTTTGTTTAGTGACAGGGTCTCACTGATTTGCTTAGTGCCTCACCATTTCTGTGGCTGGTTTTGAACTAGCGATCCTCCTGCCTCAGCCTCCTAAGCCGCTGGGATTACAGGCGTGCACCACTGCGCCAGGCCACAAAAGTTCTTAATAAATCATGTTTTTGACTCAGTTTTAGATGTTTCTACACGACATAGTCCTGTGTGCATGCCATGAAAGACAGATAACACAACATTTCCTGTTCCTCTTCTGTCTTCCAAGCCTCAGACACCCTTTTTGCAAGTTTTGATGCTTATGAGCATCTATGATAAATGCAGTACAACTGCTATCTGAGTAATAGCTATAGTGAAACGTTCCAATTTAAGACCTGTTAAAATGCCAAAAGAAAGAGAAAATAAAAACAGAGTACCTCCTGGAATTAATGAAATAGAATATTCTGCTTCCAATCTTGCTCTGCCTCATAGCCATTCTATAAAGCCATCAAGGTGATCTAACCAAATATCACCATTCTGCTTAAAAACCTAAAACAATTACTCTTAAAAACACAACATATTGGGGCTGGGGATATAGCTCAGTTGGTAGAGTGCTTGCCCTGGGTTCAATCCCAGGCCCCACCACAAAAAAAAAAAAAAAAAAAAAACAACCCACACACACAATGTAGAGTATTTGCCTAGCACGTGGGAGGCATCCGGTTCAATCCTCAGCACCACATAAAAATAAATAAATAAAGTTATTGTGTTCATCTACAACTAAAAAATTTTTTAAAACACAGTGTATCAATCTTAGGTGTTTATCCCATCCTCTTTTTTTTTTTTTTAAAGAGAGAGTGAGAGAGGAGAGAGAATTTTTAATATTTATTTTTTAGTTCTCGGCGGACACATCTTTGTTGGTATGTGGTGCTGAGGATCAAACCCGGGCCGCACGCATGCTAGACGAGCGCGCTACCGCCTGAGCCACATTCCCAGCCCTATCCCATCCTCTTTGTGAAACCACATCAAAACAACAACCTCAAAAAATTCCTGCAACTGGGGAGGCTGAAACCAGGAGGATCACAAATTCAAGGCCAGCCTCAGCAATTTAGCGAGACCCTAAGCAATCTAGTGAGCCCTAGACTCAAAATAAAAACTTGGCCAGTGGCAGTGACAAATGCCTGTAATCCCAGTAGGACACTGAGATAAGAGGATGGCGAGTTCAAAGCCAGCCCCAGCAAAAGCAAGGTGCTAAGCAACTCTGTGACACCCCTATTCTAAAATCAAATACAAAATAGGGCTGGGGATGTGGCTCAGTGGTTGAGTGCCCTAGAGTTCAATCCCCGGTACTGCCCCCACCCCCGGAAAAATAAAAAGGACTAGGGATGTTGCTCAATGGTAAAGGGCCCCTGGATTCAATCCCTGTTACCAAAAAAAACACATCACAACCTCTAAGTATCCTTTCCAACTCTCCCAGAAAAAAAAAAAAAATTAACACTATATTAAAAAAAATAAAAGCACTTTTTATTATTTTAAAATAAATAAACCCTATAGCTTCACTTATTTTTATTATTTTATTTTATTTATTTTATTATTTTCAAATAATTAACATGAGATATCCAGAAAAAAAAAAAAAAAGAAATCAAGGAATTTCCTCTCTGCCCCTAACTCAGTTCCCCCAATGGTAACACCTTGTATAAATACTTTTTATTATTAAAACCAGGAAATTGACATTGCTGCAATCCACACAGTTCATTCAAAATTCACCAGTTTTGTATATACTCAATTGTGGAGGGTTCCCCCCCCTTTGGTGTGTGTGTGTGTGTGTGCATGCAATTTTATCATATATAGATTCTTATAGCCACTACCACAATCAGGATACAAAACTATTACATTACCATAAGGCTCCCTTGTGCTACCTGTTTATAGCCACCCACGCCTATTCCTAACCCTTAGCAACACTAATTTCTTTCCCATTTCTATAACTTTATTTCAAGAACATAGGTAATTGTAATCATATAGTATGTAACCAATAAAATAAAAATTTTACTGGCTTTTTGTAGTTATACATGACAATAGAATGTATTTTTTAAATTTTTTTTAGTTGTAGATGGAAACAATACCTTTATTTTATTTATTTATTTTTATGTGGTGCTGAGGATCTAACCCAATGCCTCACACGTGCTACCACTGAATCTTAACCTCAGCCCTGTAGAATGTATTTTGATACTTACATGGAGTATAACATATCATACATACATGGAGTATAACTTTTCATTTTTGTGGCTGTATGTATGTAACCTGTGAGATTGGCTTTTCTTTCCCCACTCAATATAATGCCCTTGAGATCCACCCAATTTAGTTGATCAGTAATTTTCACTGCTGAGTATTATTCCACTTTGTTTAACTATTTATCTGCTGACATATTGCTTTTGTACCTTTGTCAAAAATCAGGTACATTTGTACATGTCTATTTTGGGGGGGTTCTTTATTCAGTTCTGAGACAGAGACTATGATGGTGGGGCAAAGACTGGGACAATAAAATAAACCCCTAGGCAGAATAAATGTACCCTTTGTAGCATGGTACATTGCTTCTCTACCCTTGTGCTCTTAAAAAAAAAAATCATGAGAACTATTAAAATCACAGAAGCGGAACATCTGCATAAGATAAAATTTTTCCCAGGGACAAACCTAAATAAACCCCCTAGCTTCACTTATTTTTAGTCAACTTAAAAATCACTAATTTGGGGCATTACGTTATTATGTTATTAGTCTCTCATTAGCTTTGCTGTGTACAACACTTCTGATGCCTGTGAAGAGTGTGAGGGAGGAGGACATGGAGCAAGAACTGGTACAGTGGATAGGAGGAATCACTTCTAATATTTTATAATACAGTAACATAACTAGAGTTTGCAATAATTGGATATTTCAAATAAACTAGTAGGATTTTTAATCCTTTGGGTTCTTTTGAAGAACACATTTTTGAGTTCTTTTGAACACAAAGAAATGATAAAGTGTGTGAGGTGATAGATACCCCAGTTACCCAGATCTGACCATTACACATTGTATACAGGTATTGAAATGTCACACCTTACCCCATAAATATGTATATGTGTTGACTAAAAATAAAAATATATATTTCTAAAAATCAGAAAAAAAGAACACCTCTCGTGTGTGTTATGATGACAACAGTTGCCTAGATTACTTTTCAGGAACTTGAAGGCCACTTTTGCTGAGAAACACTAAATATTCACTTGGGCCTGCGTATGTCTAATGGATGACTGGAATGGGATCTGTCTTCAATTATGTTTGTTCTCTTTACTGCCTTAACTTTTGGGTCAAATTCTTCTCAGTTCTACACCTAAACTATTGACTACCCATTGGAGGTGCTGTGTGTTTTCTTCCAACCTACCCTTGTGCTTTTTCAGTGCTATAAAAGTCCAAGCACACAAAGCCTATCAGCCCTGTTGTAAGGCCCAGATGGAGCCACAAAGCCAGGATGTTTGAATAGGATAATGGCACCAGCTACAAGAGTCCCAGAACAAATCAACCACTACTGCTCATTGTCTAAGTCTTGTGCAATAAGAAACATTTTTTTTTCTTAACTATGCCCCTGGTCAATGGAGAATTACCAGACTTTCCCACCCAGGGAGCATCCTGATACCTCAATCAGTGCTATCTCCCTTTAGCTGAAGTCCCAGTAAGCCCCTTTTGCTACAGCACCAATTAAAGCCTTGCCCATATATTCGTGATCAACTCAATTTTGTTTATACCATCACCAAATCAAATGTTCCTGTCTGATATCAGTTGCAATGACCTCTGTGTTTATCCTTCTGCCAATATCACAATCTTGATTACTGTAGCTTGATTACTGTAACTTAACATAAGTAGAATTATTTCTCCCATTTTATTCTCCTTTTTCAAAATTGTTTTAGCTATTCTAGGTCCTTTGCCTAAAAAGCATTTAAAAATATACTTATGAGCTTAAAGAAAACAAAAACTGGAGGCAGAAGGAAACCGCGGAGGGAGCCCGCAGGAGTCCGAGGCCGAGGCGCGCAGGGCGTGGCCCGGTGAATGGAAGTGGTGGCCGAGAGAGGGACCGGGAATGACCGGCCCGGGGCCCCGGGAGCGCACGCAGTTGAAGAAGCTGGGGTTTTGAAGAGAGACAGAAAGGAACAGACTGGCAATTGTTAGCACAAGTCGGTCAAGGGCAGTGCACCAAAGAAAAGGCCCACGATTGTTCAGTGTGTGTTGACAGACCTGGTTATATGTTTAAAGGAAATGTTTCTTAGGAATGGTAGTCCTGCTTCTGCAGATCGCATAAATGAGAGGAAAATCTATTCTTGGAGATAGAGGAAGATGGCGGCTGGGAATGAGTGAGCCGCTCTGTGCTCCGCGCCACCGCCGCCGCAGCGTATGTTGCTGCTTCTTAAAAGAAGAAGTAAAGATCATCAAAGGACATCTGTCGACAAGGATTCAGCACCGTGTCAAGAAAAGGGCCTAGATGGAGTGAATCCGCCACGACTTCAGCTGGAGCAGTAAGGCTGCAGCCCCCGAGCTGCCGGGCTCCCTGGGCCCCTTCTCACTCCCCTCTCCGCCTCTCCGCTTCGCTTCTCCCCCGCCATCTCTCCTCCCACGCTCACTCCCTAAATCTAGATCTCAATCTCTTTCCCCCACCCCACCCGCTCTCTCGGGTGCCCAGTACCCAGCCCGCGCGGGCCCCGAGGCGCTGCCTCCCCTCCCCCAGCCCGCACCCCCTCCACGGGGGTCCCGAAGGCCACAGCTTTGCCGCCACCACCGCCGCCGCTGCAGCCACCGCCGCTGCCGCCACCGCTTTCCGCGGAGCACCTTAGAACAGACTCTTAACCGAGTAAAATGGAACAGCTGATAAGATGAGTGACAATTTAAAATCTAAATGATCCAACATGGCGGCGGACGCGGAGAGATCAAGTCTCTAACCCCTTCAGCTGCACGGGCATAGGGAGAAGTAAACTGTCAAAATACTGTTCGCTCAGGACCACTAGGCACGGTTGAGCTGAAGTGGACCCCGGGCGAACGGTCTAGCCTTCTCAGAACACACCGAGCCCGAATTGGCTGCATTCTAGCTCAGGTTCGCCTGCTTCATGGACTCAACACTAATGATCCCACTGAAATAACTAGTCGGCCCGCCTGAACTCAAAGAGGTAAAAGCCAACTGAGCACCACAGCCAGACCCAGGGAATCAGGAGTGACGCAGGACTAGCGGCGCAGGACTCCCAGCTATTGCTATCACCAGTGCTGACAACAGGTCCCTTGCACCAGCTATCAGGGGAGTTGCTGCTACCTGAGGGCAAACAAATTCGCTGGGGGCCCTCAGCCCCAAGCCCTACAAACTTAGGGTCTGAGGGAGGCAAACAGAAAGGGTGTGCCCAGGCACCCATGAAAACAGGGCTCCCAGGAGCAGCAGACCTGGCGTGTAGTCAGTATTGTGGTGAGTGTCACAGGTGAGCGGGGCCTGGCTTGAGGAACCACAAGAGAAGGCCCTAGGCACTCAGGATTAGAGACCCACACAGTCTGGGAAGAAGAGCTGAGGCACAGTGATTGGTTCCCACCTATCAAGAAGAAAAGCCTGGCCCAGTGGGCATAGCTCCACCAACTGGATGAGAAGTTAATCGAGCTATATGACTGCATTTATTATTATTATTTTTTTTTTTAATGATTATTATTAGTATTTTTTTTTATTTTATTTTCACTTTTTGTTGTTGATGTAGTTGTTGTTCTTTAACGTTCCTATTAATGGTTTCAATTTTTTAAATTCTTTTTATTTTATTAGTATTACTATTATTTTTTAAACTTTAATTTCCATTTTTTTACTATCATAAAATTTTTTCTTTTTTTCTTTTTTTTTTTTTGTTGGTTTTAAATTTTTATTTTTTTTCGTTTCTTCTTTCTTTCTTTTCACTTTTTTTTTCTTTTGTCTTCTCACTTCTTTCAATTTTCCTATTCCACCTTCCTTGAATTCTACCTGCCTACACTCATTCTCTTTAGTGACTTCTTCCCTCCCCTTCTAATATCTCTCCTCCCCAGTATCACACTAATTGGAGGAGGATCACAGACACTACCTGCCCTGAAAGGGTGATTTTTCAACTATACAAGAGCAATATAATTAAATAGAGGGGGAAAATATCAAAGACACAACAATTTCACCAAGCAGAAAGAAACGCCAGCAGTATGAAACGACAAGGAAAGAAAGGACCACAGGCAATGCAGGTCAACTCAACTTTAGAAGAGGTAATAGCTGCAACAGATGGAATGTCAGATAGAGAGCACAGGACATACATGCTTCAGATGATCTGGAGTCTCAAGGAAGACATGAGACAGCAAAATCAGACAATGAAAGATCATATTGACAAGCAAATCCAGGAAATAAAAGATCAATTTCACAGGGAGATAGAGGTAATAAAAAACAAACAAATAGAAATACTAGAGATGCAGGAATCAATAAACCAACTTAAAAACTCAATTGAGAATACTACCAGCAGAGTTGATCACTTAGAAGATAGAACATCAGACAATGAAGACAGAATATTTCAACTTGAAAAGAACATAGATAGCTCAGCAAGTCTACTAAGAAACCATGAGCAGAACATTCAAGAGCTATGGGATAATATCAAAAGACCAAACTTAAGAGTCATTGGGATACAGGAAGGCACAGAGCTCCAAACCAAAGGATTAAGCAATCTATTCAGTGAAATAATACAAGAAAACTTCCCAGACTTGAAGAATGAGACAGAATCCCAAATCCTAGAAGCCTACAGGACGCCGAATGTGCAAAATCATAAGAGATCCACACCTAGACACATTATAATGAAGATGTCCAACATACAGAATAAGGAGAGAATTTTAAAAGCTACAAGGGAAAGGAAGCAGATTACATTTAGGGGTAAACCAATCAGGATAACAGCTGATCTCTCAACACAGACTCTAAAAGCTAGAAGATCCTGGAATAACATATTTCAAACGCTTAAAGAAAATGGATTCCAACCAAGAATCGTGTATCCGGCGAAATTAAGCTTCAGATTAGAAGATGAAATGAAAACCTTCCACGATAAACAAAAGTTAAAAGAATTCGCAGCTAGAAAACCATCTCTTCAAAAAATCCTTGGCAAAACATTACAGGAAGAGGAAATGGAAAATAACATTGATAACCAACAATGGGAGGTAGGACAGTAAAGGGGGGAAAGTAGTCAAAGAGGATAACAAATCAGGTATAGTAACATCAATAAACAAATATGGATAGAAGAACAAACCATATCTCAATAATAACCCTAAATTTAATGGCTTAAACTCACCAATTAAGAGACACAGGCTAGTAGAATGGATCACAAAACAAGACCCAACAATATGCTGTCTACAGGAGACGCATCTGATAGGAAAAGATGTACATAGACTGAAGGTGAAAGGTTGGGAAAAATCATATCACTCATATGGACCACGGAAACAAGCAGGAGTGTCCATACTCATATCTAATAAAATAGATTTCAAGCCAAAGCTAATCAAAAGGGATAAAGAAGGACACTTCATACTGCTCAAGGGAACCATACACCAACAAGACATAACAATCATAAATATATATGCCCCAAATAATGGTGCAGCCGTGTTTATCAAGCAAACTCTTCTCAAGTTCAAGAGTCTAATAGACCACCATACAATAATCATGGGAGACTTCAACACACCTCTCTCACCACTGGACAGATCTTCCAAACAAAAGTTAAATAAGGAAACTATAGAACTCAATAACACAATTAACAACCTAGACTTAATTGACATGTATAGACTATACCACCCAACATCAAGTTGCTACACTTTTTTCTCAGCAGCACATGGAACCTTCTCAAAAATAGACCATATACTATGTCACAGGGCAACTCTTAGACAATACAAAGAGGTAGAGATAATACCATGCATCTTGTCTGATCATAATGGAATGAAACTGAAAATCAATGATAAAAGAAGAAAGGAAAAATCAAGCATCACCTGGAGAATGAACAATAGGTTGCTGAGTGATCAATGGGTTTTAGAAGACATCAAGGAGGAAATTAAAAAATTCCTAGAGTTAAATGAAAACACAGACACAACATATCGGAATCTATGGGACACATTGAAAGCAGTTCTAAGAGGAAAATTCATTGCTTGGAGTTCATTCCTCAAAAAAAGAAAAAACCAACAAATAAATGATCTCATACTTCATCTCAAAATCCTAGAAAAAGAAGAGCAAAACAACAGCAAAAGAAGTAGAAGGCAAGAAATAATTAAAATCAGAGCTGAAATTAATGAAATTGAAACAAAAGAAACAATTGAAAAAATTGACAAAACTAAAAGCTGGTTCTTTGAAAAAATAAATAAAATTGACAGACCCTTAGCCATGCTAACGAAGAGAAGAAGAGAGAGAACCCAAATTACTAGCATACGGGATGAAAAAGGCAATATCACAACAGACACTTCAGAAATACAGAAGATAATAAGAAAGTACTTTGAATCCTTATACTCCAATAAAATAGAAGATAGTGAAGGCATAGATAAATTCCTTGAGTCTTATGATCTGCCCAGATTGAGCCAGGAGGATATAGACAACCTAAACAGACCAATAACAATAGAGGAAATAGAAGAAACCATCAAAAGACTACCAACTAAGAAAAGCCCAGGACCGGATGGGTATACAGCAGAGTTTTACAAAACCTTTAAAGAGGAACTAACACCAATACTTTTCAAGCTATTTCAGGAAATAGAAAAAGAGGGAGAACTTCCAAATTCATTCTACGAGGCCAACATCACCCTGATTCCGAAACCAGACAAAGACACTTCAAAGAAAGAAAACTACAGACCAATCAATATCTCTAATGAACCTTGATGCAAAAATCCTCAATAAAATTCTGGCGAATCGGATTCAAATACATATCAAAAAAATTATACACCATGATCAAGTAGGATTCATCCCTGGTATGCAAGGTTGGTTCAATATACGGAAATCAATAAATGTTATCCACCACATCAATAGACTTAAAAACAAGAACCATATGATCATCTCGATAGATGCAGAAAAAGCTTTCGACAAAGTACAGCATCCCTTTATGTTCAAAACTCTAGAAAAATTAGGGATAACTGGATCATACCTCAACATTGTAAAAGCAATCTATGATAAGCCACAGGCCAGCATCATTCTGAATGGAGAAAAATTGAAGGCATTCCCTCTAAGATCTGGTACAAGACAGGGATGCCCTCTCTCGCCACTTCTGTTCAACATAGTCCTCGAAACACTGGCCAGAGCAATTAGGCAGACGAAAGAAATTAAAGGCATAAAAATAGGAAAAGAAGAACTTAAATTATCACTATTTGCAGATGATATGATTCTATACCTAGCAGACCCAAAAGGGTCCACAAAGAAGCTATTAGAGCTAATAAATGAATTCAGCAAAGTGGCAGGATATAAGATCAACACGCATAAATCAAAGGCATTCCTGTATATGAGCGACAAATCCTCTGAAACGGAAATGAGGACAACTACTCCATTCACAATATCCCCCCAAAAAATAAAATACTTGGGAATCAACCTAACAAAAGAAGTGAAAGATTTATACAATGAAAATTACAGAACCCTAAAGAAAGACATAGAAGAAGACCTTAGAAGATGGAAAAATATACCCTGCTCATGGATAGGCAGAACTAACATCATCAAAATGACGATATTACCAAAAGTCCTATATAAGTTCAATGCAATGCCAATCAAAATCCCAACGGCATATCTTATAGAAATCGATAAAAGAATCATGAAATTCATATGGAATAATAAAAGACCCAGAATAGCAAAAACAATACTAAGCAGGAAGTGTGAATCAGGCGGTATAGCGATACCAGACTTCAAACTATACTACAGAGCAATAGTAACAAAAACAGCATGGTACTGGTACCAAAACAGGCGGGTGGACCAATGGTACAGAATAGAGGACACAGTAACCAATCCACAAAACTACAACTATCTTATTTTTGATAAAGGGGCTAAAAGCATGCAATGGAGGAAGGATAGCATCTTCAACAAATGGTGCTGGGAAAACTGGAAATCCATTTGCACCAAAATGAATCTGAATCCTTATCTCTCGCCGTGCACAAAAGTTAACTCAAAATGGATCAAGGAGCTTGATATTAAATCAGAGACATGGCATCTGATAGAAGAAAAAGTTGGTTATGATCTACACGCTGTGGGATCGGGCTCCAAATTCCTCAATAGGACACCCATAGCGCTAGAGTTAACAGCTAGAATCAACAAATGGGACTTACTCAAACTAAAAAGTTTTTTCTCAGCAAAAGAAACAATAAGAGAGATAAACAGGGAGCCTACATCCTGGGAACAAATCTTTACTCCACACACTTCAGATAGAGCCCTAATAACCAGAATATACAAAGAACTCAAAAAATTAGACAATAAGATAACAAATAACCCAATCAATAAATGGGCCAAGGACCTGAACAGACACTTCTCAGAGGAGGACATACAATCAATCAACACGTACATGAAAAAATGCTCACCATCGCTAGCAGTCAGAGAAATGCAAATCAAAACTACCCTAAGATACCATCTCACTCCAGTAAGACTGGCAGCCATTAGGAAGTCAAACAACAATAAGTGCTGGAGAGGATGCGGGGAAAAGGGCACTCTTGTTCATTGCTGGTGGGACTGCAAATTGGTGCAGCCAATTTGGAAAGCAGTATGGAGATTTCTCGGAAAGCTGGGAATGGAACCACCATTCGACCCAGCTATTCCCCTTCTCGGTCTATTCCCTAAAGCCCTAACAAGAGCATGCTACAGGGACACTGCTACATCGATGTTCATAGCAGCTCAATTCACGATAGCAAGACTGTGGAACCAGCCTAGATGCCCTTCAATAGATGAATGGATAAAAAAAATGTGGCATTTATATACTATGGAGTATTATTCTGCATTAAAAAATGACAAAATCATAGAATTTGGAGGGAAATGGATGGCATTAGAGCAGATTATGCTAAGTGAAGCTAGTCAATCTTTAAAAAACAAATACCAAATGACTCCTTTGATATAAGGGGAGTAAACAAGGACAGGGTAGGGACGAAGAGCTTGAGAAGAAGATTTACATTAAACAGGGATGAGAGGTGGGAGGGAAAGGGAGTGAGAAGGGAAATTGCATGGAAATGGAAGGCGATCCTCAGGGATATACAAAATGTCATACAAGAGGAAAGGAGGGGTAAGACAAGATAATACAAATGGAAGAAATGATTTACAGTAGAAGGGGTAGAGAGAGAAAAGGGGAGGGGAGGGGAGGGGAGGGGGGATAGTAGAGAATAGGACAGAAAAAAAAAAAGAAAATCTATTCTTGTTCTGTTGTACAGCTGGTCAAGAAATCATAATATCATGGGCCTCTCTCCAGCTCTAACAAAAGGAAAAGCCCTACTGTGGAGGTGCTTAGCTACATTTACTGGATAAGAAACCTGAATTAGAACATTCTATCCAAAATGCACTGATTTTAGCACCCTAGGTTGTCATAAATTATGGCTGATTATCGCTTGATAGATCTCCACCCACTAAATAGAATTTGTGCCAGCCCAGTTCTTTTGAATATTCAGCATGTTAAGTTCTGAAACATTTAAAAGCAAATACCATTTGTTTTAACAGAATACTTTTGAATTTTTCACACAGAGAAAACACTACATCTCATATTTTCCAAGACAGTTTCCAGTAGACCACACCTCAGTAAAGAAGGAATTCCAGCCCTTTCCTAACTTCCCCTTGGTGAGAATTATCTGGTTGTTATTAACCACACAGTTGACCAGTTGATTCTGATTTAATTGGGATGGAGCCAGGGACTTTGTGTGTGTGTGTGTGTGTGTGTGTGTGTGTGTGTGTGGCTGGTGGTGAGGGATATTGGGGGACTGAATCCAGGGGTGCTCTACTACCTAGCCCTTTTTATTTTTTATTCTGAGATCAGCCCTCAAACTTGAGACCCTCCTGCCTCAGCTTCCTGGTTAGCTGTAATTACAGGTGTGCACCATTGCTCCTGGCTAGGAACTTTTATTTTAACAAGTACTCAGGTGGTTGCCAGGAGCAAAGCTGGGGTCCACCACTGCTGTGTCCCTCACTGTGGCTCCTCATGCTGTGGCAGTTGAGTGCTGTGTTCTGTAGTTTACCTGTGGTAGGCAATGTGGAGTTCTCTTTATTGTCCTTTGGGGTTCCCCCAAGCATCTTAGATCTATACATTGATGCTTGTCATCAGATTTCAGGGCTTGGGACTATTGTTTCTTTGAAAAAATTGTCTGCCATTGTCTCTACTTCTACTGGGATTTTAATTACATGTATATTAGGCTACTGGAAATTGCCCCATAAGTCAACAAATCACTGCTTGTTTTGTTTTTTGTTTAATAAATTTTCTCTTTTTTCAGAAAAAAAAAAAAAAAAACTGTCTAAAAACCAAGTGGAAGCTGGTACCCAAAGAGGTAGATTAAAAAATTTGAACATGGGACTGAGGTTGTGGCTCAGCGATAGAGCACTCACTTTGCATGTGCGAGACCCTGGGTTTGATCCTCAGCACCACATACAAATAAATAAGTGAAATAAAGGTATTGTATCCAGCTACAACTAAAAAAGAAAAAAAAAAGATTAAAAAAATTTGAACATAAGTATGGTGGCTTTACAGGGTGCCACTGTGGCATAAAAGACAAAGCTTACGGCATTTCCCATAAATCTGGAACCCCGAAGGACTATAGCCTCATGTAAAAGTGTATTAAACATATTCTAGGGGTTTGGGCTATGGCTCAGTGATTGAGTGCTTGCCTAGCATGGGTGAGGCCATCCTTAGCACCACATACAAAAATAAGCACATAAAATAAAGACATGCTGTCCATCTACAACTACAAAAAAAAAAAAAACTTAAAAAATATATATTCTAAAGGAGCTGGGCTTGGTGGGCACGCCTGTAATCCCAGTGGTTTAGGAGACTGAGGCAGGAGGATCTCGAGTTAAAAGCCAGCCTCAGCAACTTAAAAAAGGCTCTAAGCAACATTGTGAGACCCTGTCTCTAAATAAAATACAAAAAAGGGGGGGGGCTGGGGATGTGCCCCCAGTGTTAAGCACCCCTGGGTTCAATCCCTAGTACCAAAAAGATATCCTAGAGGATTGAAAGTGGTTTCAGGTTGACAGTACTACCAAGCACCTGACAGAAGAAATGCCAGTCCCCCCCAGATGAACTGATCTTCTGTTAGAGTCTGTAAACAAGTCTGGATGGCGCCTGGCAAAATGCCAGAGGGAGTGGTTTGTGAAGTAAGGCCAGGGAGCCATTAAGTGTGGAGATTCCTTATTGGTTGACTGCTGTATCTAGTTTATGTTAATTAAGATAAGCTGTGTGGAATGTATAAATACCTCTGTTGTCCTACAATAAACGGTTCCTACTCCTGCTGTTACTCCTGCTGTATCAACGTACAAGTTGTCCGTCACAACCCCCCCCCACCCCCGTTATTTTGCTGCAGTCGGACTGCGGCAATCTTCAATTTAGGTCTTGGGAATTTCCACAGATAGTTCCAAGAGAAATAAATTGCAATCAAAAATTGCAAACAAGGAACAAGATACCAAAGTAAGAACCAGTAGTGATAGAGACAGGAAATTTTTTAAAAATTAGAAAGTCAAGTTAAATAATTAATGTGTGAATAGTAAAGAATCTCAAAGTAGAAAACAGGAAATGTGAAAGAAAGGAAAAGAATGTATGTGAGATTAATTATAAAATAAAGTGCTGGAGCTGTAGCACAGTGGTGGAGTGCTTGCCTAGCATGTGTGAGGCACAGGGTGTGATCCTTAGCACCACATAAAGATCAACAAATAATGGGCTGGGGATATGGCTCAGTGGTTAAGTGCCCCTGAGTTCAATCCCTGGTACCAAAAACAAATAGATAGATAGATAGATAAAATAAAGACATGCTGTCCATCTACAACTACAAAAAATTTAAAACAAATAAATAGATTCAAGCCAGAACTAGATACATAAAAAAGAAAAGGAGGTAACTGTTAACTTAAGAAAAAACAAAAAGTTGGGTAGGAAATAGGAGTTACTTCACATGTCAATTGATTTTTTTAAAACATTAACATTAAGTTTTTTAGTCGTACATGGACACAATACATTCATTTTATTTATTTATTTTAATATTTATTTTTTAGTTGTAGTTGAACACAATACCTTTATTTTATTTATTTTTATGTGGTTATGTTGTGCTAAGGATCGAACTGGTGCCCCACACATGCATGGCAAGCGCTCTGTAAACTACAACCCTAGCCCATGTGGATTGATTTTTGACAAGGGTGCCAAGACCATTAAAACAGATGATGCTAGGACAATGAGACATCCACCTGGAAAAGAATGAAGTTGGATCTTTCCATATGCAAACATTAATACAAAATGTATCAAAGACCTAAATGTCAGGCTGGGAATGTAGCTCAGTCTTAGAGTACTTGCCCTGAGTTTGATCCATCATCAAACAAACAACTAAATGTATTTAACTAACACTATAAAACTTTTTTGTTTCCTTAATTTTTTTTTTAAAGAGAGAGAGTGTGTGTGTGTGTGTGTGTGTGTGAGAGAGAGAGAGAGAGAGAGAGAGAGAGAGAGAGAGAGAGAGAGAGAGAGAGAGAATTTTTTAATCTTTATTTCTTAGTTTTCCGCGGGCACAACATCTTTGTTTGTATGTGGTGCTGAGGATCGAACCCGGGCCGCACAAATGCCAGGCGAGCGCGCTACCACTTGAGCCACATCCCCAGCCCCCCTTAATTTTTTTAATATCTTTATTTTTATGTGTTGCTGAGGATCGAACCCAGTGCCTCACATGTGCAAGGCAGGTGCACTACCACTGAGCTACAGCCCCAGACCCTTATAAAAGTTTTTTTTAAAAAACAGGTGTATGTCTTTATGAGTTAGATAATGGTTTCTTAGATATGACAACAAAAGGAAAAATAAGACATCATTAAAATTTTAAATGTTGGTGTTTCAAAGAACATGAATCCAGAAAGTTAAAAAACCTACTGAATGGGACAAAATATTTGCAAATCATGTATCTGACAAGGAACTTGTATCTGGAATACATAAATAACTCTTGCAACATCATCATCATCATCAACAACCAATTAGAAAATAGAAAAAGAATCTACCTAGACATATTTCCAAAGAAGATATACAAATGGCAAAAAAGCACAAGAAAAGATACTCCATATCACCAACCACCTGGGAAAAGCATATAGAAATCACAATGAAATATCAATTTACACTTAGGACATAAAAGAAAAAATTTTAAGATAATAACTAGTATTGCCAAGGACATGGAGAAACTGGAATCCTCATACAGTGCTGGTGGAAATGCAAAACTGGGGCATTTGGGGTTTTCAATTTTAAAAAGGGTCTATGTCAAAATATACTCTCCTGTCATGTGTATCTAAAAAGTAAAAAGAAAAAAAAATTTAAAAAGTCTGTCAGTTGTTCAAACAAACATAGAATTACTTTATGATCCACAATTCCACTTTTAGGTATACACCTAACAGAAATGAAGTCAAAACCTTGTACATGAATGTTCATAGCAGTATGAACATTCGCTGGCTCTCTTTCTCAAAATCAAATAACCAAAAAGTGGAAATAACCCAAATGTTCATCAACTTATGGATAAGTTTAATGTGGTATATCCATACAATAAGAATATTATTTTTGATCAAAGACAAATGAAGTACTAATACATGGTACAACATAGGTAAACTTTGAAACTACTAAGAAGTCAGTCCAAAGAGTCACATATTATATGGTACAATTTATATGAAATATCCAGAATACATAAGAACAGGAAATGGATTAGTTGCCTAAAACTAGAAAGGAGGGGTAATTGGAGTTGATGGCTAAGGGATGTAGGATTTCATTTTAGAGTAATGATGAAATTTTTCTAAATTGATTGTGGTGATGAATTCAAAACTCTGTGAATATACTAAAACTCATTGAAATTGGTGAACTGTCTGATATGAAAAATTATATCCCAATAAAGATATAAAGAATTTTATAAAACATATGTTATATCACTGCATATCATGTGGCTAAGTAATAAATAATATGTATAAATTCCTAACATAAACACTATCTGATGATTTTAAATGGTGGTATAATGAGGTGATAAAGGTGATATAGTGGTGGGGTGTAAGAAAAAAGAGGGGAGAGGGGTATAAATTCTCCTGACAAGATGACTAGCTTTAAAAAAATGACTAGCTAATACAGGTCACTGGCTCTCTTTCTCAAAATCAAAAATGTGGGGCGGGGGTTGTAGCTCAGTAGTAGAACACTTGCCTAGCATGCATGAGGCACTAGGTTCAATCCCTGGCACCACATAAAAATAAATAAATAAACAAATAAAATAAAAATATTGTGTCCATATACAACTAAAAAAAAAAAGAGAGAGATCATATAGAAGATATAAGGAATCATGAATTTCAAGAGCTAACAACAAAAGTGTAAGAATGCCCTGAGGGAGCTGGGGTTGTGGCTCAGTGGTAGAGTGCTCACCTAGCACAAAAATCAATTAATTAATTAAAGACATTGTGTCAAACTACAACTAAATGAATATATATATATATATATATATATATATATATATATATATATATATATATATATGAAGCTGGCCATGGTGGCACGTGCCTGTAATTCCAGTGACACTGGAGGCTAAGACAGGAAGATCACAAGTTTAAGGCCAGCGTCAGCAACTTACTGAGTGGCAGAGTGCTCCTGGGTTCAGTCCCCAGGAAAAAAATAACAACAAAATAAACCAAACTCCTTGAAAACACTGAAGGCTATTGCTATGGGTCAAATTGTGTCCTCCAAAGATTCTTATGTTAAAGCCCTAAACCCCAGTATTCCAGAATGTAACCTTATTTGGATGTCATTAGTTAAATTGAGATCATGACTGGTATCCACTATAAAATGGGGGAAACACACAAGCACAGGAAAAATGACATATGAACATGAAAGCAGAGATCAAACTGATGTATCTACAAGTGTGGGAGGCCATCCTCGCATGTGATTTGAGTTACTTCTCTGGCTGGGTGAGAGGCGCTTAGACACAGTGGTGTCAGAGCCTTCCCCACACTTTCCCAGGTACGAGGGCTTGTCTGTACAGAGATGTGCCTGGCCACTGACCTGAAGACCCAATCGCTGGCCCTGACCTAGGGATGCTGCCCCCCCTTAACCTTCATTGGATGAGATTTTCCCTTGAATTTTTTGTTCCCCAATAAAAGCTCACTCCCTGGTGTGCGCTCTCTCTGGCTAGCCTCTTCTGCAAACCTCACCATCGTTTTGTTTGGCAAATGTGCATTGTTCCTGAATGTATTTTTAGTTTGCATGAATATTTTTTCAAATTTTACTTTATTTTTTCCACTTTGTGTTGTTTTTAAAATGTTTGTTTTAGACAATGAAAATCATACCATCTGAAAATGATCACAATTTTGATATCTTTGCTTCCATTTCTTAAAATCTTTTTTAAAAAAAAAAAACCACTGAAAAGTAAATAGTACTAAATAGTGCTAAATCAAACCACTGCCGTTATAGTTGACATTATTGTCTGTTCCTGATTTTAAAGAGTACACATTCTTAAATATATGCTCTCAATCTCTAGTATGGAACCCTTACCAAGTTAAGGAAATTTCCTTCTGTTTATCACTTAATTTTTTTATTTTTTATTTAATTTATTTATTTGTGGTACTGAGGACTTAACCCATTTATTCTCTACCACTGAACTATACCTTTTTTTTTTTTTTTCATTTTGAAACAAGATCTTTTGTTGTTGTTGCTGCTGCTGTTATTGGGTATTGAACCCACAAATGCTTTATCACCAAGCTCAACCATTTTTATTTTTTGAGACAGGATCTCATTAAGTTGCTGAGGTTAGCTTCAAACTTGCAATCCTCTCCAGCCTCCCAAGTATCTGGGATTGGCATGTGCCGTTGTGTCCAGCTTTTTAAAAAATTCCTAAATAGAAGTTGAATTTTTAAATTTTTCTTTTCTACATTGAATGCGGTAAGCATGGAGAGCTAAACACTCATTTCCACAACAGGAATTTAGTAAATGTCTAAAACCAATAAGCCATCAAGAGCAGTTGAGTGTATTATTTCAAATTATGATGATAAATACCATAAAAATAGCTAAAAAAAAGTGAAAGTCTATTCTGGAAAGTTAGTCTAGAGGGTAGGCTGAGGTGGAAGGAGAGGATTGCTGCTACATATAACAATATAACTTGTCCTTTGTTTAGATTAACTATACGTATGTATTGCTTTGATTTGTAAAGTGTAAGTTAATTTAGAAACAAATGTTTGCCCTGGCATGGTGGTACATGCCTCTAATCCCAGTGACTCTGGTGGCTGAGACAGTATGGATTCCAAGTTAGAGGCCAGGGAGACCCTATCTCAAAAATAAAATAGAGGCCAGGTGGCATGGAGGTTGCCTGTAATCCCAGTGGCTTGAGAGACTAAGACAGGAGGATCTGGAGTTCAAAGCCAGCCTCAGCAAAAAGCAAGGCACTAAGCAACTCAGTGAGACCCTGTCTCTAAATAAACACAAAATAGGGCTGGGGATGTGGCTCAGTGGTCAAGTGCCCCCAAGTTCAATCCCCGGTACCCAAAAAATAAAATAAAAAGGGCTGGGGATGTAGCTCAAAGGTATTGCCGAGTCCAATCCCAGCATCACAAAAATAAATAAGAAAATATTCAAAAATCAAATCTTTGTCTTCCACCCCATTGTTTTGTTCTGTTCAAATGCCATACAATCCAATCATTTATTATACAAATGGTTTTTATTTTTTCAAAAGATTATATACAACAATCACCACTAATTTCACATTTTATCTATTTATTTAGGTACAGAAATTAACCTATAGGTGCTTAATCACTGAGTCACATCCTCAGTCCTTCTTATTTATTTTTTTATTTTGAAATAGGTTCTCACTAGGTTTCTTAGAGCCTTGCTAAATTGCTGAGGCCGACTTTGAACTTGTGATCCTTCTGCCTCAGCCTCCAGTCTCTCAGATTACAGGCATGCACCACCATGTCCAGGTGAAATTTTTTATATTAACAAAAATTGTATATGCTTATGGTGTACAACATGATGTTTCAAGGTATATATACATTGTACAATGACTAAATTGAGCCAATTGACATATGCACTACCTCAAATACTTTTCATTTTTGTGGTAAGAATGCAAAATCTGTCAGTTGTGGTAGAGTATGCCTGTAATCCCAGCAACTCAAGAGGCTGAAAGTAGGAGGTTCATAAATCTAAAGTCAGTCTGGGCAATTTAGCAAGACCCTGCCTCAAAATAAAAAAAATACAAAATGACTGGGAATGTAACTCAGTGGTAGATCACCCCTAGGTTCAATCCCCAGTAATAATAATTTAAAAAAAAGTAAAATCTACCCTTAGCAATTCAATTTTCAAGCATACAATGCATTGTTGTTAACTATACCATGTTGTACAATAGATCTCTTGATTCCCAAGTGAAACTTTGTATCTCTGACCAACCTCTTCCCACCCTGTCACCTTCTAGAATATTTATATTACCACAAAAGAGACTCTGTACATATGAGAAGTGATTCCCCATTCTTCACACCTTATTCCATCCCTAGAATAAAATAATCTAGTTTTTGTGGATTTGTCTATTCTGAACATTTCATATAAATGGAATCATATGATATGTAGGCTTTTGTGATTAGCTTCTTTCATTCAGCATAATGTCTTCAAGGTTTATCCATGTTGTAGCATATAGCTATACTTCATTCATTTCAATGACTGCTGATATTCTATTGAATGAATATAACACATTTTGGTTACCCATTCATCAGCTGATGGGCATTGGGTTGATTCCTCTTTGGGTTCATTTCCTCTTTTGGCTATATGAATAATGCTGCTACAAATATTTGTGCACAAGTGTTATATAGACATTATTTTTCAGTTCTTTGGGGTATAAACATAGGAGGGAAATTACTGGGCCATTGATAATGCTACATTTAACTTTTATGGGGAACTGTGGATTTTCCAAAGTGGCTGCACCACTTTACTTGGCCTTTGTTTTTGCTTCATCTGCCTGGAAAGCCTGCTAGCTTCCACTCTCTTAAGACAACTCAGTGGTTATTACCTCCTCCAGAAAGCCCTCCCTGTCTGCATTCCTGCTCCCAGGGAATGCAATGAGACAGATGTCCTTCCTCTGTACACCTATATACTTGATTTCCTACGTCTCGCAGCTGAAATTGTCCAAGATTTACTTCAAGAGCTACATCTTCAACGATTTTCTGACTTTTCCCCAAAAAAAACCTCTCAGAGAACTTTTCATATAGTTAACATATTCAAATCCATATTTTGTTTATATATTATATACCTTCTGAGTAAAATGAAGTCTACTTGGAAGCAGGAACCCAACCTGCTTAGTGATTTATATTTCTCCAAATATCCTTGTACATTATAGTTCAGTGTTTATTGAAGGAAAATGTTAAATACTGCTTCCTATCAAAAATAAAATTGTTCTGTCTTTGAAAACAAGATCTTTTCTATCTTTGCAGCAGGAAGTATTTTATAAATACCTATTAAATTAACTATTAATTTTCTCTTCACTAACAATCACATACTCTATCAAAACATGTATTTAGCATTCATTACACTTAAGCCTCAGATATTTGATTTTCTCCATTCTAGTTCCACAAAATCCTTTCCAGTCACCCCACTAAAAACCTCACTCTTGTATATTCTTTTTTAAAACCGGGGATTGGACCCAAAGGTACTTTTCCCCTGGGCTATATCCACAGTCCTTTTATCTTTTACTGAGAAAGGGTCTTATTAGGTTGCTGAGATTGACTTCAAACTTGCAATCCTCCTGCCTCAGGCTCCAAAATCACTGGGATTACAGACCACCATGCCCCCCACAATATACTTTCATATAAACACATCAATTCATTTCCCCCAAATCTATTTAACAAATACATATTAATCTAACTTCATATTTATTGAGTTCTTTTATTGAGAAGAAAAAGTTCCAAAAAGACACGAAATGTTGTTTTTTTTTTTTAATATTTATTTATTTTTTAGTTCTAGGCGGACACAACATCTTTGTTGGTATGTGGTGCTGAGGATCGAACCCGGGCCTCACGCATGCCAGGCAAGCGCGCTACCGCTTGAGCCACATCCCCAGCCCCGAAATGTTGTTTTGATTGGGTGCGTGTGTGTGTGTGTGTGTGTGTGTGTGTATATATTTGCCAATACTTTCTCACATCCCTGTCACCATATGCTGCTTCTCTGATCAAAACACAGAATTCATTTCCTCACCAGGTTGAATATGGGCTGGCCTATGACAGTTTGACTAACAGAATGTGGCACAAGTGACACTAGGACTTCTTGACCTTGTCTAAGAAGCCTTGCAACTTCTATTTTGCCCTAGGATCAAGCCTATAAAGAAGTCTGGTCTAAATACCTGAACAATAAGACCATGTGTAAAAAGAATTTCAGCTACTCCACAGAGGAAGCAAACACAAGTGAAGACATTTTGGACCTGCTAGACTAAAACAAGTTCAAAGCTAAATACAATTGTGTAATCCACTCCAACCCACAACAAATGGAAAGAATTAATCAGCTGAGCCTAGATAACCCAGAGAATATGAATTAAGGAATTGTTGTTTTCAGGGTGGATTGACATAAATACTTTTAACTTTAAAGTATTTGGATCAAATAAAGAACTTAATCTACCTTTAAATCCCAAATTGTATCTACAAGTAATTCATGTTCTTTAGTTTTCAGTACTCCTTTTATTTTTTAAATAATTTAAAAACATATTCATGGGGCTGGGGATGTGGCTCAAGTGGTGGCGCGCTCGCCTGGCATGCGTGCGGCCCGAGTTCGATCCTCAGCACCACATACAAACAAAGATGTTGTGTCCGCCAAAAACTAAAAAATTAATATTAAAAATTCTCTCTCTCTCCCTCTCTCCCTCTTTCCCTTTCCCTCTCCTCTTTAAAAAAAAAAAACATATTCATTCAGTTCTTCAGATTTGTAAAATTGTTGACCACTACACTCATTCCAGAGGAATATCATTACTATGTACATTTGCCAAACTCTGTTATTAAAATTTTTACCTGCATAATTTTATTTATTCCTAGCATAATTCTAGGAGGGAAAGGTCTGTATTATTCCTATTCAACGAGCTGAAAAATAAAACTAAGGCTCAGAAGTTAACTACTTTATTTAGGGTCAAAGAGAGGTAGAGCTTGAATTCAAACCCAGACCTGTCTAACTTCAAATCCTATTTTATTGTTGTTGCTATTGTTGTTTGCAATGCTGGGGATAGAACCCAGGGCCTTGCACACCCTAGGCAAGCACTCCACCTCCAACCTACTCCTGTCCCCAAAGCCTATTTTCTTAATTAAGTTTATATTACAGATTTGCTCATATCAACCTTATAAAAACCTTGCTGAAGAACACCAATAGCTCTTTGGCCCACATAAAAGACTTCTTTAAAAGCAATACATCAGTTTAGATGCTCCAAGGCCTCAATAGCAATAGCAACTTCCTCTGGGTTCAAGCTACACCAGCACCTTCCTCAGGAGACACTTGCAGCCACCCAGCCACTGCCCAATGGTAACCATGTACAACTGAAAGGCACTGATAAAAATGCGGACATGTGGGAAAAGATGCAACAGGATCCTGTGAAGTGTGCTACTCAGACATTAGAGAAATATAACAGAAAAGGATATTGCAGCCCACATTAAGAAGGAGTTTAACAAGAAGTACAACCCCACCTGACACTGCATTGTGTGAACTTCAGTAGTTATGTGACACATGAAACCAAACACTTCATCTAATTCTACCTGAGCCAAGTGGCCATTCTTCTCTCAAATCTGGTTAAAAGCATGGATTGTGCCATACACCCAGTGATCCATCCAAAAATAAGAACTGAAGCCTAAATCCCAAATACCACAGACTGAAATCTTCAGCCTTACTAAGGGAATAGCTTGATCTTGGAACATTTATTGTGTTTTTTTTTAAATTATGTAATTGATTTTATTTTTTAAAACAATTTATTGTTTTTTTATAGGGCATTCCCTGTACTAGTTTGTTGTGATTATAAAACAATTAGCAAAATAGCTTACATTTCTATTTATTTTCTATCCCATACTTCTGTGCCCCAGGTTTTTTCTCTAAATCCATTCCTTTGAAAAATAAATCTGTTGGAGAAGTAAAAAAAAAAAAAAAAAGCAATACATCAAATGCTTTATTTCATTTGACATATATTTGTTGAGAGTCTCACTAACTGGAGACATACTAAAAAATTTAACCATATTATATATGGTCTAGAAAGTGTAACAACATTTTCCCCTTCAATGCAGTAGTTGTCAAAAGTTATTTAACTTGTTTCACAGCCAAATAATATCAAAGGATAAAGAAGAGATAGTGTCAGAGTATGCTTTCAATAGTTTGATCCATCTCACCATCTCCTATCAAATTTATATTCTCTCAATCATATACTATTGATCATTCTTCTCTTATCCACTTGAAATGTTCTATGTCCTCCCTCTCTGCTTTCCAAAATCCAACCTCATCTAAGAAGCCTCTTTTGATTATGCCAGTCAGACATATTCTCTTATCCAGGTCACTTATAATCCACATCAGTGATTTCCAAACATGGCTAATTAAAATCAGCTGAGGGGAAAAAAAAACTAAAAACTAATATCACTTGAGGGATTTTAAAATTAAAAAGACCTAAAATTAGAAGTTACACTTTGAAAAAGTAAGACTAAAAACAATCTAAATAAATATCAAATTAGGACTGGTTAAGTCAATATGGTAAATAATGTGAATATATAAAACAATCTCCAATTTATATTAAGTGAAAAACCAAGGTACATATCTGTGAAATTCTACCTTGTGTGTGGCAGGAGGAGGCAGTTCTAGGGACTGAACCCAGGCCATTGCACATGCTAGACAAGCACTCTATGAGTGAGCTACATCTCCAGCCATTTTTTAAAACTTGATATTGAGACAAGGTCTTGCTAAGTTGCCCAGGCTGAAATTGAATTTATCCTCCCACCTCAGTCTCTTAAACAGCTGGGATTACAGGTAGGCGCAACTGTACCTGTTGAAATCCCACTTTTTAAAAGCTAGGTAATATAAGCTTATGTATGCACAGTAAATGTCAGAGCATTAAAGAGGCACTTGAATGGTTGTCCTTGAAGGGGAGTGGGGAGATAGTTTGCAAGAAAACTTTCCATTTGATTACCATTTGTAATTTTTAAATTTTACATTCTATGTATAGATCTTTTTGGTGGGCAGGGTTGGGGGTACTGGGGATTGAACTCAGGGGCACTCAACCACTGAGCAACATCCCTAGCCCTTTTTTGTATTTTATTTAGAGAAAGGGTCTCACAAAGTTGCTTAGGGCCTCGATAAATTGCTGAGGCTGGCTTTGAACTTGTGATCCTCCAGCCTCAGCCTCCTGAGCTCCTGAGAATATAGGCATGCACCACCAAGCCTGGCTAGATCTTTTTTTTTTTTTTTTTTTTAATTAAAAACAGGGTTGGGGATATAACCTAGCAGTGGAGCACTTGCCTGGCATTCATGAGACCCTGGGTGCAATCCTGTAAAAAACAAAATTAATTTTTTTAAAAACCCACATGGATGCCCAGGACTTTCAATCTCATCTCTACTGATCAAACTCTCTAGGGGTTGGAACCAGGCTTTCTTTTTTGTTTGTATGTTTTTGTGGTGCTAAGGATCAAACCCAGGGTCTCATGCATGCTAGGTAAGTACTTTAATACTTCAAACCTGGGACCAGGCTTTTGAAATGTTAAACTACCCAGATGATTCTGATGATCAGTCAAGATTTGTATCACCTATCTATACAACTTACATGGTACTTAATGACTCAGATGAAAATAGGGAGGATACTTCAAACCTTCACATTTTTGTTTTGTTTTGTTTTCTTATAATTCCTAGAGAGGTTACCTAGTAAATAATTTTTGATGAGAGTAATGCAGAACTATATTCCACTTTTCTATTATATTTCATTTTAGAAACACTTTTCAAATTCACGGCATTGTTGAACAATTAAAAATTATCACTTTCAAGGGGCTAGGAATATAGCTTAGCATCTACAAGTTCCTGAGTTTAATCCCCAGCAACACACACACACACACACACACTTTCAATATTGGCTCTGCACTAACAATAAACTTGTCTCACCAACTTTTCTTTTTTTTTTTTGGTGTGGAGAGTACCAGAGATTGAACCCAGGGATGCTTAACCACTGAGCCACATCCCCAGCTCCTATTTATTTATGTTTTGAGACAGGGTCTCACTAAATTGCTTAAAGCCTCACTAACTTGCTAAGGCTGGCTTTGAACCTGTGCTTCTCCTGCTTCAGTCTCCCAAGTCACTGGGATTACAGGATTGTGCTACTATGCTATGCTCAAATTTTCTTTTTTGAAGGCCACAGTTATAGATTGTAAGGGTAAGTAGTGAAGTGCAAACCTAAGACCCTACACCACAAGGACAAACCAGCCATGATGGCACACACTCATAATTGCAACCATTTGGGAGACAAAAACAGGAGAATCCTAAATTCAAGTTCAGCCTTGGCAACCTGGCAAGACCCATTGAACAACAAAAAGGGCTGGGGAGGGCTGGGGTTGTGGCTCAACAGTAGAACACTCGCCTAGCATGTGCAGGGCACTGGGTTCAATCCTCAGCACCACATAAAAATAAATAAAATAAAGGTATTGTGTCCAACTATAACTAAATAAAAAAGGGTGGGGTTGGGGATATAGCTCACTTATAGAGCAGTGCCCCCAGTTTGTTCCCAGTACCACCAAAAAAAAAAAAAAATTAGGGACATACTTTATAGTTTACATGAAAAAGAAAATAAACTATGTGGAAATCAGATTCCAAAGAAGCCACATTTTATTATTACAGAGAGAAAACAAAATCCTTTCCTCATAAGGAAAAGTTCTGTTCCCCTTCTTCAGAGTGCTAGAGATGGATGTGCCTCTTCCAGAGTTCCCAGCTTTCCGATCTACCGATACTTCCCATGTCGGTTAAAGTGCTTATAGAGATAGCTGATACGTTTGTTAAGGTTGTGCAAGTCATCAAAGAACATTCTATTTCCAACCATTTTTTTCTTCCGGATACAACGCTGCAATTCGTTCCCCTTCCAGCCTCGAAGCCATATGGGGCCCTTGATTAGTTGTTTGGGGTGCTTTTCAAAGTTCCCTGTGTAATGTGAAAGAACATATTAGTACCAAGACAATAGAACCAGGCCTAGACCAGCTAAGCCTTCAACCCAAAGTTGCATCTTCTTGAGCAGCACCTTTAAAAAAGACACATTATGGTACAGCATCAAGAGCACAGACTTTGGAGTCAGAATGCTTGGGGTTCAAATTTTTTTACTAGCTTTAAAAAAATTACTTAACCTTGCAGTTCCTCAGTTTTCTCACCTGTAAAACGGAAAAATTATGAAGATTAAGTGTATTAATTCATGTAGGGCACTCAGAAAAGCATGAAAACAGTCATACGATGATTCTCTACACAGGTGAAAAAGACAGTAGTTACTGTGTAGCAGCCCTTCTGAAATTCGTAACACGTAAAGCATCGAGTCTTACCCAGGATCCCGATGTTGTCATATACTCCGAACAAGGCCCTCTTCTCGTTCCACCGATCAACCACTTTGGGAGGCGGGAGGGTGAGCCTTATACGGATGGTCAATCGCGGAACACCTTAAGATGGGGAAGAAAAGGAATGAATCTGAGCTGCCTATTAAAAAGCAGTTCTCCAAGCACCTTTCTACATTAGCTACTTACCCATAGAGAAGCTTCTGCATGCGTAGGGCATCCAGCCCCACAAGCTTCTACCTGCCCAAGAGAGAACCCCTGCCATTACTCTAGACTGTCTCTCAACAGCATACCAAAAAAGTCCCAGTATGAGGGCCAGACGTGACCTCAAAAGAGATGGCACCGTCTCCACTGGCCTCACACAGATACCAAGCAGGAGGCGGCCATCTTGGCCCTTACCCAGGCAGCTTTGGGCGCAGTCCCCGCCTCTCCCAATCACACAAGCCCCACCCTCCGAGTTCGGGCCGACAGATGCCTGGACAACCCACCCAGCCTAGTACTTCCGGCCTATCCACCGGAAATTTTGGAGCGCTACAGCCAAGGGAGGTTACGGTTCGCTCTGTAGAGCTTCCGAAAATTGAAATTGCAAGAAAATTCACCCATTCCTGTTTCTTTCAGCGTCCTTCAACTGTGAAGGAGATGAAGGATCAGAACCTGGAACCCAGAGCTTTGGGACTATTAAAAGACCGAGCCCTTTTCTCTGTGCATCATAACAGTCTTGGGCTGTAGCTGTATACTACCCTCATTTTACAGAAGGAGAAATTTGAGGCTCAGTGACTTGCTGGACATTACATAGCGGAGGAATGGCAGAAACTTGAATTAGAGCCCAAGGCTGCTAACTCGCAACTCGGATTTGCCTCTCATCCTGGGGGTGACTGAGTGGGTCACTATTCCAAAGGCTGTATCACTGTCCATCAAGGAATGCGACATCTCTGGCAGGCGCTCCTAGAGCCTCCTCCCAACAACCGAGCGGAAGGGGACCGTATACAGCAGGAAGAAGCCTCACCGCGCGCAGGGCGTGGAACCTGGGTCTAAGCCCATCCCCTCTGTGGATGGTGCAGACACGCGCTCAGGGAACTGCTTTGTGATTGGCCGCCGCTCCAGTGAGCGTCGTGATTGGCCCCCTTGCAGCCGTTGGTATTTGAACTCGATCTTGGCTGCTTTGCCCGCGCGGCGCGGGGCTCAAAGGCGGGTCTTTGTCTCAGCCTGCTGTGGATTGGTCGGGTTCTCCGCCAACTTGAAAATTGACTTTCTGATTGGTGCGTTTTCTGTACTCGTGTTTTCTTCCTGCGATTTCAACTCAACTACCCGAATCCGAGGAGTCGCGTGTAAGGTTCACAGGTGAGATGTGGAATTATGTGGGGTTGAGAAAATCAGCTACAGGGCGCGGTATAACGCAGTGTTTAACAGTATGCAATAGGCAGGGAGATACAGTAGACATATCCTTGGGGTGCGATGTGGTGGAAACTGTGACAGATCCAGTCTGTGTGTAGTTTGTGCAAATCGCATAACCTTAATTTCCCAATCTGTACAGTAAATTGTATTATCATGCCCTCTGTGGGATTGCCATTAGGAGAGTAAAATCGTATATGATTTATTCGGATAGTCTAACAAAACCTGATATAAATAAAAATGTTACTGCAGATTCTTACATTCTGAAGCCTCTAACCCATGGTAGGCCACTGTTTTAGTCTCTGATGGACATTGTCTTATACTTAAGGAACTTTGCACATCAAAATGGAAGTATAATGCTCACTTTATGCATTAGTATGCCACTTTGCAATTCCTTAAACACTTCTATAGCCTTTGGTTTATTTCCTCCTCAGAGCAACCTTGAGATGTAATCAGAAATTAGTAACCTCCGGTTTACAGATGGGATTAAGTGAGGTGACCAAGTGTTAGAGTCGTGATAAGAATTAGATTCTAGTTCAGGGTTGATCTTACACCCTAATGTTATAAGCTGGTTGTAAAACTAAAGAATATTTTATGTTGGAGATGGGGAAATAACTGAAACAAATGAAAAGACAGGTCTTAGCCCCTGATGTTTTTGCTGTTTGGTTTCTAGCCTTGTTAGCCAGTGGAAGAATATGTCTCCCCAACTGTATGAGTTCCATCTGCCTTTATCTCCTGAGGAGCTGTTGAAAAGTGGAGGTGTGAATCACTATGTTGTGCAAGAGGTACTGCCCATCAGAAATTTGCCATCCCAGCTTAGAGGTAAGACTTCACAGCTGTCATTGTACCCAGCAATTCATAACAATCATCCCATGCCTGCTTAGGCAGCACATATACTAAAATTGGACCTATACAAAGAAGACTGGCCCTTGCATAAGGATGACATGCAAATTTGTGAAGCATTCCATATTTCAAAACAAAAACTATTTCATGAGTAATTACATGTACTGAGCTCTATCCCCAGCCCCTTTTATTTTTTATTTGGAGCTAGGGTCTCACTCACTTGCTTAGAGCCTACTAAGTTGCTGAGGCTGGCTTCAAACTTGGAATCCTCCTGCCTCAGCCTCCCAAGTCACTGAGATTACAGGAGTATGACATAGTGCCCAGCTACAGTAAACTATTTTTTTTAATATAAGTAGGAATACATTCTAAAATAACAAAAGTATAGTAAACACATAAACCAGTAGCATAGTCATTTATTATCAAGTATTATATATAATTGTATTTGATGTATTTTACGTGTACTGTACATGTGCAGTACAATAAGCTTGTTCACACCAACATAACCACAAACATTTGAATAATGCCTTGGGTAACAATATTACAGTGACTACAGCACCACTAGGGGACTTATAGGACCACCATGATATATATATGTTGTCTGTCATTGACTGAAATGTTGTATGCTGATTATATGTATGGTGTAGTTGCCTATAGAAACCTATAAATGACCAAAAATAACTTGTGTTTTGCCAAGAAGACCCCATAACGTCACTGTACCTCTTGAAATTGCTTTATGTCAGGTTGCTTCAGAGAGGTACATTGAATAAAGACTTTGGAGCCAGACTGCCCAGATTTGAAGCTGACCTTGGGCAAGTTACTTAATTTTCTCTATGCCTCTGCTTCCTCATCTATAAAGATAGAGATAATAATCTGCTTCCTTTATTGTCTGCTAAACAGAAAGGATAGGTTAATGCAGCAGCTTGATAATATGACAACCATGATTCAAATGCCAAGCGGAGATAGGCTAGAATCATTCTGAATTACCTGAAGATCTTGAAACACATATTTTCAGATTGAATAGCTCTCAGTAGGCCTTTTTATCCTGCATTTCTAGTAAGCTCCCAGATCATGATGCTAATGCTGCTGAATTAAAGACCACATTTTTAAAATATATTTTTATTAGTCGATGATGAAATTTTTTATTTTATTTATTTATCTGTATGTGGTGCTGAGAATCAAACCCAGTGCCTTACATATGTTAGGCAAGCGCTCTACCACTGAGCCACAATCCCAGCCCAACACCACATTTTGAGGATCAAGACCCTAGCACAACCTATACCATTTCTCATCTGACCGTTTTTTCCAGCTTATTCCATTCCACCTATATTGGCATTTTCCAATTTCTGGGCTTTCGAATTAGTTTTTCTCTGCTTGGAATGTCCTTCCTAAGGGTCTGCATAAATCATCTCCTTAATTCCTTAAGGTCTCTGCTCAAATGTCCTTTATCAGCCGGGCGTAGTGGTGCACACCTATAATCCCAGCGGCTCTGGAGGCTAAGGCAAGAGGGTCATAAGTTCAAAGCCAGCAACTCAGTGAGACCCTGTCTCTAAATAAAATACAAAATAGAGCCGGAAATGTGGCTCAGTGGTTGAGTGCCCCTGAGTTCAATCCCCAGTACCCCCCCCAAAAAAAAAAAAAAAGTCATCTATCACCAAGCCTTCTGTAATCATTTAATATAAATTATCTGCCTGTACTCTGGCATACCCTATGTCATTTTATGTTTTCTCCTTCGTCCTTATAACTATTTGACATATTCCAAATTTTCTTATTTATTACTTATTGAGATTCCTTGAGAGAAAGAACTCTTGTTATTTTGTCTAGTTGTTTATTGTTATAACCCTAACTGCTTAACAATGCCTGACAAATAACATATCAGTTAATACTTGCTCAATTAATTAAATGATTTGATCTTTGGTGTTTATAATAGAAGTCATGTTTAGATTCTAAACACCAAAATCATAATAGACATACAATTTTTCTAAAATGGACTCTCAGCTGGGTGTGGTGGTACATACCTATAGTGCCAGGTACCTGGGAGATTGAGGTGGGAGGAATACCCGTATGTTTCATGAGTTTGAGACCAGCTTAGGAAACATAATGATACCTCTTCTTAAAAAGGCCGGGGGGGGGGGGTGGGCACTGAAGATATAGCTCAGTTTGTAGAGTGCTTGCCTTGTATGCATAAAGCCCTAGGTTCAATCTCCAGCAACACATTAAAAAAAAAAAAGAAGAAGAAATTCTTAGCTAGTGATAAGAGTATTTGTGTAGTATATGTAAGGCCCTGGGTTCAATTGTGAGCCCTACAAAAGTCATGCTAAAATAACCCTTAAAAAGAATGACCATTCATTTAAAAATATATACATATACATGCACTATAATAATTCAAGAATAATTTGCTATAGTGTACAGCTGTATATACCCACACAATATAAATAGAATGGTCTATCTATGGACACTGTTGATGTTAACTACCCATCAGTCATTCTCCACACTCCACTTTGTTCCTTGTTGGTTAAATGATAATTTTCCAGATTTAGAGAGGCTCCTAGATAGTAATCTTGATTGGTTTTACCAATCTTGAGTAATTTTGTTTCCATCACTAGTAATTAGAAAAACAAGCACATGATACAATTTTGACTAAGTCTGTTGGGAAGCTTCTGATAAAGTTTTTAAAAGAATAAAAAGTATAAGACAGAAAAAAAATTATTCTACTTCTGGACATCAGATCAAGGGAGAGATGCTAATAAAGATATAGATTTGGGCTGGGGATGTGGCTCAAGCGGTAGCGTGCTCGCCTGGCATGCATGCGGCCCGGGTTCGATCCTCAGCACCAATACAAACAAAGATGTTGTGTCCGCCGATAACTAAAAATAAATTTTAAAATTCTCTCTCTCTCTCTCTCTCTCTCTCTTTAAAAAAAAAAGATATAGATTTGGGGTTGGGGTTGTGGCTCAGTGGTAGAGTGCTCACCTAGCATGTATGAGGCCCTGGGTTCTATCCTCAGCACCACATAAAAATAAATAAAATAAAGATTATTGTGTCCAAATACGACTAAAAATAAATATTTAAATATATATATATATATGTATATAGAGTAAGATTGTATATATAGATATATAGATATATAGATAGATTTGTATGTATAGGCCAGGCATAGTGGTGCATTCCTGTAATCCCACTGGCTCAGGAAGCTGAAGCAGGAGGATTGTGAGTTCAAAGCCAGGCTCAGCAGAAGCAAGGCGCTAAGCAATTCAGTGAGACCCTGTCTCTAAATAAAATATAAAATAGGGCTAGGGACCTGGCTCAGTGTTTGAGTGCCCCCGAGTTCAATCCCTGGTACCCCAGCAAAAAAAATAAATTTATGTACATATACAATCACATTGCATTTAATCATGAGATTGAGGTAAGTGTAGATGGTGAAGAGAAGCAATTTTGTCATTGAACATCATTGAATATACTTACACATACAAAGATGGCTGCTATATCACTAGGTGATATAATCTTATGGGACCACTGTCATATATGCAGTCCATGGTTGACTGAAACATCATTATTTGGTACATGTCAAATGCTTATTAAATTGTAAAGGGGAATATAACTTTACAGGGAAGAAATGTGGCAAATGATACCAAGTGATCAAATATCACCAGTAATAAGAGATTGCTATCATGTTCCTTTTCTTTTTTGTGGTGCTTGGGGATTGACCTCAGGGGCTTATGCATTGTAGACAAGCACTTGACCACTAAGTCTTTTCCCTAGTCTGCCATCAGGTATCTTTTGATAAAACAGACGAGAAGGACCCAGACCTTCCTTTTGTGGTTGACTTGCCAAAAATGTATAACTTCAGTATAATCATGAGGAAACATCAAGCAAAATAACTGGGCAACACCTTTTTAAAAAAAGTCAAGATCATGAAAGAGGAAAATTGGGAAAGACTAAGGAGACATGTCAACTAAAGGCATTGTGGATAGAATTTACCAAAGAGGCCTCTCCCCTCCACATTGATAAATTTCTTTCATCTTTATAGTATTTCAGTCTGCTTTTCGAGCTCAAGGGCCCCTTGCTATGCTGGAGCACTTCGATACTATCTACAGCATTTTACAGTAAGTAAAATTCCCTGCTAGTACTTTAAAAAGAACTGGTAACTATTTGCCCTAATTTTGCATGTTCATTCTGAAATTCCAAATTGTAGGTTCACTGATAAATGGTTCTGGATGCTGATATCTCTACTAATAAGCATCTCTGCCTAGCTCACCATCATATTTATTATAGTTGAGCAATTTCATGTTTTTTTTCAAGCATTAGATTCCTTAGGTTAGCTCTGATCTGTTAGAATGGCTCTGCAGGTTCTCACCTCCACACTTTCTTTCCCTCATAGTCACTTTCGAAGTATAGATCCTGGCCTCAAAGAAGATACTCTGGAATTCCTGATAAAAGGTGTTTATGGGTCAGGGGGTAGGGGATGGAAGGTTTGTTGTTATTTGTGTGTTTATTATTTCCTATATTTTATCAGCCACATGATGATATCAAGGCTGTTGTGATTCAGTTGGTTTGGCTAAGCCCGGGAACCTTTGACCTATTATGGTCTGTAATCTTGGTGGGTGATACAGAGTTATGTGCATTCACTGTAAGGGCAGACCAACAAGAACTTTCTCCTACTTTTGAACCACCTCTTTTTAATAGGGGTGATTCTTCCAGTTGCCAGAGAGAAATTGTGGTAACTGGAGTGAGGGTAGAAACAGGGCATGTTTGAGATATCAGGGTCAGGGGTTTCAAAGGACTTAGCTATGTTTTGACCACTGAGAGATGAAACACAGATCTTTGGTAATCTGATGGCTGCAGTGATGGGTATTTTGAAGTTGGGATAGATGAAGAAAGTGAATGAAACCAACTCCCATATTCTGCCTCTCACAGTGGTAAACCACCACTCCCAGGAGCTTCCAGCCATCCTGGATGATGCAACTTTGAGTGTATCAGATAGAAGCGCCCATTTAAATGTGCTCAAAATGAACTGCTATGCTTTGATACGCCTTTTGGAATCCTTTGAGACCATGGCCAGCCAGACAAGTCTTATGGATCTGGATCAATGTGGGAAGGTAATTTGGACTCTCTGTCTTACTTAAAATGGGAGAAGGGGAACTTGATGGGAAAGAAGGGAATCCTATGATTCTGCAAATGCCTTCTGTCCTTCTGTATATTTAAGAAGAAGTACTCAAAAGTGCCATAATGTCTTTCCTGATAAGTAGTTCTTCTACACTTTGCTTCTATATTACCTTCTACCTTGTCTTTATACTGGATGGTTTAGGTAGACAAACTGGCAGATCTTGACCATATTTGTTTCTTTTAGGGTAAGAAAGCCCGAACCAAAGCAGCTCATGGCTTTGACTGGGAAGAAGAAAGACAACCAATTCTTCAGCTTTTAACACAGCTACTCCAATTGGACATTCGTCACCTATGGAACCACTCAATAATTGAAGAGGAATTTGTCAGGTGGGTAGTTTTTGGCTATCAATAATACCAAGCTGTGAGGAATAGGATTCTACTGTTCCTTTGAAATACTTCATTTCATACTTCCATTCTATCTGTAATACATAAAAATATAATCATAATATGGAGTTGTTAAGAAGGAGATAATAGGGCTGGGGATATAGCTCAGTTTGTAGAGTGCTTGCCTGGCATGCACAAGGCCATGGGTTCAATCCCCAGCACCACACACACAAAAAAATAATAAAATAAGAAGAAGAAGAAGAAGAAGGAGATAATAAATTTTAGAAGTGATGTGAATTTCTCTAATGCCCATTGCCAGCATTATTATAATAGACACTGGAAACAAAGTTTTTGCCCTTTTGGAATTTATATTATAGACTAGAAGACAATTAACACATATAGTATTTCTATGGTTTATTATTATGGAGCAAAATAGAGGCATTTTAAATCAGCTGTTCAAACAAGACCTTTTTGCTTGGCACGGTAGTGCATGCCTATAATCCCAGTAGCTCAGGAGGCTAAGGCAGGAGGAACATGAGTTCAAAGCCAGCCTCAGCAACTTAGCAAAGCCCTAAGCAACTTATCAAGACCCTGTCTCAAAAATAAGTAAATAAATAAATAAAACAAGATCTGGGGATGTGACTTAGTGGTTAAGAGCTCCTGGGTTCACTCTCTGGGTTAAAAAAAAAAAAAATGGCTCTTTGAGGTAATGACATTTGAGCAAAGAGCCAGAAGACATGAATGAGAGCAATGAGAATATCTGGAGGAATAACAAGGGCAAGAAAAAGGAACAGTAAGTACTGAGACCCTGAGGAGGGAATGCATCCAGTATGTGTGAGTAATAGCAAGAAGGCCTGAAAGACAGCAGCTGAGAGAAGGTGGAAGAGGTAGGCTGTGACACAGTGAGAAGCCAAACTACAGATCCTTATAGGCTATCATGATGACTTTGAACTTTCTCAGAGTGCGATGCTACCAGTCTCAAGTAGGGCAGTGAGGTGATCTGACTCACATTTTTTCACAGTCATCCTGGTTGTTGGATTGAAACAGACCATAGAGGAAAAGGGGGGAATTAAGAAATCATTTATGAGTCACCCAAGCAGGATCATGGAGTTTCATTGGAGATGAAAAGAACTGGTTGGATTCTGTACTTTTTTCTTAAGGTAGAGCTTACAGGATTTACTTACAGATTGGGCATGAGGTATAAGGGGAAGGGTACAGCCAAAGATAACTCTCCCAGAGTCTTTGCCTGAGCATATGGAAGAATAGGGTTGCTGGTTAACTGGTGTAAAAAAGGCTTGTTTTGGAGAGGAAATCAGAAGTTCTGTTTGTAATATATAAAGTTTAAGGTGCTTATTAGACATGTTAGTAAAGTTGTCACATTCAGCTATTATACAAATCTGGAGTTCAATACAGAGGTCTGAGCTAAAGGTACACATTTGGGAAAATAGTGGTATTTAAATCCTTGAAACTAAGTGAGGTCACTAAATCAATAAGTGTAACAAAAAAGAGCAGAAATCCAAGGACTCCTTAGGGCACTTCCAATGCTTAAGGACATAATCCAGTTATGCTTACCATTAAGAGGGTGAAATGAAGAGAAACCAAAGAAATAGAGAAAGGAAACTGTCCCAGAAGCCAAATGAAATATATGTTCCATGGAAAAAGTAAGTGATCACTGTATCAAGTGTAAGGTAAAGGAAGGTTTGTTTTGATAAGGATTGAATTGACCATTATATTTGACAGTGAGAAGTCATCGGTGACTTTGTCCTATCTCTTATGTGTATATCTTTTTTCCATGGTAACTGGTTGAAAGTCACTAATCTTGGAAGAAAGAATACCTATTTGGAATTAAAAAAAGCAAATCAAATTGGTATGGAAGGTGACAGAAAGAAAGAAAAAAAAAAACCAACCCTAGAAGTCCTTAACTTTGGGGGCAATAGGGATAAAATGAATGAGGCAGGGCCCTCAATATGTTTGACTCCAGAAGCTGATCTCATCATTTCCATCTCTTCCTTTCTTAGTTTGGTTACTGGCTGTTGCTACCGCCTTTTAGAGAATCCCACCATTAGTCATCAAAAGAACCGTCCCACCCGGGAAGCCATAACACAACTGCTTGGAGTAGCCTTGACACGTTATAACCATATGCTCAGTAAGTTCTCCTCCATTTTGCCCTAACTTTGTCATTTTGCCCATAATTTCTCATGATTGGTACTTCCACAGGTGCCACTGTGAAGATTATACAGATGCTGCAGCATTTTGAACACCTGGCACCTGTACTAGTGGCAGCTGTGAGTCTGTGGGCAACTGATTATGGAATGAAGAGCATAGTGGGAGAGATTGTAAGGTGATTCTTTCTTCTCAAAAGTTTCTAATTCTTTTTTTCTTTTGGGAGGGGATAAAGAAAGGGGAAATATATTCTCTGGGCAACAAAAGATTCTTTCAGGTATTAGATACTAGTCTTATCTTCCCTCACTGGGAACTGAGTAATTGAGCAATCTAGCCTTGGCTGTTTTTTCCTTGTATAGAGAGATTGGACAGAAGTGTCCCCAGGAGCTAAGTCGGGACCCTTTAGGGGCAAAGGGCTTTGCAGCCTTCCTGACAGAACTTGCAGAACGGGTCCCAGCTATTCTGATGTCCAGCATGTGCATTTTGCTAGACCATCTGGATGGAGAGGTATGTGGTCCACTGGAGATCTCTGAGATTTTTTCTAGGGGTTTTAAGTCTATTGTTAAAAGTACTTCTCTTCCCCCCTCCCCTTCTTTTTCTTTTCTTTAAACGTGGTTCTGAGGGTTTAAACCCAAGGCTTTTCACATGTTAAGCATTTACTCTGTGACTGAGCTACACCCCCAGCCCAAAATATTGTTTCTTGACTGGTATGGTCCACGGCTTAAGTCTAATGAGAATGACTCAGATTTAATTCTGAGACCCATTCCTCAGGATGAAGGCACTTCTTACCTTTTGGCTTGATTTGCTTTCTTTAAAAAAATGAGCTTTTTCAAATAAACCCATATTTCTTACATCTCTCTCTCATCCTTGGATGCTAATCTGGCTGCTTCCCAAACTGTTGTTGGGCGTGACTAGGTGAATGTCAAGGACAAATATAATCCAGTTATCATCAAATTTACTTTAATTTCTTGTAAAAGATTCTATCTTGGCCATGTGTGGTGATGCACACTTGTAATTGTAATCCTAGCTACTTGGGAGGATGATGCAGCAGGATTACAAATTTGAGGCCAACCTGGGCAATTTAGCAAGACCTTGTCTCAAAATAAAAAAGGGCTAGAGATATAGTTCAGTGGTAGAGTGCCCCTGGGTTTAATCCCCAGTACTGGGTATAAGAGAGGAGAGGAATCTATTCTGTTGCTCATGGCCTGGCAAAATTCCCAAACCCTATTTTTACCAGATTCTATAATAGACTTGCTTGACACCAGAGCTGATTTCTGCTTTCCTGGGTCTTTCTGTCAATAAAATGTGAGATGGAGGGAAGAGGGTGATTATTTGTTAAGAATCAAAGGCTTTGAGACCTCAGATGAAAGACAGTAACAAATGCTTTTCAAATGTGTGTAGGTGGGTGGATACCATTTCACATTTAAATGTTAAATGTTCAACTAGGTTGAGCATCCCTAATCCAAAATCTGAATTACTCTAAAATTTGAAACTTTTTGAGCACCAACATGATACAGCAAGTAGGAAATTTCACTTATTTTCATGTACACAGTTATTTGAAATATTGTATAAGATTACCTTCAGTGTGTGTGTGTAGGTATATCTGAAACACAGATGAATTTCATGTTTAGACTTGGGTTCCATCCCAAGTTACCTCATTATGAATATCAGATAGTTTAAAAAAAAAATCTGAAACACTTCTGCCCAACCATTTCAGATAAGAGATATTTAAGCTTATATCACCATGCTTCCCTGGGTGAGCCTTATGGGACAAAAATTGGTTTTGTCTCTTGTTTATTGTATTTCTACATTCTCCTCTGAGCAAACAAGTCCCCTTTGGGATTTAGCTTTTCCCCATAACTTTAGGAGTGAACACCTAGGCAGTTGACCAGAAAAATCACAGCTCAGCACAAATAATCTTAACTTTGACTAAAGTCCTTGCTTCCCCTTTGTGCCTGGATGGGCCCACAAGTTTAGAGAGGGTGGAATTACTATGGAAATACAGAGGGCCATACCAGCTTTATTTCTCCCTCCTAGAATTACATGATGCGCAATGCTGTGCTAGCAGCCATGGCAGAAATGATACTGCAGGTTCTGAATGGTGATCAACTGGAAAAAGCAGGCCGAGAAACCAGAGATCAGTTTTTGGATACCTTGCAAGCCCATGGCCATGATGTCAACTCTTTTGTCCGGAGCCGTGTTTTACAGCTCTTCACTCGAATTGTTCAGCAGAAAGTAAGCAATCTTCTATGTGATAAATACATATGGTATTCCTCTATAGATAGGCCAAAGTAAAGATGAATATCTGCCTCAAAGAAGGGTCTAGAATTTGGAATTTTATTACCAGTAATAAAATTCTTTCTCTACTAAGGACAAGGATGTCTGACTCTAGTTAAGACCGTAATGTGTCTTACTCACCACAGAGAAGACTGCTTACATATTTTATATCCCATGGGAAGTTTTCTTGAGAATTAGTGGATAGCTTAAGTTAGAGTATACTTTAAGATCATCTTGTCCGGGCACAGTGGCACACACCTGTAATCCCAACAGCTTGGGAGGCTAAAGCAGGAGGATTGCAAGTTCAAAGCCAGCCTCAGCAACGGTGAGGCACTAAGGAACTCAGTGAGACCCTCTCTCTAAATAAAATACAAAATAGGGCTGGGGATGTGGCTCAGTGGTTGAGTACCCCTGAGTTCAATCCCCAGTACCCCAAAAAAGATCAGAATTGATGATGTGGGATGTGAGCTGATCCTTCTCTTCTCACCCACCTAGGCCCTTCCTCTGACACGTTTCCAGGCAGTGGTGGTCTTAGCAGTGGGACGTCTGGCAGACAAGTCAGTGCTAGTATGTAAAAATGCCATCCAGCTGCTGGCCAGCTTTTTAGCCAATAATCCCTTTTCCTGCAAGGTAAGTAGACTTGGTCCATTTAAAAGAGAAGGAATGAAATGGAAACAAGGACAAAATTATGTCACTTAGTGACTTGATACTCCCTTTACCTTGATAGCTTAGTGATACTGACCTTGCTGGACCACTACAGAAGGAGATGCAGAAATTACAAGAGATGAGAGCCCAGAGGCAAACTGCTACTGCTTGTGAGTAATTACTGTGTGAAGAAGAGTTCTCACCCCATCCAGCCTTCTTCTGTGGTCAGAAACTCCCTTGAAAGAGACTAAGTGAAATTCTCATTCAGCTGCAGCAGTAGACCCAGAGGAGGAGTGGGAAGCCATGCTGCCAGAATTGAAGTCTACCCTTCAGCAGCTTCTAAAGCTTCCCCAGGAAAAGGAAGAGATTCCTAAGCAAATTGCTCATACAGAGACCACAGAAGGGGTGAAAGGACGCATCTATCAACTACTTGCCAAAGCTAGTTACAAGTATGTTAAAGAATGAGATTTCCAATGATCTGTTTGGGTTTAAAGTTAATCTCAAAAAAAATTAAACAAATCCTCATCAATTTGAAGAATGTCTATAAGTACAATTTTAATTATATAATCTTATATAAATTGCTTAACTCGGTTTTGTTATCTCTAGAATAAGAAATTGAGTAGATAATATGATATCTAATGACTTTCTTTTTTTATTAATATCATTGTGTTTTAAAGTATTTTTTTAGTTGTAGATGAACACAATACCTTTATTTTATTTTTTATGTGGTGCTGAGGATCGAACCCAGTGCCTAATGTGTGCTAGGCAAGCACTCGACTGCTGAGCTACAACCTCAGCCCTCTAATGACTTTCTAATTCCAAATATCAAATTTGCTTAAAATTATTTTAGTAATTAACCTAGTCTGAATCTTTTAGAGAAAAGATTTCTCCCAGTGTTTTGGTGATTCTAGAACTTCAGAGCAGCTTAGAAATAAAAGCCCTTATAACTGCCAATATGTATTCTTAAATTTCCACTGCATATTGATTATCTAATTCTTTCTTAATTAGGCTGTTCAAAAAAAGAGGGTGACTAGTTTGCCCTCTAACATCTCTATCTCTATTTTACAGAAGCATAAGTAAAAGCTGTAGTTTTATAACTGCTTCTGTCATCCTCTAAGTACTCTAGTATTTTCTCCTATCAGAAGGTTTCTTCTCATGTTGCTAATGTTACCCCCCACACCCTTCAGAAATCCTTAGCAGGAGATGCTGGGTCAAATTCCTAATTGACATTTTAGCCTAACAACCAGCAATTTTTCCTCTCTGCTTTTTATATAGTCTGCTTTAAATTTTTTTTAAATATATTTTTTAGTTGTAGATAGACAACAATACCTTTATTTTATTTATTTTTATGTGGTACTGAGGATTGAACCCAGTGCCTCACCCAAGCGCTGTACCAGCTACAACCCCAGCCCTGTCCTTTTTTTTTTTTTTTTTTTTTTTAAGGTTCCAGTGATTGAACTCAGGGGCTCTCAACCACTGAGCCACATCCCCAGCCCTATTTTTTGTATTTTATTTATAGACAGGATCTCACTGAATTGCTTAGTGCCTCGCTTTTGCTGAGGCTGGCTTTGAACTCGCAATCCTCCTGCCTCAGCCTCTCAAGCCACTGGAATTATAGGCATGACCAAGCCTGGCTTGCCCATGATATTTTAAGTAGCTGATATCCTCAGATTGTCTACCCATTTTACAAATATAGAAATAGAGCTGGGGTTGTAGCTCAGTAGAGTGCTTGCCTAGCACGTGCAAGGCTCTGGGTTTGATCCCCAGCACCACATATAAAAATAAATAAATAAAGATAATGTGTCAAACTACAACTAAAAAATAAATATTAAAAAAAAATACAGAAATAGAGATCGGTTAGGTGACTTTTGATCATCACCCACAGCTAGTAAATAGCAAAGTGAGTCTAACTCTTCAGAGTACGAATCCAGAGTTGTTTTTCTTCCAGTTACAAATTTAAACATATATTAGAACAAAACTTTTTTTTTTCTCCTGGTGGATTGAACTCAAGGGTGATTAACCACTGAGCCACATCCCCAGCCATTTTAATTTTTTATTTATTTATCTTTTTTGAGACAGGGTATCACTAGGTTCTTACAGCCTTGCTAAGTTGCTGAGGCTGGCTTTGAACCTGTGATCCTTCTGCCTCAGCTTCCTGAGCAGCTGGGATTACAGGTGTTGGTCACCACTGCTGGCTAGAACAAAAATTTTTTAAATGGCTTTTTTTTTAAATCCCTGGGTAGGGCATAAATTAAATTACTTTTTTAAAAACCTTTTTTTTTTCTAGCAGAAATCTAATTTTTAAAAAATTAGGCAAGGGCTAATAATGTTGCTCAGTGGTGGAACATGTGCTTAATCTGAGATGTATTCCTTTTCTTTGGGTACTAGGCCCGGGGGCTTGATGGAAACATGAGGTAGGCTTCCTTACAAAAGACCATAGCAACACTCTTTTGGGTGATGAACTGGTAACGGGTTTGTGTTCTTTCAGGCAGGCCATCATTCTTGCTCAAGAAGCCATAGGCCACTTCCAGGAGTCTGAACTCTTCAGTTATGCAGACCCAGAGGAGTCAGAGGAAACCAGGTTTCTAAATCTCTTAGGAGTTATCTTCAAAGGTTATCCTTTTTCTTCTTCATTCAACAAACAAACAATCCAACTAGTATGCATTGAGCATTTACTTTATGACAGATACTGTCCTGGCTAACAGAATCTGGTGCCTAAAAGAGGCTAGAGGGGAGTTGGCAAGGCTTCTGCTCTGGAATGGGAATAGCCTTGTTGCAGGGTGACTATCCAGGAATCTTCTTTTGAGAAATGAACCACCAAAATATCTTAGGGTTTTTTAAAATTGTTGTTTTGTTTTTTAAAAAAAAAATTTATTTTAGCTGTAGATAGACAAAAATACCTTTATTTAACTTATTTATTTATATATGGTGCTGAAGATCGAACTTGGTATCTCACACATGCTAGGCAAGTGCTCCACCACTAAGCTATAGCCCCAGCCCCATAGAATAGGTTTTATTTATTTATTTTAAATAGTTGAGACAAGTTATTTATTTTATTCTTTTTTGGGGGGTGGTATACCAGGGTTTGAACTCAGGGGCACTCAGCCACTGATCCATATTCCCAGTCCTATTAGAAAGAGGGTCTCACTGAGTTGCTTAGCACCTCACAATTGCTGAGGCTGGCTTTGAACTCATAATCCTCCTGTCTCAGCCTCCCAAACCACTGGGATTACAGGCGTATACCACTGCGCCCAGCTTAGAATAGGTTTTAATTTCATACCTTCACATTGTGGGGAAAAAAATCCAGGGATGGTGATAGCTGTTGGATTCCCCATATTCCCTTAAAAACTGTCCTGTACTTCTCTAACTTCTAGGCCCAGTAGCTTCCACAAAGAACAATTCTCAGGGGTCTGATAAGAATGTGGTTCTAGGACAGACTAACTGTAAAGACTCCAGTGTATCAGAACCTATGAGATCTGAGCAGAATGATGAGTTGGTGAAGCAGGAGATGCTGGTGCAATATCTGCAGGATGCTTACAGCTTTTCCAGGAAGATTACAGAGGCCATTGGCATCATCAGCAAGATGATGTATGAAAACACAACTACAGGTAGGCCAGGGTCTCATACAGAAAGGACTGCCTCTTCGAATTGGAAAACTTGTCCCATCTATATTTTATTGAATTCTCCCTGCTCCTTTAAATGACAACTGTTCTTTCCTTCCATTTGCTTTGTACAGCTTATATATCTTAATATATAGAGAATTTTGTGATAAAGCATTATAAGAGAAGTTGACATTCTCCAGGAAAATGAGGATGTTACTATGTTAAGAAGAGTTTTTTCTGTATATTGGAGGAGTTTTGTCAAGTAGATGGGTGACATTTGTATCTGTCCTTTCAGTGGTACAGGAGATAATAGAATTCTTTGTGATGGTATTCCAATTTGGGGTACCCCAGGCCCTGTTTGGGGTACGCCGCATGCTGCCACTCATCTGGTCTAAGGAGCCTGGTGTCCGGGAAGCTGTACTTAATGCCTACCGCCAAATCTACCTCAAACCCAAAGGGGATTCTACCAGGTACATGGACTTCTTTTGTCTTTCTGAGGTTACCTTCTCACAGGATTTTTCTAGTCTGCTAAAGTTAGAGGGCCATCCTTCCCCCACAGGAGTTTCAAATCCATATGCAGATTTTTTTTTTTTTGCATGTTTAGTAGATTTATAATAGAGTTCAGGTAGAGCTGAATTTCCAGTGAAGCCTATCCTAAACAATTATTTGACAATATGATGGGAAAATCCTAATAACCTGTCTGCCAAGTTCAACTCACCAGTCTTTCAATGACACCAATCTCTGCTGTTCCCACAGAGCCAAGGCCCAGGCTTTGATTCAGAATCTCTCTTTGTTGCTAGTGGATGCCTCCATTGGGACCATTCAGTGTCTTGAGGAAATTGTAAGTCATCTTACTTTCTCTCGTTTTATTCATTCAACAAATATTAGCAGATATGTGTTCAGCAGTTTACTCGGCCCATAAAGAAGTATAAGATTATTAACTTTGACATTTCCAGCTGTAAAAGAAACAATAATCTAGTTGATAGTCAAAACACAAAACATTTTTAGAATAATGCAGCAAGTTGATAATTGTTATGATAAGTGGCAATGATTAAAATAGCAGGTAATGATTAAAATAGCAATAATAATAAAATAACAACACTTAAATGATATTTCATGCTCCACAACTCTGTAAGGAAGTTTTCTTTGTGTTTTAAAATGAGAAATCTGTGAGTCTTAGTAGAAGGTTAAGGAACTTGGCTAGTTACAGCTAGTGACAGGCTATGAGAACTCGAGAAAACATACTTAACTTCTGTGCTGTTCATGGATCCACATGGAACTTGGAAAAAATCAGTGCTGATGTATCACTTTAACAAGTGTAGTTTTGAAGGCATGAGGAATATGGAGTGGGAATGAGAGCTGTTTGTGGTAGAATGGTCAAGGGAAGCTGTGAAAAGGTAGTAGGACTTAAGTTAGGTCTTGAAAGAGAAGTAGAATATAAAGAGTTAGAGACTAGAGGGAAAGCATGTCAGATAGAAACCCAAGGAGACAAGCTGTGTTGTAGAATAAGGAATATTGTATTCTGGCTCAAAATTATCTAGAACAGAAGGTAAAATTGGGAATATAGTTTGAAACTAAATTGTGAAGGTCCTGAATACCTTTCAAAGTCTAGGATTTCATGTTAGGCAAGGACCCCAGCATTTTAATGAGGCAAGCCTCCTATGAAATATTTGCATTAGTGGATACAAACAGTGAAGGTAGTACTGACCTCTAGCTTCCACTGGGAGCAGCACTGCTGCCTGCTATATTTTTCTCTTCCCTGGGAGCTACCGTGGTGGTGGCAAGTGGCCTGAGATCTCCCAGCTGGTAAGTAGTCAGGAGCCTGTGTGGTAGGCAGAGTGCTGATTCAAAGTAATAAATAATAGAACTGTGACAGGAGGAGACGGATGTTTGGTGAGACTGACCCAGCAACCACATACAAGGTGGTTGGAGAGGGGTTAGGTACAGTACAGGAAGGTTACTGGAGGCTACTATAGGTATACAAGGGGTAAGACTCTGACCTGGAGGAATAGCTACAGAATTGGACATACCAGAAGACAAATATTAAAGGAAAGATAGGTAGGACTAATTCATAAAATTCGGTGACTGAAATTTTAAGTATGTGTAATTAAGAGAGAATTGGTACTATTGGCAAAATGAAGAGGCAGGAAAGAATGATAGCTTACATTTTATACAGGCTGAATTTGTGGCAATAGCAAGAAAACCTTCTAGAAATCTCTAGAATGTAGTCAGAACTATGGATCTACATGGAACTTGGAAAAAAATCAGTGCTGATGTATCACTTTAACAAGTGTAGTTTTGAAGGCATGAGTATAGAAAATTGATACAGAAGCACCTATTTTACATATTGAGTATCCTTCTTCCTTTTCCATTCCAAAATATTGGTTTTACCCACTTAAGGTTCTCAGTCTTGTCTTCAGAGAAGTGGGCCAAAGGGATTTGTTTTTTGGCCTGAGCCTTCTTTCTTCTCTCCTCAGCTCTGTGAGTTTGTGCAGAAGGATGAGTTGAAACCTGCAGTGATCCAACTGCTATGGGAGCGGGCCACTGAGAAGGTCCCCTGCTCTGCTCTGGAGCGCTGTTCCTCTGTCATTCTTCTTGGCATGATGGCACGGTGAGGCCCAGGTCTAGTAAGCAGTAGGGTGGGAGAGAAAAGAAAGGTTCTGAGAAGGTTCCTTCTCCTTTGGTAGTAGCAATCAGACCCAGCTGAGCTCTGCTGGGAGTTGGCTACCTAAATCCTTCTGTCTAGTAAAAATAGATTCACTAGAACCAGAGGGATCCAAGGGGTCAGCCCTGTGTCAGCCTCACTAGTTCCAAGGCTCTGGAAACCCCATGCTGGGTGCTGGTGCCTACCTATTGGCATTGTCCCCCAGAGTCTTGTCCAAGACTATCTTTAACTTTTATGGCTTCCTTCCCCTAGAGGAAAACCAGAAATTGTGGGAAGCAACTTAGACACGCTGGTGAGCATAGGGCTGGATGAGAAGTTCCCACAGGACTATAGGCTGGCCCAGCAGGTGTGCCTTACCATCGCGAACATTTCTGATAGGAGAAAGGTATGTGGAGTGGTTATGTCGAACTAAGGAAAGTAGAGATCCTCTTTTACATCCTCTACACACACTTGCACTCTGTTTTCCTTGTTTCCACAGCCTTCTCTGGGCAAACGTCACCCTCCCTTCCGACTGCCTCATGAACATAGGTTGTTTGAGCGACTTCAGGAGATGGTTACTAAAGGTGAGCTATCCAGAAGGGCTTTGGCAAAAGTGGGAACCTTTGTCTACAGTGAACAGCTTGTCCCTTCTCTGATTTAGGCTTTGCCCACCCAGACCCACTCTGGATCCCATTCAAAGAGGTAGCAGTAACCCTCATTTACCAACTGGCAGAGGGCCCTGAGGTGATCTGTGCCCAGATGTTGCAGGGCTGTGCAAAGCAGGCCCTAGAGAAGCTGGAGGAAAAGAGCACCAGTCAGGAGGATCCCAGTAAGTGCGCAGAGACTTGCTGGGCCTTGGGATGGGCAACCAGCTTCTGCTGTTTTCCCTACAGGTCCAAAAGCTACTGCTACCACCCCTTTCTACAACCTCTCAGTCCACAATGTCTCGTTTTTGTCCAAATTGAAGTTGAAACAATAAGTTTGATGGAATTTGACCATATCTTTCTCCCTGCCTTTTCCTCTCCCTTCCTTTAGAGGAAACTGTTCCAATGCTCCCCACTTTTCTATTGATGAACCTGCTGTCATTGGCTGGGGATGTGGCCCTGCAGCAGTTGGTACATTTGGAACAGGCCGTGAGTGGAGAGCTCTGTAGGCGCCGAGTTCTTCGGGAAGAACAGGAACACAAATCCAAAGACCCCAAGGAGAAGGTAAGCAGAGTACCTAGGTGATGGGTTCCTGTCCCCAGCATTTCCAGAGTTATTTCATGACCTTGGGTCAGAACATTTCCTTCTGGGGATCTCTGCTTCTCTATTAAGTGAAGATTCTCTGCCTCTTTGTTGCTAATAACCTGGGAAAGATTAGTGTAAACAAAGGTTGAACAGTCTGTCCATGCACACCAGGAAGGAAGAGTTGCCTACAGAGCTAGGCAACTCAGCATAAGATTTAGGCTCTACCTGAGGCAATGTTTGTTAGAACATCAAGACTGCCTTGGAACAGTCTGACCTTCTCTTTGACCTTGAACCATTGTTTGGCATGATCCATTTGTTTTCCATATACAATAACTACATCTTCTGTGAGAATTAATTAAGAAAAAGTATAGAAATCTGATTAAAGCTTAAAAACAAATTCAGAGGACCTAGTTTTTTTCCTTATTTAAGAATTCTTGGAGGGCTGGGGATGTGGCTCAAGCGGTAGCGTGCTCGCCTAGTGTGCGTGCGGCCCGGGTTCGATCCTCAGCACCACATACAAAAAAACGAAGATGTTGTGTCCGCCGAGACCTAAGAAAAATAAATGTTAAAAATTCTCTCTCTCTCTCTCTGTCCCTCTCACTCTCTCTCTTTAAAAAAAAAAAAAAAAAAAGAATTCTTGGAGCTGGGGTTGTGGCTCAGGTGGTAGAGTGCTCACTTAGCACCTGTGAGGCACTAGGTTGGATCCTCAGCACCACATAAAAATAAAATAAAGATATTGTATCCACCTAAAACTAAAAAATAAACAAACAAACAAAGAAATAGAATTTTTTCTCAGCCAGGCATGGTGGCGCATGCCTGTAATCCCAGTCACTTAGGAGGCTAAGGCAGGAGGATCGTGAATTCAAAGCCAGCCTTAGCAGCTTAGGCAGTAAACAACTCAGTGAGACCCAGTCTCTAAATAAAATACAAAAAATAGGGCTGGGGATGTGGTTCAGTGATTAAGTGTCCCTGTGTTCAATCCCCGGTACAAAAAAAGAAAAGCTTTATCTTTACACACACAAACATTTGGCAATTCTATGAATGGTTTTGTAGACATCACCTTTCCTCAGATCTGTTCATACAAAATGAAATGTTAACTATAATATGATGCCTTTGGTCACCCATGATCAGATCACCATGATCTTTCCCTTTAGAATTCAAGCTCTGAGACCACCATGGAGGAGGAGCTGGGATTGGTGGGTGCCACCGCTGATGATACAGAGGCAGAGTTAATCCGTAACATCTGTGAGATGGAACTGTTGGACGGTAAGAAAAATTGCTAGGTGATCTCCCCAGTTAAGATAACCCATCCCTTGCCAGGCACCATGGCACATGCCTGTAATCCTAGCAGCTCGGGAGGCTGAGACAAGAGGATCACAAGTTGAAAGCCAGCCTCAGCAACAGCAAGGCGCTAAGCAATTCAGTGAGACCCTGTCTTTAAATAAAATTCAAAATAAGGCTGGGGATGTGGCTCAATGGTTGAGTGCCCCTGAGTTCAATCCCCAGTATCAAAAAAAAAAAAATAAAAAAATAACCCATCCCAAACATAGAGTATTCTTCCAACAGGCAAACAGATCCTGGCTGCCTTTGTTCCACTTTTGCTTAAAGTCTGCAACAACCCTGGTCTCTATGGCAACCCAGACCTTTCTGCAGCTGCTTCACTTGCCCTTGGCAAGTTCTGCATGATCAGGTAGGCCCTGAGTTGATATTGCCTCAAAGAAGATGGAGATGAGATGGCTTCTCTGATGTTCTTCTCCTTGCCACTAGCGCTACTTTCTGTGACTCCCAGCTTCGTCTTCTGTTCACCATGCTAGAAAAGTCTTCACTCCCCATTGTCCGGTCTAACCTCATGATTGCTACTGGGGATCTGGCCATCCGCTTTCCCAACTTGGTGGATCCTTGGACACCTCATCTATATGCTCGGTAAGAAATCTCTCACCTTTGAGTAGTCCCTGCTTGTTCCTGGAGTCCGATATGCTAGTGTGAGAGTCACTAAGACTGTATTTCCCTAGTCTTTGACATTACCTTCTACTTGATACTTAACCTGTACAGGCCCCTGGCTAAGTGTGACTCTAAGGGAATTGAAGCTTCAATGCAATGCCTTGGCTACAAGTTTTGCCTTTTGCCTTAACTACAGTTTTCAATTGTAGACAGCATTCTAACTGCTTCTATCATGGCATTCTGAGGGTAATGGATCCCTGCTGAGAAGCTTTCCTACTGATTTTAGGGTATAACTCAGAGGTCTGGGTCCCAATGTCTTGAGATTTCATTCCTAGCCTCAGGGACCCAGCTCCACAAGTACGGAAGACAGCAGGCCTGGTGATGACACACTTGATCTTAAAGGACATGGTGAAAGTGAAGGGGCAGGTGAGCGAGATGGCTGTGCTACTCATTGACCGTGAGCCTCAGATTGCTGCCTTAGCCAAGAACTTCTTCAATGAGCTTTCTCACAAGGTAAGAAGTGGAGAGGCAACTTGGGGCTGCAGAGGGAGTATGTAGGTTACCTCATCCCTTTAGCACAATTCTTTCTCCTCTATAGGGCAACGCCATCTATAATCTCCTTCCAGATATCATCAGCCGCCTGTCAGACCCTGAGGGTGGAGTGGAGGAAGAGCCTTTCCACACCATCATGAAGTACTGTTCCATGGGCCTTGGAGCACATTTTTCACTAGCACATAGGCTTAGGAATGAATTAGACATACTTAAATTTGAATTCCATTTCAGTTTTATTCATTCATTCATTTGGCAGCACTTGAGGATGAACCCATGGTCTCACATCCCTGGCCAGCCCTCAGCTACTGAGCTACACCTCTACCCTAGACCTGCTGCTTTTTAGCTGTATGACCTTCAGCAATAATTTGACTTCTATTTTCTCCTCCAAAAATTTCTTATAGTTCTTGAGAATATTGAATAATCTACTATTCTTAACATTGTAGAAGGCACACATTAGTACTCACAAATGACAACTTTTCTTGTTAATTTCTATTCACAACAAAAATTCCTGGGGAGTGGGTTCTCTAATGTCTGGGAGAGGACAAGAGAAACAGTGAGGCAATTAGAGGGCCATGACCAAGAACATTCTTCTATTGAGCAAAGACAGAGAAGTCTGGTGCTAGGTGAGGGTCCAGCATAGGTCTTAGAGGATGAGGTTGGAAGTGCTCTTGGCTGATCCCACATCCTCACTTCCCCTTCTGCAGGCAACTTCTCTCCTACATCACCAAGGACAAGCAGACCGAGAGCTTGGTAGAGAAGCTATGTCAGCGGTTCCGCACAGCTCGGTACATTGCCTTTCCTGAAAGATCTTTGTGTTGACAACAACCACATGGGGGAAAGAACTACCAGTGATATACCTGGGACCAAGGGAGACCTATGAAGGATAACCTTTTGTGAGCCTATTGCTCACAAAGCCTTTCCCATCTGCAGAACTGAGCGACAGTACCGGGACCTGGCCTACTGCATGTCACAGCTTCCCATCACAGAGCGAGGCCTACGCAAGATGATGGACAATTTTGACTGCTTTGGAGATAAACTGTCAGATGAGTCCATCTTCGGAGCTCTTTTGTCCATTGTGGGCAAATTGCGGCGAGGGGCCAAGCCAGAGGGCAAGGTAAGCAGCACAGTTTAATAGGGGTTGCTCTCCCTAGGCAGTGTTCTGAGGCTCTTGTGCTCACACTATTATATGACTTATCCCCAGCTTCACTATAACTGTTACCAAGATGATTTGAGAATAGATTTTTTTAAATTTTTGTTTTATTTTTTTGAAACTAGGGATTGAATCCAAGGGCAATCTAGTACTGAGCTATATTCCCAATTATTTTTATTTTATTTTGACACACGGGCTTATTAATTTGCCCAGATTGGCCTCAAACTTGTGATCCTCCTGTCTCAGCCTCCCAAGTCATTGGGGTTAAGGATGTATTACCACAATAGGTTAAGATCCAATCTTTCTGTCTTCAATTCTTCTTTTTCTTTCTTTTCCTCTTTTTTAGAGTAGTTTTAAATTCAAAGCAAAACTGAACAGTGAGTCAGAGTTCCCATATACCCATCTCCACACATACAACCTTTCCCCATTCTCAATTTCCTGCACCAGAGTGGCACATTTGTTACAATCTATATTGACATAAATGAGTGACATGATTGAATTAGTGACCACATTAACAAATCATCACCCAAAGTTCATGGTTTAGATTAGCATTACTAAATATAATGACACGTGCCCACAATTACATTAGAATAGTTTGCCCTGAACATTTCCTGTGTTCTATCTATTCCCCCTCCTCCCTCCCAATTCCTAGCAAGCACTGATCTTTTTATGTCCTCCATGGTTTTGCCTTTTCTAGAATGTCAAAAAGTTGGAGTCAAATAGCATGTAGCCTTTTCAAATTGACTTCTTTAGCTTCGCAGTAAAAATTTGCCATTCTTCCACATCTTTCATCACTCTGTCTTTTCAATCATAGAATAACAATGTCTCCAGACTTGCTGTTTATCTCCTTTTGTCCTTGCCAGGCTATAATAGATGAATTTGAGCAGAAGCTTCGGGCCTATCACACCAGAGGATCAGATGGAATAGAGGAGCTTGAGATTGGCCAAGGAGGTAGCCAGAGAGCTCCATCAGCCAGGAAACACTCTTCTGGTATGGGACACAACCTCACAGTGGGAAGCCCACAAGCAGCAGTTACCTTTCTTTTAATCACATCTCCTTGTCTTTTAGTCCCTAGGAAGCAGCGCTTGGCCTCTGCCTCCTCGGACAGTGACTTTGTAACACCCAAGCCTCGGCGAACTACTCGCCAACTTCCAAAAACTCAGCAGCGCACTTCGAAAAAGAAACCCAAGGTTGTCTTTTCAAGCGATGAGTCCAGTGAGGAAGGTATGATGCCCCATCTTGGATGGCTACTTTTGATGGGATCCCTGTTGTAGGGCACAACTGGGTATAGATTCTCTTTGCCCCACTGCCCCATGATGTCTTCCTCTCTGCAGTTTGGATTTATCTCTACAGTGTGGTGTGGAGCTGTCATATTTGTTCTCTGAGATCTATTTTTCACCTTCTTTGTGATTCAGCTCTTTTTATTCCTCTAATCCTTTGAATAGAGCTTTCAGCAGAGATGACAGAAGATGAGACACCCAAGAAAACAACCCCCCTCCGCAGAGCATCCACTCTCAGGCACAGATCCTAAGAAGTCAAATTACCTGTTCTCATCCCTGCTGTGCAGGGTATCCTCTGGGATGATCTTGAATTCCAATTCTCTTATCTCTGTATAGTATTGTTTGCCTGTCACCTTGTTTTTTTTAAATACATAAAATTCAAGGCATTTCTCTAAGCTAGCCTGCCTGAATTGGGTTGACCAGCTTTCACTTTGCAATAGATGTTTGCCAGTCTCCTTGTTTTCTAATGAATAAATGCTTTTACATACTTTTTAGACATTTCTGTCCTAAACTTATCTTTGGGTCTTTTTTTTTTTTAAGTTGGACACAATACTTTTATTTTATTTATTTATTTTTATGTGGTGCTGAGGATCGATCCCAGGGCCTCACATGGGCTAGGCGAGCACTCTATACCGCTGAGCCACAACCCCAGCCCTTGTCTTTGTTTCATCTTTCACATTAACCCAGATTCAGGTAATCTGGTGCTGGTCTCCAAATCTCTGATGAGCTTCGTGCTCCCCTTCACCAGTTTCACCTGCACAAGTGACAAGATGGCCCCACTGTGGAGAATTATGCAGTTTCTAGGCTCTAAATTAGTGCTTCTCAGCATGGGGGGTGGGGAACAACAGACTTTTGATAATGCCTAGGGACTCTGTCACAGCCTGAGGGGAAATGCCAGCATCCAATGAGTAAAGACCAGGGATGTTGCAGCCCAAAAGACAGATTTATTTGACCTAAAATGTCAATAGTGCTCAGGCTGAGAAACCCTGCTCTAAAGGTTGATTTCCTCCATATTCCCTGCCCTGCCCCATTCCCATTCCCATCCCTGAAGACTAGCTACTGGCCTGGCCTGGTTGATCACGATCCCCTCCAGCTCTATAGAGACAAGGTGTGCCTACCAGGGGTTCCTTACTATGTTACCAGGTGTGCAGTAGGTCTAGCCCTTTAGGTGGAGGCCACACTATTCATTGTGTCCTTGAAGCCTGCCCATTCTTCTCTAGCTCCCCAAGTCTTATTTCTGCTGAGTCATCTGGAACCAGAGGCAGTGAGCCTGTTGTCATGACCACATTCCTGTCTTTGCTGTCATGACAACAGCACAGTGCACCAGTAGCACTCCATGGGCACTGAGCTCTCCACCTTTTTGGGGGTGGGGTGCAGGGAACAGTAATGAGAAATGACAAACATGAGGCAAAAGGGAAGATACTTCACAATCACACTTTGGACGGAAGCATGGAAGGACTCTGAGGCCTTTGGGGGGGAAAGGGTTAACGTTCCTTTGTGGGCCTCTGCTGGAAGGAAGCAGTCTCTTCAGGGGTGCTGTGGGCTGCTTCCCCCACCACTCAGGCACTGCAGCCTCCTCCCACCCCTCCTCATCCTGTGCCCACTTGGCCTGCTCTTGCTGCTCATGAAAAGCCTGGGCACTGGCCATGCAGGTGGCTGCCAGGCATGGACACAGCCTTGGCTCTGGGGCCTCAAGAAGGGAGGGTCCTCCCAGAAAGGCAAGGAGCTGGGGCTGGAGTCGGGGTGCAGCACTGCATGCTCCCTGCCTTTTAAGCAAAGGTTATCATTGGGCTAGCTAAACTTAGCCACAGGCTTTTAGCTAGAAGGGCAGGGGGCTGGTCTCAGATTTCGCTGGCCTAGCAAAGCCACCCTGGATCCCCCTGCCCTGCACCAGCTGATGAGCCTCGCCCATCCCACCCCACCCCCTTCCAGTCCTCATTCCTTTCAGCCTCACACAGTTCACAAACCTGGCCCTGTCCAGGATCTCTACCCTTCTAAGAGAGAAATGGATTCCTATCATTCCCTCCCGTTTGTGGGAAGGGGCTAGGCACCTGTCCTACCACGTGCCTGAGACCCCTTCTCCCACACACCCCTACCTCTCTGGACTCACCCTGCCCCCAACATCCGCAGGGGCAGCCAGTGGAGGGAGTTCCTGGCTCCCTGGCAGGCCAGCACGTACTAAGATAGGGGAGGGACTTCCGCCCTCACGTTTTGCTCTTCTGCCCTGGGCTGCTGTGGATGAAAGGAGCACTGTCTCCTAGTGTGGATGGCGCAGCCCTCAGGTTCCCAGGAGCAGCTCTGTGGGAGGTCTCTGAGTCTCCTCCAGCCCTGCCCCAGTGATGCCGTCCTCCCCATGGGGCCCCAACCCAGGCCTGGTGAGAGAAGCTGGTGCAGACAGAGACTGGTTTGTCTGCCCCAATTATCAGGTTTCCAGGCTGCCAGGGCCTCAGGACGTAGTGACCTTCTGTGCAGGAACCTCCCCCTCATCCTCCTCCCTCTCCAGGCCCCTACTGCCTTGTCCCCAGCCCAGGCCCCCAATCCAGAGAGGCCGCGAGCCAAGAGATGGGGAGGGGGAAGTGGAGCCTAGGAAGCACCCCCCCACCCCCCCGCAGGAGGCGCCCGCGCCCCTCCAGGGCCTTGTTTTCAGCTGTTCCTGTATCATTACCGAAGAGCCTAGAGAAGAAGATCCTCAACTTTCCCGCCTCACACACAGCCTTTGAAAGAATGAGAAAGGGACAGCCGCGAGCACTCCCGAGCTCCGGCTTTAATTCCCCACCCTTCCACTTCCCAAAGTCCTCCCGTTTCGACTGTGCCGCAACTTTAACATCCCTGACTCCTAGATGTCCTCCGCGAGCACTAGAGCCCGCGTCCTCAAGTCCACTGTCTTCTACATACCCTCAGTCCCATCCTGAGAATCAATCACAGGTCACCTCCCGAACGGGTCAATCTCAGTCCCTTCCCCCTCTCCGTCCGGAGCCCACACGTTTGGTGCGTGCACGTTTCAAGAACGGGGCGGGCCGATGAAAAAAAAGGGGGGGGGGAAGAGGCCCGGCTACTCTTGGTTTTACGGGCGCACGTAGCTCAGGCCTCAGCGCCCTTGGGCAGCGACTGGGCCAGCCGGACGGGGGGCGGGGCTCGCGTCACCAGCTCCCACCCCCCCACTCCCGTTCCTATAAAGGGGGACTGCAACCTCCGCCGCCGCTCTCTGCTCCTCCCCGTTCGACAGGCAGCCACTTCTTCCGTCTCGTGCAGTGCCAGGTGAAAACGAAAAGCAGCTACTAGCGGCTCGGGATGATCAGAACCCGGGAGAGGGAGTGTGTGCGGTCCAGGGTTTTAGCGGCTTTGATGCGGGGCGGAACCGAGCTGGGTCGGGTGGGGCCTCCGCATTGCAGGGGCAGGAGGACGTGAGGAGGCGCGAAGTGGACATGGAGGCCCTGGGGGGAGGGGAGGGAGGGTCAGGGGCCCGGAACCCGGCGCCGCGTGGACTGCGCTGATGCTTTCCTTTCTTCCCCTCGCAGTCGCATCTCTGAGACACGATGGTGAAGGTCGGAGTGAACGGGTAAGTTAGAGGCTGGGCTAGGGTGGGGCCCCGGGCTGCAGCCACCCCCACAGAAATTGCATCTGCAAGTAGCCGAGGCCAGGGGCTTTGAAATCACCTGGCGAGGTGGGTGGGTAGCGCCCTCACCCCAAGGAGAGCTCAAGGTCAGCGCGCAGACCAAGTGTAGGCTCGGGCTGGGGCTCCTATCCCCAGCTCGTAGCTGGGGAACCTTTGCCTTTCACTCCACCACCTCGGGCAAATGGGAGGCTTTCCTATTCTCACTCGGGACCCATCCCCTAATCCCCTGGCTGGGGCCTCTTTTCTTTCCTTTCGCGCCCTGTGGGTCACGTGTCGGGGAAGAGCCCCTCCCCCCACATCCTTCTCCCTCCCGCCGGCCACCCTGGGATGCTAGCTGCAAGGCTTGCGCATCATCAGTTTTACTTGTGGCCACCGGCCCGCCATGTTGCAACGGGGAAGGAAATGAATGAACCACCGTTAGGAAACCTTCCTTGGCTACTCTGTCCGCCCTTGCCTGTGACTAACCTCTCACTCCTCCCTTAGTAGGGTGGAGTCTCCTTTATCCGGTAAACCAGGTGATGCAAGGCTTTCCCCCTTTCTTGGCTCTCAAAAAGAACGGAACCTCACAACGCAGCCTCAAGCATCAAGCCAAATATCTTCTCAGGCCTGATGCTGCTTCTAGACAATTTTCTGATGAATCAAACAAGTGGGTTCAGGGAGACCCTGTTGTCCTCCTTACCCCAGAGGTGTGGTAGCTATGGCTTAGTGCCAGACTGGGGGAGCTGAGTCACCGTGGTTAGAAAAGAAAATTTACACCACAAAATGGCTCCCATAGCAGCAGCCCCTTCCCTTGCACTGGCTCAGCGCTCGCTGCCTTTTTTGCTCTGGCAGCCTAGCTGCTGACCTAACCCTAAAGGCCACTATAAAGGTCACTGGGGGGGTATTAGGTGTCTGTGAGTCTTGAGAATCCTGCCCTTCTTCCCATTCCATCTTCCAGAAACTAGATCTCCCCACTCCACCCTGATCTGAGTTAAATATAGCTGCCTGACCTTTCTGTAGGTGGGAGCCTGGGCTTCTGCTCTCCTCCACCCCCTTCCACTACCCACACATCTGTTGCTCCCAATGCTGATTTTAGCTAGGAAGGGCAGGTAGTTTAGCAAATTAGAGACTTGGGATTAGAGTGCTTGAAGACCAACTGGTTTTTTCCATATCTTTACCTTAACCTTGCCCTTTTGTAGGAGGGACTTGGAGAAGGGGTGGACTTATACCCTGTCCAGTTAGATTCTGTCTGACCTTTACTCCTGCCCTTTGAGCTTGGTGATGCTGAGTATACAAGTCTTTTCTGCACAGAGGGTGTAGCCTGAATCCAGGCCAGGCAAAAATAAGCCTTCCCGGGGAATGGGAAGCAGGAATGATAAATGCCATGTACCGAGCTTGTACCCATGCTGTGGGTGGCATTGTCCTACATTAGTACTTCTTGAAGGATTTGAGATGACTGGGGGGTGGGCAAGTCTTTAAGCCTAGTTATCTCCTAGGCAGGAAAGGAGCCTTCACTTTATGACCATGCTAGAAAGCCAGATCAGCCTGGCAGACTTGCTGAAGGAAGATAAAATTAGACCTCTTAGTATTTTGGGGGATGGGGGGTAGAATTATGTACAGTTGGCTGCTCATGTCTGAGGGTTCCACATCAACCAACTTGATGGAAAAGAACACAGGGGAAATAGATAAAAGTTCCAAAGAACAAAACTTAAAATTCCTGTCCACTAAGTACTAACTGAATCCACATAAATGAAATTATGTGTAGGTATTGTTTAGGTATTAAAAGTTAACCTAGGAGTGATTTAAAGTATGTAGGAGGATTGCAGATTATATGCAAATACTGCATCATTCTATGTAAAGGATTTGAGCATCCACAGATCTTGATATGGGGGAGGATCCTTTTCCAGAACCAATTCCCCATACATACCTACGGATAACTATTTTTTCTGGAAGAGGATGAATCAGCATATCTATTCCCTATCCACAATAATTCCCTTCTCATACTTTCTTGCTTCTCACCTCAGATTTGGCCGTATTGGGCGCCTGGTCACCAGGGCTGCTTTCAACTCTGGCAAAGTGGATATTGTCGCTATCAATGACCCCTTCATTGACCTCAACTACATGGTGGGTGCTGCCCTGGCAGGTGGTGGGAGGAGCAGCATGTTTAAGGCAACTGTATTAATGCCCTCAACTTGTTCCCCAGGTTTACATGTTCCAGTACGATTCTACCCATGGTAAATTCCATGGCACAGTCAAGGCTGAGAACGGGAAGCTTGTTATCAACGGAAAGTCCATCTCCATCTTCCAGGAGTAAGTGTGGAAGACAAAACAAGAGATTGTATTTTGTTTCCTTGCCTATTTTTGCACAGCAGGATCAGGGGATTTTTGCTTTGGGGAGGTAACTAGGATAGAGTACCTACCTCAGGTACATGGTACATCACATGCCTGAACTTCGTCCTATTACCTCTCTCCTAGGCGAGATCCCGCCAACATCAAATGGGGTGATGCTGGTGCTGAATATGTTGTGGAGTCCACTGGTGTCTTCACTACCATGGAGAAAGCCGGGGTAAGTGGATAGAAGGCTAAATAGGAGGAGAGTTGACCCTGAATTTGTAGCTAGAAGCATGAGGGAATCTATCTTAACCAGGAAAAAAAGAAAAGCAGAACCTACATTTGTAACCAACCCTTTTGATTATAGGCTCATTTGAAGGGTGGTGCCAAAAGGGTCATCATCTCTGCACCTTCTGCTGATGCCCCCATGTTTGTGATGGGTGTGAACCATGAGAAGTATGACAACTCCCTCAAGATTGTAAGGTAAGGACAGCAGAGGGCATTGGGGAAATGGCAGGCAGGGCTGAGAGTAAGGCTGTGTGCATGCCCTCCCTGACTTTTCCTCTCTTCCCAGCAATGCCTCCTGTACCACCAACTGCTTAGCCCCCCTGGCCAAGGTCATCCATGACAACTTTGGCATTGTGGAAGGACTCATGGTATGTGGATGATGGGAAATGAGACCTGAGCTGATTCTCACTCAGGGCTGGATCGCTGGATCCTTCTCCATACTTAGTTCTTGCTCCAAGACTAGGGGTTTTAAGGGACTGGTTCAAATCTATCCCTCAATCCCTCCCAAGGTGGAGGAAGGAGGCCGAGTGAGGGCTGGTGTGATGGGTACTCAGAGGGGCCTCATTAGCGCTTCCATTTTTCCAGACCACAGTCCATGCCATCACTGCTACTCAGAAGACTGTGGATGGCCCCTCTGGGAAACTGTGGCGTGATGGCCGTGGGGCTGCCCAGAATATCATCCCTGCATCCACTGGTGCTGCCAAGGCTGTGGGCAAGGTCATCCCTGAACTGAATGGGTAAGGCTTTGCTGTACCTAGGGGAAGAGAGGGGAGGGGGTCAGGAGCACCTGGAGCTGACAGTGCTTCCCCCTGTCTACAGGAAGCTCACTGGCATGGCTTTCCGTGTGCCCACTCCCAATGTGTCAGTTGTGGATCTGACCTGCCGCCTGGAGAAAGCTGTACGTTTGGGTTGGAAACGTGGTAGACTGAGATTTTGTCTGGTAAAACAGTGGTGATTTTGGAAAATGAACATCCATCTTATTTTTACCTCATTAGGCCAAATACGATGACATCAAGAAGGTGGTGAAGCAGGCATCAGAGGGTCCCCTCAAGGGCATCTTGGGCTACACGGAGGACCAGGTACTGGTCTGATAGGACAGAGAATTGCCCTATTAAACAGAGGTGGATTCCCATACTTAGCTCTCTTCTTTCCCCAGGTTGTCTCCTGCGACTTTAATAGTGATACCCACTCTTCCACTTTTGATGCTGGGGCTGGCATTGCCCTCAACGACCACTTTGTTAAGCTCATTTCCTGGTATGTAACCTGGGTGGAGGGAACAGACTTTGAAATTGACCTGGTGGCTGGCTCAGAAAAATGGCTCTTAATAACTCATTCACTTTCTAGGTATGATAATGAATTTGGCTACAGCAACAGGGTGGTGGACCTTATGGTCCACATGGCCTCCAAGGAGTAAGAGTCCCTGGACCACCTGCCCCAGCAAGAACACAGGAAGAGAGAGGCCCTCAGCTGCTGGGGAGTCCCTGCCCCTAACTCAGTCCCTCAACTCACTGAGAATCTCCCCCCTTCCCAATTTCCATCCTAGATCCCCTGAAGAAGGGGAGGGGCTTAGGGAGCCTTATTGTCACATACCATCAATAAAGTTCACTGCACCCAGCCACCTGTCTGTTCTGTGGTCATGGGAATGTGTGGAGTGGGACCTGACCTTTATCCTTTGGGGTTGGGGGGTAGGGGTGGGGAAGTGCCTGAGATTGAACTCAAGCACGCATTCAACCACTGAGCCATATTCCCAGCCCTGTTTTGTATTTTATTTAGAAATTGAGTTGCTTAGCAGCCTCACTTTTCCTGAGGCTGGCTTTGAACTCCCAATCCTCCTCTCTTATCCCTTGGGGTCATTGCAATTACAGGTGCCACAGCGGCATCCAGCTATCCTTATTATTACATATATATGCTTCCTCATTTACATTTTTCCCTCTGGGTGCTACGTGAAGCAAACTGAATATTGAAAGGCCCTTCACCTGGCTACCTCTGTTAAAAAGTTATTTTTACTTTTCTTTTTTGGTGGTGCTGGGGATTGAACTTGGCCTTACCCATGCTAGGCACCCCCAGCCTTCAGTTATTCTTTCAGGTACCCTTAGGAAAGGTAATATTGATGTCAGGACTTTGGAGTTGTGTATATGAGCCTGACTGGTTGACAGGCTTGTGAAGTATGTAGTAGGCTGCATGGAGACTCCTGCATGCAATTCTAGTTTTTCCACTCATACCTTCATGTGTGAATAACTGCAAGATGAGGCTATGATTGCACCCTCAGCTTAGGTCTTTAAATTAGGTAAAACTAAACATGATTAAAATGTCAGTAAAACAAGGTTTTACCTCCTCTAGCTTTTAGTGGGTAGTAACACAGGCTGGGAGCTGGTGAACTAGCTCTGCCACTTGGAGGATCTATTTGGGCAAGTTACTTGTAACTTCCTGTACATCATTTTGTGAAATGGAGATGAAAAAACAATACAGAACTCGAGATTCTATAGTTAAAGGGCTTGAATCGGTGACATAAAAGTGTTCAATAAATATTCTCCACTTTGATTATTATTAAAGACTCCATTCAAATGCCAGCACAGCCTCTGAGGTATTCAGAATTGAATCTCTCCACTTCTCAAGCTTTTCCAAGTCAGACGTATCAGCCTGTTGGTTTTGGTGAATGAGACAAGGAAGAGGCACATCTTCAGCCAACACTTCGAAACAGACCCTGAACGCAGGCACATAGACAGAGCTGCTTCACTTTTTTTTTTTTTCCTGTCACTCAGCAGAGACCAGGAGATAAGAGCTATCTTCCTTCAGGGTAATTCACCCAGTCCAGGGCATAAAGGCCCCTTTAATGCACGGTGCCTCCCTCTGTGAGGGAAGGTTACAGTCACATACACTACAGTTGGCAGGTGGACAGCCATGAGAACATGGACAGCAGGACAGTACCTATCCAGTATCACCTCCCTCTATCCATACCAGGAAGGGAAGTCCTGTCCAATTGCATGTGCTGCACAATCCTTTAGGGAACTTCTAGCTGAATCCACTTCATACCAGTGCCTGGGCCAGTTAGCACCAGTACAAAATCAAAGATAGTGGGCTCTAGATCCCAGAGTTGGAGGTCCCACATTCACATTCCTTACACAATAGAAAAGGTGAAAGGCCATGAGCACTCTTGGCCTTTTAAAGATGGGGAAGTAGCAGACACCACGCATGAAGGCAGGAGAGCCCCATTTGCAGTGGGAGCTGCCCAGGAAGGGCAGGGCCAAGCCTAGCCGCCGACATCCCAGAACTCTAGGGAGGCCAAGAACCAAGGGAGGAAGCCCGAGAGAGGAGCAACACAGGCCCCAGGGCCAGGTTTGGTGTGGTAGTACAAATGGTTTTCCCCTCCATGAACCCCCAGCTTTGGGTCTCGTTGAGCTTCTGGCAGGATGGGGCACAGGGGAGCCAAGATGGAGGTGGTCCCTATCTCATGGAGCTATCAGATGAGATATCGCGATCGGAGTCCTCAGTCTCGCTCGGCGGTGGCGGCGGGTCGCTAAGCGGGACCGCAGTGAAAGCAGGAGACTTTCTAGAAGAAAACGCCAGTTGTTATCTTGGGGCAAACAGAAGGCCTGATGGGGCTGGCATGCCTTTTCCCAGGGACTTATCCTTTGGTGAGGGCAGGGGACCATTGGGTTAAGGATGGATTCAGGGCAAGGGATGTGGGGAGGAGAGAAAGAATCCTCTCCCACACTGCCCTGATGGGGGAAATGGTCCCTGCTTTTTATCTTACGGGCTCTGAGAGTTTCAGCAGTCAGAAATGTCTGAAGTCACAGCATAAGAGATGTCACCTGAGATATATATGTATGCATATAATTCAAACCTTAAAAAAAATAAGAGATGCCAACTGAGTATACTAACCTTAGGTACCCCGCTTTATGTATATGTGTAATTTGTTTTGTTTTCGTTGTGCTGAGAATTCAACCCAAAGTCTCATGCATGCTAGGCAAGTGTTCTACTAAGCCACATCCCTAGCCCTGTAATTTGTTTGACATTTTTGTTTTTGTTTTTCTGAGACAGTGTCTTACTATGTTACCCAAACTCTCCTCAAACTCCTAGGTTCAAGCAATCTTCTACCTCAGTCTCTGGAGTCACTGGGACTACAGATAAACACCAGTGCACCCAGCTTATTTGTAGAATTTTTATGGTTTGTTAAAATTTACTCTTTTGTAAGGCATAACTTATACAGACAGGGTCAATCAAATGCACAAATCGTGGCTTTGACCCCACATCCCTCTGTGTTCCTTGCTAGTTTTTAAGCTGTGTCTAACCAGTGAAACCCCTAGAGGTGATGGTACTGAAGGGAGGAAGAAAAAGCTGTCCGTCTGGGCCAGATATACCAGGAGACTTGCAAAAGACAGCCCCACATCAAAAGTAACCAGATACTGGGCTGCAGTTATAGATCAGTGGTAGAGCACTTGCCTAGCATATGTGAGACACTGGGTTTGATAATCAATACCACATAAAAATAAATAAATAAAGGTATTTAAAAAAAAAAAGTAGGTACTACCCAAGGGTATTTAGGGCCTGCTGGTCAGAAGGCTCTGCTCCCCCATTCCTTTCCTGCATCACCCTGGAAGGCAGGTACTCAGAAGAGCAGGCAGGCCCTACACTCCAAGCAGGCCCTTACCGGTCTCCAGACTGGGTGATGAGCCGGCGGCAGGTCTCCATCTGCACATCCAGGCCCCGCTTCATGCTGCACATCTCCATGTACTCATGCAGGTGTCGGTTCATGTCGTTCTTCGCTGTCGCCAATTCCAGCTATGATGGGGCAGGACAGGGCCACCAGAGTTAGCAAGCCCAGGGCAATAGTACCTCTGCTCCCTTGATCAGGAGGCTAACATGCCAAGAGCACCAGCTGGACCAGGGATCCAGGAAGCCATGGTTGAAGGCTCAGATTTAAAAAGAAATCAGATGGGGCTGTAGCTGTAGCGCTGTGGCAGAGCGCTTGCCTGGCATACATGAGGCACTGGGTTCAATCCTCAGCACCACATAAAAACAAATAAAATAAAGGCATTCTTCCATCTACAACTACAAAAAAAAAAATTTTTTTTAAAGACAGAGAATGATTCAACCACTTTTAAAAAATTAAAAATCAGATGGAGACAGAAAGCACCAAACTATACAATAGTTTCCTCAGAACTTTTTTCTTTTTTTTCCATGGTGCAGGAGATGGAACCCAGGGCCTCACACACAAATGCTAGGCAAGTGCTCTATCACCAAACAGTATTCCACCCACCCCCACCAAACAATCCTTTTCTCAGGAATCTCTGCTTACAGAAAAACACAAGGGTATCTGTTGTAGGCCTACATTCTTCTTCTTTTTTTTATTTTTATTTTTTAGTAGTTGTTGAACTTTATTTTATTCATTTATTTATAGGCAGTGCTGAGAATCAAACCCAGTGCCTCACACATGTGAAGCAAGCGCTCTACCACTGAGCCACAACCTCAGCCAGGCCTCCATGCTTTTAAAAGATAGATATGAGCAAAGAGAAAAGGAATGTCAACATGGGCAGGAATAGAGATCAACATTCTAAACTGCTTGGGGCAGCCACCTGTGGATGCCCTTGTTCCCTCCCTGGGGTTCCCACAGAGCTCAGCTCACCCCACATTTCCTATGTGATGCTGGCTCTAGCCAACCTCCCTTACTAACTTGTAGCTCCTTTGAGGGCTTTCAGGGGTCTTACTCATGTCTGTGTGTCCAGCACTCCCTCAATGAGAATTAATCAACTCAGTGAAGTATCTGTAAGATTCACAACAAATAGGAGGAAAACCTGACTATGCTATTTATTCAAAGAGGCTCAATTCTCTTACCATTTTCTCCTCCTTACTTTATTTCTCTCTTATTTCCAGACACTGGAAAGAAAGACTGCCACACTGAATGTCCTACCAATTATAAGATATAACCTGACTTCAGAATCATTCTAAGTGGGAAAATGAGAGGCTTGGAATCAAGGGAAGATGGTCTTCTTCCCAGAACTCAAATCTGCAGACAGAATCTGACTGTGAGGCAGAGTGAGAGGTGGGGCCAAGCAGAGAAGAATCTGGGCCAGAGACAATCTGGCTGCCTTTGTTTGGGGTACAAAGGCCAGGGGTCCAGAAGGGGACAGGAATCAAACTTCTTGGAGGTGATTGGCTTGACTGTTGGAGAGCAAAGAGAAAGAAAAGGAAAGGGCCCGTGAAGAATGTGATTTGCACAGAGCAGAAGCCACCCATACTAATCTGAGTTGGATGAAAAGAGGATGAGAACTGGAAGAAAGGAGGAAATGGGTCACAGGGCCAGACAAAAGGGACAGCAGAGAGTGCCATTTGGGGTGAGATGGTGGCTGGTGGGTTGGAAGCCCTAGTGAGGATGGCATGAAAGGCACAGTAGCAAGAGGAGCAAGATGTACTAACTGTTCCACCTAGGAGGAAAACATGATGCTGAAACTCTCCTTCAGATCAGCTGCCACCTCTATCCAGCTCTTCCTCCTCAGGAAGCCGAGGCAGAGGCTAAAATCCATCACAAGAAAGGGAGGGAAGAAGGAAGGGAAGGGAACAAGGAAGAAGGAGGTGAAACAAAAATATTCTACCAAAATACAAGGCTAGTACTGCTAGAAGTAGTCTCTACATTTTTATATGTCCCTCTAAGGTCCATTGACAACTAAAAATAAATAGATAGATAGATAAATAAATAAATAAATAACAATCAATCTCCAGAATAGGTGTGTGTAACCAGAGGCAGGGGGGTAGGGGTGGTAAGGATGAGACAGGTGGAGACAGCCAGAGGGTACAGAAGAAAAAACTCCCTCCCACCTACCATCCTGGGCCCTGGCTTTACCATCAAATAATGAAACTGGCCCTGAGATCAAAGGCTGCAAAGATAAAGGCACTTCAGAAGCTATAGGTGGATCACCAGGGGCAATGTTGCAATCAAAGCCACCAAGTCAGCTTCCCCAGACTTGCCCCTCCTATCCTTCTGCTGTAAGATGACTCAGGAACAGCTTAAAAGGCATGCTTCTCTTAGGATATTCTTCTCTTTCTTACTAGGTCATATTTTCAACTAGACACTTCTGGTTAAGGGTCCAGCCAAACAGATGGCAGCTGCAGATCACTGCAATAAGACCCCTGCCTGGTTGGATATGTTGAAGCCTATCATCCAAAAGAGGTAGGGAGAGAAGGAAGAAATAGCAAGGCATACTCACAAGAGTGGAGATCAGTTCTCCCCACCATGGCCTTAGTTAGTAGCAAAACTCTGGCTGTGACTTTCAAGCAGCATTTTTCTGCCTGGGCCAAAAATAAAAGCTGAAATTTGTTGTTGTTTTTTTTTTTTTTACTTCAAGAATCAGGACTGTTTGATGTGTAGTGAGAGAATGAGGATGTAGGAAAACAATTTCTCGACTTCCTTCTCAAAATGCAGGCAGAGCGAGCACAACAGGAATGACATGCCACAAGGACTTGAAGAGAGGTTGAGCTGGAAGTCTACCTGTCTTGCCCCACCACAGTATCCAGGCAAGGGCCATTACACACTTGGACAGGACGCTCGTGGGAGTCCCATCCAATCATTCTCCTCTACAGAATGGCAACCTCCATCCTGTGGCACCACAATCCATCTTGAAAGTTGGAATCTTACTTAAAGCACCAGCTTCAACAACCATCTCTACAGGGGTCCCCAGGGCTATGGAATGATGGAGGAGGAGGCAGACGGGCCATCTCTGAGTGCTACAGCATTGACAGTGCTGATGATAACCAAATCAAAGGCCATTGTGGTGTCCTCACGATAGCAGATCCTGCCCTGAGTTCCATGTGTGGATCAACTGCTTCATTTATTCTTCCAAACCACCCTGTGGGGGTAGGATTATTTGGATCCCCATTTGACAAAGAAAACAGGCTCAAAGAGAACAAGTATCTTGTTCAAAGTTGAGTGGTAAAAAGTGATAGAGCCAAGGTTTGAAACCACATGTCCGCCTCCAGAGCATGGGATCTCAAGGACCCACCAGAGGTACCACAGCCAAGAGATAACAGAAAGTGAAGTCTCTGGACTCTGAGGCCCACATTGAGGGACCCCCCCACATACCTGCAGCCCTGCATGTCCTTACCTCTATCTGGTCAATGGTTTCCTGATATTCTTTTTCCCGGGTTTTAAACAAGGACTCAGTATCTTTAATCACCTTCTCCAGGCTGTCTTCCTGCTGCTGGAGGAAAAGGGGAAGCAAGGGGAGGCCAACCAGGTAAGGATGGGATGGAGAGCATTCCACAGGGTCAAGGCAGGGAGAGAGAGAAAGTCAGGTTAGAGGAAACTGGAAAGAGGAAATAAAAGGATAAAGGAAGAGGGGAGACACAGGGAAAGGATGAAGGCCACAAAGGGAGTAGAGCGAGGAATAAGGAAAGGAAGAGGCAGGGCATCAGGAAAGTCACAGCTGAGGGGCCCTGAGGCCGGGAGGGGTGGTTACCTCTCCCTGGGCCTCTGCGGCTGCCATGGCATAGCCTGAGAAATCCTCCCACAGCAGCAGGGTCTCCTCAGTCTCCTCCCAAGTCAGGCTGTCACAGTCGTCCTCAAAATCATACTCCCTCCTAGAGACAGGGAACCCGTGTGTCAAGGGCAGTGGGGCCTTGTCCAGAAAAGGAGACTGTGGGAAGCTCCGGCCTCGGGAAGGTTCTGGTGTGGGGGCAAGGATAAGGACAGGCCTGCAGGACTCACAGCTGGTTGAGCATGCGCTGCATCTCCTCGTTGATGCTGAGGGCTGTGCTTTCCTCCTCATCCCCATCGGGCTGGCGGGGCCCATCACTCTCCAACAGGGAGGTGTCCTCCTCGACAGCAGCCTTGCGCTCCCGCTTCCGCCCCCCCATGGATGGGACCTTAATGGGAGACAAGTGCAGAGACTACAGAGACGAGGCCGGGTGCATGAGGAGAAAGGGCAGGAGGGGGAGGCCAGGCAGGAGGCAGGGGGCAGGGGGCGGGACAGGAGGAGCAGCACGAACCAGCAGGAAAGGAAGGGTGGGGCAGACAGAGAGAAAAGACACAGTTACAATGACAGGAACAGAAACAGAGAGTCGCCAAGAGACAGGCAGACACACACAGATGGGGCAAGCCTGAAGACTGAGAAGGAAAAAGAAGAAATAGAGAAAATAGAGCAGTAAGATAAGGACAGAAATGGCTTGTTGTGAACACGTTGAGATGTGTCTAATGGCTAAAGAGGAACTTTTTTTTTTTCTAAAAACTAAAAACTTCCTGATGAAATGACTCAAATAAAAAAAAAAAGTTTTGGTCTGGGGGCGGGGTATATGGGTGTAATCCCCAGTACTACAAAATAAACTAATAAAAATAAAGATTTAAGCTGCAAAGAGGATGAGGATTTAGTATTTACAAAGGAGAACTTGACTCGCATCCAGATCTAGAAGGCCAGTGGGAAAAAAAGAGAGAAAGAAATGAAGTAAAGAGAAAAAGAGATTGAAAACGAGAAGAGCAAGGAAAACAGAAAGGGAAGAAGAAATCTGTGCTGAAGAGCCTATTGGGTCAAAATCAATGGCCAAAGGACCTGTGTGGTTCAGACACTGGGACTGGGACATTAATAAACTTGCATGAAAGCAAACTAACCAGCTTCTTCTATGGAGAAAGCAAGAAAGAAGATGAAAGGAAGAGAGAGGAGAAAAGCAGACAGAGGAGAGAGAGAGAGGGAGGGGGGAGATGGCGTTAGAGACAGCTTCCAAAACCTCTCCTGAGGCTGTCCCTTGCCCCCCAGCTTAGTCCCACTGAGGGCCCTGGTACTAAGACAAGGCTCCCCAGGAAGGGGGCAGAGCCTGAGCTACAGGCCAGCCACAATGGAAGCTCTTTCATCTGCCCGCCCCATCCTACTGGCTGATGATAGCCTGGCCCCTCACCTGGAACATCTGAATCATGTCCTCACAGTTGCGCTGCTGAGCCACATCACACAGTTTGGCGGTGATGTCAATGCGGCGGCAGATGTCCATATCTACCTTCATGGCCTTTTCCTGGATTTTGGTGTCCAGCTCTGACAGGTTCTGTCCAGAGAACATAAGGAACATAGGAGGTAGCAAGTACCCCTAGTGGCTTGGCAAAAGCCTCACCCTTCTCATCACACCATTGTCTATGAAGTTCTTAACTCCTGGGCAGAACACCCTTTTCCAGGGGGCCCCTCCTCATAGCATACACTGGGACCATCATGTGACTGGCTCTCTGGTCAAATGAGCTCTCTGAAGGGCATGGCCCAGAATCTGGTACAGACAGGGATTCCCTGGAAACAATCATAGTCCTAACCCTCCTGGAACTTACATTACCAGAGGGAAAGGAGACCATTGGGAATTATAAGTGAAGAAGGTGCCAAGCATGGTGGCACACACCTGCAATCCCAGGAGGCTAAGGCAAGAGAACCACAAGTTTGACCGGCTGAGGATATAGCTCAGTGGTAGAGCACTTGCCAAGCATATACAGGGCCATGGGTTCAAATAAGTTTGAGGCCAGCCTGGGCAACTTAGCAAGATCCCATCTCAAAATAAAAACAAAAAGGGCTAAGGTGTAACTCAGTGGTAGAACACTTGAATAACATGTACAAGATCCTGGGTTCAATCATTAATACTAAAAAAATAAATAAAGAAATCAAGGGTGGAGTGGAGAAAGTACTGTAATAACAGCTATGCTCATTTAGCATTTAAGCATATGCCAGATACTGTCCCAAATACATTGAAATCTTCATGATAATCCTGCAAAGCACACACTTTTATTTTCTCCATTCCACGGATGAGGCTATGGAGGCTGAGGAGGACTTGGAGGTAGAGGAACTGACTCACAGCCATACCACTGACAAGGTGTAGAGCCAGCATCAGAACCCAGACAAGCTGGCTCCAGAGGCTGTGCTCACACTTACTACCAACAAACTCCAGAAATGACCAGGCCATCCTGCCTCTCTGACAGGATGTAAGGCTTTTGTTCCTTCTTTGTATCTTTGTATCTAATTAGAGGGTATCAAGGCCCGGGAAAGCCAGAGGGACAGCAAAGTGAGGGGAGGAATGGCAGACGGGGCAGCAACAGGCCAGTAAGGTCACCCTTCCTGGTTCCAGCTGCCTGAGTATCCCAGCAGGGCCCAAATGGGACAGGCTGAACTCACATTACTCATGAGCCCCTTGAAAACGACCAACTCAGCTTTCAACTGTTCCACCTTCATGGCTAGCTCCTCTTGGCAGGCATCAGCCTCTTGGGCTTCCTATGGTAGAGAGGAAACACTGAACATTAGTGTACTGCCAATAAGAGAAAAGGGTAAAGACAACAAGAAGGGACAAGGAAATGGCACCAGGTTGAAGGAAGCAGTAGCAGTTGGGTAGCCACCCTCACCTCCTGGAGCTCAGAAACTCGTTCCTGCAGCTGTATCCGCACTGTGTATTCCTCTTCCCACCTGACAGATATTGGGAAGAGACAGAAAACGTAGGTTCAGAGTCCCTCCTGCCCCTACAGTTCCCTCTCCCAGCCTCTCTGGCTCAGACCCCAGGTCTGGACCCCTACATGGGGATTTACAGGAATGTGTAGCCAGTCAGTTGGTGGCCAGCTGCAGCTGTCAGGCAGCTCCACATTTCCTGGCAAGGACCAAGCTCACCAGCTGCCTTCCCAGAACCTCCAGGCCGCACACCAGAAACTATGGTTAAGAGTATCTGCCCCTGCTCTGACTCCTTGCAGGGCGATCCCCAGGGGGCCCCAGCTCCCCAGCTGTCTAGCCAGCCTCATCACCCACCTCCTGCCCACACCAGACCACCAGGCCCACCCAGCCCTGTCTCCCACCTTCAGTGGCACAGATCCGGTCTCCTGCCTCCTGCCCGCACCAGAACAGAGCTCGTCTAGCCCGCTGCCCTGCCTCCTGTGGGACCATTTAACCCTGTGAAAGCATCTGCGGGACACAGGCTATATCAACAGAGCTGCTCAGGAGCCTAGTGGGAGACACTCAAGTTCTTCCCCCACCCAAAACCCCTGGAAGGAAGCCACAGAGAGATGACAGGGCTGGCCCTGAAGCTCAAAGTCCCCCAGTAGCACACAAGCAGTGGACGTGAGAAGTCAATGATTACCATATACCCAAACCTGTACCTCGGCAGTGGGGGCATGAAAGCCAGAAGTAGCACCTCTCATTACCCAGAAGTCAGAGGAAGACCATAAGGAGGGTGGAAGACACTCCTGACCACAGGGCAGGGCATGAAGGCACTTCCTAGGACTACATGTCTTATTCCATCACAGAGACAGAAGTGGAATGGAGGCCAGCACTAGGATTTGGCCCTGTCAGTTCAAAACCCCACAGAATTGGTTGGAATAGCAACATATCTCAAATCCTGTTCATATAAACTCATTACTTCTTGACACAATCTGAAAAGCCTTCTTTTAGTCTGAGAAAGGTGGCAAACTGCACTGAGAAAAACCTCAACATAAGAAAGAAGGTGATGAGCTGGGGTTGTAGTTCAGTGGTAGAGAGACTGCCTGGCACGTGTGAGGCACTGGGTTCAATTCTCAGGACCACATATAAATAAGTAAAATAAAGGTCCATCATTAACTAAAAATTTATTTAAAAAAAAGAAGAAGAAGAAGAAGAAGAAGAAAAGAAGAAGGTGAGGAAGCAGCCAAGAGGACAGCAAGGACACTAAAATCCCAGAGAACTATTTCTGTAGTCAGGAGTGAGCCCTTCCTATCCCTTCCCTCCATCGTTTCTGCTTTCTTGCCCTCTCTGGTCCCGTGTCTCCTTGCTTGCCTGTGTTCCACATCATAACCGCACTGCAGTATGCCTAATAATAACTCCTGCATCACCTCGGCTGCCCCTCCCAGTTGGGTTGGCAGAATAGGCAGTCAGCCTGGCCACCATCCTGCTGGTTCACCATGCAGCCCAGCTCCTGGCTTTCCTCGCTAGCCCCTCACATGTCCTTCTCCTTTTGCTCTGGCATTAAAGAGCCCTGATAACATCAGGCTATTTATTTTCTTATATAAGACCCTTATCTTTTCTGGATTCTTCATTTGCAACATGAAGGCGTGGGAGATAACATCCTTATGAATCCATGAATCCCTAGAGAAAGCTAGCAAGATTTACAGGGACCGGCAACCCTGGACAGAATGTATCAAGGAGGACAAGCTGTACTGTTTGACAGTGAATTCAAAAAACTCAGGTGGAAACAAGTAAAGAAGTTAATTAAAGATGAAGATTAGGGGCTGGGGCTGCAGCTCAGTGGTGGGGCATTTGCCTAGCATGTGCGAGGCACTAAGTTCGATCCTTAGCACCACATAAAAATAAATAAATTGGGCTGGGGATGTGGCTCAGGCGGTAGCGTGCTCGCCTGGCATGCGTGCGGCCCGGGTTCGATCCTCAGCACCACATACAAAGATGTTGTGTCCGCCGAGAACTAAGAAATAAATATTTAAAAAATAAATAAATTAATTAATTAATTAACAAACAAAAAAAGATGAAGATTAATGAAGTCTCAAAGGGTAAGAAGTCTGAAAAATGAATCATCTGGAAGCTTGCTAGGATTCTATTTGCTTTTGAGCCAGACTTTTTGACCTCCATTCAAATATCTTTTACAAGCTTCTCTTACTGTGGGTAGGATCGGAGCAATTTTTGTGTATTCTGCATTTATCACATATTTCTCCTACAAATAGATTGTAGCCTTGATCTGAAGCAGGGGGCATTCCTGTATTGGAAAAAACTGAGGCCCAGGAGAAAGGTCAAATAAGGCAGGGGAACTGAAAATAGAGCCCAGGAGGCCTTGGCTTCATCCCAGTTTAATACTAAAGCTATCCCATGCCTTCTGCACTAAAGACAGGAGGTACAGTGTTGCTATAAAGAGACCAGAATGAGGGCAGGGGATCTGGGGTGGAAGAATGAGTACTGCCCGTGTCACGTACCATACAATTCTAGCTATGAGGCCCTCTGCACAGCAACACGCTGCAAAATGATGAGCTAATCAATCCCCAAGGAATAACTCTTTGCTGCCCTGGACAGCTGGACCAAGGACAAATACCTTTTCAGATATAAAAAAAAAAAAAAAATACGCCCCTGAGAAAAGCAATTGTTCTGTGGTAATGGATGTAGTCCAGAACTGTCCATGTTCCACTGATGGGTGACTGTGTTAATTAACTCCTGCAAGGGCAGGAGCAGGCTGGTTCTGGGTGGCACCTGGATGATGGTTTTAGGACAACTGAAACCCCCAAGGACAATAATAACATGGACAACAACTAATGAAGCCAACATGAAGCAGGACAATCTCAGTCTGCTGATCTGTGATATGGTAGACTCCAGCAGGTTCCCAGTCCCTGAAAGTCAGCCCCAGACCCAATGGTAATTTCCCAGAACATTCAGCCACTCCTTACCCAGACCTAAACCATATGACAATTCCTGCTATACTGGGCAACAAAGGTAGTCCCCCAACCTGCCCATAAGGAGCCCCAATAGCTCAGAAGGGAGTGGAGTCCCCAACCAAAGTACTGGCTCAGCCTATGCTCCTGTTGCATCAGCCTGGTTACCAACCATCTAAGGAATCCAACTAGTATACAGCCAACACTGCGGCATCACCTCCCTTCCCCTCATCCCTGTACTACCCTACTGGGGCAGGGTTCCTCTCAGAAAGCCAAATCTTCATCCTCAGAACACACTAGGCGTGCCCTGAGTTGTCTTACAGCTGTAGGGTGTGTCCATATTCTAACTTTTCCTTACTCAGTCCCTTTGCTTACTCTGCACATACTTCCTTCACCAGAGTTCACCACCAGCCCTATGACAACTACCAATCCCTTGCCCTTACCTTATGGAATTCCCTTTACTCTTCCTTTTCCCATTTTTTTTTTTAACCTGCTCCAAGCAATGCCTTGGGGTCTTTGGAACCTTTTGTATGGAACCTGGTTTCCATGAACATTCCTTGGGGAAACCCTAGATAGTAACAGGATCACAATGAAGGGTGCAGACCTTCCCTCAGTGAGCCTCTGCCCCTTCCAATTTCACTTAATTAACCTACCAATTTAAAGCTATATTCTTTGCCTCCTACTTTTGATCAGTGGGTGGAATTTATCTTCCAACTCAAGAACTGAAGACTGTAAGGCAATCAGACCCCACATGCAATACCCTCTCAAATGGTGTCCGTGTAGTATCTCAAAAACCTTTATAATTAACACAGTCATCTGAACCAACTGTAGCCTGCATGAGACAGAGAGATATGCCAGGAGAAAAATATGAATTTTCCAGTGTTCTGTTCCTAGTATGCTTCTTGTCACGAGTCTGACTTCTGCATTCTCTGTGGATTCTAGGCTCACTGAATCTAATTCCTTCCAAAGCTCCTCATACAAGGCAATAAACTACTGTTATACTATTCATAGTGATTCTTGGGCCTCCATTGCCCTGGTCTGGGAACCCACATTCACAGACCCCTTGTAAGTGCCATGACACTGAGCCCTATCCCCACCTTCCCGGTCCCTACCTCCTCTTGTACTCATCCCGCTCCCGCTTCACTTTGGCCAACACGTTGTAGAGTGCGCGGATCTCCGGGGTGATGGTGTCGATCTGGACGCCCACCCCATCAGGGTGCACCCACGACAGGCCAGGCCCTTGCACCAGCGTGGGCTCCAGTCCTGGCCCCAGCCGGCGGGCGTGCGAGAAGGACCAGATTGTGCCGGGCATGAAGCGGGCCGACGAGGAGAAGGCAGTGGAGGTGGAGGTGGAGGGCGACGAGTGGCAGGCCGAGGAGGGCGCGAGGGGACCGGCTGGTGAGCGCGCGGGCGAGCCCAGCACTCGCGCCGACGGGGGGCAGACCGCGGCCGGCCGGGCGCCCAGGGGCAGACCCAGGGGCCGGATGGGACTGATGAAGCCAGTTTGCACGGCCTGGTCGCGGCGAGCCAGGCCCCGACGGCCCTGCTTACCCTCCTCCAACGCCTGCTGCAGCTGCTTCTCCAGCAGCCGGTTCCGGCGCTCCAGCTCGTGCACCTTGGCCAGGAAACATCGGAACCGGAGGTTCAGGGTCTTGAGCACGTTGATGTTAGAGCCCAGGTCGTTGCGGAGTGCCATGGCGGCAGGGGGTGACGGGCCCGGGCCAGGGCCCGGCGGCGAGTAGGCTGAGGGGCCAGCGGGGGCAAGCGGCGCTGTGGGCAAGTCCCCTCCCCCGGTGAAGTGGTCACTTCCAAGGGGATCCCCCAGGGGCCCAGCCAGGCCCTGCTGCTCCTGCTGTAGGAGGAAGAGGTTGGGGCCGAATAACGGATTCATGGCTGCGCCTTCTGCTGGGAGATGGAAACCTGTGCAGGGGCTGGGATGGAGAGCGAGCGAGAAGAGCCAATGAAGTGCCTGCGGAACACAGGCGACCAATCATACGGCACGGCAAGGGAGCAGAGGTCGAGGGGGCGGGCACAAAAGCCAATGAATGCCTCACACTGGAAGATGAGCCCGAGGACCTTTCCGGGTCTGAAGCTTGTGGACCAGCTCTTCCCTCACTGAAATTCAGGCAGGAGGTGCTTAGAGCTCAGGATAGTCAATATTTCCTGAGTTCTGGTGGCAGGAAGAACTTCTTTCCTACAACCCTGTTGCTCTCCTCTCCTCAAATACCCTAGTTCTTGACTCCAAAGCTCTCCTTCCCTGTTAAGATGAAAAGAGCAGGATCCCGAAACTGACCTGGTATTTTAATATCTCCCAACTGTTTTTTTTCCCTTTGGATCCCAGACCCACCCTCCCTCCAGCTGCCATAACCAGTCCCCTCAAAAACACACACACACAAAAAAGCAACTGGAGTCAGAGGTGGTAAAATGTATATTAAATTTCATGTGTATGCACAATAAAATTGCACAATGTGCAAGCAACCTTGTAGACAAACAGTTCCAACCACTGGCAATGCCAGTGAGCCAAGCCCAGTCCAGTCTTCAACACCCACCTAAGCCAGCAGTGGCTGGCTATTGCCCTTAGGCACAGTTTTCCTCTTCTTTGCTGGTGGGGGCTGGACAGAATTGAGGGGAGTCCCAGTCGGGATCTGAGATCCCTTGGGGGTGCCATTCTCCTTCTGAAAGGTAGCTTTCTTGAAAGGCTGCTTCACCTTCTCGTCCCCTTTTACTTTTCCAAGGGGCTGATCGGTGTCCTTAAGTCTGGGGGTAGCCTGAGTCTGAGAAAGGGACAGTGTAACAGGTGATTCTGTGTCCATGCTTTTGGGAGGGGCATTCTGCTTCAGGAAGGCAGCTTTCTTAGAGGAGAGCAATTTAGGTGCCTGTTGCCTTAGCCTCCCAATCACCTTTGGTTTCCTGATCACTTCAACTTTTCCAGCAGGCTGAGTGCTATCTGGGAGCCTGGAGGAAGCTTGGGCCTTTGTGACAGAAGGTACAGCGGACACTTCTGAGACTGTGCCTTTGGTGATGCCATTCAGCTTCTGTACAGAGGCGTTCTTGGGATGCTGCCGTTTCTGGAACTGCTTTGCCTTTGCAGCCCTTTTGGCTTTCTTGGCTGGTTGGCTGTTGTTCTCAGACTTGGGAGTGACCTGACTCTTTGGGTCAGGCAAGTCTAGGTCTGTAGGAGTGGCTGTTGCAGAATTTCCTGGGGTTAAAATTAAACAGACAGGTTGAGAAAATGGGCCTCATCTTAAATGATATTGGTCATTTAAGAAGTAAAGAGTAGGGCTGGGATTGTGGCTCAGAGGTAGAGCACTCGCGGGACGTGGGTTCGATCCTCAGAACCACATAAAAATAAAGGCATTGTGTTGTGTCCATCTACACCTAAAAAAATATAAAAAAAAAAAAAAAGAAAGAAAGAAGTAGTAAAGAGTAGAGATGGGCATGGTGGCACATGCCTGTTATCTCAGCAGCTCCAGAGGATAAGGCAGGATTGCGAGTTTAATGCCAGCCCAGCAACTTACCCCTAAGCAATTTAGCCAGAGCTCACCTCAAAATTTAGGGGGAAAAAAAAAGGTCTGGGATTCAGTGGTTGAACCCCTGGTTTCAACCCCTAATGCAAAAAATAAAATAAAAATAAGAACAAGTTATTAAAACATAGAGATTGCCAACTCTTGGTCAATGTGGAGCCACAGTTAGGGATGGTGCCTAAGAACTGACTACCTAGATTCACATCATTCTTACTCAGGTCCTACATGAACCTTATATTAAGAGAAACCAATCCTAGGGGGTGGGGTTGTGACTCAGTGGTAGAGCGCTCACCTAGCACGTACGAGGCCCTGGGTTCAATCCTCAGCACCACATAAAAATAAATAAATAAATAAAAGTATTGTAATCACCTACAACTAAAAAATAAATGATTTTAAAAAAGGGCTGGGGCTATGGCTCAGCGGTAGCGCACTTGCTGGGAATGTGTGAGGCACTGGGTTCGATTCTTGGCACTACATAAAAATAAATAAAATAAAGGTACTGTATCCACTTACAACCAAAAAATAAATATTTTTAAAAAGAAAAAAAAGAAGCCTATCCTTAGGCTAAAGATTTTTTATAAGAAGCTGTGCCCCCTTGAGGACAGCAGGTAACAAGACCTCCTGATGTGGTGCTGCGTCCCAGGATCTCCAGATTCAGATAAACCAGAAGCCCTAGGCTTTTTTAATCCCAGAAAAAAAAAATTTCATCAATGTGGATTTTGATGAAATGGCAGAAAATAAGCTACACCCACACAACAAGAAACAAGTTAGTAAGACAACAACAAAGACATATTAAAAATACACTTAAGTTACAACAAAAGTTGCTATTAATGTTTTGGTTTTTTGCAGTATTAGGGCTTGAACCCAAGGACTCTTAACCACTGAGCCACATCCCAGCACTACAACCACCCCTATTTTTCAGTACTGGGGATTGAACCCAGGACCTTGTACATATATATATACAAGGCAAGCATTCTACCAACTGAGCTATATATCCCAGTCCTTTTTATTTTTGAGACAGGGTCTCACTAAACTGTTGAAGGTGGTTTTGAATTTACAATCCTCCTACCAAACCCTTGGGATTAAAGGTGTGCACCACTGCACCTGGCAACCTTGCTTTTTACTTTGAGGCAGGGTCTCACTAAGTTGCCAGGGCTAGCCTCAAACTCAGGATCTTCCTGTCTCAGCCTTCGAACTCACTGGGAGTACAAGATTGTACCACCATGCCAGGCTATGTTGACATTCTGATGAGAGTTTTGCAAGAGACTTTATTTATTTCTGGTTTGGGCACTGGGAATTGAACCCAGGAGTGCTTAACCACTGAGCCAGATCCCTAGTCCTTTTTATTTTGACAGTGTCTCACTAAATTGATTAGGGCCTCGATAAATTTCTAAGTCTGGCTTCGAACTTGTGATCCTCCTACCTCAGCCTCCAAATTGCTGGGATTACAGATATGTGCCACCTTGCCTGGCAAGAGGCATTATTTAAAAGGATTAAAAAAAAAAAAAAAGGTCTGGGGGTGTATCGGATATCAATTCAAATCAGTTTTTATTTGAAGAAGTTCTTCTGTCTTCCAAATAAACTCAGGTTTATATCCCAGCATGCAGAGCTCTCAAGCCTGTTTCAAAAATAAAACCCCACCCTTCCCCTTGAGATGCAGACAGCCTCCTCCAGATGGCTGAGGAAACAATCTGCAATTAGTGGGATAGGCTCAGAGAAATGCTGATAGTTCCGTAGAGTCCTGTGCCAAACCAGTGCTGAGAATGCTAGAGCAGCAGAGATACATTAACACAAGTCAACCTTGGGCCAAGAAAAAAAGAAAAACCACAACCTGAAACTGGAATGCATTAGTGCTGAACCACTGTAGCCACTTGGTAGAATAAAGGAAAAGTTCCCCATCTATGTGAACACCAAAGCCCATCAAAATGGGGTTCCAAATCCAAGCATGCAAAGACTGAGATAAGCAAGCCTCAATCTTTCCCTTCCCTGCAGTCACACCAGAAGGCTTCCAGAAAGGTAGAAAGAGCAAAAGCAGGAAAGATCTGGACAAAGAACAGATCATTTACCTGTTTGGGACTGAGGGATAGAATTGGAGAATTTCTTGAACTTGGCAATAAAGAAACCATCCATATTGTGGGTATGAGGGTAAAATCGTCGGGTGGAACGCAGAGTGGGATGGAAACGCCTTTCTCGAAAACGGGTAAAACCTTCCTGGCCAAAGTCCAGGCCGGTGGGCACAAGCCTCACATTTCTCTTTTTCAGGGCATAGTCTACTACCCACTCATTCTCTTCCACCTGGACGTGTGGGGAAGACAGAAAGTCAGCAAGAAGGAATAAACAGAGCTGGAGCTGAAGGGAGCTCTTAGGGCCATACAAACTCCCAGCCCTTGCCCTCCCTTGCTCTGCCACAGCAGAGGCCTCACCATAATAGAACAGGTGCAGTAGACGAGGTAGCCTCCTGTCTTAGAAGTGGCATTGACAGAGTCAATAGCACTCAGGAGTAACTCTTTCTGAAGGTGAGCACAGCGCAGGATGTCCTTCTCATCCTGTCCCAAAAAGACCCAGGGTTGAGGGAATTTCATAAGGCTATCAAAAGTGAGATACTTACCTGCCTAGGGTGCTCCTTGACCTTGTACTCCTCTCTAAAATTACCCAACTTCTCACCTTGTTAGTCTTCACAGCTGGATCCTTAGAGATGACCCCAGTGCCACTACAGGGAGCATCCAGCAATACTCTGTCAAAGCCCCCGACCACCTAGACAAAAGAGGGAGTAAATTAGATGTATTTTGCAACTTGCAGTGTACCATTTATTTCCCAAGGATGGGTCTAAACATTGTCAAGAAGAGAAAGGTAAATTAGAAGCCTCAGGAAAGACACACAGAAGGAAAATCCCACCTTGGGGAACTGTCGTCCATCATAGTGGCTAATGATGGTGTTAGTGACTCCCAGCCGGTGCAGATTACCCACAACACTCTTCAGCCGCACAGCATTGGCATCATTGGCAAGGATCACACCAGTGTTTTTCATCAGTTGGGCTATAGAAGAGAGGACCCCAGTGCTGAGGAGCCAGCTCCTTTGCTTCCACACTTGGTACCCACCCTCCAGACTAGAAACCCACAGGTGAAATCTCACTACTTCAAGGCAAACTCCCCTCCCAACAAGAACAGTTCCCAACTGCCTACCAGATAGCTCTACCCAACCTGTACTGGCTTCTGGTGCCGAGGAAGCCTACCAATACAGTTTTCCTCTTTCACTGAACATCTTTCTGTCCCTACAGACTAAATTACTTCTGTTACGTGATATAGCTCAACCTAATGGTTGTGACTGCTTTCTACACACTAAATACTGTGCTGAGGACTTCAAAATGCATCATGTCAACCTTTGCAACACAAGGATAATGGCCAATCCAAGCACAATTAAAAATCATTTTATGAATAGCTAGAGAATCAAAAGCTTGCCCTAAGTCAGATGGGTTTTAAGTGGCACAACTGACACTGGGGCCCAAGCCAACTCCAGAAACTGCTTCTCACCTCTGCTAGCTGCCTATACTCTGAGTTCCAAAAGCACTAGATAAATCACCAATCCTACTTTCAAAAGAATTAGATAAAGCTCATCCCAAACTACCATTCTCATACCTATGTAGCTGGTCTTTCCTCCAGGGGCACAACACATGTCCAAGATCCGCTCATGTTCCTGCGGCGCCAAGGCCATGACAGGCAACATGCTGGAGGCTCCCTGCAACATGTAGTGTCCAGCCAGGTATTCAGGAGTAGCACCTGTGGAGGAGGACCATCTTGTGATATGCTGGGACAAGGACAAGAGCAGAAGGGCTATTGGGCAGGGGACACCTACCAATGGGCACTGAAGAATCATATATAACGAGTCCAGTCTTTGACCACTTGCCCAAGGGATCCAAGTTAACCCCACGATTGATCAAAGCCTAAAGATAAAAAGGATGAATATTTGAAGACTTCACAGGCTACTCTACTCAGAAAACAGAAATATGAAAACCTGGTCCTACCAATAGGTTCATGGCACAATTTCTATAATGCTCACTCGTGAGAGCCAACAAAGACTCACGGGGTAGCTTCTTCCCCTCATCCTATCCCATGATGCCCATTTTTCTTTTACTTTCTTTTTGTTTTTAGAGTGATAAAGAATGACCCAGAACCTTGTACATGCTAGGCAAGTGCTCTACCACTAGGCTAATTCTGCCCCCTGCATTTTTTATACATATATACCTTTATTTTATTTATTTTTATGTGGTGCTGAGGATCCAACCCAGGGCCTCGCACGTGCTAGGCAAGCGCTCCACCGAGCAAAACCCCGGTTCCCCTGCACTTTTTTCTTAACCTCAGGCTCCTAACTCAAGGTCTGAACTCCATCCCAATGCAGCAGACTATTGTCTCCTGTTCCTTCACTTCTGAGAAGTGGACTCTGATTTTCCAAGAGGTGTAGACCCTTCTCACACTAAAATTTAATGTTACTGTTTACAGAATATTAAAGATAGTTACTGGGTTATCTTTCTACCAGGAGACATACAATTCACAAGACCAAGCTTTAATACAGGAGGCTTTAATCTGGGGTCTCCAAATCCTTGGAAATAGTTTAAAACATTTTATACTACATGCAGTGGTGAATACTTGTAATCCCAGCTACCTAAGAGGCTAGGGCAGAAGGATAGCAAGTTCAAGGCCAGCTTGGTCAACTTAGTGGTACCTTGTCTCAAAATAAAGAAAGGACCAAGCACGGTGGCACATGTCTATAATACCTGCACTCAGAAGGCCAAGGCAGGAGGTCACAAGTTTGAGACCTGCCTCGGCAACTTAGCAAGACTCTGTCCCAAAATAAATAAAAAAGAGTGGAAATGTGGCTCAGTGATCAAGTGTCCCTGGTTTCAATTCCCAATACTGTAACAAATACATGAACAATTAATATCAATGTGTATGTATGCCTTTTTCTGAGGACAAGTATGTTTCTTCAGCTTCTCAATAATCTTCTTCCAATTTCTTTAGAAGGCAATCATTTACCCTGATGCAGATGTCTCATCTGAGTCACAGGGAGAGAGTTTAGAAGGATGAATTCTTCATTTCAGAGGTCCAGGCCCTCAGCCTGTCTGACAGTCACTAGGTTTGCTTCCTGGGATTGTGTTTACATTAAGATACTCTTAGGTCCTGGAGGCTGGGGAGATACCTCAGTTGGTACAGTGCTTGCCTTGCCCTGGGTTCAATCCCCAGCACCACACACAAAAAAAGATACACTTAGGTCCAAAGAATCCACCCAGTCAGGATGCAATAGGGAAGCCCCACAATTAGCAAAGGTTGGTCCCTCTCTGAGATATACAAACCCTCACCTGAGCAAGGTCTCTACGCCGGGTTTTCAAGGTATTGGTCCGGAGGGTGATGGGCCGAGGCACCTCATTAGCTTCTAAAAACTCTATCAGCTAGGTTGGAAGACAAGATATTAAGGACTAAGGCTAGCCAAGAAACAGACCAAGAGAGGAAACAGGACATCTCCCCAAATGTCCTATTCACACAAGAAGGTTAAATAAAAAAGAGAGAGAAGAGGCATTAGATTGTCTCAGCACCTCAGACAGAGGGAAGAGTTCCATGAGCTTGCCAAGCAGGAAGTCTCCATAGGAGTAATACGTGGCCAGATCCTTCTGAAGCCGATTCAGATATTCAGAACGAGACCGACCTTCTTCCCGCTGAGCCCCAAAATCCCGCAACACTCCCACTATATCCTGAATCCGCTTGTGAACTCGTTGCAAGTCTGGAGCATGGGCATGTGGGCCTGTTAAGGAACTGCTTCATGAAGTCCTAGGGCTGGGAAAACCCCCCTCCTCTCCCAAGCACCTTCCTCCTACCCTCACCCAGCACTGGAAGGATATCCTGCTCCATCTCCCCAGCAGGGGGCAGCACAAATGGCTCTTCCCCATCCACATTGATCTGCAGGCCCCCATCTGCCTCCTCATCCTTTGTGGGGCCTGACAGAGGGGACACTTCCCCCTCTTCCTCTTCATCAGTCTCCTCACTCCACTGGCCCCTAGAAAGAAGTCCAGAAACAGTGATTCAGAGACCAAAACAGACACCTCCTCCTTCCTCATAGCCTCCTCCACCCCAGCTGCTGCCTATCCTCCATCCTAACAGTTTCCAAAACTCACCCAACAGCAGCTTCCTGAGCCTTCTGCTTCTGAGCAGCTCTTTCAATGGGCAGCAACTAAAAAGAGAGATGAGGAGCTGGTAACACAAGCCCATACCACCTCTTCCAACATCCCATGTTATTTTACTTTTCACTAAATATAAACCCAGAGTTGGGGCTGGGACTCTGTGGTAGAGCGCTCACCTGGCACGCGTGAGACACTAGGTTTGATCCTCAGCACCATATAAAAATAAAATAAAGGTATTATGTTCACCTACAACTAAAAAAAAAAATTTAAACCTAACACTTGCTTTCAAAAACAAATATACAGGCTGAAGAATAAGATTTAACATAGGGACTGGGTATAGATCAGTGATAAGAGTGCTTGGAAAGAAAGAACGAAAAGAGGGAAGGAGGAAGGAACGTAAAGAATGGATGGACAGGGGCTGGGGATGCGGCTCAAGCGGTAGCGCACTCGCCTGGCATGTGTGGGGCCCGGGTTCAATCCTCAGCACCACATACAAAGATGTTGTGTCTGCCGAAAACTAAAAAATAAGTATTAAAATTCTCTTTCTCTAAAAAATAAATATTAAAATTCTCTTTCTCTCTAAAAAAAAAAAAGAATGGATGGACAAGGCTGGGGATGTGGCTCAAGCGGCAGTGCGCTCACATGGCATGCGCGCGGCACTGGGTTAGATCCTCAGCACCACATACAAACAAAGATGTTATGTCCATCGGAAACTGAAAAATATTACAAAATTCTCTCTCTTCTCTCTTAAAAAAAAAAAAAAGAATGGATGGACAGATTTGACATGACACGAGTCATTTTAAACAATGAATTAAAAGGGCTCATTACACTTTTCTTTCTACTTTTGTTTATTTCCCTTAAAAAAAAATTTTTTTTGGTTGTAGATGGACACATACCCTTTTTCATTTATTTATTTTTATGTGACGCTGAGGATTGAACCCAGTGCCTCACATATGTTGAGCAAGTGAGGTACAGCCCCAGCCCCATGTGTTTCTTTTTTTGATTAAGAAAAAATTTGAAGCTGGCACACACATGTAATCCCAGCAACTTGGGAGGCTGAGGCAGGATGGATAGCAAGTTCAAAACTCAAAACCAGCCTCAATAACTTAACGAGGCCCTAAGCAACCCTATCTCCAAAAAAAAAAAAAAAAAAAAAAAAAAAACAGGCAGGGGATGTGGCTCAGTGGTTAAGCACCCCTGGGTTCCATCCCTAGTAAATAAATAGCCACGTGTATAAACAGGAACAAAAACTGCCCTTGGGTACCATTTTGCCATATTTTCTTCCAGATTTACTCTACATCTTTCACATAGCTCAAATCACAATGCATTTTCAAATTTATTTTTTAAATTTAGTTAGATCATAAGTATATTCATAGACATAACCACTAATTTAATTAACCATATGCATAAACCATAATCCACTGAACATTTTAGAAGTTTCCAGAGTTTGGGGCATTTTGATCCACGTGGTACTTGCAAACCTGATAACTGCAGACAAAAGAGGGCTGTGAGATAGAATGCAAAGGCCTCTGTTTTTTATTTTAACAATTCTCTATCAAGTTTTTCTAATATATACTAATTGTGTAACTTTTTTTAAGAGAGAGAGAGAGAGAATTTTTTTAATATTTAATTTTTAGTTTTCGGCAGACACAACATCTTTGTTTGTATGTGGTGCTGAGGATCGAATCCGGGACACATGCATGCCAGGCGAGCGCGCTACCGCTTGAGCCACATCCCCAACCCTTAACTTCTTGCACCTCATAAAAAAAACTTTGCAAGGGCTGGAGTTGTGGTTCAGTGGTAGAGCGCTTTTCTTGCACATGTGAGGCACTGGGTTCGATCCTCAGCACCACATAAAAATGAATAAACAAAGTAAAGATATTGTGTCCATGTATAGCTAAAAAATATTAAAAAAAAAAAACCTTTGCCTACATTTGGAGTACTTTTTTTTTTTGAGTACTTTTTAAAACAGGGAAGTACTAGGTCAGAAGAAAGAAACTTTTTTTTGAAATACTGAGACAGAGTCTCATTATGTTAACCAGGCTGGTTTCTAACTATTGGATCTAAGTGATCCTCCTGCCTCTGAAACTATGGGCATACACCACCGTACCCAGCCTCAAAGAAACTTTTTAAAATTCTCAGGTAAAAATTGTTTTATTAAAAATGTATGCATGGCATTTGACACCCAGATAGTGATTATAAAGCACAAATCCATCATCTGCCCAGGGTATATTGAGGAAGTCCAAATAACAAGTCTTAATCTGCTTGGTAGACGACAAAAAAAATCAGGGGGAAAAAAAGTAAGACTTGACCCTGTTTTGTGAAACAAGATCAAGTATGCATTGCCCGCTTAAGGACAGCAGAAACCGTCTGCCTTGAGACCTTTAAAGGCTCCCCTCAAATGGGTCGTTTTACTTTAAGAGATGAGGATAAGACCATTACAATTGGAAAAGTTCTGAAACTGGTTCCCGAGAAAGATTACATTTTCTTGATGACCCTGCACAATACTGTGAGGAAAAAAATTGACTGCAAAAGACTACTTCACACTGCCTTCTCTTATTTTCTGCCCATTGATAAACTTCTTCCCATATTTTGCAAAGAGAAATTCACAGCAAAAGTCCACATTATGTCAGCTTTCTCATATTGAGAGCTCTGCTATGCCACTGTGGAATTTATCCCAAGATCTCCCCCTTCCCTTTTCAAACTCTGCTTCCTTGGACAGATTTGGCAATAGCTTTTTAAGTGATGTGGACATAATTGCCTACAATAATGAAAACAGGAATTTTTTTATTTTTCATTTTCCCCTTAGCCTCTTTTCCCCAGGAAGATCATTCTAAGTGTGAGAGTGTGTGTGCACCATGTTACAAAGACAACTACCATGTTAATAAAATATTCCATTTGGAAAAAAAAAAAGAAATTTATGTATAGGGCTGGGGTTGTGGCTTAGCGGTAGAATGTTCTCCTAGAGCGTGTGAGGCGCTAGGTTCCACCCTTAGCACCACATAAAAATAAGTAAGTAAAATAAAGGTATCATGTTCAAATACAACTAAAGAAATAAAAATAAATTTTAAAAGTATGTGCATGTCTAGTCCCATAAATGGTGTATGCTCACCAGCAATGAACATTCTCATTTTTAAAAAATGCTCTGTAGGCTGGGTGCAGTGGCACGCATCTGTAATCCCAGTGGCTTGAGAGGCTGAGGCAACATGATCAACAAGTTCAAAGCCAGCCTCAGCAAAAGCAAGGCACTCAACAATTCAGTGAGACCCTGTCTCTAAGTGGTCGAGCACCCCTGAGTTCAATCCCTGGTACCTTAAAAAAAAAAAAAAAAAAAAACTCTGTTTTACAACTCTTTCAAACTTGTGCATGCATTGAGAGAGAACATAAAGAAGCAGGAGGGAAACTATAATCTAAGGAGCACTACATCCCTTTAGTCAGGTTGTCCTTGTCATTGGAAGAACAGTCTCAAGAATCTGGAAAGAAACTGAAAGGTAAAGCTTTTTTTCTGAATACACAGAAAAGTGAATCTCACCTTTTCACCTTCATCCTCTGAGTTGGAGTCAGCTCCATAGTCATCTACCATATCGGTATCACTGTCCTCAGAGTCCCAGAGGTTCCCCTGGTTCACAACACCATCTTCTTCAGAGACTTCCTCATCCTCTTCCTCATCACTACTATGGTCTGGTGCTAGGCGTTTCTTGCCTCGACCAACATTAAATAAGGACTGAGCACCCTTCTTATCAGGTGTCTGGACCACTCCTGCAAAGATGCCCAACGGTTTAAAGAATCCTGGTCTAATGGCAACCACACTCCCCTGCCCACACCCGAACTCAGTACTTTTTACCCACAGAATGTCTTTTAGCTATTCCTCTCATTCCAAAAATGCTCAGCAAGTACCTCTCAACCAAAGACCCTGAAGACTCTTCATATGGCACCAAGCTTCTATTTTCACTGACCTTTTGGTAGCTTTCCAGACAATGGTTTGGCCCCAGAAGACTTATAAGTTTTAAGGACTTCAACAGACCCAAACCTCCTCTTGGCTGCTCTGAAAAGATATAACAAGTAAGTAAATGGAAACATCTCCAGACTCTACCGCCTCCCATTACAGGGAAATTTAACTGTTTACAATTAGCCCTCTCCCTCAACCTATTCCAAGTGGCTAAAGACAAGCAGCCCCAATTTAATCTCTGTAAGTTTGGACATCTATACTTACCTCTTTCGAGCACGACTAGACAGCCTCTTGGAATTTTCATCACCAGCTGTTAAAAAAAGGCAAATAGAGGGTTATAGAAAAAAAGAAAGAAATGGGAGCAAAACTAAAAGCATAAAAGATTAGTACACTAAGGAGATGGCTGGGTGTGGCTCCATGAATAGCACACATACTTAGCATGTTAGAAGTGCTAGGTTAGATCCTCAGCATGGCAAGATAAATAAGTAAATAAAATAGCTTAACTCACTTCATAGACCTTTCCTAGGCACTGGATAAAAGATGTAAATGAGGGGCTAAAAGTACAATTCAGCGGTAAAGCATGTGCTTAGCATACACCATTAATTCCATCTCCACCACCAAACAAACACAAAAAGTGATGGGAGATGAAGCATCATGTGATCATTCAGTAACCAAATCTAAACTGGGCCTTCCTCCAGGTTTCAATAACAGCATCACATCACCATCCTGATTGTTCAAAATTTATCTTTTCTCCTGCCCTATTCTTTACTCTCAGCTTATTCAGTTACCAACTACAGTGCCTTTTAACTTCGTTAATGCTTTTTTCTTTTTACATATTCTCCCAAGACTTAAAAGGCACAAATTTAGGGGCTGGGGATGTGGCTCAAGCGGTAGCGCGCTCGCCTGGCATGCAAGCGGCCCGGGTTCGATCCTCAGCACCACATACCAACAAAGATGTTGTGTCCACCGAGAACTAAAAAATAAATAGTAAAAATTCTCTTTAAAAAAAAAAAAAAAAAAAAGGGCACAAATTTCAGTGTGGAAATCACTTAACTTCTCAGCATGCACTCACAGGACTTTAAGATAATGAATTGATACCGTGTATCCAAACAGTTCAGAGTAGTGCCTAGAATTTGTGAATACCTCAATATACTCCACCTTTTACCTAAGAGATGACAGAAATTACCTGTGCAGCGGTGTCTTCCACCAGTCCTCCATAATAGAGACCACTCAACAAGTCAGAATCACCCATGCTTTCCCATTTCTGTCCCTTCCATCAGGCAATTCAATGACTGGGCCATTCTCCTCCCCAACTCCCACTTGCTAAATTTTTTTTTGGGGGGGGGTACTGGGAATTGAACCCTGAGGCTCTTTACCCAGGAGCCACATCCCCAGTCCTTTTAACTTATTTTTATTTTGAGACAGGTCTAAGTTGCTGAGACTGACCTCATATTTACAATCCTCCTGTCTCAGCTTCTCCAGTCACTGGGATTACAGGCCTGTGCCACCCAGCTATGTTACCTATTTTTCAAAATCCACTTAACAAAAACCTAAATTATTCAGAAGATCCCGCTTCCTCTGAACTTTCACAATGTTAAACAACACCTCTCCCTGCGTGAGTACTGTATCCCTGTTGCATCTTCTAAACACTGATGACAGTGTTCTGTTCATACTTACTTCCTAATAACTCATACAAAAATGTCAGACCTGAACAGAGAATGAATGCAGATTTAAAAGGGAACAGGATTAAAATACAGAATAATTCAAAAGCCGGGGAACCAGGGGTCTATGACACTTACCTGCAGGCAAGAACCTGACCAGTTCTGTCTCAGCACCTTTTTGTTTTCTAGCCTTTCGGCCTGGACCACGCTTCTCCTTCGTAGGATCCAACTTGCGCCCCATGGTACTGAACAAAAAAGGAAGAAGGCGGAATTACGCACAATGAAAAAGGATCAGGGACATAGGCCTGGCGATGCGAGAGTGGATAAGGGCATTCCGACGGCCTCCTCCAGGCCGCAACAAAACACCCCTTACCAGCCCCCGACCCTGCGCTCTCTCCCCAGGACCCAGCCCACGTTCATGTCGGAAAATCCACCCTTCGTTCCCTGAATTCCTACAGGAAATTCACCTACAAGAAAAGCACCTGAAGCTTTGGTTTACTGATAGGTAGGTTCAAGCCCAAAACGCAACCTCGCAGCGTTGCGCCGCTCCACGTGCACCCCGTAGGCGTTCTTATCCACCAGCTGCGGAAGCGTCTTACGCAGGCGCGCGGGGCGTCTGCGCGACTCCGCCTCTTCCGGCCAAAGCACCGGAACCGGTGCCCGCTTGGGGACGTGCGGACTGGCTGACTGGTGTCGGTTTCCCCCACGCATAGGGTTACTTGACAGTTCCCGACGTGACATCCTCTCCCTCCCTCGCCTTTTTGGTTTTTTGCTACACGCCGGATTGCATTCGGAAAAGCGGCCCCTCCTCCTCAAACCAGGGAACAACAATGAGCCCGCCCTGACATCCTTTGCCCTACATCCAGCCTCAAGATTATGGAATCCCATGCCACTTTCTCCCAACCCTTTGACTAGGAAGCCCTTTTCCTTTTGGACGCCAGAATTCCCCGCCCCAGGTAAGACTTGACCCTCAGCCTGGGTTCACATCAGGTCAGGGAAGAGACTTCAGCCACGTTGTCACTCACCATGAAACAAAAATCTACTCAGTCTTCCTTCAAATTAACGAGTACACTAGGTTTTAGAAATTTTTAATGCTGGGGTAATATAGCTCAGGAGTAGAGCCACTTGCATAGCATGCAGGAGGCCCTGGGTTCAATCCCCTGCATTTTTTTTAGTGCCATTCCAAGCACCTTATTAGTTTCATCTTCACACCCTATAAGGTAGGTATACTTACAGATACAAAATCTTGGCCCAGGGAAGTTAAAACCACCTGCTCAAGGTCAAAGAGCCATGAAGTGGTGCAGGCAGATTTACAGCCTGGATTTCTACAGGTGCTTATTCTTGGTTCTGAGCATAGGGGGCACACTGATGGATGGATGGACGGACACGGACACACACCCACACACCCAAGGCTCTTCAGGGATGAAGCAACCCTTTTCAACTACATAGTTCCTGGGCCTCCTACCATATGGACACACTCTTCTATCTTCTACCTGCACCTACACCCACACTGAACCAGAGCACTAAAATACAAGGAAACTTTTATTTTCGATTTTCATGAAGAAATTTGTTGTGGTTTTTTTATGCTTTTGGTTCTTTTTCTTTTTTTTTTTTTTTTTTTTTTCCACTTTATTTTAGCCGCTCAGTGGCTGGAGCCGCTGGGTTCCTGGTATTAAAAAGATGCCAACAGAGGTAGCTGTGTCTCGCCCAGGGGCCCGGCCCACTCTGAATACCCCAAAAAGGGAGAAAAGAAAACTTAAAAATAAACCAACAAAATAAAACCAAAAGGAGGAAGAAATTCAGATCATTTTCTTCAAGCCTGGCAGGAACCCACAACAGTTTGTGTGTAACAGACGTTACAGTGGGAAGAAGCCAGGGTCCAAAAGAAGGCCAGCCAGCCAGCTCCCTGCAGATGGCGCCGGCGCTACTGCTGCTTGTCTCTCCAGCAGGAAGGGCACCACTGCCCCTCACTCCCTCCCCTCCCCCAGGACATGGGGGCTGTTCCTTTACAACATGAAGATGGGCAGAAGGTCAAGAGTCTCTCAGGCCCCCAAGGGAGAAGCTGGGACAAGAGAAAGTGAGGAAGGTCACTGCTCAGCGGTGGAGGTGGTATCCTCAATCCAGATCTTCACTGTTGCTGGGCTACCTATAGTGAAAGAGAGCCAAGAGTCAGAATTTGAATCCACCAGATAGCAAGGGAGCTCACTGACAGGGCAGAAGTAAAGGTAGGAACAAAGACTAAAGTTAAAATTTCCAGAATGGTTCTGTGAGAAGAGCTGGTAGGGTAGAAATTTTCCTACCTGCTGTGGGGGAGGTTCTGGTGCCCGATTCGCCAGGCGGCTGAGAATGTTACGCTCTGACATCTGTAACCTCACAGCAACTGGGGGAATTCGGGCAATGGTAGCTGGGAGTCGAGTCACATCAGCTTTCATGTCACTTAGCAGTTCTTCCAATTGTTTCAGAACTGCAGAGGGAATAAAGAAGTGGTGAGCTGTGGTGATCAACATGAAGATCCTTCTACCCTAGTGGACCAGACCACACACTACAATGACCAAGTGACTGTAATGTGTTGCTGTCTTTTGTTGAATCACCTGACCTGACCACCAACCACGCTCAAATTTCCTACTCCTCACACACTAGGTTCCATTTTGTCCATGATTCTGGTTTTTGTACTGGGGATTTGCTCTATCACTGAGCTACACCCCCAATCCTTTATAGTCTTGAGATAGGATCTTGCTACATTGTCCAGGCTGGACTCAAATTTGCCTCAGCCTCCCACCTCCTAAATCTCTGGGATTACAAGTGTACCACTATGTCTGGCTGATCCTCTGCTTCTTTTAAGTCACCTAACATTCATTATCCCTTGCTTTCTATTATCTGTATTTTCTCCACTTCTTGAGAAAAGCTTATTCTTACTGTTTCATCTTCACACTTATCTCACCTCTCTACCTTCTCCTACTTCCTTTATAAACAACCTTCTTTTCCTTACTTCACCCTCTACCTCCTCATAATGTTCTACGTTAATTAGAAATAAATGTTGAGGGGCTGGGATTGTGGCTCAGCGGTAGAGCACTTGCCTATAACGTGCAAGGCCCTGGGTATGATCCTCAGCACCACATATAAATAAATAAATTAAATTAAGGTACTGTGTTCATGACAACTAAAAAAATATATTTTAAAAAAATGTTGAAAGGGGTTTAGAATTTGATGGCATTTCAAATCACCTGAAATTACTTCTAAAGTATCCCAGATGATACTCTATTATATTCTGCTTTGCTATCTCAAGAATAATGAATATATTAAATGAGGCAAAGAATTACTGTCCTTGACTATCTCTAAGGCAAAGATCCTCAACATATCCTAAGCTCCTGACAAGCAGGCTCTGAAAAAGGTTTGGGAACAAGAAGCATATGGATTTGGGGAGGATTTAGTGGAGAGGGGAGACTCAATCAATAGGAGGCAGGAGAGCCACTGACTACCTTTGTGCAGGACTGCATTGGCTGGCTTGTTTCCTGCCATCGACTCCTTGGACAGGTGCTGGTGACTTTCTGCCAAACACTCCACCTCAGCAAAGCGGGTATTTAGGGCCATGGAAGGGTGAGAAGGGTCCTCTGACATGTTCAGGTAAGCCGCCCGACGCAGCTGCTCCTCAATCACCAGGGCTTGTTCTAAGAGCTGAACAGGGACAAACAGGAGATGGGAGTTAACTTACATTTTGTTCATTTCTAATGGGCCTCTCAGCTCACCTCTTCCTATAGGTCACGAGAACCTACAAAGACCTTCAGGGATGGCTCCTCAATACCACTCCTCACACTCAAGCAGTTCCAACATTACATTGTCTTTTTCATCCCCATTGAAGAGCCATGTTTTTACCAACTCTTTAGATTGTCTTATACAAAAATGATTTTTTTAAAAATTTTTTAAATTCAATTTAAGAAAATACAGAATGGGGCTGGGGTTGTGGTTTAGTGGTAGAGTGCTCACCTAGCACATGCAAGGCCCTGGGTTCCTCAGCACCACATACAGTAAATAAAAGTATCGTGTCCAACTACAACTAAAAAATAAATATTTAAAAAAATACAGAATGTATAAGAAACATTCTGGTGTTTTTCTTTCAGGATTTTCTATGTATTCCTTTTTTACATAATTAAGGTTATATTATATACACATCCATGTGAGCATCTTTATCATTAACCACTTCGCGGGGGTGGGGGGGCAGTACTGAGGATTAAACCTAGAGGGCAATTTATCATTGAACTATGTTTATCCAGCCCAGTTTATTTACTGAGATAGGATTTAAGTTGTCCCAGCTGGCCTAGAATCTGGATCCTCCTACCTCAGCCTCCCTATCTGGGAATAACCTGGACTACAGGCACAATCCACTAGTGGTGCCTAGTAAAAAGAATTTTTTAATGGTTGCATGGTAATCCATCCTATAGATTTATCTGCCATATCATTTAGGTTCTTCTGCTCCTAAAAATATTTTGTTAGGAGCACATTGGTTGCATGCCTATAATCCCAGCAACTCAGGAGGCTGAAGCAGTAGAATTCCAAGTTTGATGCCAACTTAAGCAATTTGGTGAGATCCTGTCTCAATAAATAAAAACTAAAAAGTTTTGTCGGACTAGAGAAGTATAGCTCAGTGGGAGAGTATGTGTTTATTAGTACACACAGCACTAAGTTTGATCCCCAGAGAATACACATTTTTGTTGTTTATTTCCTTTTATCTCCATATCTCATTTCTATTCCTTCCTCCTCCAAAGGGCAACTCTCTAATATATGTACTTTGCCTTTTTTCTGTGCTGTTAAAGTCCAAGAGTTATTGCTCATTTTCATATTGGTTTCTGTATATATAAAATGCTTTTTCTTACTTGTTAAAAGTTTCATTTATGTTGGTACATGCTTTTTTTTTTTTTTTTTTTTTGCTTCTGTTGCATGAGTATGCACTTTTACCTATCCGTTTTCCCAATGTGGAACATTAAGGTTGTCTCTAGGCCTCTTCCACCAAAAACTCATACTGTGTTGGAACACTCTTACGCTTGCTGCCTGATGGAGCTGTGTAAAAGTTTGTTTGAAATACATTTCAAGAGGCAGAATGTTGGTTCCTGAGTTACAGTAAGTATCCACTGGTTAAAGACAGTAGATTCATTAAGAAGACAGTATGAGTCAGGTAGGGTGATACATGCCTATAATGCCATCTATCTGGTAGGATGAGGCAGGAGGATTCCAATTGAGGCCAGCCTCAACACCTTAGCAAGACCCTGTCTCAAAATTTTTTAAAAATAAAGGGCTGGAGATATAGCTCAGTGATAGAGCACCCTAAGTTTGATCCACATAATACACAAACACATACACACACACAAAAAAAAAAAAAAAAATTAAAATGGGCTGTTGTTTCTCTCATAAGACTTGGCCTAATTTATCCCCAAACAGACCAACCATCTTCTTTTCAATCTATATATTCTTCACCAATACCCTTTCTTGCCCCAAATATAAGCATTCTGCGGGTGTAGCCTTGGCTCATTTCTGTCTTTTTAAAACATTATCCTTATATGACCACTGTAACTCCACATCATGTACAACCAAAAGAATGGGAAGTAATACTACTCCATGTATGTATAATATGCAAAATACATTCTTGTCATGTATAACTAAAAAGAACAAATTTTAAAAAACTTTTAAAATTTTTTAAAATAAGGCATTTTCCCATGAGATTTATCCTATCTTTGTGTCAGCCCACATCACTAAGTAGGTGATTTGATCTTCCCCAACACACATGTCAAACACTGATGGTTCTGATCCCACTGTGTATGGTTATGGAGCGGCATTGAAAGAGGTGTTGACTTGTGAGAAACACCAAGAAACTTGTCTAAAACTTAATTTGTCATTCTTTTCTATAAACTATTGTCTCCTCTAATATGATCACTTAATTTTTTCAGTGACTCAGGCCTGAAATAGCAGTCATCCTGGGAGTCTCACTTCTTTACACATCAAATACACTTAAAATCAGGAGTTAGCAAACTATGCCCTGGGCTCAAATCTGGTCTAAACTATAGTCAGTTTTTGTGTGGCCCAAGAGGTAGGATAGTAATGTATTTTATAACTTCAAATGGCTGGGGAAAAGAGCCAGAATAAAATTATTGCATGCCACTTCATGAAAATTATACAAACTCAAGTTTTAGTGTACATAAATAAAATCTTTTTGGAATACATCCATACCCATTTGTTTATATATCACCTATGACTGATTTCACACAATAATGACAGTTTGAGCATGAAATATTACCTGGCTCTGTAACAGAAAAGATTTGCTGAGCTCTACAGTAAATCATTAAGTCCTATAAATATTTCCTTTATCCACAAGCAGCAACCAGAGCCCAGGCCCTTGATAACTCCCTAATGTGTGACATTTCATAAATGATATTTCCATTTCCCTTGGTCCTATCAAAACTCTGTTCACAACCCTTCAGTGGCTACCTGTTAACTACAGAATAAAATCAAAATTCTCTTATCTTTGCCTACTGACCTTTAGCCCTTATGTCTTTCCAAACTACCTCCCACCATTACCCAACACATGTTTTCTATAGCTCACCTGGGCTATTTGCTAATTCCAAACACTCTAAGCTTTGCTGTTTGTCTTTGCCCAATTTAATGTCCCTATAACTACCCAACTATCTAGTGCATTCATCAAAACTTAATTTCCATGCTAGCTCCCTGCTCCTCTGGTTCTCTCTGGACAACTTTCTTAGGGCACTTACAAGTCTTCCTCCTGCTGTACAGAATAGAATTCACACATGCTTTGCTTGAAACTCAAAGCTCCTTGATAACAGGCACCTTGTTTCACCTTTGTATCCCTGTGTCAGTCACTGCTTGGTACATAACACCATGTGTTATTACTAACTTGAAAGAGCCATTTCATGGTATCCTATTTAATACTCTGCTCTGCACACAATAAGCCCTCAATAAATATGTGCTGAATCCCGTTTTTGTTTGTTTGTTTGTTTTGCCTGGTTGAACCACTGAGCTATAGCCCCAGCCCTTTTTATTTTTAGATAGGCTTTCATTAAGTTGTCCAGGCTGGCCTAGAACTTGCAATTCTGCCTCACTCAGCCCCCAGAGTTGCTGGGATTACAGGCATATGCCACTGTACCCAGCTCATCTGCTAAATTGGAGGAGACTCTCTCAGTGGGCTCAGGGATTTTAAAAAAGAAGCTCTACTTGTATTTGTGTCTCCTCTTTGCAGCCACTCTACCTTTATCTCACAAGTTCTAACTCAGAAAAAATGACCACCAGCCCATTCACAGCACCCCCCCTCCTCAGGGATTCAATTCAATCCCACCCATCTTTCCTGAACACTCCCATCCTACACTGTTTCCCCCATCAAACTCACTGCACTAGTTTGTGTCACTCCTTAGGCACACCGTCACCATCAGCTCTTGTATAGCTGATTAGTTTTCAAGTCTATATGTCCTGATCTCTAATACTAAAGTCACTAGGGAATCATGGAATGCAAAAAGTCAAAAACAGTATGGCTGAATGAAATGGACTCCTTCCTTTGCAAGAACTTTCTGGACTTCCAGTCTGTCACCACTTAAATGCCATATTTTCCTTACCCATCCTGCTTACCTTGAACCTTCGAGCTAGAAACTTATTCTTGATCTCTAAGAAATTGCCTCGGTTCATTTCACCCTTAAAAGGCTCATTGAGGATGGCATAGCGTGGGTCATTCTGGATGTCCTGCCACCGGGCATAACCATGGCTATTGGGAAAATGCTCAGGAAAAATAAACCAAGGAAAACAAGAATCTCAAACTAAAGGCCCTTCAGAACCCTGCACCAAGAACCCTAGTCCAGACTCAGGCAAAGGATACTTTATGATGCCAGCTAACAGCCAGTAGTCATGCCGTCGATGCCAGATCTCATAAGTCTTCTTGGTGACTGTGGCTGCCCGCTCCTCATTCTGCCAAAGGGAATGCAACTCTGAGGAGGAATTTAGGGAAGGTTGGAGAAACAGGAAAAACAGCAAACATCTGTGAGAATTCAGAAAAGCCATTTATTCTTGTTCCCCACTCCATCTTATTATGGTTTGCCTCTGACTAACAGAATGCAGAGGAGGACACAATCAGCTTGCATTCCCTCATCCAGCAAAGGTAAAGTCTTTGTACCCTGGTTTCTAATGAGAACCCCAATTTCACTTCAGATCCTTTTAACCCCCCAGTGAGTCCCTCATCTTCGTACCAGTAAAACCACCATCTGCAATATTAAACATGAAACGCTGTTTGATATTTTTCTTCTGCTTCTCATCACTCAGGTCTTTGGGGGTCTCTCCATTCTGAAGCATCACCTCCTTTTTCTCATCTTCCTCTTTCTTCTCTTCTACGGGATACATGGAAGAAAAATATCAACACTGGACAAAGTCCAGTACTATGGCCCTTCCCCAGAGTATACATGCTGTAAAATATCCATCCACCTCCCTACCTATTTCCACCCAGGTGTCTCCTGAGCAGAGGAAAAAGGTGCCACCAACCCAGCCCAACTAAATCGAGGACAGGTGGAGTCTTTTATTTTGGGATAAAATATATGGATATGGGATAGTAAGGCAGGAGCAGATAATGCTTCTGGTTTTAGAGTTCTTCCAAACCATAATCGGCTTCTTCAAACACCAACCTTTGTCCTCCACCACAATAGGGGTCAGATCTATTGCTGACTTCTCTTCCACCTTCTCCACATCAGTAACACCTGAGAGGAAAAAAAAAGCATTAAGAATATATATACCTAAAGCAAGAGTTTCCTCCTCTCTTCCACACAACTATCCAATTGGAATAGTCCTTCATCTAAATTTCTATAATTAAAGTCACAAAGGATGTCTCAGAGGACTATAATTTAGAAGGGTACAGGATTCTTCAAAATCACTTCCTCCTGATACCTCTACACCTAGTTTTAAGTCCACGAGTGCCTATGATTCACCCAGGGATCTTTAGTGTTTGAAAATGTGGATACCTTTGGGCTCTGTCTCCATGGGTTCCTCTGTTCTCTCCTTTACTTCTGCCTTTTCCACTTTCTCCTCTCCCTCTGTGGGTTCAACAAGGACTTTTTCATCCTCCGAAGCAGGGGCAGGAGGCTGTGTACACTTCAAAGGAAAAAAAGATGATAAAGCAGACAAGCTAACATTTAAAAGGAAGACTGGCCTTATGTGTTTGCTTTTAGTATGGCATCTTACCTCACCCATCTCTTACCTCAACAGTAGCCTCAGGAGCTGTAGATTTAACCTCCTTTTCTCCTTCTGGGCTCTCTTCTTCTTTGAGGTTATTTTCCTCTATTTTTATCCCATCCTCTGTAGGCCAATAGGAGATAATCAATTAGGAAAAAAGTACCAGATCAGAGAAATGGTTATGCTTTCCTAATTTTTCATCTTAAATTGTCCTCTCGTGCCTTTAAGAGCCAGCCCTATTCTTAGGATGGCTCTCCTAAACTGAGAGGGAAACTGCTGTGTGTCCTGCCAGACTACCCTGTTAGAGCTGAGCACAGGGAGCAAAAAAAGCACAGGCCAGGACAAAAAGAGACAGAAATTTGACAGGACAGGCAGATTTACCAGCAGGTGGAGCAGGTGCAGGAGTATTTGGTTGTGTGTCTCCTGGAGTAGAAGGTGTAGGAGTCTTTGGAGAGGGTGACCCTGGCTGGGACATTTTCTTGTTTTCCTCCACCTCAGCCAGTTCAGGCATGCTCCATCGCCCATTAACATGTTCAAACTCCTGAACCTATAGCAAAGGACAAGAAGTTGAAGATCGGGCTGGGGATGTGGCTCAAGCGGTAGCGCACTCGCCTGGCATGCGTGCGGCACGGGTTCGATTCTCAGCACCACATACCAACAAAGATGTTGTGTCCGCCGAGAACTAAAAAATAAATATTAAAAATTCTCTCTCTCTCTCTCTCCTCTCTCACTCTCTTTAGAAAAAAAAAAAAAAAAAAGAAGTTGAAGATCTAGTTCCAGCTATGAGCTCCTTTCCTACTGGACCCTCATTTCCCTAGAAGCCTTTAAAAATGTACCGAGGCTCAGGATTCACCTTTTTGCGAATCAAGGACATGACACCAATCCTAGTAAGGACATGCTGGCGAGATAGGCCTTCTCGGGGGACACCATCAGCAAAAGTCTCAGCTCCATCTGCCCCTGGCTCACATAAATGCCGCATGAACAGAGAGACATAAGCCCTGTGGCAAAGAAGGGAGAGCAATGAGTTAAAAGAGACACCATGCTGACTCCTACATCAGATTCTTTCCCACCCCTTAGTCATTACCGCGGGGAATGACTATGGCTCTGCCTGGGGGTAAAGCCCACTGCACTAGAGGGTCAATCTCCAGATCCCACACCACAATCCAGGTTCTGTTTGAGAGCAGTTAGGAACACAATCCATATTACTACCAGCTTCACCTACCATCTTCGGCAGAAGAAAACAGCCATTTCCCTGCATAGCCTGGACTAACACTGGAATGGCCACACAGTAAAGCCCATGTTCTAGATCGGTCACCCCAGCCCTATAAACTTACTTGAACTCTTTCTCTGACTTGCCTCGCAGATCTCTCACAAGCCACTGGGTGGTAAAAGCATCCTGAGGTGGCATCCCATATCGCATAATTGCATTAAGAAAGGCTTTTCGCTGACGAGCATTAAAACCAAGAACCTAGGAGAAAAAGAAACCTAGGTGAGAGGGAGCAGGTCTCACTTCACCAAAGACTTAGTATCTAGCATTCACTCACCCCACACTATAAACGTGTAACACTTACTTCAATATTCCCACCAACACGGGCCAACAGAGGAGGCAATGGCTTATCTTTATCATTCCGCAGGCCCTTACGACTGGGCCTGCGGGGAGCTGCAAGAAGGAAAGGATGAATGAGTGACACTGATAAGGTAGAATACAAAGCAATATCTCAAAGACCAGCAAAAAGGCACAGTTCTTACCTTCTGAACGTTCATCAAAGTCTTCATCACCTTCCTCTGAAGCCACTGAGTAATCGGACTGGTTGTCGGACTGGTCGTCCTGCCAATCTGGAGGGAGAGAGGGCAGATGAGCGGGGCCCACTGCTCTAGTGGAACGGCCCATGGGTGGGGGGCGGGGCCGGCCACACACACCTCGGTCCTCCTGGGAGCCATCATTGTAGTTGACCTGTTTACGGATTCTTTTTCCTTTGCCCAAATTTCGGGCTAGATCTTCTTGCTGCTGCTCATAATGGTGCCGCAGCAATTTCTCCCAGTAGTCAGGATCCACACTTTCTTCCTGTTTTATGATTTCCCGTTCTACCTCCTCTTCCTCCTGGGACATAGGGAGGGCCAGAACTCAGGGGTGCTGAAGTCAACACCACCAGTTACCCCTGGTCCTCGCAGTTCCCATTCTGCTAGCTCCTTTGCATGACTGGACTCTTGAATACTTGGTATGCCTGCTTGTACCTACAAACTTAGAATATATTTAACAGGACATGGATCCTCAAGTATGTGTAGATTACTAAAGAAAAATCTGGACTGGAGTTATTATCACAGGAGAAGATGAAGAGAAAACACACTTTCTTCCTTTCTTCTAACTCTACCAGTGCATATCCAATTGGGAGAATATTAAAAGAAGAAAAAGATTAGAGCTTTAGCAAACAGAAAGAGGGATTTCTGAAATACTGCAAACAATCTCCATAAAGATAAAATAAGCCAGAATACTCCTTCTGGTCTTCGCAAACCTCTTAAAAGTTTACCAACTGTCTGCAAAGGAAAGAAAAAAATAAATTACATATACATAGGTGTATATACATATGTAAAAAATATATACACTCACATATATATCTCCTATGTCCCAATAATAATTATGCTCCTCTGAAAGTCTTATGTGTTTTTCTAAATATTTCAAAACCAGTGACTGAATTCAAATCCTTCATAGTAGAACTAAACCACTGCTAATAGCATTAATAGCAGAAACATTTAATGATTAAATACCCATTAATATTCCACTAATTAAATAAATTACAATACAGATTAAGCATCCCTAGTCTAAAGAATCTGAATCCAAAATGCTCTAAAAATCAAGACATGACTTTGAGAGCCAGGCATGGTGGTGTACCTTCTATAATCCCAGAGACTTGGAAGGCCTGAGACAACAGGATTGGAAATTCAAGGTCAACTTCAGGAACTTAGTGAGGTCCTGTCTCAAAAGGCATAGGGGAGGTGCACTGGGGATGTAAACCAGTGATAAAGCACCCCTGGGTTCAACCCCTAGACCCCTGGCCCCCAAGAAAAAATGATTTTGAGCATAATGTCAGCCCTCAAAAAGTTTTGGGCTTCGAATTTTTGAATTAGTGATGTTCAAACCAGTCAAATTTATGCAAATATCCCAAAATTCATAAAACTGTCAAATCTAACCCTTCTGGTCCCAAGCATTTCAAATAAGCAATCTCAACCTCTACTTCCCAAGAACATATTATAGAATTTTGGGGGGTACTGGGAATTGCACCCAGCCCAATAAGGACATATTATAAAGGGAGAAAATGGAGGGAGACTTTATGTTTTGATTTGGATTGTATCTCCAAGATACATCAAGTAGATATAAAAGTAATATAGATGCTGGGCGTGGTGTTGTACATCTGTAATCCCAGCAGTTTGGGAGGCTCAGGCAGGAGGATCAAGAATTCAAAGCAAGCCTCTGAAAAAAAGGGAGGCACTAAGCAACTCAGAGAGATCCTGTCTCTAAATAAAATACAAAATAGGACTGGCATTGTGGCTCAGTAATCAAGTGTTCCTGAGTTCAATCCCCAGTACCCACTAAAATAAAAAAAAAAAAAGGTAGATAACTTTATGTATAATAAACTTTCGTGTTTTAAAAGGTGTGCATATGGATTGTGTATGTAATGTATACATATATGCACACATGTGTAATTAATGTGCATATAAAATATATTTGGAAAGATATACAATAAACTAAAAACATTAGTTGCCCCAGGAAGGAAATTAAGCAATTAGGGAAGGGTTTTTTTTTTTGGTTTGTTTTTTGGGGGTTTTGGGGTACTGGGGATTGAACCCAGAGGCACTACCACTAAAATGCATTCCCATTCCCAGTCCTTCTCATTTTTATTTGAGACTAAATCTCATCAAATTGCTTAGGGTCTTGCTAAATTGCCATTGCTGGCCTCAAAGTTGAAATCCTCCTGCCTCAGCCTCCCAGGTCCCTAGGATTATAGGCATGCACCACCATGCCCACTAGGTTAAAGGTTTTAGAAGAGAGATCTTCCTATCTTTGGAATTCTGAACCATGTTGATATGGTCTGGATAAACATTCCCTAAAGGCCCATATGCTACAATCTTGGTCACCAACCTATGGTACTACTGGGGACCTAGTGAGAGGAAGTTAGGTCACTGGGGAAACACCCTTGAAAAAGATTTTGGGACCCCACCCCTTTCTTTTTCCTTCCTTGCTGCCCTGAGGTGAGCAGCTTCTTCTACCACATACTCCTCACCATAATAAGCTGCCTTGTCACAAGTCCAAAAGCAACAGAACCTATTAACTATGGAATGGAACTTCTAAAACCATGAGCCAAAATAAGCCTTTCCTCATTTTTTGCCTTTTTTTCCTCCATTCAGTACCAATGATCAAACCCTCAGATGGTAAGCAACTGTTATACCACTTTGCTACATGCCCAGTCCTTTATTTTTTGAGACAGGTTTTTCCTGAATTTGAATTCCTCCTGCCTCAGCCTCCCAAATGACTGGGATTACAGGCATGCACCATCATGCTTGGTCAGACTTTCCTGTTTTGTCTAATGTATTTTGTTATAGTATAGAAAAACTGAGCCAAGCTTTACACCTGTAATCCCAGCAGCTAGACAGGCTGAAGCAGGAGGATTGCCAAGTTCAAAGCCATCCTCAGCAATTTATCGAGGCCCTAAGCAACTTAGTGAGACGCTGTTCTCAAAGTAAAATGTAAAAAAGGCTGGGGTTGAAGCTCTGTCATTAAATGTCCCTGGGTTTAATTCCTACTACTAAAAAAGAAAAAGAAAGAAAAGTAAAACTGAAAAATAAATTCCATGTGTTCAAAAAAATAAAACATGGGCCAGGTGTGGTGGTATTGGCCTATAATCCCAGCAACTCAGGAGGCTGAGGTAGAGGATCACAAGTTCAAGACCAGCATCAGCAACTAAGACTGTGTCTTAAAATAAAAAATAAGAGCTGGGAATGTGGTTCAGTGGTAAATGCACTTCTGGGTTCAATCTCCAGTACCCAAACAACAAAAAAAAACTTTGGTCAAGGATGTAGCTCAGTGATAGAGTGCTTCTAACACATTAGGCCCTGGGTTCAATCCCCAGCACATGAACATGTGTGTGTGCGCGCGCACACACATACACATCTGAAAACAAGTAAACAGCAGCTGCAGTCACTAATCAGAGGACAACTTGTACATTTGTGTAGTCACTAGCACAGATTATTCACTTAGCACAAGCTGTCCCAGCCAATCACTTCTAAGTAACACTGCTACTGAAAACAATGGGATCTTCTAACAGGAGAGCAGGTTTTGAATATTTGTGATCTAGAAGCCTACACCAGAATTCTCAGCCAGTTACACATAAACTGTGATTAGAAACATCACCTTCAAGAATTTAAATAAATAAATATAAAAGCAATGTTATGACAAGTACATCAAGAAGATCGTCCCGAGTTGGAAGGATAAGAAAAGATGGCAGGGGCTGGGGTTGTGGCTCAGTGGTAGAGCATTTGCCTAGCATGTGTGAGGCATTGGGTTCGATTCTTAACACCACATATAAATAAATGAATAAAGAGGTCCATCAACCACTAAAAAATACATACACATATATTTAAAAGGTGGGGGGGGGGAGGGCTGGGAATGTAGCTCAGTGGTAGAGCACCCTGGGTTCAATCCCCAGCACTGAAAAAAAAAAAATGGATTTCAAATTTCCAGATTTGTTGTAAGAATTAAATGCGGTACAAAGAAATGGTAAATGTCTGAGTGGCAGACATAACAACTACCCTAAACTGATCATTACACATTACATATTTGTATTGAAATGTCCATTGTACCCCATAAATATGTATAATTGCTGTCAATTAATAATAAAGTATTTAAAAAAAATAAGAAAGCAAAGACCACCAACAATCTGTATCAATTCAAAGAACCTTGAACCACCTGACTTAAAGGGGACCTACAAAGAAAGTACATTTTATTTTTCATACACATATACTCTCTCATATTTTTCATATATTTTTCTGTCACTTGTGAGAGAATAATATTAAAACAGACCATGCCTATCCAGTTTAGTTTTTTACTATAGCAGATACCCTCCACATACAAAAAAAAAAAAAAAAAAAACCAGAAAATTTTAAGGCAAGTAATTCTAATCTTTTAAAATACATCAGGAGGCCAGGCATAGTGGCACACACCTATAATCCAAGCAACTCAGGAGGCTGAGGTAGAAGATCAAAAGTTCGAGGCCAGCCTCAGCATTTAAGCAAAATCCTATCTCAAAAAATAAATAAATATAAAGGTTTAGGGGATGTGGCTCAGTGATTAACCACCCCTGGTTCAATCCCCTACCTCCCCCCCCCAAAAAAAAGGAAAATAGTTTACCCAGACATGTATTTAATATCCTTTCTTCCAAAGAGACCTGAGGTAGCATATGTGTAGAATTAACAAAATCCACTTAAAAAAGAGAGATCCAGGTTAAGAGGCAATATCTATTAGGAGTAAAATCAACTACATATTTTCCAACACCAAGGCAAAGATGAGAATGTGATTAGTCATGTTCTTTGTTTTCAAAGGAAGAGGTGTTATCAATTATCAATGTACTAATTTATCTACAGATGTTTTCCACTTTGCTCAAATACCATCTTAGTTTCAAGTCTAATTTTCAGGTCAATCAGCAAGCATAGCACTGCCCTGATTCATACTCACCCCCATTTCTTCTTCCCGCACCACATACTGGGCCACTTTGAATGAGCTCAAATATTCATTCATGCCCTGCAATTCTGTGTCTTCTGTCTCATCCTGGTTACGGTCCAGTAGTCGTTCAATGGCCTTATCATCATAATGGATAACACTGCTATCCTCTCCCTCTTTGTTGTCTCCTCCTATAAAGAATCAGGGGCCCATAACCCAAAGTCAACTTCAGCAGCTGCAATGGAAAAAGCAGATCCCACAGGACCCTGGGTATCAAAGGTATTTTCTACCCTTTGAAAGAAGTCCTACCCCCCAAAACTTAAGTTCCCGCCTAGCTCACCTCCATCTGTGGCCTCATCCTTGAATAGCTCCTCAGTGCCAAATTTGAGGATATCATCAAGCTCCTGTTTAGACATAGATCCAGTCTTGGAGCCCAGTCCAGGCCGCACCACTAGATGTGTAAGCATCATTTTTTTCTTTGCCACCTGCGTGATGCGCTCTTCCACTGATGCACGTGTCACAAACCGGTAAATCATCACTTTCTTATTTTGCCCAATGCGGTGAGCTCTGCTAAAAGCCTGAAATTTAGCAGAAGATAAAGTCAGAACCCATGTTTTCCAGCTGCCACACCCGCCTTGACTTTCATATAAGTTAAATCTAGTATGAGACAAGGGCCACAACTTGTCTTCATATGAAACTCCTTTCACACTCCTGTCCCCCAGACACCACCATCACTAACTCAAACTCTCGTTTATAATAAGTTAGATGATATAAAAAGACTCTTGCTGGGTGCAGTGGTGCACACCTGTAATCCCAATGGCTGGGGAAGCTGAGGCAGGAGGATCTCAAGTTCAAAGCCAGCCTCAGCAAAAGCAAGGTGCTAAGCAACTCAGTGAAACCCTCTCTCTAAATAACTAAATGCAAAATAGGGCTGGGGAATATGGCTCAGTGGTCGAGTGCCCTGGAGTTCAATCCTGGTACTGGGGGGTGGGGAAAGAACCTATTATTTCCCAGACAACTAATTCCAGAAGGTAGAGCCACCCGCATAGAGAACACTGTGCATCTTCAGTAAGTTGCTCTCTAAAGGTTACTACTTCTGCTTACCTGGATATCATTATGGGGATTCCAGTCAGAGTCATATATAATAACTGTGTCAGCAGTAGCCAGATTGATCCCAAGGCCCCCAGCTCGAGTGGAAAGCAAGAAGCAGAACTGTTGAGCTCCAGGTGCTAAGAAAGGAACAAAAAACACTGTTAGAGGTGTATTCTAGGGGCTGGGGTTGTGGCTCATCAGTAAAGCACTCACCTAGCATACGTGAGACGCTGGGTTCAATCCTCAGCACAACATAAAAATAAATAAAATAAAGGTATTGTGTCCAACTATAACTAAAAAAATATTTTTAAAAAGGTGTATTCTAAATTCCAATTAACAAATGTCAGAAACATAAAGCTCAGAGGCAAACGCCATAGTAACTGTAAACAAGGTCCCCCAATCGATACTGAAATCACTCTGAAAATTTAGGGACACAGAGGATTTTAGCATATAATAAATTCAATGGGAAAATTACAATGGGAAAAAAGTAATTTCACAGTGGAGAATCTCAGCAGACACCACTTTACTAAATCATCAGTTATTACCAGAAATGGGACACATGAACATCATATCCACCCCATTATGATGCACTGAAAAGGACACAGCATCACCTCTGTGGTATTCTTGCCAAAAATGTTTAATCAAATCAAGAGCAAGGGGCTAGGGTTGTAGTTCAGCGGTAGAGTGCTCGCCTCGCACGTGTGAGACCCTGGGTTCGATCCTCAGCACCACATAAAAATAAATAAAAAAAAATAAAGATAATGTGCCCATGTATAAATAAACAAATATTAAAAAAAAATCAAGAGTAATCATCAGACATACCCAAACTCAAGAGACATTATACAAAACAACTAACAAGTACTCATCAGAAATATCAACATAGGGCTTGGGACGTGACTCAGTTGTAGAGTGCTTGCCTAGCAAACGTGAGGCACTTGGGTTCGGTACCCAGCACCACGTTTTAAAAAAAACTAAACAAAATAAAGGTATTGTAAACATCCTCAAAGAATATTTTTTTAAAAAAAGAAGTATCAACATAATGAAAGAAAATGGGAAAAAAATTAAGAAATGTCATAGATAGGAAGAGGCACAATGCAATGTGGGACCTGGGATAGAATCCTAAAATGGAAAAATGACATTATAGGAAAAACTGATGACATTCAATTAAAGTCTATAGTTCAGATAGATACCAGAGTTAATTTCCTGGTTTTGATCATTGTACTACAGTTATGAAGACAAATAGGAGGGCTGGGGTTGTGACTCAGTGGTAGAGTACTTGCCTAGCATGTGTGAGGGTCTGGGTTTGATTCTCAGCACCACATAAAAATAAAGGGGCTGGGGAATGTGGCTCAAGCAGTAGCACGCTCGCCTGGCATGCGGTTCGATCCTCAACACCACATATAAATAAAATAAAGATATTGTGTCCACCTAAAACTAAAAAATAAATATTAAAAAAAATAATAAAAAATAAAGATCCATCAACAACTTAAAAAAAAGACAAGCAGGATAAAATAGGTATACATGAACTCTGTACTATTTTGTAGCTTTTCCTTGAAATCAAAATTACTTCAAAAACAAGTAAATTGAAAAAAAAGATGTAGTAGGATCTACTTAGATAAAGAAGTCTGCCCCAACTTAGCAGTTAAACTTGAACAAATCCGATCCCTTTCGGCCTCAAGGCTGAAGAAAGGGGAATTAGACAAAAAAAAAAAAAAAAAAAAAAAAGTTCTTTTTTCTAGCAGAAAGAAGAAAGACTCCAAAAGGAAAAAAAAAAAAAAAATCTCATAGGAATAGTCCAATACATTCTTCCAATCGAGACATTCAAAAGCTCTCCTCCTCCATTATCAATTGATGAAGACCCAAAAAAACTATACAGAAAAAGAGATACATTAAAACAAGTGATCCATTAAAACAAGTGATCCGTCCAAAGATAAAAGTGAATCAGGATGCTGGGAATGAAACCCCTCCTCTCTTACCATTGAATCGGTCAATGGCCTCTTGACGCATGTTCCCAGTGATTCCACCATCAATACGTTCATATTTATAACCTTCATGTTCTAAGAAATCCTCTAACAGGTCCAGCATCTTGGTCATCTGCAAAAGGAGCAGTTATGAAGGAGTCCAGGGATAAGATGGTTCCTCAAGTCACTGAGGGCTATCTACTTCTGTCCCCTAAAGCTCAAAGCCCAGTCCACATTAATACCTGGGAAAAGATGAGTACTCGATGCCCACCCTCCTTAAGGTTCTTAAGCATCTTCTGCAGCAGCAGTAGTTTCCCAGATGCTCTGATTAGGGCACTGCCATCATACATGCCATTAGGCATCTTAGGGGCTTCCTGAGGAAAAAAAGAAAAAACAATATTGAAAGACCACAGGGAGGAGTTGCAACCCAGGGAGGACCAAGAGGTAGCATGACTTACCATTGCTGCCACAGGGAAGAGGTAGGGGTGGTTGCAGCACTTCTTGAGATCCATCACCACATTTAGCAGAGAGACCTGGTTGCCACCACCTCGAGCATTGAGTGCTTCAAAATTTCGAGTGAGAATATACTTGTAGTACTTCCTTCATGGGCAAGGCAGAAAGATAGGTCAGATTCAAGAGCCTTTAATGACATAATGTAGTCCCACAGCCTGATAACTTGTTTTCAACATATCTCACTTTGCAGCTATGGAAACTTAATAGCACCAGTACCATAATCATCATGTTAAAAAAGGGAAGGTGGGGATGTGGCTCAAGCGGTAGGGCGCTCGCCTGGCATGCGTGCGGCCCGGGTTCGATCCTCAGCACCACATACCAACAAAGATGTTGTGTCCGCCAAGAACTAAAAAAAATAAATATTGAAAATTCTCTCTCTCTCTCTCTCTCTCTCTCTCTCTCTCTCTCTCTCTCTCTCCTCTCCTCTCCTCTCCTAACTAAGAACTGAACGCTCCAGTTCTGTGGCATCAAGTTTCTTTAGGTCCTGTTAGCTCCTGTCACCAGATGCCTTGAAGCTGTTTGGAAGGAGGGATGAGAAACACTTTACAGACTAGAAAATGTCTAACTATACTTGCAAAATGGAGCCAATGCTTCTGCCTCAACTCACTTTTGCATAGGGCTCAGCTCCACACGCACAATCAGTTCTGTCTTAGAGGGCATATTCTTGAACACATCAGCTTTAAGCCGCCGTAACATGTGAGGACCCAGCATGTCATGCAGTTTTTTAATCTGGTCTTCTTTGGCAATGTCAGCAAACTCCTCCAAGAAGCCTTCCAAATTGCTTCAGAAAGAAAAGGAAGAAATTTGTTGGAGAAGGAGAAAGGATAAGGGAAAGTGATAGAGGAAATGGGCAACAAGAAGACCAATTAGAAGCAAAATTATGAGGCAATTATGGATAAACACACTTACTGAAACCTCTCCGGGGTGAGAAAGTTGAGCAGATGAAACAATTCTTCAAGATTGTTTTGCAATGGAGTCCCAGTCAGCAACAGCTTGTGCTGGAGTGAGTAACCATTCAAGACCCGGAAGAACTGGTGAAGCAGATGGAGATGTCATACTCAATAAAACAAGGACTGTAGTATATCTCTGCAGAATTCTATGTATTTCATTGCCTCCCACCCCATCATCATACTTTTTTATTTTTATTTATTTTTAGTGCTACAGATAGAACCCAGGACCTTCTGAATGCTAAGCACACTCTACCACTGAGCTACAACCTCAGCCTTTATGTCTGTTTTTTGGTGCTGGGGATTGAAGCAGGAGCCTTGCACATGCTAAGCAAACACTCTAGTTATAACCCTTTCTAAAGGCCTGGCTACCAGGAGCTATCATATATGACAAGGGAGAAAGAAAATTTTTCCTTTTCTTCTCCTGGGTTTTCTCTTAATGAGTAGATGGTACCAAAAGACTAAAACGGAGCCATAAGCTCCCTCCCTGTATCCTCACCTTAGACTGATTGTTCTTCAGTCGATGGGCTTCATCCACGATGAGGCAGGCCCAATCAATAGAACCCAAGATAGCCATATCAATGGTGATCAACTCATAGGATGTCAGCAGCACATGGAATTTCACAGATGCCTCTTTCTGCACATGAAGACAACCTCATCACTACTAGTCCACTCCTCCTAAGCACAGCTAAGGTATTTCTCCCCTCCCAGGTATTCTTTTGCCTCACCCAGGGACCAGGCCACAGGAGGCAAACTAAACCCAAAGCAGCAACTTCCTCTCTAGGGTACCCCCACTACCATGAGATACCTTCATGCGGGACGCCTTCTTGCCACCCCGGATGGCATTGTCTTCAAAGGAGAACTCATTTTCACGAATGATGGCACGGCTGTCCTTATCACCCACATAGGTTACCACATACATATCTGGAGCCCACATTTCAAACTCCCGTTCCCAGTTGATGATGGTAGAAAGTGGGGCACTCACTAGGAAGGGGCCTTTGGAATGACCCTTGGAGAAAGAAAAGAGGCAGAGTCAGGACTGAGGACCACATCACACCACACTCCAGCATCCGCCTCTCCCTCTATCCTTAGAACAAAGCTGGTGCTGACTAGCCATCTATACTGCTGCCTCTACCCTCACCTCCTCATCTACAAAAAAGCCCTACCTGCTCTTTGCAATAAGCCATGACCCACCTTAATAGAGTGCTAAAACTCCTATCTGTTCTATTAAGTCTTTTCCTACTAATTCCACCCACAATTCTGCTGAGCTGACATACATCTATTTTCCTAGGATTAAGATTCAGGTACCCACAGCTAATACCCATAGCTCCACTCCTTCAAGTCTTTCCCTGTGGATATATATCTATCTCACTATCACTCAGCATTGTTACTCAAAGTCAGAGACCAAATTCTTTCTTCCCCATTTTTTTCCTTAGTGTGTAAGAGAAGACTGAACACAAAATATCCACACCAAAAACTAAAAGTCTCTGCTTTCCTCACCTCCTTATAGAGAGAATAGAGGAAGACCGCTGTCTGTACAGTTTTTCCAAGACCCATCTCATCAGCCAAGATAGTATCAGTGCCCTGAGCCCAGGAAAAGCGCAACCAGTTCAAGCCCTCCATTTGGTAAGGGTGCAGGGTTCCACCTGTAGCATCCAGGTACTCTGGCTGTCGCTCATATTTCACAGTTGGCTGAAGGATAAAATAGAAAAGTCAAGAGTTGGCAAGCAATTCCCTTTTCCCCATTAGAGAGCAGCTGCTTCCTTACTTATCCTCACTAGATCCTGCCTGAAAATCATGAAAAACTTGTTGGGGAGGGGGTGGTGGCATGCTGGGAGTAGAGCTCAGTCATAAAGCACAAGGTCTTGGATTCAATCTCCAGAACCAACACATAAATAATCACATACCCCTTCTAGAATAAATTTCTTGTCTTCCCCCCTCCCGCCTCAATCCCAGGGCCTCACACACACCTTACCACTGAGCTACATCCCCTAGTCCCAAATTCTCTTAAACTTAACTGCCCTCAGAGTACATAAACAAGATCTACAGGAATTGAACCATACAATTAAGAGTCAGTTTCCTTGGTGCTGGGGTTGTGGCTCAGCGGTAGAGCGCTCGCCTTGCACATGCGAGACCCTGGGTTCGATCCTCAGCACCACATAAAAATAAATAAGTGAAATACAGGTATCATCTCCAACTACAACTAAAAATAAATATTAAAAAAAAAAAAGTCAGGTTCCAATATTTTTCACAAAAGCTTGGCAACATGACCACTCCCTAAATAACACTTCCTCAATCATACAAAATATACCTAGGTTTTTTATGACGACAAAAAGGAAAAGTAGGGCTGGGGATGTGGCTCAAGTAGTAGCGCGCTCGCCTGGCATGCGTGCAGCCTGGGTTCGATCCTCAGCACCACATACAAATAAAGATGTGTCCACCGAAAAAAAATAAATTAATTAATTTTTAAAAAAAAGGAAAAGTAATCCTAGTATTTTCTGATTAGAGAGATGTGGGGAAGTGGATAACATGAAACACTGACAGCAACATTATTATTTGCAGGTTGTTACTTAGAGCACAATTCATACAGTGGAGGAGACAAACTATGCCCACCCTTCCCTCTTCTGCCCCAAACTCACATCTACTGTTGGAGTCTCAGGAGGCCTCTCCAACTTCCTTAGCTTTACCTTCTTGAGCTTCTTGCCTGGTCGCCCTTCCTCACCCCTCATTAACTCCCTAAAAAAAAGGAAAACATTCCACAGCTGCCTAAGATCCTTTTCAAAAGGAAGCAACTCTTCTCCTCTCCCCAAATTACCTACCTGTGATTCCAATAGCTCTGCTTGAACAAATCATAGTCCTGTATTTCCACATCCTCACTCTCCCAAGATGCCTGATCATAGGGTAAGTCCCGCCACTTAATCAGGTAGTGGACATGGCCCTTCTTGTCCACACTGTAAGGTCAAGAGAGAAAACCCTCAGAGTTAGAAAACAGCCTTCTTCTCTTCCCAAGTCCTTAGCTTTACCTTCTTGAGCTTCTTGCCTGGTCTCCAGGTTTGCCTTGCTCTCAGAAAGTGACAATAATTTATGTTCAAAACCACTTTAAAAGTGCCACAGACCCCACATGTGTCCAGAGCCTCTATTATACTTATCTTTGGACCAAACATTCTCTCTAATCTATAGCTCAAATTCCAGAATTCAGTCATTTATTTAAAATATAGAATATCCTCCAAATGTAAGTTACTGGCAATCTCCATCTTCTTTTTCCCTTTAGCAGGAGTCTCCCGTGGATATACTGCCTACCTCCATTGGGCCCAGCTGGTACCTGTGGTTGAGGATTCGGTGGATCATCATCCATTCAGGTTTTATCCCGTAGCGATAAAAGCGTTCTTCCATCTCTGCAAATTTAGGATCCTTGTTCTTTCGCTTTCGGCTCTTCTCTTCATCACCACCAAAGTCCCCAGAAGGTGGCTCATCCATATCATTCTTCCGCTGATAGTTTCGAAACATTACCTGACAATGCAGCTCCAACTGAGAGCAGAAAGAGAAAACAAACCATGGAAGAGCTGCATCCACTCTCTCTATTCACAACAGTTTTCCCACTGTCTTTTTAATTGTAGCCCCCACATCTCTAGGCTGTCCCAGACTTACCTGCAGTTCAGACACCCAGGAGCAGTGCCAGTAAGACATGCCTTGCCATTTAACAAAGAATTGTCGCTCTGGCCGCCCTTCCAAGGGTTTGGGGGAGGGAGTATTGGGATCGGCATCTGGAGGCCTAGGCACTGGTGTGGGAGATGGTGGCTGACCCCACTTCCAGATTAGAATCTTCTGCACTTTGCCCTTCAGAGCTGGACACTGAGAGAAAAAGTGATAATAATCCCAATTCATAACCATGGGAAGGAGATGGTACAGCTCACAGCCTCAATCTTGTCAAAGGATTATTAAAATCCCATTTCAAGTAAGACGAAATCCCAAGACCCTTGTAGGTAAGGAATAATAAAATTTTCTCTGCTTTTTCTGAATTTCCTCCAAGATTTGTGTGACACCATCATTCCTATCTGCTTAACAGAGTCAGTTGCTAGACTTTAACAATAATCCAGAACAATTAGGCATGGAAAATCCACAGACCAATAGCCTAGCATTTCTCTCTTAAGTAATCTAAAAGCAGTAAGTAGTCCTATTAAACATTCTAAACTACCAAGTCCATAAGGCAGGGCATCAAGACAAGGACAGATGTTCTAATACTATATTACATCCCTCCTAAGAGAGATGGCAAGACATCAACTCCTCTGTTCAAAGTTATTCCTGTTTTTTCCTAGGAAAAGGTATCCCTAAACTATATGAAGAAGGTCTTGGAGCTAAAAAGTTCATAATTCTTCAATGACCTCTACTGTATCTCAGCCTCCCAATACCTGCACATGACAGTGTTACACTTCTGCTACATACACAGGTTACTCACCGTACATCGGGGACACAGCCATTCACCATTGGGGATCTCTGGCAGTGGAGGGTTCAGGCAGTGGATGTGGTAGGAAGAAGGGCAGGTGTCACAGCACAGCAGCTCCCCCCCATCCTTGCAGACACGACAGAATTCCATATGGTGATCATCCTCCTCTTCAGGATCTCCCCCAACCTCTTCTAGTATCTCCTCACCCTCTGAATTGTCTTCTTTAGCCTCCCACTGGATGCCTTCTTTCTCCTGCAGTAAAGGATACAGATTCAGATTATTACCTCCCCACCCCGCCACCCCTGAAGTCAGAATTCAAGGCCCAAGGTTCCTCTGGATTCTTCCCAAAGCTCACAACCAAACCACCATCATTTCTATTTCCACCCAGGCCCAAAGGAGCTTTATCTTCCTACCATTCCCCTTGTGGGAGCCCAGGAGCCACAGTGGTCAGGTACTCACGCAGTGTGGGCAGCTCCACTTGCCCTCGGGGGCCTTCTCCATATCCGGATCCAGGCACACCATGTGGTAGGCTCGGGGACAGGTATCACACAGGATGATCTCACCGCCTTGCTGGCACACCTCGCAATAGTCCTGGTGGTCTGTCTCATAACCATCCACAGCAGTCACCTCCTCCTCGCCTGGGCAAGGAAGAGGGAAAGCCCAGTTATTAGAAAAAAACTACCTCCCCCCCCCAACCCCTATCTCCTAAGGGAGATTCTTTTTCCCAACCATTCCACCTCATCCTATCACCCACATAAAACAGAAAAGAAACACACCTTTCTTTTTCTTTTTAGTGGTTCGGAGTTTCTTGCGGCTACGGCTGCTGCGGCTGGTGGAACCATCGGAAACAGAATAGCTATTGATACTGGCATCATCGAAGTCAGATTCCACATCTAAGTCGTCATCCTCACTCTGGGAGAACCAAAAGGAATAAGGTTAAAAGTTCAAGCCAAGGGGAAAGAGTGGTGGAGTGAGCCTCACTGCCATTACTGGGAATACCAGAATCCAGCAAGGACTATGTATAGAGTCTGCCTGAGGCCAACTCCCCACATTCTTATGTTCCTACTTTATGGAACAAACAGAGAGTAATATCTTTTCTATTACACACAGCTCTTCCCGCCCAAAGGGATGGTCCAGGTTCTCACCGAGGATCTCTTACGCTTGGAACCAAAACCCCCGAGCTTGATCTTCAGGGGAGCTACTTTCTTGGGTTTAGGCTTCTTTGCATCAGGTACACGAGGGCTGCCCTTGGGCTTCCTCCGAGCATTGGGACCTAAAATCAGGATAGACCTAAATATATATCATAGGGCAAATTATATTATGGGGAAAATAAAATCTTCATTTAAGCTTACTTCAACATGTCCAGCCTCCCAAATTTCCCTCCTAAATCCAAGACTAATTCCTCCCTCCTGTCTCCTACCTTAGGGCTAACATAACAGCATTCCCAAGCTTTCTCTGTCTTTGACTTCCTAAACCTACACTAGCTCCTCCCTCCCACAGCACTACATTTCACCTTTGCCCTCCTTGGTCTTGGCCTTGCGAATAGGCACCTCCACAGGGGGAGGTGGTGGTGCAACCTCAGTGGCTGTCACCATGCTCTCCACCACAGCCACAGCTGCTGCTGCTGCTGCTGCCACTGAGGCCCCAGAACTGCCTTTGAAGGGATTGTTGGTACTGAACTCCCGCCACTTTGCACCCAAAACCATCATCATCTTGGAAACAGCAATCTTAGGGTTTTTGGCAGCAATGAGGGGTCTGGTGGAGAAATGGAAGACAGAGAAGAAAATATTTAAGAATAAGAAAGATAGGAAGAGATTATAAAATGACTCTCTCCCCCACCCCCAAGACCCTCCTGGCTTACCGGACAAACTGGCTGAAAGCCTTGTAGTTGGTGAGGGTGCGATAATCCTCCTCTGAAAACACATGGTCAATGTCTTCCATGCCCCAATCTTCCAGGAGCTGAGCAGAAGACTTAGGCTCCTGTAGAGAGAGAATAGTAAAGGGTCTGCCACCTAATGCCCACATTTGCTAAGGGAATTAGAGCTGAAACTATAGCTTGCAAGACCAGGGTAAGAGAACCAAGAGAAAATGATTAGAAAGAGATGGAAAGAAAATACTCTAAGAGGCAACAGAGTGTCTCTGAAACCAATGACTGAGGATAACAGTACAGAAAACAGAATGGAAGTCCAGGCACCTTTGAATCATCATCGTCATCATCCTCCTCCTCCTCTTCCTTCCGCTTGGATTTGCTCTTTTTCTCTTTCTTAGGTCCAAGCTTCTTCTTCTTCTTCTTGCCAGGGGTATAGTCGCTGCCCTCACTGTCTGAACGCAGAGCCACCTCTTCCTCCTCCTCCACAAACTCTGGCCCCTCCCCAGAGCTGTCCCCCAGCTGCCGGCATAAGAGCAAACGCTGGAGCAGGGAAGGGGGGGAAAGGGAGACAGACACACACATGCTACACACATGCTGACCTCAGGACAGCCCTAATAAGGCTCATCCCCAGGACCTGGTCCACCACTCTAGAGAAAGAAACAAACGCCCTCCGCCCTTCAGCCCTTCTCAGAGCTCCTCCCTTCTTCCTCTCATTCCCCATAACAGTCACCCACTCACCTCCTTTTTTTGGCGCTTGCTCTTAGGGATTTTAGGGTCCCGAGGTTTCTTAGGCTTTTTCTTCTTCTTGAGCTTTGGAGTCTCTGCTTCTGACAAATCCTCCTCTGGGTCCTCTTCATTTTCTACATTTTGCCAAAGAGTGGTCAGCAGGGAAAAGATCAATAGCAAAAGGTTAGGGCCTAATCCTGAGGGCTTAGATTTTATTCCCCACCTCTTGTCCCAGATTCCTCTGAAGAGAACTGCTATACTCTCTACAGAAGGAAGCTGATACCCAGGACAAAAACAGACAAAGAGAGCTGTATATACCCGAAATAGGCCTGCCAGGCCAGACCAGGCCCACCTCGGGCAGCTGTCCAGGCCCCTACCTCCTCTCCCCACTCCTCCAGCAGCCCTCTAGATGTTCAGCAGCCAGCATAGCTGAATCAAGCAGCCTAACATTCACCAAGCAAGAGAACTAGATCCAGGCCTCCTGCAACTGTCCACCAACAAGCCTATAATCCAGAGGATAAGAATGGAAGGTCCTGCCCAGAAGGCAACAATCACAGAATATATCCTCACCGAATTACCAGAACAATGCCAGGTTCGGGGATCCCAGAAACAACACCCTGTTCTAACCCCTTTGGGGTCATCACTGCTCAAAACAATCAGTACCTCCAAGCTCCAGGTTCACTTGCCAGCTCAACCTCATACCCACTCCCAAACACAATTTCCCTTCCCCATCCAGCCTATGGTTCCTTCCCAGCTTCTCCTGGGTCAGGAGTCTCTTCTCCCTAGGGGCCCAAATCAGCCCAGCTGTCACCATCTCCCTCCCTCCCAATCCTCCTCCCATCTGGCTCCACCTCCTCCCCGGCTGGAAGCACACACAAAGCCCAGGGTAACACTGAGAGCTCCTGGGCAGGGATAGGTGGGAAGGGGCACAGAGGGGGAGGAGAAGGCCACAAGGCAGCTTCCTTTGTAACAGACATTCACACCAGCACACCAGCTCCCTCCTCCCTCTTCTCTCTCCCTCTTCCCAAGCCACCCCCGCCCAAGGGGAGGGGGTGTGGAGAAGGGAGTGGAGAGAAGAAGGGAGTGCCTCACCCACTGAGGAGAGGGAAAATGGCTCCTGACCGCAGAAGCCAGCCCAGGGCACCCAGCTGCCAACATAGGACAGACAGGAAGTGGCAGGGAGGGGGGCGGGGTTGACAGAGGTAGCCGGGGAAAGACAGCCCTTATAGAAGATGCCAAATTATTACCTGGCCCCAGATCCAAATGCCACCAATGTCTCTCTAACACTTACTCTGGGATGACACAGTTCACAAGAGGTCACCTAATTCCTCGGCAAGGAAACCAAGACAAATGTGAAGGGTAATACTAAGTCAGGGACTATGTTACTCCCTCAATAACGATTACTTTTTCAAATCATCAGTACTAAGATTTAATAAAAGTTCAGTGGAGCTATGTTCAGAGCATACAGCCTTCTCCCCAAATTGAAGATACCCAAAAGAATTATCTTGAGGACTGGGGGCCCACAAGAAATCTCTAGGCTTGGTTTCATCACCTCCATTCATAAAAGTCCTTTCCAACATATGGAAATCACATCCACACCAAAAAGTAACAGTACCTAAATAATGATGAAAAACGATGTTTCCTTCAGTTCCAGACATACTCCTGACCCCTATCCTAAAATGCCTCTAGTTCCACCCTTCCTGGGCTACCCAGACTTAGGGAACATGAGACATTATGCTGGACAAAGCACTATCAGCCTCCCCCTTCTCACTTAGCCCAGGATCAGGCCAGGCACAAGAAAGCCCCTCCCATTCCCTTGGGAATGGAACACCAGCCTGGATCTCACCAGAAAGAATCATAAGGGCTTCTTCCTAGTAATCCCCATGTCATCCTCCAATCAGATCTTCCTCTTCATCTCCATAAAAGCTAGAAGCAGAGACAAGGACAAACCCATGGAGGTAAAGAGGGACACCTTTCACTCACATACAACCCTGAAACCTCTCAGAAAAATAATATCCTGATATGGTAAGGAGCAAATTAGCTGAGACATAGAGGAAGATTTGGGAAAGGGGCAGGAATGGGTGTAGGAAATGGAAAAAACTGGGTCATGCTATAGCTTGGAGCAGAGTTCATCCTGGGAGCTAGAATAGCTCCCAGTCAACAAGAGGGTAGGGGGACAACCCCAAATCAAGAGGTTAATGGGAGGCCAAGATGGGGAACCAACATTGGCTGGATAGCACAACTAATTCTAATGCCCCTCACAGAAAGAATAATAGGAAAGTAAACCTTCCCCTTACCACCACCAAGACCACCCTGACTCCACCTCAGGTTAGGGCACAGAAATCTGCCACCCTACCCCTGACAGTGAGTGATGAGACAAGACTAAGTTCCTTATCCCAACAGCTGAAGACTCAGCATCAAGACTGATGGCTCTCTTAAATGGTCTCAGGTTAAAATGAAAAATTCCAAGTTAGAAAAAGTCAAATGTGAAAGCATTTCTCCCAGACCACCTCAACTTCCAACAGGAGCTAAGAGAGAAGGCAGAAGTGAAAGACATTTGATGAGAAACAAAAACAGGACCAGCAGGCTCCAGAATGATAAGAAAAGTAGCAACAGAGAGGATTAAAATATGGCATATACAAAAAATTTTTTTTTTTTAAAAGCTAGCAACTAGGAAGAAAAAGGTCAAGGAAACAAATAGAAGACTTGGTGAGTTAGCTAAGGGGCTCTGAGTAAGGAAAGAAGCCAGAGAGAGACATTCACTTGCAAGCATGACATCAACAATCATTTGAGGACATACAGGGCTACTCCAATCAGACGGGATGGTTACAACCATACGGGTTTGGCCAGTCCTCAGAGCCACCCCAAAACCTATCACAATCCTTAACACACCTACACAAACCCATCACACCACCAACCCAAACCAAAGGCACACAGAGGCAGAAAGAAGCCTCCAGGAAAAGAAGCCAGAATTATGTCCACTCACCAGGGAAAGAGGGGGTGCTCTCCCTTCTTCTACCCAGCCTTACTAGGCTATTATATTACAATCTCCCTTAGCCCCCATCCACTTCCCCACTCAAAAGGTTCCAGCAATCTGCCTGCCTAAAAGCGCTCTAGATACGCTAAGGAGGGCGATTCAAACTTCACACAGTTGAAACTGCACAGAAAATCGGTAACTGATCAGAAGCTAAAAATAATCAGATAGAGAGTAACCAGTACTCTTTCCTTTCCACACTGCAGCAACCGCAGGATCCAACTAGCATGGATGCCAGGCTGGGCTCCTCCAACAGAAATCAACTCCCCTACCACCCCCAAATAGCCTCCAGGGGTTCGAGCTACCTGGGATCCTCCTAGGACCCGCTCTAGGTAATGCTTGCCAGCCTAGAGAGCTCCCTCAAATAGGAACTGTAGAGCATTCCTGAAGACAGACGAGTGCAGCCAGCTTGCATCTGGGTCCGCGGTGCCCAGGAGGCACATGGCTTCCACCCCCCTCCCACAAGAGCTCCGCAGAAGGGAACCACTCCCTTCGGATGCCCTCCACCTCCGGCTCTGCACAGAGCTGGGCAAGCAACACAACCCTTCCTCATATCAAGTCACTTGGGAGAGCCCAATACCTCCTTCCTGCCCTGGGCCATTGGGAAAGATGTTACCTGGGTGGGTTGGGGGCAGGCTGTTGTTCAAAAGTGCATCCATATCCTCCTCCTCACTGCCCGCTGAGCAGGGGGACGGGGAGCCCAGGCCCGACGCCATCCCCTTCCGCTCCCGGCCAGGGAATTGGCCCAGCTGCTCCTGCCTGCGGCCTGGGGCCCTCTACACTGGCCCGAGTCACTGTGCGGGGGAGGGGGGAGAGAAAGAGAACAGTCAGTGACGCGCACTGTCCCCCTCCCCCACACCCACCCGCTCTTTCCGCCCCCCACCCCAGTCACCCTAGCAGGGCACCCGAACCACTCAGGCTGAACTTAGTTCCACACTCCTCGGGGGCAGCCCGGAAGCCAGTTCCCCAAAAGGAGCCCCCACGAAGAGAGGGAGCTAGGGTCCCGAGGGCAGGCTGGTGCAGGCGTGGGGAGGAGAAACCGGGCTGGACCGAACAGGGTGTGACGGGGGGGAGGGGGTCCGAGTGGCCGCGGCCCGGGAGGGCCAGGGGAGGAGGCAGGCAGCAAGGCGCTCGGGGACACAAGGTCACTTGGGGGTGGGGGGGCGCCTCCCTGCGCCCGGGGAGGGGCCAGTCCCCAGACAGGGCAGCTCTCCAAAGGCTGTCCTCCGGGACAACTCAGGTTCTCGTCCGGAACCGCGGAGACCGGGGGGCGTGGAGGCTCGGGCGCTCTGGGGGTCCAGAGACAGGGACGCGGGGGCAAGAGAGCTCCCACTGGGGAAGGGGGCTGGGCCACGTGTCCCGGGGGGCAATTGAGAAAAGGGCGAGGGGGCGGGCGCCGGGTATTGTGGGAGACCACGGCCGAGGTGGGGGTCGAGGGGAGCAAGACTCCGGCAGGGGTAAGGCGGGGGCTAGGAAGGAGGCCGGGCACCCTGCAGGGAAGGAAAAGGAAGGGTCCGCTCCTCCGGGCAGGGGGCGGTCCACGGGTCAGAGGACGCCTGAAGACTGGACAGGTGAAGGAATGACCCTCGGGGCTTGCCGGGCTGTGAGGGGCGTCTCTCTGGGAACCCCACGCTCGCCTCACCCCAGAGCCGCAGCAGGTCGCCTGGGTCCGGCCCGGTGTCACTCCCGCTCCGGCTCCTCCTCGCAGCGGCCGAAGGGGGGAAAATGGCTCCGGCTCCGGCGTCGCCTCTTAAAGGGCCCGAAACACCGGCCGGGAAATCCCACCGCACAGGCCCCGCCCCCCCACGGACAGCCCATAATAACCTCAACCAACTCCAACCCCCCCTCCACTACCGCCACCCTCCTCCCTAGGTCTCCCGGGCAACCCCCGCCCCCTCGTCGCTCAGGCAACCATTGGCCACGCCCCCTTCGAGCGCGCGCGCGCGTGTCACCCGGGCAACCGCCCACCTCCTGGCCATCCCATAATACACACGGACACCCCACATACACACTCCCGGCGCCCCCCATTGCATACACATGTATGCTAGGGGGGCTGCTACCATAATATTGCAGACCTTTGGCACCTAACCTCTCCACCCCTGACATCCCATAATAACCATCCTTTGCCAACTTCTTCACTCTTGGCCCTAATGCTAACATCCCATAATAATTCCTCACCCCTCCCTCCCCTGGCCATCCCATAATAAGCACCCCTCCCAGCACTTGAGCCTCATATCCCATAATACTCATCCCATCCCCCTCAGACATCCCATAATAACCACCCTTCATCCACCCCCAGTTTGATATCCCATAATAGTCAGAAACTCACCCCCCCACACACACGCGCACACACACATACTACAACGGACACTCGGCCTCCTCCCACACACATCCAGTAATAATCAGTCTCCCACTTTCTGTACTTACATCCCATAATAACCAACCCCCTAGAACTGCCCTCAATCCCTGCAGGCTAGGGTCTAGATGTTCACAACACTACTCCCAGCTTTTCCTTCTAGCTCCATGGCCCATAATAACCACTCCTTCCCTATCAAAGAGATAACCCCTACAGTAGTCCTATAGTCATCCCACAGATGGACACCTAAATCTTCTTACCCCTAAACACTGGAAAAATATCCCATAATAATTTTACTCTATCATCCGCACCCTGAAATCCCATAATTTCAAGGAGCCCATAGTCAACCAGACATATACTGTACTACATCCAGCACAACCCAGTGTCACATCCCATAATATTTTATCTCCACTCTAGCAGCCTTCCAGTCAGGCATCCCATAATATTCATATTCATACCTTCCCCATCTCCAGAAGCTGTCTGTTCCAACACCCAGAACAGACAGGGTGGGGCAGGCGACCCACACTGCCCTGTCCCTGCCCCCACTTGGACACACCTAATATTCCTTTCTGGACCAAAGCAGTATCCTGGCCTAAAGTTTCTTGAAGTCCAGGATGCTAGGTTCCATCATTTCATCATTTCCAGACACTCAGGAGCTGAGACCTGGAGTACCACTCAATCCCACCAAAATCCAGGTATATTCCAGATGCTCTTAAATTTTGAATAAGACCAACCAAATACCATGTTAACCAGATGAAACATTTGCATAAAGTTTAAATTATCCCAGAGCATCCCATAATAATTACAAACTTCCATCCAAAGACTATTTCTCAACATTCCAATAGTCCTCTCCCCAGTAGTTCCTCACCCTCCCTCAAGTCAGGAACCATTCATCAACACCTCCAGGCTACTCTTAGGATGGCTATCCCATCATGACCTTAACTGAGGATCCTGTTATATGCACATCAGGAGCTCAACTCTGCTCTTCCTCTACTTGCCACTGCTCTCCTTCATTTCAACACATGTTGACAGAGTTCCTAGCAAAGCACAGAGCTGGGCACTGTGGAGAATGCAAAGAAGACACTGGTGCCTCCCTTCAGGAAGCATAAACAACCTAGAAAACTATGATATATGATAGAATGTCTGATGACAAGGGAGAACTACTGAGTGCCATTTCCCAATGTCCTGTCACAGAGAATAAAAGAAATCCTAACTTGTCTCAGGAGAGAGCACATCCCAGTAGGTTCTTAGTAGTCCTAGATGCTGCTAAGTATTCCAAAAGGATTTACAGGAATAAATGTCAGGTCAAAATAATCTCTGGTTTCCTACATTCTAAGGGATTTTTATTGGCAAGCCGTGTTCATCAACCAGTATTCCTAATACTGAAGTATCATCATAACCTTCCTTCTTGACTCAGAAATATGCCACAATTGTTATCCTCATTCTTTTTCTTTTTTTTTTTTTTTTTAATTCTTTGTTGTTGCTACTCCTTCATTCTTTACCCGCTCTCTTTCTTTTTCTTTTTCAGGGGGGGGCGTGTGCTGAGGATTTAGCTCAAGAGCACTCAACCACTGAGCCACATCCCCAGCCTTATTTTGTATTTAATTTAGAGACAGGGTCTCACTGAGTTGCTTAGCTCCTCACTTTTGCTGAGGTTGGCTTTGAACTCTTGATCTTTCTGCCTCAGCCTCCTGAGTGCTGGGATTACAGTCATGTGCCACCGCACCCAGCTACTACCCTCATTCTTGAACACCAAATTCTGCTCCCCCTCAATATCCCATATTTTTCAGTTTCCCATTTCATAACCTGAATTCTCATAATCATCCTCATCCTGTTTTAGGCCCTCTTGTCCATCTTAAAACAACAAAAACTAAAACCTTAGTGGTATAATGCTCACCATTTTCTCCTCCACATGTACTGGTCAACATTCCAGGAAGACATCCTCACTCAGTTATACCAAGAGGAGGCCTTCCAACATATACCATCTCCAACCCTAAATGCACCTTTCTTCCAGCCACCCAGGAAATTGGCCCTAGAAAGTTAAAGAAACTCAATCTTAGAAGCCTTTGGCCCGAAGAGGATCTGGCACCATTAGCCTGTCACCTTTCCCTCTTCCTAAGCCCCAGAGAATTAGGCCCAATGTTCCCACACCACCACCTTGCTGCCCTGACCCCCAAGTCAGAGACTGTCTCCCTCTGTTCTCATCTACCTTTTTCATACAGTCTCAAGACCTATGGAAATGGGACAGGTTGGAAAGAAACTGAAATGTCCTTGTAGGAAGGCCCCTTCCTGATCAGAAATAAATAGGAAGGACCACACAATCTCTGCATTGCACTGTTTGTCTCACTTCCCTAGAGAAAGGGACTGGCCAGATGACTCTCCCCTTTCTGGGATCCAAGGGACTAGAGAACTGGCAAGAAAAACTGAGTTCAAGAGAGTGAAGAAAGCTGGGAAACAACAGTCCCCTGCACCCAAGCAGGGTCTCAGTGATACTAACAAGTCTTCTCACTAGCTTCTGCCTGACTCTGTGTAACCACCAGCATTGGAACTAGAGTTCTCAGCATCAAAAACCTCAAGCCTGGCCAAAAGCTCCCATTATCACCTTTGAAGTTCATGTTTTCTTTTTCCAATATTCACTTCATCTCCCTGGACCATCCTTTTGCTGTGTTCATTGTGGTATGCTAGCCATTTCCTCCATTCTGCAGGCTTCCATAGTCTCCCTCATTCAATTCTCTTGATATCAAAATTGGGCCCCACTCAGCAGGTGCAGTGATGCACACCTGTAATCATAGCTACTTGGGAGGGAAGGTAGAGGCAGGAGGCTCAGTCTAGGCAACTTAGGGAGATCCTGACTCAAAAATAAAGAAGAGTTATGGATGTAGCTCAGTGGTAGAGTAGAGCACCCCAGGGTTCAACCCAGAGTTCTGCCAAAAATAAAATAAAATAAAAAGATGGGGTCCCATTCACTTATCCAAACCTTCCCCTTGCTCATTATGATGAAAGTTGTGGTCCATGTCAGGGAGGTGGCAGCTGTTTTTAAGATAACATAATGTGGGTATACCTCTTTTTCAGGAAGTTTCTCCTTTCTACAGTTGCCAGATACTTGTAAGGCCTCCTTCTTCTATCCCCATTTCTCTAGGGAATTCAGCCTGTTTCTGGGCCTCAAATTCCCTTCTGAAGTATCCCCATTTGCCCCAGATCCATATATAATATATATGTATATATGTATGTGCGTATATATATGCATGTGTGTGTGTGTATATATATATATATATATATATATATATATATATGAATATACATATACACACACCACATTATCATGGTAAATGATGAATATGAACCAGTCAGAGAGTTTATAAGTACTTAGTCACAGCCTTTTGCCTGTGGCTCAAAATACTTATACCCTCTGTCCACCACACTCCCTCTGACTCTATCCCTGCAGTTCTTCTCACACATTCACTTGCTTCTCCTACTTCCCTGATAACACCACAAGGAAAAAGTTAAGTCCCTGCCTCTCTCCTTGAGCTCTAGAGAGGGTCAAGATGTATGTTTGTGTGTTGCTTTTGTGGTCTTTATGCTTCTGTGCCTCCTGCTCCCTACTCTAGCCCCATGCTACCCTCCCAGATAAATTATAAATAAACCATTAGAGCCACTAGCATGATTGGCCCATGGAGACTAAGGGTGGCATAATCTTCTAATTAAGGCACCCAGGGGGACAACCTCTCTATCCAGTTACCTTAGAGTTCTGTTTCCATCTCATGGTACTGATGAACTTAGACTAACACTCTAATGGAAGGGGGTTGTCCTGGAGTTTTCAACATGCACTCTATAATGCCTCTTCTTACACCTCTGTTCTCTGTAAACCTGAAAAACTGCTCATGGGGTCCAAGGGGCCACAGTGTTCTGCTCTGTCAGGAAAGACAATTTGGGAAAACAACAGAGGGAAGAAAGGCCATAGTGACAATGCACTGTGATGGCTAGACATGATGCAGACCATTCAGGGCATAAGGAATGACTTTTGTCTCTCAGGAGCCAAGCCAGCATCTGTTCTTTGGGTGGGACTGCATTCCAGTGCTGGACCCCTCTTCTGCGAGCTATGGTCCCAAGGTTCAAACCCAGGAAGAGGAAGATGGAATAGAGTAGCTGAGTACTGTGGTCACCAGAAACACTACTCTTTGGTGTGCCACCCAGCCAGGACCTGGGAGTTCTCACTTCTGACCCTGGACTTGGTATTCCTGTAGCTCACAAACTGGGGGAAGAACTCAGGTGTCCAGGGTTCAGATTTGGCTAGGTGCAGCTCGCCCCAGGGGCCCCTTCAATCAGCTGTCACCAAAGAAACCTCTCCAGCCAGTTACTCCTGCCAGGCCTCAGGTCTGGCTCCAGGGCTCACCCCACCCTCCCTGCTCCTTCCCTCCCTCTTCCTTCCTTTCCTTTACCATCCCCCCCCCCTCCCAAGAGCTTTACCTACCTAGGACAGCCCCACCCAGCTGTGCAGGGCAATCCCATAATAATCCTCCTCACTAGCCTCTACCCCCCCCAAAAAAAGAGAGGCGGCCATCCCATAATAGCCACCCACAAGAGACATTCCGCGGTGACCGCCCCCTCCCTGCAGAGCTGCTGGGAGCAGCCATCCCATAATAGTTGGCCGCCTGTTTTACTGGTTACGGCTGTGGAGGGAGCTGGAGAGGAAATGGAGGGGAGGGGGGAGGGGAAGAGGATGAAGGGCCCCCACTTTGTGGGAGAGAGGGAGAGGGGAAAAAGTGGCGTAAGGGGTTAGGAAGCAAAAGATGACGTTGTGCAGGTGGGAGTTGGAAGCCACTGACCATCACGACCCTGCTATGGGTCTCTATTCCATTCCTCAGGGGCTACCTTTTTTCCTCCGCACTCTGGAGGGAAGTGGCTGCTAGTTAGAGAAGATGCCTAGGATGGGTTGAGGTGCCCAAAGTGTGTGTGTAGGGAGATGGATTTCAGGTGTTCCTCTTGGGCTGTTAGAGGTAGGAGGCTGACCTTAAGATGATGAGAGACTAAGGGGTAAGGGGGGCTGGAGAAGAGCTCCTCAAGCCCTCCCCATTCTGCACCACCATCCCATAATAATCCCCCCAGCCCCACTCCCCCTCCCACACACGACATCCCATAATATCTTCTGGAGAAGCAGTCCCCGCAGTAGGTACAAAGAGCTATCCCATAATAAGCTCCCCCACCCCCACTCACCACCCCCCCAACTTGGCCCCCCCTCAGTCACATGCAGTCGGTGCCATCCCCCGCTGCTCCCCCCTCTGGCCACCGAAGGCCTTGCCAGCCCATAATACTCTTGCCTCTGGTCGCAGGAGGCCTCCAGCCCATAATACTCCTTTCCACCACCACCCCCCCCTTCCCGCCCCGCACCCCTTCCTCCCGCCTCCAGTTGGAGCCGGGCCTCACCAGCCCATAATATTCCCCAGTCTCCTAAGGCTGTTCCAGCCCATAATACTCTCCCTGTCTCCTAAGGCCTCTGCATCCCATAATACTGCCAGACGCCTGACCTGTGGGCCAAACCCCAGCCCGTTCCACATATTGAGGCTGTGTCAGCGCCGCCGGTCTCCCTCCCTGTCCCCCCCTCCCTCCCTCGGTCGGCGCTTTCCCTCCCAGGCTGTCTCCCGCCCTCCTGCCCTGGGCCCCTCTTCTGGCCCCACCCTGTGCCTGCCTGGCCCTCCAGCCTCCTCACTCGCCCTTTCTCCAAATCCTGGGTCTTCGTCCTATCCCCCTCCTCTTCCTTTCTTGCGCTTCTCCACCTACTCCTTAGTTTGTGGGATGGACATCAGCCTCATGGGGAGAGAGTGCCCCCAGAGGGCAATGGACCAGTCACTGCCCCTGAAGACTGCCTGCTTGACCCAGCACCATGGAAACGTGCCCAGCCTGCCTTCTCTCCAGTTCCCTTGGCCCTAGCTCTGATTGCTGGCAGGGCTCTGTCTGGTGACGATTCACCTGGAACCCTTGCTGCTTCCAGAAGCAAGGGCATCACAAGCAGCATCTGAGCTCCATACTCTTATTTGAAAGACAGCTCCCATTTATGGAGCTTCTAAAATGCCTTTCAAAGGTCCTTCATCTCATTGACCCTCACCATCACCCAAAAAGCAGATATTATGAGCTCCATTGAACAGAGGCTCAGAGAGGTTAATTGGCCAAAGATACATTGCCAAGAAATGACAAAGCTGAAATCAGTATCCAGGTTTGTTTGATTCCAAGGTTCTGAGAGTCTTTGGTTTTCCCCAAACCTAGTGTGAGAGACTTCACTTTCCAGTTCTTTCAGGTCCTCTGATGAGAATTACCTCCAGCCTCTCTTTGTCTCCAGGGCCTCCTGAAAGAATAGAGAAGGAATGTCTGGTGTGAGATTTACCTTCCCTTCCCTTCCCCATTTCTTACTTGGGATCCCAGATGGCAAGCAAGATCATAAGGATTCTCCTTAAGATGGTCAAGACCAAGAATGTAGCATCTCTACCTTCCTGTAGGATCCTTACCTCTGTCCTGGTTCTCCTGACTTTGTTGTATTGCCAGACCATTGATTGATACTCTCCCCCAACTACAATCACCATGCGAAGGGATCATCCTGTATAGGAGGTTTTGAGAACCAAGAGATGGTCTCCTTCTCCGTTGAGTTGATGAACAATTAACAGTGCTGATGTATGCCAGACCAGGTGGCTTATACCTATAATATCAGCAGCTCCAGAGACTGAGACAGGAGCATCGCAAGTTCAAAGCCAGTCTCAGCAATTTAGTGAGACTAGGCAACTTAGAGAGACACTGTCTCAAAATAAGAATAAAAAGGGACTGGAGATGTTGCTCAGTAGTTAAGTGCCTCTGGGTTCAATCCCCAGTCCCTCCCCCCCAAAAAAAAAAAAGTTAAAAAGTGCTGCTTTTTTTAATCCCAGGCCTGGGGAGGGAGTCATACCCCCTGCATTAAGTCTAAACTGTCCTGACTGTGTGTGTCATGGACAGGCTATTCCTTCCTGGGTCCTCCATATGGTGTGTTTAGGACCTAACACAATTGATACCGTGGGTGAGCCTGGTTCTTAGACCTTACCCAGTTGCACTGTGTCCTGGGGTACTGAGGATTGTGTAAAGGGAAGGGCAGTGTGCACAGGGAACATGGAGGAAGATCAGGGCAAAGATGACACCACAGATTCAAGGTGAGAAAAACAATTGAGAGAGATGACTTTTATCAGGTGAAAAGAGGCAAGGATACCAAGGATGCATGTAATAGAGCCAGGGTTGGAGAGGAAAGAGGAACAGGATGTGCTGCAAGGAGTAGGAGTTTAGGAGCCAAATAGAAAGTCAGCCATTTCCAGATTGTGTAACCTTAAGACTTCAAATTCTCCCTAGTGTTTTGTTGTTTCATCTGTACAGTAGGGATAATCCTCATCCTGACAATGGAATGCATTTCAATTCATCGTACACAAATAGAGTGCAACATTTCAATTCTCTGGTTGTACACGGTATAGAGACGCACCATTCATGCAATCATACATGTACCTAGGATAATAATGTCCATCTCATTCCACCATCTTTCCTATCCTCATAACCTCTCCCCACCCTTCACTTTGCCCAATCCAAAGTTCCTTCACTCCTCCTATCCCCGTATTATAGATCAGCATCCACCAATCAGATAAAACATTCAGCCTTTAATTTTCTGATTGGCTTACTTTGCTTAGCATAATATAAATTTTTGGAGACAAGGTCTCACAATGTCATTATGTTGCTCAGGCTGGCTCCAAACTCCTGGGTTCAAGTGATCCTCCTCCTGCCTCAGCCTCTGAAGCCACTGGGATTACAGGCATGTGCCACAGCACCTGGCTGGCCATGAGAATATTTTAAAAACCTGTAACACTCTTGCTTTTTCTCTTCCTCCTCTTTGGATTTTTCTAGACCTTAAGTGGGACAGCCCCAAAGTATGGGTGTGTGCTCTAGATTTCCCACATCTTGCCTCCATCTTATTACTTACAAAATAATTGGGAATCTGTGAAAGTGCCAGTGGCTACAAGTTTTTTGGCTTTGTTTTGTTTCCCTTTGGTATCAGGGATTGAACCAGGGGTGCTTAAACACTGAGCCACATCCCTAGCCTTTTTTATTTTTTATTTTGAGAAGGATCTTGCTAAGTTGCTGAGGCTGGCCGTGAATTGGGGATTCTTCTACTTCTCAACCTCCTGAGTTGCTGGTATTACAGGCAAGTGCCACCATGTCTAGCTACAAGTTTTCTTAAACTTCCATAGCCTGTTAATGTGTTAGGTTCTGTTCATTCCCCTCTGTCTGCAATAGCTCCTTAATCTATTCTTCTGTGTTCTCATGGTAGAAACCCTTTGGATGGGCTTTTAACAGTCCGCCAGGACTTTAACACCAGACATGTCACACTGCAAACAACCCATTTCCATCTGGAAGTGATAGCCTGGTGAGAATTCTTCCACAAACCATAACCACACTTCTTCCCAACTATTGTAGTAGGTCCCAAATCGCTCTTTTCCTTGGATTCTCCTTAACTTCATTTCCCTATACACTATCTTACACAATATGTCCATGTGAGCCAAACCTGAGAAACTTCAGGGTTCTAAATAAATTGCCAACACTTTGCCCTGTATTCCTGCATCTTCTATCTTGCATTATAGTTATTGTTCTGTATCCCCCACAAAGTAGTAAAATACTTCACAACAAGAACTGACTGTTCATCCATTCAACAAATATTTATTGAGCACTTCTCCTGTGCCAGGCCCTATTTTAGATGTTAGTGAATATATAAGAGAACCAAAACCTGCCCCCATGGAGCTTACATTCTATCTAGGAAGGAGACATCCAATAAACATAAAAATTAGGAAAAATAAATAAGCAGATTATAATGTGAGTTTTAATTACTTTAGAATTCACTCATGTACCTGCATATAAAAGTACTCAAGTATTTTTAAAATTTTTATTTGTTCATTCATTTAGTTGTGTATTACAAGGAACCAAACTCAGGGCCTTGTGAATGTTAAGTATGCCCTCTTCCCTTTCAAATTATTATTATTGTTTTTTGGGGGAGGGTATCAGGGATAGAGCCCAGGGGCACTTAACCACAGAGCCACAACCCACCCTTTTAAAAAATATTTTATTTAGAGACAGGGTCTCACTAAGTTGCTTAGGGCCTCACTAAGTTGCTGAGGTTGGCTTTGAACTTGTGATCCTCCTGCCTCAGCCTCCTAGCCGCTGGAATTACAGGTGTGCACCACTGCACCTCCCCACTTCATGTTATTTTTTTTAAATTGTGTTCAGTTCAGTTTGTGTTAAAGTTCTCAGAGTTGGACTTCTTAGATTTGGTGAGGCTTGTGCCTTCAGATCAGGACAGGCACAAACAGGTCTGGAATTCTGAAGGTGAAGAGAAATGGGGCGGAAGCTAACAAACAAGCCTTAAGAGCAACTGGGTAAGGAGCTGGTCCTGGGCTCTAACCTCTACCCAGATGAAGGCTGGGACTTCAAGGCTATCTTGAGAAATCTGGGTCAGTTACCTGGTTTGGCCACCAGAGGTCATTTTACCCCTGTAAATCACCAACTGGAGAGCTCACATAAAGACACACAAAAGACTGACTCTGAACTAGAAACACAGATACAGGAAAACCCTAACACTATCTCACACACACTCCCCCCCCCCCCCACCGCACACACACACACATACAGAGAGAGAGGGAGAGAAAAATACAGTACCGAGACATAGGGATGGAAATGCATACTGGACACACATAGCAACAACTCTTACTGCCAAGGTCTAAAGATGTCAGGGTGCTAACTCTGCAGCCCTCCCAGCCCCCTACTTGGATCAAGACGGAAGGAAACCATTTAGCTTGCTAAGAACAGACGGGCTATTCCTGTCCTCTCATCTCACTCTTACTTCCCTGTATACTCTTCTCTCCTGGCTATGGCACAGTTCCTTTCTAACCACTAGAGATGTCCCACCCTCTCCTCCAGAGTGTGTGTGTGTCTGGTTCCACCCCTGACCCCCCAAGGCTGCTGCCCTGATAAGCCCAAGGTGGTATTCCATTTGGTGTACAAACTCCTGCCTGCCTCCAGGAGGCCCCAAGCCTTAAGCACTATTATTAGCAATTAATTTGTTGAGCACCACACTCCTTACAGTCATAAAAACAAAACAAAACAAACAAACAAAAAACTATTATATAATGCCCTGGGAAGATGGTAATGTGAACTCTAATACCTTAGTACAAGTGTGGTTCTCAAAGTGTGATCCAGGGACCAGTTCTTTGAGGAAGTCCATGAAGTCAAAATTATCTTCATAATACTACTAAGATATTATTTATGTTTTTCACTCTCCTCACCAGTATACAATGTAGTTTTCCAGAGGCTTCAAGAAATGTGATGACATTACCACTCTCACGGCTAATGGATTGTGTGCTTGTGTATTTCTGTTTTAAAAACTTATTAGCTTTCATTCCTATTACAGTAAATATTAAAACAACAAAGAATAAGCAAAAGCTCTTGGGGTCCTCAATTTCTATGAGTGTAAAGGGATCTGAGACCAAGAAGTTTGAGAACCAATGCTTTAATACAAAGACTGTTCTCCTTTCTTTGGACAAAGCAGGAAGACAGAGATGATATTAAGGATCTAGAAAGGAGGAGGTCCTAAAAACGATGGCAGGAGAAGCCATGACCTAGACAAGGGACAAAAACTAGGATTTGGGGGAGGGGGGCAGTGTTTATCACAATTTAATTCACAGTTTTGCCCTGCCCCTACCACCCCATGTTGGGTGTCCTAGCCTAAACCATTAGAAATCAATAATAAGGAATCCAGTTCTCTCCATATCAAATAAACACTTGTATGCTTCCTGCTAAGTAGCGGGGGGCCAGGTGGAAGTGAAAATGGTGGTGTCCATGGCCCTGAGATCAGCACAGAACTCAACAGATGGCACCAACTTCTCAGTAGCTTGATCTACCAAGGTTTGGGGCTCTTCAGCTCTTGGTCTGCGGTCCTGTGGCAAAATCCAGGGTATCCACTTTCCTTTCCATCTATCAGCTCTTAGCTGTGGTCAGGTTCATTGCATCACTTCCCACTGATTAGAGAAAAGGTCCTTTGCCTACTACCACCAACTTAAAGAAGCCATGGCTAGTAACAATCTTTCTTTCCTGTGATCTTGTTTCCACACTTTGTTCTCATCTGCATTCAAGAACTGGAGTTCCACTCTGAAATCCAAGCGCTCAGTGCACCTCCCCCATGGACATGGATCCAGAAGCCTATGAGAGAGGTACCAGACTGCACTATTGCGCGATATGCGTTCAGAGGGTGGAATCCTGAGGACACTCGGTGAAGGGCATTCTGGGTTTAGGTGGCTGGAGTAGCTCCTGACTGGTGGCATCCACTCCAGTGGTGTGGATGGCCTCTGAGGACCTTTCTGCACTCGCTCCCCTATCCCCATTGGTGGCCAAGGTCCGGACCTGGAGCGGAGTACCTAGGCCACGCAGGGTGTTACGGAAACCCTCGGCGCTGAAGTAGTACACCAGCGGGTCCAGCACGCAGTTGGCGCCGGCCAGCAGCACCATTACCATCAACACCCCGCGCACTTGATCGCGGGCCTCCTGGCTGGCCACCAGCAGGTTGCCCCGCAGCAGCCCATAGACAGCCAGAGTGGAGTTGTAGGGCACGAAGCACAGCAGGAAGATGACGAGGTTGGCCAGCAGAAGGCGCACGGTTTTCCGCCTCCTTTGGCTCTGCGTGGCGTCCGGCCGCGCTAGAGTCCAAAAGACCCGCCCAGATGAATAGAGGACGGCTGCCAGGGGCAACAGAAAGCCCAGGGCCTCGGCCAGCAGCACAAGGGGCAGCAGCCGGCCCTTCCATAGCTCGTCGCTGAAGCTTTCGAAGCACAGGCGCACCTCGATGCCCCGGTAGCTGCAAGGCGAGGGCGTGTGCACGCGGGCGGCGGGCACAGCAAACACCAAGATGAGTGCCCACACACCCAGACAGAGCCGCCTCGCCACGCGGGACCGTCGCATATGACGTAGACGCAGGGGGTGCACAATGGCGGCATAGCGGTCCAAGTTGATGAGCATCAAGAAGATGCAGCTGCCATACATGTTCATCTGGAAGATAGCGCCCGACGTCTGGCACAGGAGGTCGGGGAAGGGCCAGTAGTGCAGTGCGTAGTAGGAGATGCGCACGGGCAGTGAGAGGGTGAAAAGCAAGTCGCTGGCTGCCAGATTGCACATGTACACACTCACCACCGAGTGTACGCGCAGAACACGCAAGAAGATCCAGAGGGCCAGCGCATTAAGGGGGAGCCCGGCCGCCAGCACCAAGCTGTAGACCACCATGTGCAGGCGATGGGTAGCCCTATAGTCAGGGCACGGAGGACTAGAGCTGTTGGTAGAAGAGGCGTTGGCAGAGCAGTTGGCCAACAGGGAGGAGTTGGTCAACATCGTGAAAAAGTGAGAGAGGGAGCTAGGCTGGATACATCATGAGACACATCAAGATCCAGGCATCCCTTTTACCTCCAGGGTGGCAGCCTGGAGGTTGTACAGGGACCTGGAGGCTGTGCAGAGACCGTCCAAAAGCAAGGAGAAGCAGGTCATGGAAATATGTGCTATGGCTGCAGGGTCCGATGGCTGTAAAGGATTGGAAGCTTTTAGTCACAGCCTCATCAGCAATGGAGACCTGGAATGGAGAGGCAAATCAAAAGTCAAAGTTATGCAAGGACAGGGCAGCAGACACAAATGTTTAGCTATTTAAATTGGCTGGCCTCATGACTTTTCTCAGCCTGATCTTGCACCTCTTTGCACCCAGTCCAAAATAGCATCTATACCAGGACTGTACTATACAGTATTAAATGCCCTCCATCTGGAGTCAGGGACTCCAGACTGTCTGGTTTGTTTTGTTGTTCTTTGTGTGGTGCTGGGGATTCAACCCAGGTAGGCAAGTGCTCTACTTTGAGCTACATCCCTAGCCCTAGACTGTTTAGGTTTAAATCCTGGCTTTGCCACCTTGTGACCTCAGAAAAGTTAACCTCTCTAAACTTCATCTTATTTAACCTTGAATGGGGGTGGCACAGCATGTTAAAAGTGATCTTTACTAGACAGGTGTGGAGGCACAGGCCTGTAATCCCAGAGACTCCAGAGGCCAAGACAGGACCATCAAAAGTTCAAGACCAGCCTTAGAAATTTATCAAGGCCCTAAACAACTTAGCGAGACCCTGTCTCAAAATAAAAATAAAAAGGCCTGGGGATTTAGCCCAGTGGCAAATCAAACCTGGTTTCAATTCCCAGTATTAAAAAAAAAAAAAAAAAAAAAGCTCATGAAGGCTTTAATTCATGAAGTTGTTTAGAGATTAAATAAAATCATGTATATAAAATGCTTAGGTTGCTGTTGTCTTAAAAGAACTCTCCCTACCTCAAATGCTTACTAAGTCTTTAAAAGATTTCAGGCATGTTCAGGGTAGTGAGCAAAACATAGGCCTTCCCCCCCACACCACCTACTTTACATTCCACTGGAGGGAGGCAGATAACAAAGAAGTCCACTTAAATAGGTTCATCATGTGGGAAAAATAGTATGAAGCACCTCTCCAGGTCAGATGCTAGGCTGGCTCCCCATTATCTAAAGAATAAAGTTCAGAGTCCCAAGTCCTGTACAAAATCCCAGCCTCACTCATCACATCCACCCTTCTGATATTTGATGTCAGAGCAATATGGGTTCATCCTGATTGACTTCCCTAATGCTGTTTCTTCATCTGTAAAATGGAAATAAGAATGTATTGGTACCTTATAGGCTAATTGCCCAGCTGCTTTGGGCAGAGGCATGTTAAGAGTACTTTGGGCTTTTTCTGGGTGTTCCCCCTTGAGGGTCTACCTAAAGAGCTTCCAAGAGGAAGTTAGCTCTATGATAGGGAACACAGTGGTTTGATAGTGAAGACACATAAGGGACCCAGAGAGGGTGGAGGTAAGGAGTAGTACTGTTTCAGCTGCCATTAAAGAGCAGGCTGCAGCAACTTCAGTCCTCAGGCAAAGTTGGCTGATCAAGGACGCAGCCAAGAGGTAGACAAGCCAAAGAATAGGATGTGGTCTGAGTGTCCCAACTTCCTCAACTCCCTAAGGCCAATTAGTTTTTGTTGTTTTTGTTTGTTTGTTTTTTGAGACAGAATCTCACTATGCTGTCCAGACTGGCCTCAAGTTGCTGGACTCAAGTGATCCTCTTGCCTCAACCTCCTGAATAACTGGAACTACAGAGTATGGGAGGGAATATGCCAGTAGGCCCAGCTCTAAGTACTGGGCAGTGGAACCCAGGGCTTCATGCCTAACAAGCAAGCACTCTATCTTCACCTCTGAGCTGAGAGATAGGGTCTCACTAAGTTGTCGGGGCTGGTCTTGAACTTGTGATCTTGGCTCAGGTTCCAGAGTAGCTAGGATTATAGGCATACATCATGGCACCTAGCTCCTCAGACATTTTTTAAACTTTTTGTTTTGAGACAGGATCTTGGTAAATTATCCAGATTGGCCTTAAATTTACAATCCTGCCTCCGTTTCCCAAGTAGCTGGGATTATAGCATGCACCACCACACCCAGCTTCTAACATCATTGTTAAGTGTACTATTCCATGTCATGAAGTACATTTAAAATGATACATAATCCTCACCAATAATGATTACCAGAAATAGAATTTTTTTCATCATCTCAAACAACAACTCTATAGCCATTAAGCAATACTGTCAGCCACATCTTAAGGAGAGAAGTTGTCTCAGACCTTGAGCAAGTATCCCAAGACATGAATGAAGCTGGTTCCATCCAAAAGAAGCAATTTAATTTTGCCTATTGCACTGAGGAAGTGGCTCAGTGTGTATGTGGCTTAGCATGCTGAAGGTCCCCCTACAGTCCCTAGCACTACAAAATAGATAAACTCTTGCGAAAATTAAATTGTAAACCTGAAAATACCAGATTATTTATTTTTTCTCCCACCAATCATCACCACTGGTAGTGTGAGACTAGCGAGAGATGTTGTGGAACAGTTCAAGGAAATAAACATTTCTCCTATAAAGTGCCAATTTGACAATGAGAGTACAGTTAGCCTCCATAACCACAGGTTTCACATCCATGGATTCAACCAATTGCAAGTAATCCCAGCTACTCAGGAGACTGAGGCAGGAAGATCACAAATTTGAAGCCAGACTCAGCACCTTAACAAGACCCTGTCTTAAATTTAAAAAATAAATAAATAAAAGGAGTGGGGGGTTCAGTGGTAAAGTATCCCTGAGTTCAAATCCCAAGCATCACAAAAAAATAAATTTAAAAAATTATACTAAATATATACAACCTTTTTCTTGATGTTATCCCCTAAGCAATATAGTGTAACTTGTTTACATAGCGTTTATATTGTATTAGGCATTTTAAGTAATCTAGAGATGATTTAAAGTATATAAGATAATATGTCTAGATTATTTGAAAATATTATACCATTTTACTTAAGGGACTTGTGCATCCATAGGTTTGGGTATCCAAGGGGGATTCCTGAAACCAATCTCTCAGGGATGCCAAGGGATGACTATAATACCAAACGGGACTTAAAATTCTGAAAAGCAAATAAAATCAGACTTGTTTCTGGGTAGACATCCCCACTTTCACCCATTTCATCTTATTTCACTTTCACTTTCAGACCTCTGCCTTTGTATTGTTTCCTCTCATTCTCCAACTGGCAAATTTCTCAGGACCCTGTGATCTGCCTCCCCCACAGGGCAGATGTTGTCCCTTCAGCCTTGTGCTTTCCAGGGTGGAGGGATGCACAGGTCTATCAGCTATTCCCATGTGTATAGTAATTAATTATCCTTTTTTTTGAGAGACAGAGAGAGAGAGAGAGAGAGATAGAGAGAATTTTAATATTTATTTTTTAGTTTTCGGCGGACACATCTTTGTTTGTATGTGGTGCTGAGGATGGAACCCGGGCCACGCGCATGCCAGGCGAGCATGCTACCACTTGAGCCACATTATTCTAATCAGCCTCTCCCATTAGACTGTGAGCTCCTTGAGGGAGGGACTGTGGACTATGGCTTATTCATCTTTGTATCCCCAGCACCTACCTCAATAAATGTAGACTGAAAAATAATAGTAACCATATTCCAGGGTATGTTTCATACTTAATTTCTAACCCTTCCAAACATCCTTCGAGGTAGGTGTTTGTCCTCATTTTTATAGGAAAGGAAACAGAAGCCCAAGAGCTAATCACCAAGGAATGAGTTGAGGATAAAACCCAGGACTGCCCAGTTCCAAAGTGGAAGATATACTGTGTTGCTTCCAACCAGAATGGATGATTCAATAAGTGGATAGATGCTGGATAGAGCACCTAGTCTTCTATAGTTAACTATATGAAATCTGTGCTCAGGGGTAACTTATTTTACTTCCTCATTTGTCCAATTGATATACATTTTAATAACCCAATTCCTACTGGTGTTGTGGTTCAGTGTGGAGTGCTTTAGCCTGTGCAAGGACCTGGGTTCAATCCCCTGTACTGAAAAAACAAAACACCACTTCCTTCTTATTCCCAACTTCAAACATTGGTAGCAAACTCATCTTTCTTCATACAAACACACATATGTGCCTCCTTATAATTTCCCATAAGTACTTAAATACTTGAGCTGGGCACAGTGGTACATGCCTGTAGTTCCAACTATTCAGGTGGCTGAGGAGGATTGCTTAAGCTCAGGAGTTCCAAGCTAGCCTGGGCAACATTGTAGCTCCCCTTCTCAGAAAATTTTAAAAAATTAAAAAGTACTTAAACAGTTAAGCTGGGCACAGTGGCTCATGCCTGTAACCTCAGCAGTGGGAGGATGAGGCAGAAGAATCCCAAGACCAAAGCCAGCCTCAGCAACTTAGTGAGGCCCTAAGCAACTTAGCAAAACCCTGTCTCTAAATAAAATATGAAAAAGGGATGTGGATGTGGCTCAGTGGTAAAGCGCCCTGAATTTAGTCCCTGTTAGCAAAAAAAAAAAGAAAAATGAAAACAAAAGAGAGAGAGAGAGAGAGAGAACTCAAACACTTAATTTGCTGCTTTGACCCCCTCAGTTGTTTTATGCACATTGGTTCACGTTGATGGTAAGGCCCTGGGGTGGGGACCACACCCTGCAGATGTACACTTCAATCCTTGCACTTCACAGACTTGAGTGACACTTATTGGCTGCCTGGCAGGAAATCTACTCCCCACTCAACATGTTAGCCCACTCATAATCCTGTTATAACATTTCTTGTGTCAAAATCCAATCACCGTCTGGGCATAGTGGCACACACCTGTAATATCAGCTTCTTGGGTGGCTGAGGCAGGTGGATCACAAGTTCAAGGTCAACCTTAGCAACTTAGTGATACCCTGTCTCAATAAAAAATAAAAAGGACTGGGGGTGTAGTTCAATTAAGAGCACCCCTGTTTCAATCCATTGCACTGGAGGAAAAAAAAAAAAAAAGCCAGGCACCTAACCACTTCTTTTCACATTCCTATCTGGTTCCATATGTATAACCGACTTAGTATGAAACCATGTCTTTTAAAAGGACTGTTTAGAAACATCTCATATTAAGATTTCAATAATAGTTTATTCTATAATTCAATAAATCAATAAAGTTACACTTTATTGATTGATTGATTGATGCTGGGGATTGAACCAGGGCCTCTGAGTGATAGGCAAGGGCTCTACCACTGAACTACATCCACAGCCCATGCTTTATAATTTTTTTTTTTTGTAGATGGACACAATACCTTTATTTTGTTTATTTAGTTTTATGTGGTGCTGAGGATCGAACCCAGTGCCTTACACATGCCAGGCGAGTACTCTACCACTGAGCCACAACTCCAGCCCCCATGCTTTATCATTCTTAACCATTACTTGAGAACCATATAGTGGCTCCTTATAATTAGGGAACACACATTAGAAACTGAACAAATGAATTATTTTCCAAGAATCCCCAGTTGTTCTGTTTAAAAGTTGCAAAGTTACATAGACCAAAGTGGATTCCTTGAGCTACTACTCAAAGGAAAGGTTAGGAATCCTATAGTAAAGGAAATCTTGATGATTCTATTACCCTATTCCAAAGAAGAGAAGTCCCTAGTTTCTTTGTCAAAAAGCCACCACTTGCTGGGCATAATGGTGCATTCCTATAATCCCAGCAACTCAAGGAGGATGAGGCAGGAGGATCACAAGTTCCAGTCTATGTAACTTAGTGAGATCCTGTCTCAGGTCTGGGAAAGTAGCTCAGTGGCAGGGTACTTACCGAGCATGCAGGAGGCCCTGGGTTCCATCCCCAGTACTGGGGAGCAGTGGAGCTGGGGAAACTACCTCTTTCTGTCATTCAGAAAGGTCAAACTGAGCATTGAAAGCTGCCAGGCCCCTGCTTTGGCACAACCCTATTCCCCTGCTTTCCTGAGCCCTAAGGCTCCTATCTGTGTAGCTGTATGGGCACAGTGCCAGGCCAGATGGCAAAGATGGAAAAAACTGCCAAAGAGGAGGCAAATAGGAAATGGAAGATGGGATGTAGGCATGGGGGAGGGGCAGCACAGACCCTCTCCCCTAGTCCTGCCTTGAGGAAGAAGTCAGGTTGTTGGGGAAATGTAGGAATCAAAGAAACAGCAGCTGCCTCAGAGAGAAGGAACTCTGGGGTTTCATTTCACCAGGAAGGAGGAGGGACGTGGAGGCCTACATAAGTCCAGTAACATGGACACAAACTGATGTGGAAATATAGGCACACCATTACACACATCATCTGTTCACAGACATGGAGATGCTTTACATTCAAACAGTAAGAGATGTGCTTGATGCTGGGATTGTAGCTCAGTGGTAGAGCACTTGCCTAGCACGTGTGAGGCACTGGGTTTGATTCTCAGGACCACATATAAATAAAATAAAATAAAATAAAGGTCCATCAACGTCTAAAATTTTTTTTATATATAAATTAAAGAAAAAAGAGATGTGCATACAGATCCCCAGTAACATACAAATCAATGTTTACACACACCGGGTAATATACAAGCATGTGCACAGATGATGGGCCACAGCCGGAAGAGGAGACATAGCCCCTGCCTTAGGGATTATATCCTATTACACAGACTATACAATCAGGCACTTTCACAAGCATGTTTCCATGCAGACACCAACAAACAAATCTCAACTACAAGGCAGCAAGGTATAAAGAATCCACCATATACACGGAGGCTATGGGAACTGTTCTCACCACCATCCCACCCCACTATTACCACTCACACACCAGAGCATGTACCGCCACCTGCTGCTCACGGCATCTGTCCTTCAGCTTCCTTTCTGCACCTTCAGGGCCCAGGTTTATTACCTCCTCAGGGCCTCTGGGACCGTCCCATTGCCCTCTGAGCTGGGCTGGGTGCTGCTCTTGGCTGAGATAAGCCAGAAGGGAAGGGCTATTTTCTGCCACAGGCAGGAAGTAAGAATGAGGGAGTAAGAGTGAGCAGGAGGCTAGATCATGATCATTCCCTCACTGTTCTCCACACCCCTGCCCTTAGTAGCCATGTTATTTGGCAACTGGCCAATAATGCAGAGGGGAGCTAAAGACAAAGGACTAGGTGATTTAGGACAGGAAGGGGAACAGAAATACCTCTTCAATGTCCAACTTCTGTGTGGCACCATCTCTGTGCTGCTCCCCCTGGCCCTCTTGCGCATGCACCAAATGCCTTGTTCTCTCTTTGCCTTTTGTTTTTATTCACATCCTTCTGCCTTCTCCCCGAGGTCAAAAGTTTGAAAAGGACTCTCCTTGTCCCTTAAGATCAGCTCTGGGATAGCCCCAACCTCTTTAAACACCCAACCGGTGTTTCATACAGACACAGGAAATACCCCTTTGGTAAAAGTTCTAACCTGCTAGTTAAATTAGCTAGACCCACTTCCTTGCTTCTGTGTTCAGGCAATGTTGGGGGCGGGTGCACACTTTCCTCTCAGGGTTAATTATAAACATCCCTTCGCATTGGTATATTCAGTCTCTGCAAACAGATCCAGCTGGTCTGAGCCTTCAGAAGCTTCACCCAGTCTTACATCTTTGTGAAAACCTTGGTCCCGTGACTTCTTTGGGAGTACAAACAAATCCTGTTTAGCAGTTTATCTTGGGTCTCAGGTGCAGGAATGAGATGGGAAGGCCTGGGATATGGAGATAGTCTGAGCTCCAGGATGAGTGAGGAGGCTCCTTTCTGCCTCAGAGATCACAATCTTGCCTAAAAGTGGGGTCTCTTGGGCTCAGGCTGGAGTGGTGTTGTCTTATCACTATCTTCCCTCCTTCCCATTTCCTCAGCCAAACTTCCTACTCCAGTCTCTTGTACCACACCCCACCCCACAATAGCCTTTTTCCTCCAGCCTTTCCAACATCATCCTTAGCCATGTCTTCTCCCTTCCTGGGTGCCAGCCTTAGCAATTTAGAGAGAACTTAAGCAACTTAGAGATACTCATCTCTCCCAACATTCTTCTGGGAAAAGGCAGAAAGAAAAGGCAGCCCAAAGTTCAATTAGTTTCCCTGATATGTGGATGACATCACACCACCTGCACATCTCCCTCCACCCTGCTTTCAAGAGTGGAAGATAATAAATCCCAGCCAAAAAGTCACTGCAACAGGTTCAGCCCTTGATGACCTGTGCCCCATGTGCATCTTATTCTTACTTTAAGCCTGGCAGGTCCTCTTCTAGACAATCTCCTGGAAGTTTTCAGCCTCCCTCACCTTGCTCTTGCTGTTGGTGTGTACCATCGGCTTCAGCCCTCCTTTCCCTGCCACCAGTGCTGGGGACCCAGCCCAGGGCCTCACACACGCTAAGTAAGTGCTCACCACACCCACAGCCCCTTCAACTCTCACCCTTTTAGCTATCTTTTTTTTTTTTTTTTTTTACTTTTTCCCTTTCATTTTCTTTTTAAAACCAGAATATCACATTTATTTCAGAAGTAACAGCAATGTTAAAATTGACAAGTTAAAATTTTTTTACATAATACTTTTATTTGTTCATTTTTTTTTTTAATGTGGTGCTGAGGATTGAACCCAATGCCTCACATGTGCTAGGCAAGTGCTCTGCCACTGAGCCACAACCCTAGCCCTAAGTTCAGTTCTTAACTATACCAACTTTTTTCTCTTTTTTAATACTCCTGGGCATTAAATGTCTCTGGGATAAAGATTGAGGTTAGCAGAGTGGGGAGAGCTGATGACATCAGGCAGCACAGATGGAGCTGGGATCTTCAGTCTCTGGGTGGCTGGGGAGATGAGCAAGCATGCTCACACTCTCACACACACATACACACACACACACACATACATAAATACAGAATTAAGTTTCCACTTCCAATCAATCAAGACCCTCCATCTCCTGGGAAAAAGAGTTTTGCAGCCAGGTGCAGTGGCACACACCTGTGATTCCAGCGGCTTAGGAGCCTGAGTCAAGAGGATCAAAGCCAGCAACTTAGAGACACCCTGTTTCAAAAATTTTAAAAATGGCTGGGGAGGGCTGAGGTTGTGGCTCAGTGGTAGAGCACTTGCCCAGCACACGTGAGACACTGGTTTGATCCTCAGCACCACATAAAAAATAAAATAAAAGTATTGTGTTTATCTACAACTAAAAACAATGTTAAAAAAAAAGGCTGAGGATGTGGCTCAGTGGTAAAGCACTTCTGGATTCAATACCTGGTACAAAAAAAAAAGTTTTGGAAATAACAAAATAACAATCTGATATGATCCCCTTCTTGTTATAGAGACTTCCATAAACATAGGTTACAGATAGGCAACAGCCCTCATTGGTCCCAGAAACACACAGTCCCTCCACCTGGGCTTAATATCTGAAATTTCCTTCCTTTCAAGCCACATTCTGTCAGCACCTTGGGGACATTAGAGACCATCTAGCCCAATCCCTTTATATAGATGAGCCCAGGGGCTGGGGATGTGGCCTCGCCTGGCATGCCTGCGGCCGGGTTCGATCCTCAGTACCACATACAAAGAAAGATGTTGTGTCCTCCGAAAACTAAAAAATAAATATTAAAAAAATTATCTCTCAAAAAAATAAATAAAAGGTTTTCTTAAAAAAAAAAAAGGATGAGCCCTTTGGGTGGAGGCCATTCTTCCTTGAGAGTGCATTGAAATATGTCTTTGGGGGATGAGGCTAGAGCTTAGTGGTAGAAAGCTTGCCTAGCATCCTTGGAGCCTTAGGTTCCATACCCAGCACCGCAAAAAAATAAAAAATATATGTAAAATACACCTTGGTTACCTGAGAAGGATAACAATAAAAACACATCTGTGCCAGTGAACCCATTAACAGAGTTTAATCAGATTAGCTCATTGTCATAATTTAGAAGGCCTGGGGGCTGGGGATGTGGCTCAAGCGGTAGCTCGATCGCCTGGCATGCGTGCAGCCCAGGTTCAATCCTCAGCACCACATACAAAGGAAGATGTTGTGTCCGCCAATAACTAAAAAATAAATATTAAAAAATTCTCTCTCTCTCTCTCTCTCTCTCTCTCTCTCTCTCTCTCTCTCTCTCTCCCCTCTCTCTCTCTCTTAAAAAAAAAAAAAAAAAGAAAGAAAGAAGCCTGGAAAATATTGGAAGCATTCCCCAGAGGCCCCCTCCCTTTGGAAGCTCAAGTTAAGCAAGAGAGGGGAACCTCCAGGGTGAAGGGGAGGACCCTTGGGATGCCCTGGAGTGGAAGCTTGGGATCCCTTGGGATCACCTTCAGAGGGGCACTCCTGGGTGTGTCAAACATGTTGGCTGCTTCATCCGGCAGCTCTGAGAAGATCTGTTGGCTAAGGCAGCCCCTTTGGGCTTTTTACTGTATTCAAAAAGGTTTTCCAGGGCCCAAGTCCCACCCTCATCTACATCCCCACCTATGTCTCCCATTTCCACAAGAGGGGTCCTGCCCCTTGTCCCCCCTGGGCAGTTCAACCCCACCTGTCACACCCCCATACCTGTGCTCCCTTTGTCGCTCTGTGGCTGCCCCAAGCTGGCTTCCGCTGCCTGTTCTGTGCTGGGTGGGGCTGGTAGGACCTGCTCCTGGGCGGGTGGTGACACACCCACCCCAGCAGTTCTCAGCACATCCCTCCCAGCTCTTTGCACTCACCCAACCCCACAGGGCCAAGGAGAAAGAGAAGAGGAAGCATTGACCTCAGAGGCCTTCATGGACTAGAGAAGAAACCCCCCACTCCAGCAGCTAATGACACTTAATCCAGCCCTAATTTACCACCTACCTCCCCCACCCATCCCTCACACACTCAAGCAGCTTCCGGGAACTCTTACTGGCACACCCACCACTGATGCCCGATGACTAACCCACTGCTGCTCACTGTTCTCACTCATACCCTCTCCTGTGTGTCTCTTCCTCTCTTAGGTCGGCCAGGTGGTTTACCCCATGCAATTCTGCTTGTACCTTCCCCTGCCCAGGGTTCTCTCTGCATACCAGTGTTCTGCAAGGCCCTCTGTCTCTTCCTCTCTCCCTTCCAGTACACACCCAGCTCCTCCAGCAATGCCAGGCTGGATGCTTCCTCTTTACTCAGGTCTATTTCCCCAGGCTTGGAGTTTCAGAAGGGCAGAAAGCTCAGATGACATACCCTCACCTCTGTATCCTGCAGCTGAGCACAGCCCCTCAGAAAACATAAGCCTAAGTTTTCAAACGGCAAGTAGTACTCATTTGTGGTCAAATGAGTTTGGAAAACATTAGGTTAAAATTTCTTTATTATGAAGCTTTGTAGGACCTTTAACATTCTGTTGAATGATAGGTCATATAGGGCGGGGTGAAGGGTACACGAAGGTTCATAATACTGTTTTTTAGTTTTGTTTTTCTTGGAACTGGGAACTGAACCCAGCAGTGCTCTCCACTGATCCACATCCCCAGCTCTTTTATCTCCCTCCCTCCTTCCCTCCCTCCCTTCCTTTCTTTCTGACAGCTTCTTGTTGCCCAGGTTGGCCTCCTGCCTCAGCCTCCCCAGTAGGAATTACAGGTGTGTGCCATCATACCCAGCACATTATACTATTTTTGTGCATTTTTGAAATTTTCCATAAGATTTTTTAGAAATGTTGTTAATGGGCTGGGGATGAGCTCAGTGGTAGAACACTTGCGGAGTATGTGCAAGGCCCTGGGTTCGATCCCCAGCACTGCAAGAAAAAAAAAATACTGTTGACTACTGTGAGCCTATAGTAGAGGAAGAAATTCAACATATGTTTCTCCTCTCTTGAAAAAGTGTAAGCTATGCCCTACTTGTCCAGAGCTGATCCCCGTGGACATGATCTCAGGCTCTGACCCTTATCCTTTAGAGGTACAATCCTACACTCACTTCTAAGATCACAGAACCCAGAGTTTCAGAAATGAAGACACACATGCCCTCATAGTACACATAATCCCTAAGACCCTGGCCATAGCCTTCTTCAATCCAATTCCCTGACTGCTTAGGTTTTCTGCTTCTCTGACAGATGGCTGCTTCCCTGAGTACCATTCCCATGAGGTTCTCTCATCTGCAGCTGGATCCATAAAATTAGGAGGTTAGAGGTTGATTCCCAAGGGCAAGGTGGCAGTGCTGAGGATGAAGATCAAACCAAAAAAGGGCACACAGGCTGAAAATAAACACTTTATATAAAGACATTCTCCTAAGGCAGATGGAACTCCCATTGTGGACCTCTCTGGGACTGCTACCCCAACCCAAGGAGAGTGTTACTAGGGATTAGGTAAGAGACCCATGAGAGGCAGCCTGTAAGCAAACTGACAGATAAAGAAAGTAGACCTGTCAGGCTGGAGTGGGGCCAGAATGGATCCCAGCTCATCCAACTTGGCCTAGAGTCAAGGTGCTGAACTCCTGGCTCCATCGAAGCACAAGGTCCTCACTTTTGGTCAGGGATAAAACAGTGTAAGTTTCATTCTGCAGACATCTCGTGCGGGATACCTACATGGGGATTGTGCATATAATCTGTGACACAGAGCCAGATGCCAGGAATGTGTAGGTGAGGAGGTGTCAGAAGCATCACAAGAACCAGAGGTGGGCAGTAAAAGAGAAGAGGAAACTAAAAAAAAAATTTTTTTTTTTCTGTATGATGGAGGAAATACCAAGTGGCTCAAACCCCTTCTTTTGGAAATCAGGAATCTGAAGCACAGAGGGGCACTTGACTTATCCTAGGCTACCTAGTAAGTAAGGAAGCCAAATTAAAACTCAACATCCAATTTCTAGCCTAGGTGTGATGTCCTCAGTGTCCTCCCCTCGTCTGCACCATCTTCCTCTTGAACCCTTGTGCCTGGGAGGAGGGACTTGCTTAATCCAGGACCAGAGGCCTGGAGGAAGCACCCTGAAGAGGTCCCTGACCTACAGATGCAAGTATAGAAGTGGCTCCCCATAGCCCAACTTCTGGAAGAGGGGAACTCAGAATACACATACATGGTATGGGTGACTGAAGGGCTGACAGGAGGAGGTAGGGGCAGGTTGGGGTGCTCACCTTCCGATTCTGGTTTCTCATCAGACATTGCTGGCTTTTGAAGGAACAGTAGTTTGGATACTGGACATAGTCTGTGTCACAAACCTAAGCCAGGAGCAAGAGAGGGGAATATAAGAAGCCTAACAGAACATCAAACTCCAGGGGATACTGGCAATGGCAGAACGAGGGGCAGGGGTGTGGCTTTTGACAACCAGACCTTGCATACCTGGGATGCATCTCATTGTGCTTTCTGAGGAATAAGCCTCTGTTCCTCTGCCCTTTCCCTCTCACCCTCAGTCACAAGATTGTTAAACAGCATTCAGGAGCTTGGAGAAACAGAATTGGCTGCCCTACTGGTCAGCTTGCTGGGAAACTGACTGAGGAATGGGAATGGACAGATGGGTGGTTCAGGGTCAAGAATATGGGCTAGGGATGTAGGTCAGTGGTAGACTACTTACTTAGTGTTTATGAGGCCCTGTGTTCCACCCCCAGCAACAACAGCAAGAAGTTGTTCAGAACATGGGAAAGGGGACCCAAATAGTGGTCAAAATATCAGGGATCCTTTTGATAATGGTGAGGAGTGAGGAGGATGGTAGAAGAAACTGTTGTGTGACAGTGGGTCAATAACTTTCCTCTTTGGAACTTGCCTCCCATCTATAAATCCAGGGAGCAACTGAGATGATTTCTGAGACTCCTTCCAGGTCTAGAAGTTCAGGGACAAAAGCTAGGCACTTCCCTGAAGCTCAGCACCAGCCTTTTCTCCCCACCACCCACCACCCCCAGTTGCTGTGGATGAAATCCAGAGCCTTGTGCATGTCAGGCAAGCATTCCACCACTGAGTTATACTCCTAACCTCTACCAGCCCTTTCTTAAAATGGTCCTACTTTTCCTTGTCTGGGTTTTTCCTGTCAAACCACAGGAGGGAGTCTCAGCAACTACTGACAATCCTGCTAAGAAGTAACTTTGGGGAGAGGGGAGCCAAATTGCTGTCACTAAGCAGGGAATGCACTGGAAGTGTCAGGGAAGGAGTCTGGCAGGCTAAGACAGGGATCACAGGGCCAAGCAGTATCCTCCATGTCACCTAGTCTTTTATCATAGAGAGGAGTATAACTTTGACTGGATCCCCTATTTCTGTCTCTTGCTTTCTCATCTGGCTGGGTTCCTACTGCTTTGCCAAAAACAATCTTTTGGGGAGGTGTGCTATGGTCTGTTGGAATCAGGTAGGAGGTTCTGTGAGGAACTCAAGCCCCCTTCCATATCCTAGAGCACATACTTACAAGGAACTAGGGCAAAGGGAGGGGTGGGCTAAGCTTTGGGGTAAGGGTCTGACCTTGGTGGGGAAATCCCCATCATGGAAGCTAAGGAACTCAGTCTGGAGCCAGCTGGAGACTCGGACATCTTCACAGCCCTTTGTGGCAAGCCGGGCACACCAGAAGTCCATGCGGAGCCCACCATACAATTCCAGCCCATAAAAGCGGCCTGCTTCTGGGGACCCTACCTGTGGCACAGGAGACAGGCAAGAGGTGCACATCCCTTGCCCTCCTACAGGCCTCCCCACTACAACTTGCCTGGCCAGGTACCTGGGTGCCGACAGACACACCCTGGGCTGTGAGCAAGGGGCTGAGGAAGGGTGTCTTGTGGGAAGTGTCACATTCTTGCCGCCGCAGGTTGTTCTCTGAGTAGCACTGCTCCAGCTTCAGGGAGCAGAAGGCACAGAGGGGACAGATAGATGTATGTCGCCGCCCAAGACTGTCACAGACCTGAGGGAGGAGTAGGAGTGAAAAGCTGAAGCTGGGACTTGGTGGCTTGCTTTTTCCCCAACCTCAGCCCTCCAGAGAGGCCCACAGAATATTTTTGCTTTAAGGCTCTTCTGATAGCTTCTCTGGATTTTCTCCCCATTTTCCTCTCCAAGGACCTTGCCTTAGCTATTTCTTCACCCTTTTCCTGGACGTGGATATGGATGGTTTCTATTCTTGGGTAATTTTCATCTATGTGCAGGTGATACTCCACAAATTTTTTTGTGCTAATAGGGATTGAACCCAGGGGTGCTCTACCACTGAGCTATGTTCCCAGCCCTTTTTGAGAGGCTTTCACTAATTTGCTGAGGATGGCCTCAAACTTGTGATCTTCCTGCCTCAGCCTCCTGAGTCACTGGGATTACAGGTGTGTTCCACTGTGCCTGGCTGATACTCAAATCTTTATCACCAGCTCTGATCTCTTCCCTGAACACAAAATTTTCATTGTCAAGTACATTGGAGAACCGCCAATTGCCCCTAATTTATCTTATCTGAAAAGAACCCATAACCATCTTCCATTCTCTGCTAATGATAATGCTAATATTTGCAGAGAGGTGACAGTGTTTTGGTACTATCTATATAGTCTCATTTGTCTTCTGAAGAACCCTGTACCAATACTATTTCTCATTCACTGATAAAGAAACTGAGGCTTTCTTTATAAGTAATTGTTAGATTCAGTACATTGTTCAAAGCCACATGTCTAACAAAAGATGAAGTTGGGACATGGATCTAGGTCCTTCTAACTCTATAACCTATGCTCTACAAAACACCTAGGTTTGAAACCTTCAGGTTTTTGGAAGATCTTCTCAAAGTGGAGTTACCCATCTCCTAGCTGGACTCTATCCTGATTGAGCTTCCTCATCACTACAGAGGGATCTTGCTAAGCAGTATCTTCAGTCAATTCCATCATCCTCCTTTCTCACCAGTGGGTACAGCTTGTAAAGGTGTATGGAATTTCTTATATCACCTGCTTACTCTTTACAGAGGCACATAAGGGCAGCATCAAGTCCCTGACCCAAAATCTGCATTAAATTCCCCCTGCCTACAAAATTAAATACAAATGCTAAGACTGCCATTTAAGACTTTTAACATGTGTCTCCCTTTGCTCTGCTGCAAGTAAAATGCACTCTGCTGCACTCTTATCCAACTCCTTCAGAGAGTTTCTTTCATGACTCCGAACTTTCCACCCCCTCGAAATCCTGCCAGGCTGCTACTGGGTAATAAAGCCAGGGGCATTCCATCACCAAGCTATATCCCTAGTCATTTTTATTTTTTGAGACAGGGTCTCACCAAGTTGCCAAGGCTGGCCTTGAACTTGCAATGCTCCTCCTCAGCCTCTGAAGTAGCTGGGATTACAGGTGTGCACCACTGTGCTTGGCTCCCCCCTGAATTCCTGATAAATTTTTAAAAACCTCTAACTCCTTGTACCCTCCTTCTATAGGATGAATCTCCTTCCTGGGCTCTCAGCCTCTTAAAAGAAACCGTATGCTCATTCTGAGTCTGGAGATTTCCAGTTGCCTCAGAGCCTTTACCCATACTATACCATTTACCAGGAACCTTCCCTGGAGCTCCTTCTTTGCCTGGTTAACTTCTCTTGTCTCAGAGGAACAGATGTTAATCAGATTAACATCTGTTCCTCTGAAAAAGCACTCTCTAATCCTTCCAAACATGGAGAATCTGTCCCTCCATCCCATCTGTTCTCTGCACTTTGTTCTTATCCCTATTACTGATGTCTAGCCTGCCTGTTTCCTCATCTTTCTTTCCTACTAGATTCCAAGAAGACAAAGCATTGGATCTACTGCAACTCAGTTACCTAATACTGAGTGCTCAGTCAGTATTTGTTAAACAAATAGATGAATGCATAATATAGTGTCTCTCAAATATCTGCTAAGTTGTATTATTTGAAAATAGTAGTGCCAGGTGTGTTGGTACATGCCTGTAATACCAGTTACTCCAAAGGCTGAGGTAGGAGGATGACAAGTTCAAGGCCAGCCTTGGCAATTAGGCTCAAAATTAAAATAAATAAATAAACAAACAAACAAACAAATAAATAAAGGGCAGGGGAGTAGCTCAGTGTCAAAGCCCCTACTTCAAGTTCAGTCTCCAGTATTAAAGAAAAAAAGATGACTCAATCTAGGAGCTGAGTGCAATGGCATGCACATATAGTCAGATACTCAGGAGGCTGAGATGGGAGGATCACTTGAGCTCAGGAGTTTCATACTAGCCTGAACAATTTCATCTTGAAAGAAAGGAAAACCTAAAGTATATTTCCTGGGAACAAACTTGCTGCATGTGTTTTTTTTTTTTTTTTTTTTTTTCTGGGAATTAAACCCATACAGGGCTTTGTGTATGCAAGGCAAGCACTCTTATCAACTGAGCTATATCCCCAGGCCTAGACTTGCTATATTTGGAAAATATTGTGAGACTATAATCCTTTTACAGATTCCCTGGAATAGATTCTATGAACCTTTTGGAAAGGAGAGCTGCATCAGGTGCAACTAGGTATTGAAAATGGTGAACAGGATCAAGAGATGACTCAGAGCCTAACAAGTTAGTGGGCTGGAGGATGAATTCCAGACTAGGACCAAAGCCTTCCTCCTTGAAGATGGACTGACATGCTTCCAAAGGAGGAAGTCCTGCTTGGATAGAATCTCCACTACTATGCCTCATGTTTTCCTTGCTCATTCCCCTCTCCCATGGCCTCATGTAGTGCCAGACCCAAGGATGCCTAGTGGTACATATCCATTAAACAGCATGGCAGGCATACCGTCTTCCCGAAACCAAGGATCTCCTCCTCTAGGTACTTCCAGGCCTTGGCTGTGGGGGTCATGATGCAGGTATTCTCCACAATTGAATAGCACAATATCAGCAAGGACTCTGTGTGGGGTAGTTGCAGGAGGCTGCAAGAAGACAGTACTGACTGGTGGGGATGAGCTGGAAGGCTGGAGCAGAAAGACATATCTACTCTCTTGCCCTCCCCTGAGCATCTGTTTTTTTTTTTTTTACTAGGGATTGAACCCACAGGCTTTCTATCACTGAGCTACATCCCTAGCCCTTTTTATTTTTTTGAGACAAGGGTTTCACTGGCCATCCTCCTGTCTCAACCTCCCGAGTTGCTGGGATTACAGGCATGAACCACCATGCCCGGCACGGTTATCCTTTGTCATATACCTTCAGCATGCTTATCATGGGGCCTTTAGTATGGGGCCTGAGAAGCCTCGGGTCAATTACCTCCTTTTACAAATGAGAAACTGAGGTCCAGAATGGAGGAATAACTTTCTCACTGTTAGAATGCTAATCAGGGTCAGAGACAAGACCAAAACCCAAGCCTGGTAGCTCCAGGTTCAGGGCTCATTGTCCCACATCATGTAGAGAATGAGCACCTAGGTCAGGGATTAAGCCAAGGATAGGCATAGCAGTTGCTAGTTGTGCCTGAAGTGCAGGTAGGTCTGAGTGGGTTTGCAGGTCGGAGCTGGGAAAGTGAGCTTCTTGTTTTCAAAGAAGGCAGCAGGGATGTCAGGGCCCATGAGGGAGTCACAACTTCCTGTACCTGCCAGGGTTTTGACTTCTGCTCCAGTAGACATCCTCATCATATATTTCATTCATTTCATCTATTTCTTGTGCTGATTGAGTGACCTCTTGGGTGTTCTCCATGACAGGAGCAGGTTCTGCTTCTCGGACTCGGGGAGTAAAGGAGGGAGGGTTGGAAGACAAAGATTCAGACAGAAACTTAGCCTCTGCATTAGCCTGCAAACTAGACACTGTCTCAAGTCCCTCTTCTGTCCCCTGCTCCTCTTCCTGCTTTCCCTCCTCCTCTTGTTCCTCCTCTTGCTCTTCTTGCTCCTGCTCTTCCTCCTGCTTTTGTTCTTGCATTTGCTCTTTTTTGTGTTGCTCCAGTCTGTGTTCCTGCTTGTGATCAGGCAGTTGCTCTTGGCCTCCCAGGGACAAGGAGGATTGGAGCAGCTCCTCCACGTTGTTGTTCAGCCGCTCAGGCCAGGGCTGGAAGGCCTGCCGTTCTGTGGCTACCACAGGGTTTGGGAGGAACCAAAAAAGAGAAGAGAAAGAGACAGGCTTTTGGCACCTAAGTGTATGTTCACACATAAACACAAGGACAGTAAATGTAGACTAAAATTACATTTACCTACATAGTTAAGTATAAAAAACAAAAAATGAATATGAATATCAAAACGAAATATATTTCCATGGCAAATGTTGTGTTGGTGGTATGTGTCATACCTCTCTTATAGTGCTCTTCTTCCCTACCTCCCACCTCAAATGCAACTTTTTTTTCTCTCTCTCCCTAGGGAACAAAAAATATTCCAAGTAACTAGAAACTAATGCTTTCTACTGGTGCTGGGAATTGAACACAGAGCCTCATGCATGCTAAGCACATGCTCTACCACTGAGTTACACCCCCAGTCCTAATCCTTTCTAAAATTAAGATGTTAGATTATAAAAGGTCCAGAGAAGTTCCAATGCTGGAAACTAGGAAAAATGGATTCAGGGTAGGACTGTAAATAATGGCAGAAGATATTCTGGGGCAGAAGAGCCATATCTGTATTCATAAATTCCTATTCTCCCTGTTCAACATTCTTCCCCTTCCCTATTACCAGTGACCTACATCCTGGCTCTGGAAGTTGTGGTAGGGTCTCACCTGTGATATGAGATAAAAATGGGGAGGTCATGGTGGTGGGTGCGACTTCTGCTGCAACCTCTACCTCCTTGTAAGTATTAGGTGAGAGAATGGATACTGGCTGGGAACACCGAACTCTCTGCAGGGAGAGAAGGAAAATGGGAAAGCCTTTCCCAAGGGCAGACTTCTGCTCTAGTGAATTGATCAGTCCCTTTCCCAGGATGGCTCATCCCTCATAGATCCTGGGAAAGGATGAAGGAACATGATCTTTGCTGGAACCCTCTAGTCCTGAGAAAGGGTCTCTCTGGAAGATAGTCTTTTTGTGTGGGTCATACTCCTGCCTCACTCTTCTGCTGTTGACTAGAATAAAATCACTGACCTATTAGAAGAAATGGAAGGGCTTGTCTCTGCCTCTTCCCATCCCTCTTCCCTACTTTTCTTGAAGTAACAGGGTTTTTAGATAGTATGAATGTCCAGGTGAGACTATTCATATATAATCTGAGCAAATGACTGGCAAAATGGCAGAGAGGAAGGATCTAAGGAGGATGTGTTGGAGCCCTTCCTCAACTCCCCATTTCCACTCCCTTGGCCCTGGAGTTATCATATCCAACCTTTCTCCTGGGCCTCACCTTGGCATAGTAGACATGGTTGGAGCAGCGATACTGAGTAAACTGGCAGAACGACTCAAACCAGGAGGCATAAGGAAGGTCGGAGCAGACAGCGCCTGAGAAGGGGCAGGAGTGGAGAAGGTGAACACACAGAGGGAAGGCCCTCTGGGGAAGGCCTGGGAGAGTACAGTAGGAGACTCTGGGTTAGAGGCTGGCCATACCCTCCCGCTATCTCACATGAGCACAGGACTTCTGCCCTGGGCTTGGGTGAATTCTGGGTGTCTTGGTTTCCCCTATCTCACGTGAGTACAGGACTTCTGCCCTGGGCTTGGGTGAATTCTGGGTGTCTTGGTTTCCCCTCACCATCCGGCACCAAGCCGTGGTTTTCATATTGATCCAGCTGGACCAGAGTGGGGTTTCGGCAGCCATGGGTCGCACGAAGACGGCAGGTAGTCTCTGCCTTCCAGGTTGGGGTCAGCAGAGCAAAGAAGCGTTCATATTCGCTGGGGGAGAGAGGACTGCCTGGAGTAGAGGCTGAAGTTGACTCCTGGGCTGGGGCAGGTGCCAGAGGCAGGAGCAGCACTGAGGAGTAGGGTAAAATGGTTGGACACACAGCAACCCCAAACCCACTCCAGACCCAGGCAAATTAGGAACCGGGATGATCCTGCGGGTTCCCACTGAGAAGGATAAGGAAATTCTAGAGACAGGGGGGAGATCGGGAAGGATGTCAGAAGCAAGGGAGCGGACTCAAATCACCATGATAAAGCGTCTCAGAAACCATAAAAAAAATGACTCTCAGGCAGTAGAGGGCGAGGGCTGAGCTCAGGGAGGACCACGCTATTAGAACAGGTGGGAACCTCTCACCCTTCAGGAGAGAGAGAAGGAGGCCATCAGACAGTTTTGTCATGGCCCCGGAAGATCCGACCGTGTTTCCTGGCCTCTAACCGGCTAAGCCACAGACAGCGGTGGTGGCGCGGGATGGCGCGCAAGAGTGCAGGTGAGGCCCTACGTCACAAAGGCGGGGCCGCCGCGGGGGGGGGGGGGCAGGGGCGGAGCCAAGAGCCCAAATGGCCAAGTGGCTGGAGGGCATCGCTCAGGTCAGGGCAAATCCAGCAGAACAGTGAAGGCCACCATTCATGTTCTATCTTCGATGAGGCCTGTTGTTCTTGATTACCTCATTTAATCTCCACAGTAAACCCAGAAGGTGGATCTATTATGATCCTTATTTTACATGCAGGGAAATCAGGGTTTAGAGAAGCAATTTGTCCAGATGGTGGAGAGACCTAGATGTGAGCATAGGCAGGGTTCTGTGGCTGGCAGTGATGGAATGTCCAAAACAAAGGGTAGGAGATAGAGGATGCCTCCAGGTAAGATATAGGTCAAAAGGGAAAACAAGAGAAGGGTTCACAGGAGGGAGTGCTCGGGTATAAAGATGTCTCTGAAGCTCTAGGAAATGGATGCCAAGAGGGAGATGAGCAACACAATCCATTAAGGTATGGGAGGAAAATATCTGATGCTCAATGTTTAAAATAAGAAATCAAGCTAATATTTACTATAGTAGTACACATGTATAACACAAATACATCATTTATTGGAAATTAAGTAAAAAGATGTCTTATGGAGAAAAGATGCACAATTTACAAAGTTCTGAGTCACACCCTCCAGCCAGTGTTGCCTTCCCCAGGTTGAGAAGCTGTAGATGCTGGTGCACAATATTAATTCAGATTTCTTGTCCTAATTCTGGGATGTCATCCTCCCACCTCTCATCCAACCCAGAGGGTGCAAAAAAGAATGCTTAGCACATGTACTGAAATAGTGTCTCTCCAATAAACACAGCAGGCCAACACGTTTAGCTTTTATTTACCTATCCAGGCTCCTTTTACATGTGAGTTATCTGCATTCCACCTTGCCCCCTCTCCCATTCAAGGTCAGGATGAATCCCCTTGGCATAGAGGATGGGTGCCCCTTCAATGAGGGCCACAGCCCAAATGATCCAGGGCATCCCCACCATGAAAAAACAGGAAGAGAATGGAGAAGAGAGTTCATACCTAGCTCCCCACAGGGTAGCAGGAGGAGGATTAAGGGAGCCAGAGGAGTGCCCTATGCTACTTCCCCAGTCCTCAAATACAAAGCAAGGGAAATCAAGAGGACCCTTCCTCTGAAATACAGCACCAACCTCAGCATGGAGGCAAAAGGACAGTGGGCAAGCTTACTTCCCAACCAGGGGGAGGGCAGAATGAGAACACATACCGTTAGTGGTTGCGGCACCCCTCCCTACCAGGGTTTGAATGCAGCCTCAGCACCGGGAATGGGGAAGGGGAGGAGAAGGGATGACGATACCGCACCATCCACTTCTCCCTGAACCCCCTGGCCCCAATACAGGCATTCCTCTGCCCACTAGCCCAGATCAGGGGATGTTGAAGAAATTGTGTTGGAATCCAAGGCCCTTATCTATTTCTTCTTCCGTTCTTGGGAACAGCGTGGGCAAAACCTAGAAAGCAAAAACAAAGAGATGGGTGGGGGAAAAGTGAGTGAAGGGGAAAGTACCCTATGCCATCTAGCTTTGCAATAGTCCAGTTAGGCTGCAACTTACCATTTCCCCCGAGGCTTGGTTGTCAGTCCCACACAGGCGAAGTGGAACCACTCAATGGAACACTGGAAAAGGAAGATGCAGTAGTTAGGAGCCTGGGTGGTGGAAAGAAAGCCCTCATAAAGATTCTTTAGGAGTGTACATATATCCCATCCCTTTGGAGACTTTCTGGAAGGCACATGGCCACCCATATCCATTGTTTTTTGTTTTTAATATTTATTTTTTAGTTGTAGTTGGACACAATATCTTTATTTTATTTATTTATTTTTATGTGGTGCTGAAGTTTGAACCCAGGGCCTCACATGTGCTAGGTGAGCACTCTACCGCTGAGCCACAATCCCAGCCCCTCATTTTTTTTTTTAAAAACAGAATATTTATTTATTTAAATTTTTTTTGAGAATTTTAATATTTATTTTTTAGTTTTTGGCGGACACAACATCTTTGTATGTGGTGCTGAGGATCGAACCCGGGCCGCACGCATGCCAGGCAAGCGCACTACCGCTTGAGCCACATCCCCAGCCCCAAGCCCCTCATTTTTTGTTTTTGTTTTTGAGACTGGGTCTTACTGTGTTGCCCAGGCAATCCCTGAACTCCTGGGCTCAAGTGATCCTTGTGCTTCAGCCTCCTAAGTAGCTAGGATTACAGATGCATGCCACCATATCCTACTTTCAGCCATTGTCCTTCATTCTGAAGTCCCATTCTTTAATCATGGCTCCCCCATTTTAAACCCACTCCTTTCATGTCCCTCAGAACCCCACATCCTGAGGTAAAAGGTTCTCACATCAGGGTTGTCACAGCCAATCATCTCTCCATAGGAGACCTGGTGACAAAGGCAATAGGTGGGTTCGTTGGGATCCACAGGCATATCCAACACATCAGAGGGATGGACACTGCCAAAGGTCACTGAGGGCATCCCATACTCAGGACTTCTGTATGCCAAGAGGAAGAGAAATTGTCATTTGCAGGAAGGGAAGCTAGGACCTAAGGCTCTGAGGCGGTAGAAGGAAATCCTGGTGGGGCTTCTCCTCTCCATCCAGCAGATACCAAAGTGATGAGAAGAGTTATTAACAGAAAATAGGAAAAATGGCAAAGGGCAGTGCAGTGTAGGGTGAGAGTGATATGTCAGGAGAGAAGAGGATGTTACTTGGCGAAGAGTATGTCATCTGAAACACTCACGTGCGCACAAGTTTTAACTTCTTCTGGGCAGCCTTGGGTGCTTCTTCATCTGAGTTTTTCCCTTTGGAACGTGCACGGGCAGCTTTCTTCTCCTTTTGAGTCCGGCCTTCTAGGGAAGAGGGGGAAAGCCAGAAGGCAGGGAGATAGAAAGATGGGTTAAGTCCTCTTTCTTCCTCTTCTTTGCAACTTGGTATTCCTCCCTCATAGGTGAAGAGCAGATCTCTTCTCCCTCAGAGTCCTCACCCACTCTCACAGCCCCGCCCCCCTCCTCACTCTTTTTGCCTTTGCTAGAAGAGCTGTCATAGTCACTTGACTCGATCTGTTTCTCCTTCAAATCAGCCTCAAAACGGGCCAGGTCTGTGTCCAGTCGCCGAATGTGTTTGTCAACCTGGGAGAGAAGGAAGGAGAAGGGAGAGATATAAGCCTGGTTCTAAGTAAAGAAAAACAGGCTAAGGTAAAATCTATGGATCTCCCAGATCCAAAACAGATTCTGACAGCTGAAGGAGGAGTCTAAGACCCCAAAGATTAGATGGGAGGTAGTGGGGAGCCATGAACAGGGCCATACCATCTCATAGGTCTGCATGGCAAGCTGCACCTTGTCGTCACCAAATTCCTTGCACTTGCCATAGGCTTCCTGGATCTGTCTGAGAAGAGCCAATTTTTCCTCGGAGCTCAGGTTGCGGGCGCTACTCATATACTCAGTGGCCAACTTGTCAATTTCAGCCTTCAGGTCTACAACAGAGACAGAGGCCTGGTCACAATGGCTCCTGGGCGGCTAGATGAAACACACTTCTTGCTCTTGTTCCTTGGACTTTTTCCATTGACCATCATGACCTTTGAAATAAAACCTACTGAATGTTCACAGGAACTGTGCCATGTACTCATATCAACACTATTTGTTTTAAAGATGCCTTCAAGGTGTTGACAACATTGCTAGCATAGTTGGAACTTAAATTATTGCGATATATTGGGGGATTCTTTGCATACCACATTAATATGAAGTATATTTTTGTTGATGTTTGTAAATGCTTCTTTGCAGAGCTTGCTGCTTCTTTATCCATGAATGTCATTCCAAAGACTGCCTTGTTTATTGTCTCACAAGCATCCCTCAGAAGCTCTGACAGTAGCAAACTAGGCTAGGTCATCTGTTGCTCTGGCTTTTAGTTCTCACAATTTAAAATTAGGCCCTCTCTCTTCTGCTTGCTTATTGTCCACATATTTTGCTGCTCATTTGCAACTTGCTTATATTTTCCATTACTTTGTTCCTGTTTGTCCATCTTAGATATTTCTCCAAACAGTTTGAAAAGGTAGTGATATCCCAGGACACTAACTGAAGATGTCTACTCCCTAATGTATGATAGGGCTCAGAAAAAAGTCTGACTTTGTAACACCATACAGCTGTGTTAACACAGGTATCGGGGAAGATCTGCAAACATACTATGTTTACGTTCTACTTCATTCCAGGCCTTTGAAAGCAGCTTTAAAAAAAGCATAAAGTTCCATAATCTCCAGCTGGTTTTTTGCATGAACTGAAGAGTCAGAACTGTATAAATTAGATTCTCATCATTTGGCAAGCAGTTCTCACAGGTTGATGTCCAAGATTTTAAATGATGCTCACATTTTCATGAGTAAACTTAGCAAAGCAATTTAAAACACAGCTTCACGTAACCTAACACCAGCTTATTACATCCTTGAGCATGAATACAAAGGATGGAAGGTAAAAGCTATGTATCCTTCAATGGGTATGGCGATAGCTCCAATAGACATCTTGGATCTTGAAGAGACCAACTTGATAACTGTAGTGTAGCTTCCCTCAGGCTCCAGTAACTGCCTCAATATAGCCAAATATCCTCAATGTCAAGGCTGAAGATGTTATCTATTGCTTCTGTAAGATTGAAGAATACAGTGTAGCATCCTGATGTTAACTGCTTCTTCTCTTTTGTCTTTCACTCTCTTTTTAAGAACTTCTCATACAACAGAGCTCCTGTCTACAGACATGAAATGTAATCTTAAACCAATGTAAATTTTGTGAGAATAACATTAACAGGGAAGCAGAAACACTATAGTTATCCTATAAGTATATTGGACACATACAGCAGAAGTGATGCTAGAATCAATTTTGGTTTCTTGAATTCTTCTTGAGGTGTAGATATAAAGAAAATAGCATCTCTTGAGTTCTTGAGGTCTTGTCTCAATACTTCATTTGTTATGGAAAAGTGATATAGAAATGAGGATTAATAACCTCTTTTAAGAATTCCAAGAGAGTTTTTAAAAAACTCATAGTTCTCCAAATCACACCAGATGACGTGGTAATAGCAAGTAGGAAAATAAATGATTACACACACTCATCATACATAAGAACTGCTTACTCTTTACTTACCCTCTGTTCTTTGGTCAAGGTCCCTCATAAGTTGAAAGTTTCTCTGTAATTCAAATGGGAGGTTTTCAATACCTAGAGAATAGAGAGAAACATAATTACTGGACTATGCACAGATCTTGGCAAGAGCTCTACCACTGAGCCACACCCCTAGCCCCCATATTTACAATTTGTGTGTGTTTATGTTTACATGTATGGGGATGGGGATGGGGATGGAATCCTGTGTTTTGGACATACTAAGCATGTAATTCTTACCACTATGCCACAACCTCAGCCCTTTATACACATCTTTTTAAAGTGCAATTCCATCTACCCTAATTTGAACCTCTGGATTTGTGACAGCATTCATAGTTCCTTTCTTTCAAGAGTCATATTCACTTCTCTCTCCTCCCAACTATTTCTCCACCTCTGCACAACTATCCCATGCTTCTCTTCAGTGACTTTAGAAATCAGCCTTTCCCTTTCCTCTATTTTTTAATCTCTGTCTCCAAGCATCTTGCCCTCAACTTACAAATAACATCATGATATTCTCTACTACTCATCACAGATAATCCAATCAATTTTCTATAGGGTAGACCAAATGTTCTTTTAAAGAACAGAAACCAGTGATAGAGTGCTTAGGTAGCATGCATGAGGTCCTGGTTTTCATTCCCAGCACTGCAAAAATAAAATAAAAATTAAAAAAGCAAACCAGTGCATGTCTGTAATCCCAGCTACATAAGAAGTGGAGGTAGGAGGACCAAGAATTTGAGGCCACCTGGGCAAAATAGTGAGATTCCATCTTTAAAGAAAAGCAAACCCAATCAAGTCACTCTCCTGCTTATAACCTTCCAGTAACTTCCTTTATTTTTTGGTACTGGGGACTGAATCCAGGGATACTTTTACCACTGAGCTACATCCCAAGCTCTTTTTATTTTGAGATAGGGTCTCTCCAAGTTGCTGAGGCTAGCCTTGAACCTGTGGTTTGTTCTGACTTAACCTCCTGAGACAATGGGATATAGGCATGTGTACCACACCTGGCAACCTTGCAGGAACTTCCCATTGCTGGTTGGATGTTCTACACTTTCTAGCCCCTGCTTAACTCACACCAGTCATGTCAGTTTTTTCTTCTGCTCCAATCATATTGGCCTTTTCTGAGAGCCTCAACTTGCCAGCAGCATTCCAAAAGCTATCTTCTTTCCCTGGAATGCCTAGTCTTCCTCATTCCACTTCATCTCTTTGCCTACTAAATTTGTAAGTTTTTCTAAACTCAGCTCAAACCTAACTTTCCTAGACTTTTGACAAGTGCCCGATATATAGGCTATGAAGGTAGCCCATCTTTACCTTTTTTAGTGCTTATCCAACTGTAATTAAATAATTGTGTAATTAGTTATTTGGTGTCTGTCTCCTTAGCCCTTCAAGAGGATGAAAACACGTATCTTATTTTCTTCCATTTCCCTAGCCTTTACAAGTATAACTTGAATACAAAAGGTACTCAGTGAATACTTGAATAAATGAATGAAAATATTTAAGCCTTTCCCATACAAGAAAAATCTCTTCCCATGACTCCACCTAAACTTTTTTTTTTCCCCATGCTGGGGATCAAACCCAGAGCTTATTCGTGCTAGGCAAGTTCTCTACCACTGAGTTACATCCCCAGCCCTTTAAAAAATTTGTTTCCCTTTTTGAGACAGAGTCTTGCTAAGTTGCTTAAGGCCTCTCTAAATTGCTGAGGCTGGACTCAAACTTGAGATCCTCTTGCCCCAGCCTCCCAAGTCATTGAGATTACAGGCATGTATCACCATGCTTGGCCATACGCTACTTTAAAATGCAAACTTGTTAGCTTGCCTTAAAAGACTTTGTCCAGCTGGAACATTGGCACACACCTGTAATCCCAGTGGCTCAGGAGGCTGAGGTGGGGCATCACAAGTTCAAAGCCAGCCTCAGCAACTTAGAGAGGCCCTAAGCAACTTACTTAGCAAGACCCTGTCTCAAAATAAAATACAAAAAAAAAAAAAAAAAAAAAAAAGGGCTGGGGATGTGGTCAGTGGTTAAGTGACCCTGGATTCAATCTCCAGTACAAAATAAAAAGACTTTGTCCAATCTAGCACCAGTGTCTTTCCAGTTTCACTTCCTTAACTCTCACCTTAAAGTCATATATATCAAATATTATGAACTCAGTTTACCTAACCTAGCCACAAACCTATCACAATACCTGTGCTGATGCTTTCCCCAACCTGGAACTCCCTTTCTCTTTCCACACAAGCAAGTAAGCACTTATCCTTAAGACCCTATAAATATATGTCAGTAAAGCTTTACCTATATCCCCAGGTAATCAGCCCCTCTCTCAGGTAATCAGTGTTGCCAACTGTCCTTTAAATCTACCCCCAATATTTTGCTTGTCAAACTTTTAAAATTATTTATTTGCATAATCTGTTTCTTACTAGTTTGTGAGCTTCTTGAGGGCAGAGGAATGTGTCTTACCTATTTTCTTATATCCCCATTGTCAAAGCATTATGTTTCTCAATAAATTTGTTGAATGAATGACTCTCAACACTAAAACGTTAATTACACAGGGTGACAGGATTTGTGAAAGCACAGCTTACACAAATGGGGTAAACACCACCAGATTTTCATTTGATAGGAATTGGATTTGTATTCAGTGAGAAAAAGCGGTCCAGTTTATCATCAGATAGTGGTCGCTCATGCCCACCCCGCTATGAGATGCTACTTCTGAGAAAGAACAGATTGCATAAGACTTAAGCAAAGTCTTTGCCGCTACCCCCAAATGACAATGGTGATACCGATTCTGAACGACTTCGGCGGAAAAAACCTACCGAGATTTGAGACCCTGAAAAATAGGGGTACCAAAAAATTTCCCTGCTATGCCTACAAGCCCTTCAAGACCCACGACCTTGGGCCCCATCGCGCAGCCCCTCCCAGGTTTACACCCAACAGCGAGGCCTCGAGCCTACTGCCCCGCCCCCTCTTTCTTCACACCCTCCAATATTTCCTCCCACAGATCCCCTTCATAATTGTGACGACCTCGGTATCAGGACTTCGGGGCCATAGATTCTCTCAGCCCCTGATCCCCCCACCACTCTATGACCCCTGACCCCCTCCTCCAGACTGCTCTTACTGTCCAGATAATGTTCCAAATACATCCCCGCAGCCATCTTGAAGCAAAACAAAGCAACTTCCGATACGCCCCGGAAGTGACTGAAACGCGACAGGCGCTGCCTCTAATCTTGGTTTAAGAAACTCTCCGTCCTTAAAACAACTTCCGCCCTTACCCGAGAGGACATATCCGCCTGACGTTGAAACTTTTCCTTTTGCGTGAGGAGTCACGACCTCCCACAGCGAGGCTGCTGTTGTTCACTTCCGCCCTGAGACTCGGGTGCGCGACCGAGACAGTATGACGTCATGGGAGATCGCCATTTTGCATTTTCTAGCAACTTTTTATTTTCCCTCCAAAACGAGAATGTGTGGTAATAGGGGGAAAAGACGGTTCTCTTTAGGATCGTATTCTGTATATATCTTTTCAGCAACTTGGGAAGTTCAACTTATTTTACTTTTGCAGATTACGAATCTGGTGACCAAAGCAGTTTCCAAGATTTTCTCCAAGGCAGTGCGTTTCTTAAGAAGCTTTGGAGGAGTCATCAGGCCTTGTGTGATTTAAACCCTCTGCATTCCTGCTCATTTACATGAATATCATCTTTTAGGTTATTGTTATTGTGGCGCCGGGCACGGAACCCAGGGCTTCGCCCATGCTAAGCAGGTGCTTTACCACGGAGCTATATCTGCATTTTTTAGTTGAGAAAGATTCATAATTACAAATAAAGCTATAATTCTGTACACTTTTTGTCAGGGCTCTCTTGCCACTTTTTCAATTGGGGAGATCCCTATTTTTGTCGTTGCCCCCACCCCTCCGCCGCCGTTTTGGGTGATGGTAGGATTCAAGCTCAGTGCTTTGCACATGGTAAGCAAATATTCTACCACTGAGCCACAACCCCAGCCCCTAATTTCCCTTTCATTTTAATTTCTACATAGTAATTATTAAGGGATTGGGAAACAGAGTTTTATTACAACTCAGATGGCAGCCATCCTAGTAAGCTAACTATAAAGAACACAATTATTATTTTCATCGCAATCAAAAGCAATCTAGAGGGCATGACAGGCTGCTATCACACTGAGGAGTCAAAATTCAAAGCCCATATGCCAAGTTGTGTAAGGTAGTATCTTAGACAAAGGTGTCACCCCGAAATTACATTTCCTTCATAATGACATTACATGGCAGGTTTTTTTTTTTTTTTCTTTTGCAGCGGGGCGTAGGGGGGTTGAAGTCAGGGGCCCTCGACCTCTGAGCCATATCCCCAGCCCTCTTGTATTTAGAGACAGGGTCTCAGAGTTGCTTAGAGCGCACTTTTGCTGAGGCTGGCTTTGAACTCACAATCCTGCCTCAACCTCGAGCTGCTGGGATTACAGGTGTGTGCCATTGCACCCAACGCTGCAGGCTTTTAATATGACGATTTTCAGCCACACAATTTAGACCAAATATGTGAAGAAGGGTGAGATTTACTAGTGAGCAGGCACTAAGATAACAGCAATCTAAATACGTCATTCTGTCATGCTCTTCAATAATTTAATCTCTGTGCCTATTTACTTCTCTATACAATGCCATAGTACCTACTTCATTCGGTCATTGCAGAGTGGGTGAGGGATGAGTTTTTAGAGTAGATTCTAGTTCCAATACTGGTGAAAATAGGGCTGTCAGGAGCTTCTCTAATAAACAGTGGCATGTTTGGTTATATGTAAAACATTCATTAGTGTCAATCTGCATATTGAGACACTATCTTGAATGCTCAATCCCAAAGTTAAGTGGGGATTATTTATTTATATCCCAGTACTTAACGAGTACTGTGGGCCAGCAGACACAGACACCACCGGTTCTCAGACATGGGAGCTTGGTCATTTTTTCAGTACTTTAAGAAAGGAAACTAAAACGTTTTCAGAAAGTATTCTTGGAAGTTATCTAACTCAATACTGGTCAATAGTAGAGTCTGTGTGGGAAGTCCAGATGATTTCCTACTCCCCAATGCTATTAACCCTCCTTCATTGTGAGGTGTATTGATAACCACTATATTATGGACACTCAATTGTGTTTTATACTGTTCATCATATATACCCATTAACTTGTTATGGTTCCCACTACTACAAACCTCTGGTTTTTGGTGTCACAGAGCAACTGGGGAGTTACAGGTCCACTCAAGGTCTTGCTTCCATTTTTTTTAGATAGGGAACAGAGATGTTAACACATAACTGAAATCTTGTTCTTATCTATTTAGAGGATGCAATTCTCATGACAGATCTTCATAAGCAAAGATTCCACTTGAATAAAACCAAACCTTTCTGAAGCAGTGGAATCTCACACATGGAGCCTCAGCACACAAGTATTCATTTTTCACACACTATGGAGTAAATCCTTAGTACTGCCCTTGAACAATTCCCCAAATACTTTTTTCATACTCGCTCACTCACACCAGTAGCTCCACTCACTGCCTCTGATCCTTTTACATGAATTTATTTCTATACAATGTTCTAAAAACATCCCTTGGTTTGTACACAAGGTTTTTTTTTTTTTTTTCATTTTTAAATTGCTTTATAACAACTGGTTTCCTGATTTTTTAAGTGTTCTTCTTTCTGAAATCTGTCATGATTTAAAAAAACAAAAAACAAAGTTAAATGAAAATAAAAATGCTGTGGCCAGAGGACAGGGTGGAGGGGGAAAAAAAAGACAAAAATAAACAAAACATCAAATATGAAAATTCTCAGAGATAATGCATTTATAAACACAGAAATGGTTACAACAAAGATGGCCGTGATGAGCGGGTATATATATATTTATATATATATATTTATATATAAATCCATGTCCGGCGTCTGATCGTGGCACCTAGGGAGCTAAGTCCAGTCCTTTTGTCTACCCTGAACACTCCCTTCTCTGCAACACATTTGTTCTGGGGGTTTCACAGAGAACACAAAGTTCTCATAGATCCTTGGGGGATCAGATAGGGAGACAGAGTACAGGGCCTTGACCACCTGGGAAATCTCTGGCCCTTGGGGATCACATCTAAGCCCTTGCCCCCTTACAAATAAAAGGAGGTCTAATCCCCACCCAAATCATCTTCTACCAGCAGTAGGTAGGAAGTGAAGTGAGACCATGTAGAAGAAAATGGCTCTCAGGGGTTGGGGCACACAAAACAAACAAACAAACAAAAAAAACACCTCTATTCTTTTGCAGGCAAGCATAGGACAGGAGGCTGGTTGCATCTGGAGCTCCCTTCTCTTTGTTATCTGGAGAACCAGCCTCTAGTCTTCTTTTAGCCTGAACTTGGAGGATGAGGGAGAGGGTAAGTGCCCACACCAGACAAGTTTCTGTGAGGTCACAGCAAATCCTTCCCTTGAGCACCAACCCCCAACTTTAAAAGCTTTGCTTGGGAGGGGGCTGCTGGATGACACAATCAGCTCAGTATCCTTTGCAAATCAGGAGGGCTGATGTTCCTTTTGAAGAAGAGTTGAAAATAATGATGGTATCTTGTAAAGGAAAGCTGTGCCTGAGGCCCAAGGAGATGGTGCCAAGGCTTGTCCCAGAAGAAAAGGACTTTTCCCAAGAGGAGTTGGAGAAAGAGACCAGAACTTCTTTCTCCTATTCCCAATGGGTGGCAGCACGGATCTCTAAGAGCTGGCCAGGTGCTCCACCTGGATGGTGCTGGTGGTGACAGTGAGACAGATGTCCTTATGATGCTCCGCCGTCTTATAGGGGGTCAGGTCAAAGGAACACTGGGGTGGAGGGTTGGGGTTGCTGTCCCCACCACCCCCACCCTGGGGGGCTGCCCCAGGGGACTGGAAGTGTGGTGGCTGTGGCTGCTGTGGCTGCTGTTGCTGCTGCTGTGATGCCTGGGAGGCTTGGGCTTGGGCTTGGGCTTGGGCTTGGGCCTGGGCCTGGGCCTGGGCCTGGGCCTGGGCCTGAGCTTGAGCTTGAGCTTGAGCTTGGGCCACTGCTGCCGCTGCTGCCGCTGCCTGTACTTGTTGCTGGAGATCAGGAGGGTTGTGTTTGCGCATATGTTTCATAAGGTATGTTTCCTGAGGGAAATGGTAAAAAATTGAGGGATGAAAAGGGAAGAGAGATTACTTGTTAACAAGTATCCTGGGCTCTACTGTGTTCAGCAGAGTACCTTTATACAGAGATATTCTGGAGCTGGGAACATGCAGAACTCAAGTAGCACTTTCAGTGCACACTGCTATGTAAAAAGGAAGGGCGCCTTTAAAAGTCACTGTGGACATTCAACTGGAAGAAACGTATTTTCTCAAATACGTTTCAATCAAGCAATTCATAACCTTTTTCTGGAGTCTAATGGAAAATACCTACCTAAATCTTTCTCTTAACATTTCAATTGGCTTTATTTTGCCTAATGTGTAAGTAAATGAAGAATCATGGTTTATTACTCTTTATAGGTTTAGGGGATCAGGCGCCCCCTATATCCTCACGTATGGGTCTAATTATTTCTGAATTACATTTGTTGGAACAGATTTTTGGCCGGAAAGAAGAGGTAGAGTGAACTGATGTCTTACAGGGCTATGGGTAAGGCAAGAGAAGAAACAGCACTCACCGATGTATATGCCCGACTACATATAGTGCAGGTGTACACCTTGGCGTGCTTCACCGTATGCGTAGATAGGTGCACCTCTAGTGAGGCTGCATCTGTGTACGCCCGATGACAGTTGTGGCACTTGAAGGGTTTATCTTTGTTGTGCTGCCGTCTGTGGGACTGAGAAAAATTAGAAGAAACCAGATGGGTAATGAGTGTATTGTGCTCATCCCTCCTGCCTCCTTAACTTGAATGGAAAACTGTGAGGTGGGCACCAGGCTTCCAACTTCACTTTCCACGTGAAGGCAATGGAAATTGCTTCAAATAGAACTTGCTCAAGCTCAGGGCAGAAGCATACCTTCATATAGCACATATCAGAATTTGCAAGTGCCGCAGTCTGGCTGGGCACAAAATCACGAGCCACTCACAGCCTTGTAGATTCAAACAGCAATTCTTTATTCCCGAACTCCACCGGCACTCTGGGAAAATCCCCACTCTCCACAGGGCTCTGCATCCCAAAATACCTCTGAATCCTGTGAGAACTCAAGGAGCGGGCGCCCAAGGCAGCAGGATACGCCCTATTCCCAGCAGGATCCACCTTAAACCCGGATCCGCCCTAATCCCTGAGCAAGGTCACCTTTCATGCAATGTCACTGCAAATGACCTGGGTCCAAGGCAAGCCCATTTCCACAATGGAGAGTCCTCCCTCTAAGCAACATTGGGTAGGCTGACAAGGAAATTGCCATGTGTCATTCCTACTTGGCTATGGCTCTCAGCAGCAAGTTAGAATGATGGCTTATACCTGTTCTTCCTCTTACAGCAGTTCTTAAAGTGAGATATGGGGATCTCTATGGAACACAAGGACCTTTTCAGGAGCCCTTAGTATCAAAATAGACAGTGTCTTTTCACTCTTGTTCTCTCACGACTGTACAGAGATTACATGATGTATAACATTGCAACAGACTGCATGCAGCAGATGTGAACATACATTCCCAGCTTCAGTTAAGCCAGGCATTAAAGGAACTTGCAAAAATGTAAAACAAAGCCATTATTCCCACAAAGTTCCTTCTGAAGGATTTTGGAATAGTTGTTTATGTTGACATGCAATGAGTTTATATACTTTTTAAAAAAAAGGATTAATAAATATTTTTTCAAGTTTCTAGGTTTCATATTTACATATATAGCTATTGCCCACATAAACCAAAGTTCTTTGGGTTTATCGGTAATTTTAAATCCCTCCCCTGCACCCCGCCGCAGTGCTGTGGCCTTGAGCATCCTAGACAAATGCTCCACCACTGGGCCACACCAAGCCCCTAAGTAGTTCTGTTTTGTTTTTTAAAAGAAAGAAACATGAAAGCTTCTTTCTTTTAATGTTATTTTTTTTATACCTTTTATTTATTTTTATGTTGTGCTGAGGTGCCTCACACATGATAGTCAAGTGCTCTACCACTGAGCTACAACTGCAGCCCCAGCTTTAAGTAGTTCTTTAAAAAAAAAAAAAAAAAATCTTTATTTTACATTTACGTGGTGCTGAGGATCAAACCCAGTGCTTCATGCATGCTAAGTGAGCACTGTACCACTGAGCCACAACTCCAGCCCTCTAAATAGTTCTTTAGAGTAAAATAGTTCTGAAAAGTTGGAGAACCATTGTATTAGTTAAATGGTGCTCTGACCCTAATCTCACACTCAAGGTCTTACATGGAGGTAAGAACATTTACCTGCAGATTGGAGAGTTGTGTGAAGGCTTTCTCACAGCCTGGGTGTGCACATTTGTATGGTCTATCACCGGTGTGGATTCTGTACAGAATGAGAAAAGAGAGAAATGGATATCAGCAAGGCCATTTAGAGAAAGACCTCCTCCAAGCATAAATTAGGTTCCCTCCTGAGGAAGCTCAGCAGATGAGCCTGCAGGAGGCAGCAGCCTTAGTTCCTCTCTAATAGGAACAGATTGTAATGCCTGATTCCCAGGCACTGCCTACATCATTCAGCTCAAGGTAGCCCCCTTTCTGCTGGGGCAGCAGGGACTAAGGCCTTGGCTCCCGAAAACAGGTAGTTCATAATTTCGCATACATTTCAGCTCCTACAGTAACTGTCCTAATAAATATTTAGAAACAAGGCAAAATCAATAGCAAAGAAAAACATTATAATACTTCTTTGGTCCCAACTCTACAGTCAGAAACTCTTCAGACTTCAGTATCACGTCCAAAGAAGTTCTGGTATCAAAGAAAAGCAGTTAAGCTGATTGTAGAAAACAACAGTGGTATTAATGAAAACTTACAGAAACTCCTAGGGACTTTCCCCTGGCTAGCCCACTAATGTCAGGAAATGCCTAGGCTAGTAGCAATTTGACCTCTTCCCCAAATGCCACAGGATCCTTTGCTAAGATGAGCCCAGGACTTGAGGATACTGACACCTGCTCCTTATCAGGGACTTCACAACCATCCCTATGACCAGGTGCTTTTCTGGACCTCTGGTACAAAAACCTCAAAAATATCACAGAATATGTCTCTAATGAAGAAAGCCTGACTCCTCAAAGCAAGATATCATTATGAGATGGGAATATCACATCTAAAGAAGCCAGTGAGATGGACTATGGCCAGTTAAGTCTGGACTGCAGTTCAACTTGAGATATCACCGAAGGAGACCATCAGCTCTTCCAGTTGGCAGATCCCCTTCTAAATCCAAATTCACGAGATAAACAGTGTGTATCCTTATGAAGTAGGAGCCTTTTCATTTTCTGTATGCCATTTCTGTGTAATATTTAGTACATGTTTTGTTCTTTACTCCTGGTATTCCTTGGAGCCTTGCTTGTTGCTTGGGTGTCACAGGCTGGTGCCAGATAATGTCTGATTATATCTCCCATTCATAATTGATGCCCTGAGGGCTAGAGGTATGTCTTCTCCAATCAAATGCCTCTGCTTTGGCATCAAGGAGGAAATCTTGTAAGATCCACGCAGGGGTATTTTCTCAGAGGGAAATAAAGGAAAGAAAAGTTGTTTCTGCTCCAGGTGTGTCTCTTCATCCCATCAATCAGGGAATAACATAATAGTCAATGTATCTCCCCAGCATAGCCCTTGCCCCAGAAAGGTTTGCTTAACATCCACTTGAGTCTCCAATGTTGCTGCTTGGTCTTCTTTCTTTCAGATGTCTGCCATGTCCTCCAGTCATGTTCTCCTCCAGCAAGGTCTCTCCCCCGCCCCCCGCATGCGGGTTGTTGTGTGTGTCCGGGGCGGGGGTGGGGAGGGCATGCCAGCGGGGCGGGGTCAGTAGCCCGCCACTCTCCCTTACCGTGTGTGCTGCTGGAGGTGGGAGAGCTGGCGGAAGGCCTTCTGGCAGTAGGAACAGTTGTAGGGCTTGGCCCCCGAGTGGATACGGAGGTGCTGGGCCAGGTAGGAGGTGTTGGCGAAGGTCTTGGAGCAGTGCGGGCACTTGTGGGGCTTGATGGTCTCCGTGTGCATCTTGGAGTGGATCCTGCCGGAGAGGAGAGGAGGGAAGGGGGAGGAGGAAGCAGTTCGACACCTCGGGCTCAGCTCTCTGCTGGGTGAAATGATGTTGCTTGACGGATGAAAGCACCCCCTCCTCCCTCCTCCCAAATACGCTCCGGCCTGGAGAAGCTAATGAAGAGGAAACCCAAATCTAGGTTGCTGCTGATCCTAAGTCGGTGGCTAAAATGGCAGTGAGATGATGAAGAGCAACCCATGGCTCCTGGTAACCTTAAAACAAGTCAGTCTCAAAACCCTTGGCTTTCTCCTAAGTTTACAAACTCACCACAGATACCCTGCTTCCAAATAGTAATCTGAACAAAGACCAATATCGCCTGTTCCCCATGGACCTGAAGTTGAATGCACACCTTGGTTCTGAACTGAAGCATATAGTAAAAGCAGGGCCTTCTCTGCAGAAGATTTCCAAACATAGACATAGAGAGAAACCACAAAAATTGTTCCAGACTTTGGAATTGGAGACCACAAATTTTGAGAACCCCCACACTGCTAGGACATGTAGCTCATTTTTCATAGACAATAACAGGAGAGACTTAAATATTTCAAAGGGAAAGGTTAAAAAAGAAAAATACACATGGAAAGAGTAATCAGTTCAAGCAATATGGCCTTGGGGACAAGTTCACAGCCAGGTGGTGGAGTAAAAGCAAGAGCAGCCTTACCGGGTGTGCTGCTGAAGGTGGGAGAGCTGGCGGAAAGATTTCTCACAGAAGTTACAACTATAGGGCTTAGCGCCTGAGTGTATACGGATGTGCTGGGCCAGGTAGGAGCTGTTGGCGAAGGTCTTGGAACAATGTGGGCACTTGTGGGGCTTGGTCTCGGTGTGTGACTTGGAGTGGATCTGCATCTCCGACTTTGAGTAGAATGTCAGTGAGCACATCCGGCACCTGGGCCAAATGAGGGCAATGGTTAGAAAGAATCCTCCCCACCAAGAGGCCATTGCTGAACCCTCCCCTTAACTTCCAAGAGAATCCCACCTATCTAATCTTACATTCCAACTGTATCTGTGAGACCCTTGAGAATAGGAGCTTGTTATTATTCATCTTTATAACCTAAGCTTCTAACAGTATCCATCAGATTATAAATATTCAGTAAATGTTTCCTGAATGACTGGACTCCTAACTGAAGAAAAAATAGAATTCAACCCTAGTAAGACAAAAAAACTATTATAGGATTTGGGTGAATGTGAATTTCACTGGACCAGAAATATCAGGTCATTTGATTTCAAGCTTTAAATGAACTCCTTTCCCCAACTTCTCCATGTTTAATTTAATGTCTGTCCTTCATTATTCCTCAACCCATCTAGATGGAAATGAAGAGAACAACTGACTAGATTCTAGCCTGTCTTCACAGATAATTATCTTCCCTCAGATTTTTCCTACTTCCTTTTTGGCAGTGATTCCTAGAGGGATAAGGGTGGGGATGTATAGTAATTATTTGGAGGGCTTTTCAAAACCATATAATGTCCGGCCTTTACCCTGTAGGTGACATTCCATCAATCATCTATCCCCTGCATCCAGCCTCCTGGCAATCAAGCAAGAACCACTTTTGCAATAAGACAAGTTAACTGTTGGGAATAGGTTGTACTCCTCAAGTCTTTAGGAGAATAAGTTTGCAAAACAGATTTTCCTATGCTAAACCTTTCTTCTTTCCTAGCACATGAAGCTAATGTCTGTACTTTGAGTAACATCAACAGCACCCAGTGTGCTTTCACTCATCATCAACCGGAGTTGGTGATCCTTCTCTTCCTCTGACACTGTCCAAAAGTATCAAATAAGGAGATATTTGTATGAGTTAAGTCACAACTCTTTAGACTTTACTGGATAAAAGCTATTTATATATGGAACCCTGTCATTTCTGTAAAACTCACTAGTGCCCAAAGTTGAGCTAGCAGGAAGAAGGGTGGCTTGGGAAGCCAGGTGACTAGGGCAAGCTCTCTTCTCAGGGTACTCCCCACCTTACATTTATTAATTTACTTATTCATTCCAGTATCTTCACAATACCTTTATTTTATTTATTTATTTTTAATGTGTTGCTGAGGATGAAACCCAGTGCCTCACGCCTGCAGGCAAGCACTCTACCATTGAGCTACAGCCCCAGAGAGGTTTGGGATGAGGTGGGGTGATGACTGCTGCATTTTTTTTTCCCATTTCAGAATTTCTTAGAGGATAACTGAGATAAGAACATCAAGTTTCACAGACAAAAATTTTTATCACTGTTAGTTTAGTCCTTATAGTAAGGATTTTACTAAAATTCCAATCATTAATGCCCAATGTCCTTTCTTCTACTTACTTGATAACTCTGAAAGAAATCTGACTTTTTAGTTTATTAATCTGAAAAGCTCAATCACTTCACGAGAAGGGGGAAAGTTCTGTTTATAATCATCATAGTCTACAGGGCACAGACAATAGTTTTTTATTACTGGGTATTTAACCCAGGAGCACTTTACCACTGAGCTACATTCCCAGACCTTTTTATTTTGAAACAGGGTCTTGCCAAATTGTTTAGGCCCTCACTAAGTTGCCGAGGCTGGCCTTGAACTTGCAATCTTCCTGCCTCAGGCTCCTAAGTTGTTGGGATTACAGGTGTGCATCACCATCTCCAGCTAGACCTCAATTTTCTGGTCTGCAAAATTCAGGGATTTAGTTTTTGCTGCTAGAAGGACCAGCAAACACCCAGTATAGTCAAAGTTGTAATAAAATGGCATTAATGCTAACAGCCCCAGTGCTGATGAATGAGCTTATACTATGAAGTATTTCACTAAAACTGAGGTTAGCAAATGGGCACAGTGTCACTTGGAGTAACAGTACTAAAGTTGCAAGATAATTTCCCTTGACTGCTAAAATTTCTCAAGTCAGGTAGAACAGCATGTCCCTACCCCCCACCCCAGATGGACCCATGGCACTGCGTGAGCTACATTCCCAGCCAATATGTTCATTTTAATTCAAGTAAAGTATCTCATTAATTTGTGTGAAGGCATTCAACACACAACTGTACTCTTAGTGTAAAAGTTAATTTTTTATATTTATATTTTAGTTTTAGGTGGACATAATATCTTTATTTTACATTTATGTGGTGCTGAGGATCGAACCCAGTGCCTCATGGCCAAAACCCCAGCCCTAAAAGTTAATTATAAAGAAGAAAATATCTTCATTGAAGTTCCCAATTAGAGAAGAATCTGAAAAAATAAATAATGGACTGGGCACAGAGTGAACAATCTCAAAGGTACTATATATAATGATGATTATAATAGTTGCCATTTGGTGTTATCCCTGATACTATAATTTAGACACATTGTTTCTATTCTTCACAAACACCTGGCAAATAGTACCCCTGTTTTACAGAAAGGAACACATAGGTTCAGAAAGCAAGTAATTGGTAAAAGGGCAGTTACTCACTACAAAGCCATGCTGCTGACCTAAGATTCCTGACACTAAAAACTCAAGCAGAGGCTAGACAATCATCTGCCTGGTGAAGGGACTGGCCCACGTGACTACTAAAGTATATACTGAGCATCCCTAATCCAAAATCTGAAATGCTCCAAAATCAAAAACTTTCTGAGCACTCATGTGACATCACAAGTGGAAATTTCCAAATCCACCCTCAGGTAACAAGTCACAGTCAAAATGTGGGCTGAAAATACTATATAAAATTACTTTCAGGCTCTGCAAATAAGGTACATAAGAAACACAAATAAATTTCATGTTAAGACTTGGGTCCATCCCCAAGATATCTCATATATATGTAAATATTCTAAAATCTGAAAAAATAAAAATCTAAACACTTCTGGTCCTAACAATTTTGGATAAGGGATATTCAACCTCTTATTTCCAACTCTAAAATTTTATGAAGCCAAATAAAAGAGTAAAGGTCCTCTGAGGCAGGGTGTTGGGTGACTGAAAAGAAATCTGATTCAGTAGAGGTGTGGTAGTACGCAGATGGCAGAGGATGGAAAAGCCAGCACTCCACATCACAGGGTGCAGTGCTCCAAGGGGCACTATTCACACCCATCATAGTAAGAATGATGTCCTTGGAGCATACAATGTCTTGATTACAGTAACTACTCTGAATTCTCATCCTAAGGTGCTCAAAATAATTTCAAATACTCTATTTTTCCCTCAAAACATTTGCATATGATAAATAAGGGTGTGACTAATTTTCCCATTTAACAGATGACAACAAAGATAAGTTGTCTAGCCCAGAGTAACAACAGAACCTAATTCCATCAGTACCCAGTCAAATGCTACTGATCACTGGAATGGAGGTAGTTGACCCACAGCTGCATCAAAATTGGGATTCTTTGTGATTAAGAAGAGTTCTTTGCAACTTCAGAGTTCTAAGATTCTGAATTAATTTTGTTTACCAAGGATACAATCCTTCTTCAGAGTTCTCTTTAGTCACTTGGGTGTAGGTCTTTCAAGAAAATCTCTGAGGGTACACAAAGTCCTAACAGGCTTCCTTCCAACTATATATTCACATTTCTTTTAATATATAGAGTTTGGGAAGTTCAGAGGTAGCTTTAATGTGGGTCCAAAAAACTAACAAACATAGAAACTGTATCAGAATCCTCTGATTCCAATCTGTCAGAAGTGCTTCCCATTACTCCTACATTTTATATAGATTCATCTCCATGTTATAATGCCCTCATTTTAAATAAACACACAAAAATCTGAATCTCTACATGATAAAAGGGATTTTTCATTTTATGAAGTGATATAAAATGCCTTTAAATGAATCAAACTTGTCAGGTACCTTTATAATATGATATGATGTAAACATTTTCCAGGAACACTTTTATTGTATAAAGTGGGATACACCTGTAATAATAAAGCTGCAATGAACTTTCAGATTATGAGCTGGAATTCTGCAGTGCTCAATACTTTCTGCATAGCAACACTCCTCTCATTTCCATGCATAAAAAGGAAATTAAACACTGTAGTTGTGGCTACTCTCCATAGTAAAATTATACAATAAAAATAAATGCTAAATAATGACTATTTCTTATCTTTCTATTGAAGCTCCCAACATTTCATAGCTTATCTGATATATACTCCCAAACAAATGGGAGTTATAAACAGAATTCTCCCCATTTTACAGATGAGGAAACTGAGGCCCAGAGAGGGGAAAAGGACTTGCCCAGGGTCACACAGCAAGTTCGTGGTGGAGCCGGGAACTGAATCCATGAGCCCAAGGCTCTGTCCATTTCCTGTGCCGCAGTTCCCTTCGCTCCTAAAATGGGAACAACATTGCCCATCTCGGTACACTAAGGACAGACCCAATCTCCCAGCCATGCACATATGCCCCTGTCTGCATCAAAGCTCTGATAGTGGTTATCCCACTTTGCATATTGGAACCAAATTCCCCAAACCCACTAGGGACCCTGATAGCTCTCAGAGTATTAACAGATTTTCAACTTTCAAAGGGCAGGGAGTTTACTTATGTAATTATTTTTGCATAGTACCACATGCAAATATGAATATAAAGCTTTTTGGTAATGGACAACTTAAGATAAAGTAGAGGATTAAATTACGTCCACAAATTAAAAAATAAGCAGTCATTTTACAAACATATATTTCAAAAGGGGGAGGCTTCCTATTCCTCCCACCTTTTTATGTAGACCCCTCCCATCATCCTAACCATGCAGGAACTGGTGGATTCAAGTGCTCAAACATGGTACAGGAGCTCGTGTATGGTACACAGGTTAGGTTAGGTGCTTACCAAAAGAGATTTGTTTGTTTGGAAAAATAGAAATGGGAAATGCAGAAAGCCAAAAAAAAAAAAAAAAAAAAAAACCCAAATCCCCTGCAGAGTCTCAAACCCAGTCTAAAGCATTAGTACAAGAGACAAACTCTCCTGTTACTAAAAAATCAGTCAAGGCTAATGACTACCATAACCAGGGTTAAAAAGGAAGGGGGAAAAGAGGTCTGCATCCTGGGGGAAGAGCCACTAGAGCAGTGCCAGCAGCTCTGCCTTCCTACCCCACGACAGAACATCTGACATGCAAGTGACTCTGAGGAGTAAAGCTGTCAAGAGTATAGCGCCTGATCAGGGCAAGACATGGGGAAGCTGAGACAATGACCCTCACCCCCATCTTGCTCCTGGCTCTGATTCCTACCTGTAGGTCTTGCCGTCTTTCTGATGGTCATCTTCATCCTCAGGGGAGAGGACATAAGGGTCATTCATCTCAGGCAGTCCTGATTCCAGCATCCGCTTCTTCTTGCGGCCCCGGGGGGGCTTGGGAGCCACATTGCCACCTCCACCACCACCTCCGCCTCCTTCCTCAGTTAGGGTTGATGCTACCTTCTTGGAGAGGTCAGGGACCACCTGCAGGGCTTGTGAGCCAGGGGGAAGAGCTGAGACAATCATAGGAGCCGAAATGGGGAAGGTCTGAGCTGATGAGGCTGTGGTCACGAGAGAGCCTGAGGGGGATGTGATTACCAAACCAGGACCTAAGATTGGGGGGAAAAAAGAAGATGGTGTCATGTTGTTCAGTACTAATCCTAATCCTATTTCATATTATCCCCCCCAAATTGTTGTCTTATTAACCCCTCACCACCACCACCCCATCCCATAGTACATACAGGAAACCCCAAACCCTATTGAAGAATAATGGTCTCCTAACCCCTGTCCCCACCCCCCTGGTAACAGTGAGATTTACCCCTTGATTGACTCCCTTCTCTTCTCCACCTCTGAGAACAGGAGACTCCTTGATTCAGAGAAGGAAAGAATGTCACCTCCTCAAAGGCAGGGACCGCATCTTCTACTTCTTTGTATCCCCCACAATGCCTAGCACATTGCTAGGCACACAGTAGGCACTTAATAAAAATTTGATTGAGTAATCAAACACATATCCCACTCCCCATGTCCTCAGAGCCCTCCAGCCTGGGGTACTGATCATGGAAGATCAACACCTCAGATTGGAGAAGAGCAGAGGTGCTCACCAGCAGTCATCAGTCCTGTAGACGGCACAGGGACCACCGTAATATTCTGAGTAACGGATGCCTGGCTGTGTGGGGTCAGCTGGTCTGACTTGGACTCTGTGTCCATGCTGATGCCTGAGGGCAGGGACACTGAGGCAGGCACTGTCAGCAAGGTGGGGTAATGGGGTGGAGCCAGCCCACAGCCCTTCTCTGGCAACAGCTGATCCTTCATCTTGTTGATGAACATTGTGTTCTCAATCTGAAAGGAAAGGAGAGGGGAGAGGAGCACCCTCTTCAGACTGAGAGTCTAAATTTTGCCTGTTCCCTAAACACTTTTCAGTGTCATTCCTCCTTGGAGATCAAGGAATAAGAAGTTAATATCTTTGTGCTTCCAGACAGCAGCCAAAAGAGAAACAGTATATAATTCTCAGTGATTGAGGATGCAGTGAAACAGCATGTGATTTATCTTGCTTCAGTCTCCACAGTAATAGAACCTACTTACTCAGTAACAGAACTTTACTCACTAGTTGAAAAAAAGTACTTAATGAGGGGCAGAAAAAAACACCACTTACCTGTCCTGAGACTGTGGGGATAGAAGGCCAGAAGTATGGGTTAGAATTGAAATGAGATTCTTCCATTCTACCTGAAGAAAGAGAGAGAGAGACCATATTATTCCCTGGAATAAATCTGTAGAAGCTTACCAATGGAGGAGAGTTGAGGGATTCCTAGTCTCTTCTTTGACACCTGATACTTGGCTGGGAATTAGCAATCATGACATTAGTGTCTAAAATACTAGTTCCCTTGGTTGGAGCTACTCAGCTTTATATCCCCACCCAAAAGAGGCTATCTTGGTTAATGCTTGTGACAAAACTTAAACCCATCTCACTGAACGATAGAATGTTTGCCAAGCCCCAAAGACACAGATTTGGTATTATTTTCCTTTGTTGACAAGAAGAGAAATGAAGTCAGAGAGGGAAAGGTCACAAAAAGCAAACCACTGACTGGCTTGAAAATAGCCAAAGTACCTACCACTGTTCCTTCCCCTTTTCCCTTATCCCTTATGTCCAAATCCTTTGAAATAAAATTTTTAAGATTTCTAATCAATATACAGTTCTGCTCAGCTTGAAAAGTTTTTAGACAAGAACACAATATATCCAAGAAACTACACGAATGAAATGGCAGAAATCAGAACCAAGGTACTTTTTTGAGTTATCAGGCTATATAGGGACACTATCACATTGATCCCCCCAAAGTCAAACGACATCTGTGGTGTTTCGCTGGATATAAAACAATCTGAGCTGAGCAGTGGGAACCAAGGAACTACCAGTTTAAAAAAGTTCTGGCGAGAGCAGTAATACCACAGATTTCCACCTAAGGAGATTTAGACTCCTGCTTTGTATTTCAAATTCTTCTCTGTATGCAGGAGATGATTAAGCTTAAAACTCTAAGAAAAAGCAAGGAAAATAATCCCTTAGAATTACACTGTCAAGTCACAGATGGAGAGAGAATCCAGGCATCCCACCACCTATTTTCTCTCTGATCACTTTCTCTAGGAAGGCTTAACTGGCAGTGTGTCAGTCAAGAACAGTTTCCCAAAATCCTGGACCAAAAAAGGTGCAATCTCACAAGAGGCAAGTTAGGAGAGAGTATGAGACTGGTGGAATAAAGAAGTGAGGAACAGCAGGAGTAAATAAAATGTTATTGCCAGGCGCAAAGGCACAGACCTGTGGCTCAGGAGATTAAAGCAGGAGGATTGCTAGTTCAAAGCCAGCCTCAGCAACTTAGCAAGCCCTGATGCAAAATAAAAAATAAAAGGGGCTGGAAATGTGGCTCAGTGGTTAAATGCCCCCAGGTTCAATCCCGTGTGTGTGTGTGTGTGTGTGTGTGTGTGTGTGTGTGTGTGTATGTACATAAAGTATACTTTATCAACCAAAGAAATGATCAATCTTAAGGAGAGGGAAATACCAGGTTTGATTTGATCACACATTATGTACAGGTATTTGATTATCACACTGTACCCTATAAATATGTACAATGTCAATTAAAAAAATTATCACCATTCCACTACACTGAGCCAAGAGCAATCAAAGTTCAGAAGGGGAAGGAAGATGTGTGACATACACTGCAATGACTGAGGTTATAGTGAAGTTATGAAGGATGATCACAATTTTTGCTCCTATTAGCACCCTCATTTTTCATACAAAACATTTATATAAAAATAAATACAAAGAAAATAACTCTATTTCAGTATAATTTTTCTTTTCTTTTCTTTTTTTTTACTGGAGATTGAACCCACAAGTGCTTTACCCCAGCCCTATTAATTTTTTATTCTGAGACAGGACCTCAAAGAGTTGACCAGTTGAGCTATATCCCCAGCCCTGTTAATTTTTTATTCTAAAACAGGGCCTCAAAGAGTTGACCAGGTTGGTTTGGAATTTATGATCCTCCTGCCTCAGTCTCCTGAATAGGCATGTATCATTGTGTTCAAACTGTTCTTGACTGACACACTGCCAGTTAAGCCTGGTTCAGCCTACTTTTTCTAAAATGTAGCAACAGAGAGGAATGCATCAAATATGAAACAGTTTCACACAAATAAGGCTCAACATTAAATGACAGAGGATCAGCTATAGGCAAATCCTGTTTCCTTAGTTATAAAATAAAGAACAACTTTATAAAGTACCAATTTTCTAAAGTACTTCCAGGATATTGGTTTCAAAGCCCTATGAATACTCAAATCCACAGACATTTAAGTCCCTTTTGTAAAATAGTATAATATTTGCATATAACCTAGGTTGGCTGAATGCACACCTAATGCAATATAAATGCTATGTAAATGGTAGTTACACTATATTGTTTAGGGAATAATGACAAGAAAAATAAGGCTGTGTGTTTATAATACAAACACATCTTCTTAGGCCTAACTGTATAGTGCATGTCAGCAACAACATAACATTTTTAGATGAATCCAAATACCAAGGGCCAAATGAAGAATAAAACTGAATAGTTTCCCATACAGGTGATATCCTACAACTCCCAGGCCTAGCTTTAAAGGGTACTCAATCTGAGGGTCCAATCTTGCAAAACTTTTTGGAAAGATCACATATTCTACATTTGTGTCTCCTAATTGTCCCTGATATAGGATTCATCAACCAGGTGCAATTATAATATTTAATGACTTGAATATCAGTGGACTCTATACATATAGGTTTTGACAATAACACTAGAGACACAAACCTTAATCCACAAATCCCTGTTTAATGCTACTTTTAGCTGAGAAATATTAAATGGATAAGAGGCAACAGTGGTAATGAACAGAAGGAATGAAGTAGAGAATTGGGCTGCAGAGTAAAAGAAAGGTCTGATATATAATTTCTTCTTCTTTTTTTTTTTTTTTTTTTGTAGTGTTGGGGATTGAACCCGGGGCCTTGTGCATGTGAGGCAAGCACTTTGCCAACTGAGCTATATCCCCAGCCCCTATAATTTCTTCTTGATTAAAAAAAAATCAAGGAAGTAGCCAAATGTGGTGGTTCACACCTGTAATTCCAGGTACTTGAGAGCTGAGGCAGGAGGATCAAAAGTTCTAAGCTAGTCTAAGCAATATAGTGAGACCCTGCCTTAAAAAAAATCAATCAATCAATCAAGTAAGTAAAAGCATTAAAGATGTGAAAATTTAGGAGGGAGAAACTGAAAGCCTGAAAATAAGAATGTACCTATACAGAACTCCTATGAACAAGCTCCTCCCCCCAAAGATTACATTCATTTGTATTGTCCTTTAGATAGCTCAGGTCAAGCAGAGTTTCTGAGGGTTCCTCTGAGTTTGGAAGGGAACCCTGTAAGCTCTTATAAACAGGGCATACAAAGTGATGTGGGAGACAATATCACCACCATGGTCATCATCAATAATATTCATTAAATGCTTATTGTATCCAAGGCAGTGTTTGAAGCACCTTACAACTCTTACATTATTTAATCCCCTTAATTCTATAAGGAAGGTACTACAACCCTGATTTTTCAAATAAGGAAACTAGAGGCACAGAATCAAACAGTAAATATCAGAGCAGGGATCTGAACACAGGCATCCAAGATTAGGTAAGGAAAGGGGTTCTGCAAGGTATCAAAACCATATAACTGAAGTATACATTGCAGTGTTGAGGCTTAATTCAGAAACTAAAATTTAGAATCTTTCCAGAAATAAATTATATTTTTCAGGCTGGGCACAGTGGCACTCACCTGTAATCCTAGTGGCTCATGAGGGTGAGGCAGGAGGATCACAAGTCAAAGCCAGCCTCTGCAAAAAGTGAGGCACTAAACTCGGTAAGATCTTGTTGCTAAATAAAATACAAAATAGGGTTGGGGATATGGCTCAGTGGTCAAATGCCCCTGAGTTCAATCCTGTAAGCCCAAAATGACTAAATGAATGAATGAATATTATTCAGGCAGTTCTTAATAAATGTTTTCAAGATTTAAGTTTTTGTTAATAGTAAAATGACGTGCAGTTCAAGATCATGTTCTCTGTCTACATCTTGTGAAACCTCACTTGGCTACCAACATAACTCATTTTGGAATAATGTAGTCTGAATAAAAAGTCCAGACTTGGGGCTGGGCTCGGTGGTGCATACCTGTAATCCCAGTGGCTCAGGAGGCTAAGACAGGAGAATAGCAAGTTCAAAGCTAACCTTAACAATGGCGAGGTGCTAAGCAACTCAGTGAGACTCTGTCTCTAAAAAAATACACAACAGAGCTGGGGATGTGGCTCAGTGGTCAAGTGCTCCTGGGTTCAATCCCCAGAGAAAAAAAAAAAAAAAGTCCAGACTCAGGGATGCGGTGTACAGTGCTTGCCTAGCATGTGCAGGGCACTGGGTTCAAGCCTCAGCAGTACATCACCATATAAATAAATAAATAAGTAAGTAAGTAAGTAAGTAAGTAAGTAAGTAAGTAAATAAATAAATACAGGTATTGCAGGCATTATGTCTATCTTCAACCAAAAAAGAAAGAAAGATGGGCTGGGGTTGTGGCTCAGCGGTAGAGCACGCTCGCTTAGCGCAAGCAGGGCCCTGGATTCAATCCTCAGCACCACATAAAAATAAATAAAATAATAAATAAAAATCCAGACTTTCATTAGAAAAAGAAAAGGCCTCTGTATTTCTTTCTTTTTTAAAATATTTATTTCTTAGTTTTAGGTGGACACAATATCTTTATTTTACACTTATTAATAAATGGTGCTGAGAATTGAACCCAGTGCCTTGTGCATGATAGGTGAGTACTCTACCACTGAGCCACAACCCCAGCCCCCAAAGGCTCCTGTATTTCTTGAATACCCAGTCTATTTCTGTTTGGATTCTAAAGAGAATGAAGCTGAAGGTCACAATCAGAGTTGGTCCTGGGACAAGATAAGACCATGGGTTTAAGGGACTTCTAATATATAGTACAGCCCCAAAGGGGACACAGGAACAGTATTGCTCTCCCAACTACAAGCAATAATTACTACAAAATGATAACGCAAAACACTACATTACTGTTCTATCAATAGAATTGACTTAACTATGGCGTAAACCTTAAAATGAAATCAGCAATAGAGCCAAGAATGAAGACTGTTGCTAGAATACAATGTAAATGGTGTTCCCCAGAATTGTATAAAAGGATGCTTTGGGACTAGATCACCTAATATCTGTTTACTGTACATTTTGCTTCTTATCCTTTTATTCTTTCATGGAGAAAATTTCATCAAACCATCCTAACATGTAAACAGGTACACATCAATATTCTTACAACCTTAAGTCCATTTATTTAAGGAAAAATTCACCTCCACACAAAGTGTCAGTTTGTTTGTAATTTTTGTTTATAGAGTTACTGGGGATTGAACCCAAAGCTTTTCATATGCTAGGCAAGTGCTCTACCAATGACCTACATCCCCCACCCCACCCCCACCCCCTCCCTTTTTTTGAGACAGGGTTTCACTAAAGTACCCAGGATGGCCTTGAACTTGTGATTCTGCTGCCTCAGCCTCCCAAATACCTGGTGCACCATCATACTCAGCCTCAGAGTGCCAGTTTTGATGATAATCCCAACTCCCCCCACCCCACCCCCCAACCCCCGTACTGGGGATTGAACTCAGAAGTATTTCCCACTAAGATATGTCTAAGATTTATTTATTTATTTATTATTCTGGGGATTGAACCCAGGGCCTTATGCATGTGAGGCAAACACTCTACCAATTGAGCTATCCTCAGCCCTTATTTTGATTTTGATATAGGGTCAAAATTGCAAAAGTTGGCCTCAAACTTGTAATCCTTCTGCCTCTGCCTCCGTGTCACTGGGATTACAGGCATGTACCACCATGCCTAATCTACCATTAAAAAAAAAAAAAAAAAAATCTAATTTACCCTAGACCAGGAAGGAAGAGGAAAGCTTCTCTTACCATTCCACAGAACAAAGGAAAACTATTCTAATAGATGGAAAAAAAAAAGAGTGCTGCACAGAAAATCTGAGTTCTAATTTCAATTTCACTACTGTATCTAAGCCTCAACTATTCTATTAATAAGAAGGCCTATTATAATTAAGTTAGTATTTCTCTTCCTAGTTTTCCAATCTCAAAAGAAATCTTGGAAGAACTACGGAGGTGAAAGAGAGACATTATTAAGTAATATCCATGAAACACAGAGTAGGACTTGTATCTTGCATCAGAGTTTTGTCCATTTGATCATATCCTTCCATAGTGCCAATCATCAAGGAATAAAGGTGTCAAGGCCTCCAGCATGTGGTTTTGGCAGATACTGTGAAGATCACCATCTCTTTCCCACTACTTACTTCTGTTTTTCACCGTTTTAAAAGTAAAGCATGATTTTTTTCCCCCAAGAAAATAACATTTTCTTAACAAATGTAACCCTGAAAAACTCATGAAGAGAATCAAAGAAATACTTTCACTTGATGAAGACTGTTAATAACAATTAGTGAAAATTACATAAAGACCATATAATTACAAAGGAACTACCAAAATAACAGATCTGTAGCCTCCAGCTTAGTAATCATCTACAAGATGTATCAAGACAACTCAAAAACGAATCAACTTTAATTCAACTCCAGAAAAAACTTAGATACTCTATTGAGAAAAACAATATCAAAATATACAACTGCACAAAGTTTACAATATTAGCTCAGGATCATTTTCTTCTCAATAAGGAAACAGAATCTCTCTCTCAGGTTCTAAAGACATTCAAGAAGGGCCACTGCAGAGATAGGGGTGTAGCTTAGTTAGACTAGCATGCCCAAGGTCCTAGGTTCTATTCCCAGAAATACAAAAAGAAAAAAAATGGGGAGATCATCCTAGTAGACTTTAGGGCTTTTCTACTATTACTCGGTGCACTTTTTCAATTACAAAATAACTTGGAATGCCTTTAGCCCAATTTCACTTGGAAAGACCACCAACCATATTACACAAACACAACCACCACATGGCTGGCAATCTCAGCCAGCAGCATCTACCCAGGGTACCAATGAACCATTGTGGGAGGGACAATACTGTGGTCCTCTCCTTGTGCCTATTATACTCTAAATGAAAGATCTGGGAAATGTGAGAAAACAAAATACAAGACTGGGTGGGGTGGGAAGTTCAGTGGTTGAGCTTGTGATTAGCATGCCCAAGGTCCTGGGTCCAAACCCAAGCACCAAAAATAAATAAATAAAACAAAGTTTTAAAAATGCATAAAGCAGGGCTGGGGATGTGGCTCAAGCGGTAGCGCGCTCGCCTGGCATGTGTGCGGCCCGGGTTCGATCCTCAGCACCACATACAAACAAAAATGTTGTGTCTGCCGAAAACTAAAAAATAAATATTAAAAAATTCTCTCTCTCTCTCTCTCTTAAAAAAAAATGCATAAAGCTTGGGGCTGGGGTCATGGCTCAGTGGTAGAGTGCTTGCCTAGCATGTGTGAGGCACTGGGTTTGATTCTCGGCACCACATATAAATAAGTAAAATAAAGGACCACTGACAACTAAAAAAATATTTTAAAAATAAATAAGTAAAATAAAATAAATATTAAAAAATAGCTTGGAATTAGTTCTTGAGACATCGATTGCTTGCTTGGGCACAGTGGCAAAGACTTCAAATCCCAGCTACTCAGAGGCTGAGGCAGAAGAACCCCAAGTTCAGCCTGGGCAACTTACAGTCTGTCTCAAAAACAGAATTTAAAAAAGGGCTTGGGATGTAGCTCAGTGGTAAAGCACTTGCCTAACATGTTTGAGGCCCTGGGTTTAATCCCAGCACCTCAAAAAAACCCACAACCATCTAATTTTATAAACTCAACTCAAAACTCAGAGTCCATACATTGCCATTTTCAGTATACCTAAAATTCTATTACCATCAGGTCTCATACAATGAATTCTCCCAGGTTTACTTCTGGAGTCTACTTCATACAGTTTTACCCATTTTACTTCAAACTACCCAAGCAGCAGCTTTTTTCCTGAAAACTTTACTCTGCCACACCATATTCAAATAACCCTATGTCACCAATTTTAATTTCTCAACAGATTCACTTCAAACACACCACTGGAATATTAAGGATAGGAACTCCACTCTAACCTCAGCTCTGCGTGTTCCAAATACAGGAAAGCAATTCCATAAGCTATACTATAAGACTATATTGGCAATTAGGGCTCTTGTGTCCCTAAAGCAGAATAAATTTCTCCTTTGGACAGAATGCAACACTATTCAGTAGTTTCACTTGAACAATTTCATAGTTCATTCCTGCTGAGTACTAGTGGCAATGGAAGGTAACCAGGGTACAGTGCCAACTTTTTACACTGAAACTTCTTGGGCAACCTCAAGAAATAACTGATTTCTCTTCCACAGCAAACACCAGTATTACAAATTGCTATTATTTAAAGAAATCTGTCACACTGTCCCTCCAAATTATGACTCCTCCCCCTAAACCAGAAAAGTTATTAACCCAAAATTTTCTTACCCTCTCTCTCTCTTCCTCCTGTCGTCTTATTCTTTCTCCTTTCCAGGGCTCCTGAACTTTCTGTAAACAAATTGTCTAGGTTACAGGAGCCAGTAAGGGTGCAGAACTGTGAAGAACTCTTTTGACTGTCAATAGTCAGTCTGGAAGGCAGGCCGACCCCACAACCAACAATTACATGATGGAAGGACAGAGTAACAGGAGTTCAGTGCCACCCCCTACTAAGTGGATACAAGGATCTAATTCCCAGGAACCTAGATGAACTCTATCACCAGCATCTCGGTTCCACTCCTAGACTCAGACACTGATTCTTCTTCGTTTAGGACTACAAATAATCAGGGGTCAGAAAACAGAAGAGTTGGAAAAGAAGGAGGATTCCTGTCCCTGAGAAGTGGCTTCAGAAGGCAGAGCTGAGGGCTGGGGGATGCACAAGCCCTTGTGTCAGGCACAGGGCCAAGTTCAGGCCCAGCCACTTCCTCTAGCCTCCCCCACTTCTACGAGGACTTCGCCCCCTGCCTACCCAAAGGCCTTGTGCCAAGAGGTACCTCCTTCAGCCTGCACAGTCGTCTATCTACTGGAGACCTCAGTTGTGCCCCACAAACCCTCGCTCCCCTGAGACAGTCCCTGGGAGCTTTCTCCTAATGTCACCCCCAACTCCTTCCTCAAAGACCCTTCCTTGGGACGTCCCTCCTTCCCCTCCAGGGAGCTGAACTCTGCCACCCACCAGACAGGCACCCGCCCCCTAAGCCCCCCCATTTCTCCCCATCGCCCGCTCCTCCATAACCACTTCCGGTTCCGGGACGGACACACGTACAGTCACACCGTGGACCCCCCCACCCCCCCAAAGGAAAAGGGGAGGGGGAGGAGCAGGGAGCTAGGCGCGCGCCGACTGTAGCGGCGCGAGACTCACCCGGCGGCGACGGCTGCGGCGGCGCCAGAGCCTGAGCCAGAGCGCAGGAGGGGCGGCGTTTGCTGGGAAAGGAGGGAGCCGAGTGGGGTGGGAGGATCAGTAGGGGCAAGGGAGGAGGGTGAGCGCGAGGCGGAGCGCGCGGGCACGCACTTCAAGCGCGAGACAGACCCACACACTCACACGCACGGAATGCGCGCGAGACACCCGCAGGGCGGGGGCGCGAGGCAGTGGGTGGCCCCCCTCCCTCCCTAACACTTACCCGGAAGTGGTGCTGCAGCTCGTGCTCCCGGGAACTCCAATTCCTACACGCCCCCCTCCCTCCCCCCCCCCACAGGCTTACAGAGGAGTAGCCCCGGAGAGAAGGCGGGAGCGCCGGAAACGAAAAGGGGGGGAGGGAGGGAAATAGCTAGGTAGGGGGAGCGGCAATGAGGAAAGGGGGGGAGTGTAAAGTGCGAGTCACTTCCGGGAGCGTCCCGAATACATCCTGCGCTGCTCGCGCTCCAGGATAATCGGGGCGGAAGTTACGACAAGTAGGGGCGGAAGTGGCTTCTGCCCAGGAACAGAGCCCTCGGTGAATGTGACGCCATAACGGAAGTGAAGGCGGGTCCTGTTAAGGGCAGAAGCTGAACATTCAGAATTGCGGTACCAGGCTTCCGGAAGGGACTTCTGGGGAAGTGGGAGGGTGGAAACACGACAGGTTCATGAATTATGCATCAAGGTATGAGAGGAGATATAGCTTCTTAAAAGGGTCCCGTTTCCTTTCCCTCAGGGTGGATTAGTAGCCCAATATCCTCAAGACAGTCTTAATGCTTTGAGAAAGGATAAGGATGTGTCAGTTGTCCAGGGTACCTACTTAGGCCCATAGAAATCTGACCTATTTTCTCTGACCACACTCCTTACTCTGCTTTGGTCTTCTCTTTGCCTTCACCAACATCCCTGACCCCTTAACCCCATTTTTCTTTTAAATATAACACTCTTAGCTATGAGTGTTTGCCCACTAAGGTACCAGGGCCGTGAGGGCAAGGACTTCAAATTGTTGACTGCTCTAGCCTCAGATTCTGACACTAAGCAGTTAGTAAACGTTTGTTGCAAAGTGAGTTACAGTTCATTATGAAAATCTAATATGAACTCCCCTGATTGCACCCCACAGGTGAATTCCCACAGCATTTAGTTTAGTTTTTTTTTTTTTTTAATCTTTATTTTACGTGGTGCTGAGGATCGAACCCAAGCCCCGCGCTTGCCAGGTCAGCGCCTTACCGCTTGAGCCACATCCCCAGCCCACAGCATTTAGTTTTAATGGTATCTTTATTGGTTTTTGTACGTGATTCTCAAACAAGATTGTCAACTCCCCAGGGAAGAAAACTACACTTTGCTGAACGAATAGAATAGTAGGTGCTGAATAAATATTACTTTAGTAAATGAGTGTTACCACAAGCTTGTACCATGATCTACTCAGAATCCCTCTGGGTTCAGCTTTATTTTAGCTGAAGCAGAATTGAGGTCCACCCTATTAACAGTAATGATCCCTTTCTGACTTAAAAAAACAAAACAAAACAAAACCCTAACAAATAATTATAATGCCCATTTTACAAAAAACAAGATTGAAGATTTAAATGATTCCTGTCCGCCAACCCCAATCATAAGCAGCAGCAAAGGATGCTTTTAAACATTTAAATAGATGATATATATCTTTAGTTTATAATTGTAGTTTGAATCTTTTTAAAGGTGTTTACTCCCTTTATCACATTTTTTTTTTAGGCTCAGGACCAAGTGTCTGTTAATTAGCAACAGTTGGTAAGATGAAGGACTTAAAGGGTCAGGTGTGTCCTGCCTGGGTTTTATTATTATTTGGTACTGAACCCATGAACTTGAACATGCTAGGCAGGCACTCTACCACTGAGCTACCCTCCTAGTCCTTTTTATTTTGAAACATTCTTTATTGCCTAGCCTAGCCCCAAACTTGCAGTCCTCTTGCCTTAGCCTCTGCAGTAGCTTGGATTACAGGCATGTACCACCATGCCTGGCTGCTGCATGGGTTATTGATGACTGATTCAAGAAACTTTGACTTTTGGGCTGGTATAAAAAAGTGGAAGAAATAACAGCTCACTCTTTCTGAGGCTGGTTTTGAACTCAGCAATCCTCCTGCCTTAGCTTTCCAAGCTGCTGGGATTACAGGCATGGGCTACCATGCGTGTTAATATTTTTTTTTAATATTTATTTTGTAATTGGACACAATACCTTTATTTCACTACATTATATTTTACACGATGCTGAGGATCGAACTCAGGGTCCCCTGCGTGCGAGACTAGCATTCTACCGCTGAGCCACAACCCCAGCCCCTCCCCCAGCCCATCAATATTTCATCATAATTTTTTAAATGCTCCCATGGCATCTTTGTTTTTTAAATTATCAAATTCACCATTTCAGCAATTTTAAAGTGTACAATTCGGTGGTTTCTGTATATTCACAATTTTGTGCAACCATCTGCACTAATACTGATCATTTCCTTCTCTCTCCAAAAAGAATCCTTTACCCATTAGCAGTCACTCTCAATTCTCCCTTTCCCCATCCCCTGGCAATCAGTAATCTACTTTCTTTCTATGGGTTTGCCTATTTGGGGCCATTTCATATGAAAAGAATCAAACAATATGTGATCTTTTGTGTCTGACTTTTTACATAGCATGTATTCACGATTCATCCATGTTTGTAGCATGTATCAAAATTTATTTCTTTCTAATGGTTAATTACATTTAAAAAGTGGAAGAAAATAATAGTAATCTCAGTAAGTTCTGGTTCTCCTGTTTTTCTGTGTACATAATTAGCTAGCTACTTCAGAACCTAAATGCCTTTGTCAACCCTGCTCCTGCCCTTGTTGTTAAGAAGCAAGTTTTAAGTGCTTTTAACTCCTTAGAGCAAAGCTTTAGAGCAATAAATGGGCATGGGGGAGGAGGGCTGTTAATTTTAGCCATGGGTTCTCCAGCTGGCACACTCTTTCCATCTTGAGTCACTTCCACACCCTGAGCTCTGAGAGATTCCTCCTCTTGGGGGCTTCCCCATTCCCTGGTTAGGTCTGAGCCACAATGGTTGAGCATTCCAGAAACATGCTTAGGAGAAACCTGGCTAAGTCATTTGATCTATGGCCCAGGAGGCAAAGAAAGCATGGTGATGAGATGCTTTTTCCAGTGGTTCCTCTCTTGTGTGGCCTTAAGAACCTTTCAATTCCCCAAAAAGCCATATGGCTCTTGTTTTGTGAGTCTTCTATTACTTGCAGCCTTCTGAGGTCCTTCCAAGACCCCATAGTTTGTTTCAGTTACAGGAGAGAATTGTTAGGGTCTGTTCCCCAGGACTTTATACTTCATGTCATTTCTTTCTTGCTTTTTTTTTTTTTTTTTTTTTTTTTTCTGTACTGAGAATTGAACCCAGGGCACTTTGTCACTGGATTATATCCCCAGCCCTATTTATTTTTTATCTTTAAACAGGGTCTCATTAGGTTTCCCAGGCTGAACTTGAACTTACTGTCCTCCTCCCTCAGCCTCCTAAATTGCTGGGATTACAGGCATGCATGGTAGTGCTTGGCACCTCGTGCCTTCTCATAGTTAGCATGACAATGTGACTTAGTCTGGGTTAATTCTTCTAGAACAATCTAGAAATCTAGGATGTCTCCTTTCTTCTCTCTTTCCAGCCATTTGACTTCCCATGGGGAAGGTAGCAATTAGGGAGAGGGAACAGGTAAGAATTTCCAGTGTCTTGCTGGTATATTTTAATTTATTTAAATTTAGGGAAACAGCAGTCTAATCAGGGGATAATTAATTCCCTCATCATTAGGGGCCTTCATGTGTGCCTTTTGCATATGGATGAGCTTCAGGGTCACACTGTCCCTTTGAAGGGAGACAGCTGCTGAAGGTGAGAGCCCAGTAAGCTCTCTAGGCACTTGAGACAAGTATTTTTCTGTGCCAGTGTTCCTCCCTCCACTCCCCAAGAACTGGATTCCTATGGGGAAAGCAGAAAAGGTTCATGGGTGTAAATTTCCCAGCCTCCTCAGATTCCTCACAGCCCATCAGCACCTCAACCTGTACCCTCAGGTTCCATCCAGCCCTCTCTCTTCCATTAGCTGCATGTTGTGATCTTTTGGGGTGGGGGTGGGGGGGTGGGGTTGATGCAGCCCTCCTCAGAAGGTTGTTTGCCTTGCACCTCTGCTTTACGTTGGTTCATCAGTGCAGGGCCCTGTTTGCTTCTTTTCCCTGTAGCAGTCTTTTTTGAGGGAGTTTGATGCCCTAACATACATTCTGCTCCAGTCCAGAGAAACAGACTTCTTCCTCCTCACAATTACTGTTATATGCTACAGGGACTCAGGGAGGCTCTCTAACACCTAAAGCACATACCTACTAACATGCATTCCCAATTCTAGTGTCAAAGATAAACACATGGAGGCAGGTACAGTCCTAGGCAGCCCACACTGTCCTCTTGTATACTACACTATCTCCTAACCTCCCTGGGGCTACCCCATTTCCAGGGAGCAGGTGGGGCACAGATGGGGGTGGGGAATGGGACCTGGGTGGTTACCATGGCAACACAGCCTAGCAACAGCTGAGAAGATGATGTGTGGGCTCTCATAGGATTGTTACAAGAGCCAAACCTAGAATTGGGGCCTCAGAGGTGACTGATCCCAGCTGGGCAGCCTGTGTTCCCTCCCCCAAACACACCCCTTGATTCCACCCCCACACCCCAGCAGTCCCTCTTTCTCAGAGAGGGCAGAGTAGGGAAAGCTAATGAGCTAACCACAGGGCTTCTAATGCTGCACAGCTTTTGGGGGGCAGCTATGGGTGGGGGCAGGTTAGGGAGCAAAACTGAAAATAAAAGAAGCAGGGCAGTTACATTTCCTATGGCTCAGTTACATTCCTTTTCCTTTCCTCCATTTTTCTTTTCCTTTCACCCTTTCCCTCCATCTTTCTTAGAAGCTCTCTCTATTCCTTTTCTGGATTAGTCCATTGCCTTTCCTCCTACATAATTTTCGCCCTTTTCTCTCATCTTTCTCTTGGTATCTCCTGACCTTCACTGACAAGGAACAAGCAAGCCACGCTTCTGATTCTAGTTTTTCTCTTCCACTGGTGCTCCTGAGGACTTTCCTGTTCAGTTCCTTTTCCCTTCCTTTCATTCTGTCCCAAGTTAAAACCCTTATCAGTCCCCTGCTCTAGGTAGGCAGGCCATATCACATCCAGCCTGGAAGAATTTTCCACCTCATCCTTATTTTCACTCTTCTTTCCTGCCCACCCCCTTCTCCTCCTCTCTACAGCGGTGATAAGGCAGAACCAGGGGATTCAAGTATCTTGCAAAGGCTTTATTTGAAAATTTTGAAACTTACATCCCACAAGAATTCAAGATTATCACCACAAGAAGAAAGAGATAATACAAAAATATATATCACAGCATAGGAGCCAGGTAAGAGGGGAAGAAGGTAGATGGAAAAACTGGTGGAAGTAGGGAAGGACCTGAGGAGAGGGAGAGGGCAGAAGGTAAAAGGAGAAGAATGAAGGAGGGAGGAAAGGAGAGGAAAGGGTAGATGTGGAGGCAGAGCTCCGGATGGCCTTGAACCAGCTGGCTCCAGTCCCTGGCAGCCTAGGTGGAGTGAGGGAGGCCCTATGAGAGGCTGGGAAGTGGAGAACTGGCTCTGGGGCTCTGAATTCCAGAGAGGCGCGCACACACACACACACACACACATACACACATACACACAGCCAGGACAGACAAGACAAAAGGGACTTGGGAGGGAGGGAAGGGCAACTGGGAGTCCCTTTCTCATGTAGTGCAGCAGGCAACTCCCCAAAATCCATCTCTCAGACAACAGAATTAGCATTGGGGCCTCATTACCCACTTTCCTGTGGGGGAGCCCTCCGGGTAATACCAGCGCCCTTGGAGTGGTATGTAAAGACAGTGAAACTCATGACATGGTATGGGATGGGGCCATGATAGATGAGGGCATGAGGAGCCCCAGCTCACTTCCCACCCACCTCTTGGGCAGCATGCAGGGGCCACAAAAACTAGACCAGTGGGCATGAGCAGAGAGTGAGTATGCAACACTAAGCCACAACATTGGGCCAGAAATGCTCAGGAGAGGTGAGGTGTGCATGAAACATGGACTCAGCAGTGACTGAGCCAAGGAGGGAGAGAGAAAATGTGAAACAAGAGGGAGAATGTGAGCAGTCAGCTGAGCAAAGATATGTGGATGGGGAGAGGGTACAGAAGAGTGGCCATAAGGAGCATGAGTATGTGCAGTGGCCTATGAGGGTGGAGGTGAATGTGCAAGGCTTTCATGTGAGTGTGCGAGAGTAGGGATGGGGGACCCAAAGTCACAAGTATGTGAAACCCCCAACTGCAGGAGGGTGGGCAAGTATGCTTGCCCATGGGGCCAGTGAGTGTTCCAGGTGGTGTGCAAGGGCAGGAGCCCGGAGCCCCTGTGGCCCCAGCTGCCCCACCCTCAGTGGATGGCGGCTATGCAGGCCTCTTGGCCTCCTGCTTGGCAGCACCCCAACATGGGGGGGGCATCACAGATTCACCAGGGGAATCCTGAGAGGAAGAGGGAAAGGGCACAGTCAGGAACCAAGAGGTAGGCCACAATCGAAGGGGAAGTTCAAGACAGAAAAGGGGCTCAGGGTTAAGAGGGCAGAGTAGGAATTAAAGGTCAGCATGAGAATAGGACACAGAGCCTGAGAAAGTGGGAGAAGGAAGGGCCCGCCCTAGAGAGGAGCTGGCCTGGTCCCCCTTAGGAAGGCTTGGGACCAGACCAAGAAAGAGAGCCAAGGGCTGTGAAAGACCAGGCTACCCACCAAGGGAACACCCCCATCCCAGCTCTGGAAGCCTAAGTTGCCTTCCCTCCTCACCCTCCCATCCCATTGCCCCTGCCCTCACCGGTTCAACTGGAAGGCTGGAGCCCCCTTGGGCTGGGGCATCCCAAGCCGGGGTCCCCCTCGGGGCTCCTCATGGTCAGGGGTGGGGGTGGGCGAATCCCCGAAGGCCCCCAGCACAGTGACTCCAGCTGGGGACAGGTCCGTCAGTGGCTGCTGGCTCTCCTCCTGCCTTAGGGCACCTTGCTGCCCGGAAGGTCTGCGCCGCTTCTGGCTGCGGTCCCAGCTGGTACATGGGAAGGAAAGAAGTCCTCTCACACACTCAAGTAGCCCCCATTCTGGGCCTATAGCACTGGTCACCCCAGCCTTTCCAGGGACTTCCAACATCCTACGGTAAAGAAACTGGCCTCTGACAGTTCCCTATACTAAATCTCCTGGAACTATAGGCCCATAAAACCATTCCCAGGGGGCTCAGGAATGTAGATCATGCTCCCAAACTGATCCAGATCCACAAGATTAGTATCCTCTTCCCCACCAACACAGAACACCCTAAATTTGCCCACTCCCCCATGCATGGCGAGAAAAGCAATTTCTCTTCTTCATAGCATGTGGCACATTTAGTTCTAGTTCAAAGTCAGCTAATGACCTGGACATCTGAGTCTAATGATTCTCTCAGTAAAGTGTGAAGGACTGAGTGACCCAATATTAAATACGTGCAAAGAAAGCTCCAGATTTTCTTCCTCCTGCCTGGTAGCTCTACGAAAGAGCCTTGTAGCCTGGATCACTTTTTTGTGTCTTGGAGAAATGTCCCCTCAAAGCCCCCAGTACACATAAATAATGCCCCTTTCCTCCCAATATCCTTGAACTTCTCTGTAAGAAAGAATCTGCACTGATTCACTGTTTTCCCCTACTCAAATCACTACCTTTCCCAAGGTCTTGCCTTCATCTACTATTTCCTACCCCAACCCCAGCAAAATTGCTGCTCTTGTCCCCCTTCCTGTTCCAGCCTCCAAATATTTGCAAACATTCAGTCCCCATCCACCATCAACATTCTCCCCGCCAGCTTACCAAAACTTGAAGATGATTCCAGTAGCCACAAGAACAATGATGATGGAGATTGTGATTGTGACATAGAGCTGGGGGTCCACACCTGATTGGGGTGGGGAGAAAGTTGTAGGGAGGCCTGAGGAGGTAGGAGCCAAGAGGCAGTGGGGATGGGGTTAGACTAAGGAGTATTGACGTATGAACCCACATTGCTCAACTCTTTCTGCTTCTCTGAAGCCTCCCTCTTTATTCTTATCACCAACTTTCCCAAGTTCTCAGCTATTTTCCACTTTCCCAAATGTATTTCACCTAACGTTACATGTATATGTGATTAGGATGAGGAACCAATATCAGAGAGAACATACCTCTCTGCATAGAAATTAGAGGGTGAAAGTGTCCTAGTCTCTGCCCTCTCCTGACCCTATACCACTGGCCCCATCCCTCTACTGGCACTCCCTGAGCCAAGATATCACCCTTGTCGTTCTTTTTCACTGTGGTGTACTTCTATCTGGATACTCCCCCTGTATCAAGGTCCAGCTCAGATGTCAATTCTCTGAAGGTGTCCTAATCCCCTGGCATAAGTATTCTCTTACTTCTCTATTTTCCTAACAACAGGCTGTTTCTGCCTCTGTTAGAGCATTTATTATGTTGACTCATCCCTGAGTGTTTACACATCTGTCTTCAGTGGACCTGCATTCCTTGAGGACTCAGAAAACATCTTCATCTCTGCATCCATGCCAGGATACAGCCTGACACATTCACTGAAAAAACTTAAATAAGGCCTCCCTTAGAGTCTTCAACCAGCCTCCCCACCCCTCATATCCCCACTATTCTTGCCCCCTCACCTTCTCCATGCCCCCACAGGAATGGCCTCAGGGTAGCAGGTGTTTCTCCAAGGATGAGCCCATCTCCATCATCCCGCATGGAGTCTGAGTTGGGATGTGGAGTAGCCAGCCCATGGGGGGCTGCAAAACCATAGTCCAGGGGCAAAAATCCAGGATTGACTGAGTTGGGGTCCCCCCCATCCTCTCGCGACACTGTGGGGCCCCACACAATAGCCCAGGGATACTGAGATGAGGGAGGACCCTCCTCAAAGCCTGATGGGGTAGCAGGGGGCGCAGTGCCTGGCAGAATTTGTCGACGTGATCTTGGTACCCGAGGGGACCGACTTGGTGGAGGTGCCCGCTCCCAAATGCACACATGTCGTGGAGCTGAGGGGCCACCCCGGGCACATGGGGGGCGGGCAGGGGCTGGTGGGGTTCGAGGGGAGGAGGAGGAGCCCTGAGCAGGCGGTGGGAGGGGCAGTAACAGCAGTGGCCAGAGAGGAAGGACATGGGACAGCAGCAGAGCAGGCCTGTAAGAAGGGAGAGAAAATGGGTGAGACACAGGCCAGTGTAGGGGTGTGGACCTGTGTAGGGGTGAGGACATGCTCACACTAGAAATCCCAGGCTGCCTCCTTCCAGGTTTCTCTGAGAGCAGGCAGGCCTTGGATAAACTCTGGCCTCTTTTCCCTTTTGTCTTAGGGGCTAGGTCCCAGGATGGAAGGCCATGGATGGGCCTAGGTAGGAAAGGTCCAAGCCCCCAGGGAACGAGGTCTCCAAGCTCCCCCTGCTGGGCCAAACTTACCACATCCTGGACTCCATGTCTGAGGTCTTCCTCAGCTGTGACCCAGATTTTCAGCCTTTACTGGGGGAAAAAAGGGTGGTCACACCACAGCCCTACTTCCCCAGCTCATTCATCTACCAGTTCTATTCCCATCTCCCCTCCCAGGGTGAATGGCTGCAAGGCATGCTTCTGACTTCCAGGATCCGCTGATGCTTAACATTCTTTTAGGGGAAAAAAAAAAAAAAAAAAAACCTTCCAAAGTGGTTCCCTCACTAGCCCCTAGCCCCATTTACAACTTCCCAGGTCCCTGTTACCTCCATACCCCAAGGTCTACTCTTTCTTCTCTGGCTTCCTTCCTTCTCACTTCCTCTGCCCACAGCTTAGGCTTTTCTTGGATCTTAATTTAGAGCCAAGAACCTTGTGATTCCTTGAGCACCTACCGCTAGGGAGGGAGTCTCAGGGTTGGGGGAGGGAAGGGAAGGCAATCCCAGCAAATATGTGCATGTGTTTGCACAGGAGAGCCTTCCAACCCTCCCACCCCACTTGTAGTCCCAAGCATTTGTCTTATGATCTGCCCTGGGAGTCATCTGCATCTTCAGGAGAGAAAGAGGAAGAGAGGGAGAAATAGAAGGAAAGAGAGGTGGGTGGGAGAAAAACTACAGAATATAATTTTGCTCTTAATGTTTAATCATCCAAATGCATAGGTACCCTCTAAAGAGAGGTTGAGTTGAGAAGAAGCCACCCCCTCAAATGTAGCTCTCCTGGGTAGAGTCTTCGGAGAATCTGGATGGTTGGTTTTGAAAGAGGGGCATGTTCTCAGAGCTGAGGGTGTTAGATCCAGGGGGCAGCCTCCCCAGAGTGAATAAAGACATGATATATGTGTTTTAAAATATGGACATTGAATACCCTCGGAGAACAGCAAGGGAATAAGATAAGCAAGTATGGGCAAGGGAATGGGTAATGGACAGTGGGGAGAGATGGGAAGTGGGTGAAGGCTGGGAGAGGGAAGGCTGGTCAAGCGTGGAAAGAGAGGAGAGAGACAAAAAGGAAGTTAAGCCTAGGTTGAGTGCAGGGTAAGGGAGAGCAAGCAGCCCTAAAAAGGAATAGACTGGGGAGAGAAGTGGAGAGAGTGGGTACACAAGACCAGAAATGCTGAGGAAGCTAAAGGGAGAAAAGAATAGGATAAAAGGTCAGGGAGGGGAAACAGAGCAAAGAGTCAAGGGGCAGGAAGAGGAAGAGGAAGGGTCCAGGTAGAACAGTCAGAGAAGTGAGAGTAGAAGGGGAAGGGAGAGAGAAAGATGGATAGATCAGGGATAGAGAGAAATAAGTGAGAGAGGAGAGAAAACTGAATACAGAAGACGTAATGAGGAAGGGACTGGGGGCAGAGAAACAGGGAACGGCAAAGATGGAGGAGTTGGAAATTTAAAGGGATATGGAGACAGGGCTGGGGCATGGTGAAAAGGGATAAAGAATAGAAGTGAGAGGGCTGGGTCCATGGTGGGGAGAATGAGGCTAGAGGAGGGAAGGGAGCAATGGTAGAGGAAACCAGTGGAGCGGAGAAGGGCTCATCTGTGGCCACCTGACTCCAGGACCCAGTTGTCCCTCCGCCTGATGCATTCCCTACCACAGTCAACTCCAGTGCCAGCACCCCATACCCCTTTGGTCACCCCCTCCAGGAAGCCCGCAGTATCCCGGCTGGCGCGCCACCCCCACACTCTCCTGCTCCTCACCGACCTGTTGTGCGCAAGAGAGGAGCTGGGGGTGGGGCGGGAGCTTTGGGGTGCGGGAGCCGGTCCCCATCCCCAGCATTGCGCCTAATCCCGCCCATCCTACGGGCTCCCGCTCTCGGACAGGGCTGGAAAGCGGTGGGAGTGGGGAAAACCAGGAAAAGGTGGTCGGCAAAGGGAGGGGAGTGCCTTAAGCGAAAAGGGGACCCAAGGCAGAAAGATGCACGGAGCCCGCGGGCAGAGCCAAAGGCTGAATGGAAGCAGCCGCGAAGACGATGACTGCTGCACCAGGGAGAGCAGGATGGAGTCCGGACAGCAGAGGAATGGAGGGCAAGGTGGAGAGCCAGCTTTTGGGGGTTGGAGCTTGGGCCCGACTAGGGTCGTGCAAAAGGGCGCGGGCCGGGAAGGGCAGGGCTGGGCTCCCTCCGGGTGGGGACGTGAGGGTCCCCTTCACTCACCTGCATGCCTAGTGCGGAGATAAGACGACTGCAGGCATTCGAGGTTGCACTGGACTGGGGGGTCGCAGAAGCAGGTGGGGCACGAGGCATGGTCGGGAGGTTTGGCCCACTGCAAGGCGCTGGAGCCGGAGGGAGGCGGGCGCTCAGGGCGCGGGGCGGTGGCGGCGGGAGATGCTCCCCTCGGCTGGGTTCGACTCAGCTCGGCTGTGCTCGGCGCAGCTTTTACGGCTCGGTCTCCGCCTCTCCCCCTCCTGTCTGTAGTCCACTCACGGGTTAACCCTCCTGCTGCCGCGCTGCAGAAGTGGAGACCAGTGTTTTCAGGGTGGAGGACTGGAGAAGGCAGCGAGAGTTTGAAGGGGTTCTGGTGGTTGGCTTCCCGCCCCTCACCGAACTCCAAAGACACACACGATTGCCCCAGGTAGTTCTGAGATTTTGAGTCACCCAATATTCCTGAGTACTCAACTCTATGTTGCCCTGGTAGAGAAGGGCCGAGCTCAAGGCTGTGGGGATATAATGCAGAGAGGGACTGAGGAAAAGCTCCTACAACAGCATTGGAGTATCTCAACAGCGTATCCCCTATTTATCGCTGACTCTGCTACAAGGCATTCTCCCTGAAGCAACCCAAATGATCTTTAAAATAAGTGGATCAGGTCCCAATTACTCTACTTGGCTTTTCCAGTACTCACAATATCCAAACTCCTTACTGTGACTTACAGGGCAGCATAAAATCTGGTCCCTGGGTGTATCTGATTTTCTTCCCTGAAGATCTCTATGTCTCAGCCTCAGTGGATCTGATCTAGAAGACAAACTGAATCTACCTCATAGCTTTTACGTTTGCTGTTCCCACTATCTGGAATACTTTTCCTTGACATTTCACAATGACTCACCTTTTTTATTCCAGTTTCATTTAGCTCCAGTGTTTTCTGGCAGGCCTTCCTTAAACTCTTTACCAAATGTAGACTTCCCTAGCCCTACTCCCAACCTATCATGCCCCATACTCTTCTTTTATGTTACGGTTGTTTGTCCTTGTTGCATTTCTAGGATACTGCACTCTTCCTAGTTGCCATCCACTGGCTGTTCTTTCTTAGTCTTCCTCAGCTCTGGCCTCTAAATGTTGGAGCCTTCTAGGGCTTGGCCTTCTCTTTCTACATTCTCTGTCCAGTGATCTCATCCAGTCCCAGGGCTTAAATACTATGTAAATGTCAGTGAGTCCTAAATTTATATCCAGAGCACCAGACACATTTATCCAACAGCCTACTTGACATCTCCGTCTAATAGCCATGAAAAATTAATGTGACTGGAATAGATGTGTTGAATGCTCCCACCCGCAATCCATTGCTTTCCCAGTGTTCCTCATGTGGGGACATGACAATTCCTAGTTAAGGTTAAAAACCTAGGATGGTTTGTTTTTACTGATTTCTTCCTTTAGTTTAGTTCCCCAGCAAGTTCTATGGGCTCTGCATCCAACATATGTCCTAAATTCATGCCCTTTTCTTCATCTTTGTTGCTATAGTCCTGGTCCAAGCTATCAACTCTCATGTGGAATATCACAATAGCTTCCTTACTGGTCCCTCATTTCTGGCTTATCCTTTACAAACTAGTCTCCACAATATTAGTAATACTTCAAAAATCTAAATCATATCATGCTTTTATTTGTTTAAAAGTTCAAGTGGCTTTTTATTATACTTAGAATAAATCTGAACACCTTGTAAGGAGAAGCCCACCAACTTGTACTCCCATTCATACACAAAGACAAATCAGACTTCTTTGTGTGGGCTGGGGACAAGTAGTAAGGAATCAACCCAGAGCTTTATATATACTGGGCAAGCACTCTACCACTGTACTACAGCCTCAGCTCTTTTATTTTTTTATTTTGAAATAGTCTCATTAAATACCCGAAACTGGAATCGAACTTGTGAGTCTCCCATCTCAACCTTCCAATTATCTAGGTTTACAGGCCTGGGCTACCACACCTGGCTCAAATCAGATTTCTTACTGTTCTAGAACATCAGAAATTATCTTCTTAACAACCCTGCACTTTGAGTCCCTTTTCCTGAAATATTTTGCTACCCCTTTCTCCATGTTTACCTGATTGACTTCTTCTTGCCATTCAGATCTCTACTCCAAATCTAAAGTGGGGGGCTGGGGGCATATCTCAGTAATAAAGCATTTGTCTAGCATGCACAAGGCCCCGAGTTTAATGCCCAGCACCACAACACACACACACACACACACACACACACACACAAAAAAAAATCTAACATGGTCCCCAAATTCTGCTTCATCATTGTTTCATTGTCTTTCAGACCCATTGCTTTCTGGAATGATCTTATATCTCTTTAGTGTCTGTTCCCACATACGCTTGAGATCAGAGACTTCATTTTTCTTGTTCACCCTAGATCCCAACTACACCCTATACTACCAACTACAGTACCATGGCACATGGCAGATACTCAATATTTATTGCTTAGTGAACTCCTTCTAGGACCCTTGCCCACTCTAAACTCTTTTCCTTTTCTCCTCTGCTCTTATCTTGAATTTCCTATCTATCTGCCTGCTCTCCCTGATCTCTGCCCACAGCTTCAGGTTGAGTCTTTGCTGACATGCACACCCCTCCAGACTCTCCCCCTTCCTATGCTGCATTATTACCATCATTAGCCTGGCACTGCTGCCTCCCGGAAGGAAGCCTGCTATTCTGACCAGCATCTGCAATGACTGTCCTCCTCCTTGCCTGTCCCTGACAGCCCTTCTTTTGAGGTCAAATACCAAATGAGTGAGCCATCCTCTCAGTGTCTCCCAGTGGCACATTAGATGGGAATGGGACCATGGAGCCATGTGAGGTAGTTTGTGTGAAACCTGCCACATCTTTGTCCAGTGAACCTAGTGCATCCTGAGGATATGCTTTCAGTGAACTCATTGTGTGACTGATGTGGACCAGTCACATTTATCAGATGAATAGTTACTTTAGTATAAATACCTTTTACAGCTGGGCATGGTGGCACATACTTGTAATCCCAACAGCTTGGGAGGCCAGAGCAGGAGGACTTCAGGTTCAAAGCTAGCCTCAGCAATTTATCGAGGCCCTAAGCAATATAGTGAGAACCCTGTCTCAAAATTTAAAAAATAAAAATAAGAAGGTCTGGAGATGTGGTTCAGCCTCTGGGTTCAATCCCTGGTACACCCCACCCCTAAATTTTAAAAAAAGTCACCACTGCCTTTGTAGAGTTTATTATTTAGTTAGGGAGACAAATATAGAGTGATAGGCTGGGGCATGGCTTAGTGGTAGAGTGGCCCTGGGTCCAATCCCCAGTAGTCCTCTGACTCTATGATATCTTTTTTTTTTTTTTAAGTTTTTTTAGTTGTATTTGGACACAATACCTTTATTTTATTTATTTATTTTTATGTGGTACTGAGGATCAAACCCAGGGCCTTGCATGTGCTAGGCAAGTGCTCTACTGATGAGCCACAACCCCAGCCCTCTATGGTATCTTTATCATCACCTCTGGACTCAGGTATATGATCTTAGTATCTGTCAAGGTGAATTGTCTCAATGTCCAATGTCCTGAACTCTTCTCCCTTTCAGCTAATCTTGCTTGCTTCTTTTCTGAAAAAAATAGAAAAAAGCAGAGAAAATCTTTTCCACTTCTACCACCACCTCCCAGCCCTGTTGCTCCTTCTATGTGAATTCTAGACCCTGTCACCCACTCAAATATATTACTTCAGTGACTGTCCCTCCCTCTTCTGCAGCACCACTTTTCTCTTCCTGACTCGATTATTGCCAGCAGCATGTAAGCATGCTGTAATTTCTCCCACCTTAAAACAAATCCTCGGGCTGGGGTCATGGCTCAGTGGTGGAATACTTGCCTCACACATTCGGGGCCCTGGGTTCAATCCTCAGCACCACATATAAATAAGTAAAATAAAGGTATTGTGTCCAACTATGGCTAAAAAATAAATACTTGGAAAAAAAATCCTCCTCAGCTATGTGTTTGCCTCCAGCATCTGCACTGCTCTGCTTCCCATTACAGCAAAGCTTTCTCAGAAGATGGCTTCCATTTGCCCTCTCTACATTTCCTCCCCACCATTCCTTCACTTTCTCTCTGGTCAACTCAAATATAAACAGTTTAATTTTCAAAATTCATTATTTTGGTAATAACTGGTAACACATTGGCATGTTTAAAGTAAGCTTTAAATATATAGAAAGGTATAGAGTGAAAGTTTTCACCCCACCCAGTTCCCTTCCAATTCTCATCCCTGATCTCAGTGTGGCTCATTTCTATGTATTCTTCCAGAGTTTCTTTATGTATACAAATAGCAATATAAATTTTCTCTCCCCCGCTCTTTTTTCTTTTTTATATGCAGCATTGGAGGTTGAACCAAGGGGTGCTTTACCTTAAGTTAGATCCCAGCCCTTTTTGTTTTTTATTTTGTGACAGGGTCTCACTAAGTTGCTGAGGCTGGCCTCGAACTTGCAATCCTCCTGCCTCAGCCTCCCAAGTTGCTAGGATTGCAGGTGTGCATCACCACACCCAGCTCATTTTAACCAATTTCAAGTGTACAGTTCAATGGTATTAAATACATTCATAATGTAAAAACATCACCATCATCTCCATAACTCTTTTCATTTTATAAAACTAAAACTCCAGGGCTGGGGATATAGCTCAGTTGGTAGAGTGCTTGCCTTGCATACATGCACTAGGCCCTGGGTTCAATCCCTAGCACCACAAAAAACAAAACAAAACAAAAAAAACCCTCCATACTCATTAAACAATAACTCTCCAGTACTGCTCTACTCTCCTCAGCCCCTGGCAACCACCATTCTACTATCTGGCTCTATGATTTTGATCACTGCCTAACTCAAGGACTAAGTTTGCCAGTGACTTTCATCCATGGGATTCCTTCATCCTCCCATCCCCTATTTTCTTTCTATAATTACTATCCCCAAACTTTTTTTTTTTTTACCATTTTGTTATTTTAAGACTTTTTATTATCTTTTTTTTTTTTTAGTTTTTTTGTTTGTATGTTTTTGTTTTTAATCAAAGGTCCCTTACTGCTTCTGAGGCACTGAGTTAGATCCTCAGCACCACATAAAAATAAATAAAAAATAAAGATATTATGTCAATCTACAACTAAAAAAAATTTTTTTTTAAAAGGAGGGGAGGGGAACCAGCTGGCACAGAGAGGGATCATCTCCACAATATTCCATTTATACACAGAACTAAACAGACAAGCACAGAGTCTCTATTGGGGTTAGAAGTTGGCAGCATGGGATGGGGGAGGAACATGTGGGAGGTAGGCATGTCAAAAAAAATACAGTACCCCCCCACCCCCAAACTGGGTGCCTAGGGGAAGACTTGGTCTGTTTCAACCCAAGAGGAATCAGAAGATCAAGAGTTTGAGAAGTACAGAGCCCTCTGGGATGGAGGGAGGAGGAAAGTCCAGAGGGTGGGGGTACTGTTTGGCAACTAGGGTGAAGGGAATGCCATCCTTCTGCTGGGATCCCCCCATCCCCTCTAGTCTGGCAGGAAGGGGGCAGACTGCAACCCCCTAGGGCAGACCTGGGGCTTCCAGATGCTCCAGGCAGGGGATTGGAAGCGGCTCACAAAGGCTTACTCTCCAGAGAGATGATGGCACTCCCCCCAGTCTTATTTTGTTGTTTTAATAATATAATTTTTTCACAAATTGATACAAGCTTAAACAAAATGTTGTTCAGTCTTACTTTCAAGTTCTATAAAAATGATATTGGGACTGGGGTTGTGGCTCAGTGGTAGAGCGCTTGCTTCACACGTGTGAGGCATTGGGTTTGATTCTCAGCACTGCATATAAATAAATAAAATAAAGGTCCATCAACAGCTAAAAAAAAAAATTTTAAAAGACATTGCATTATATGTAGTCTTATGGAATATTTACTTGTCTTTTCATTTAATATGTTTCCAAGATTTATTCATATTTTTGCTTCTATCTAGAGTTCATGGGCTGAAATAAAGTATGCCACCTGTATGCTTATACCAGACATAATCTCTTCTTCTATTGTAGATTTATAAATTATTTTATTTTATGTTATTATGAACATCATTGCATTTTTCTCCTGCACATATGCAAGAGTTTTTCTAGAGTGGGACTGCTAAGTGAAGTATAAGAATAATAATCTTGAGAGAGAGTGCCAAATTGTTTTCCACTTACTCTCCTTCCATCAATCATTGAATCCTCATCGACCTACATTCTCTCCAACACTTGTATTTTTAGACTTCTTATTTTTATTTTATCAGTCCAGTAAGTATATAATAGTCTATCATTTTGGTTTTGTTGATCATTTCTCTAATTACTAATGCAGTTGAGCCTCTTTTTATATGCTTATTAGCTTTAAATTTTTCCTGGGAAATGCCTGGTCATTTGGGATTTTTCTTTTTTCTTTTGTTTTCCTTTTTCCTTATTGGTTTGTGGTTTTTAAATATATTCCAGACACTAATTTTTTTTTTTTTTTGTGTGTGTGTGTGTACTGGGGATTGAACCCATGTCCTTTACACATGCTAGGCAAGTGCTCTATTGCTGAGCTATATCCCAAGTCCTTTTTTTTTTTTTAAATTTAAGACAGGGTCTCAAAATGAATTTCTGAGGCTGGCCTCCAACTTGTGATTCTCCTGCCTCAGCCTCTGGTGTAGTTGGGATTTTAGGCATGTGTCACCAGGTTTGCTGGATACTAATCTCTTAACAGTTATATATGTTGCAAATAATCAGCTCCTTTGTGAAGATATTTGGGAACTTCCAATTTTTACACGATATCTATTTAGATTATTAGAAATTCTAAAAGACTTTAAGCTTTTGCTCTCCATACTTTAGTCCTAAATCCATATAGAATTGTTTTTTTTGTGTGTGTATATTTCTCATTTTTTAATATTAGAAAATCAATTATCCAAGCCCGATTTATTAACCAGTCCCTTTCTTCTGCCTGACCTGCTTTGCTCTCTCTGTTATGGGTCCAAGTTCCATATGTACCGAGAGTCTATTTCTGGATAATCTAATCTATTCCATTGGTTACCTGTTAAAAATTTGCACTTTCTTTAATTTTATAGAGTAAGCTAGAGTGTAGCTTGGTGCAGTGTATGTGATTTAGCATGTGACAGGCCCCAAGTTCAATTGACAGCACCAAACCAAACCAAACAAAAACAAAATTTCTATACTTTTAAAATAGATATAGATATTTCCCATAGTATACCACTGTGCCAATATACTCATGTCATTTCTTTTTTTTATTTTAGTGGGTACTGGGGATTGAATCCAGGGGCACTCGACCACTAAGCCACATCCCCAGCCCTATTTTGAATTTTATTTAGAGACAGGTCTCACTGAGTTGCTTAGCACTTCACTTTTGCTGAGACTGGCTTTGAACTAGCAATCCTCCTGTCTCAGCCTCCCAAGCTGCTGGGATTACAGGCCTGCGCCATCACGCCTGGCCTCATGTCACTTCTTATTCCTTGCTCTATATGAGAATCAACTTGTCAAGTTACACAGAATTTTGATTGGAATTACATTAAACCCAAAGTCAATTTAAGATAAATTGTTATATATATTTTTTTAAATATTTTTTTTTAGTTGTAGGTGGTGGACACAATATCTTTATTTCATTTTTTGTGGGTGCTAAGGATCAAACCCGGGGCTTCACCTGTGCTAGGCAAGCACTCTACCACTGAGATACAGCCCCAGCCCATATTTAGGTCTTCTTAAATATCTTTCAGTGAAGTATAATTTTCTGCATCCAGATAATACACATCTTCTCTTTCATTTATTGCTAGGTGCTATTTTGATTTTTTACTATGGTTAATGTTATTTTTTTCAAGATTACATTTTCAAAGTACTTTTTGCTGGTAAGTAGAAATGAAGTTGATTGGCAATATTGATTTTAGAGTCAACAACCTTGATAAGCTCTCTCTTCTAATAATTTTTCTGTAGACTGAATTTTCTATAAAAGCAATCACATCATCTGCAAAAGATAGCAGTTTGCCTTTCCTTTTCCAATGTTATGCCTCTAATTTCCTTTTCTTGTGCTATCCCAGACCTTTAGTACAATGTTGAATACAAGCAGTAATAAGCTTGTTTCTGTTCCTGTTTTTTCTCTTCTCTCTCTTTTTTTTCTCCCCTATTTAAAGGAAGTGCTTCCGTATTTTTCCGGTAAGCATTGTGTTTGCAGCATGAAGCCTTAGATTTGATCCTCAGCACTACTAAATTAATTAATTAATAGTATTTGCTATATTGTTTTTTGTTTTGGTGGGGTTTTTGTTGTTGTTTGTTTGTTTGTTTTGTGGTGCTGGGGATAGAACCCAGGGCCTTGTGCAAGTGAGGCAAGCACTTTATCAACTGATCTGTATCCCCAGCCATTGTTTATATGTTTGAATAACTTTATTTTACAAGTTAAGGAAGCCCCCTTCTAGTCCTAGTTTACTAAGAGTTTTGTTATGTATGGGTGTTGAATTAAATGCTGTATGTGTGTGTGAGTGTATGTGTGTGTGTCTGTGTGTGTGTGAGAGAGAGAGAAAGAGAAAGAGAGAAAGGTGGGGGGTGGGGAGAGGAGAGAGAGAGACTGGGGATTGAACTCAGGTACGCGCTCTACCAATGAACTACACCATCAGCCCTTGTTAATTTTTTTTTTTTTTTTTTAATTTTGAGATGGTCTCACTAAGTTGCCCGGGCTGACCTCAAACTTGTAATCCTCCTGTCTCACCCCTCCTCAGTTGCTGGGATTATAGTTGTGCAACCAGGCCTGGCAAGTTAAATGCTTTTTAAAATCTCTGTTACTGTGAAATATAATATACTCAAAGGTAAGTGCAACAAATCAAAGTATAATGCATACTTACAGAGGAAATACTAATAAATGGAATAACCACCATCGAGGCTGTGTGGTGGTTACACAGCCTCAATGGATCTGTCTGTCCTTCCCAAAGGATCTGTCTGTCCTTCCAAAGGATCTGTCTGTCCTTCCCCAATCATACACTATTCCTTCCTTATCAGAGGTAAGTAGTATTCTTATTTTTATGGCAATTACTTCCTTATTTTTCTTATTAGTTTTCCCAGATCAGTATACATTCATTAATAATATAATTTTTTGCTTTTGAAGATATAAATATAATAGTATTGTATGTATTTGCTATATACATGAGAGTGAATTGCTTTCACCTTGTTGGTTAATGCTACCGTCTTTTCCAAAGTGTTTTATCCAGTTGTATTCTCATTATCTATACATGAGAGTTTCTTTGCTTCGTATTCCTGTCAACAGTTGATATTTTCATACATTAATTTTAGCAATTCTGATGTACACATGATATTCATCGTGGCTTTAATTTGCATTTCTCTGATTACCAATAAGGATGAGCAAAATTTTTGTTGTTGTTGTTGACCTTGTGGATTTCCTCTTTTGTGAAGTGTTACCTTAAATCTCAAATCAGGCATGGTAGTACATGCCTGTAATCCCATAGGGTTCGGAAGCTAAGGCAGGAAGATTGCAAGTTCAAAGCCTGCCTCAGCAATTTAGCCAGACCCTGTCTCAAAATAAGAAGGGATGGGGATATGGTTCAGTGGTTAAGTGCCCTGGGTTCAATCCCTGTTATCAAAAAGAACGAACAAACGAAAAAAAGAACATTGTTTTTTGGTACCAGGGATTGAACCCACAGCACTTAATTTGTAATTAGAAAAACAGATTTCTTAGCACCCAAAAGGCACCACATCCCCAGCCCTTTATATATATATATATATATATATATATATATATATATATATTATATTTTATGTATATATATATAATTTTTTTTGAGACAGGGTCTAAATTGCTTAGGACCTTGTTAAGTTACTGAAGTTGGCCTTGAACTTGTGATATTCCTGAGTTGCTGGGATTACAGGCATGTAACTGGTGTTTAGTTTTATGTTTTTCTTATAAATATCCGAGTGTCACAGTATCAATGAAATATGTGTCATTTCTCTTTTGCTGAAAAGTGAAAATTCTATCATAAATCAAGTGTCATATATGTGTGAATCTGTTTTGGGACTCTAGATTATGTTGCAGTGGTCAGTATATCTGTGCCAATACTATACAGTTTTGTTTGTTTGTTTTGCTTTGCTTTTGGTGCTGTAATTGAATGCTGGTCCTCTTGCATAATACCACTGAGCTACAACCCCAATACTCTATATGATCTTAATTATTATAGTCTTCTAATTATGAATAGATATCTGATAAAGTAAGTGTTTCCACCTTATTCCTTTTCAAAAGGCTATTCTTGGTCTTTTGAATTTCCATGTAATTTTGAAATGTCTGTGTGTCAATTCCATATGCTTACTAAAAAGTTTGTTGAGGTTTTGATTAGAATTGTACTGAATCAATAAATCATTTTAGGGAGAATTGACTTCTTTATGGTTTTGAGTCTTCTAGTCTATAAACATGATCTATCTCTGCATTTATGTTAGGTCTTCAGTGACTCAGTAAATTATAATTTACTTCATACAGAATTTATACATGTTTTGTCATATTTATACCTCAGTATTTGATATTTTTCATACTTCTCAAGTGATAATTATTTTTAAATTATATTTTGGAATTATATTTTGAATTATTCCTCTGGACTTGAAATAGAGCGGTTGCCTAGCATGCAGAACACCCTGGGTTTCATCTCCAGCACTGAAAAGATAAAAATTAAAAACTATATACACACACATATTTATATTCCTTATCTTTTTGTTGCCTTATATGTTGATTTTTGCATATTGTATCTAATGACTTTATTAAACTCTAATAATTTGTTTATAGATTCTTTAAAATTTTCTCTATGCTTTTGTTTTCCCAGTACTGAGGATTGAACCCAGGGTTTGCACATGCTAGGCAAGTGCTCTACCACTAAGCTACATCCCCAACCCTATGATATCATATTTTCTACACATGGTAACAGCTTTTACTTCTTTTTACAAAGTATTTTGTTCTGTGGGTACATCTTCTTGCTTTGGCTAGAATCCCAATTCTCCTAATGGAGACCTTTATTTTTCTTTCCACTTTCCCCTCTTCTTTTCCCATTTCTATTCCTTTCTCTTCTTTCTCACATCTGCTCCTTCTTTCTCTTTGTTCTTAATAATCTTTTTTTTTTCCAATTCATTTCCTTCCCTTTCTTTCTTCAAAATCTGTTTTTCTACTTACAAATTTTTTCTCATGTCCCCCTCTAATTCCTCTTTGTGGGCTGGGGATGTGGCTCAAGTGGTAGCGCTCTCGCCTGGCATGCGTGTGGCCCGGGTTCGATCCTCAGCAACACATACAAACAAAGATGTTGTGTCTGCCGATAACTAAAAAATAAATATTAAAATTCTGTCTCTCTCTCTCTAAAAAAAAATCCTCTTTGTTATAGAACCATAAATTATCAAAGCCAGACTTGACTTTACATTTAATCTCTCATTTGGTCAATACATAAGAGGAAGTACCACAAGATGGCATAATTTGCTTTAGGGTCACAGCTAGTTTAAGGCAAATCAGTAGTAGGTCCTAGATAATCTATTTCTCCCTCCTCTTTTCTCTTTTCTTAATTTCTTTTTTTTTCTTCTAAACACAGTGTTGGAATCAAATAAACATAAACTTGGATGTCAGTTCCACCACTTATATTGGCGACTTTTGACAAATAATTTAGGGCTGGGAATGTAGCTCAGTGGCAAAGCACTCAGGCTTAAGACCCTGGGTTCAATCCCCAAAAATAAATAATTAAAATTATATATAAAATCATATACAAGAAAATAAGTAAAGTTAAAAGCATTTTAACCTCTTTGATTATTAGTGTCTTCACATGTTAACTGAGATATTAATATGCACCTCAAAATGTTGCTGTAAAGACTGAATAAATAAGCCAGTCCCAAAAAACCAAAGGCTGAATGTTCTCTCTGATATGTGATGCTAACACACAATAAGGAAGGTGGGGAGAATAGAAGTTCATTGGATTAGACAAAGGGGAATAAAGGGAAGGGAAGGGGGATGAGGGGGTCGAAAATATGAAAGATGGTAGAATGCAATGGACATAACTTTCCTATGTTCATATATGAATGCACAACCAGCTAACTCCAAATCATGTACAAACACAATAGGAAATTATACTCCATGTATGTATAATATGTCAAAATGCATTCTACTGTCATGTATAACTAAAAAGAACACATTAGAAAAAAGAATTAAATTGTGATGTTAAAAAAAAGACAATAAAAAATGTATTGTAGGGCTGGGGTTGTGGCTCAATATAGAGCCCTTGCCTAGCATGTGTGAGACACTGGGTTTGATTCTTAGCACCACATATAAATAAATGAATAAAATGAAGGTCCATCAACACTTAAAAAAAAAAGTGTATTGTAAATAAAGCACCTGGCACATAATAGAACCAATATTTTTTTTCATTCTTTTTTTTAAAACTGGGGATTGAATCCAGGTGTACTTTACCACTGAGCTATATCCCCAGCCCTTTTAATTTTGAGACAGGGTCTCACTAAATTGCTTAGAGCCTTGCCAGATTGTTGAGGCTGGCCTTCAATTTGTGATATTCCTGTTTCAGCCTCCCAAGTTGCTGGGATTACAGTCATGTACTACTGTGCCAGGTTTCCTCATTCTTTCTTCATGGTTTTCTCTTTCCCTCCTTTTAAAAAATGATAAGTTTGTGCTGGGCACAGTGGCACACACCTACAAACCTCTTCCAGTGTTTGGGAGGCTAAGACAGGAGGATCCCAAGTTCAAGTCCACCCTCCCCTCAGCAACTTAGTGAGACCCTGTTAAAAAATAAAATATAAAACGGGCTTGGCATATACCTCAGTGGTAAAGCATATACTGGGTTCAATCCCCAGTACCCCCACAAAATAATAAAATTAATAAAATGGTAAGTTTGGACTCTCAGGTTCCTTCACATTTTGGCTATTATGCCTTTGATTCCTTCTCCTTGTTTTTGGTTTCATTCTCCCATTCACTTCTCTTCTTTCTTTATTTCTTTCAATTCATTGTTTCTACTTATTTTCTTTCTTTCTTTTCTTTTTTTTTTTTGGTACCAGGGATTGAATTCAGGGGCACTCCACCACTGAGCCATATCCCCAGCCCTTTTTTGTTTTTTATTTAAAGACAGGGTCTCACTGAGTTGCTTAGCACCTCTCTTTTGCCAAGGCTGGCTTTGAACTTGAGATCCTCCTGCCTCAGCCTCCCCAGTGGCTGGAATTACAGGCCTGCACAACCGCGCCCAGCTGTTTCCTGTCTATTTTCTATTACAAGCCAAGAAATGTGGACAAAAACCTCTATTTAAAGTCTTTTCAGTCCTACCAGTATTTCAGTCTACTAGTATTATGATTTTCTCTTTTTCCACTTTCTCAACTTCACATCACTTACAAGTTAGTTAACTGCCCTGGGCCTCAGTTTGGTTCTCAGGAAAATGGAGATAATTATTAGATTATTATAAATATGAAATGAATTAAGTAAAGCTTTTAGTTCAGTGCTTAACAGAAAGGCTTCCAAGATGTCATTAACTTGGGAGCGGTGGGTGTAACTCAGTGGCAGAGTTCTTAGCACCCAAAAGGCCCTGGCTTTCATCTCTAGCACACTGCCTCTTCCCACTCCACCCCTCCCCCCCAAAAAAAAAAACCCACACAGAATAGCAGTAACTTTCATTTGTCCTTCTGCAAGCCTGGTATGAAATAGAAAACATTACAGAAGTGTTTTTGTGGTACTGGAGATAAGCCCATAGCTTCACACATGCCAGACAACTGCTATACTAATGAGCTACACCCCAGACCCATTTTTTTGTTTCCTAATTTATTTTTGTATTTGAGGATTGAGCTCAGGGGAGCTTTATCATTGAGCTACATATATCCCCAGTCCTTTTTTTAATGTAATTTAAAAAATATTTTTTAGTTGTAGTTGGACACAGTACCTTTATTTTATTTATTTTTATATGGTGCTGAGGATTGAACCCAGGGCCACACTCACCCTAGGCGAGCATTCTACTTTGAGCCACAACACTGGCCCCTCCCCAGTCCTTTTAAATTTTGAGTCAGGATTTTACTAAATTCCTGAGGGTTATTCACCAAGTTCGTAAGCTGGCCTGGGATATTCCATCCTCATGAGTCTCTGGGATTACAAGCCTGCATCACCGCGCCTGGCTGTTAGATTTTTAAAAATATTACTGGGCTGGAGGTGTAACTCAGTAGTAGAAATGTTGCCTGGCATGAATGAAGACCTGGGTTTCCTTCCCTGCACCACAAAACAAAGACAAAAATAAAGTATGGTGAAGTTGATGGGAAAAACCTCGGTTCCAGGTGAATCCCTGGATTTTCCCCCCTCCAGAAACTAAGAACCAAGGTACTGTCAGGGTGATGGTGCATGCATATAAACCCAGTGACTCCAGAGAGTGAGGCAGAAGGATCTCAAGTTCAAAGCCAGCCTCAGCAACTTAAGCACTCAATAACTTAGTGAGACCCTGCCTCAATATTAAGAATAAAACAAAAAGCACCGTGGATATAGCTCACTGCTAAGGCACCCTGGGTTCAATCCCCAGGCAGGGTGGGGGCTACCTACTGAAATCATCACTTAATAAGCACAGTTGTAACCACGAGATTTCCTGGAGTCATACTGGGGAGGCGATATAGTTGTGAGGATTGAACGGGATAAAATTCTCAATGTCTAACCAAGAGTAAGCATGATAGCTGTTTCTGTTTTACTTTTTAACTTATTTTCTCCCTCTCCTCAAAAGGTGAGTGGTTGAACTACCCAGATGATCTTAGCCGCAGCTAATTTGTATTACTGATTATGGTTTCTTCCTCTATCACGTCTCTTCCCCCTTTTCTCTGCTCCCTCACTCCTTCCACTACAGCTTTCCTCTTCTCCCACGAACCGCCAACTGCCGCGATCACCACATCAATGGTAGATTAGAGTTGACAGTGAGCCAGCTACAGGCAACAGCAGGGGACCGAGGATTCCTCGGTGACTCTCGCTCTTCCCCCAATAAAGTTTTATTGTAACATAGCGCAGGGTGGGTGGGGGGACGGGACCCGTCATTCTTCCCCAGCAACCAATCAAGAGAATAGAATGCTCGCATCCCCACCCCTAGAGCTTCGGCGGTCCGAAGGCGGAAGCGGGTTATGTTCCTCCCGGAAGTACGTAGTAAAAGCGGAAGCACTACCGGAACCCGGCCATAGAAATGAGTGGCTAGAGCGACCCTGAGGGGGCGGGTGGCAGGAAAAGCTCGGAACAGCTGCCGGAGGTGACGGAGCAGCAGCCCCACCCGGTGCGCTGGAAGACGAACCTTCCAGGTAGCGGTCCGCAGTCTGGCCCAGGGTACGGCTGGGGCAGTCGGCGGTCCCACAGTCCCAGGGCTGCCTCTTTAAGGGAGGAGGTGGAGCCACGTGTAAGGATAGTGGTGGTAAGGTCACGTGGTTAGGGCACGTGTAGGGCACGCGTGGAGAGCTGAGAGTGCTTCCTGGTTGGGATGGACACTGTGTGAGACCCCTTACTTGGCTGCAGCCTGTACCTTGATGTCAGTGGGGTGCACGTGATGGGGCTTGGGATTAGGTTTAGAGGCCGTTATGGAGGGTGGGCATGGCAGCCGTGAATTGACGAAGATTTTTAGATCCTGAGTAGATCGTTCCAACTCTTAGTCCTCACTTCAGTAGTAATTTAGCCCCTCTACAATCCGGCTCCTTACCCTTGGGCTTCCTATCCTGCCAGTGTTTAGGGACCTCTAGCTTCACATCCTCTTTCCTTACAGCTCCAGACAACCTGAGCCCAGGTTCCCACAGCTCAGTACAGCCATGAGTGCGGAGGTGAAGGTGACAGGGCAGAACCAGGAGCAATTTCTGCTCCTGGCCAAGTCGGCCAAGGGGGCAGCGCTGGCCACACTCATCCACCAGGTGCTGGAGGCCCCTGGTGTCTACGTGTTTGGGGAACTGCTGGATATGCCCAATGTTAGAGAGGTGGGTTGCTGGCTTGGGTAACCCACAGGGAAGCTTGGGACAAAAATTTTGACTTAAGAGTGGGCGGGCAGGCTCATTTTGCAACCCTGGCACCATTTAGTTGAACAAGGATACTGTGGTGATTAATGGCAACTTGCAAAAATAAACAAGCAGGTAAAGCTCTTTTTCCCTTTGGAGATGAGGAATCTGAAAAATGTAATATTTTTCATTTTTAACAAAGGACCATGTTATCATCCTAGCTTCTGAGGGGCTGAGGCAAGAAGATGATGGTCTTAAGTTTGAGGCCAGCCTGGCCAATTTAGTGAGACTATCACAAAATAAAAATGGCTGGGTCTGTAGCTTTAGTGAATGGTAGAGCACCCTTGGTTTCAATTCCCAGTACTGCCCCCACTCAAATGGAAATAACACTATACTTAACCATTATTGTGGGAATCATATAAAATCATGAGAAAGTATAAAGTTTGGTACAGATGGAAGGATTGAATAGGCCAAATTGACATGCCCTGTTCTCTCCCTCAGTGTAGTGTATGTTAATTCATTTAAAGTAGGCAAAGGAGAAGGAACTCAGCAGAGAGAACCATTCACCACGTAGAAGTGGCAAAGTGTAAAGAGTTTCAAGTCAATAGTAGGTGGGTCATGAAGACTTGTGGCATCAGCCCATGTCCTATGATAGTGATATATGGGTAGGCGGTGAGCCAAGTTTTTGAGGACCTATGGTTGAATCAATGGATTTAATTGTAGATGAACACAATATCTTTGTTTTATTTATTTATTTTTTAAATATGGTGCTGAGGATCAAACCCAGTGCTTCACCCATGCGAGCTTGACAAGCGCTCAACCACTGACAACCCCAGCCTGGATTTAGCCTTTTTTGATTACTGTGGTATGGGGAAAACTGTGGTTATCATTATACCCTGCTTTCATATTCAGTGGAACAAAAGCATATCAATCAAGGTGAAGAAAAAGAAGCACTGTTCTTTTTTCAAATTTTTATTTATTTAATTGTTGATTATAGACCTTTATTTATTTTTTAAAGTTTATTCACATGCAGTGCTGAGAATCGAAAGCGAGTGCCTCACATGCCAGGTGAGTGTGCTACCGCTGAGTCACCACCCTAGCCCCAAGAAGCACTTTTTATTTTTTATTTATTTTTTTTTTTTTATTTTTTAATTTTTTTATTGTTGGTTGTTCAAAACATTACATAGTTCTTGATATATCCAAGAAGCACTTTTTAATTGAGTACCTGTTTAATAATCTGCCAGTGATCTGGGAATACCAAAAAAGTGCATGACCTAAGGCTTACCCTTTCAAAGCTTATGTTCCAGTTGAAAAGATAAGATGGATGGATATAAATCTTTACTTAGCAAATATTTATTGAGGGAGTCAGTAACATGAATAGCTCTGCTAAATGCTAGTGGGATACCAGAGACTGGGTCTATAATCTTTTTTTTTTTTTTTTTTGCGGAGGGGTACTGGGGATTGAACTCAGGGGCATTCAACCACTAAACTACATCCCTAGCCCTATTTTTTTTGTATTTTATTTAGAGACAGGGTCTACACTGAGTTGTTTAGTGCCTCACTTTTTGCTGAGGCTGGCTTTGAACTCAAAATCCTCCTGTCTCAGCCTCCCATGCCGCTGGGATTACAGGTGTACGCCACCATACCCGGTGGATCTATAATCTTGATGAAAGGAAAGATATTCTTAAAGTAAGAACCTTCTGCAGGAATTAATTAAGTGCCAGAATAAGTGATCAGTGATAGGAGGAGAGGATCCTTCTGGTGAGCTGGATCCATGAGATGGGTCTGATTCAGAGGCCACAAATATAGGTGTCTGTCTAGGCTGAGTCAGGAGCCTGGTGAATTGGGAGTACCACAGACTGCCTAAAGATACTTAAATTCAGAAATATTACATATACTCTGATGGCCAAACAACACAATTTACAGTGCCTAATGTGTGTGTGGTCTGTTAAATTCCAAACTGAATGTTTTCAACCCTAAATATAAGGTAGGAATTGGATGGTGGATGGAGGAAGACAACATTGCTATAATAAAGACCTGGAAGTGGAAGTTAGCCCTTCCTATAGGAAGATTAATCACTGAGAGACAGAGAATGCCTCTTGGTGAATTAACATTGATTGAAAAAAATGTGGCCAGAAAATGGAGTTCAAAAATGATAAGGTTGGGAGGGTAATGAGGGAAGCCCTCTGTCACCTCTTCTCTTCCTTCATATTCTTGCAGCTGGCTGAAAGTGACTTTGCTTCCACATTCCGGCTGCTCACAGTGTTTGCTTATGGAACATATGCCGACTACTTAGGTAACCAAGAGGGATTGGAGCTCTGGAGCAATGAAAATGGGAGAAGGGCAGTTTCTGGAGGGACTAGAACATAGGATGCTGCACTTAGATCCCCTGGGCATAAAGGTTTGGAGTCGTGGCCTAAGCTGGCATAGAAAACGGGGGGAAAATGCAGGAGAAGGCCAAAGTTTTCCACAAAACTGAAAGTAGGAATTTATACAACTTTGTCCTTTTTCCCTAGCTGAAGCCAGGAATCTTCCTCCACTCACTGAAGCTCAGAAGAATAAACTTCGACACCTCTCAGTTGTCACCCTGGCTGCTAAAGTCAAGGTGAGTGACAGTCCCTCCAGTCCAAAGCCAGCGAGGTCTAGAGCATCTTTTATGTCCCACCGGGATAGCCCTTGACCAGACTTGCTTCTTCTTGCCCTTCCCTTCTCCTTTGCCAGGGTCTATATCTAAACTTCAATCAACTGAAGTTCTAAGTAAAACATCTTTTGTATTTTTGATTAAAATAGTAATAACTAAGATGCCAATCATGTGTCAGTGAACAAGTGCTTTCCTTGTTCATGTAATTATTTCATGCCAGCAAAGTCTGATAGCTGGAAGTGGGGCTCTCTTCTAATGAAATTCTGGGCTTCTAGTGTTAGAATAAGCAATATGTAACCCAAAGATATATCTGTATTCCTCTTGGGCTGTTTTTGTTAAATATCACCCCTTAACTCCAGTCTGTGTTCTCCCAATTATTATTAGACAATTAAGTTGTTTCATGGTTTTACTGAAAATAGGCTCTTTTGGACGCCTGAAAAGCAGATGGAATATAAATGATAAACAGAGTCACTATAGACCTCACACAGTATCACATACTTGCATCATGACAGGCTGATCTTGGCCAAGGGCTGTGGCATGTCCTGAGCTATGACCAAAGAATGACACCCACACAGAAGTCACTTTCTCCCTGTGTGGTGTGGGGGATAAAGGTCTTGGGGGAGCATCAGTCTGGTAATTTATTTAAGCCATCCTTCTCATGATGCTGTTTTGAGGTGGGGGGACTTTTATTTAATTTGCTTCAGAACCAGCCTTTTAGAGGAAAGGATTTAGGAATAAGAGTGAAGAGCAGATGGGCCTGGGCAGGGGAAAATAAGAGAAGATTATTTTTGAAAGCCCTTCTCTGCTGAGGAACTTTACAAATTCTGTTCTGACCACCCCGCTCCTACCCTTGGCTCCAGTGCATCCCATATGCAGTGTTGCTAGAAGCCCTTGCTCTGCGTAATGTGCGGCAGCTAGAAGACCTGGTGATTGAGGCTGTATATGCTGATGTGCTTCGCGGCTCACTGGATCAACGCAATCAGCGTCTAGAGGTTGACTACAGCATTGGACGGGACATCCAGCGCCAAGACCTTAGTGCCATTGCCCGAACCCTGCAGGAGTGGTGAGATCTGTATCCTGGTCCTGTCCCTTTTTTTCTCACTCCAAGAAAGCAAGCAGTGCTTCAAGATGGGAGAGGGTAGGACCTGGGCTGGGCTGTAGAAGTGGAACCTGAGAGGAGGGAGGGAAAGGAGCTCATTCCTCTACAGACCTCTGAAGGAAGGTGTAGAGGGGATCCTGAGAGTAGTAGTTGGGGAAGTCAAAGAGGAGGGAGTGCCTCACTCTTGAGGGATCTTAACTGAGAAGTGAGTCTGATGGTAGCCCTCATCTGAGGCCTCTCATCTCCCCTAACCCCTGCAGGTGTGTGGGCTGTGAGGTTGTGCTGTCAGGTATCGAGGAGCAAGTGAGCCGTGCCAACCAGCACAAGGAGCAGCAGCTGGGCCTAAAGCAGCAGATTGAAAGTGAGGTGAGCAGGCAGGAGCAGGATGGATGCAGGCTTCCCCAGTCTGGGCACCTGGCCTGTGCAAGTGCTTTGGACATGGCTGTAGCAGGCAGACAAGATAAGTAGGAGCTGTCAGGTTTTGGAACCTTTTTGCTGTCCCCTTCTTTTCATCTTGATAGGTTGCCAACCTTAAAAAAACCATTAAAGTTACAACAGCAGCAGCTGCTGCAGCCACATCTCAGGACCCCGAGCAACACCTGACTGAACTGAGGGACCCAGCTCCAGGCACCAACCAGCGCCAGCCCAGCAAGAAGGCCTCAAAAGGGAAGGGGTAAGCCAGTGTGGTAGTGGCCCACTTTTACCTCAAGGACCTGGCTGCTGCACTTACTTTAGTCATTTGTGTGGGATGGGGATTTGGGGAAACCTCCAGGGATTAGGGAGATCCCCTGCATCCTCTCTCTTTCTCTCTCTCTCCCCCCTTGCCAGGCTCCGAGGGAGTGCCAAGATTTGGTCCAAGTCGAACTGAAGGGATTCATTATTTCTTTCCTGGGGAAATGGGGCCCCAGCTGCCTGACTACCTGCCCCTTAGGAATCCTCAGAGAGCCTTCCTGTGCCCCTGGCCAGCTGATAATCCTAGTTCATGACCTTTCACCTCCTGCATCCCAAAGCATAGATTACATCTTTTCTAGGGAAGAGGCCAATACAGGTCATGTTTTTATTGGTACTTTTTGCTCTACATGATTTTCCCATGTGTTTCATTGTTCCTTCTCCCTGTCATGCTCTCCTCTCTATTTCTTTAATAATTCAGCATCTGTTCCTGTTTATTACTTCTGTCATTGAGTAGGTGGGTAGTACTGAAGGTTGCTCAGTCTGCAGCATAAGCCTGGGGTGTTCCTTCTACCACCCTTTCCCTGCATGTCAAATACCTGATTCCAACTCCCTACCCGTGCCTATGGGCTAGCATCTGAAGAGTGAGGGCCCTACCAGAATTCTTACCGTGAGAATTCTGGGAGCCAGTCTGCCATTCTGGGAGTGACTGGACACTTTCATTCTAGAGTCCCAGCACACTACAGTTTCCTTTCCCCCATCTTCCCCTTGGATCCTGGGAATGCTGCTGCTTCAATGATTCTAGAGCCTAAGAAGGACAGCTGTTGAGATGTTGAGAAATAGTTCTTTCTTGGCTCTGACCATCTTGGGAAGCCCAATGGCAATCCTGGAAAGATTTATATCTCCTTTTGGAGTTTGGTGGGGAAGGGAATATAGATTGTATTAAAAAAAAAAGTATATATGCATATATCTACCTATAACAGAACAGAAATAAATCTATAAGAAGTCTATCTACTAACATGCCCAGAACTCAATATCTTCTGTTATTGATATTTGTGGATGGGAATGAGATTCATTCCTAGACTACTCTAAAGCAGAATACTAGAAAACAAAGAGAACCAGATATTATTTGCGTAGTCCTAGCCCCACAGCTAAGACACCTAGCTCTTGGGCTTTCACTTTAGATAAGTTACTCCATGTCTCAGCATGTGTTCAGAAGTAATGAATACTTAGTACCAACACGTGATAGATACCAGAGATGCAAACTGACCATTGCTGTCCTTGTTCTCAAGAAGCTTCACTTCATCTTGTTTCTTTCCACCTCAGATTTTTTTTTTTTTTTTTTTTTTTTTTTTTGGTGCTGAGGATTGAACCCAGGGCCTTGAGCGTGTGAAGCAAGCACTCTACCAACTGAGGTATATCCCCAGCCCCACCTCATAGAATTACAAGGGAAAGAGTTGATAGTGAGCTTGAATCTTTGCATTAAAACCAGATTAAAGTACCATGTCTGTTGGACTACTGCCCTCTGTCCAACTTAGCACTTCCCAAGAAGTATGCTGAGAGGATTGGACTCCTCCTGCTATGTGTTCTCTAGAATTAGGAAGCTCTAGTCTGAGGGACAGTTGAGCCCCCACATGCAAAGTGCTTTGTTGTATCTCATGACTTAACACTCAAGGTCACTCCAAGTGAACTGGGTTGCATGAAATAATCACACAGAGACAGAGAAAATACCTTTTTCTTTGGGTCCTGTGACAGCTCTGACCTTAGGGGTCCATGGTAAAAGAGAAGAGCACATGCTGAACCCTTTTATTGGGAAGAGGCCATTTAAATGAGGCAAGGGATAGGATTAAAGGGAACAGGTGAGTGTAGCTCAACCCCTCTGGGTGCCACCTACTCCTAGGGCTACTCCCAGGGCCATACCTGTGATCTTTTAGATTCCCTTGGTGCATCAAGACTTAAAGGTGCATGCATTTGGAGTGGCTCCCCACAGTGCTTGACTTCTGCGAGTCCAAGTGGTCTTAATGTTGACTAAGCTGCTTGCCAAAGCTAGTGCTATTCTCTGGAGATTTAGGAGAGAACATTCTTTGTGGGTTCTAAAGCTTTTGTCAGTCATGAAACCAGAAAATGGGAGTGGAATTCTGATTTTTTGATTAAAGGTGGACCAGATAAACTTAAGCCTTGAGGGGGCAATGGAGACTTAACAAAACCTATCCAGTGAGCCCCATTTTAGGAGCTTACATTTGTGGCTTCTCAGCTTTGCTATAGACAAACTTGTTGAGCTTGTTACCCCTGAAATAAACTCCTTCCTCCTAGGCCCTCCATTGTGTAGAAGTTGATAGTTTCTGGTGCTTATTTAAACTTGTCCCCAACTACCACCCAAGCCCCAGTTTTTCCTTTGGAACCTAGTATCTCCTTTTCCCCAGAGGCTCCTCCCAGTTAATAGCTGCTTAAACTTCCCACTCCTAGAAATTTCTAGTTCCACACTTCAGTGAATGTCTCTTAAAGTCCATTGTAGAGTGGGCTTCGACTGCCCAGCTTCACATCAAAAGAGGGAGAGAGAACCATTCACATCTCTAGGGACAGGTAAATATAATTTGTTTTTTATTTATAAAGACAGAGCTCTTGGTTACCAAGGCATGGGGAAAGGGCAGTACATTCTTTCGGAAGTAATGAGGGCTCAGTTTTGACCATGAAATTTGGCTCAAGATTTTGGGAATTGTTGTGTAACCAAGAGAATTTTTTTGAGATGGGATCTCACTAAATTGCTTAGGGCCTTGCTGAATTGCTGAGGCTGGCCTCAAACATGCACTCCTCTTGTGTCAGCTAGGATTATAGGCATGCATCACTGCACTGGGCTCTTCCTAAGAATTTTATCACTCACTTGCACGCTCATACATGCTGATCCCTACTGCTTAGCAATCTTAGATGATTTTAGGACTGGACACCATGTTAATAGTAGGAAGAATCAGGCACAGTGGCACACTTCTGTAATCCTGGCAGTTTGTAAGGTGAGCAGAAGAATTATATTTGGGGTTAGCCTCAGCTACTTAGCAAAACCCTGTCTCAAAATGTAAAAAAATTAAAGGAGTTGAGGATATAGCTCAGTTATAGAGGGCTTGTCTGGCAAGTGTGAGGCCCTGAATTCCATCCCCAATTCAGCAAACAAAACAAAAAAACATTAAAATCTCTGGAGCTAAAAATGACAATTAGATGGGCACACACCTTTATGCACAAAAATGGTAAAATGTGTACTGTCAGTATTTTTTTTCTTTGAGAACAATTTTTTATTCCATGATGGTCCATCTTTAGATGTTTCTTTTTCATATACACTTCATTTGTTTTGTTAAAAAGTAAAGCCCTAAAAAGGGAGACCAGTTAGTCCTCAAACTCTAATCCATTTTCATCTTGACTAATTTGGAAATTTCAAAGTTTGTAAGTCTCTTTGTCAAAATGCAGCCATACGCAGCCAATCACGAAGATGATTATTCTTAAGGTATTTCTTAGTAAGATATTTCAAATACCTCTTAGAGAACTGTTTCTCAGAAACAACTGAGATTTTATTCTTGAAGCGTTCAATGTGAATAACATTCCCGGGATTTCCAGTTTTCCCATTGACTTTAACCTTCTCCCTCAGAAACTGTTAAAAATATCCAGAATCAAAAATCCCATCTTTTACAGGATGAGTAAGGTCCATATTAAACTTCCAAGTAGTCCTCTTAGGCTTCTTGTCTTTCTGCAGCACCATCTTGAAAGCTGGCCGTGTGATCAGAGAGCATTAGAGATTAGAAATTCCTCACTTAGATGGGCATGGCAATGCATACCTATAACGCCAGCTGCTTAGAACACTGAGGCAGGAGGATTGTGAGTCCAAGGCCAGTCTGGACAATGTGACAAGTCTCTGTCTCAAAAAAAAAAAAAAAAGAAGGGCTGGAGCTCAGTGGCAGAGCACTTGCTTAGCATATGTGAGGCACTGGGTTTGATCTTTAGCACCACATACAAAAATAAGCAAATAAAATAAAGTCATGCTGTCCATCTACAACTACAAAAAGAAAAAAAGAAGAAGAAAAAAGTTCCCAATTTAGATGAATCTTCCAACAGGGATAGATTGATCAGAGTTTACAAGGGCATCTAAGTAGTATATTAGTTATCCATTGCTGTGCAACAAATGACAGTAAAATTAAATGGCTTAAAACATCTCAGCCAGATGTGGTGGCATACACCTATAATCCCAGTGGCTGGGGAGGCTGAGGCTGAATGATTGCATGTTCAAAGCCAGACTCAGCAATTAAGCAAGGCCCTAAGCAACTTAGTGAGAACTTGTCTCAAAAAATAAAAATGGCGATGTGGTGTAGTGTTCAAGTATTCCTGAGTTTAGTCCCTGGTACGAATAACAACAACAACAAAATCCCAAATTATCTCAGTTTTTATGGGGAGAGAATCTGAGTTGCACTATTTTCTGCCTCAGTGTGTCTCCCAAGGCTATATTCAAGGTGTTAGCTAAGGCCATAATCCTCTCTAGGTTCAGTGGTCATCAGTAAAAATCACTTCTTCATGGGTGATTGGACTGAAGACCTTATCAGAAGATTAAGAATTGGCCAGCAGTTGCCCAGAAGACAACACTAACAAGCTGAAGTCACAGTCTTTTGTGACAATCACAGAAGTGACATCCAGTCGCTTTTTACTCAGTAGGCCAGCCTGTACTCAAGGAACATAGATTAGACAGAGTATGACTGTCAGAAGGCAGAGATCATTGAGACGCATGTTAGAAGTTGTCTGCCACAGGCAGTGTTTCTGTGGACCACCAGCATCAAAATCATCATGGGAGCTTTTGAAAGTAAGCCTTGCAGCCAGTCCTACCCTAGTTCTTATCAAATTAGAATCTCTAGGATGTGAACGGGAAATGTGCCTTTATACCCTCATTGACTCTGTCAGGTAGTATCAACATGGATCAAATGAAAGGTTTCTACTGCAGGACCTGGATGAACAGGTAAGAGCCTAGGGTCACCATCTGGGAAGAAAGAATGAGCAAAGATAAAATTTCGAGTACAGGGTGTAAGACACCGCATGGCACTACTAATGGAAGACACCACACAACACAAATCACCGGAGAGGTTCCGCTTTATTACAAAAGGCTTATATAGATCTAAGGGGAAGTGGCAGGGCTTAGGTAAGTGATGGGTCACCCGTTTATTGGCAAGTTCTTCCAGATGTCAGTTCCGGAGCCCAAGAAGTTAATTCTTATTGGGGCTAAGGTTTCCCACCCGCAGGATTTGAATAATGGCGCCAGCGGGAACTTTTCGCGCCAGTGAAAAGAAGGGAAAGTAGGAAGAGAAGGTTGTTAGGCGCCATGTTGGAGTTTTTCTTTGGGGTGCGGCTGCCGTTTATATTTTTCCCAACAGAGGGTAAGAAAGCATGACTTCTTCTGCCCTTTAAGGTTTTTAAGTGCATGGTTACAAATTATCTGTTTAGTAGGTGCTAAGAAGTATTGAGTAAGTTGAAAGTGGTTAACAGGGACCTATATCTTGCCTGGGGTCAGAAAAAGACATGACCTTTAAACTGAAATTAGAAGCCAAATAGTAGTTAGCCTGATGAAGAGAAGGGAGGATGCATCTTAATTGGGAAGAATGTCAGAAAGACTTTAACCTGTATCCCTCATAGGAAATGCATAACTTTTGTGATACATCGGCATATATGGTCCTATACTTACTATTTATTTTCATTGAATTGGTAAATATATGTTGGCTGAAAAATCTGAAATATATCAGCCATGAAGTTTGTGTTATATACTTTTTTGGGATTTGGGGTGATTTTTGTCTTTTTGCTTATCTATTTTTCTATGATAATTGTTAATAAAAGCTAATATTTACTAGGTCTTTACTGTGGTCAGGCAATATTCTAAGTGAAATAGAAAATATGAACTGCCAGGCACAGGTGCATGCCTGTAATCCCAGTGGCTCAGGAGGTTGAGGTAAGAGGATTATAAAGTTTAAGGCTAGCCTGGCCAACATAAAAAAGGTCTGGAGTCAGTATTCTATGCTTCCACCTTGAGAAGGAACATAAGGGTAGCCAGGCACGGTGGCCCATGCCTGCAATTAACCTCAGTGACTTAGGATGCTGAGGCAGAAGATGATGAGTTTGAGACCAGCCTCAGCAATTTAGTGAGACTGTCTCAGAAAGAAAAATTTTAAAAGGGTGGTGGATATATAGCAGTGGGAAAGCCCAGTACCCCTCCCCAAAAAACAAAAAGAAGGAGCTAATAGTCCTTTAAAAGTATTTAAAAAGATAAAATAAGGGCAATAAGCTCAAAGCAAGCAAAAAGTGAGATTAGTGAAATTGACGGCAGAAAAAAAATATTTTTAAAAAATGAACCCAAAAACCCAAATATTGTTTTTTTTTCCATGCTGGGGATCAAACCGGGGCCTTGTGCTGTGTGCTCAGCCCAAAAGTCGACCATTTTAAATGACCAATAGAATTGATAAACCTCTAGCCATACTAATAAAAAGGAAGGGAGGAGAGAAGACACAAATTACCAATTCAAGAATAAAAGGGGATATTACCAGAGATCACAAGGGTTAATAAGAGAACCCTATAATTCTACACACAAATTCAGTAGTCTTGGCAAAATTGGCCAAATCCTTGTCCTGTGGTATGAATCTTTTTCCCCTCCATAATTCATATTGGAACTTAATTCCCTCTGCAACAGTGTTGGGAGGTTGGCCTTAATGGGAGGTGATAGGTCATGAGGGCTCTGACCTCATGAATGAATTAATGATGTAATAGAAAGGGTTTTTAAGACTGGGTTCACACTTTTCCGTGAGGAACATCACTCCTTCCCTGTAGAGGATGCAGTATTCAAGGTTCCTTCTTAGGAACAGGTACTGGGAACTCACCAAACACCAAGACTGCCAGCACCTTGATTTTGGACTTCTCAATCTTCAGAAATGTGAGAAATAAATTTCTGGGTTTTCTTTTTTTATAATTTATCCAATCTGGGGTATGCTGTTATAGTAGCACAAAAGGGTCTAAGGCATCTTGAAAGCCAAAAATTACCAAAACTCACACAAGAGAAGATGTAAACACAAAATGTACAGCCATAAAAATTATAGAAGATCTTATAGGAGAAATCAACTCATAGTTAAGCAAAGAGTTCTTATGATATAAAAAACATGATTCATGTCTTGCAAGGTGGCACACACTTATGATGCCAGCTACTCTGGAGACTGAGGCAGGAGGATCACAAGTTCAAGACCAGCCTGGGCAATTTAGCAAGACCCTGTTTCAAAAGGATAAGTAGGTGAGGATGGTAATTCAGTGGTAGAGTGCCCCTGGGATCAATTCTCAGTGCCACAGAACAATAAATAGCTATAATGATGGTAAATAAGCATATGAAAAGATGCCCAATATGGTTAGCCATTAAGGAAATGCAAATTAAAACCACAATGAAGCTTGCACAGGTGGTGCACACCTGTAATTCCAGCAACTTGGGAGGCTGAGGCAGGAGGATTACTTGAGCCCAGAAGTTCCAGACGAGTCTAGGCAACACAGTGAAACCACTTCAAACAAAAAACCAGACATACTGAGTTACTGGCATACTAATAGCTATTGTTTCAAACACTGTGCTATTACTTGGGTAAATTTTAATAGAAAAATGTGTTTAAACCATCAAGAAACTTTTTATTTAAAGGACTCCAGTGGTAAATCATTCTGTACAGTACATTAATAACATTTACCTCAATGTTTTGTGTGATATTGACCTTCACCTGTTTCTTCAGTAGTAAACAAGAGCCTGGGGGGTGGGGGTTAGATATCTGTAATTGCTGCATTGGATCCTTTGCAACCTCAAGATTTTGCTTTTGTAAGTCTAAAGCGGTCCTACTGTCACATTTCAGAATTCCCAGAGCAAGTGATCTGTAAAGTTTCATCAACTTTGAAATTGTCATTTATATCAAACACTGGGTTGTTTAAATAAGGCTCATCTATACTGAGATTCAGCTTGTCTTGCTAAGTTGCTTAGGGCCTCTCAAAGTTCTTGAGCCTGGCTTCAAACCTGTGATCTTCCTGCTTAGGCCTCCTGGGCCGCTGGGATTACAGGTGTGAACCACCACACCCATTGGCTCCATCTTTTTTTTTAATATATTTTTGGTTGTAGGTGAACATAATACCTTTATTTTATTTTTGTATGGTGTTAAGGATGGAACCCAGTGCCTCACGCATGCTAGGTAAGCACTCTATCACTGAGCCAGAACCCCAGCCCTTGGCTCCATCTTTTAAAAGACTCAATTCAAGTCCTACAGGCCCTTTTCTATCCTCCCACTTGATGTCAGCCTCAGACTTCTCAGACACTTGGTTGGCCCTCTTGGCAGAGGATACTGATACCTTGGAAAATGATACAGATCCTGCAAGGTCTTCAGATAGCAGGTGACAGTAGACAAAAGGAGGGGATGGATGCTGGAAGAAACCAGGAGCATTCCCATCCAAAAGATAAAATGTTCACGAAGAAAGAATAGCATGTTAAAGGGCATAGAGAGGGTAAGGAACTCTGAATGCTAACCCAACTTACCTCTTTTAGGGATTGTTCAGAGGGCCTGAGCCTGGAGGGGGATGTCTTATCTACTTCTCCTGGCCCCTCCAGAGGTACCATTTAAGACCAGACATGAGGCTGAGACATCTCAGAGCCACCAGCACTCTGCGTAGGGGAAAAATCCCCTTTTGTAGCAGCCCTGCCACACTTTTGCACCCAGGCCTCTGTTGTGCCCTTCCCTCAGGGCCAGTTCTGTACCCTGCCCCCTTCCCCAGGCTCTGCCCAGGGATAATGCTCCTTGGGAGAACCAGCTACACAAGGATTCCTCCCAGGCCCCGGCCTACTTGTTTATTTCTCTTATCTCCTATGGCCTCCTATGACTGTCTTCATCTTCATCTCCCCCTCCAGTGCAGCCGCACCTGTTCCTTGCCTCTCTCATCTGAAAACCTCGGTGATAGGAGGAACAGCAAGTAAAAACTACTCTTTTTACCCCTAACCCACAGAAATTATTTGAGTGAAGGAATCCTTGGCCCTTGCTGTTCTCTCAGCCCCTAGAATGACATTCTCAGGACTGGGAGCATAGGGCAGGAAGATATATGTAGTTAAGTAGACTTAGAATATTTAGGCTGTGAGACCAAACTACTGGGTTCTTATTGTGGGTCAGCCTCTGGTATTTTGGGTAACCTCAGTTTATATACTTGGACACTGGGCAGAAAAAAGGAGAGAAAGGATACTACTAGGATCTGGAGGGATTGTTCAGTGGGAGGGAAAATTTCCCAAACTAACAGATGAGTAAGGGTAACCCAAAATATTTGTTTCTACTTGTTAGTTTGTGGGCTGGAGGCAATAGAGGGGGTAAAAGGTGATGAGAGTAGAGAGCTGGGTACCAATTCCAGGCCAGGAGGATGATTTCCATACTGTATCTAAAGCATTTTAGACTGAGAAGGAGTCTTCATCTCTCTCACTATTAGTTCTCTGCTTTGTAAGACGGTCCTTTCTAGTTACTGGTGGCAATGAGGACATATATTCATACCTAAGAATTGTGAGCATTGAGTTAGTGTAGAAAAACCATTTGACACAATACATGGGATATGAATGACCGCTCTCTGTTCCTGGCATTTTCCTTAATTACTCCATCCCTGTCTGTTCCTTCAGTGCTCTGGTCTCCATCCTCAGCTCCTAAAATGCTTTAGACACAGTATGGAAATCATCCTCCTGGTCTGGAATTGGTACCCAGCTCTCTACTCTCATCACCTTTTACCCTCTCTATTGCCTCTGGCCCACAAACTGACAAGTAGAAACAAATATTTTGGATTACCCTTACTCATCTGTTAGTTTGGGAAATTTTCCCTCCCACTGAACAATCCCTCCAGATCCTAGTAGTATCCTTTCTCTCCTTTTTTCTGCCTAGTGTCCAAGTATATAAATTGAAGTTACCCAAAAAAACCAGAGGCTAACCCACAATAAGAACCCAGTAGTTTGGTCTCCCAGCCTAAGTATTCTCCCTACCTAGTCAGAGTATAGGCTACACTTAAAAATGAGGGCTGGTAATGCCTTTGAGTTCCAGCCTCCATCAATCAGAATCTAGCTGGTGATGGATAATTTACACTTGTTTGACTGCTGGGATGCCTGGATTCTTTCAGTTGCTGGGTTCCCTTGACCCAGTCATGAATCCATACTGGCCCTATTTTTATTTATTTATTATGTTTTTTTTTTTTTTTTAGGTGTAGATGGACACAACACAATGCCTTTATTTTTATGTGGTGCTGAGGATCGAACCTGGGTCCCGCCCGTGCTAGGCGAGCACTCTATCGCTGAGCCACAATCCTAGCCCCACTGGCCCTATTTTTAATAACTTTAATAACACACTGGACTAGGAAGTCAGGGCCTGCTACTGAGCTCAACTTTACCTCTCTCTTGTCCAGTGACTAGACAAATTCCCCCTTTTTTTTTTTTTTGTACCAGGGATTGAATTTGGGCCACTCAACTACTGAGCCACATTCCTAGACACCTTTGTTTGTATTTTGAGGCCAATTTACATAGGGCCTAAATTGCTGAGGCTGGCATTGAACCCAAGATTACAGGAGTGTGTCACCACACCTGGCCCCCTCTTGTTTTTAAACAGGGTCTAATTTGCCCAGGTTGGTCTCAAACTCGTGAGCCTGCCTTCTCAACTCCTGAGTAACTGGCATTATAGGTATATACCATTGTACAGGGCTCCCCTTATCCTTTTGAATCTACTTGTCCCAGACATGGGGAAAATACTCCCTGCCTTAAGAGACCCCAAAAGTCTCAAGAGTGTCCTTTGGCCCTTCCCATTAGAAAAGATATTTATTTTTGTACTTGAAGTCAAACCTAGGTATGCTCTACCACTGAGCTATGTCCCTAGACCTTTTTGAGACAGGGTCTAATTTTCTAAGGCTGGCATTGAACTTGCAATCCTCCTGCCTCACCCTCCTAAGTTGTTGAGGTTGAAGCTTGCAACACCACACCCAGCTCAGGAAGAATATAGACTGGCTGGGGTTGCAGTTTAGTGGTAGAGTACTTGCCTAGCACGCATGAAGCCCCGAGTTCAGTCCCCAGCATTAAAAAAAGCAAAAAAAAAAAAAAAAAATCCTGAGGGTCTCATAAGCATCTGCCATCATGAAACAAGTTCCCTAGAGGGACAGAGTGACCTACTTGGCTGCAAATCAAGAGTGAATATCTTTAAGAAATGTGAGCTCCCCCAGCACAGTTCAAGTTCCAGGTTAGTTTTCTTTGTTGGTTTCTTTCCTGAGCTCAAATTCTCAACAAGGTTAGCGGGTTTGAAGACACCGCTCACTCCAGAGCTCTTCTCCCTTTAAGGCCTTTGTGTTGTCTGGACCCTGCCTGCTCTATACAAGTGTTCCTTTCCACAGTCTCAGGGAGTAACTCTGCGGGCAGTCAGTTTCTCAGGTACCTGTGAGCTATGCCCTACATGCCCCTAAAGAGTAAAGTTAAAGGGGATGGGGTTGTGGCTCAGTTGTAGAGCGCTTGCCTTGCATGCATGGGGCACTGGGTTCGATCCTCAGCACCACATACATACATACATACATGAAGGTACTGTGTCCTACAATTAAAAAAAAAAGAAAGAAAAAAGAGTGAAGGATATCTGGCAAGATAGTAGCTTCAATTTCATCCCCTAGCCTGGCCCAGCTGACTGCTGCTGCCCTCCCCTGCTAGCCCACAGCCCCACTGTCACCATTAAAGGGGCTGAGACACAGCAAGAAACAAAGAAGAGTAAGAATATGACTAGGAGAAAGGAAAGTTGAACAAGCAAAGTACAGCCAGAATCCTCCTCTTTTTTTTTTTTTCTCATTCTCCTTTATTCCATAAACACCTAGTTACAAGTTGCACAAATCAAAAAATAAAGGCAAAGAAGGGTATGGGGAAGGTTTTTGTGATGTAAGTGAATGGGAGCGTGGGGAGAAGGAGATAAGAGTTGGAACTCTCCACAGCCCTGGACAGGACTATGACTCCTGTACTAAGGGCTCTGAGGAACAGGTGGGCAAAGATCCAGGGTAGCTAAGGGATGGAGGTCTCTAAACCCAGAGCTCACCCCTTCTGCGCATGGCAGGGGTACAATGGAGAAAATGAGGTTTGAAGATGGAGCAGCAAAATGAAAAATCAAGTTAGTGGATAATAGAACAAGTGGAGTCATTGTGTGGTAGGGGGATTAAAGACAGAAAATGTAGGTATCGAGGGCAGTGTAAGGTTCTCCCTGAGACCCCCAGGGAGAGGTGGGGGCCAGCTTGTCTGTTAATTTAATATTAAATTGGGGGTGGGAGTTGGACAGGAAAAAGTTTTTTCAGGGGATGATTTCTCAGCCTCTCAGCCTGTACCTGGAAGGGAAGAAAGATGAACACATATCAAAAGGAAGAAAAAAATATAAAAAAGCCAAAGATTAGGATTTGATCCTCTATTCCAGTGAGAGCATTTTTCTTTCTTTGCCAGCTAGAAGTTAAACTATTAAGAAAAGTATTAGCTGGGAATCTGGATTGCTTCTGCCTGATGGCAGAGGAAGGTGCAAAGGTATGCTCCCCAGCCCCCTTCTGGGCTTGTCACCTTACCATTCCTCCCCCTCAGATACTTACATGAAAGGCTGAGGACCTAGAGGGCCTTCACCAGTCATAGCGGCGGGACTGTCGGGAGGGGGAGTCCTCAGGTCCCTGGATGGCCAGGCGGGGAGGCCCCTCGGCCCTTCGACCCCCACTCACAGATGCCTCATGCCTTCGAAATTCCAGAGGGCGCTGCTGCCGGAATCTGGATGTCTCTCTTCGCCACTCATCATCAAATGCTGCTGCCTCACCTGAGGAAAACACAAAACAGATATGGTACCTCCACATAGCATGCTGCTGGAGGCAGATGCTACAGTAAGACTTCTAAGATAAAAACTAGTGGTGAAGATGGAAGGGATGTGGGGTTGGGGGGACAGAGGCATGGAAGGGAACAACTTTACTTAGCTCTTTGGGTTTCCACATGGTCCCTGGACACTACTGGCAGGCCTAAAGCATGACTACTCAAGAAAGAGGAATTATACACACCCTGGGTATTTAATAAATATTTACTGATTTGAAAAAGGTGAAATAATAGCAGGAGAAAGGAAAAAACTGATCTAGATAGGAAAGGGTAGAATACTAACAATATTTGATTTCAGTGACAAAGTCTTCTTCTGGCAGGACAATGCCAGCACCTGACTGGGTGCCTAACCTGACAACAAGTCTCAAGTATAGGGTTTGCCCATAATTTTGCACAAGAAATATCTGTGGGAGCAGGCAGACAAAGCTATGATATAGCTCAGAGGAACTAGACTTGGAGCTGCTGGGCAGGATGTGGGAAGGAAGGCTTACTCTCATCCAGGTTGATATAGTCCTGCCGTTCCTCCTGGTCTCCTGTGCGGTGATTTCGGGAACGCTGGAGGATGTGAGCCCTATCTCGGATGTGATGCCCAATGGACATCTGCTCTAGTCCACTGTCTGAGTCGCGGACAGTCCTCCGTGTCTCCCGGATCTAAGATGAGGCAGAACATGGCATACTTGGTTGTCCCTTCCAAAGCCCTGGCTACAACATCCCAGGATGAACACACCACCCACAACTTATTTCTGAAAAAAGGTGGTGGTGGGTGCCACTGTCCCCACATACCCCGCCTGGTGCTGAGCGCATCTCTGATGTCTCCTGATAGACCTTGGGGGCACCATCACCAGTATTGGAGTAGGAGATGACAGTAGAGGATGAAAAGGTCTGGCAATTGCCCCCAGCTGTCATATGCTCCTGAGGAGGAAAAGGGAGGGCAGGACTGAATGGGGAGAGGTTCTCTCTGGAGGAGGGATTTCCTTCCCCTTCAGCTGTTTGTTCTTGCCTGTACCTTTCTCACAAATGTGAGAACAGAGAAAACATCATTAACCACCTACGCCCAATTCTTCTTGAGTCCAACACTAAACAAGAAGAAACTCAAGAGATAAAACCCAAATTGCATATTTAAAAAGAATACTGCTTTTCTTTACATCTGGGCATGAGAGCAGATTCAGAATCCCAGTGTTCTGATTCAGTGATTTCACCCAGTTCAACTCCCTCGCTAGCAGTCCCCCAATCCCACCAAAGAAAACACAAGGTATTGCCAGCCATCACTAAGGAAAGGATATGGGGCATGGGAAGGATGTGGTGCAAAAGTCTCACCATATTCCCAATCATGTCATTCATCATCCCAAACATGTCCATGAAGCCACCCGACTAGAGGAAAGAGATGAAAGACAGAGTTAAGGAAGCAATGTCAGGGCTCGGATGGAATGTTGCTGCTCAGGTACCTTCCAGAAACCTGGCTATACATCCCCTTTCTCTTCTTCCTGCATATCTAGCAACTGCTATTTATCATTTTCCATTAACATAGTCAGAACATTCATTTCTCCTCCATAAACTGCTGGCCCCTTCTTCAGTCTCTACGGCTGCTCTAATCCAATTTTCCCTCTCCTGACTGTCATATTTCCCTGTCTTTGGAAATGATCCAGTCAACGGATTCTAAGCTCACAAGGCAGAGCTTGAGAAAATGTTAAAATCCAAAATCCATCTCCTTGGCTCTTCAACTGCCCCTGCCCCCTCAAAAGAACAAATTTTGCTACACAATTACATCTTCTGAATGGGTATGTACCTATAGGAGCACAGAAGTGAGCAGTATCTTTAGCTCACAGGACTCCTAGCACCTCATCAACTCTAAGTTTTGTGAATAGTATCAAAAGTAAAGATTCTGGGGCCACCCACAAGGCTATTCCTGAGTGGCACATTTGGAAATAACATCTAAGGTTATAGTGTCTGAGACTGAGGAACACAAGAAGGACTCACCATTCCCAGCATCCCAAAGGGGGAGACAGCCCCAGCCTACAGCAACACATGAGGAACAGCAATTAGAGACCACATCCTTTCTCCTTACCACCCCAAACCAGACTCATAACCTCCATTTTATTTTTCCATCCTTAAAAGGGGCCACAAAACACTTTTTCCAGACCCAACTCCACTCCTAGGAGATCACTGCACTTGCCAAGTTGGTTCTAGTACAAGAAAATTAATGTGCTTTACTAATTGCCCCCAACCTTTCTCTGGGTCTCAGGTATGTTTCAGCACTGTTACCTGCATTCTGCGGCTGGCAGGCCTGGTCCCTGGCATGTTGCCATCTGTGATGCTAAGGAAGGGGCTATAGCCAAAGCCACCTGACAACATGCGGCTCATATGCTGACGGTGAATAGCAAAGGGGTCCCTGTTGAGTGAAAATACAGTATGGGTGGCAGAAAGGCCAAGCTGTCAAACGCCTATCCCCCAACCCCCAGAATAATAGTCACAGGGCACTCAGTGACACAGATGCCGACTTCCCTCTAAGTGGGAGCTGTAGCTGAGTATCCAGCCAGTTCCAACCAGTCCCAGCCTTGGGAACCCAGATGTCAGTTTCAACTGCTCAGAGACCTGAAGTGGAGTGGGATGAGAGCTCTAAAGCATGAGGGGGAGGGAATTCTCACATCAGGAACATGGGATCCTCAGGCTCCACGTCCCTCATGAAGCGGAACATCCTGATCTCAGCTTCAGGGGGGCTCCGCACTGTTAAGATGTTGAGACTCAGTTACTTGGAGGCAGCCAGGCTTCTAAAATACCCGCTCAGGTTAGTGCGACTCTGAGCACTGCTCCTTTCAAATACTGACTCCTCCAAACTCCAGGGAGACCCTTCTCCAGGTGTCCCACAACGCTTTAGAAGAGAAGAACGCTCCAAACCCCTCTCTCTCATTTAGAGCCATGGAAAATTTTCCCAAGTCTCTCAATTTTTGGCCTCCCCCACTCAAAGCCATCCATTTCCCAAAGCCCTAGCTTGGAGCACACTCCCCGCTCCTCCCCTAACGCCACAGTCCTTCACGAGAATCCCGAGTGCCGGCCCTCCGCCCCATTAATGACCCCAAACACCCCGCCCTCCACAAAACACCCGGCTGCTGTCACCCCCCCCGCCCCCACCAGGCGGCGGGCCTCCCTCTCCCACCGCGCCTGCCCGTGGCTGCCCCAGCTCCGGCCTCCCCGCCGGAGGGAGCAGGAGGGAGGCCTGAGGCATGCCAGACTCAGAGACCCTGCAGCCCCACGGGCCCGCTCTCCTCGAGCCTCACCGGTCCCCGACTCGGGCTCAGCGGCCCATCCGGTCGGTTTCGCTTCTCACTGCGCTGCAGGATCAGGGTCGTGGCCCGGGACGCAGGGATTGGTCTGGGCTGGAGCTCCACGGCCTCCCGCGCCGCCTACTCCCTCAGCTGCCACCTCTGTACCCCCGCCCTCGGCCCGCGGAGCACGATCCTGGGCCAGGCCCGGACGGAAGTGACGTCACGATAGACCGCCCCGGGGCCGGGCAGCAAGAGCCCCGCCTGCTGGCGTGGGTGGGGAGCAAGCGAGGGGGCGGTATAGCTGAGTGGGGCCAAGGCCCACCAGTCCTGTGGGGATGAAGGGGAGGCCTCATTAATAAATTGGATCTTGGTTGTGGGGACTGGAAGAGACTCCCTGTGAGGGTGGGAGGAGGAGGAGGGGAGTCGGTTCCTCGGAGAAGACCGCGAAGAGAGGGGGCTGGGCGGTGCAGCACTTTCTTTGGGGAAAGAGAATGGGGCAGGCACCCCTGGGGGGTGGGGCTAGCTCTCTGTGGGCGACGGGGTGGGGCGGATCCCTGGGGGGCCCTTTAAGCAGACTGCCTACGGAAGCGTTTAGCCTGGGAGGGAAGGAGGGAGGACAGCCTTTCTGCGCGGGAGGCATTAGGACCGGTCCCTTCGGGAGGGCGGGGTCCGTTGGAGTGACGTAGAGGAGAAGGTGACAACTCTCTAGCTCAGGTCTAGTTCAGGCTTGGAAAAGTCTGACTGGGGCAGAGAATCAGGTTGGGGGAGTGGCCGCCAGGTGGCGCTCCTCTGCCAGGCTGGAACTTAAGCCCTTTGGGAATTGGTGTTGGCAAGGCTCCTGAACCACTCAGTGACCCATCTGTGAAGGGTCGGAATGTCAAAGCTCTGCTTCTGAAATGTTAGGTTTTGTTTTTTGGTGCTGGGGCTGTACCCAGGGCCTCGCGCATTCCAAACATGTGCTTTACCATTGAGCTACACCCCAGTCCTTGAAATCTTCGTTTAGTGCTAATTTCTCCTTTCTTTAGCTCTTGTGTCTTTAAAAGCTCCCAGTCCGGCACCAATCTTTCTTCCCTGTATTTAGGTAGATAGGTCAAGGGTCTAAAGTTTGGGGGGAAAAGAGGTGGAGAGCTCAGTTAACCAGGATCACCCCGGGTGAATCTAAAAGCGACCCAGAAGACCTGACTCCAATGCCAGGAACTGATACTTTGACATAGTAAATGTCTTGCATAAAATGTGACTCTGCTGAAGAGAAGTGCCCTCCCCCTTGGGGTCAGGGATTTCAACTAAATAGTGTAGACTTTGAACCAGACACATCCAAACTCCAACTCTGGCTGGTTCTTTACTCTGGCTTTTAGTCTCATTGGTGCTGACTGGAGCACACCTGTAATCCCAGAGGCTGAGACATGAGGATCAGGAGTTCAAAGCCAGCCTCAGCAACAGCGGGGCACTAAGCAATTCAGTGAGACCCTGTCTCTAAATGAAATATAATATAGGGCTGGGGATGTGGCTCAGTGTTCAAGTGCCTCTGAATTCAATCCCTGGTGAGAGAGAGAGAGAGAGAGATAGATAGATTTGTTCCCACAATTCCCTGGGGGAAGAGGAGATGGTCTTTGGTACTCAGGAAAAGGTGCTGGGAGCAGGGCTTCTAAGGTTTCCTTGGACTTGATTATTATTAAAAAGGAAAAAACAATAGTGGAGACTGGAGGAGCAGACAGTTAAGCCAGACTTGCAAAGTCAAAGAAAACCGGAAGAGTACAAAAAATTTTGTTTTCCATTGATATTTCTGGGAAAGAGACTTAGTAAGATCTTAAGTTTCTATGGGGACATCCCACCATGCAACTACCCTTTCCTCTTGCCCCAAAGGAAAGTAGTTTGGAATAAGACAGTGACCCCAGCCTAGTGGAACACATCTGTGATCCCAGCAACTCAGAAGGTTAAGGCAGGAGCATTGCCAAGTTTGAGACCAAACTTGGGGAGACTCTTCCTCAAAATAAAAAGTAGAAATGGGCTGGGGATGTAGCTCAGTGGTAGAGTGCCCTTGAGTTCAATCCTCAGTACCCCAAAAGAAAGTTACCCCACTGAAAGTTCTTCTACCCAGACTTAACTAAGAACATTTATTTTTTCGGGCTGGGGATGTGGCTCAAGCGGTAGCGCGCTCGCCTGGCCCGGGTTGGATCCTCAGCATCACATACCAACAAAGATGTTGTGTCCGCCGAGAACTAAAAAAAAAATAAATATTAAAAAAAATTTCTCTCTCTCACTCTCTCTCCTCTCTCACTCTCTCTTTAAAAAAAAAAAAGAACATTTATTTTTGTCTTCTCCTCCTTCCAAAGCAAGTATTTTCTTTTTCTTTTCTCGTTTTTGTGGTGATAGGGATTTAAACTAGGGCCTCACATATGCTAGGTAAGTGTTCTATAACTGAGCTACACCCTAACCCCAAAGCAAGTTTTTTTTAAATTTTTTTTTTAATATTTATTTTTTAGTTTTCGGCGGACACAACATATTTGGTTTTGTATGTGGTGCTGAGGATCAAACCCGGGCCGCACACATGCCAGGCGAGCTCGCTACCGCTTGAGCCACCTCCCCAGCCCAGCAAGTTCTTTATTATCCAGGCAATCAACAAATGTTTAAGGATGTCTCTCTTAGGTATATTGTACTAAACATAAAAAGAAAAGGATAAGACAGACCCTGCCAATGTGAGGCGTAAAATCTTCTAGTCTCCTTGTTTCTTATTTGATTATATGGTATCTACTGTCTTTAGGTGGCTGCAGCCCTTTTCTTTCTTCCAAAACTCAAGAATCTCATATCAATTATTTTTATCTTTGCATGATTTTAAATAAATGTGTTATCACTCCTGGGAATATTTATAAATTACAATTTAGCTCTTAACCATGAGACATAGCTTGAAGACTAAGGTTTCTTTCTTTTTTTTTTTTTTTTTTTTTTGTTGTTGTTGTACCAGGGATTGAACTCAGGGGCACTTGATCACTGAGCCATATCCCGAGCCCTATTTAGTATTTTATTAGAGACAGGGTCTCACTGAGTTGCTTAGCAGCCTTACTTTTACTGAGGCTGGCTTTGAATTTGCGATCCTCCTGTCTCAGCCTCTTGAGCCACTGTTATTACAGGTTTGCATGACCTTGCCAAGCTAAAGCCTAGGTTTGGATTCAGGAGAAAAAACATTCTTGAGACTAGGTGTGATGGTGAATGCCTGTAATCCCAGCTACTCAGGAGGCCAAGATATAAGGATCACAAGTTCAGATTGGAGGCTATTTAGTGAAACCCTATCTTGAAATAAAGAAAGCTGGAAATATAGCTCAGTGGTAGAGTACTTGCTTAACATGTATGAGGCCTTGGGTTCAATCCCAAGGAAAGAAAAATTGTCAAACAGGTAGGGATGACAGAGATGTATTAGCTTATTTTCAGCAGCCTCTATCTTACCATATAGGTGGCTATCTACTGTAGGAATTGAAAGGATACATACAATTTTACAAATAACTAGAGTTTATACCTGTATTCCTTCTCTTTCCTTCTCCTTCCTTCTCTTGCCCTCTCCTTCCTTTTGCTTCTTTTCCCTTCCCTTTTCCTCTTTCCCTCCCTCCCTGCCTGCCCATCTTCCTTCCTTCTCTGTCCAATGAATTTCAAGGAATTCTTCAGTCTTTCAAGTTTTCCATAAATATGAATATAGAAGGGAAATCAGGCCCTGCCAGGGGTAAGGCAAAGGAGGATAAATATCATTGGGAAGGAAGAGAACCAAAATGATTCCTATCTTTACTACTCTATCTTGTAGATCCAAGTCAGGAAATCCTTGAGAGGGTAGAGCTAGACCAGAGAAGAGGCCTTCTTTAAGTGTGAGGTCACACATCTGGAGCAAACCCAGGGCAGCTAGATATTTGAACAGAGTGAAGGTGGAGCAATGATGTTACATAGGGTAATTACGACATTCTGTTTATTTTTTTAATTTTTTTTTAATTATTCATCCATTTAATCCAAACAATGTTGATTTTTTTTGTTTGTTTGTTTTCCATCCTGGGATTGAACTCAAGGGTGCTCTACTAGTGAGCTACACCCCCAGCACTTTTTTTACTTTTTTTTTTTTTAAGAATTTTAATATTTATTTTTTAGTTTTCGGCGGACACAACATCTTTGTTTGTATGTGGTGCTGAGGACCGCACGCATGCCCGGCGAGCGCGCTACCGCTTGAGTCACATCCCCAGCCCCAAAATTCTGTTTTTTAGTAGAAAGGTATTTCAGGAAATATTTTTGAACTTCTATAAAATGCCAGGCATGGATATAGGTGCTAAAGATACAAAAATCCTTAAGTCGTGATTGAAAACATAAGGAGTAAGGCTCAGTGGCGCATGCCTATAATCCCAGCGCTCAGGAGGATGAGGCAGGAGGGTCATGAGTTCAAAGCCAGCCTCAGCAACAGCAAGGCCCTAAGCAACTCAGTGAGACGCTGTCCCTAAATAAAATACAAAAAGGGCTGGGAATATGGCACAGTGGTTAAGCACCCCTGGGTTCAAACCTCTGTATCAAAAAAAAAAAAAAAAAAAACATAAGGAGCCTAGGCTTCAAGTCAGTGAGTGATGCTGACCCTTTAAGTAGAGGGAGGAGGGGGCTTAGAGTCAAGAGGAGGCCCTCAAGGACTATAAAGAATCTAAAAAAGGAAAGGAAATAGAAGGTGGATGATGGCCCCTTCCCATGTATGCATGGGTGGATGAGAGTACTATCAATTGAAATAGGAAACACAAGTGAGCTGTGGAGCTTCTGGGAGAGAGAAACTGAAGGGAATTGGAGTGAGGACTCTTAGAGATCAGGAGAGAAGCTAAGCTAGAGATTTGAGAGTTACCAGTGTTTGAGATCTGTGCTGGTAACAGGACTTCAAACCATGAAAATGCACGGTGAAATAGCTTAAAGGGCTGCAAAGAGTAAGAACAGGACCTCTGAGACTGAAGTCACCTAGAAGGGTTCAGCCAGCACACATTTGCTCTTCATAGTGATTAAGTCCTCCTTCAGTTTTTTTCTTTTTTTTTTTTTTAAAGAGAGAGTGAGAGAGGAGGAGAGAGAGAGAGAGAATTTTTAATATTTATTTTTTAGTTCTCGGCGGACACAACATCTTTGTTGGTATGTGGTGCTGAGGATCGAACCCGGGCCGCACGCACGCCAGGCAAGCGCGCTACCGCTTGAGCCACATCCCCAGCCCCCAGTTTTTTTTCTTTTTCTTTTTTCTTTTTTTATTTTTTTTTTGCATTCAATAAGTTTCTAACTGTCACTCCTGGTCCCATTTTCCCTAGTGTTTTCATGTTCACTTTATTGGTCCCCTGGATCAGCTACACAGCCTGTTTTAGTTTTGCTAGTTAGTTGGTTGATAGCTATTGGAGATTGAACCCAGCATGCTTCACCACTGAGCTACAACCCCTGCCCTTTTCATTTATTTGGAGACAGGGGTCTAGTTAAGATGCTGAGAAGCTGGCCTCAAACTTGAGATCCTCCTGCCTCATCCTCATTAGAATAAAAAATACTCCATGTCAAAAAATACTCTACTGTCATGTGTGTATTATAAGAACAAATAATTTTTTTTTTAGTGAGAAAGAGGGAGAATTTTTTTTATTTTTTATTTTTTTATTTTTTTAAAGAGAGAGTGAGAGAGGAGAGAGAGAGAGAATTTTTTTTTTTTAATATTTATTTTTTAGTTCTCGGCGGACACAACATCTTTGTTGGTATGTGGTGCTGAGGATGAGGATCGAACCCGGGCCGCACGCATCCAGGCGCGCGCACTACCGCTTGAGCCACATCCCCAGCCCAAAAACAAGTAAAATTGAAAGAGAGAGAGATGGGAGAGAGGGAGGGAGGGAGGGAGGGGAGGGGGAGAGGGAGAGAGAGAGAGAGAGAGAGAGAGAGAGAGAGAGAGAGAGAGAGATACAGATATCAAGATAGAGATCCTCCTTCCTCAGCTTCCCAAGTCATTGGGATTACTAGACGTGTGCCACTAAGCCTGTCTGCACAGTCTGTTTAGTCTGAAACATTAAACGTGAAAATCTGAAAACACACACACACACACACACACACACACACACACCCCTATGGTAAAGTATATGGCAACAGTGGTCTAGATGACCTTAAACAGCAACTGTAATTGTCCTCTGTGTGTGTGTGCTGGCAATAAAGCAAAGGCCTCATGCATACCTTGGCAAGTACTCTACCACTGAGCTACATCCTCAGCCCTTTGGCTTTCTAATTACAAATCACTGGGGCTGCAGGTGAGACAAGGAGGTAGAAAAGGAAACAGGGGGTCTGGGGATGTGGCTCAAGCGGTAGAGCTAGAGTGCTCGCCTGGCATGCACGTGGTCCTCAGCACCACATACAAATAAAGATGTTGTGTCCGCTGAAAACTAAAATATATATAAAAATAAATATAAATTCCCTCTTTAAAAAAAAAAAGAAAGAAAGAAAGAAAAGGAAACAGGGGTTTTATTTTTTGATGTTGTGAATTGAACCTAGGGCCATTTGGGTTCAATCCACAGCACACACACACACAAAAAAAAAAAAGAGAGAGAGAGAGAGAGAGAGAGAGATGGGCAATTTAGAGTCAAGGTTTGGTAGCCACTAGTATATATGGCTATTAAAATTTAATTTAAAGTTAGGGTTGGAGTGTAGCTCAATGGCAGAGTGCTTGCCTAGAATGCATGAGGCCTGGGTTCCATCCTCAACACTGCAAAAAGGAAGTAATTAATTAAAATTAAAAATTCACGGGCTGGGATTGTGGCTTAGTGGTAGAGCGCTTGCCTAGCACATGTGAAGCCCTGGGTTCGATCCTCAGCACCACATAAAAAAATAAATGAATAAAATAAAGCTATGGGGAAAAAAGTTACCTCATTAAAAAAAAAAAAGAATTTACTGGCTGGGTGCAGTGGCACAAGTCTGTAATCCAAGAGACTCAAGAGGCTAAGGCAGGAAGATTGCAAGTATGAGGCTAGCCAGACCCTGTCTCAAAACAAAAAAATGGAGAGGGCTAAGGAGATATGTAGCTCAGTGGTAAGGCACCCCTTTCAATCCCCAATATTTAAAAAAAAAAAAAAAATCCTAAACTAAAAAACTTCACTTTCTCAGAAAATGCACTAGCCACATTTTCAAGTGTTCAATAACTACATGTAGCTACTATATTGGAAAGAATAGATGAGGAACATTTCCATCATCACAGAAAGTTTTATTGCATAGAGCTAGAAAGCACTATAAATGATGTTCTCCTTCTGGGCTTTTCTGAAGACCATGAAAGCTTTTTGAAGAGTACATATAAGGGGAGAAAGTTAAAGAAGAACAGAGGAGGCTTGGGCAATAGCAAACTATTCTACGTGTAAAAGAGGTCATGAAGGAGAGCATAAAGAATATGAAAAGTCAGTCAAGAATCTGAAGGATAGGTATAATGATAAAACCAATTCTTTTTACTGGAGAGAAAGTTCAGGGAGAAGTAAAAAAGCCAGAGAAATTTTAGTTCTGATGTTCAAACATGAAAGATAGTGACCACTGGAACATCAATAGTTAATGACAATCTCAAATCAGACAAGATCCAAGCCTGGTATCTTGGCAGCATGTTGTATGTTGATGTATGTTTTCCCACCCCACCTAAAGAAAAAAGGTTTTAAAAAGTAATCTCTGAGATTGGATCCAAAATGATATCCCTGGGCCAGGAAATAAATCATTTATTGAGCTCTTCATCTTGTGCCTAGTATTATACACAAAAAGATATTAACAGTATGGGTGGAAGTCCAAGGAAGTCTGTTTGGTGTTAGAAACACTGGACATGAAGCTCTGCAAAGTCAGGAGAGATCAGGGATAGACTCCAGGAATGGAATACTAAGAGGAAATACTATACAGAGAGATTTGACTGATGGAAAAAGAGTGCTGGATACAGGTCCCTTATCAGGGTGAGCCCTTATCAGCTTGTACTTTGATTTACCAAGCTCTCTCCATCTATTTCTTGAGGCAGGCACCATGTCTTTTTCATTCAGCTTTGTGTCTCCATCATATAACATAGTCCTGACTACCTAGTAGAAGATCAATTATAGTTTGTTGACGTGGAAAAGTTAAGCTTTTTATGGAGGGGCACAAAGAAACTTTACTTTTTTTTTTTTTTGACATGGGGAATTAAACCCGGGGTGCTTAACCATTTTGCCACATCCCCAGCCCTTTTTTATATTTTACTTTGAGGCAGGGTCTCACTAAGTTGCTTAGGGCCTTGCTAAATTGCTAAAGATAGCTTTGAACTCAAAATCCTCCTGCCTCAGCCTCCCAAGCACTGGGATTATATGCGTGTACCACTGTGCCTGGGTCCTTAGAATGTTTTTAAATTAATTTAAATGTAAGTAGAATTTTGATGACTGATAAAGACCAATTAGACTAATAGCATTCATGATGAATTGTTGTGAGGGTTATTTCTTATTTAACACGGTTGGGGATAACATACTCGAATATGATCCAAAGTTAGATTGAGTGGGGTTTCTCTCTCTCTCTCTCTCCCCCCCCAACCCCTACCTCCCTGAGCCCATCTCTTCTCAATTCTCCAGACTTGTTTTTTTTTTTTTGGGGGGGGAATGGGGAATAGGTTATTGAGAGTGGAATGGGGATAAAAAAGTAAAATGAGTGGAGATGGCCCCACACTCAGGTTTCTGTCCTCTAATGCCTTGAATAACAACTAGACTTTCCTTTGCATTTAACCTGTGGGCTAAATATACACACTGAAAAAATTCAGGAAATTGGAGAGGGAGAATTTACTAAGAATGACATGAAAGTAATTAGAATTGAATTTTCTTCCACATTCAGTAGTAAGGTAAGTTTCTAGGATGTCAGATCAGAGGGATCAGGCCTCTCTTGTTGTCACCTGGTCTTCTTTTTCCCACTTTCAGAAAATGTGTAAGCAGCACAGTTTCTCCATTCAACCAATGGGAGAAATTCTCAATTGGGCTGTAGAGTAATAGAATTCCAGGAATCTACAAGCCTCCACAAAGGCTCAGAAGTAGTTTTATGAAAAGGAGCAAAAACTGGCATGTAACACCACTGGCCCCAGAGGCCCAGAGACTAACTTCAAGGATTGTTGGGGTAGATTTCCAGTATCTCACTCACTACAAATTCATCCTATCTAATTTCTAGCTTCTTTCTCTTGAAGCCTGGGGTCCAACCAGCAAGAGAAAAGATAAGGGTTGCTTCCCCCTTGCAGGAAAGGAATTAGATCCAGCATCCAGCCTCCTAAATTTTCCCCCTCGAGTCCCTGTGGACCCTAGTGTCCAAGCTCTTAGATTCTCAAGGCGCTCCCTTGGGCCTTGGGGCAGGATTCCCATTCTCTGCCTCTCCATCTCCCTGGAATTTTCCACTGCAGCTGCCTCCGCTCCCAGACACCCCTCCCTGGGCAAAATTCCCGGCTCCCTCCGCCTCCCCTTCCCTAATCACACCTCATTCCCACCCCCAGCCCTAGGCCCAGCCCACAGTCCGGCCCACACCCCACGCTAACCCTGGTGGTCTCAGTTAAAGAAGTGGGAGGCCAGACACTTTATGAAAGGGTGAAGAGGGTCCACATCTCCCTTCAGGGCGGGGGAGAAAGGACTATGGAGGGGCTGGTCCCCTGTGGGGCTGGAGTGGGGGGAGTGGCCCTCCTCACATCCCCATATAAGGCAGGGCAAGCAGCTAGGCTTCTGCATTGGCTGATTCAAATGAGCATTCCACCTGGCAACAGGGTTTCTATTGGTTCTCAGGAAAAATAGGAGGAAGGTGGATGGAGGTTGTTGGTGGCGGTGATTGGAGGGGGGAGGGGAGTGGAGGTGACCGGAGTGGGGGGCGGTTACCAGGGCAACAGGGTAAGAGCCCAGCAGGGTGTCCGAGACAGCAGGCGGGGCAGGGAGGTGGAGAAGGGGGACAGAGGAAAAGAGGGCGGGAGGGAGAGGAAAGAGACCGACCAGGAGGAGCGAGACTGGGAGACCTGTGGCGGGGGGGAGGGCTAAGAGAGGGGACGGGTAGCGAAAGAGGGGGAAAGAGGGAGCTAAACGAAGCAAGAGAGAAAGTATAGAGATGGAGATGGTGAAAGATCGCCAGAGACATCAGCCAATGAGTCACAGAAACAGATTGAGAGAGGGAAATGGAAAGATCTCAGAAAAAAAGATGGATAGTATCAGGCAAGGAAAAGCCTGGGTGGAGCCCCAAGATTTCTGAGGAGACCAAGACTGAGAAACTGATAGAAGAGTCAAGAGAGAAATTGCGAGGTGTGTATATCAAGGGATCAAAAGATGGTGTACTTAAGCACTGTATCATAATGATGATGATGGCTCAACAAGGAATGCCCTTTTATTAAGAAAATGAAATGATAAAAAGGTGAAGAGTAATAATAATGTCAATTATGGAATATGACACACCAAAGATACACTTTCTTCCAAATCACAACCTCCAGCCCATTCACCTTACTGATTTTTAGAACAACCCAGGTCCCCGACCTGAAATCCCAAGCTTCTCAAAATGACCCTAAACACACCGTGGTTGAGGGTGAGAGTAAAATGTCCAGAATAGGATGGGGCTGAAACTCCAGATCTGGACGTGTATTATATTTGCAAAGATGGCAGCAGGAGAAAGAGAAAAGCAAACAGGGGGAAAATGTAAAATAAAAAAAAAAAAAATAGGACATGAAGAGGAGTTAAGGAAAATCAGCTAATGATATGGGGCCAGGTTGACTTGACTGAGTCAGATAAAACAAAAACAGCATTGTCTAGGAGAGACAGGGAAAGAGTCCTGAGGTGCAAGGGTAGAAGAGGATCAGTAAGAAGTGGAGAATTGCTTTCAGAAGAATGAAGATGTAGATTGTTGTAAGAGAGGAGTCTAGGGAGATGAATAAAGAGGGCTGAAGAGAAACAAACAAAAAAATCAGATAAATAAAAGTGAGGTTAGAGAGGCGAGTAATAAAGGTGGAAGTTGGAGAGAGGAAAGGAGGTTGCAGGGCCTCTGATTCCCCGTCAGATCACAGTAAAGAATCAGGAAGGGAGGAAACGGAACAGGGCCACAGAGGTCAGTTTCAGCAGGAGAGAAGGCCAGGCTGCCCTTTTCCGCTCTCCCATCCCTTCCTTCCTTCTCAAGGCTACCCAGAGAATGTCGATGGACGACTAAGATGGGAAATCTAGCGTCATGTAGAAGTAGCTTTCAACCAACCTTCCTCCTCTTCTTTAAGCTTTTGGTTTCTCAAATACCTGCTCGGCCTCCCAATCTGCACCCCCGCCCCGCCTCTTGGCAACATCTCAGGGCTTTTGGGGGTCAGTAGGATTCTGGCCACCTCGCTAGTCCGCCCCCTGAGCCAGACTCCACATTCGCAGGCAGTAGGTTGGGATTTGGAGAGGTGTCTTCCCGCAGGAACCCCACCCCTTCCCACCTCCTCTCCCCACTCTTCTCTCTCAGCTGCCGTCAGTCTCTCCATTTCCCCCTCCTGGTCTCATTCTCCCTCCCGCCTCTTTCGCTCTCCCTCCCCTCGCTTTCATCCTCCTATCCCCACCTCTCCAACCTCCTCTTTTATCCCCCTCCCATCTCCTCTCCTCCCCGCTCTCTCCTGCCCCACCCCTGGGAAGCCCCTCCCGTCGGGCAGCGCCGCCTTATAAGCGGGTTCCCTTCCCGGGGGCGGCAGCGGCTGGTCGGCGGCAGCTCTGCTGGTGCGGGGGCGGCAAGCTCAGGACCAAGCGACCGCGGCCAGAGCGCGCCGGCCACCGCCCGCACCGCCCTTCCGCCCGCCCTCCGGACGGCCGCAGCCCTGCGGGTCTCAGCTCCGGACCCACCCCCGCCCCACCCCGCGCGCCTCTGCCGCCTCTTCCAGAGACACAGCTTGCCGAGCGGCCGCCGCTGCCGCTGTCGCCGCCGTCGTCGCCACCGCGCTAGGTTTCGGCCGCGGCCACCCTCCGCCGTCCAGGGCTTCTCCGTCTCGGCCCCGGGACCCCGGCTCCCCGCCAGCCCCGGCCCCGGCACCATGTCGGAGAAGAGCGTGGAAGCAGCGGCCGAGTTGAGCGCCAAGGTACGGGCAGGGGCGGCGGCGGCCGGGCCTCCGCGCTGCCTCTGGTGGCGGTGCGATCTACGGCCCTAGGTTGCCCCCGACGGCCCCGTGCGGCCCTGGCGCCCCGCTCCCGGCGGACCCCACTCCGCCCTCCCCCAGCTGCCCGGCCTGGCGCTGGTTACCCCGCTACGCGCGGCTAGCGCCAGCGCCCTCTAGCTTCCCTGCGCGCACGGCGTCTCGGTCCTGGCCTCGCTGCTCGGTTCCGCGCCCGGCCACCACCGCGTCCCCACCCCCTCTGGCCCAACCGCGCCCGCCTCTACCTTGACTGCTTTCCCGTCGGAGCTCTCCGTGCCTCGCTTTACATTGTCCCTTCCCTGCATCCCGTTTCTCTCTCTCTCCTCTGAGTCCGACCTCACCTTTCCGCTGCTAAGCGGTTTGAGATCCTCAAGTGTAAACAGGACTCTCCTGGGAGGCTACTCCTCTCGGGCCCCTCCCCTAGCGGCCTGTCCCTTGCTTCTCTCCCCGGACGGCATCTGCCTCTTTTCTCTCATTGCCTCCTTTCTGTCCATCGCCATGCATTCCTTTCCCAGCACCAGCTTTCAGTTTTCTCTTCGTTTTCGCCTCCCCCGACCCCGCCAAAAAAATCTTGAAAACCTAAAAATCAGAAGGGGGTTGGGAATATAGCCTTTGGAAAAGCTGAGACTTGGCACTTCATGGCCTTGCATGGAGCTGTCCTTGCCCTCATCAGCTCCCTTCCCGGCCTCATCCCTTTGCCCTTGCCTCTCTTCCTGGCTTCCTCTAATTTCCCTAGGGAACCTGCGGAGTGTCGCTTTGGGAAATTAATGCGGCCAGGATTTGGGGGCTGGGAGCTGGATTTTGTTGGGGGGGGGGGCGTTGCTGAGGAGTCACACAGTTCTCTTGGAGGCCAGGGAAGTACAAGGGGGGAAGACAGTGGGAGAGGGCACATGTATGAGCTTTGACAGGTGTGCCTGTGTGGCCCTCCGGTGGGCTGTGCGGTGGCATGTGACTTCAACGAGTAGGTGTCTTTGTATGTCTAAAATCTAGCGAGTGTGTGGGACTGCCCGTGTCAGTTACATGTGTGCGTGTGGAGATGTAGACGTTCTGGAGCCATGTTGTTGCTTTGTGAGCACCGAGTAGCTCCACTGTGCTCTTGTGCTGTCTCAAGAGTGTGCCAGAATGCCCAAACACCGAGCCATGTGTCTCCAGATCGCGTGGGCGCTCCTCTGTGGCTGTGTGAATCAGTATTAGTCTGTGTCAGTGAGTGCCTGTGTTGAGGCCAGAGAGCTGCTTAGCCCAAGACCTAGAGCCCAGGTCACATACTCTCCTGGAAAAGGGATCATGGAAGGACAGTGACCAGAAGGACAGTACAGGGGAGGAGAGGGTCCGGCCCCTTGGACTTTGGACTCTGGTATTCTCCCTCCCTCTCCCTCCCTCCCTTCAACTGCCCAGTTAGAAAACTCAGGCCAGGATCTTACCAACCTGGTACAAGCCCCCTAGGGAGAAGCTGAATTAGCCCCTGGGTCTCTTGATCCTGGATATAGGGAAAAGCCCACTAGGTGTTAGAATTGCCAAACCTGCCTTGTGGCAAAAAAATGAAGACAGCAGAGTAGGATGAAATAGAAACTTAGAGTTAGAGGATCAGGTGTGCTATGCTTACCTTGAAGGTGAGAAGGGAACTGAGTGTGCCCTAGGCCAGCCTATTGGCACCAAGCCCCTCTCTAATCCCCAATTCTGTTCCAGGGTGATCTGTTCACACACAAAACTTCCATCCATATGGAATCAGGTACACAAGAGTTGTACACCAACACCAGATCAGATCTCAGGAGGATATCTGCAGTGTCCTCAGAACCTGCCAAGTGATGGGATAGGGAGAGAACTGAATCGGAAGGCAGGTGTGGTGTCCAGAGGGGATGCCCACATGGGCATCCACCGGAGATGGGATAGGAGATGCCCATGGGCCAGATCAGAATAGGACAAGTGTGTGCCTGACCACATCTTGGGGTGAAGAAGAGGGGCAGTGTGGTGGGAAGATTCACTGGATGGTACCTGCCCCATCCATCTTCCCATTCCCCTGTTTTTTGCTCTCTTCATCTACCATGTCTTTCCTTTCCATGTTTCTTTTATCCTACTTTTACCTACATTTCCATTGGAAATGGCCACTTCTACTCTTCCATCACACCAATGTATAGACTATGGAGGTAGGGAGGAGGAAACTCCTGAAGCAGTTTTGGGATAGGCATGGTAAAATGGGAGTAAGGTTCTGGAATTATGCTGGGGTGCTCTCTCTATTTCTGTAGAGTTTGACCAAGTTTTTTAAGTTGTGGGTACACATAATATTTTATTTATTTATTTATTTTATGTGGTGCTGAGGATTGAACCTAGTGCCTCATGCATGCCTGGCAAGCACTCCACCATTAAGCTATCATGTAGGACCATGTAGGATCAGCCCACCATGTAGGATCTTGAGGATTAGGGAGACACAGATTGGGAGAAACAAAGGCCTGAGGAGCTGAAGGGGAAGCTGGGAGAGATGCCCAAGAGAGAAAGTACTCAGGAAAAGGCCCCAGAGGTAGACAAAAGGCAGAGGAAAGCCGGCAGTGGGAGGGGGCAGGCAAAGGAGGAGGAAGGACATGAAGGGGGTGGGGCATTGAGGCTGCCAGCAGATGGAGGGGATTTGCTTTGCTGAGCTGAACTCTTCAGCCTGGGAGGTTTGGAAGAACTTGTCAAGGATGGGGGATCAGTTACCTTGGCTGCCTGTTCCCCTTTCATTGGGACTTTTCTCACTCCCCTTGGGTCTTAGGGAAGAGGTGTCAGGTGTCAATCCCTCTGTGGCCCTAATATAAGGACCCTGGTACCTCTGTTCTAAGCTGTGGCCACCTTCTTCACTCACACACCTCTAAACTTAATGCAGAGAGGGAGAACCAGGTCTGGAGGCACTGAAGGGCTACACATCATTTGTGGTGAAATAAAGGTGACTTCTTTTTCCCTTGCAGGATCTGAAAGAGAAGAAGGAGAAGGTGGAGGAGAAGGCAAGCCGGAAAGAGCGAAAGAAAGAAGTGGTAGAGGTGTGCAGGGGTCAGGTGGGAGGTGACCACACGTGCTCGACCATCTTCCCTCCCTATTATTACGTCCTTCCTCCAGCTACCTTCTTGGGGTGTTGGCCCATGTCCCATTGTCCCACCCTGAGGCCTGTTGTCACCCAGTGCCCCTTACCATGGTGTGTAGAGGCGCGCAGCTAGCCCTACAATACTCCCTATCTTGATGCCCTCAGGAGGAAGAAAACGGAGCTGAGGAGGAAGAAGAAGAAACTGCTGAGGATGGAGAGGAGGAAGATGAAGGGGATGAAGAAGGTGGGGAGGGGCAGTGGAGGTTGGGCTGGAAAAATCAGGGCTAAAAAGAACAGTCAGGGTGGGTTTGAAGACCTGAAACAGGGCTGAGGGCAACCACAGGGGGTCTTTGCCAGAGCTTTCTGCTCTTCCCCAATGACCCATTTCTGGCTCCTCAGATGAGGAAGAAGAAGAAGAGGATGACGAAGGGCCCGCGCTGAAGAGAGCTGCCGAAGAGGAGGTTTGGGCTGGTTGCCGGGCCTGAGGGGCTGTCAGGGATGCAGCAGGGGCTGGGTGCCCTTTGGACTTGGACCCAGATCCTAGCGGTGGCACGGGCGGGGGCTGGAGCATGGCTAGCCGGGACAGGGGGAGGTCCCCTCTCCCATTTTACAACTATCCCAACTCTTTTCCTCTCCTCAGGATGAAGCGGATCCCAAGCGGCAGAAGACAGAAAATGGGGCATCGGCATGAGCCCCCTGCCAATGGGCTGGGGGTAGTAGGCCCCTCAGGGCCTGGAGGTGTGGGTGGAAACAGACAAGTACAGCCACCCTTCACCTGGCTCCCTGCTCTGGATCCTGCACCAGAACTGCCACCCTTTCTCCCCAGCCTTCTCATTTCCGCCTCTCCAGACACTGTCCCTCCACCCTCACTCTGCCATTGTTCCACCTCCTGACCTGCTCCATTGAGCTCCCCAGCTGGTCCCCAGTGGCCCTTCTCCCCTCCTTGCTCTCTTCCTCCCTTTCCTCACCCACCATGGCACTTGTCCTCGTCCTTGGGTAGCCTCTCCTACCTACTCTTTGCATCCCCCAGCCTCATGTCCTGCCCTATCCCTCTCCTGCCTGATCCCTGGGTCTCCCTCAGATCCCCTCCTGTCAGACAGCGCCAGGCCGGGGTGGGGCCGGGGTTGGGGCCGAGCCCCACAGCTGCCCCCCTCCCCTCCCCTTTTTGTATAATTTAATAAAGAAATGGTCGCGCTTCTGTTTTTAACCTGTCTTCTGCTTTCCCGAGGTCCAGAGAGTACACTGAAAGGGTAGAAAAGGATGAGGGTAACTGGCTGACCTCACACTCAACAATTCCAAATGATAAGTCAGCCTTCCAGGGATGCAGTGGAAGCCTAGCTCTTCTTTTGAGAGCTGACTTATGTCTCGTTTGGCTTCTTGGGGATGCTCCTCCCCAGCAATGCACACACTTCCCCGCTAACCCACACAAGATCTAGACACTGCTGAGCCCAGTGGAAAGCTACCAGCTCTATTGTGCTGAACCAGGCAAATAGAAACAGCTCCAGAAACAGGAAGTCCCGCCCTTGAAGTGGGAGAGGCTAGTAGACTTGGGTCCCTACTTCCTAGGATCTGGAGGGAAAACTTCCTGGCATTGAAGATGCCCTCTGCCTGACACAGGAAGCAAGCTCCTTTCCAACAAGCAGGGGAGAGCTCCAGAATTTGTTCCCAGGCCTGTCTCCTTGTCACTGGCCCTCCAACTCTTCCAGCTGAGCTCCTTGGGCTCAGAACAAGAGTTGTCTGTCTCAGCATTTTTTCCCTAACCTTTCTGCCTTAAATTTGATCTGGTATAAGATTTAGCATTTTTCAAAGTCTACATCACCCTTGCCCTTAGTACAGAACCTGTGGATTAGAAACTTTGGACAGGGAAGAGGGATTGATTAATTGTCAACACCGGAGATAAGGAAATACCCACAACTCACCCAGGGTCAGGACCACACACAAACACAGCTTTTGCCTTCATACAAATTATTAATTTTTGGCAAATTATTAATTTTTTGGGGGGATGGGGTACTGGGGATTGAACCCAAGGGTACTTAACCACTTAGCCAAATCCACAGCCCTAAACATAAAGTTGTTTAAGGCCTCCGTAAGTTGCCATAGCTGGCTTTGAACTTGTCCTCCTGAGTCACTGAGAAACTATTAAATCTTTTTGAGAATCAGTTTCCACATCTGTGTAATGGAGGAGAAACATTTCATGAGTGACAAAGTGTCCAATATAGTGACAGGCACAGAATGAAGGCTTGAAAGAATGTAGCTATTCACACACTGACATTCCCTTCCCCACTTCTACTGTCATGTAGGGTGCAGTGAAGTTTCATTTCTATCTTGTTGCCAGAAGACACTGTATAGACAGCTGGGGAACAGGTCTACAGGGGTGAATGAAATTCTGGGAGGTTAAAGGAAGGAGGAAATGAGCAGAGAAGGAAGTGTGAATGCTGGGACTGAGGAGGTAGTTTAGAGATGGACAAGTGGGTAGTTCTCAAATATTTGGAGAGAAGAGTGTGAAGTACCAAGGAGAGGGAAGAGTCTGCAGGGTGGGGAAGGGTGAGAAGGCTGTGGTGGGGAGACCCAGGACTGAGGAAGTAAACAAGGGGAGTGCTACCTCAGAGGTGGAGGGTGATGCTGCTGGGAATCAACCCCCTCAGACTTTCCACTGCAAAGCGAAACCATAAGCCCCGGGGTGTGGGGGGCGGGCATTGGGGAGGGTGGAGGGAAAGCAGAAGGACAGGGGCCAGGGCCCTGGGAGCAGTAGAACAACATCCCAGCTCAAGACAGCCACCTTGCCTCTGCTCTGCCCTCTGCTACTCACAGCCTGGTTCCTGGGGTGTACCACCCCTGCCTTATCTGGCCATCTTTCCCCTTGAAATTCAGCCTATTGTTCCTCCTTCTTTCCAGGCCTCCCTCTTGGTGGTCTCCTTTCCTCTAGATTTCCTCCCTCTACCTTTCTTCTTGAGGAATTTCTCTTCTATTCCTCAGACCCCCCACTCCCTTTTCTGACCTCCTTTTTTTGGAGGGTTCAGCTCAGCCCAGGCCATAGGGGAGATGTGGGAGGCTCAGTTCCTGGGTTTGCTGCTTCTGCAACTGCTGTGGGTGGCTCCAGGTAAGGTGGGGATGGGGGAAGTTTGACCTCCTGACCAACAAGAGGGGGCCAGCAGGGAGCTCTCCATGGCTTGAAAGGTCCTGAGGTCCTTAGCTCTGTGGTGGAGTCTCCTAATGCCTTTCTTGAGCAAGTCTTTCCACTCCCAGAGCTTCTCTTCAGTCTCTCCCTTGGCAAAGAAGAGGCAGAAAGAAACCCAGGCCCTTCCTCTATCCTGTTTCTCATTTGGGAAACACTGAGGTCCTTCTGTACTCTTAAGTCTCTTGGCTCATGGCCTCTCCCATTGGCCTCTCTTTTGCTTCTCCAGCGGAGGCTCCAGACCCTGGGAAAGAGGTCCTGGTGGTGTGGGCTCAGGAGGGGACTCCTGCTCACCTTCCTTGCAGACTTAAAATCCCCTTCCAAAATCCTGGTCTTCTCCGGAGAGGAGTTGTCACCTGGCAGCATCAACCAGACAGGTATGTACTCCAAACTTGGGCAACAGAACCTCCCAATCTAGCACTAATGGTATCCAGACATAGCTCAACATCCAAACCAGTCTGGTTCCTTCCTCTGAGATGTCACTCCCTCTGAAGCCAGTGACAGCCTCCCCTTTCCTCATGCTCCCCTTCTACCCTTCCGCTGCAGGCTGCTCTCCTACATCTGCATTCCATAGTATGTAACTTCTCCATTAGTGGATGGTGCTGGCCCAACAGGAAAGGGGATGGGGTTGGTGTGTGAGTGTGTTGGGGAGTGCTTTGGAAGTCAAGAGATGTCTTGGGGACGGGCTTCCTCTACCTCAAAGCGTTGTTGGACTGTATCTTCTCTGGGGCTTCTTAACCCCTAATTTCTCAATTTCATTATTTCTCTTGCCCAGTGACCCGCCTGCTCCCACCCTAAGCCGTCCCTTGTCTAAAAGCTTCGCCCCCTTGGTGCCCTCGCCCCGGGGCATAGGGCCCCAACGCTACACGTTGCTGAGTGTGGCTCCAGGAGGCCTGCGCAGCGGGAGGCTGCCCCTGCAGCCCCGCTTCCAGCTGGAGGAACGCGGCCTCCAGCGCGGGGACTTCTCACTGTGGCTGCGTCCTGTTCTGCTCTCCGACGCTGGCGAGTACCACGCTGCAGTGCGCCTCAAGGACCGCACCCTGGCCTGCCGGCTCCGTCTACGTGTGGGCCAGGCCTCTAGTAGGTGGGGCGGTACGAGGGAGAGCGGTGGGGGAGGTGGTCCCCCATTCGCCGCTGCTGCTCCTGAGGCAGGAAGGGCTGTGGTAGAGGCTGTGCCCTAGGCCCTGCCAGAGGGCCTCCAGCAGGGTACAGGAAGCAGCGGGAACTTGATTGATGAGTGAAAGGTGCCCCTGGATAAGCACGTGTAATGCGGGGAGGGCCCTTTGGAGAGATTGTGTCACCCCTGGAGCCCCCCTCTCTTTGCCTACCCACAGTAGGACTGCCCTGGCGGAGGTGGGGAGGCACCTATTCTGCAGAGAGAGGGTAGAGCATGGCGCCACAGTGATTCATTTCAGATATGTTTGGAATGGAGGGGCTTCATGGGCATCCTCAGGCAAGATACCGAGAAAGAGAAGGGAAAGCCATGCCTAGTAAACTGGGGGCAGGGGACAATAGAAAGAAATCAAGGATTCTTAGTGATCCACATTAAAACTCCTCCAGGTGCTAGCTACTGAGCTGGAGGGAAGTAGAGGTTGGTGGGGAGGGGAGAAGGCAAATCTAAAACAAGATCCCTGTTTCTGGGAGCTTCTGGCTTGGTTAGGCCCTTAGGTTGGAAAAGGTTTCGGGTGGGGCTGATCAAATCTTCTTTCTCCTTGCAGTGACTGCTAGCCCCACAGGATCTCTCAGGACCTCAGATTGGGTCATTTTGAACTGCTCTTTCAGTCGTCCTGACCGCCCAGCTTCTGTGCGCTGGTTCCGGGGCCAAAGCCAAGTCCCTGTCCAGAAGTCCCCCCATCACTATTTAGCTGAAAGCTTCCTCTTTCTGCCCCAAGTCAGCCCCTTGGACTCTGGGACCTGGGGATGTATCATTACCTACAGTGATGGCTTTAATGTCTCCATCATGTACAACCTCACAGTTCTGGGTAACTACTCTTTACCCTTGACCACTACCCCTTCCTACCCCACCCACATCCCCCCCCCCCCCCCCCCCCCGACTCACGGGTCCCAAAACTAGTTTCTTAGCAGTTGGTGTCACTTCTGATTGCTCTGGGCCTACATGCCTGACCCCTTTCTTCTCTGGCAACCTTTTAAAAATTTATTTATTGCAGCATTGGGGATGGAACCCTAGTCTCCTGCATGCCACTGAGTTGCATCCCCAGCCGCATGTGGCAGCCTTTTAACTGCCATCTCCCCTTCTAGCTTTTCTCTTGGCCATCAGCCTCATTTGCCAACCTTTGGTTTCCTGCTTGCCCAACTTACTTTTTCTGGATCTCACTCCCCATATGTTACTGGGGATAGAACTCAGCATCACTTTACCCTTGAGCTATATCCCCAGCCACCTACCCTCCTTTTTTTTTTTTTTTTTTTAATTTTGGGACAGAGTCAAGCTAAGTGGCCTATGCTGGCCTCAAACTTGGCCTTGAACTTGTAATCCTCTTGCCTTAGCTTCCGGAATTACTGGGCTTGATGGCATGTACCACCATGTTAGAATCACTTTCTGGATTTCTGAGCATCCTAAATTCATCCACCTTATTTTTTCCTTAGCCCTCTTCTTAGCCCGATCTCCCTGCCCGCCCCCCTCACCTTTTTTTGTTTGTGATACTTGAAATTGAACTTAGGGCCTAGCAAGTGCTTTACCACTGATCTGCATTCCCAGCTCCAATGTCACTCCTCTGCCTCCCTTCCCTACAACTGCAGCATTCCCATCCCACTACACTGGAACATTCCCCTTGGCTTAACTTTGGGTTTCCTTCTCTCTCCAGGCCTTGAGCCCCCAGTGCCCTTGACAGTGTATGCTGGAGCAGGTTCAAGGGCTGAGCTTCCTTGCCATCTGCCTCCTGGTGTGGGAACCCAGTCTTCCCTCATTGCCAAGTGGTCCCCTCCTGGGGAAGGCCCTGACCTCCTGGTGGCTGGAGACAATGGCAACTTCACTCTTCATCTAGAGGCTGTGAGCCTGGCCCAGGCTGGGACCTACACCTGCCACATCCATCTACAGGGGCAGCAGCTCCGTGCTACCATCACTTTGGCAGTCATCACAGGTTAGCCCCAGGTGGGAAAGGAGTAGTTCTCATCCCAGGGGAGCAGGGACTGGGAGAAAGAAAGGCTGGTCAAACACTGCAAATCCACTCCATGATGCCAGGATCACAAGTTGTGGCTTCTTTATTCATCCCCTTCATAAAGAACCGAAACTGAAAATCTCCCCATTGAGTCACAAAATAAATGTTCCATTGTTCTCTAAGGGACTCCCCTGCTCTGAACTGGTGGGAGGGTCTGAGAAGTTCCGAGAGGTGACAAAAGCTTGAATGATTCAAAGTAGGTAGAATATATTTCTAGAATTCTTTTTGCTTTGGGGCTGGGGCTCTGGATAAAGTTTCAGGAAGTTGCCTGGATTTGGAAGGAGTTAATAAATCAGCCCCTCGGTCAGCAAATATTTACTGAGCAAGGGTTTTTTAAGACAGTATAAAACAAACATAGAAAAAAAGTATTCAAAAAATGTTAATTGATTGGAAGCTATCAGCCATGACATTTTAGCAACATCTGCAGTAGTTACCTGTCACCTGTTACTGTTTAGTAACAGTAGCACCACATAGTAGGTGCTTAATAATGCATATTGATTGCAAAAATAAATGAATACACTAATAAATAATATGCCTCCTCAGAGTCAATTCCAAATATCTACCTGCTTTTAAAATATCTACATTCCTCAGCCTCATCCTGAACCCCATTATTGTCTTATTCCAATTCACTTTCTCACTCAGCCTGTCATTAACTCCATTGGAATTCCACTCATCCTAACCCTGGAGTCCTCCTTCCCCATGTCCAGTCAGTCTCCAAAGCCCACCTATTCCTTCTGTCCAGTGTCTTCTTTTAGGCCAACCATTTTACGTGCAACAACTCAATTGGAGAGATACTGTTACCTCCATTTTATGTTTTGTTTTGTTTTTGTGGTGCTGGGGATTGAACCCAGGGCCTTGAGCTTGTGAGGCAGGCTCTCTACCAGCTGAGCTGTAAACCCAGCCCACCCCCATTTTATGGAGAAGGAATGTTCTCAAAGTCACACAGCTGGGACATGCCAGACTCATTGTCTAAACTCAGGTGTCTGTGTCATCAAATCTTACCTCCCCCATATGCCATACTCAGACAGGTCAAGGCCCTTCACCATTTGTCTGCTCCAAATATCCTGTACAGCTTTGAGAATGCTCTGCCTCTCAACCACTGGGTCAGTTCATTGTCTTCTAAACTTTCAGAAAGGGGGATAAGTTCATTCAGAGGTACCACAAAGGCAGTGGGCACTGATGTGAGTCAAATCACAGAAGGGGGACTATTGCAAGGCATATTGGGAGCCAAGTTACCTGATTGATATTGATGGTGGGAGCATTTCAGGAGAAAGTAATGTAAAAGAATCTGAAATAATATTGCTTATGTGGCCTTTAGTGCCAGTTTGAGTTTGAACAATGTTGTAAAGGCAATAGGGAATCTGGAATGTTACTGAGCAAGGGGAAATCTGACCAAGCATTGTCAAGATTAATTTGACTATGACCCCTAACCTTCTTTCCAGCCTTGCCCTACCAGAGCCCTGGTGAAAGCAGGGTGACTGAGAATCTGTGGTATTATAACCAGGTCAGGACCCCAAGAGATCTCCTCTCTCTAATTTTTTTTTTTTCAGTGACTCCTAAACTCTTTGGGTTACCTGGCTCCCTGGGGAAACTGCTATGTGAGGTGACTCCAGCATCAGGACATGAGCGCTTTGTATGGAACCCCCTGGACAGGAGGTCCAGGAGTTCCCCAGGACCCTGGTTGGAGATGCAAGAGGCCAAGCTCCTTTCCCAATCCTGGCAATGCCAACTTTACCAAGAAGAGAGGCTTCTCGGAGCAGTGGTGTACATACCAGAGCTGTCTTCAACAGGTCTGAGGCCCCAAAATGCCATGGCCCCAACTCCAAAGCAATCATCTTGATCACCCTTCCAGAACACCTCCTGCCACTCCCCATCCCCAGCTCTTTTCTTTCAATATCTCTCCAGTTGAGTTGTTGTTCCAGTCAGGGACCTGACCTCAAGTCCAGGCCTAACCCATTGTTCCTACTAATTAGTGGAACCATCCTGGACAAGTCCCTGAAACTCTCTGAACCTTACTGCATCTGTAAAGTATGAGAGAGTGGCACAATGTCCATGTTATCCCTGACCCTATGCCTAATTATGTGTTTTGTCTATAGGTGCCCAACGCTCTGGGAGAGCCCCAGTTACCCTCAAGGCAGGCCATCTCTCTCTCCTCATCCTTGGTGCCCTCTCATTGCTCCTTTTGGTGACTGGAGCCCTTGGCTTTCACTGCTGGAGAAGACAGGTGAGCCAGGGATACTCACCCACTGGCTTCCTCTCTCAATTTCCTCAGAATGCTATCCGGCACCTGTCTCAGGGAAGATGATCAAAATGGATCCTGAATTTGTCATCAGCCCTCCATCTTCCTTCATAAGTTTCCACCTGGGAAGCTTGAAGGGGCTGAGAGAAGGCCCTGAACCAGATGGAGAAGGCAGAAGACTGGGGAAAAAATAGAAGGACTCAGTGTCCTTTCTATTCCTTTTCCCTTTATCATTCTCCATCTCTTCTCTCAGTGGAGGCCCAGAAGATTTTCTGCCTTAGAGCATGGGATTCACCCTCCTCAGTCTCAAAGCAAAATAGAGGAGCCTGAGCAAGAACCAGAGATGGAGCTGGAGCCAGAGACACAGCCGGAGCCGGAGCCGGAGCCAGAGCAGGAGCCAGAGCCTGAACTGGAGCTGGAGTCAGAGCTGGAGCCAAGACACCTCTGACCTGGGGCTGAGGCAATCAGCAGATCTCAGCAGCTTAGTCCAAATAAATCCCCTGTCAGCAGCAAGTCTGAGTCTGGCTCTTTCTTGTCCAGTGAAGGTTCCAATCTCTCCCCAGCCTCTAGAGGCCTCCCACCCCAGCCAGCCTCCTAACCTATTTTCTCCAGCCAATCTCCCTCATCTTCCCCTTTTCTGTTTCTGACCGCTGTGTTTCTTCCTTGGTCTCTCTCTTGTTCTCTCTCCTGGGTAATCATCTTTCTAAAGCTCCCAAAAGCCCTCTCTTACCTCTATAGCCCCCTCCTCCGTCCTTCCGCCCACATTGTGCTGGCTGCCCTGGTTTCCTTTAGATTTTTGTGCCTCTGGCCCACCCCATACTCAGCTGCATTTCAGCACTTGCTCTAGACCCCCTGGCTGCAGCAGAGGAGCGCGCGGCCACAGGCATGTATGCGCGAGTGCGCGCACACACACACACACACAGGAACCCCGTCGTGTCAAGCCCTCCAGGAGGAGAACGGGTCTCTCACAACCTTTCTAGGCAGTTGGCTGAGGTTCCTACCTCTGCCCCACCCCCACATTCCTTAGCCCTGGCCACTTTTCTAGAACCAGGCATGAGAACACACTGCCACCCAGTGGTCACTGCTTGTTACACCCCACAGGAGGTCACTGGGCCGACTATGAGATTTCACACTGCAGTGAATAAAGCCGGGCACAGATCAACAGGGTGTGCAGGCACTGCTTTGTGGTATGCACATTCTCTGTGCACCCAACAGCTCTCGCATGTCCTACACACCTTGCAGGAGAGGAACCGAACTGCTTGCTTCAGGAGATACAGCCCTGACCCTTGCAGAGTTATCTTGCAAGTTTGACAAAGGGGAGGAAAAACAGCATCCAGGCAACTGGCTGTTGCTGGAGCTGTGAGAGTAAGGAGCCCTGGCTTCTCATTCTGGTTCTGCTGATGTGACTGTCACCAATCTCCTAGAGCCTCAGTTTTCTCACCTATTAAATGGGATAATGGCTGGGTGCTGTCATGTGTCTGTAGCCCCAGCTACTGAGGAGGCTAAGACAGGCAGATGGCTTAAGTCCAGGAGTTTGGGGCCAGCTTGGACAACATAGTGAGACTTATCTCAAAAAGAAAAATAAAAGAGATAATGATAACAACCCACCAAAATGGGTTGTGAATATGGAATAATAAAAGAACTTTGAAAACTGTGAAGTGCTCTTCATATGCAATGTACTTGTCTGAATTTCTATTATTGAATGAAGGAAAAAGTGGGCCTGTTCTGGTTATGCCAATAATGATATTGAAGACCCCCATGCCCATTTGTGCTCCTCTCTGTCTTTCTTGGAGAGAGCCTCTGGACCATATAGTTGGCCTTTTTTAACATAGCACACTGGGCCTCAGCCCATGGCATACTCGTCTCACCACTTGTAATGGGTAGAGGCCCTAAATTTTGGTTGCAGACAGCTCTGTGTCTGTCAGGGAACTTTAGCCCTCTACAGGAGAACAAAATATTGAAAGCAAATCGTGGGGAGCCTGCAGGGGTGGGAGGTACAGGGTGGCATATGCACTGCTGTTGACAAACTGCCTTTTTGGTTGTTGCACTGAACCTGTATGCCATGTGCAAAGTGACATGAAGGGACAAATAATGAGGTTGAAGGCTGTCTCTGTGGAGATAGGAGATACAATAACCATAGACTTGGGGACGGAGAATGGAGAGAGTGACACCATCGTTCTGTGTGAAGCCTTAGGGAAAGGGGTCCACCCTCAGAAGCCTGAATAATGAATCGTTTGAGGTAGTCTGATGTTTTGAGCCTCAAGATGGTGGTGGTGATTCTTGTTTTGCCTCAGGTAGAGAAACAGCTGCACAGAGAGGAGGAAGTGGTAGCACTTACCAGGGATGATCACACTAAAACAAAGTCCTAAGGGCTTCTTTGAAAGTCTCCAGAGCATCATTCCCACCACCTGCTGTGGGGCAGGGGGAGCTGCTGAGGACATTCCACAGCTCTGCCACAGGACCCTATTCTCTACAGCCTTAGTGGAAGCCCCGTGCTTTCACAGGGCAATGGTTTCCTGGAAAGTTCTGTGGGTGGCTTTTTTCCTTTCTACTATATAACATTCTATGCCCTTTGGGCTTATGAGAGGAATCATCAAAGACTCACTGGGGCTTATGCAGGGACTTCCCCCATGCTCTTTCATGAAGGGACAGAAGCGGAGTGCTGGACCACCTTGTTGCTCCACCTCCCAGAAAGAGAAAATAAAGGATGGAAGGAAGAGGGGGCCGAGGGCTTGTGCATACAGTGTTTCTCCTGAGGCCTCTCCTAGAGAGTGACATCCCTGACTCTTCCACCTTCTCCCTACAAAACCCCACTCTCAGGAGGATAATCTCCAGCTCTTTGGGGGGATAATCTCCAGCTCTTTTGGGGGGCCTCCTAAGGCCTCCAGAGAGAAGGGTTAATTCATTCGGCATTTCCTTTCTTTTTTAACTGGAGTGTTGAGGATTGAACCCAGGGCCTCATGTATGCTAGACACATGGTCTACCACTGCGCTACACCACACAGACCAGGATTTCTGTAAACCAGTGTTCTGGAAGGGAGGCCTGGACAGGAAGAGACATTAGGAGTTAAGGAGCTCAAGGGCTTCAGTGGGAGAGTGGGTGGGGAATCATCTCAGGTCCTTAAGTAGAAAGGGAGTGTATTAGTTATCCATTGTCAAATTACCCCAAAACTTAATAATTCAAAATAATAAACATTACCTCACACAGTCAGGAATCAGGAGTGGCTTAGTTGAGTAATTTCAGTAATGAGTCTCTCATGAGATTACTGCCAAGATGTGGACAAGCCAGTGGTCATCTGAAGACTTGATGGGGTTAGAATATCTGCCTACAAAAAGGTTCACTCAGGTGGCTGAGGGCCAGAGGCCTCAAAGTCTTCCCACACAGCCTCTCATGACATAGCAACTGGCTTCCTCCTGAGGGATAGAGTGGACAGATGAAAGTTACCACTTTCTCATCACTTATTCCTTTATTTATTTATTTTGGTACCAGGGATTGAACTCAGGTGTGCTTAACCACTGAACAACATCCTCAGCCCTTTTTATTTTTTATTTTGAGTTCAGGTCTCACTAAGTTGCTCAGGCCACAGGTCTAATTGCACAAAGTACTACAGTGGTAAAGACTGACAGGGCCTCACTAAGTTGCTGAGGCTGGCCTCAAACTTGAGATCCTCCTGTCTCAGCCCCCCAGCTGGTTGGAATTAAAGGTATGTGCCACAACACTCAAGCTCATCGTGTAATTTTTTGTTTTTTTTTTTTTTTTTTTGGTACTGAGGATAGAGCCCAGAACCTGGCCCATGCAAGGCAAATGCTCTACCCCTGAGCTTCATCATTTTGTTTTATCCTAAATTGTCCAGAATGGCCTGAAACTTGGAATTCTCCTGCCTCCTAAGCAGCATGTGCCACCATTCCCAGCTATCCCCAGTCTTTTCATGGCCTGGACAGCCTCCTCCATTGTCTACTATTCACAAGTTCTGGCAGTAAACAGAGGTACAAGAACTTGGCGAGCCAAGCGTGTCTGGCAGGAAGCAGTACTTTGTGCAATCAGACATTTGCCAGTGTCTATCCTGCCCCTGAACTGGTCTCAGCTCCATAGGACAGGGCAGGAGTCTAGGCAGGCCCAGAAATTGCCCTGCCCTACATCCTCCATCAGTCAGAGGTGTTAGGGTTCTGCTATCCTTCTACAAAGAAGAAGAACAAAGGGCTTAGGTTTCTCTGTTCAGACCCACCCCAAAATGGAGTTCCTCCTTTGAAGGGAATGGGGTTGGGGTGGGACAGGTTTTATTTACTCCATTCTGAGGCTGACAGTTTCTCCAGAGGCTGCAGGTGTCAGCTGGTTGAGCCCATGCTGGGCTCTGAGATGTGACAGTTCTAACCTTCCATGGGGTGGGGGAAGCCCAGGCGCTATACTTTGAGAGTTGCAGAAAGTGGTCATGGAGGCCAGACACAGTGGCACATGGTTATAAATCCAGCTGCTTGGAAGGTTGAGTGGGAAGATGTCAAATTGGAGATCAATCGGGGCAATTTAGAGAACCATAACTGAAGAAAAAAAAGAAAGGAGAAAAAATTATGAAACTTGGGAGAATGTGGGTAGGGGGAGGTGGGTTGGCCCTGCTAGACTCTGCCTCCCAGGGAATAGCTTCTGCAACCCTTCCCCACCTCTTAGTCCCAACTCCAGCCCCTTTGCAGAGTGTGTCAGTGCAGTTGCAGATGACCCTGGTAAGGAGGTCACCGAAGGCTGCACCTGGTTCCCCTAAACTTCCCTACTCTGCTGCTACCTTATGCGTTTTCTGATAAACTGTTTTCTGCACTCTGTAGCCTCCCACCATGCTGGGGTCCCTTTGCTTACCATTTTCTTCTTTCTCTCCTTGGCCTACTCCCCCTCCTTCAGCCTGAAGACACAGAATACATACAGCAAAAAAAAAAAAAAAAAAAAAATAGCTCTTCACCAGACCACTGGAAAGCCCCATGCTCCATGCTTACCATCATGTAATGTGGCAGATTGTTAAACTTTAGTTACATCCATGAAATGAGAATAGCAATATTACCAAAAGAAGTTTGTTGTGCAAAAGTGTATGTTAAGGGTGGGGATATAGCTCAGTTGGTAGAGTGCCTGACTTGCATGCACCACCAATAAATAAATAAATGAACAAAAATATGTGTTAGAGTGCATTTTTTAAAAATCTTATTTATTTATTTATTTTTGCAGTGCTGGGGATCAAACTCAGGGCCTCATATATGCTAAGCAAGTGCTCTACCACTGAGCTACACCCCCAGTATTATTTTTTTTTAAAGAGAGAGTGAGAGAGGAGAGAGAGAGAGAGAGAGAATTTTTTTTTAATATTTATTTTTTAGTTCTCGGCGGACACAACATCTTTGTTGGTATGTGGTGCTGAGGATGGAACCCGGGCCGCATGCATGCCAGGCGAGCACACTACCGCTTGAGCCACATCCCCAGCCCCCCCCCCCAGTATTATTTTTTAACTGGTACATAAAAACATAAAAATTGTATATATGGTGATGTTACCATGTGATGTTTTGATACATGTTTACATGATGTAATGCTTAAAGCAGGTTAAACATATCCATCATTCCCCATAAGTGGGGAAAACTTTCAAAATCCTTTTTTTCCTAGCGTCTTTAAGTGTACAGTTCATTATTGTTCTCTATAGTCACCCTACTGTGCAATAGCACACCAGGATTACTCTTCCTGTCTAACTGTAACTTGTACTCATTGATCAACCTTTCTTATCCCTTCCTCAGCCCTACTCTCCCAGCTTCTGATAACCACCATTCTATTCTTAACTTCTTCTTCTTATTAAGATTAAATCCTGGGCCTTGCACATTATGAACAAGTGCTCTACCTCTGAGCTATAACCTCAATGTAAATGTTTAGATTCCATATTGAAAGTGTTTTAAAAATGGGAAAATGGGGCTGGGGTTGTGGCTCAGCAGTAGAGCACTTGCCTTACATGTGTGAGACACTGGGTTCAATCCTCAGCACCACATAAATAAATAAATTAAATAAAGGTATTGTGTTACGTACAATCAAAAAAGAAATTTTTTAAAATGGGAAAATGTTCTATAGAGGTGAGGATATGGTGATGCTAAGTCTCAGAAGCCCCAGATGAGGCCAATGGCCTCAACCCACTCTCTTGCTATGGGAAAAGACTTCTCTTAGCCATAATTTTCACCTTTCTTTGTTTTTTTTTCCCACATTTTCAAAATTGTTGCATTATAGTTGAATATATTGATGGGATTTGTTGTTACATAGTCGTGCATGCACACAATATAACTATATAATTTGGCCAATATCACTCTCCTGCATTTCCCCATTCCGTTCCCACCTTCCATTTGCTTTTCTGAATGCAGAGGAGAGGCAAATGTGATGAGGGGCACATCCAGGGACTGGAATCCAAATGGACAAGTTCAAATCCCAGTTCTACCAGTTATGGTTACAAGCTCTGTGACCTTCAGCAATTTTTTTTCTTTTTTCTTTTTTTTTTTTTCTTTTATGTTTTCAATGTTGGAGATTCAATCTGGGGCCTTATGAATGTTAGTCAAGCAATCTACCATTGAGCTATACCCAAGTTCTAAGTTTTTTGAGTGTAGTACTGGTGATTGGATGTAGGAATGTAGGGGTACTCTATCACTGAGCTACATTCTCAGCCCATTTTTACTTTATTTATTTATTTATTTATTTATTTATTTATTTATTTATTTATTTATTTATTTGAGTCAGGGTCTAAGTTGCTTAGGGCCTTGATAAATTGCTGAGGCTGTCCTTGAATTTGTGATCCTCCTGCCTCAGCCTCCTAAGTGGTTGGGATCATAGGCATGTACTGCCATGCCCAACTTTTTTTTTTTCATGCCCAACTTTTTTTACTTTATTTTGAGACCGTGTCTCCTGCTAAGTTGCTCAGGTTGGCCCTAAATTTGCAATCCTCCTCCTCAGCCTCCCAAGTTTTTAGAATTATGAACTCTTTGGGTCACAGTTTTCCCATCTGTACGGTCTGGAAAATGATATTTATGCCCTATTACTTTTGTGGGATTAAATAAAATATATAACCACACAAAGAATAACACAGCTAAATATTCATTATGAACTTGCTCTCTCTCTCTCTCTCTCTTTCTCTCTCTTCCTTTTTTTTTTTTTTTTTTTTTTCCTCTTTGGAAAGCCTGAAGGGTAAGCCAGATTCTTGGAGTCTGTTGACTCCTAGGAACCCATCTGCATAGACAATTGCAGAAGATACAGACGAAGAGCTGGAAGGCTTTACAAGTCCACCATAGGTTGCAAACTGGTGGATCTGAAGCTAGAGCCAGCCCTGGGAAAGCTTTGTTTGAAGTGCTCAGGGTTAAAACAAGATTAAATTCATTGCCAACATTAAAATGAGGAGATACTATATGAAGGTCTGGTTTTCTACTTTCTATACAAATTTTGATAGAGCTAGCAACTCTGGGTTCACATTTTGGTATTACTTGACTGGGGCTACATAGGTGGCAGCTGCACTTATTAGATGAGGCAGGATATTCTTCAGTTTACCTCAGTCCCAACCCTCCCTCTTGTTTATAGTAATGAACCTCCTTTGTTTGTCTTTTTCTTTCTTTTCTTTTTCTTTTTTTTTGAACCCAGGGGTGCTTAACCACTGAGGCATATCCCAGCCCTTTTTAAAAACATTTTATTTAAAGACATGATCTCACTGAGTTGCTCAATACCTCACTAAATTGCTGAGGCTGACTTTGAATTCGCCATCCTCCTGTTCTAGCCTCAGGAGCCACTGGGATTGTAGGCGTACATCATCATGCCTGGCTTTTTTTTTTCTTTTTTTTCTCCTTCTTTTTCTTTGGTAGTATTGGGAACCAAACCTAGGGATTCACTCATCCAGGTAAGGGCTGAGCTTAAACCCTCAGCCCGAGCCAGCTTTTTAAATTTATATTACCTGGCTCCTGAAGTTGATTATACTGTGACCTCTGCTAAGGTAGTTCTATCGTCTTTATTCATTCCTTCAAGAAGTATTCGAGGGGCTGAGGTTGTGGCTCAGCGGTAGGGTACTCACCTAGTACATGCAAGGTGCTGGGTTCATTCCTCAGCACCATATAAAAAATAAAAACAAATTAAAAAAAAAAGGTATTGTGTCCAACTACAACTAAAAAAAATTTTTAAAAAAAGTATTCAATAGCTAGGAACTGAGGGAGAATGAGGAGTGTTCAATGAGTGCCAAACTTTAGTTGGGAAAGATGAAAAAGTTCCAGAGATAGATGGTGGTGATGACTGCACAAACATGTTGATAAGAGAAAAATTCTAGGATGTCCCAAATTTAATTTAAAGGGTCAGAGAATGGAGGGCAGGAGAGATAAGGGAAGTTGATCAGTTAACAGCTCTGCTACCAAATCAACAACAACAAGATCAATTTCACATTCTGAATGCGTATTAAAACCTTGACTCAAACCCCAGGTGACCCACCAGTTGGGCTATTGAATCCTGCTTATAACTCCAGCCAACCCAGAAGCAACAATTTAGGATTCCTCCTTATGGACTGTCTTATTATCCCAAAACTCTCCCTGTATCACATTATCCTGCCAGTCTTATCTATAGCCAGGGTGAATAATTTATGTTTTGGGCTGGGGCTGTAGCTCAGTGATAGAGCACGTGGGAGGCACTGGGTTTGATCCTCAGCACCACATAAAAATAAATAAATAAAATAAAGATATTGTGTCCATCTACAAATAAAAAAAATTTAAATTAAAAATGTATGCTTTTTGGGGCTGGGGATGTGGCTCAAGTGGTAGCGCGCTTGCCTGGCATGCGTGTGGCCTGGGTTCGATCCTCAGCACCACATACAAACAAAGATGTTGTGTTTGCCGATAACTAAAAAATAAATATTAAAATTCTCTCTCTCTCTCTCTCAAAAAAAAATGTATGCTTTTCTTCCTCAAACTTTTGTTATAAAAGTACTTTTGGCTTGTAGGTATAGCAGATATACTTCCAAATGCTATTTAAGCTCATCACTGGAAGTTTTGGGAATTGTCCCATCTGTGACAGTTCAACAAACCCTTTATTCAAAGATCTCCTGGTGTCAGAATTTTGGTTTAATAATGTGAAAGTACTTAAGCCTACACAGCTGTGTATTTAAAAATGGGAAAAAATGTAGGCTGGGGGTATAGCTCTGTGGTAGAGCACATGCTTAGCATGCTCTGGCTCTGGGTTCAATCTATAGCGCCAAAAACAAATAAATAAAAATGATTAAAATGATAAATTTTATGATATATGTATTTTTACCCCAGTAAATTTGATATTCATTACTATCAAATAAAATTGATATATAAAAAATATTCAGAACTGAGTGCAGTAGAGCACTGCAATAATCCTAATAGCTCAGGAGGCTGAGGCAAGAGGATCACAAGGTTGAGATCAGCCTTGGCAACTTAAAGACCCTGTCTCAAAATAAAAATAAAAATGAGCTGGGGCTATATAGCTCAGTGATAGAGTGCCCCTGGGTTAAATCTCCAGTACCTAAAAAGAAAGAAAGGGAGAAAGAGAAAGAGAGAGAGAGGAAAAAAAGCATTTAATAAGTACTGAGCATCTACCAGGTGGCCAAGCTGCTTTGCTAGTTTGCTGAGGGTAGAGTGCAAAGGGAGATACAGTTACTATGATCTTGTTTAGTGAGATAGACACTAAACAGTGAGCCATTCCATTTGAGTGGACAAGTACTAAGAAGGAAGAAGCACTAGGTACTGAGAGATCTTATCATAAAGGAAACACATTCCAGCCAAGGAAATTTGGTAGCCTTCTCAAACTTTGGAAGTCATGATCATCAAAGTTACAGGGATTCAAACAAACCCAGATCCTGGGGCTAGGGTATGGCATGGTGCTTCCTCATCTCTGACTGCCTTCAAACTTCTTTCATGTGGGAAATAAATTACAGTCTCATTTGAACTTCTACAATTATTGTTATATTTTTTATACCAGGGATTGAACTTAGGGACACTTAACCACTGGGCCACGTCCAGCTCTTTTTATATATTTTTTTTAGAGACAGGATCTCTCTAAGTTACTTGGGGCCTTACTAAGTTGCTGAGGTTGGCTTTGAACTCAAGATACTCCTGTCTCAGCCTTCCTGGTAGTTGGAGTTACAGGCACAGGTCACCACTACTAGCTTCATTTTGATTTTCTTTCACTTGTAGTGGAACCCAAACTCACAATGATTACAATACACTTCTCTCAGTTGAAATAAGGCTTCCTTGTGATAAGCTCTCCCAGTACTCTGGGCTTCTCCCTTTGTAGCACTTGGCTACTCATAATGAAATAATTCATTGTTTAGTGTTCATGTCAGAGCTTGGGTGAAAATATCTGTTATACCCAACATCACATCCCCAGCACCTAGCAGAGTTCTTTGCACTGGGAGACACTTAACACTTGTTCAATATGTGAATGAATGATTGGAGAGGTTTAGACTAGAGCAGAGGACACAAACTTAAACGCCTACAGGAGGCTGCTCCGTAATGTAAATGAGGGAAGACTGGCTGTAAGCTATAGGACTGGTGTTCCTATTCTGCCCAGCCTTCAAGGAGAAAGCCTGAAGAAGGGATATCCATAGTTGGCTTCTTTCTTTCTTTCTTTTTTTTTTTAGTTGTAGTTGGACACAACACTTTTATTTCACTTGCTTATTTTTGTATGTGGTGCTGAGGATTGGACCCAGGGTCTCCCATGGCGAGGTTAGCACTCTACCGCTGAGCCACAACCCCAGCCCCCATAGTTAGCTTCTTTCAAGGAACAACCCAGAGGTTGCACCTAACATTTTTCTTTCTTTCTTTCTTTCTTTTTTTTTCCCAGGTACTGGGGATTGTGGGAGGCCAACCTTACACGTGACTGAGTTACACTCCCTGGCTGGGTGCTGAGGCTCTCAGTCACAGAAATGTGGCACCCTTCTTGGGTGCGAGGGTCGGTGTCTCGTGCATGGGTGTGTCTTGCTACAGCCCCATGGGTGAAGCTATGCTCACCTGTTCCTTTGTAATAGAACCCCTTGCCCTGTTTAGGATAGAATCTTCCATGGAAGTGCCTGTGTGTGTCCCCTTCTCTTACTGTGTCCTTGGGTGTGGCCTACCCAGGTGTCAGTCAACCTGCTGACAGTGGACATCATGAAGACACTCAGCCCCCTGAAACCTGACCCCTTGCCTCATTTAAATAACTTCTCCTCAATAAAAGGGGTCAGCGCGTGCTCTCACTCTTTCTCTTCATGTGGACCCTTAAGGTCAGAGGAGCCATCACAGCGACCCCAAAGAAAAAGGTATTTGTGTCTCTTGTGTGGTTATTTCGTGCAGCCCAGTTAGCCCAGTTTAACTGGAGTGACCCCTGAGCCTTTTAGTAGCAAACAGAAACCTGGCAGGGGATTGAACCCAGGGGCATTTAATCACTGAGCTATATCGCAGGCCTTTTTTAATTTTTTTTTTTTTTTTTTGAGACAGGGTCTTGCTAAGTTGTCCAGGCTTGCCTTGAATTTGCAATCTTCCTGCCTCAGCCTCCCAAGTCACTGGGATTATAGGTATGTGACACCACGCATGGCCTAACACTTTCATTTATATTTATTAACCCAAATAAGTTATTTGGTCACCTCCTTGCTGCAAGGGAAGCTGAGAAATATCTATTAATTCTATGTATCTAAAGCTGGGGCATGGTGGTGCACGCCTATAGTCCCAGCTACTATGGAGGCCAAGGCAGGAAAATCACTCAAGCCTAGGGAATTGAGAACAGCTGGGCAGTATAGCAAGACCTCTTTACAAAAAAAGTATTTATTTATTTATTTATTTTTGTTGGGCACAGTGGTGTATGCCTATAATTCCAGAGGCCTGGGAGACTAAGACAGGAGGATTGTGAGTTGAAAGCCAGCCTCAGCAATTTAGCAAGTCTCTAAGCAACTTAGCAAGACTCTGTATCTAAATAAAATATAAAACAAGCTGGGGATGTGGCTCAGGGGTTAAGCATCCCTGAGTTCAATCCCTGATACCAAAAAAAAAAAAAAAATTATGAGCTCAGCTAAAAATGAGGGCTCTATTACAAGGGAAGGAGAAAACAGATTTGGGGGACAAGTGAAGTGATCGCTAAAACCTGAAGAATGAATAAAAATTACGTGGAGTCCTCATTCTCAAAGTGTAAGTGTGGTGGCCTATTGACTTCTGGGAGATCCTGATACCTTTCAGGGTATCTTCAAGTTCAAACTATTTTTATAAAAGTGACTGGCTATTCTTTGTAACTGTGTTGACATCATAATGATGTTGCAAAAGCAATCTGGATAAAACTGCTGCCTTAGCACAAATCAAAGCAGTGGCACCAAAGCAGGCACTTGCAATAAAAAAAGAAAAAAGAATAATAATGCCAGTTTTACTGAAGAATGCCCTTGATGAAGCAATAAATGTTAATTTTATTAACACAACTCTTAAGTACAATGTGTTGTGAAAAGAGAAGTTGCATAAGAGCAGTGGCCGGTGTAGTGGAGCATACTATAATCCCAGCGGCCCAGGAGGTTGAGGTAGGAGGATCTCAAGTTCAAAGCCAGCCTCAGCAACTTAGTGAGACCCCCGTCTTAAAATAAAAACTAAAAAGGGCTGGGGATGGGTTCAGTGGTTAAGTACTCCTGGGTGCAATCGCTGTAACTGCCCCCCCCCAAAGGGAGTTACAAAGTGGTAAGTGATAGCTCTGTATTAATTATTGGTGTTGCAAGCTGAACTAGTAGTGTTATCAGCGTAGGGAAACCGTAAGCTCACAAGTGCTTCTCACTTCTTTCCCTGAAGCCCCACTAGATCTGGCTGCATCATTGAGGGAGTCTTTTCTTGCCTCTCAACAGTGACAGTGGCACTATGGGCTCCGGCCTGATTCTGCTTAAATTTTTCCCATGACTTTGGCATTTTCACTCTGACATCTTCCCTGACGTTGGGGGTTGGCCCAAGCCTGGGTGGTAGAGAAGCCTCGCTACGAGGGTTCTTCCTGTCTCTTTATTTAAGTTCCTCTCCACGGAGGAAACAAAGCCCTCTCCCCACTGGGCTCCTGGTTACAGAGCTCCAGGCCCTTACATAGACATATCTGTGCAAGAAGCAGAGTGGAAGAAAGACAGGTCCAGAGGTAAGAGAGGCTCACTCAACTTCATTTCTTTCCAGGGAGCTGGGAAGGGGAGGTGAATGTGGCGCAGGTGCAGCGGAATGTGCTGGGCTCTCGGTCCTGTGCTCACAGCCCAGGATACCTTCTTATGCATTTCTCTCAGAACTGGTCATAAGCAGTGATGTCCCACTGGAACTGTGAGCTTCAAGAGGCCAGGACTAGGCCATACTGCTTTTTGCCTCTGTACCAGACATAGCTCAGTGCCCAGAACATAAGAAGGGCACTGAGGTACTCTCTAGAGGGGTATTGACTAGAATCACAAGATCAGAGAGTAAACAGCCGAGAAAGGCAGTGGAAGGCAACTACTCATGGGGCAGTGGAGGAGGTGAAGACGGGAAGACCAAAGAGAAGAAAAGACCTAAGGAAGGGTGAGGGGGCAATGAAAAAGAATAAATAAGTATTAAGGTGTAGAAAACCTATAAATAAGAAATTAAAAGAGGAAAAATGGTAAAGGCAAGAAAAGGGCAATAAGAAGTGGAATCTAGTCTAGAGGCAATTCTCCTAAAATCAATTTTCCCAATAATACGATCACTAAAAATTCACACCAAAAATCATACATGCAGCATTTCATAGGCCATGTGATCTATGTGACCTTTTAAAAATCTTATGTATTTTAAAGATTTTGTCCAATTTTGTGCATTTAAGGATTTTTGATCGATATATCTAAAGGTGCTTGTACTTTAGTTGGCTTGGTTAAAAAAAAAGAGAAAGCTCAAATTGTCAAAAAGTGCATAACTGAGCTCTTAGATATGAAATGCTATAAAAGCGTTAGATCGTATTTTTAGGTAACTATGTCATTAGAAAAACTGATTCTAAGATTATTGGTTTTGGAGGCTGATAGAGTTAGAAAAGGATTTGCAGACCGCCCCCACCCCAGGCTTAATGGGGTTCTTCACCCAAGAACCCTCAAGATGAGATGCCCTGCACCACCCAGCCTGCTACCTCTGCAGCCTCAGGCCTATCCCTTCTGAGATCTCACAGCTTTGAAGCCCTGCTGCCTGCCAGGTGTTCTCTGCCTTCAATTCATAGATTTGTTCTGGGAAAGACTTCTCCTGGGGGTACAGTCTGATCCCTGAAAATAGAAAGGTTCCATTTTTAATAAGTCAAAGATTTTACCCAGCGACTTGCGAGGCTGAGGCAGGAGGATCTGTGAGTTCAAAGTTAGCCTCACTAACTTGGCAAGGCATTTAGCAACTCAGTGAGACCCTGTCTCTAAATAAAATGCAAAAAAATGGGTTGGGGACGTGGCCCCGTGCTTAAGCGCCTTTGGGTTCAATCCCTGTTAGCAAAAGTAAATAAATAAATAATCCACTCTGAGTGGGATAGCTCTTCCTGAATGACCTGCTCTTATAAGACACACGTTTCGGAGCACAAGGCTGGGAAAAGAAAACCATGGTGGAGATCACTGCTCTTTCATGTTTTGACGATTTCGATTTCGTGTGCTGTGTCAGATTTTGTAGGCTGATACAAAATGGCTCCCCTGAGGAGCAGCCGGAAGAGCTCCTGAGGACAGGCTCACAGATGTTCAGTCTTTGGGTCTGGTCTACTTCTAAGTAAAACTGCCCCCATCATCTGGTTGTAGGCAGAGCCTCAGAGCAGCCCCATGCCATGTTCCTGGTCATGATGGTGGGGTGACACTGAGGAGAGTTGGGTGGTCAAAGGTCCTGCACATTTTAGAAACCCCATAAATGTTTGTGGAATGAAATAACTTTGATGCAGATGGGAAACCGGATACTTGGGTGATGGGAACAGTTCAATGGGTTAGGGTCTGGTTTGCAAGGCTTGAAGATCCAGCATCTGTTCAGTACCCTTCTTTCGGGGGATAAGGGAAGGAAGGAGGGCACAGCGCCCCCCCCCCCTGCGTGGGCGTTGAGGCAAAGGAGAGGATGGCGGAGGTTGCAGCCACTGAACCACAGGGGTCCCTCAGAGGGGTCATATATCTAGGAAGTTTGTAGGAAGCCAGTCAGCAGTCGCAGGGTGCCATGTGGGGCGGGCATTCTGCGGCTGGGCTTGAGTGGGCTGACTGGGGGCAACAGGGGGAAGATAAAAGTGCTTGTGGGACCACAGACTGTCACTGTGGTAGGGCTGTGCCCTCTTCCTCTCCCCAGCCTCCTCCTTATCCCACCCTGGGGGGCAGGGGGTGAGGGTGGCAGGAACCTCAAGCGCCCTGGCGGAACTCAGTGTGTGTTGCCATTTTGTTCACATCCCTGTCCTGGTCCCTCTTTGTCTCTAGTTTGGTCTGCTGCTGTCTGTGTATGTCTTGCCTCCAGAATTTCTTTTTCTTTTTACTTTTTTTTTGTACCAGGGATTGAACCTAGGGGCACTTAACCACTGAGCACATCCCAGCCCTTTTTATTTTGAGACAGGGTCTCGCTAAGTTGCTTAGGGCCTCACTAAGTTGCTGAGGCTGGCTTTGAACTTGCAATCTTCCTTCCACAGCCTCAAGAGCTGCTGGTATTATAGGCGTGGACCACCATGTCTGGCTCCCTCCCAGAATTTCTTCACTTCTTTGCCTCTGTTCTACCTTTTCTGTAAGACTCTGAGCTTTGCATGTGATGGTAGATTGTATTGAGACAGAAAGACCATCCATAGGCAGCCATAAAACGGGTCTCAGAGAGGGAAAGGAAGAAGAGAGACCTGAGAAACCAAGGCTTCTGATCTCAGCTGATCCTAGCCACGAGGACAGTTTGTTAACAACTACAAAAGTTACTTCCTCTTGTGCCAACAAATCCTCACTCCTACTCTTGTGCTAATTAAGTCTTAGACATCACTTTTCTCTAGACTTTCTGAAGAGGACAAAATAGAGTTGATTGGCCCCTTTCTGAATCCTGTTATCCCACAAATCAACTCTAGGAACAGATCAAACCCAAAAAACCCTTTAGACAACAGACACCCATTGGCACACCTCCCCTTTAGGAACTCTGCTTTCTTTCCTTCTACTACTCTAATAAATCCTGTTTATACTTTGTTCTCACCCTAGTGTTGTAGATTTCGTTCTTGGAATTTGTGAAACAAAGAACCCACTCAACCAAGCTCCGTGTACAGTATGAAGAGTGGCTGTTGCTTTAACCGGCTGCTCTGGGTCTCTCTCTTCTTCCCTTCCTCCCTCCTGTCCTCCCAGAGACCTCTGTGTGCTTCTGAGATGATCTGCCCACCTCCCTTTGTCCGCTGTGTCCCTTCCACCATGCAGCCATCTCCCTTGCCCACCCACAGACCAAAGCCTGTGAAAAGCTTGCTTTCCTGCAAGAAGCCTTGCCGCCTGTTTACAGTATAGAAGGAACTAGATCTTGGTGGCAGCTGGATGAGAAAGGAGAAAAGGCAGGGAGAACTCCAAGTGAGAAGAGAAGGAGAGCCCAAAGGTTCCTGGCATGAGGCACACACAGGAGTTGAAAGGAGGCATAGGCATGGGGAAATAGAGTATCAGAAATGTACAGGTGTAAGCAGAGGGAGAGGCAGAAAGAGAAACAAAGAGAGAAAGGGAGGGAGGGAGGGAAGGGGGGAGAGAGACAAGAGACCAGGAAGGTGGGGGGGCGGGGAGACACACGACCAGTCAGCCCTCCTAGTCTCTCCCAGGGATGATGGTACACAGAATGCTACTGTACTGAGGTACAGTGCCTCTGGGGACGCTGAGGATGTGAGAATCAAAGGCCAGATCTCTAGGGTGGCAGCGGAAGCCCAAAACACCAAAGTGAACAGCAGCTGGAAACCCACAGCCTCTAGCCTCTTCCACTCAGCTGAACCCTTACTGAGATGGGGCTGTGCAAGGAATTAGAAGAAGGAGGTGGCCTTCTGCACAGACCCTGGAGTTGTGGGGAGGGAAGAGACAAAATGGCCACCATCCAGGGAAGGCTGAGGACACTCCTCTCCTTCCTCAGGCATGGTAAGCTGAATCTGAACCCCAGAGAAGGAAGTCTCAAGTGGAGACATTGTCCGTCTTCAACGTCTCCTCACAAGGACACAATCAATCTGGGATGGGGGGCAGTGGAAACAACTAAACATTTAAGGCTGTCCCTACCCTCCTCTTCTCACCTCAGACTCCCCCTAAATGCTTCCCGCTCCCTGTGTTAACTTGTAAACAACTTCACCCGTGACTGTGACTAGCGTGACTGGAGACTAGTCTCCCTCCCTCTTTTCCCGGAAGCCTCTTGCCTGACTGGGTAATTCTTCTTCTGGGCAGATTAAGTAACTGGAAAGGGCTTTTCTTGTCTTCTCCCAAACCTCATTAGGGTGAGCAAACCCTAACACCTCCTCTGAGTGCTACACCCCTATAAAGAATTATATATTTGTGTCTTAAAGAGAACAGAGTCGGGGGTGGGGGGTGGTGGGGGGGTGGAGTTGTGGCTCAGTGGTAGAGCACCAGCCCAGCACAAGGGAGGCACTGGGTTCGATCCTCAGCACCGCATAAAAATAAATAAATAAAATGAAGGTATGGTGTCCAACTACAACTAAAAAAAATATTTAAAAAAAGGAAACAGAGTCTGGGGGATGGGGTTATGGCTCAGCAGTAGAGCACTTGGCCTAGCACGTGTGAGGCCCTGGGTTTGATCCTCAGCACCACATAAGAATAAATAAATAAAATAAAGGTTTGTGTCCAACTACAACTAAAAAAATAAACATTTAGGGGCTGGGGATGTGGCTCAAGCGGTAGCACGTGGGGTGCTGAGTTCAATTCTCAGCACCACATAAAAATAAAGATGTTGTGTCCACTGAAAACTAAAAAATAAATATTAAAAAATTCTCTCTCTCTCTCTCTCTCTCTCAAAAAAATGAATATTAAAAAAGAAAAGAAAAGAAAACAGAGTCTGCTTCAGGTGGTTCAAAGGATTGTAGAAAGGGGGTTATTTACAGAGATGTGGATAGGGTTAAGGAAAGCAACTAGTGTGTTGAGGCAAACACTAGTAACAGAAGCAAGGGTCCTAAAGAGGTAGAAATGCTGTTTCTGGAATCGACAGAGGACTTGAGCTGTGGATAAGGAAGCACCTGACCAGAGCTGTGATGTGGCAGAGCAGGAAGAGGTTAGACACAGAGTGATTACCAGAAAACACACACAGAGCAAAGTCAGAGCAGACATACCCCAGCCTCTTGTTTGAACCCCTTTGTCTCTTCCTTTTCAGACATTTCCTATTGTCCAGCCCCAAGTAGTAACAAGAGCATTGCATCCTAGCCTGGCTCTGTGTTGTGTTTCCCATGACTTTGCCACCTTTGTTGGGAATCCTTTTCTAATCTCAAATGGCAAACAGCTCACTTCCCCCTCCACCTTTTTTTTTTTTTTAAACAAACAAACAAAAACCCATACAGGGTCTGCAAGTGTAGATCAGTGACAGGGCTCTTGCCTAGCATCTGTGGGGCTCTGGGTTCAATCCCCAGCACCACCCAAAATAAATAAATAAGCAAACTATTTTTTCCACCTCAATATGTGGTATGTTGAATTTTTATGCTTTAAAGCTCAGGATGCCTCTGCTTTCAATTCTACGTGGGCCTGATGCATCCAAGCTTTTGGCAAGCAGGCAGGAGACTCAACAAAATCAAAATGAGAAAAAGGCAGCCTGAATGCAAGGCATATCTGGAAACATATTGTATATTTGAAAATTATAACATTGGGGTTAGGGAAGAAGCTCAGGGCACTCAGAGCACTTGCTGGCATGTGGGTTTAATCTCCAGGACCACACCAAGAACAAACAAACAAACAAAATGACATCTGTAGAAGTGACACAGTTAACAGTTCACAGGTGAAATAAAATTTTATATATAAACGTGTGTGTGTGTGTGTGTGTGTGTGTGTGTGTAATTTACATGAAGTGAAATTGGCAATTCATGCTTACATTTTTAAAGTCTAAGCAGGGAAGAAATCCAACTGAAAAGAGATTTTCTTTACTTGAGTCCAGTATTTCCTTTCATGAACTATTTGTTAAAAGCCTCAAATAATCAACAGAACAAGAAAACCCATTCATACCACAGACTTTCAAAACTGGATATTTCTTAAGCAAAGAAAAAAATCAAATGTAGTTACTTTCTCTCAAATTCTCCCAAGAAATCTATTATACTTTTAGTAGAAGACTACAACTCTATATAAATGCCCTGATACTTAAGCCTGTATTTTTTAATACAGTACAATTTTTATTAATATAAAACACATAATATATTCATATTTTTATTTAGTATCCAGGGATACATTAATTTCTGTATGTTTGTGTGTGTGTGTGTGTGTGTGTGTGAGAGAGAGAGAGAGAGAGAGAGAGAGAGAGAGAGAGAGAGAGAGATGTGAGGCTATGTCAGGCCAGAGAAATTGCCGTTATGCTACTAATATCACCCAATATTAACCAGGGCATTACATTTGTTTTTTGGCACTAGGTAGTTTTATTCAGCCATTTAGAAAAATGAAGAGCTATTTAACCACTGAGCCACATCCCCAGCTCTTTTTATTTTTTATTTTGAGGTAGCTCTCACTATGTTGCTTAGGGTCTTGCTAAGTTGCTGAAGCTGGCTTTGAACCCATGAGCCTCCTATCTCAGCCTCCCAAGGCGTGCACCACCATGCCTAGCTAGGGCATTACATTTTGTGACATGTACTAGAGGTATAAGCAAGTCCGGTTTCCTGGGCTGGATTAAGGGTCCTGAGGAAGAGCGAGGTCTCCGCATGCCCAGGTCCAATGAATACCTATTGACTAATGATTATTAACTCTCTTGGTCTCTACCATTTCTGCAGGTTCAGGTCCCTGATGATTCAGGCCCCTGCCTGATACCTCAGCAAGGCTAAAATGAACCAAGGAGTTGCTTTTTGGCAACTGTTCCTGGTACTGCAACTGGGTAAGTGCTCACACTTGGGGTTTGGGAGCAGATGGTGTGGGAGGTGGGGAAATGCTAAGATGAAGCATTGCAGTACAGAGGCCTGATCCCTTTCTGTTTCACCCAGCACTGCTCCCAGTGGTCACTCAGGGAAAGGAAATGGTGATGGGCCAAGTGGATGGTTCAGTGGAACTGCCCTGCACAGCTTCCCAGAGGAAGAACATGTTGTTTACCTGGAAATATTCTAACCAGAAGATTCTGGGAAATCAGAACAACTTCTTGACCAAAGGTAGGATTTCTCTGTCCCCCATCCAGGGAGGAAAACAATGGATTGAACACTCCTGTGGTCAGAGATCTGCTCCTAGTAAATTCTGGGACCCCCAAAGAGCTGGAGTTGATAGAAATTCTGTGGCACTGTTTTCTGGAATTTCCCTACTCTGACTGCTGGTGACAAAAGGCTTTTAGTACTGTGATATTTTTAGTATTTTAATGGTTATTAGAAAAATAATTATCACATAAAATGCATGGTTTCAATAATATTATTGCTACAGCCGAGCACGGTGGCACACACTTGTAATTCCAGTGACTGGGGAGGCTGAGACAGGAGGATTGCAAGCCAGCCTCAGCAAAAGCTAGGCGCTAAGCAACTCAGTGAGACCCTGTCTCTAAAGAAAATACAAAACAGTGCTGGGGATGTGGCTCAGTGATTGAGTGCCCCTGAGTTCAATCCCAGGTACTATACCAACAACAACAACAACAACAACAAATATATATATATATATTTACAGACTCATGTGGATGATACTTTATTTCCATTGAAAGCAACAGAATAGCCAGGTGCTATGGCATACTTGCAATCCCAGCAACTCCAGGACCTGAGGCAGGAGGACTGCAAATTTGAAAATGCCACAGCGATTTAGCAAGCCTCTCAGCAATTTATAGAGTTCCTGTCTGTCTTTAAATTAAAAAGTAAATAAATAAATAAAGAAGGCTGGGATGTAACTCAGTGGGAGAGTGCCCCTGAGGTCAATCCTTAGTATCAAAAAAAAAAAAAAAAGTAACTGAATGATTTTTTCCTTGCTTTTAAAGTAAGTAACATCTCCTTAGAAACATTTTGTAAACTTTTTCATATATATTTTATTCTCATTGTCTTTATAACTCTGTGTTTTTTTTTTTTTGAACCCATACTAAGCAAGTAGCTCTACCACTGAGCTACATCCCCAGCCATCGAATTTTTTTTTTATTTTTAATCTTATTTTTTTTTTGGTGGGGTTCTTTTTTTTTGTCTTTTTTGGAACTGGGGGTCAAACCCAGGGCTTTGTGAATGCAAGGCAGACGCTTTGCCACTGAGCTACATCCCAGCCCGAATTTTTTAAATTATTATTTATTTATTTTTTAGACAGGGACTTACCAGTCTGGCCTCAAACTTGTGATCTTCCTGCCTTATCCTCCAGAATGGCTGGGGATTGTAGGCATGCTCTGGCTGCTACTGTTCCTTCTTGTTGTTGTTGTTGTTGTTCTTCTTCTTCTTCTCTCTCTTTCTTTCTTTTTTTTTTGTTTTCTGTTTGTTTGTTTGTTTGTTTTGTACTGGGGAATGAACACAGGGGTGTTTACCACTGAGCTACCCCTAGATCATTTTATTTTTAATTTGGAGGCAGGGTCTTCCAAAGTGCCCCGGTTGACCTCTAATTTGCAATCCTCCTGCCTCAGCCTCCCAAGTAGCTGGGATACAGGCTTATGCCACCTTTTCACCTTGTTTAGCAGCTTTTGTGTTTTTGTTTGTTTGTTTTACTGTTGCTTCCTTTTATGGCAGGTAACACTGGCTTTCTGTTCATGTTAATGTTATAGTTTCCTTTTTAAAATATTTATTTAATTAAAAAAATTAAATGGGGCTGGGTTTGTGGCTCAGTGGTAGAGTGCTTGCCTAGCACATGTGAGGCACTGGGTTCGAACTCCAGCACCACATAAAAACTAAATAAACAACTAAAAACATCTACAACTAAAAATTTTTTAAAAAATTAAAGATATTACATAAATTGGATAGGTAGATTTGGCTAAAATTGTATATGAGGTCTGTGAATGGATGAAGTTTAGGAAATATGACTCCAAGTGTCGGTTTTACTGGTAAGGAAGCTAAGGTCAGGGCAGAAATCCTTGCTTTTGTGCCCACATAGAGTCAGAGTTTGAGCTAAATGAACTCTGGTCTTTTGACTTTCAGGCCTAGGGTCTCTTAGAGAAAGTTGTTTCAGAGCACTCAAAATTTTCTTTTTTTCTTTTTAAAAAGTGTATCAGATAGCCAGGTGCAGTAGTGCATGCCTGTAATTCCAGTGGCTTGCAAGGCTGAGGCAGGAAGATTGCAAGTTCAAAGCCAGCCTCAGCAAAAGCGAGGCGCTTAGTAACACCCTGTCTCTAAATAAAATACAAAATCGGGCTGGGGATGGGGCTCAGTGGTTGAGTTCAATCCCCAGTACAAAAAAAAAAATATATATATATATCTTTTGAAGATGGTTTTATATTCATATGTGTGTATGACACATACACACACATGTATATATATACATACACACATACATATACACATATATAAATATTTTTAACTTCACTTCTTTTAAGTAATTGCATAGATCCTTTGCATAACTACAGCATGATTTCTTTGACTAATCTTGTATTGTTGGACATTTAAGCTATTTTCAATTTGTTATCATAAATAATTCTGTAGTGAATTACCTTATGTCTTTGGACACACATGTAAATGTCTTTATATGATTCTCTTGCCTCAGCCTTCTGAGTGGCTGGAACTAGAAGCACATACTACCAAGCTTAGCTTTATCAAACTAATTTTTTTTTTGGTAGTGGGTATTGAACCCAGAGGCGCTTTACTACTGATCCTCATCAGCTCTTTTCATTTTTTGAGACAGGGTCTCATTAAGTTGCTTAGGGCCTTGCTAAGTTACTGAGGCTAGCTTTAAACTTGTGATTCTCCTGCCTCAGTGTCCTAAGTTGATGTGATGACAGGCATGTACCAGCACACTCAGTTTATTATAGACTAATTTTTAAAAATAATTTGGCATCAGGTATGGTGGCTCGTTCCTGTAATCCCAGCAACTTGGGAGGCTAAGGCAGGAGGCTCACAAGTTCTAGGTCAGACTCAGTAACCTAGTGAGACCCTGAAGCAACTCAGCAAGACCTTGTCTCAAAATAAAATAGTAACAATAATAATAAACTAAAAAGGTTGTAGCCCAATGACAAAGCTCCTCTGGATTCAGTCCCCAGTATCAATAAATAAACAAATATTATCTGGCAATATTTTATAAATAAAAAAAAATCTAAAATCCTTTACCTAGTAACAGCTATTCTGGAAAATATGTTTAACAGAAATAAAATTGTGAATACTTATTGATATCTGTGCAAGGATTATAAAATTACAAGAATTATTTGTAATACCAAAACAATAGAATTCAACATGAACATCCATTAATGAGGGAAGAGTTAAATTATAGTACAATTGTGAGTAATTCAAGAAAAGGAGGGCTTGTGGGAAAAGGGAGTAAATATATATCTTAAGTCTACTAGGGATACCATATTGAAACATCATAGACTGGTGGCTTAAGCAACAGAAATTTATTTATCACAGTTCTGGAAGCTGGAAGTCTGATTTCATGGGCAGGTTCTGGTGAAGGCTTTCTTCCTGGCTTGTGGACAGCAGTCTTCTTCCTGTGTCCTCACATGGCACAGAGAAAAAGAAAGTAAGATCTCTGTGGGTTGATATAAAGATCCTCATCCAATCATGAATGCACTATCCCCATAATCTCATCTAATATTAAACACCTCCCGAAGGCCCCATCTCAAAATACCATACCATCGTGTTGGGGGTTTGAACTTCAAATGAATTTGGAAGAAGGACTCCATTCAGTCCACAGTATTCAGCTAGGTCCCTCAAAATTCATCTCCTTTTTACATGCAAAATGCACTCATTTAATCTTGACAGCCCCCAAAGTCTTAACTCCTCCCAGCATCAACTCTGAAGCCTAAAATCCAAAGTCTTATCTGAATATTCTCCAATTAGCCAGGCTCAGTGATGCACACCTGTAATCCTGGAGACTTGGGAGGCTGAAGCAGGAGGATCACAAGTTCAAGACCCTATCTCAAAATAAAAATATAAAAGGACTGGGAATGTAGTTCAGTGGTAGAGCACTCCTGGATTCAATCCCTAGTGCTATAAAAAAATAATAAATAGACTAATAAAAATATGATCCAATCAGATAAGGGTGATATATAATTCATTGAGGTATATTTGATCCCCAGGAAAAATTCCTCTCCAGCTGTGTGTGAAATCTGACAAGTGTGGCCAGGCATAAGACAGATTTTTTCATTCCAAAAGGGAAAAATCAAAAAGGGGGAAGAAGTGACAGAGTCTTTCTAAGTTGCCCAAGATAGCCTCAAACTTGAGCTCCTCCTGCCTCAGCCTCTCAAATTGCAGGGATTACAGGCAAACTTTCTCCTCTTCTTGAAAAATGGCTCACACTCATATCTGAATAACTCTATTGTCTGTCCTGTCAAATGCAAGGAGTCCGTTCTTCATTGCCTCCCACCTCTGACCTCTTCAATTCAAACAAGTAGCGTTTCTGCTCTTATAAGCCTGTAGGTTCTTTGTTGAATGATAGTATACCCAACTTTTGGTGTTCTCTTGGAAACACGTTTTCTCATTTTTGCAATATGAATAGGCTGAGAATTTCCCAAATCTTCAAATTTTGGTTCCCTTTTGCTTAGAAATCTCTCAGCTTTAATCCCCAGAACCAAAAAGACAAACAACCCCCCCACCCGCCCACCCACCTAAAACAACTCCTCAGCTAAATATCCAATTTCTTTTTTTCTTCGTCGTTTCCTTCTTTCTTTCTTTCTTTGGAACTAGGGATGGAACCCAAGGGCTTTTATAATTGAGCCACATCCCAAGCCCTTTTTCTTTCTGATTTAGAGACTAGGTCTCACTAGGTTGCTTATAGCCTCACTAAATTGCTGAGGCTGGCTTAGAACTTGCGATCCTCCTCCTTCAGCAGCCCTAGCTGCTGGGGTTTCAGGCGCATATCACCATGCCTGGCTAAATACCCAATTTCAATGCTTGCAAATTCTACCTCTGCAAAACACTACACAATTAAGTCAAGTTCTTTGTCACTCTATAGTAAGGATCTAATTTCCAGTAACATGTTCCTCGTTTCCATTTAGTCCTGGAAACAGCAGTAGATACAGACAAAAATATGCCTCAACAATCGCCAGCTCTCTCTAGCTAGAGACTAGGAAAGAGCAATCGAGCAAGACTTTTAAATGAAAACCGCTTTACTCCAGCCAAACACCAGAGGAAAAAATGGTGGCCCTATCTCCACCTATGCAGCATGGGCTGAGTGGGGAGCCTAAATTTGACCCTCCTGAGAGTGCAGTGAGTTGTCCCAACAATTTCACTGGGATGGTGTCAGAGAAGGCAAAGTAGAGAGCTGGGATGTTCATCCCCACCAATTCACACTCTGCAACATTAGTGGAGAATAAGCAGTAAAAAGCCACCCTTCCTGCAGGGCTGGTGTCAGAGGAGGCCTGGTGGAGAGTCAAGACTTTTGTCATCACTCAGCAAGGACAAGGCCACCCCACTGCACAATCTATGGAGGCCATATGGAGAACTGGAATCCCCACTCTCTCCAACTGTAGTGAAAAACATCTTCAAGTGGCAATGAAAGATGAGAGGGAACCGAGATTTCTACCTCCACTTGGCAGTACTAAGGCAGCCCCCTCTTTCCTTGACAAAGCAACATCAAAGAAAGCCAGTTAAAGCAGAAGGTTTAATACAACTCAAAATTTCATAACATAATACTCCAGTGTCTAGTTTTCAATAAAAAATTACTCACTACAAAAAAAAAAAAACAACTCAGACCAAATTAGAAAGAAAGAAAGAGGCTGGGGATATATCTCAGTTGGTAGATTGCTTGCCTTGAATGCACAAGACCCTGGGTTCAATCCCCAGCACCAACCAAAAAAAAAAAAAAAAAAAAAAAAGCCACAATGAAATGCTGAAATGGAAGTTAGAATTTTCTGACAAAGATTTTTAAGGCAGCCATGGTAAAAATCCATATGTAAGCAATAATGAACATGCTTTAAATGAATGAAAACACCTTAAGGAAACTCAGCAAAGAGAAGAATTAAACGGAAATTTTAGAATGGAAAAATTTAATAGTTAAGATACAAAAATGAGTGAATGGACTCAACAGCAAAATGGAAAGGGCAGAGGAAAAAAAATAAGTGAACTACCAGAGAGAAAAATAAAAAGTACACAGTGTGAACAACATAGAGGAAATAGACTAGAAAAAAAAAAACTTTTAACAAAGCCATAGCAACCTGTAGGACTATATTAAAAGATTTGTGTCAATGAAGACCAAGGAAAGAAAAAGGAAAATTGTGTTGAAAAAACTACTTGAAAAAATAATCACTGAAAACTCCCCAAATTTGGCAAAGGATATTAACCTAGATTCAAATGCAAGTAGCTGAGCAAACAACCTCAAACAGAATAAATCCACATCAAGAAATCCACATCAAGACACATCATAATTAACTGGGTACAGTGGAGTGCAACTCAGGAGGCTGAAGTAGGAGGATTGCATGTTCCAGGCCAGCCTCTGCAACTTAGTAAGACCTGGTCTCAAAAAAAAAAAAAATTAAATTTCTGGCAATGTAGCTCAATTGTAGAGCACATCTAAGTTCAATCCTCATTACTGCAATAAACTAAATAAATACATACATAAATAAAAATTTAAAAATCTGTATACTATTAATCCTATACCAAAAGAAATGTATTTTGGGAATGAATGAGAAATGAAGACATTCTCAGATGAATTTGTTGCAAGCAGAACTGCTCTGAAAAAAATGGCTCAAGGAAAGGAAAATAAGAACAAATCTTAGCATATCAAGAAGGAAAGAGCCAGTAAACAATGTATGGCTAAATACAATAGGCTTTCTCCTTCCTCTTGATCTCTTTTTCTTTTTTTCTTTGCGGGGGTTTGGGATTGAATTCAGGGTCTGGCAACTGCTAAGCATGTGCTTTTATATTGAACTATAACACCAACTTCTTTCCATTATGAAGTTGAAAGCAAAAGTTGTGCCACTATTTGAGTAATTCTAGATGTGTGTGGGGAAAATATTTAAAGCAATTATATTATAAATGGGGACGGCAAAGGGACATAAAAGGAAGTATGGTAACATGACACCAGTAGACTACATCTGTGTACATATATATGTAATACCTAGAACAATCACAGGAAGTAAACAGAGCTACACTCAAAAACTTTATAGAAAAATCAAAATGTATTCTAAAACACTCCTTAAAATGTCTATACCCCAAAGTATAGACTAAATATATGAAACCATACTGATATAACTGATTGAATAAATAAACGGACAAGAGAGAAATCTCTCTTGTAGAAGAATTCCAAATAATTTGTATTGATTATCTGTCCTCAAGGAGGTAGGACATAAGGGCTAATGAGGGCTAATGTATAAGTTCTTACTCCCAAAGAGTTTGATATGGAGAAGAGGGGTGAGGGCAAGAATAACTTTGCTTAGCCTTCTGAGTGTCAGGCCTGTGCCACTGCTCAGGGGAAACTGGGTGTGGGGTATATGAGAACTCTGTACCATTTTTACAATTCTTCTGTAAACCTAAAATGGTTCTAAAACACACTTGGTTACAAAATGATGTTCAAGTAACCCTTAGGAAGGCAGGAAAAAGAAAACAGAAAAACCAGAAAGCAAAAATAAAATAGCAGACTTAAGCCCTAATCTCTCAATAAATATGTTAAATACATGTGATCTACATACACTTATTAAAAGACAGAGGTTGATAGAGTGGATTAAAAAACATAACCCAACAATATACAGTCTATTAGAAACTGACTTCAAATATAATAACATAAGCAGGTCAAGCAAGTAAATCAAAGGGAAGAAGGAGTAGATATATTAATATTAGATGAAGTCAACTCCAGAACAAATAAAACTAGCGGAGACAGAGAACTACACTGTATCATTATATAATGATGAAACAGTCAATCTACCAAGAATCCCAGGGGACATAGCAATGATTGGTTGTTGGGGTTTTTGTTTTGTTTTGTTTTTGCATTGCACCTGACCAGTAATCCTCAATGTGTATGCACCAAATAACAAAGCAGCAAAAAATGAAAAAAAAAAAATAGGGAGAACTAAAAGGAAAAATGGACAAATACATCTCTTCACTCCAAACAATTGATTGAACAACTACACAGAAAATCAGCAAAGACATAAGAGAATTCAACAGCACCACGCTTGCCATTTATAGAACAATCTGCCCAACAGCAGCAGAATATACATGTTTTTCAAATGTCTACAGAACGTGTATCAAGGTAGTCCATATCTTCAGCCATAAAACAAACCTCAGGAATGTTTTTTGTTTTTAAGTGAAATTATTCAGAATGTGTTCTCTGATCACACAGAATCCAACAGACATCAGTCTTGATAACAGAAAGATAAGTCTGTTAAGAAAGGAAAGTCTCCAAACACTTGGAAATATAGCAGTAATACTCATGCAAGGGTTTGCATACTAAAAACTACACACTGGAGATGAAAGAAGTCAGAGAAGATCTAAATAAATGCTCATGGATTGGAAGAGTCAACATAGTGAAGGTTTTCCCCAAATTGATATGAATTTAACACAATTACTACCAAAATTCCAGCAAGTTTTTTTTTGTAGATATAGACAAGGTTATTCTTTTTTAAAAATATGTTTTTAGGGGTTGGGGTTGTGGCTCAGTGGTAGAGCACTTGTCTAGCACGTGCGAGGCACTGAGTTCAATCCTCAGCACCATATAAAAATAATTAAATCAAATAAATGTATTGTGTTCAACTACAACTAAAAAAAATATAAAAATACATTTTAGTTGGTGATAGACTTTTAATTAATTAATTAATTAATTAATATGTAGTGCTGAGAATCAAACCCAGTGCCTCACACATGCCAGCAAGTGCTCTACCACTGAACCACAACCACAACCCCCTAGACAAGGTTATTTTAAAATGTATATGGAAAGCCAATGGAACTAGAAGAACTGAAAAAAAAATGTTTTAAAAAGAAGAAGAAAGTAGGAGAAATCAGTCAATCTTAAGACTTATTATATACCCAGAATAATCAAGACTGTGGTATTGACAGAGGGATAAACAAATGATAAATGGAACAAAATAGAGAAACAGATCCATATAAATATGTTCAACTGATTACTTTTTACAAAGGTGCAAATGTAATTCAATGGGGGGAAAGACAGCCTTTTCAATAAATGGTTGCTGGAACAATTGGACATCCATAGGTTAAAAAAAAACATAGTGAACAACAAACCTAAGTTTTCTGCCTTATTCAAAAATCAACTTGGTCTGGGGTTGTGGCTCAATGGTAGAGTGCTCACCTAGCTGCGTGAGGCACTGGGTTCAATCCTCAGCACCATGTGAAAATATAATAAAAGTATTGTGTCCACCTACATCTAAAAAATAAATATTAAAAAAAACATAAGGGGCTGGAGTTGTGGCTCAGTGGTGGAGCACTTGCCTCATATGTATAAGGCACTGAGTTCAATCCTCAGCACCAAATAAAAATAAAGGTATTGTGTCCATCTACAACTAAAAATATATAAAAAAAATTAACTCAAAATGTATTATGACTTTAAATGTAAAATATAAAATTATAACACATAGAATACCTTCAGGATCTAGTATAGGCAAAAAATTCTTAGATTGACATCAAAAGCACAACTCATGGGCTGGGGTTGTAGCTCAGTGGAAAGTGCTTGCCTAGCATGTGTGAGGCACTGGGTTCAATCCTCAGCATGACATAAAAATTAACAAATAAAATAAAGGCATTATGTCCATCTACAACTATAATTTTTTTTTTAGAAAGCACAACTCATAAAAGGAAAAATTGACAAATTAGTCTTCATCAAAATTTTAAAAATTTGCTCTGCAAAAATTAAAGACAAGTTACAGGAAAAGTAAAAGAAAATATATTGATAAACCATGTATCTAATAAAGGAATGGTATCTAAAATATATTAAAAGAAATAAAAAATGAACATGAAAACCCTAATCAATCCAATTAGAATATGGGTAAAATACAGGGCTGGGGTTGTGGCTCAGCAGTAGAGTGCTTGCCTAGCACGTGCAAGGCCCTGGGTTCAATCCTCAGCACCACATAATAAATAAATAAATAAATAAAGGTATTGGATCCAACTACAACTAAAAACATAAATATTAAAAAAAAGAATATGGGTAAAATACATGAACAGATATATCACCAAAAAGGATATACTTGGCTTATATAAAAATAGACATATAAGCAGTTTTTCAACATCATTAGTCATTAGGGAAATGCAAATTAAAATCACAATGAGATATCACTACACCTATCAAAATAGCTAAAGTAAAAAATAGCTTTTTTGGGAAGCTATTGGAAGGTGTAGCTCAGTGGTAAAGCACTTTGCCTAGCATGGATGAGGCCCTGGGTTTGATCCCCAGCACTTCAGGGGGAAAAAAAAAAGTGTCAACACCAAATGCTGGTGAGGTTGTAGGATAACTGTAGGTTGTAGCCACTCTGAAAAAATACTTGAATAGTTTTTTCAAAAAATTAAACTTGCAACAACCCAGCCATTGAACTCCTAGGTATTATTCCAAATCAATGAGGACCTATTAACACAAGAATCTATAATAGCCACAACTAGAAACAACCTAGATATCCTTCAATGGTGAATGATTACATTCATTCCATGGAATACTTTTCAGCAGTAAAAAGAAATGAATTGTAGCATACACAACAACCTGGATGAGGCTCCAGAGAATTGAGTGGAAAAAAAGCGCCAATCTTAGAAATATAATACACTGTATAAATACATTTATATAACATTCTTGAAATGACAAATTATAGAAATAGAGTGCAGATTAGTGATACCAAGGATTAGCAAGGTGAGAGATCCAGAAGGGAAGAGCATTTGCTTAAAAAACATCTTCATGATGCTGGAAGTGTTCTGTATCCTGATCATATCAGTGTCAATATCCTGGTTATGATCTTGTACCATAGGTTTGCAAGATGTAACCATTGGGGTAAATCAGGTAAAAAATACACAGGATTTCTTTGTTATTTTTTAGTTGTAGGTGAACACAATACCTTTATTTTTTATTTTTATATGGTGCTGAGGATCAAACCCAGTGTCTCATGCGTGCTAGGCAAGCGCTCTACTACTGAGCCACAACCTCCACCCCTTGTATTTTTTTTATAATTGTATGTGAGTCTACAATATCTCAAACCAGAATTTAAAAATTAGCTTTCATAATTGCAAAGCAAAAGAAACAAAAAGAATAAAGTTCTACATATATATGCTTAGAAGGATGTCAAGGGTATTTCCTTAAATGAAAAGATTAAACTTTTAGGATGTGGCAGTGAAGGCCTATAATCCCAGCAATTTGGGAATCTGAGGCAGGATGATCACAAATTTAAGGCCAATCTCAACAACTTAATGAGACCTTGTCTAAAAAAAAAAAAAAAAAAAAAAATGAGGGCTCAGGTGTTGGCTCAGTGGTAAAGCACTTACCTAGCATGCAGGAGGCCTTGGGGTCAATTCTCAGCATTGCATATAAATAAATGAATAAAATAAAGGTCCATCAACATCTAAAAATATTTTTTAGAATTAATAAATAAAATAAAACATGAAAAGGAAAATAGATGTGACTCAGTGGTTAAGGGTCCCTGGGTTTAATCTCCCATACCTACAAAACAAAAAGAGAAAACAATCCAAACCTTAAAAATGTATGAGTAGCCGGGTATGGTGGTACACGCCTATAATCCCAGCGGCTTGGGAGGCTGAGGCAGGAGGATCATGAGTTCAAAGCCAGCCTCAGCAACCGCGAGGTGCTAAGCAACTCAGTGAGACCCTGGGGAACCCTGTCTCCAAATAAATTAAAAAAAAAAAAAATAGGACTGGGAATGTGGCTCAGTGGTTGAGTGCACCAGAGTTCAATCCCGGGTATCAAAAAAGAAAACAGAATTAAGGATATGAAATTTTTTAAGTTGTGGGAGAAGCCAGGCACAGTGGCACACACCTGTAATCCCACATACTTTGTGAGCTGAGGCAAGAAAATCACAAGTTGGAGGCTAACCTAGACAACTCAGTCAGACCCTGTCTCAAAATAAATAATACTATGGGCTTGGGTTCTATCCCTAGGACTGCAAATCATTATATATATATATATAAGAGAGAGAGAGCAGAGAGAGAGTTGGAGCTGGGAAAAATGGCATGAGCCTATAGTCCCAGCTACTTGGGAAGTTGAGGCAAGAGGATTATTTGAGGCCAGGCATTCCAGGCCAGCTTGGGTAACATAATGAGACCCTGTCTAAAAACAAACACCAAACAAATAAGTAAAAATAGTGGGCATATACTGCATTCCAGAAAGATGCTGTTTACATTAACTCTGGTTAATGTTACTGTGTGCCTCTCTCACTAGCACCCTAGCCAGCACTGAATGTTATTTAAACTGTCTTTTCTAATTTGACAGTTGAAAGATTTATCATTATTGCTTTAATTGGCATTTCTTCTATCACCTGTAAGATTCAAATATTGTGCTGTTTTCTAAATCTAAAAATTCTTATGTCTTTTGAATTTCTGTTTTGTTTCTACGATCCGATCCATGTTACTTCAATTTCTGAATCAGAGAGTCAAAATTTTTTTTCCTCTTCTTCAATCTCTGGTTTCCCATGAGTCACCAACTATGGCTACTCCTTCCTTCGACAATGTTATTTGGTTTTGTCCTTTTCTTTCTTTCTTTTTTTTTCTTTTAATGACATGTTATGTGAGCAGCCTCATATCTTTTTTTTTCTAATATCTTTATTTTTTCACTTGTTTGTTTTTATGTGATGCTGAGGATTGAACCCAGCGCCTCACACATGCGAGGCAAGCTCTCTACCACTGAGCTACAGCCCCAGCCCCTGGTCCTCTTCCTTGTTGGGAATGCCACTATTACTAACCCAGGCCCACATATCTTTCATGTGCACTACTGAGAGCACCCTGACAATTCTCTTTGCTACTAGTCTCTCCTACTTGGATTTCTTTTCCTCCTGCTGCAGTAATGACTTCCAAAGCAATGTTTTATACACATCACTCCTTAGCCCATTAGACCAAGCCAGGGAGCCTCTGCGGGACATTTTGCCTTCTCAGTACCACTTCCCACAACTTCCTAGCTGAAAACTGCCACACACAGGTGGTCTCCAGACAGTTTGCCTACACTACTTTTCTGGGCCTTTTCCCCTTTCTTGGAATGTCCTTGCTGCTCCCCTTCTCTCTCTCCCATTCCCTATAAAACATTTTTTTTTCCTTGCTGGTACACAAGGAACCCAGGGCCTCGTGAATGATAGGCAAGTGCTCTACCACTGAGTTGCACCCTCAAACTGCCTACACTTTTTTTTATTTTTTGGTACCAGGAATTGAACCCAGTGGTGCTTAACCGTGGAGCCACATCCCCAATCTTTTTGTATTTTTTTTTTTTTTTTTAGAGAGAGAGAGAGAGAGAGAGAGAGATAATTTTTTTTAATTTTTTTTTTTTTAGTTTTCGGTGGACACAACATCTTTATTTGTATGTGGTGCTGAGGATCAAATCCAGCGCTGCAGGCATGCCAGGCGAGCGCTCTACTGCTTGAGCCACATCCCCAGCCCTGCTTTTTGTATTTTATTTAGAGAGAGGGTCTCACTGACTTGCTTAGGGCCTCACTAAATTACTGAGGCTGGCTTTGAACTTGCAATCCTTCTGCCTCAGCATCCAAGCCGCTAGGATTACAAGAATGTGGCACCGTGCCCAGCTCACCTACACTTCTAAGACTTGTTTCCATACTGGTCTCTCCCATGAATTTATCCCAGGTTTTCCCATTCTCTTAGATTTTCCATACTATCTAGCAATTGCTTTTCCAAAGTATAGAACATCACAGAAAAGTGGGTCATGGTTTTCCTCATAAGAAAAACAGGAAAGCAAGAAGAAAGAGATATTTTAGGATATACATTTTGTTTTGAACCAATGGAGTCTGGAGCAATGGCAGGATATTTATATAGAGTTTTCTGTTGGTCCATTGAAAATGTGAGCCCAGAATTGAGGAGAGAAATTGGAACTTAGAATATGAATTTGGGGGCTGGGGTTGTGGCTCAGTGGTAGATCACTTGCCTAGCACGTGTGAGGCACTGGGTTTGATCCTCAGCACCGCAAAAAAATTAAATAAATAAACATATTAAAAAAGAATATTGGTTTGGGAGTCATCTTCAGAGCTGACTGGGGATGCATCAAAATTTAGAATGTCGGGGCTGGGGATGTGGCTCAAGCGGTAGCGTGCTAGCATGTGTGCGGCCCTGGTTCGATCCTCAACACCACATACAAATAAAGATGTGTGTCCACCGAAAACTAAAAAAAAAAATAAATATTAAAAAATTCTCTCTCTCTCTCACCCTCTTTTAAAAAAATTAGAATGTCTATAGAAATGGGGGGAAATACCAAAGACAGTCTCTGGCAACACCTAAATCTAGATGTCAGAACGAGAGTTCAAGAAGAAGAAAAATAAGTGGTACTTAGGTATAGAGGGGGGACTCGAAAGAGGTAAAAAGTGGGTAGAAACAGAGTAGGCTACTTTTTTAAGACATTTGGTCAAACTAGTGGGCACAGTGGCACATGCCTATAATTCCAGAGACATTCGAGGCTGAGGCAGGAGGCTCATGAGTTCAAAGCTAGCCTCAGCAACTTAGCAAGGCCCTAAGTAACTCAGCAAGACTCTGTCTATAATGTAAAAAAAGACTGGGGATGTGGTTTAGTGGTTAAGCGACCCTGGGTTCAACCCCTAGTGCTAAAAAAAAAAAAAAAAAAAAAAAAAAAAAAAAAAAAAAAAAAAAGTTTGGACAATTGTGTAAAAAATGTAGAAAAACTGGGGAACTAAATCAATGTGTAGATCCAGGGGGAAAGAGCAAGAGCAAGTCAGGTAGAAACTACAAAAGGGACAAATAAAAGGGTAGAGTGGTCAAATATTAGGTGTGTGCCCAGGGCTACAAGGTTGTCTGGAAAGGGACCTGGAGAGAATGAGCCTGAGCAGAAGGGAAGAGAATGATAACCTGAGATCAGGGATGCTGGAGTGCATGGTCAACATGATATCCGGTCTCCAGCACCAAGGCAACAGCGGGAATGGGCCTAGGAGTGCTCAAGGAGGCAGAGACATGCCACTGGGGTGGAGAGAGGCTTCATCCTCAGTCACATTTGTCCTCTCTCTCTAATTATATATTCTAAGTGAAAAATGTCTGTATTTACTATACAAATTTAGCTTCTATTTTCCTCTTTTTCCTTGGTACCAGCATTGAACCCAGGGGCCTTAACCACGGAGCTTTGAACCCACATCACCATCCCTCTTTTACATTTTATTTAGAGACAGGGTCTCCCTGAGTTGCTCTGGGCCTCTCTTAGTTACTGAGGCTGGCTTTGAACTCAGGGTCCTCCTGCCTCAGCCACCCAAGCTGCTGGAAATATAGGCGTGTGCCACCATGCCCTGCGCAAAGTTAGCTTCTAACTCCCTTTCCTACAGGAATTGTGGAGCTGCCACTGCACCCAGAAAATGGTTAGTTAAAGAAAGGAATACCCTCTTGATGATAGTAGTTAGACATTAACAGAGTATGAGGGTGGAGACTGAAGCTGGGGCTGTAGCTCAGTGGTAAAGCACTTGCCTAGCATGTGTGAGACCCTGGGTTCAATCCCCCAAAACAGAGGAAACCACATATCCATGCTAGAGGAACTTACCAGAGATAATATTGCACAGTGTACCAATCAGGCCTGAATTTTAATTCTAGCTCTACTTCTTATTGGAGATTTAAAAAAAAAAAAAATGGAAAGGGCACACAGTGAACTCTCTCTCCTACACCCAGCACATGATTATTTATTTACTTCTATTTTCCAGAGGCAAGTGAGATTATTTTCTTTTGTTTACTTTCCATATTTTTTACAAGGCATACACACATAATATATGCACACACACACACATGCACAGACATACACTTTCATTCTTAGTTTTCATGGGGAATTAGTTCCAGCACCCCCTCTCCTCACTAATGAAGGTACCCTGATCCACAAATGCCCACCTCTCTTATAAGCAACAGTGTAGTATCTGCATATACCCTAGGTACATCTTCCTGTATACTTCAAATCATCTTTAGATTATTGATAACACCTAATAATGTAAATGCAAAGTAAATAGCTGTTATACTGTACTGTTTAGGGGGAAAGTCTGTATAAGCAAGTATAGATGCAATTTTTTTTCAAATATTTTTTACCCATTGTTGGCTGAATGCAAAACCCACTGATATGGAGGGCAATCTCCCTCTCTCTCCATATATATACATTCACACACATGATTTTTTTTTTTAAAGAGAGAGTGAGAAAGGAGAGAAAGAGAGAGAGAGAATTTTTAATATTTATTTTTTAGTTCTCGGCGGACACAACATCTTTGGTGGTATGTGGTGCTGAGGATCGAACCCGGGCCGCACGGAAGCCAGGCGAGCGCGCTACCGCTTGAGCCACATCCCCAGCCCCATGATTTTTTTTTTTTTTTTTTTTTTTTTTGGTATCGGGCATTGAACACAGGGGAACTTGACCACTCCATTGAGCCACATCCCCAACCTTATTTTGTATTTTATTTAGAGTCAGGGTCTCACTGAGTTGCTTAACACCTTGCTTTTGCTGAGGCTGGCTTTGATTCTCCTGCCTTAGCCTCCCAAGCTGCTGGGATTACAGGTGTGTACCACCATGCCTGGCATATATATAAATTTTTTGTATCATTTTAATTTTAATATTTTGAATTATATATATATATATATATTTTTTTTTCCTGTTTATTTACTTCTGGTGCTAGGAATCAAACCCAGGACCTTGTGCATGCTAGGCAGGTGCTTTACCATTAAGCTACAACTGCCAGCCCTAGCCCTTTCTTTTAAAATAAATAATAACTTTCCTATGTACACGTATGAATATACCCCAGAGAATCTCCACATCATGTACAACCACAAGACTGGGATCCTAATTAGAATAAGATATACTCCATGTTTTTTGTAAATATGTCAAAATAAACTTTGCTGTCATATATAACTAAAAAGAACCAATAAAATAAAATAATTACATTATAAAAATAAATAAATAATAATCTGTTTATTATCTTACTTTATTCAGTTAGTAATATTTCTTGGGCTGGGGCTGTGACTCAGCGGTAGCCCACTTGCCTGGCATGTGTGAGGCACTGGGTTCGATTCTCAGCACCACATGTGAATAAATGAAATAAAGGTCTATCAACAACTAAAAATATATTTTTTTTAAAAAAATATTTATTTTTAGTTGTAGTTGGACACAATACCTTTATTTCACTTATTTGTTTTTATGTGGTGCTGAGGATCGAACCCAGGGTCTCGCACATGTGAGTGAGCACTCTGCGGCTGAGCCACAACCCCAGCCCATAAAAATATATTAAAAAAAATATTTCTTAGGTGATATTGTTTCATATCAGAATAATGTAAAAAAATCTTCCTTATTCTTCTCCCTTCCTTCCTTCCTTCCTTCCTTCCTTCCTTCCTTCCTTCCTTTCTTTCTTTCTTTCTTTCTTTCTTTCTTTCTTTCACCAGGGATTAAACCCAGGGGCACTTCACCACTGAACCACATCCCAGCCCCTTTTCTATATTTATTTAGAGAAAGGGTCTTGCTAAGTTGCTTAGGGCCTCACTAAATTGCTGAGGGCAGCTTTGAGCTCAAAATCCTCTTGCCTCAGCCTCCTGAGCTGCTGGGATTACCACACCTGGCTCCTCATTCTTTTTTTAATGACTGCATAGCAATCCACTGAAGGGTGAACTATAATTTATTTAATCTATTCTTCTGTGTGTGTATGTGTGTGTGTGTAACTTTTAGCATTTTTATTGTTGTTGTTGTTATTATTATTTGTTTGTTTCTTTTTGAGGTTTCTTTTTGTGATGAAACCAGTGCTTCATACATGCCAGGCAAGTGCTTTACCACTGAGCCACATCCCCAGTCCATGGTCATTTAGTTTTGCATGTGCATTTGCGATTCTGATAGATATCACAAATTAGCTTCCAAAGAAATTGCATTGGTAGTATGTAAGAATTTGGGCAATTGCTTAATTTCTGACTCTCAATGTCCTTATATGCACCATAAGTAAAATAGTACCTTTTTCTTGACATTATTGTAAATATTACTGGATATAACAATGTTAAGTATTTGATGCTCTCCAAATAAGTACATTGTTTCACAGTATTTTTGAATTAGTAAGACATGATCCTTGCCAGGTAAATGGATATGATGGGACCTCCTCTCCAGACTGGGATTCTCTGACTAGGACAAGCAGCAAATTCTGCAGGAAATTAGCAACTCAGAGTTGTGGGCACTACTCCTCCCAGGGGTGCCATAGCATCAGAACATCTCAACCTTTCCATATGGCTTCTACTCACAGGTTCCTCCCATCTGAGTGATCGCACTGACTCAAAAAAATCCCAGTGGGATCAAGGATCCTTTCCTCTTATCATCTCTAAACTTAGGATGGAAGACTCAGGGACCTACATCTGTGAAGTGGAGAATAAGAAGATAGAGGTGGAATTGCAAGTGTTCAGACGTGAGTGGAACAGGCCTGGGATGCAAACGACACAATCCATCTCCCTTCCTCCCCTACTCCCACCTCTGCACCAAAACCAGGGCCTGAGCTAATGACACATCATAGCCTGCAAATGGATCATACTGGTCACTGAGACTTCTCAACCCTCCTCAGGCCTTTGGTCGAGGTTAAGGAGGGAGCAAGTCCTAGAGAAAGGGAAAGAAAAGAAATGGAAGCAACCAAGAGAAGAATAGAGAAAGACTAGGGAGGAGATGAAGATGTGGAAGAGAGTGAGATGGAGAAAGAGGGAGAGGAGAGAGAAAAGTCCTACCTTGGGCTGGGAGTGGGCCTCAGGATGTTGGGAAGAAAGGTAATATTGGGACAAGGGACAGTGGAGAAACATTTTTGGTTTCCTCTCCTCTTCCCGTCTCCTTGAGGATGGTATGAATGTGACACAGGTGATTTGCTTCCTCCACAGTAACTGCCAACCCGAGTACCTCTCTGCTACAGGGGCAAAGCCTGACCCTGACCTTGGAATCCCCTCCTGGTAGTAAACCTTCAGTGAAATTCAAGCAACCAGGGAATAAAATTAGTACTAATGTCAACGTCTTAGTACCCAATGTGGGATTCCAGCACAGTGGCACCTGGACATGCTTCATCTCCCAGGACCAGAAGAGTCTGGAGATAAAAATAAACATCTTGGTGTTGGGTAAGAAGTGGGGCTTTCTCTGCAGGCTCTCCCTGCTTAGGGGCTCCCAGGCTCACCCCCCGGCATTCTCACTGCCCAGCTGCTGGCTCTGCTGCTGGAGGGTGGGTCCAGACTCCCCTCGATTGAGATCTGTCCTGAGTAACACACTGGGCCCCTCCCCCTCCTCGGTAAGCTAATGACAGCCACCCCTGAGCATGGCAGAACTGGGGGAAGGAAGAGATAGGGAATATAAGGATGTGACAGGCCCCAAAGGAGGAATGGCAAAAGCATCTATTTTCTTTTTTGCCCCAGCTCCCAACCCCTACCAAGTTGGCAAATCCTCCTGCTCAAGGACACTAACCCCAGCAAGCCAACCCTAATGACTTTCTGTATTGCAAATGTATAATACTGAGTGAGAGAATTATAGGGAGACCAAGAACCCAGAACATGGGTTCTACCCCAGATTCTTATGTGCTTTTGTGACATAAGGCAGCATAGTGTGGTGATTTAGTGCACAGATTCTGATTTAAATCTTGACTCTGCCACAACCATGTATGTGTCCTCAAGCTAGGCATGGAACCTCTGTGCCTTAGTGTCTACATCTGTAAAATGTAACGGTGCTAACTGTGGCTGTGACAGTGCCTACCTGTCATCTCATAAATTGCATGTAGGACTGTGCCTGGTACACAGTAAGCTATATTTAAGTGTTAGCGCTTATTCTATGAAGGGTGATAACTTATGCACCTAAGGAGCACAGGCTAAATGGTTTCTGTGCTCCTGGAGTCTGGAGGAGGGAAAGTTCCCCTATCCCCTGTGGCTGAGCTGTTCTATAAAGACTTCTGGAAGCCATGGAAGACGGTCTGCTACAGGAACATGATGGATGAATGTTAGGGTGGAAGGGAAGATGGGAGAAACAAGAAGGAATATAGTACCTGACATGAGAACCTCCATGTGTGGGCTTACCTGGTCCTCTTCCATCTCTTTGCTGCCCTGCCACATGCCTACCAACCCTTTACTCCCTCATTTTCCTATCTCCTCCTCGCTCAGGGTTGTTCCCTTCCTATCTCCAGGTTTCCAGGAGACGCTCAACACAGTCTATAAGAAAGTGGGGGAGCAGGTGGAATTATCTTTTCCACTGAATATCGGAGATGAGGACCTGAGAGGGGAACTGAAGTGGCAGGCAGAGAGGTCTTCTTCCTCCAAGACCTGGGTCACCTTCTCCTTGAAGAATAAGCACTTTTCTGTGCAAAAGGTTACCCAGGACCCAAAGCTCCAGGTGGCTGAGAATCTCCCGCTGCGCTTCACCCTGTCCCAGGCTTTGCCTCAGTATGCTGGTTCTGGAGAACTGACTCTGACTCTTGACAAAGGAAAACTGCAGAAGAACGTGAAGCTGGTGGTAATGAATGGTAAGGAGTGGGCTGAGAAGAAGAGGGCAAGAGAAGGAAGTGGAGGGGCTGGCCCAGGGTACCCTCTGAGGCTGGCTAGGTCCCAAAAGGAGGTGCCTACGTCTTGCTTGGTTGATTGAAGTGATCAAGGGCCCTCTGAGTTTGGGCCTGGCATATTTGTTCCTTTTGATTTTGGTGTGGGGGACGTAACCCAGGGCCCCTGTATATGATAAGCAAGTATTCTACCACTAAGCTACACTTCCAGCCCTGGACTGGTTTTGAACTGAGTCTGAAATTTGTATATTCTTCCCCAATATCCATGAGACAGCCTGGATGTGGCTCCCTGAGAATCTCCAAAGGGCTTGGGCTAACAACCAGGGGTCTAGATCTGCCTCTGCCCAACCTTAGCCCTCTGTGATCCTGGCTAAGGCCCCTACCCACTGTGGGCCATCTTTCTCATCTTTTTAATAAGCTAACAATTTGTTCTGTTTATGATAGTAATGAAAAAATATCAAGCTTAACATTGAGTTCTTTGAATTCTTACTATAATAACTAAAAAAAAAAAATAATGGCTAACACTTGATGCTTAGTGCATGTGAAGCCCAGTTCAAATATTTTACATGTATTCATACATTTAAAATTATCCTCTGAGGTTTAGCTGTTAAACAACTTTCTCAGGGACATACATCTTATAAGAAGTAAAGATAGCTTGGATTCAAACCCAAGACCAGTGGAACTTACAAGCTGTTTTCTTCCTTACAATGGCACGAAAATGTGCCCCGAAAAGAGTAAAGAAGGCTACATGTGGAAAGGATCACTTTATTGTCCTACTGAATCCCCTTAGAGCTTGAAGGTACTAGGAACCCAGAGGGCCAGGCTCCTGGTCTCAGCCTCTTGTTCCTCTACAGTGACTTATCACCAGAATGACTTGATCTGTGAGGTGCTGGGACCCATTCCTCCCAAGCTGGTGCTGAGCTTGAAGCTGGAGAACCAGGAGGTCTCAAAGCCCGAGAAGAGGATTCGGGTGCCAAACCCCAAGGCAGGGATGTGGCAGTGCGAACTGAAAGATGGGGCCAAGGTTCTACTGGATTTCCAGATTGATGGTGAGGATCCAGGTTCCAAGGCCTAATCCCAAGATTGGGCCTCCTAGCTGTAGAAGCTTCCTGGGGTTTGTAGAGACCACCCAGTGCCCCACCCTCTCAATCCCTCTAAGATGGAAGAGTTATATGTATGGTGTTCTGGAGACACAGAGGTGAGGTGGGATATGATCCTGGGTCCCACATATACCTTCCAAGTTCCCACCTCCTTAAGGTTTGCAGCTGAGGAATAGGGCCTCCTTCCAAGAACAATCCTCTTTGACTTCTCTTCAAACCAGACATAAATACACACATATTCACACACAGGCCCCCAGGGTCTGAACTACTGCTTCTAGCTCTCTGAATACTCTGTAGTCTCTAAAATATATAATCCCTTCCCAGTTTTGCTCTCTCAAACCCTTTTGAGAGCCCTGCTTCCCTGATCCTTTCTCTTAGCCCTGGGGACCAGATCCTTGTTTTCCTCTCCAGCCGGCCCTCTGACCCTCTGATAGTGGTTGGTGTGCTGAGTATCCATCTCTCTTGCAGTTTCACCCACAGGGTTAGACCAGTACCAGCCAATGTTCCTGGCTGTCATAATTGGAGGCGCCTTGAGCTTCCTGCTCCTCGCCGGGCTCTGCATCTTCTGTTGTGTCAAGTGCCGACACCGAAGGGTAAGCAAGCCCTCAGGACCCACTCTGTCCCCCACTAGGCCCTTGAACACCTGAGGCTGGTAAAAACACATCCTGCATGTGTGACCTTTTCTGCCCAGCCCCTCACTGCAAATCAGGCCTTGTCCTGGATCCTATGCAGAAGGAGAAGAAGGAAGGAGTAAAGAGTCAATTCTAGGACAGATGGTCTTAGCCATAATAACTGCTTCTCCTCTACCAGCTTTCCCCACTCCTCCCTCCAAGGGGTGCCTACCTTCTGGAGGCCTGGAACCCTCATGACTCTCCTCCTTGTTCCTGGACAGCGCCAGGCAGAGCGGATGTCTCAAATTAAGAGGCTTCTCAGTGAGAAGAAGACCTGCCAGTGCTCCCAGTAAGGATTTGGGCAGAGTTGTAAGGGAAGGGAGGAGGGAGGGAGAGGAAAGGGAGAGAGGAGGAAAGGTGAGGACAGTGGGGGAGAAGGGAAGGAGATCTAAGAAGTTGAGAAGAGAAAGAAGGAAGGGGTAAGGAGGAGGGATGGTAGTGAGCCCACAGGGGCTGAGGGGAGAGGGTAGAGATGAGAATGGGCCCAAAGGGATGTGGAGGTGGTAGGAAGGAGGAAGGAGGAAGGTAGAAGTTGAGGGTGCAAGTGAAAGGGCAACAGGCCTGGGGCATTTCTGGGTGGGCCCTTAAGTCATGCCCAGACACTTTCACTGTGCTGGAGAAAAGTGGGGTCTGGGAGCCATAGAGGTCCTAGAATACAAAGTGACTTAGGGACACACTGGCTCCCTTTTTTTTTGGTACTGGAGATTGAACCCATGGGCACTTGACCACTGAGAAACATCCCCAAACCTTTTTATGATTTATTTAGAGACAGGGCCTCACTAAGTTGCTTAGGGCCTCAGTAAGTTGCTGGTTTTAAACTTGTGATCCTCCTGCCTCAGCCTCCCAAGCTGCTGGGATTATAACTGTGCACCATCGTTCTCAGCTCCCCTATTCTTTCTTCCTCTAGCAGGCTGCAGAAGACTCACAGTCTCACTTGAGGTGCAAGAGCCTGGGAGTTTCCCATGTGCATCCTCCCCAGCTATCTTCCTCGAACTTCCTCTTGGACTTGGGCCTGCAGACCAGATGAATGTAGCATATCCCAGCACCCCTGGCCTCCTCTTGCTTTCTTCCTCCACACTGACCATTGTTTCTCCTCTTTTGTTCCCAGCACCATTGGCAGAGTCTTGCTCTCAATTTTTCCTTAACAAAATCATTCTTCCCTATTTCCTTTTCTTCCAAATCCTAGCCCTTCTTTAATTACTTCTTCTGGACCTACTCCCCAGCTGTTCACTTAGATCCCAGGGCAGTGAGAAGGACCAGCCTTGCCTGGCATGAGGGCAGGCCTGGGTCTAGAAATATGCAACCCAAGACTGTCAGTTTGTTGGAGAGGAACCTGGCACCAAAGAGGGTGGAGATTTGCCCAACTGGTTAAGGACAAATACAGATCCAGGGACTCCTAAAGCCAGTCCCCATAGTCCCATGTTGCTTGCTTCTCACCCTATGTGAGCAGGGCTGTACCTTGATCCAAATAGGCTCAGGTACACAATCCATGTACAAAAACACTAGTCCACAGACAATTTCTTACACCTAAGCAGTTTATAAACCATTTTCTCATCTTCAATTTGACCCTTACAAAAACCCTGCAAGACTGATAGTGACAAAACCAAGATTATTATCTCTAGTTTTCCAGAAATGAAACCCAGAGAAGCAAGAAGATTCCCCACGGCCCTATAGCCAGCAAGTGCTGGAGTCAGGACTAACCCAGGTCTCCTCACCCCTGTACCACCGCTGTTTCTTAATGCAGGGACAAATACCACACAGATCTCTGCGGTGGCTAGTCACAGGTACCCAGCATGCACCTTTGGATCCACGGAAACACATCACCCACAGGAAGGCCTGTCTCAAGAGCTCAGGAACATGGGAGAAGATCTTAGTGTCTAAAACCCCCTCCTTTATCACCTGCTGGTCGTGAGGCTTGATACTGGAAGAAAATCCATTCAATTTTCTTAATCAGAACACAGGATGGGAGTATCGGCCCCTTGGGAGAGAATGTCCAGGGAACTGCCACTTACCATGTACAGAACCATCAGGAAGGCGAGCTGTGCTTAGGGGAAGAGGCAGGGAGTTATCCTCGGGTGACCCTCTGAGGGGACCTCCTATGAAAGGTGATGATGTTGGGCCTCAGCCCACCTCTTGTACCCTCCTTTTTCTCCCCCAAAACAATTCAGGACATGGGGAAATTGAGGTTATATGTATTCTCATTCCTTCCCTTCATGATCCATTTCTCTCAGGATCCCCAGCCTCCTATGCCTCTCTCCTTTCCCTTTCTTACCACCTCCCTCAGTCCCAACTCCTTGTCTGTTTTCCTTTCTCCTCTTTTTCTTTTCATCTTGCCTCTCTTACATACAGGAAGATCACCTATCTGCTGCCAGGGTCCCCATTGCTTACTTTATGTTTGTGCCTACTCCCAGTCCTAAGCTGACAGAAAATACAATAAAATTACTATGAAAAATATTGTGTGTGTGTGTGTGTGTGTGTGTGTGTGTGTGTGTGTGTGTGGAGAGAGAGAGAGAGAGAGAGAGAGAGAGAGAGAGAGAAGGGAGGATCCTTCTCTGGAGAGAACAGGAATCTTTGGAATCAGACCCAGAGAAGAGGTTGCCAGACCTGTCCCAGAAGGAAGGAGATGAAGAGATGAAGTTTCCCTGGGAAAAATCCCCACAGGCTGATTGCCCACTTCAACCACCCAAAGTGTGTGTGACTAAGACTTTGTAATTACATGTGTATGACAGGCCAAGGGGGAGATAATGTAGGGTTTATGTGTGGTTGGGAGAAAGGACTACAAGAAACTGCAATGTATGTTTGCAAATGGTGTGTGTCTCCAACATAAGCGTGTGCTTGTGTTCCAGTAGGAGGAAGCAGGATGTGTGTCTCACCACTCCCCAACTCCACCAGCAGCACCAGCTTGCACCACATGCCCCCTTACTCCCAAGAGCCTACAGTCCATGCCCCTTTGAACTCTACCCAAGGCACAGCCCTCACACGGAGGCACACAGTGACACACAGTGACACACGATGCCTCCTCCCCAAACAGCTAGCTCCTCAGTCCCCCAAAACACCAGCTGCCTCTCTGGGCTTGTGTTCGTGTTGAAAATCCGGGATGGGGTGGGGGCACAACACCAATCATTTCACCCATGAAGCCCGCTCCCCGCATCCTCCTCGCCCCCTCCCTCCAGCGCCTTCCTTGCCCCTCCCCCTCCAAGTCACCACCGTCCAGTTTCCCCGCCCTAACCTCTCCGCCCCCCACCCCAAAGCTGTCTTTCAGTCCCCTAACCCCGGCTACCAGGCCCGACGACCTCGGGAGAGGGGAACCTGGAGGGGCTGACAGGGGCAGAGACGGAGTGAAGAGCGGGCTGAGCCGGAGAGGCCGGGGCTGGGGGGAGGGAGGCCCGAGGGAGGGAGGGAAGAAGGAGGAGGGCGGGCGAGCCGGAGCCGGCAGGCGGCGGGAGCCCGAGCGAGCCGCGTCGGGAGTGCGTCTCCACGGCGGTGCTGGGCGCAGCCAGAGGTAAGACGACCCCGGCCCCGTCCCCCCAGCGTCGCCTCTGCTCTTTCCCCCACGCTGCCTCCTCTCCCCTCCAACCCGCCCCTCCTCCCCAGCCACCTGCTGTTTCTGCCCTGAAGAACGCGGTGGGTGACTGGAGGGAGGAGCCGCCTGACCTTACCCCTTCACCGCGAAGGGCGAGGGACCCTGTGGGCGTCGGAGCCCCTAGGATCCTTCTCTTTGCTTCTGATCTCTCTGTCCTTCACCTGCTTCTCTCTGCCCTTCACATCCTGCCTGCCTCCCTGCCTCCCTCTGACTCCCACCTCTAGCTTCCTAAACCCACCAGCTGGGCCTGGGGGTTGGTGTGTGGGAAGGGGTCCAAAGCTGTAGAGGAGGGTGGTGGTGGGGGCCTCCTGACCAATTCCCTCCACCTCCTTCTGGCTGGCCATTGCCATGGCAACTAGGGAGTACTGGGCTCCAGAAAAGAGACAAAGGTGGGGGTGGACTCGGACCTCTTCAGGAGGGCAAGGGTCTTCCACAGGAAATAGACGCTGACACTGTTGTGCCTGGTCTTATCTCATAGTTCAAAAGCCATTATGCCCATCTTTATAGCCTCCACTCTATTCAGAGTTTCACCCGATTTCCTCTTAGCCCCCTCCCCAGGGCACACTGAAGCTCAGTCTTACTAAGATCAGGCTATTCTCCTTTCCATCAGAGGGAAACTGAGGCTCTGGGCCAGGGGAGGAAAGCCTCAGGTCTCTCAGTGGGAGTGGATACCTTAATGAGCAGCGGGTTTTTCTTCTCAGCTTGCCTATTCCCGGCTCCCTACCTCCATCCTATCCCTCCTCCTTCTACGGTCTCCTCTCCAGGGGCTTCTGTGCTTTTCCTTCTATTTTCAGATACTATCACTTTGCCCCCTCTTTCTTTTCTGCTCAAACTCTCCTCCTTCTCTCTAGTTCCCCCTCTTTCCATTTCTGGATGATTCTGATGTCAGTGGTTTCCCCGCCTTCAGGTTTCCTAGCCCCCCCCCCCACCTCTGGTCTCAGCCTCCTTTCTCCCATTTTCCCAGATCCCTGAGTAGCTTGGAGGGAGGGTGATTATCCAGGCTTGGGGAAGTGGGGCTGAGCACCAAGACCACTGGTCCAGGAAACTGGCAGTAGGGGAGTTGGTTTACTGTAAACCCCCAAGAATAAACAAGTCATGTGTCTCCCATCAGTAGCTCTGAAGGGAGATTTGGGGACATGAAGATAGGGGTGGAGTAGTACTGAGCAGGGGATATTATAAGAAGGAATCTGGAAGTTGGTATGGGGAGGGCTAAAAAGGGATGGGAGACAGGAAAGTAAGAATACATTTTTCTCTGGCAGTCTGGAAGCATGGGTGCTCATATCTACGTGAGGTGTTTGGCCATCTAATTTCAGGCAGAGGAATGCTCTGAATCACTCCCTTGACTCACAATAATCAATCATTTCATTAGTTTAAAGAGAATGAAACTATTGGGGGTACAGGAAGCTGGTTAGAGAGCAGCCTAGACTCAAACTCTGCCCTCTCCCACATCTCATCTTTCCCTTGCAGCTTGTCCAGGTGGAGAGCCCCACACCCAAACCCTCGGGGCATCTAGAAGATTCACTGGTCAAGAACCTGAAGGAAAAAGAGACCTGCAAGTCTCAGCATAGGGACCAGAGTCCCCCAGCCAGCCTCATAGTTGGGAAAGTAGCCAGCTTGCCTCCCTCATCAATTACGGGGATACTTAAGGAAGGGCCCCAACTACCATGGAGGCTGAGGACTGCCTTTGCTGACCGTCAGTCAGCCTCCTCTCCTGCCCTGCCCATCTGACCTTAACTGGGTCAGTCATGCGAAGCTGAGCAGTAGGGTGGGCCTGGGGACAGCCTGCCTAACTATAGGGCAAGAATTGGGGGCATCATGGGGGCGCTTGTGAGTGGGGCTCCTGGGTGAGACCTAGCCCCCGCCCCCAGGAGCTCAAGGGGGTGGGGGGCTGAGGATAGGATGGCTCGGGGCGGGGCAGGGGCAGAGGAAGCCTCCCTGCGCTCAAACGCATTGTCCTGGCTGGCCTGTGGGCTCCTGGCACTGCTGGCCAATGCCTGGATCATCCTCAGCATCTCAGCCAAGCAGCAGAAGCACAAGCCACTGGAGTTGCTGCTCTGCTTCCTCGCGGGCACACACATCCTCATGGCGGCTGTGCCCCTCACCACCTTCGCTGTGGTGCAGCTACGGCGTCAGGCTTCCTCTGACTATGACTGGAATGAGAGCATCTGCAAGGTCTTTGTGTCCACCTACTACACACTGGCCCTGGCCACCTGCTTCACAGTTGCATCGCTCTCCTACCATCGCATGTGGATGGTGCGTTGGCCTGTCAACTACCGTCTCAGCAATGCCAAGAAGCAGGCACTGCATGCTGTCATGGGCATCTGGATGGTCAGCTTCATCCTCTCCACACTGCCCTCCATTGGCTGGCACAACAATGGCGAGCGCTACTACGCCCGGGGCTGCCAGTTCATAGTCTCCAAGATTGGCCTCGGCTTTGGTGTCTGCTTCAGCCTCTTGCTACTTGGGGGCATTGTCATGGGGCTGGTTTGTGTGGCTATCACCTTCTACCAGACGCTGTGGGCTCGGCCTCGGAGGGCTCGCCAGGCCCGGAGAGCGGGGGGCAGTGGGGGAGCCAAGGCGGGTGGGCCAGGGGGACTGGGTACCCGGCCAGCTTTTGAGGTGCCAGCCATCGTGGTGGAAGATACCCGAGGGAAGCGTCGATCCTCTTTGGATGGCTCTGAGTCTGCCAAGACATCCCTGCAGGTCACCAACCTGGTCAGCGCTATCGTCTTTCTCTATGACTCACTCACAGGGGTGCCCATCTTGGTGAGATTGGTGTCCTCTGACCTGTTCTCCCTTAGTCCCCTGCACCATCATCTGACCTTCAACTTCATTAGTCATGCAGCAGTTTCATTATCTTTCTCCAGTTCCATCATTCATCTTCTTCTCCTGTACCTGTCCCCAAATTCATTGTTTTTGTTATGTTTTTGGTACTGGGGAGTGAACCCAGGGGGACTTTACCATTGAGCTACATTCCCAGCCCTTTTTATTTTGAGACAAAGTCTCACTAAGTTGCTTAGGGTCTCACTAAATTGCTGAGACTGGCCTCAAATTTGCAATCCTCCTACCTCAGTCTCCTGAGGTGCTGGGATTATAGACATGCAACACTGAGCTCGGCCCCCCCAATCCATTTGTGATCCTCCATCTCCATCATTTATTTTCTAGTTCCTGCCACCCCACTTCCCAGCTCTATCATCTGTGCTTTAGTCCCCATTATTCAACTCTCTTATCCACCCTTCAGTTCCACTGCCTATCCTTCAGCTCTATCAGCTATCCCACAGCTCCCCTGTTCAACCTATTCAACTGCTGAGAGCCATTCTCCATTCCCTAATTCCCTCATGAGACCATACAGTCTCATGCACAAAACTCCCCCATGGTTCACCCCACTACCCCAGCCAGTCTCTATTCCTGGATTTCTCCCCGTCTTCAAATTTCCTACGCCATCTGTGTTCCTCTCCCTCCTGACTCCAGCACACTCCCCTGACCTTCCCCTGAGTTGATCCTTTCCCCTCTGTTCACTCCATCTTCACTTCCAACTTACTTCTGTCCATTCACAAGGACAGATATCCCTTCCTGACCTCTTGTCCACCAACTGCACTAGGATATCCAAATCAGGTAGGCCCCCTTGGCTCTAGCTCTAAGCCTCCTTCCCTATCTCCCCACCAGGTGGTGAGCTTCTTCTCTCTGAAGTCAGACTCAGCTCCCCCATGGATGGTGCTGGCTGTGCTGTGGTGCTCCATGGCACAGACGCTGCTGCTGCCCTCCTTCATCTGGTCCTGTGAGCGCTACCGTGCCGACGTGCGCACAGTATGGGAGCAGTGCGTGGCTATCATGTCTGAGGAGGATGGCGATGACGGTCAGAGGAGGGGCCTGGCTTGTGCTTTCCTGGACATCTCTATTCTCTTTTCTGTCTTTTCTACTGCTTGGAGCGCCCCCTGCTGGATGGAGCATGTGCACCCGGGGGGTGGGGGTCCCCTTTGCCTAATCATGCATTCTGCCGCTCATGGCTTCCTTATGCACTGTGGGCTCCCTTCACTGGAATTGGGCACCCTCTAGAAGGCCACCCTGCTTAGCTCTACCCCCTGCTCCAGGTAGAGTGCCTGAGAAACAGTCCCCAGTCCTAATGCAAAGGCTATGATACTAAACAGAAGCTAAACTTCCTGGGAGAGACCCCCACTTTGGGGACAGTTTTTGGAGGACAGGTAAATTTCAATAAGTAGGTCTATAGGTATGAAGCACTAGGGATTTGGCAATGACTGCAGCAAATACAAGCCACTCTCAAAGTCTTCTTAGAACTTATAGATTAAAGGGTACTGACAGGTTCTCTGGGACTTCTGGGACAGGGTGGGTGTTTTTTGCCTGTAACTCTGCCCCTTTTCTCTCCTAGATGGAGGCCTCGATGATTATACAGATGGCCGGATATGCAAAGTTCGCTTTGATGCTAATGGGGCCACAGGACCAGGGGGTCGGGACTCCACCCAGGTGAAGCTACTTCCTGGACGGCACATGCTTTTCCCCCCTCTGGAGAGAGTACACTACTTACAGGTGGGGGAATGGAGGTCCCACCCTCTACTCTGGTTCCCTACTCTACTTTTTTTGATACTTAAACCCCTAATTCCTACTCCTAGACCGCAGGGCACCCTAAAGGGCAGGTGAAGGAAAGGCATGGGAACAAAGTTTCCCTCAGATCTCTCAGAACCAAGTTTTCCCTCTGGAGGAAAAGTTTTGAAGTTAAAGACGTGGAGCCATCTATTTTTATTTTTTTGGGGGGGGGCAAATTATTATTATTTTAAAATTGGATTACAACCAATTTTGTTGGCATTAAAATTAGAGATATTTTAAGTTTGAGTAATGGCTACATACCAGTACTCAGAAATTAAGTTTGGCAAAAATGGGAATAGTTTCCTGTAATTACAGATCAGAAGGTAGAATTCAATTTCAGGAAACATAGACAAAACCCATGTTTACAAGATGGGCCCATCTTGCAGAGTCCCTACTGTGGTTCTTGCCTTCTCTTCCTTTGTTCCTGCAATATCTCCAGGTTTCACCTGCTCTTCTTCCCAGGTTCCTTTGTCTCGCCGTCTGTCTCATGATGAAACCAACATCTTCTCTACCCCTCGGGCACCAGGCTCCTTCCTGCACAAGTGGTCATCCTCTGATGACATCCGAATCCTCCCAGCCCAGAGCCGGGCCCTTGTGGGTCCTCCTGACTATCTGGGACAAAGACACAGGCTGGAGGACGAGGAGGATGAGGAAGAGGCTGAAGGTGGAGGGCTGGCCAGTCTTCGCCAATTCCTGGAAAGTGGGGTTCTGGGATCAGGTGGGGGACCCCCACGGGGTCCTGGCTTCTTCCGTGAGGAGATTACCACCTTCATTGATGAGACACCTCTGCCATCTCCAACTGCCTCTCCAGGACCCTCTCCTCGCCGTCCCCGGCCACTGGGTCTCTCACCCCGCCGACTCTCCCTTGGGTCTCCTGATACCAGAGTTGCTGGACTTCCTTTGGGGCTAAGTGCAGGGAGACGATGTTCCCTAACAGGGAGTGAGGGGAATGCAAGGGCTTGGGGAAGATCCTGGGGCCCTGGAAACCCCATCTTCCCCCAGTTGACCCTGTGAGCCCATGTGGGCCTGCTGGACTCAGGAGAGGGGCCTGGGTGAGTACACCTCATTCTGGCCCTGAGACAAGGGCAGTTGTCTCCAGACTCTGGGGAGAGGGGCACTAGATCTGGGGCTCCAAAGCCCATGCTGTCTCCCATCCAAGTGACCAGATGACCTGCTCACCTTCCATCATCCCTAGCAAAATGTATTAAAGTCTGAAGTGTTGCCATGGAAACTTCAGTGTCCAGTGTACTGTGGTGGCAAAGGGTATAGTCGGAAGTTGGGGGTGGAGTGGGGCATGGAGTGCAGTAGCAGGGGACAGTGGCACAGAAAGACACATGGAGAAATCATCACACAAACTCCAACATGCAGTCCTAGCAGAGAAAAGTACTAACATATAGTGCTGGAGCACTGAGAGAGACACTTGAGTTTGTTGGTCTGGGGGTGTAAGGGATCTTTGTTCAGATTTGTGAAGGTGGTTTTAGAGTGTGGGTCCATCCCCAATGCCCCAACCTGCCTGCTTCCCCAAAATCCATCCAGGGACTCACCTTCTGAGCAATAAAGGTTTGGGGCCTGAATTGGTATCCTAGGCTTGGAGTTACCCTCCTCCAGACTGCATTCTAAAGCTTTTTCTCCAAAGGGGTGGATTGGTACATGAGAGTGTGGGAGGTCCTTTTCTTGCGTCCTTTTCCTGGACACAAGAACTGAGGAGAACACAGCTCCAAGTACCCTCCACACTCTGGGCCACAAGCATGGCATCACCGGGTCCTCCAACAGGCGCCAGTTCCCCTCATTCTGTTCTCCTCTCTCCATTTTCCCTTTTTCACCCACACTAGCCCCACTAGTCTTAAAGACCTGTTCCCCCACTGCTCACTTGGCTCTCTCTGACTTCTCTCTCCATCTCTCATTGGCCTCCCTCACGGCCTCGTCTGGTCTCTTTGGCCTCACTCATTCCTTCTCTCTTCCTCTCCCTCCTCCTCTCCATCTCTCCTTCCTTCCCCTCCCTCCTTTCCCCCTTTCCTCTCCCTCCCTCGCGGCTGCCGGCGGCTCTGGCACCATGCTTCGGCTCCTCCGGCTGCTGCTGCTACTGCTGCTGCTACCTCCCCCGGGGTCCTCCGAGCCCCCCGGCTTGGCCCCGCTCGTCCCGGGGGCGCCTCCCCAGGCCCCCGACTTGCTCTACGCGGATGGGCTGCGCGCCTACGCGGCCGGGGCTTGGGCGCCGGCTGTGGCACTGCTGCGGGAGGCGCTGCGAAGCCAGGCGGCTCTGGGCCGCGCGCGGCGAGACTGTGGGGCTAGCTGTGCAGCGGAGCCGAGTGCAGCGCTCCCCGCCCAGCTTCTCGGCGCCCCAGAGCCTGATTCCGGGCAGGAACGCGCACTGGAGTCCTGGGAGCCGCTGCTCCTCCGCGCCGCGCTCCGCCGCGCCGAGTGCCTGACCCAGTGCTCTGCACGGAGGCTGGGCCCCGGGGGCGCGGCGCGGTTCCGCGTGGGGAGCACGTTCCGGGACGCCTTTCGCCGTCGGGAACCCTACAACTACCTGCAGAGGGCCTACTACCAGGTGCGGGAGCCGCGAGGGTCCTACCCCTTCCCAAGTTCCTGTCCTACTCGGAGCTGACCAGAAGAGAGAGGATTGCTAGCGGCTGTAACTCTGGGTGGGACCGACTTCTACCTTTGAGTAGGTCCCGTCAAAACTAGGGCAAGGACTAGTGAAGGTCCCAGGACAGCCAAGGAAGTGTGGGAGCCAAGTTGGATTGACGGTGGAGAGGTCATGAGGCGGGGTGGGAGTGGATTGAAGATAGAGGGAAGAGGTCTGGTGATTCAGTTTAGTAGGCCTTATTGAGACCTACATGGGGTGAGAGCGCCTCTTCTAGAAATGAAAAGCAGAGGGCGTGGGGGCGAAACCGGCCAAAGGATGGGAAGTGTGAATATGCGTGTGTGTTTGGTGGCGGTGGGGGTAGATTGAGTGTGAGTGTTTGCTGGGAGTAGGAGGGAGCTTCGTAAAGGTTAGAAAAGAGAGGCAAGACTGAGGGCCCCTGAAGTCAGCCTCTGGGGCCCTGCCAGTGGACACTGCTCAGCAGCCACCAGGACAGTAGCTATTGCCTACGTGGCTGGGGGAGGCGGGGGCGTTGGTTCCACACACCTCAGCTCAGGGTCCTAGAGACCTGCGGATTTTGCTAATGGCTCAGGTCTCTACCTTGTCGCCTAAACTGAGACCAAGTCCTCTCTGACAACATCCCACCTACTTCAAAGTTTTCAGACCCCTTTTTCTTTAAATACCAGTTTCCTGAGAGTCTCAATATTCTGGCTTCTGCGGGTCTATAGGTTGGGAGGTGGGGCAACTGGGATGGGCCAGAGTTTCATAAGGCTCTTAGGCAGTCCCAGAGTATGTGTCTGGGGTAGGGAGGCTGGCCAGGGGACAGTGGTCTGACACCTCCACTTATGGGCTCTGATATTCCCATTCCTCTGTCTTCTCAGCTGAAGAAGTTGGATCTGGCAGCAGCTACAGCACACACCTTCTTTGTAGCAAACCCAACACACCTACAGATGAGGGAGGACATGGCTAAGTACAGACGAATGTCTGGGGTTCGGCCCCAAAGCTTCCGGGACCTGGAGACACCCCCACACTGGGTGAGACCCTCAGCACCACCTCTGTTTTGCCACAAACCTTTGACTGCCTAGATACACAAGCCTCACTGGATTGTGGCCCAGTGCCGTGTGGGCATCAGGTGATCTGGATAATGGTTATTAGTGGCCCTGGATAGAGAGTCCTTCCCAAAAATTTAGTTTCCCTCCTTGGTGGTCACTAATATCTGATATTCTAATAGTTTGATTCTGAGGCTATGACTGTTCTTCCCCAAGGTTCAGTTGGACAGGGAGTCCATTCCCCAAATGAGATCAGAATGCCTCTCCTTCTTTCTACCTCCCAATCTTGTTTGGTATCCCTCTTCCCCCAGAATCTCAGGTGACTGCTCCTCTTCCACACAGGCAGCCTATGACTATGGTCTGGAGCTACTGGAACGCCAGGAAGCAGAACTGGCACTGCCCAGGCTGGAGGAGGCCCTGCAGGGCAGCTTGACTCAGATGGAGAGCTGCAGGTCTAATTGTGAGGGGCCTGAGGAGCAGGAGGAAGTAGAAGAGGAGGAGGAAGGGGCCAGAAGCCAGGGGGGCCTCTATGAGGCCATTGCAGGTAAGGGGAGGGGACTGTTTGAGTATAGGAGGGGCTGGATGCCAAGGAGCAGCAGGCACAAGCCAAATGGCTCACATGTCTTCCGCAGGACACTGGATTCGGGTCCTGCAGTGCCGGCAGCGTTGTGTGACAGACATAGCCACACGTCCTGGTCGAAGTTTCCCTGTCCATGACTTCCTTCCTAGCCAGCTGAGACATCTGCATGAGGCCCATGCTCAGGGTCAGTTGGGGAAGGGTAGGCCCTGGGATTGAGTGGGGTTGGAAACAGACAAGAGTGAAGATTTGTCTCCGATGATATCCTGAGCCCCATCTCTCCCTCCCATCTGTCTCTGGATCTATAGTTCTACTGTCAGGGGCCATGGGGACCATCACTTCAGGAGGAAGACTCTTAATTTGCTCTCCTTCTTTGGCGTCTTCATGAAAAGCTCAGGAGATGGTTCAGAGGGCTCCTTCTACCCTTGCTTCCTCTCACCTCCCTTTGCTCTCTCTCCTTTCTTCCTCTTCTTTGAACTCTGCCAGCAAAGGTATGTTTGGGTACGTTTCTGAAAGAAATGATAGGTGGGTATATTTGCCAGACAGACTGGGGGCTCTTGGATTTGTTCAGATGGTCCTGGGAGACCACCTTCTATAGCTCTGTCTCTGTCTATGTGTCTTGTTTGCCCTGCCCAAGGGTCATTGTTGTTCTCAGTCTCTGTTCCCCTCCCCCATTCCTCCATCTTCAGTGGGGAATCTGACTCAAGCCATGGAAAATGTCCTGAGTGTCCTACTCTTCTACCCAGAGGATGAGGTTGCCAAGAAAGCTCTAGCCCAGTATCAGGCTCAGCTGGGAGAGCCAAGACCTGGGCTTGGACCAAGAGAGGTAACTCCCTTCCCTGCACTTACCCTACGTGGCAGCCCTAGATCAAACAAATAGACCTAAAAAATAACCTGGACACTCCATCCTGGCCTCTTACCCAAGTGCTCTAGCCACCAGTGGGAACCTGAAGTCCAACATCTGATTTCTGCTTCAACTCCCTGCTCCCCACTTCAGACTGCTTTGGAATCCAGCTCCCCCCATACTCTTCCCTTAACCTCACTCCTGCCTGCCTTGCCTTCTCTCTCTCTCTCTCTCTCTCTCTCTCTCTCTCTCTCTCTCTCTCTCTCTTACACACACACACACACACACACACACACACACACACACAGACTCCTTTCCAGTTTGAGCCCAGATCTCTGAAGTCACTGAGGAAGGAAAGTTGAACCCATAACCAGAAGGAGCAGTGAAGGGCTCAAGGAGTGTCCAGGCCTTCACTTCCCTTCTTCTTGTCCTCCTCTACCCACCTCAGGACATCCAGCGCTTCATCCTTAGATCTCTGGGGGAGAAAAGGCAGCTGTACTATGCCATGGAGCACCTGGGCACCAGCTTCAAGGATCCTGTGAGTAATGCTGTTTTCCCATCCAGCCCACCCCGTTATGCTGCCCAGGAGGGAAGGAGCAGGAATGGCCTACATTTATATGTCACTTCTGTTTGCAACAGTCTTCCACTTTTCCGTAGCCCCAGGAGGCTAGGCGAGGGCTGTCATCCTACTTTCCCAGGGACAGAGGCAGAGTGCCTGTAGTTAAGGGCAGCTTTGGGGTTATGCCAGGCTAAATGTCAGTCCTTCCTCGGCCACAGGCTCTGAACCTCAACTTGCTGTGGCCTCAGTTTCCTTACCTGTAAACTGAATGATCACACCTGTCCCAGAGCGCTGTTGAAGCCCTGTCATATGATATAAAGCACAGAGTGCCATTGCTACCACTTACCTTGCCCTCCTTGTTGTTATGAAGGGATAGTGAAGGGTGGAGGTTATCTATGGCTGGTATGTTACCATAGAGCGCAGTTCTCTATTGATTTTTTTTTTTCCCTTTGGTACCAAGGATTGAAATCAGGGGCACTCAACTACTGAGCTACATCTCCAGTCCCTTTTTGTATATTCTTTTTTAGAGTCAGGGTCTCACTGAGTTGCTTAGTGCCTCACTGTTGCTGAGGCTGGCTTTGAACTTGCAATCTTCCTGCCTCAGCCTACTGAGCTGCTGGGATTATAGGCATGTGCCACCACATCTGGCTCTCTATTGACTTTTTGAGGACTGGAATGTAGCTCAGTAATAGAGCACTTGTGTACAAGGCCCTGGGTTCAACCCACAGCACCAGAGGAAAGGAAGAGATTTTAGCTCTAATAATTATTTGTTGGGGATCAGGAAGGAAGCTGTTCTGTGCATTATAGGGGGTTCAGCACCTTGCCTGGCCTCAGTGATGTCAATAGCACAACTATAGCCCGAGTCACAACAATGTTCCTTGCTTCCTCTTAGAACTCCTAGATAAAAGCAAGGGCAGTGAAGCTGGTTTAAATCCTACTCTGTTAATTACTAGTTGTATGATCTTAAGCATATTACTTGACCTCTCTGTGTCTCAGGGCCCATGACAAGAGGGCATTAGCACAATTTGTTTCATAAAACTATTGTGAATCCTAAGTTCCACTTCCATGTATAAAGCTCTTAAGGTACCTTACAGATAGCAAGTGCTATTAAATTGTTTTTATTGCTATAGAGTTTGGTCTAATGCCCAGGGTACTACATTAGATAGCCCTTACATTGAGATCAGGGCTTTTTCTACTTCTGCCTTCTCTTCTGGAAACAGGAGGACCTTAATGTGATAGCTTGGATTGATTGCAGGGATCCCAGGGGCTGGACTTGTTTGGTGATAGCACTTTTCTTGACTGTCACAGGATCCTTGGACCCCAGAAGCTCTCATCCCTGAGGCACTTAGAGAGAAGCTCAGGTAGGAGATGCTCTGTGGTGGGAGGCACCTGGTCTTGGCTGGAAGGAGATGAAAGGGGTGCTGGGAGGCTGGGTCTGGACTATCCTGTGCATGCGCTGAGCATGTTTCTCACCCCTGAGAGAGGATCAAGAGAAGAGGCCTTGGGATCATGAGCCTCCACAGCCAAAGCCCTTGACCTACTGGAAGGGTGAGTTCCTTATGGTGGTAGGATATAGGAGCTGGAGGGTCTGGGGGCTGCCAGCTGCTGCTGGGCTTGCCCCTCAGAGATCCTCAATGACCTGTGTGTGCCCTGTCTCTTTCCTTGCAGATGTCCTTCTCCTGGAAGGAGTGACTCTGACCCAGGATGCCAGGCAGCTGAATGGATCAGAGAGAGCAGTGTTGGATGGGCTGCTCACCCCAGCTGAGTGTGGGGTATTGCTACAGCTGGCCAAGGTAGAAAGACCCATGAGTGCAGCCTGCTGGTTAGGGATCTTAGTCACAGCTTCTTGCTCCCTTGCCCTTGGCCTGTCCCATCCCTTCTTTGGTTTATCCTAATTCTCCACTGGGGACTGTACTAGCCACTGCCTCTTCAGTGGAAAAGGCACCACTGATATGGGATGGATGTTCTTTAAAAATGAACTTTGTCAGAAATTGATAGGAAGAACAAAAGAAAAACACAAAGGCAGCCCAGTGTAGTGTTACACTCCCAGCTACTTAGGAGGCTGAGGCAGGAGGATTTCGAGTTCAAGGCCAGCCTCTGCAACTTAGCAAGACCCTGTCTCAAAATAAAGCCTAAAAAGGGTTGGAAAAGCAACTCAGTGGTTAAGTGCTGGGGGCTCAATCCCTAAAAAAAAAAAAGAAAAGAAAAGAAAGAAAGAGAAAGAGCAGTGCTAGCTGTTGCTATTGTCAGGCTATATATTATCAAGAGGTGGTAAGAGAAGAGGGAGAGAGCCAAAAGTGAAGACCCAGGGACAGTGAGGGCCTTTTGCCCCCTAGCAGGGAGTTGGGACTTTATTGTTGGCTGGCGGACAGCTGCTAAAGGATTTCAGAGGTTGACTTCAGTGTTCCCATAGACCTTCCAAGTGCAGGTTCTAGCGTCAGCATTTTGTAGAATCAGTAGAGCTCTCTAGTGGCAGTGTGTAGAATGCAATGGGAGAAAAACTATGGAAACTTCTGGAGTGAGTCAAGTGCCACTGCCTTAGGTCTTCATTTCAAGGGAATAAAGAGAGAAAAGGTGAGAAATGTTCAGAACATCAACTATAGAGAAGTTAAGGACCATATCTGTGTGCAAGGTAGAAAGAGGAACGAGTCAAAGATAATTGTCAAGTGTCAGATCTTCTTTCTATTCTTGATCACATTTAACTCATTCTGGCCTCAGGACCTTTTCATTTGCTGTTTCCTTTGGAAAATTTTCCTTTAGACACTCAAGTAGTTCCTTTTCATTATTCCATTTCAATTTAGATGCCATCTCTTCAATTAGCTGTCAACCCCTACCTGAGAAATTTCAATGTTGTAACTCTGTTTTAAATTTTCTTCATAGCATTAATCATGTCCTGAATTTTCTGGTTTGTTTATTTATTTACTTATTTGTTATCTCAAAATAGAAATCTTATAAGAGCAGGGACCTTTTCTTATTCCCATTTCTCTCCCCAATGTCTAGAATAGTGACTGATACATAGTAGGTGCTCAGTATAAAAGTGTTGAATGAATACATATAAAAATAGAAGGTTTGTGTCAGACATCGTGGCACATTCCTTTAATCCCAACAACTCAGGAAGCTGAGGTGGGAGAATTGTATGTTTGAGACCAGCCTCAGCAACTTAACAAGACCCTCTTTGTTCTTCTTCTTCTTGGTACCAGGGATTGATCCCAGGGGCACTAAACCACTGAACCCTATCCCAAGCCATTTTTACTATTTTATTTATTTATTGTGATTATTTTCCTTTTCTTTTTATTTTATTTATTTATTTATTTATTTATTTTTGAGACACGGTCTTGCTAAGTTGCTGTGTCTGGCTTTGAACTCTAGATCCTCCTGAGCTGCTGGGATTACAGGCATGTGCCACTGCATCCGGCAAGACCCTGTCTTTTTTTTTTTTTTAAATATTTATTTATTTATTTTTAGTTCTTGGCGGACACAACATCTTTGTTGGTATGTGGTGCTGAGGATCGAACCCGGGCCGCACGCATGCCAGGCGAGCGTGCTACCGCTTGAGCCACATCCCCAGCCCCAAGACCCTGTCTTAAAATAAAAAAGGAAAAAGGATGTGGCTCAGTGGTAAAGCTCCCTGGGTTCAATTCCCAGTACAAAAAAGAAGGTTTGGGCTGGGGATGTAGCTCAGTGGAAGATCACTTGCCTAGCAGGCATGAAGCCCTGGGTTCCATCCCTAGCACCAACAAATAAAATAGAAGATTGGGTAACTAGGAGGTCTCACAGAGATGAGATTTGTATGCTGGGGTAATGTGGTTGTGGTACTTAAACTGAGATCTAAAAAGAAAACAGAAAAACAGATGTCAGAAAGTGAACAACCCAGTAATGGACATCCAAATAGTGGGTGACCTGTAGATGATGTGCTGAATGGTGGTAGGGTAATTAGCACTCAAGATCAAGAAGCAATGAAGACATAGAGATCATAGGTTCTCCAAAAAAATATATCAAACGGGAAGAGGTCAGGCTGTCTTCCACCAAACTCAGTTTCCTCCCAGGACCTAGTCTTCAGACTTCCTGTTAGGATTCCACTTCCAGGAAGACCTCTCTATTCTCAGCCAATCAGGGATGAGTGGCCAAGCCCTTCCTGCCCCAGTCCACAGCTCTGCTTCTCTCCAGCTATCCTTACCTTCTCAGAGGCCCCTTCTCTACTATAGGGAGTTCTCCAGAGTTCTGGGCACACATAGTTCCCTTGGAAAGTGGGATTTCAGACCTTTGCCAGGAAATGATATTCCAGACAACCATGGTGATATCATTCTCTGGAAAAGGGCAGCAGCTCAGGAAAAGGAGCCACAGGGAACAAGGACCTCTAGCCTCTTCCGGGCAGTGGGAAGACCAGAGGGAAGGCCTGGAGCCCTATTGACAGTGGGTGGGCTGGGAAAAGTGAGTCTACAATGAGTTCCCTCTCTGTCTAGGAGGCAGCTGGGGCTGGAGCCAGGTCTGGCTATCGTGGTCGCCGCTCCCCTCACACCCCCCATGAACACTTTGAGGGACTCACAGTACTCAAGGCTGCACAGGTGAGCAGAGGCACCCATGGCTCTGGAGAAGACTGGAGAAGAGGGTATGCAGGATGCTGGGCACCTAAGCTTGGGCTTCTGTGGAAGAACTCTCCTGGGACCAAGACTACCAGAGTCCTAGGCTGAGAGTTGAGAAAGAGGATGTTCCAAGACCTGGGGACCTGGGGTGTTGCCACAGAGCTGATGGAATGAGCAGTTAGGGTTGATGGACAGAGATGATTGCTGAGACTCCAAACCCATGGGTGGAAAACAGTGGAGATTAACCAGGGGCTAGGGCTGGGACCACCATTCATTGCTTCCCTCCTTTATTATCCTTTTTCTGCTGCAGCTGGCCCGGGCTGGGATTGTGGGCAGTCAGGGTGCCAAGCTGCTTCTAGAGGTGAGCGAGCGTGTGCGGACCTTGACGCAAGCCTACTTCTCCCCAGAACGGCCCCTCCATCTTTCCTTCACCCACCTGGTGTGCCGTAGTGCCGTAGAAGGTAACTGCCAGGGACCTCCACTCTCCCCACTCTCAGGTCCCTGTTGGGTCCCGAACATTCTCAGCACCCACAACTTGCATGGGTTTCTGTCTTCATTCTACAAAGACCCCAATTCCCCTGCCCAGGTGGGGGATGGCTTCTCCACCCAACGTGATTGCAGGAGCTGTAGGATACTTGTGGGTAGTGTGAGTCCATGGGGTGGTGAATGACAGGAGCACAGGAGCATTCACCAGATCCCTTTGTATACTAGGAGAGCAAGAACAGCGCATGGACCTGAGTCACCCAGTGCATGCAGACAATTGTGTCCTGGACCCAGACACCGGAGAGTGCTGGCGGGAGCCCCCAGCCTACACCTATCGAGACTATAGGTGGGAAGGCCCTCCAGGGAACAGGCAGGTGGGCACGCAAAGGACATCCCACAGCAGGCCTGGGTGGGAGTCTCACTGCCTTCTGTCATCTTTGTTCTGCAGTGGACTCCTCTACCTCAATGATGACTTCCAGGGTGGTGACTTATTCTTCACACAGCCTAATGCCCTTACAGTCACGGTAGGTGTATATGTGTGGTGGGATGGGGGTTAAGGGGGTGGGGAGGTGGGGGAGTAGGTGTAACAGAGGACACACCTGTGGGGTCAGATTCAAAACAGAAGGTTCCCAGAGGCAAATGCAGGGAAATGGCTGGGGCCACCTTAACCCTTTCTCTCCCCACTGCTGCACACTTCCTGGCCACTTGGCTGTGTTCATGTCAGGGCTCCTGACAGAGGTTGATTGAGTGCCCCCAGCAATCTCTAATTAGCTCCCCAGGCCTTAACTTCAGGGTTTTCTGTACCCCCTAAAAGAGGGTGAATATAGCCAGGTGTAGTGGTGCAGACTTATAGTTCTAGCTGCTCAGGAGGCTCACTTTAGGATCACTTGAGACCAGGAGTTGGAGAGCAGCCTGGGCAACATAGAGAATATCACACATACAAAAAAGGAAGGGTCCCTCCAGAACCCCATGTCCCAGCTGGGTAGAGCAGTGTACACCTATAATCCTAAAGACTAAGAAAGTTGAGGCAGAAAGATCACAAGTTTAAGGCCAGCCTCAGCAACTCGGTGAGACTCTGCCTCAAAAAAAAAAAAAAAAAAAAGGGCTGGGGATGTAGCTCAGTGGTAAAGCACCCCTGTCTTCAGTCCCCAGTACAAACGAACAAACAAAAGAACTCCATGTCCCTAGGGATTTGAAGAAATTAAAGTAGTCCTTCCTCCCCCATAGCAAGACAAGCATGGTGGTTAGTAGCACAATGTTGGGCCACCTGGACTAGAGTTCAGATTTTTTAAAAATAACTTTATTATTATTATTTTGGTACTGGGGATTGAACCCAAAGGTGCCAACCACTGAATCACACCCCCAGCCTTAAATTGTTTTGTAGTTGTAGATGGACATGGACAGAATGCCCTTACTTTATTTATATATTTTTATGTGGTGCTAAGGATCGAACCCAGTGCCTCACACATTCTAGGCAAAGTGTTCTGTCACTGAGCTACAGCCCCAGACCTAGATTTTGGTTTTTAATTTTTCTGAGGTTCATTTCCTAAATGGAGGTTATAGTAATAGTTCCTACTTTATTTTTAAAATTTTTATTATAACCAGGCTTTGTGATGCATGCCTATAGTATCAGCAGCTCAGAGGCTGAGGCAGGAGGTTCACAGGTTCAAAGCCAGCCTCAGCAATTTAGCAAGACTCTAAACCACTTAGTGAGACCCTGTCTCAAAATAAAACATATAAGGGCTGGGGATGTGGCTCACTGGTTAAGTGCCCTTGGGTTAAATCCCTGATACAAAATATGTATATAAATTGGATTTATTTGGGGCTGGGGATATTGCTCAGTTGGTAGAGTGTCTGCCTTACATGCCAAGGCCCTGGGTTCAATCCTCAGCACCACACACACACACACACACACACACACACACACACACAAATATATATCTATATCTATATCTATATATATATATATATATACTTATTTTGCAGTGCTGGGGATGGAACCCAGGGTCTTGAGGGAATTAGTCAAGTGCTCTACTACTGAACTATACCCCACCTGATTGTACCTATTTTAAGGGTGATTATAAGAAGTTATTTAGATAATATATCTAAAAGAATGAGCTAGTGGCTAGTATTAATAAGCAATTTGTGAATGTTAAGACATAGCTCAGTGATAGAGTGATTGCTTACCCTGCAGAAGGCCCTAGGTTCCATTTCTGGCATTGCCAAATAATGATTGAATGAATGTTAGGTGGAATTATCCCCCTATTCCTAGGTCATGGAAATTTCTAGGTAGACACCTAGAAATGGGTAAGAAAAGAGAGGCTTTTAATTCTTGTCTAATCACCTTCTTCCTTCCTTACCCACCTATAATCCAGGCCTTTCTTGCAGGATGGAAAAATGCCTTCCAAAGTCCTATCTCCTTCTGTCCTAAGTCTAGTACCCTTATTCATACCCTCTGATATCTTTATACCCCGGGCTCCAGGGATTGGGCAGGAATGATCAGAGCACCAGGGGAAGGAACCAACAGGCAACACTCAGTGGAAGCCACTGTACCCTTTGGCTCCCAACTTCCCTAGCCTAAATCTGGCCTTTTTGCTCCTGAAGTTGAGGCCCATTTCTCATTTGCCCAAGTCAGTCCTCAAATGAGGAGGGGAAAGTGAAGACCATCTGAACCCCCTGTCCATGTCCTGCTCCAGGGAGTGAGGGCCATGTTCCCTGAGAGGGGTGGGCTGATCCCTGAAACTGAACCTGCCCTCACCCCCAGGCTCAGGTTCGTCCTCGCTGTGGACGCCTTGTGGCCTTCAGCTCTGGTGGGGAGAATCCCCATGGTGTGTGGGCTGTGACACGAGGAAGGCGCTGTGCCCTAGCATTGTGGCACACATGGGCACCTGAGCACAGGGAGCAGGTAAGGAGGAGTGGAGGTATGAAGGAATGTGGTTCTCCTGGGGAGTGAAGGGTGGGCAGGCAGCCACTGAGGAGGCTCTCAGGAGGGTGAGATGGGGCTGAGATGGCCTAGGGAAGGTAAATGCAGGGGTCAGACTATCTTCCCCATCCCCCAGGAATGGACAGAAGCCAAAGAACTGCTGAAGGAGTCAGAAGAAGAGGAGGAAGAAGAGGAGGAAGAAATACCCAGCAGAAACCCTTCCCCAGAACCCCCTAGTCAGAAGCTTCAGAGGGTCCAAGACAAAACTGGGAAGCCACCTCGGGTTAGAGAGGAGCTGTGAGTGGCTGAGCCAGCTTCTGGGGAATGTGACCACTTAACTTGTGAAAGGACCCAGGAGAAGCTCCCATGTGACATCAGGAAGAGAACAGCAAGATCTCTGTCCCTGCACTCCTCCAACTTGGAGATTCATGAGGGCCATCCCTCACTGGACTCAGAGAACACTGAACAGACAGCCTAGAACTCATCAGGCCTGAGAACTAGGCCTGACCCCAGCTGATGGACCTGAAGCCCCAGGATAGACACAGGACACTACGCCTCCCTGAAAAGAAATGGCAAGGGTAGAAAACTGACTGCTTTCAGTGAGGAGGATAAAGGGAAGATAACCCACCCCTCTCTCCCAGCCTGTGCAATAAAGAACATGAAGATCCTCAGCCAGGGACCTGTCCCGTGTATCACAATTTCTGTGGTGGCTGGCCTGGGAGGAGACAGTTGTCTGGGGCTCTCAGAGTTGGGACTGTGTGAGCCTGTGATTTGTCAGGGAAATCTCAGCCACCTGCTCCCTCATGCAAATGGACCCAAGCCCCTGACAGCTGTTCTTTGGGCCTCCAACTCTAAGCCCCATCTTCCCTCCCTGAACTTGGTTGAGATAGGGCGGGTGTGATCCCTCTGGCTTCTGCTTTCACAGTCCCAGCAGGGCCCATAAGTCTAGGGGGCAAGGAGGGGGCCACGCCCCATCCTGGAAGCTGGGGACAGGTTTGTCCTCTCTTGCAGTCCTTCTTCTGCCCAAAGAAAGGGCAATTCTTTCTAGCCTTCTCTCTGGATCCCCTGTACCTTTCTCCCTCCCTAGGATCAGGCCCAGGGGCAGCTGGTTAGGGTTTGTTGAGAAGAAGGATTATCCAGATCAGTCCCTTCTAATCTCAGCTCCTGTCTGTACCCTCCCAGATTCACCATCCTCTTCTCCCACCTCCCTCAGCAGGGGAATACAATTTGGGGTGTTGACAGTGGGTCCGTCCATTGTCCTGATATCCTGGTTACTGGCCTGGTTTCTGAGCAGGCTCTGACTCCAAGATCTTGACCATAGGTGGGGGCTAGAGCTGAGGGGGCCACAGGAACTATGGCTTCTCCTGCTCCTCTCCCAAACCCCACCCTTAATCCTCACAGCTTTGCTCTGATCCATGGGGCCTGATGCTCTTATCTCTGCCTGCAGAGACTGACCAGGGAGGCACCCCTTCATCCCCTCCTCCCTCTCTAGGCTAGCTGTGGGGGGCCACTCCTTTCTCTAGCCCATATTCCTGCTCCCACCCCTCCTACAGGCTGGGCCCAAGTCTCTCTAGAAGCCACACACCTTCCTCCCTCCCTATCCTCTCCCCCAGTCCCTGCCAGCTGATTTCATTTGCCTGAGTTGTTGGTTGTTGTCATTGGCCCTACCCTTCCCAGTCAGTCTCCCCCCCCACCACCCAGCACAGTCAGGGCCAGGCCAGGCCAGCTTCTCTGGCAGCAGAGCGGGGCAGGTGACAGGCAGGCGTCGCAGCTGAGGGAGTGAGGAGGCGCCTGGGAACCGGAGCTGGAAACCTGGGATAGGTCCAGCCAGAGCCCAAGTAAGAGGGAACTGGCCGGGGGCTCTTCCTTCTGGGGTTGGGGGGCCGCAAAACAGAAAGGGCTGGGGTTGGAGGCATAGGACTCCAAATGGGAGGATCTAGCTGGGGAAGGGGTTCAGGCACCCTCTCCATAGTTTTCCCATTTACCATAATGGGACCCAGTCTGGGGTGGGGTGTGAAGGACAGAAAAATGGCCTGCCAAATCTGCCCCATGTTCCTGGCAGGAGCCGGAGCTACCCCTCTACCTGTCCGCCATGGGGGAAATGGAGCAGCTGAGGCAGGAAGCGGAGCAGCTCAAGAAGCAGATTGCAGTAACCCCAGAACCTTCTCATTAGGGACCCCAGAAAACTGAGGATAAGAGGGAGTGTGGCCTGGGGGAAGAGGGCTGGGTTTTCTCCTGTTTGACACCTCAGAGGCCTCTGACCTAGAAGGGTCAGAGACTTTCTGAACTTGGATTTCACATTTGAGACTCCCCCAAAACCCAGAGCCCCATACCCATCTGTATCTGAGGCTCACACATGGTGACCCCCACCCTGCTTGTAGCTTTCCCTGATATCTGCTTTCCCTACAGGATGCCAGGAAAGCCTGTGCTGACACTACCCTGGCAGAGGTGAGACCCCCCTATACCCCCAAGGGTAGGTCATGAGGGGAGAGGACAGGAGCTCCCTGACTAGCAACAAACTGGTGCCTGGGCTTTTTAGTACAGTGTGTTCTTGGAGTAAGGAAAGGCATTAATGAATTCATTCAACAAACATTTAGAGAGAGCTGCTCTGTGCCAGGTACCATATTAAATGCTGAAGATGCAGACATTGTTCCTATTCTCATCCAAAAAACAAGAGTGATGATAGCCCCTCTTGGGCCCTGGAGATGAAAGAAGTGAGAGGGCTTGGCAAATCCTGAAGGCCACATAGATTCTAGTTGATGGTTATCTAAGACTGATTTCCACTAATTCTAAGATATGCATTTCTTAATTTTTTAGGCATCTCTGAAATCAAGATGTATCCAACAATTGGATGATGCCCTACAATTATTATTGATAGCACTTTTGCTTTCATAGTGGGACATAAAATAACGGTGCTTTTTAGAATTGATGGCATATTAGATTGGATTAAATATGTTAATAATAGTAAATACCGTAGGCCAGACCCTGGGCTAAATTGTTTAGGTGCATAATTTCACAGAATTTTCATGACAACTCTGCAAGATAGGTGCTATGATATGCCTCATTTTATACCTTGAGGAAGAGGGTAAGTAACTTGACCAAGATAATAAAACAAGTAATGGCAAATTGAGTCTGTTGATTCTGGAGCCCCAGTCTAAGTCTAGAGGCTGGCTAGCATTCAAGGGGCCTAAAATCTCAAATTTTAGGAGGTGAAATGCAGGGTCATAGTGATACCTGGGTACCCAGTTAGAGCTGGCCATGCTGCAGTGGTGTGAGAGAGCAAGTGCCTACAGGCTTGGGAAAGCAAACTGTGTACATCTTTTCCCAAGTTCATTTTGGAAGCTTGAAATTGATCAAGGTGTGAGAATTTACATTAGAAAAACCTCTCCTTCCTCCCTGCAGTCTGGTGAAGTGTTGCTAAACACAGGCTACTGGTCATGCAAGCATCTGTCTCCCATAGGAGTCTGAATCACTTCAGGGCAAGGACTTATTTCTCTAAGGCCAGGGCTGGGAGAAGGGGGGCTACCCTTGGAGCAGGAACTTGTATTGATCAGTGGCTGTGGAAGATATCTGACATCTAATCCCCCTTTCTCTGCAGCTGGTGTCTGGCCTAGAGGTGGTGGGACGAGTCCAGCTGCGGACACGGCGGACATTAAGGGGGCACCTGGCCAAGATCTATGCCATGCACTGGGCCACTGACTCTAAGTGAGGCTTGAGAAGAGCCCAGAGGGGAAGGGGAGGCAGGGAAGAGAGGTGTAGATGACATGGGTTGCCCTTTCCCTAGGCTGCTGGTAAGTGCCTCGCAAGACGGGAAGCTGATTGTGTGGGACACCTACACCACCAACAAGGTACCAGCCATACCTACCCACCTCCACCACCACAATCTTCCTATGCCCACTCTCCTCTGCCCCTGAGCACCTGGAGCTCAGCTCAGTTCTCACCTCTGCCTGAATCTGCCCTCCCTGCAGGTGCATGCCATCCCACTGCGCTCCTCCTGGGTCATGACTTGTGCCTACGCCCCATCGGGGAACTTTGTGGCATGTGGGGGACTGGACAACATGTGCTCCATCTATAACCTCAAATCCCGTGAGGGCAATGTCAAGGTCAGCCGGGAGCTCTCTGCTCACACAGGTGAGAGATCCTCTCTTCAGTTCAGGCCCCTGGCAGGTTGTGCCCTTGCAGCCTGGGGCACTGTCCTTCTAACCACCTCCAGGTTATCTCTCCTGCTGTCGCTTCCTGGATGACAACAACATTGTGACCAGCTCAGGGGACACCACGTGGTGAGGACCAATTGCTGTGGGTGCTGGGGCCTGGGAGATAGTCCTGTTTGGGGCACATGTGGCCTCTCAGTGATAACTTACCTCCCTCTTGGCAGTGCTCTGTGGGATGTTGAGACGGGGCAACAGAAGACTGTGTTTGTGGGACATACGGGTGACTGTATGAGCCTGGCTGTGTCTCCAGACTACAAACTCTTCATTTCGGGGGCTTGTGATGCCAGCGCCAAGCTCTGGGACGTGCGGGAGGGGACCTGCCGTCAGACTTTCACTGGCCACGAGTCTGACATCAACGCCATCTGTGTGAGCGCCTCTCCCTGTGCCCATTCCCGATACCACCTCACCCCATAACATACATTCCTTGCCTCCCCCAGAGCTCCCTTAGCCCCTTATTTTTCACTTCTTACTTTGAAATAATTTCACCTTATAGGACAGTTACAAAACTAACAAAAGAAGGCTAAGGCTGGAAGATTGCAAGTTCAGAGCCAGTCTCATCCACTTAGTGAGAGCCTAAGCAACTTAGCGAGTCCCTGTTCCTCAATAAAGCAACTTAGTCACTAAGCAACTTAGCAAGTCCCTGTCTCTCCACGTCAAGCTCAAGGGCTCAGTGATTAAGCACTCTTGGGTTCAATCCCCAGTACCCTCCCCCCCAAAAAAAAAACTAAACTAATAAAAGAACTGCCAGGTACCTTTAAGTTAGACACACTGTTAACATTTTGCCACATTTATTTATCACTGTTTCTGGAGACACACACACATATATATATATACACATACACACCAGGTGTCTGCCCACTTCTTACTGATTCTGTTTACTTTTGTTTTGAGATGCTGGGGATTGAGGAATCCCTGTAAATGCTAGGCAACCATGGAGCCACACCCCCAGAGTCCTTTCTCTGGGTCTTTTGATAGTAAGTTGCAGACATCATACAACTTTACCCCTTAAATACTTCTAAAAAATAGGCCATCCTCTAATGTAGCCACTGTATAATTCTTAAAATCAGGAATTCAACATTGACACAATACTGTAGTATACATTCAGATTTAACCAGTTATCAGCCAAGTGGCATATGCCTATAATTCCAGTGACTTGGGAGGCTGAGGCAAGAGGATCTCAAGTTTCTTAGCAATTTAATGAGACCCCCAGCAACTTAGTGAAAAACCCTGTCTTAAAATAAAAAACAAATAGACCTGGGGAATGTAGCTCAATGGTAAAGTGTCCTTGGGTGTAATCACCATTACAAAAAAAAAAAAAAAAATTAATCGGTTATCAAAAAATGTCCTCAAAGGCAATGTGTTTTTCTGTCCAGGATTCAATGCAGAAACCTATGTATTTCCTATCACATTATTTTTTTTTTAAATATTTGTTTTAGTTGTAGTTGGACACAATACCTTTATTTTATTTATTTATTTTTATGTGGTGCTGAGGATCGAACCCAGGGCCTCACACGTTTGGTGAGCGCTCTACTACTGAGCCTCAACCCCAGTCCCCTTATCACATTCTTTTAGTTTCTAACTAGAACCATTTACCCACCTTTCTCTTTCATGACATTAACATTTTCTTGAGTACAAATAAGTTTCTATACTTTCCCTATGAGTTTATCTGAAGTCCCTTATGATCAGATTCATTTTATTTTATATAGCTGAACTGGCCCTATTCTTATATACCCTAACCAGCCCACTTGTGTAAAATCTGTGATGACCTCAGCCCTTCTAGCTATGTGACCTCAGAAGAGCCCTTGTGCTCTTGCCTGCAACATGGGAATAACACCTGCCTGAAGCACTGTAGTAAGGATCAACGAAGGTGATGGGGGAGCTGTGCCTGAGCCAATATGTGATAAATTTCAGCAGTGAATAGCCAAGCTCTGGCTGTTTCTCACCTCAGGCCAGGGAAGGGACAGGCAGGTGGACTGAGAAAAAAAGCTTGCCCTGAGCAATCAGGTGGGGGCCAGAGAACAGGCAGGAGGGCAGTGGCTGCCTCCAGTCTGAGTCCCATCTGCTTTCCCACCCGTACCCTCAGTTCTTCCCCAATGGAGAGGCCATCTGCACAGGTTCAGACGATGCTTCCTGTCGCCTCTTTGACCTTCGGGCAGACCAAGAACTGACCAACTACTCCCATGAGAGCATCATCTGTGGCATAACATCTGTGGCCTTCTCACTTAGTGGCCGCCTGCTCTTCGCAGGCTATGATGACTTCAACTGCAATGTCTGGGATGCCTTGAAGTGTGAGCGTGTGGGTAAGGACCCAGCCCCCAGCCCTCCTTCCCAGTTCTGTCCCTTCCTACCACCAATCTTTATAGGTACCATCTTACTACTGCTGCTCTTCCCTAATTACTGGATAACTCTACCCTAAAAAACCATCATCCCTTCTTCCCAATTTAGGACCATGTCCCCTCTCCTCCCCTGCCCAGTGGCATGGCTGCTCCCTGCTGGCCACTCCCACATCTGTGGACCTTGAATGTCCAGTCTATTCTGGGTGCCTGAAGCTTTAAGAACATGCACTGAAGGGAAGGTTAGTCTCAGGGAGCCAAGGAAGAGAGTAGAACCAAGATCTGAAGTGCCTGGAGCATCCTGTAGCCCCAATCTAGGGACTTGTCTTGGATCAGCCTGGACTAGAGCTGAAGCAGATAATTTCATTTCTTCAACTGGGAGAGACCAGGTGCTAAAAAACTTGGGCCTGAGAGTCAGGATCAAAAACCTAATTTGGTTGCTTATTGTCTAAGTCCCTTTGCACAAGTCACTTCTCTCTGGGCCTCATTTTCTTCATCTATAAACAAAGGAACTAGATGAAAAGGGTGTCCCTTCCCTATTTCCCCATTCCCATCAAGGTGACCCTAGCTTTTCTCATAGCACACAACACTTTGAACCTTTCCCTGCCTGCCCCACCCTACCCCCAACCTGAGTTCTAGACAGAGGAATTGGCCTCAAGAGTAATCCCTCCCCTTAAGGCTAATCCTCTTTTAGTCCTTTAGTCTCCTTCAGGGGCTGAGTCCAGCCTACCCCATCTATGGTTCCTGCACACACACACACACACTACTTTCCAAGACACATGGGAGGATGGCTGATTCCCTTTCCTCCTCCTTAGGCATCCTCTCTGGTCATGACAACAGGGTCAGCTGCCTGGGGGTCACAGCTGATGGGATGGCTGTGGCCACTGGTTCCTGGGACAGCTTCCTCAAAATCTGGAACTGAGGCCTGTGGAAGGCCATGAAGATACTCAGCTGACCCCCGACACCTGATCTCTTTTAGGGTCTCTCTTCTATATCCCAGGGGCCACTCCCACTAAGCTTCTTCCTCTGAGGTAATGGGAGTATGGGAGTGTGCCTTTGGGAGGCAGTATCAGGGACAAAGGGGCAAAGAACTGCCCAATCTCCTCCCATGGCTTCCCCTCCCTAGAGTCCTTACAGCCTTTCCCTTAGGTGCAACCCTTACCCATTCCTTTGTAGGCCTAGAAGTTTTCCAAGGTGAAACCTCAGGCCCTAGGAGTCCTCCTCTAAGAGCCATTACTTTTGTACACAGCCCTGTGACTATGGCTCTAACACTGATAGACTCCTGGTCCTTTTCTCCTTCATGCTCTCTCCTTTTTCTATTTTTTGTTCCTCTCCCAAAGTACTTGTAATAAAATGTAGAACTCGGTACCTCTGTGATATTTGGCTTCCATTCCTCTTCCAAAATGACGTAGGTCCCACTTAAGGGAAATAAGGTAATATTGGTGATTTGATGAAGGCTGGATACTGTGCAGATTGTGTACAGGAAGAAGGCTGAAGGCAAAAGCTGTAGGGAGACCTGAGTGGGTCAGAGAAAAAGGTGAACTCACAGGTGGCTGGGGGTTTGTATGTGTACAACAGTTCACTATTGCCTACTGTAGTGAATATGTATGCATGTGTGTGTGTTGTGCAGGGTTAGATTATAAAAGGACTCTAATGCAAGGCTAACAAGTCCAGACTTTACTCTTCATATAATGGGAGGTCACTGAAGAGTTTTGAGCAGAGGAATATGATCGGTTATGCTTCTAAAAAAGAATGCTCTAACAGCAGTGTAGGCTGGTAGAATGGAAGGAGAGACTGGCACTCTGGAGATGAGGTAGGAGGCATGTGGCAAGAAATGCAAGAGAGACAGGACAGCACTGAGGATGTAACTCAATTGCAGAGTACTTGCCTAGCATACACAAGGCTCTGGGTTGGATCCTCAGCATCTCAAAAAGTGACAGGACAGGGGGCAAGGGAGAGGAACTGGGAAGAGATTAAAAGACATAAAATTATCAAGATTTAGTGACCAACTGCTAAGATATGGGATATTAAGAGGGAAGGATTTGATATGATGGCCAATGTTTGGGATTGGGCAGATGAATAGATGCTATTCACAAGAACAGGGAAGAGGGAATGAGAAATAGCTTTTGGGGGAAGATCATAAATTCAATTGTAGATAAATTGACTTTAAAGTGCTTATAGGGCAGTTACATAAGGATCAGGGTTAGAAAGAAAAAGACCTAGAAGTTACCAAAAACTAGGTAAAGGATAGCTAAAGTTCTAGAAGTCAACACTTAAAAGAGAACAAGAGAAAAGGGCCAAAGAAAGAGCCTTGGGGAACACCATGACTTAAGGAAGGTATGCAAAAATGAGTCAGAAGTATCAGTGGGGAGATACACAGGGAATACAAGGTTGCCATTCTACACACAGAAGAGCCACTGCAAGCTTTAGGTCTTTTAAAAGCATCATTTAAAATAATTTCCTTTAATACACAAGAAATATACAAGACAAAAAGTAAGTCTGATAAAATTCTAAGTCCCAGAGTTGGTAGTTTTGGAGGAATCAAAGAAAATAAGCCTTTCCTCAGTCTCCCTGGGAAAGAAGGGGTGACAGGAAACAGAATATCACCAGGCCCAAGGTGAATCCAGTATAGGGGTAACACAGGGCCTAGCTCTCTACCAAAGCAAAGTGCTGGTTTTCCTTGTCATGGTCCTGGCCTTGCTCCCATGCTCGTCCTCCAGTTTTCAGAAGTCGTCCAGTTCCAAGAATGGCTCCTTCCTTTAATTCCCTAACATTTTCACTTAGGGGAGAAGGTCGCTTACCCTGCAAAAGGCAGTATGTGAGTTGGGGGAACAGGGGATAGATGTTGTTCAGGAGAGGGAAGACCTGGGTAAAAGGGCCTCCCACCCTCTATGTTGGATATCTTAGTAATAGCTTTCACCCTTTCTCTTTACCTGCCGTGGTGTCAGGGTCCCTGGGGAGTTGTCATCCTGCAGGATGGTGAGGGGGGATCTCCCTAGGACCTTGTTTGGTTTCCGTCTACTGAGCTTAGAACCTAGGGTGAGTAATGTGTTAAAGCAAGTACTCAAAATAGGGGGCTTGCAGTTTATTTTCCCCATACTCATCCATGTACATTATCCCAGGATATTACCCTATTTTCTCTTCCCTATACCTTGCCCTTAGATTTTATACCTGAAGATCGAGGACTCTCAGGGTCTTTTGAGAGTTTGTCTGAGCTCTGGCTGGCCACAGGGGTTTCTGTGGGATGTCTTGCATCCTCTTGAGAAGACACCTGTTTGGAAGGGAGCTCAGTGTCGTTCCAAGGTAGCACCTGGTCCTTAAGGGATAACTGGGTATCCAGAGGCAAGTCCAATTCAGAAGATGAAGGTACTCCCAGGGGCAGAACAAATTCTGGGGGAGGATCTGATTTGGATGCTTCAGTCTCAAATACTTCACTCAGCTCTCTTATTACTGGACTCTGAGGGTCTAAAGGAAAAAAAAATGACTTAAGTAGTAATCTACTTTTAGGATACAAATTTATAATGATACAAATCATTCAGCAGGGAGGGAAAGATACAGGAACCTTAGGGCTTGTGTCTGGGTGGTTGAGGGAATGGGAAGAATGAAATCAAAGTAAGAGGGCAAAATGTTGATAAGAGTGAGATGGTGAGATGCAAACTGGGGATGTAATTCAGTGTCAGAGCGTGCAGTAGGCCCCAAGTCTGATCCCCAGCACCTCCCCCTGCTCAAAAAAAAAAAAAAAAAAAAAAAAAGTCTTGAAAGGATGGCTTCATCACCTTGACTCCACCCAAGAATAATAAAGGATGGCCTCATCAACACTCCCTGGGTCCAACACTTACCTGCACTGCTGGTCTTCATAGGTGTCCGTGCAATGCCAAGAGTAGGTGAGCGGGGATCTGAGTCCAGGGCCTGTTTTGGACATTTCAGTTGTTCTCCTGCTGGTAGGCTTGACTGTGGGGAGCTCTCCACCTGTCAGGACAATAGGCTAGAACAAGCCTGGGCCCTGATTTTCTTATCTCCTCCCCATTTTCCAGGCAGGAATTGCTAAGGCTCTCAGACATTCAACCTACCCCATGCAGAATGAGCATGTAAGAAAATGTCTCCGGTGGGGTGGGGGTATGAGGGCTCTCCCAGAATCAGGTTAGGCAGAGGCCCAAGGATTCAGTTTCTCCACCTTTTTCATGATGGCCGAGTACCTGGATGGGAGTGCGCTGAATGCCGGCACTAGGTGAACGAGGGTCCGCTACTCGAGCCAGATGCTTGTTGTGCGGTGGAGCCCGCGCTGGAGTGACTGGGACGCTCTTGGCTGAGCCCATCTTCACTAGGGGCGGGGACAGGGCCCGGCAAGGGTAGAGGAGAGGATGCCTGTGAAAAGTGACTCAGGTCTCAGCTCTTACTGCGACCATGTCGGACCTCTGACTCCAAATCACTCAATTTTTCCAGCTGAGGAACTTCCTAGTCACTGGCCCAGAGGCCTCTGCAGGGTAATGACTACTCTATGAGTCGTTTAGAAAAGGACTCATTCTGGGTCTGCCGGATCTTCTAACTTATTCATTAATTTACTCAAATCACTTACCGGGCCCCAACTGGACTTTTGGGTGCACACAAGCAAGCGCCAGACTCAACTCCCGAAGCTAGGAGTTTCAAACTTCCCGCCACGCCCCTCACCCTTACTCTATTGGCTGGTTCGACGTATGCTCCCATAGGCTTGCTATGTGAGACCCGCCCCCAAGGAAGGAAGCCATTGGTCTATGAGGATGTCTATCATGAGGACTGCGGAGGAAAGGGCTTGGTTTGCCCAAGGGTGACGCCTCCTTGGTAGGTGGGGACTTTTTTTTATTATCTGTGAGCTGTACGTGGTGAAATTTTGATTAATGCCAGTCTTCACGGAGACCTCTAGTTTTAAACACAAATTACTTTATTAAATAAAATAGAACCATGAATGATTACGTTATTATTCACAAATTCAGATAGTTATGGTGGTTTTCCTGAGACGAGACGGTAATCCTTATTGGTTGACGGAGTTATCACTCACGTTAACCCTCTCAAACTCCGCCTCATTGGAGACCTTATGTTCATGTTCAAATACCGAGAAAACAACCACCCTTCTACTTTCCGATTGGACGAAACCCCAGGAAAGTTTCAGAAGTGGAGAGGTTTAAACAACCGTCGGTTTCGGCTCTTCACGCGAAGGAACTGCAAGGGTTCCCGTGTCCGAGCAGTCGCAACTCCGGAGACCACCTGGCTGCTCTACATGCGCTCCTACCCTGGAAGAGTGGGATTGGTCCTTTTGACTATCAATTGCATTAGGAGCGCTTTTCATTGGCGTTAGCCAAGAGTAGGGCAGAGGGCGGAGCGCTAGCAGGCTGGCTGCCTCCAACTGCCATTCTCGCGCGTCTTGCCTTCGGCGCATGCACCTAACGAGTAGTGCTCATTGGACGGGAGAGCAGGGGTGGGGGACTGGGAACGGTGGGAGCCGCCGTGTGTGGAGGAGCTGCTGCCGGTGTCATGGCGGAGCTGAGTGAGGAGGCGCTGCTGTCAGTGTTACCGACTATCCGGGTCCCCAAGGCTGGAGACCGGGTCCACAAAGACGAGTGCGCCTTCTCCTTCGACACGCCGGTAAGCCCATTTCCCATACCCGCAGAGAACACGACTTCCTTCCATCGCCCTGGTCATTCTGCCGGGGCCTGCAAGGCTTGCGCTACCGCCTCCCTGCGATGCACCCTGGGATTTGTAGTCTCCCACGCTCCTCTTTGCCATTGCTTTTCATTAGATGGGTCTGTCCTGTGACTACCGCCCCCGGAAGCCGCCGTGCTCGACTCGCCCGCTTCGGGTCTCGTGGAGCACTGTGGGCATTGTAGTTGCTCACTGCCCTCGTTGTCGTTCTAAGCCAGGGTTGCAACCCAATGGTCGGACTACATCCTCCATCGGCCCCTTGCGAAAGCATGGGAGTTGGCCCTGCCTGTCGCGCACGGCTCTCCGGGTTTTGTAGTTTCATGTCGGAGGGATGGGGGAGACTCCCCAATGTTCTGGGCCGGGGTTGGGGTTGAGAAGGTGGGGACTGCAGTTGGAAGCGGCTTATAGTCTGGAAGTGGACTGTGAAGAAAACCGATTCTGAGGAAGATGGAGTTAGCCTCCACCCATGGCTAATATGGATAGGGGGCGGGGAGGTGGGTCATTAGTGGTAGGGAAGAGAGGAAAAAGGAAAGCTTTAGTTCTTTTTCCTTTGAAGTGAAATAGGCTGCAGTCCCCTCTCCTCCCCCCTCCCCGCCCATCACAGGGAGTTGAGAGAATCCCTTTTAAAGTATTCCTACAGGGATGCTTTCTTTCTTGGAGGATGTTAGGGCCCCCTTCCCATCCTGCTCCCACTCTTGTCTACTTAGACAAAGCCGCCACCCACACTGTGCTTCACGTTTTACAAGATCCCACCCGTTACCTCCCTTCCTGCTATTCTGCCTTCCTCTGTCACCGTCAACCTGAGACTAGCCTCCAGGCCTGAACAGAGAGGGCAGCAGCTTGGTTGGGATCCGCCCCCCTCACCACCCCTCCCCTTAAGCCATTGCTGGGCCCTGCCCAGTGTGTTCAGCCAGACCAGCTCATGGCTTGAAAACTGCAAGTCAGAGTGGAAAGGCTTCATTAATTCATCACCAGTGCTGAGTATAGCAGCATGATGTGAGGCCCAGTTCACGACCATCACTGTGATTTGTGGTTTGCTTGGTTGCTGGATTTTGATCCGGGCCAGATATTGTGCTGCTTCTCTGAAATCTGGGTTTGGCAGAGGTAAAAAAAAAAAAAGATGCTTGGAGCAGAGCTCCAGGGTTCCCAATTCATGGTAAACCATCATCTTTTATTTCCAACTGAAGAGTTTAATCATTTAGGAGCTCCCACTGTCCTCCCAGGAGGGAAAGGTTTTTCTTAATTACCAGCAGATGGTAGAAGTCAGTGGGTCCCTCTTTATACTTAATTCTCTCTTTTTTCTCTCTCTCCTTAGTAACTTCTTTGCTTAATACAAAAAAAGGTTTTTTTTTCTAATTTTCTGACATTTTTCCTTTTTCATTCCAAGTCAGAAAATCTTCAGTGTGGCCTAGTTTACTAACCAACTTCTAGCATATTTGGTTATCTTCAAATCATAATAAAAAGAAGGCTTAGCTGACCTTTCTGTTAGAGATGCTCCATTTGTTTTATGAACATTGCAGTAATAGCATCGTAGGAAGTGGTACAGAACAAATTGATGGGCCCAAGAACAAACTTAGACAGTGCCCTTTATTTAATATCAGAGCAGAGAAATTTTATTTCAGCTAGAGGATGCCTGTTGCTCAAAGACTTGTAACTGAGGCAAGACACTATTTTTTCCAGTTCCCTCTCCCACCTTCTCCAGCACTCTTGTTTACAAAGGCCTTTGTAGACTTGCTCAGCTTTGAGGGGTAGACACTTATCTTCTCTTGTTCTTCTTGGGTTGTATGTGTTCTAGCTGTTTCAGCAAGTATTGCTAAATTGTTCTCGAAGGGGATGGCTTTGTTGTTGGAAGTTGAATTTCAGTGGGGATCTTATTGGTCAGAGGGCAGGAGTTGGGGGCTGGTGGCTGTAGAATGCTGGACTTCCTGGCCTTACTAGACAGGTTCAGGTTTAGCTGTGAATCTCAAACAAGGCATGGTTCCCTGGAGTCAGGCTTCAGCAGGAGAAGAAAGGGAAGGACTCAACAGTATGGACCAGTGTTCAGTTTTCCTGGCCAGTATGGGAAAGGAAAGGTCTAGGCTCTTAGAAAACTCAGGGTCAGGTGTATTGTTCTGTGCTGGAATTTCTGTTTTTCCAGTCTGAAAGGTTTTCTAAGTTATGGAGATCAGATAAAGTTTGTTGTGGTGTCCCAGCATCTGACATTTTTCCTTTCCCAAGAAAAGGACCCCTTTTCCCTCTGAGTATAATCCCTGGCCCTGGAAGCCTACATTGTTTGATCCCCATTTATTTTCTAGAACTCTTGGCCCTAGGAAAGAGATGAAGGGTATCCTGTGTGATTATTGGGCTCCAAAGCCCAAAGGAGGAGCAAGAGGTCAGATGAGGGGCTAGGGTTGTAGCTCAGTGGTGGAGTGCTTGCCTAGCACATGGAAGGCACTGGGTTTGATCTTCAGCACAATGTAAAAAATAAATAAATAAATAAATAAATGAAATAAAGGTACTTAAAAAAAAAAAAGGAGGGAAGCTGGGCAAAGTGGCACACACTTGTAATCCCAGTGGCTTGGGAGGCTGAGGCCAGAGGATCATGAATTCAAAGCCAGCCTCAAAAAAAGTGAGGCACTAAGCAACTCAGTGAAAACCTGTCTCTAAATAAAATACAAAATAGGGCTGGGGATGGGATATGGCTCAGTGGTTGAGTGCCCCTGAGTTCAATCCCCAATACCCAAAAAGAAAAAAAAAAGGGGGGGAAAGGTCAATGGTAACTGAGAAATGTTACTCAGCTTCTTGGTGTCCTTGTTGGTTGTTACCACAGTCACAGAAGGAAATGGAGGAGAATCTCAGCCATCTCCCGTAAAGTCCTAAAAGGCTAAATAAGTTGCCAAGGGCCCCACAGTATTAAGAAAACAGAAACCTTTCTGGAAACTAGCATTTTCTGACTCCATGTCCTTGGTTTCCCCACCTGGCCAGGCTTCATCCTCCTTGTGTTTCCTTCCTTGCCTCGTGCCCTGCAGGAGTCTGAGGGTGGCCTCTACATCTGTATGAACACATTCCTGGGCTTTGGGAAACAGTATGTGGAGAGACATTTTAATAAGACTGGCCAGCGCGTCTACCTACACCTCCGTCGGACCCGGCGCCCGGTAAGCCCAGGCTAGGATAAGACACTTTCCATAGGGTACTCATTTTGAATCTGTTTGATTCTGACCCCCTGTTGGCCTCAGTTTCTCTCTTTCACCTACTTTTGTTTATGTCATTAAATCTTGGCACAAATGGGTTAGGACTGTAGCTCAGTGGCAGAGACCTTGTCTAGCATGCATGAAGCACTGGGTTTGATCTTCAGCACCACATAAAAATAAACAAAATAAAGGCATTCTGTTCATTTATAATTACACACACACAAAAAAAGCACAAATGTTTTTTAGCTTTAGTCCATTCAGAGAGAGATTAACCACTAAATTCTCTCCATCTTCCCCATTTGTTTTGTCCCTGGTGCTCATTGCTGATCCTGCCCTTGCCCTTCATTGTAGAAAGAAGAGGACACTACTGCAGGCACTGGTGACCCACCGCGTAAGAAGCCTACCCGGCTGGCTATTGGTGAGCTCCACTGCAGTCCTAGTCTCCCAAGTTGGTCTTTCACGCTCTCAGTGGTACTAGGAAAGCCGTGGGTCTGAACAGTGGCTCTAGAGCTCTGGAAGGGATAAAGTAAAGTGCTATATTGAAGGAGGGGCATTGACCTGTAGTGGTTGCCCTACTCTCCCTCTTTTTCCCTGTCCCACCAGGTGTTGAAGGCGGATTTGACCTCACCGAGGAGAAGTTTGAATATGACGAGGATGTGAAGATTGTCATTTTGCCAGATTACCTGGAGATTGCCCGGGATGGGTTGGGGGGGCTACCTGACATTGTCAGAGATCGGGTATGAATGTCTTCCCTTCCCACCAAAGATGCTAGGGCAAGAAGGGCTGGAGTAGTGGTGGCTTGGGCAACACTGACAAAGCTGAAGACCAAGTGGGAAAGCAGCATGTCAGGCAGGGGTTCGGTATTGTCTGACCCTCTGCTTCACCCAGGTGACCAGTGCAGTAGAGGCCCTACTCTCAGCTGACTCAGCCTCCCGAAAGCAGGAGGTACAGGCCTGGGATGGGGAAGTTCGGCAGGTATCTAAGCATGCCTTCAACCTCAAGCAGTTGGACAACCCTGCTCGGATCCCTCCCTGGTGAGGCCTGGCCCCTCTACCTCTGGGCACAACCCCCAGAGCAAGGGCAAAGAGTCTACCCTTTGGGGGATCTGGTGGGAGAGAGGCTAGGGAGTGGGACAGGGAGGGAGACTTGGGGGATGGTGGGGAAAAAAAAAGCTGGGGACATCCAAAGGAGAGGAGAAGAGTGGGTTCTTGGACTGACAGGGAGCCTGTAGAGTCTTCTCTCCCTACCAGTCCCATATATCCCTGACCCATATTTTAGCTAACTTTCTTCTTCCTGGGTAGTGGCTGGAAGTGCTCCAAGTGTGATATGAGAGAGAACCTGTGGCTCAACCTGACAGACGGCTCCATCCTCTGTGGCCGACGTTACTTTGATGGCAGTGGGGGCAACAACCATGCTGTGGAGCACTATAGGGAGACAGGCTACCCATTAGCTGTCAAGCTGGGGACCATCACACCTGATGGAGCTGGTATTATTCTCCCCCTTCTCCACTTAATTTTTCAATTGTTACTCATTTTGTATGGTATTAATAATGCACAAATGCATTCTCTTTATAAAAATTAAAATACAGTAAATTTTCAACACCCCCTCACAAATCCTAGTCTGCTTCCTAAAGTTAACTATCTTTATTTATTGATTATTCTTCCAAACTTATCCTAGTACCTTATGCTACAGGAATAGAGTCAGAATCACACTTAATTTCAATCCTCACCCTGTTTCACTCCATCATCATGACAGCTTATCCCAAAAGGACTTGTGACCTCACTAATATTCTTGGGAGCCAAGAAAGTGACCCTTACAGACTGTCCTTCTATCTGACCAAGGCCTCTCTGGAAAGGAGATGGGGTGGGTGGCCATGCTACCCTCATCCACATCCCCTGACTCCATGTCTGTCTCCTGTTCTAGATGTGTATTCATATGATGAGGATGATATGGTCCTGGACCCCAGCCTGGCTGAGCACCTGTCCCACTTTGGCATTGACATGCTGAAGATGCAGAAGGTGAGATCCTCATTAGCTTCCAATTCTTTTAATTTCTGCCTGAGGCTGAGGGGTGTTTTGGACAGAGCTTCCACAATTAACCCAGTCCCCTTATATGTGGGCTTCCCTGGAAGAACTTTATATATATATACATACATACATATTGTTTTTTGGTCCTGAGGATTGAATCCAGGTCCTCGCACATGCTAGGCAAGTGCTTTACCACTGAGCTATATCCCTAGCCCCTTGAAGAACCTTCTAGAATTATTTAGTTTTTTTTTTCTTAATTAAAATACATGACAACAATGGAATGCATTACAATCTAGTTATTCTGTGAATGCTACTGAGTAGCTACTATGTGCTAGTCACTATGATAATACAAGTGTGGTCCAAGTTTTCATAGATTTATATTCCAGAAGGAAAGGTAGGCATTAGTTACATACACAAATAAGTGAATAATTAAACTGATAGGTGCTGTGAAAGAGAAGTGAGGGTAGTATACTGCAATACTTTAGAGCAAGGGAACTTGGCATAGTCTAGGGAATCAGGGATATTTCCCTCCCTAAAGATGTGCTCCTCAAATGACAATCTGAAGGGCAAGTAGGAGTAACTTTAGAATGGAAAAACCATTTTAGATAGAAGGAGTCTTACTCATTTCATTCTCTCATTCAAGCAGAGGTCTGATGACAGCCTCTGGGATTGTTACCTGTGGCCTTCCAAAACTTGGATTGGTTGATAACTCAACATGCCTCCCTGATGAAGTCCATAATTCCAATAATTCTGCGCTATAGCTGAGTGTCATCCTAAACTCTGAGAGATCAGTGTAAAAAAATACAGGGCTGAGTTCTCATCTGGTCTAAAGTGTCACTTCCCATATAGACGGACAAGACGATGACTGAGTTGGAGATAGATATGAACCAGCGGATTGGTGAATGGGAGCTGATCCAGGAGTCAGGTGTGCCACTTAAGCCCCTCTTTGGGCCCGGCTACACAGGCATCCGGAATCTGGGTAACAGTTGCTACCTCAACTCAGTGGTCCAGGTGCTCTTCAGCATCCCTGACTTCCAGAGGAAGTGAGTGGTTCCCTCTCCCCACTACTGACCCTTTTGCTTAACATCCCCTACTCTTCTCCTGGTTACTAACCTCTGGGCATACTCTTCTTCAGCTGCCCTCAGTACCTGTGTATTTGATCTCAGTCTTAAATAGTTTCTATTGGTGGTGTGCTGTGAGGAGAGCAAGTTTTAGAACTACCTCAACACACACATCCATTTCTGATAGTGTAGAACACCAAATCTCGTGGCCTTCTGATGGCCTCAAGGGTTAGCAGGTGATCTTTATTTTAGGCAGTGACATCAGATGAACACCTAACATGGACATGTAGTACTTTGGGGGGAGAGAGGAGAGCTTAAGACATTAATGTAGAAGAAAGGCAGATTCTTAGCATAAACAAGTTTACTATCTAATTGGGAAACAGAATGTGAGAGCTTAGAATGTGTTGACAAGTTCTGTCCAATAGAATATAAACTCTATCCTAATTCCAGGCTGCCTTCTCCCTTCCCTGGCTTTATCTCAGGGAGGAGCCAGGGAAGAGTACCTTGGAGGACACTCATGCTGATTTAGTTGAGAAAGGGAGAATGGACAAGTTGCTGGGGAATTAACCACAGTAATTCCCCACTTTGGGTTGAGCCTGTTCATAGAATTAGTAGATAAATTGTTCCCTTCCCTTTTCTTCAATGCTTGGGTTAGATGTCCCTCCAGTTATCTTCCTTTGACCCTTAGGTACGTGGATAAGCTGGAGAAGATCTTCCAGAATGCCCCGACAGACCCTACCCAGGACTTCAGCACCCAGGTGTATGTAGTCAGGTCCTGTGTATAAAGGCATTTGAGAATCACAGCCTATGTGCTTGCTTGCTTGCTTGCTTTTTTTTATTTTTTGGTACTGGGCTTTAAACTCAGGGGTACCTTACCACTAAGCCACACCCCCAGCCTTTTTTATTATTTATTTGAGGCAGGGTCTTGCTGATTTGCTTAGGGCCTTACTAAGTCACTGAGGTTGGTTTTGAACTTGAAATCATCCTGCCTCAGCCTCCCAAGTTGTTGGGATTACAGGCATGTACCACCATGCCTGGCCAATATGCCTTCTTTCTCTTCTGTGACCATCTAGGGTGGGCAGCAGTTGAGCCTCTAGATAGTATAAGATTTTGGGTGACTGCTTTTGAACATGTTGTCTGCCTTGAGCTGGGTTCCTATGCATTTCCCCCCCCCCCCACATTCTTGAGAGTTGTCTAAGGAAGTCCATGAGCAGGGTTGAATTAGGGAGGAAAAGATAAAGATAGCTGTGAGAACCTCCAGTTGACTGAAGCTAAATGGTTTCCTTGGCTATTAACACAGGGCCAAGTTGGGCCATGGCCTTCTTTCGGGAGAGTATTCCAAGCCAGCACCAGAGTCCGGTGATGGGGAGCAGGTGCCAGAACAAAAGGTAAGTTTGGGATTTTGTCACTTTCAGAATCTGGAATTTGGGGGATATAGGTGTAGGAGATGTCTAAAGAAGGCCACTTGAAGGCCTCAGCCCCAGCTCAGTCCCTGTCCTGGCTCTTCCTAGGAAGTTCAAGATGGCATTGCTCCTCGGATGTTCAAGGCCCTCATTGGCAAGGGCCACCCCGAGTTCTCCACCAATCGTCAGCAGGATGCCCAGGAATTTTTCCTTCACCTTATCAACATGGTGGAGGTAAGGGCTGAAAGATGGCAAAGGGTCCACACTTCACATTCCTTCACTCTGCCTTCAGTTCACTCTCACTCCCTCTTGCCCATCCTTTCCTTTGTCCACATCAACCCAGTCTTATCCCTGTAACCTGACAATCTTGCACTGAGCCTGCCCTATGAGTAGTGTTTGTTCCTGAGGAGAATAGTCAAGACAAGTGATAATCCTTACCCTTGATGGGCTTGTAGTCTAAATGAGGATAGACCCAAAGAAAATGGCCCAAGCAGGCTACAGGTATTGCTCAGTGGTAGAGCCCTTGCCTAGCTGGGTTCAATCCGCAGCATTGCAAAAAAGAAGAAAAGAAAATGACAGAATAAGCACCTAGCTGGGAGTTGTGACTCACACCTGTAATCACAGCAATGCAGCAAGGCTGAGGCAGGAAGATCTCAAAGCCAGCATCAGCAACTTAGTGAGACTCTGTCTCAAAAATAAACAAGGGTAGGGACATAATTTAGCAGTAGAGTGCCCCTAGGTTCAGTCCCTAGTACCACAAAAAGAAAAATATAAGCACCTTCCAATACAGTCCCACAATGCTATGATGGGGTCAGAATTGGGTCAAGAAGATGTTTAATTAAGGGAGGCTTTTACTCTCCTCTTGCATCCCCATGCCCGCAAATAGTCTTCTTCTATCCATTTCCCTCTCCCAGTGAACCAAGGTTGTTCTGTTCCTTGGCTTCCCACACCTCCCTACCCTGCCTTTTTCCCATAGAGGAATTGCCGGAGCTCTGAAAATCCTAATGAAGTGTTCCGCTTCTTGGTGGAGGAAAAGATCAAGTGCCTGGCCACAGAGAAGGTTAAGTACACCCAGCGAGTTGACTACATCATGCAGCTGCCCGTGCCCATGGATGCAGCCCTTAACAAAGGTGGGTTGCTTGTTCTGCTAGGCCTTGGTATAGATGAAGGCAAAGAGGCAGCATCCTCTAAGAACCTACTATCTGATTCTATTCACCAGAGGAGCTTCTAGAGTATGAGGAGAAGAAGCGGCAAGCTGAAGAGGAGAAGGTGCCATTGCCAGAACTGGTTCGTGCTCAGGTGCCCTTCAGCTCCTGCCTGGAGGCCTATGGGGCTCCTGAGCAGGTGGATGACTTCTGGAGCACGGCCTTGCAGGCCAAGTCAGTAGCTGTCAAGTAAGTCCTTTTGGCCTGGGCTTAGGCTGCAGGCCTGTGGCAGAGTAATTCCTAAAAACATATCTGCCTCTTGGCTATTTTTTAATCCTTACTGTTGGATCTCAGGGTTGAATCTGAGGAATTAGTCAAGGGAACCAGTAGATCCTGACAAGGATAGACATGGGTGATGAACTCTGTTACCTCATCCTATACCACTAGTCCCTCTTCCTTTGTAGTAGAGTCTTTTTCCAGTGTGGCCTCTCTGTATTTCCTTCCTCTATATGGCAGAGCACAGGCACTTAGTATCAGCTCTGGGCAGAATTTGGACTTCCAGTAAATGGTCTCTGACACAGGCCTAAGATTAAAGGAATGCTTTAGTCTCAGGGATTCAGCCCCCAGGCCTTTGCTGCACTTGCCAACAAAACAGCCCTCCTTCTGGCTTCTACAGTTCCTTTGCTGCTGGAACTAGATGCCTTCCTAGGGGAGGAGGAGGAGTGTGGAACATTTTTTGGGACTCTTATTCAGGAGAGGCCAAGCCCCAGGGTAGGAGTTTCAAGAGAGGAGAGCCTTGGGGTCTCTGGGTTCCATCATATTCTCTCTTCCCTAGGACCACACGGTTTGCCTCATTCCCTGACTACCTGGTCATCCAGATCAAGAAGTTCACCTTCGGCTTAGACTGGGTGCCCAAGAAACTGGGTATGGTGGCTGGTATGAGGGTGGTGAAGGAGAAAATGCTAGAGAAAGAAAGAAGACCTTAGTACATATAAACTAGTATTTCTCAATGGGGAAAAAATTATCTTAGATATTTCAAAATGTATTTAGTTTGAAAAGTATTGACTAAAACTATTAAAAGACTAATTTGGGGCTGGGGGTGTAGCTCAGTGGTAGAGGACTTGCCTAGCATGCTTAAGGTCCTGGGTTCCATTCCTAGCACTGCACCAAAAAAAAAAAAAAAAAAAAAGTAGTTAGCTGAATATGGTAATATGGTAGTACACTCCTATAATCCCAGCAACTTGACTGGGGGAAGCTGAAGTGGGAGAATAACAAGTTTGAGGCTAACCTTGGCAACTTAGATTCTGTCTCAAAATTAAAAAATAAAAAGGGTTGGGTATATAGCTCAGTAGGAGAGTACCTATGAGTAATCCTTAGTACTGTGCTTGTGCATGCACACACACACACACACACACAACTTTGACTTCATAGTTATGATTTACAACTAAAAATTCTTTTTGGTTTTGGTCTTATAATTGATAAGATGTTTTCATTTTGATAATCTTGAAACAGTTAATTCTCATGACTCTTACAGGTCCCTTGCCATAACTTGAAGACTGCTGTTTTACCTTCAGTTTCTAGATAAAGAAGTTAAGACCCACAGCAGTACAGTCATTTTGTCTCACAAGCCAGAGCCCCTGCCTTGTCTTTAGCCAGAGTGGTAGATCTAGTACTAGAATCCAGCTCTCCCGACTCCTGGACTCACTAGTATTTATGTTACATTGCAATTCCAAAGTTGGTACTGCTTTTAGCAGTCCCTTATTTCAGAGTAATTCCAGGATATGGGCAGAGGTTTGCGAGTACCAAAGTGCCTTTACAAGTGAGCCTCAAGGAGCTACTGAGGTGGTCCTTTTCTTGCCCTTCTAATTGTAGATGTGTCCATTGAGATGCCAGAGGAGCTAGACATCTCCCAATTGAGGGGTACAGGGCTGCAGCCAGGAGAGGAGGAGCTGCCTGACATTGCCCCACCCCTGGTCACTCCGGATGAGCCCAAAGGTAGCCTTGGTTTCTATGGCAACGAAGACGAAGACTCCTTCTGCTCCCCTCACTTCTCCTCTCCAACATGTTAGTGACTCTTCTTCCTGCCTGTCTCTCTACCTTGCTGATTGTTGGGGGGCTTCTCTGCTTGCCTCCTCTGGCCCTGTCCTTTGTGTTTCTCCTGTCCTCCCTTTCATATTTTTTCTGCCCTCTTTGGATGGACATGGAAACTGGAGTACTCCCAGCCACATCCTCATTCATTGTGGATGGCAATAGCACTGATTGTTTTTCTACTCTTGTTACCTCCTTGGTTTTAGTAGGGTGGGGAAATCATGCTCCAGAAATGGTACCCATTCTGTGAGAATGGGCAGGAAATCAATAGTCTTTGAGATACCAGGCCCACATTATATTGCATAGTCATTTTAGTTTTGGGATCAGGTACCAGTCCATGGAAGAAAAATACATGGAATGGTTGATTGGGAGAACACTAGGGGCCTGATGTGTGGGAGGGAAGAGGGGCAAATAGAAATAGTGGCCTAAGAAGTCAGGTTACTGAGCCCACCATTCCCCACTGCAGCACCCATGTTGGACGAATCGGTCATCATACAGTTGGTGGAAATGGGCTTTCCTATGGATGCCTGCCGCAAAGCTGTCTACTACACGGGCAATAGTGGGGCTGAGGCCGCCATGAACTGGGTCATGTCACACATGGATGATCCAGGTAGACCAGTGGGTACATGGTTGGGTGGCAGGGTAGGACCTCCATCCTCCCCCAAAAACTTCAACCCCTTCACATTCACAGATTTTGCAAACCCTCTCATCTTGCCTGGCTCCAGTGGGCCTGGCTCCACAAGTGCAGCAGCTGATCCCCCACCAGAGGACTGTGTGACCACCATTGTCTCTATGGGCTTCTCAAGGGACCAGGCCCTGAAAGCTCTGCGGGCCACGGTATGGACTGTTCTAGCTAAAAACTTGGAGTCTCTGTGGACAAAGTGGTGGGATTGAAGTTCATACTTGTCGAATAGGACCAAGGACAAGTGTAATGCAGCCAAGGCTGGGTGCCCTCTTGTGTGGCTGCAAAGTAGGAACTAAGGCTTCCCCTCACTGTTGGTATCCTTGCCCCAGAACTTTTTAGGAAAAATAACACTTCCCTCCTCTCCAAGAACAACAGTTTAGAACGGGCTGTGGACTGGATCTTCAGTCACATTGATGACCTGGATGCAGAAGCTGCCATGGACATCTCGGAAGGCCGCTCAGCTGCTGACTCCATCTCTGAGTCTGTGCCAGTGGGACCCAAAGTCCGGGATGGTCCTGGAAGTGAGTATTCCCAGGAAACAGGACAAACCTTGGTGGAAACTAGCCACTCTGCTATACCAGGTTCCTCATTCTAAGGCAGCTCTGCTTTCCTTAGATCCAAGGGGTCAGAAGCTTCTTTCCACTAAAGAAACTTGTGAGGGTGGGATTCCAGGAGGCTGAGATAGACTTTGGCCCAGGATACACCCCATATCCCCTAAAACTCCTGTCCTGAATTTGATCTGTTATATATATATCTTTGGACTGTCAAGGGTCACGCTCCTATTTCTCTTCTGCCTTCTATCTTCTTCCTTAGAGTATCAGCTTTTTGCCTTCATTAGTCACATGGGCACCTCTACCATGTGTGGTCACTACGTCTGCCACATCAAGAAGGAAGGCAGGTGAGGGGCTGGCAGTGTGAATGGAGAAGTGGTGATGGGAATGAGGAAGGATAACCTGGAAATCCCTAGCATGTATATGGGAGAGGTAAAGGATTCCCTGAGGGGGCATGAATACACCTGAGATGGAGAGAATGTCTTTTGTCAGAGACAAGCAAACTGCAGCCCATGGGCTAAATCAGGCTACCTGCTTGTATAAATGAAGTTTAACTAGACATAGCTATGTGCTTTTTTATGTATTACTGCCTGTGGCCATTTTCATATGGCAGCAGGAAAATTGAGTGGTTGTATCAGAGATTAGGTGACCTGCAGAACCAAAAATATTGACTGCCTGGCTTAGAGAAAGTTTTCTGACCCCCTGCCTCATAGGAATTGGGGTGAGGGTTAAAAGGAGACTAGAGGAGCTGAATATACCAAATAGAGGAAATGACCCTTGTTATGAGATTGGGAAACTCCCTTCAGATTAGTAGCAGCTGGACAATAGATATGGAGATCCAGGCAGAGAATGTTGGGAGCCTTGCTCCAGGATTACCTCCAGATGCCATGGCTGAGAGATGAAGTTTTTGCAACTTGGAGTGCCCAGTTTGTTCATCCTATTCTGTCCCTTCTCCTACCCCATCAGATGGGTGATCTACAATGACCAGAAAGTGTGTGCCTCTGAGAAGCCACCCAAGGACCTGGGCTATATCTACTTCTACCAGAGAGTGACCAGCTAAAACCTGCTCTCACCCCTTACCACTGAGGGCAGGGGACAAACCACCTGGTATGAGGGACAGGGGCTGAGGGATGAACTTCAGCCCCCTGCTCTATACCCTTTTTCTTTTTGTCCCCAGCAGCAGGGAAGAAGCTGGAGGCCATAGGAGAATGGCCAAGCAAAGCAGAGGGGCATTCGATAGACTTTGGGGATAGAGTGAGAAGGGGACAGGAGGGGGCTGACCACCTGTCTGTAAGGAGACTCTGTTGGTTTCCCCTGCCCCTTCAATTCACAGTGCTCTACTTCTGTGTAACCCTGCCCAGCCCCTGGTGTAGGGGGAGGGGTCTTATTTGTGTCTGCGAGTGGGTGTAGCTTTGTGCATCCTCTTCCAGGGGAGGGGAGCACCTGTGCTTCCCCTCCTATGTGTTTTCTCCTGTGTGGTTGGGCAAGGAGGGATATGAGGGAAATGGGGACCCCCCCTTGCCCTCCTGCCTCAGTCTTTCCCCCACCCTGTCTCTTCCCTGTCCTCTGAAAAATGCCAAAATACACGATGTGAATAAAAATACAATGGCTAAACTGTCCTGTTTGTTACCTTGGGGGAGACTTATCTTGCTGGGGAAGATGATTGTCCAGGGGACCAGATTCAGAAACTCTTGCTCCTCCCCAGCTCCTAGACATTTTTCTACTTGTCACTAGCTTTAAAATTCTTGGAAAATTGAGTGTGAGGTGGGGAACTATAATAAAGTGACCAAAAAAAAATGCAGAACACAAAGGAAAAAAAGGGGTAAAGAGCCCTTCCTTATGGCAGTCACATAGGAAGAGGCCTAAGTATTTCCCCAGAAGTCTGAGGTGGACCTCTACAGTTCTATTCAGGCTTTGGCCAACTGAAGCAAAGAGTGGGACGCCCAGGGGTGAGGTGGGGGTATTAACTGGCTTCAGATTTCTGAAGTACCTCTTGTCTGCACAGCTGATGATATGAGCTGATCCTCCTACTGAACCTAGTATTTGCCCAGTAATTGTGGGTTAGACCAAGGGTGTCTGCTTAGCCATCAGAGATGTAGTTAACTCCGATGGGGGAAGGGGGCTCTGAGAGACATTCCCTCAGCGCTCAGTCCTAGTGAGCGATCTGGTCTAAGGCCAGGTTGCTCAGCTAACCCCACTCTGAACCCTCTCTGGGGGGCTGAAGTTATGAAGAGAGTTTTCCTGAGCGCAGGTTCTCACAGTTTTCACTTCTACAAATCAGACAATTGAGACAAGAACGACTGATCCCTCGGACACCCCTAGAACGTTGCTACAAGAAAGGGGGGAACGTCAGAACTTTGCAACACTGGGCGGTCGGGGGACTGGGCTGGTGGGGAGGCCGCTGAGGCAGGGGGCCGGGCTAATCATGGCTGAGGGCGGGGAGGAGGCGGAGTTCTGCTTCACAGCGGTATATATAAGCGGGCAGTGGCCGCGGCTGCGCGCTGATACTGACCTTCAGTGTGCCGGCACCAGCACCATGGCGCCCTCCAGGAAATTCTTCGTGGGGGGCAACTGGAAGATGAACGGGCGGAAGAAGTGTCTGGGGGAACTCATCTGTACCCTGAATGCGGCCAAGGTGCCCGCCGACACCGGTGAGCCCTCCTTGGGGACCGTTGGGACTGGTGGAGAGTGTCGGGCGTGGCAGCGCCCTCTCCCGAGCTCCCCGAGTCCTGGTAACCGCGTGGACCTGGATGCAGGGCTGAAGTACAAGGGTCGTTGCGTGTCTGAGAAGTGGCCCTGCAGCCGCAGTACCGGAGATGTGTGGACGTGGAAAGAAGGGCATTTAATGGTGCTCTAGCCTGGTGGGGCAGGAAATGAATTATTGGGTCCCCGGGAGGAAGATGGCCCCTGGGCGTGGATTGGGTTTGCACCAGCCTTGAGCCAGGGTAGGAGCCGAGCCTGAGCCTCTGTGGGAGATCCGGAGAAGCGGGATACAGCACCGCCAGAGTGTGGCGGTGGAGGCCGAGCTGGCGCGGTCTCCCAGTTACCCGCGGCCTCCAACTACCTGCCCCTTCGGCAACCGGCTCCGTGCGCCTCTGCACGTAGCCCATGACTCCTCCCCAGCGCCCTGCGGGGCTGGGCTCCTGAGCGGTAGGCACTGGTCGCTTCTTGGCAGCCTGGGTGACTACTGCCTTCCATGGAAGGGACTGGGTAGATGCCTAACAACCTGAGCCATTTGTAAATGAGCGATCCTACAGCTTTCCCCAACCTGGAAACGAGAAAGCGCAAGGCCGCTATGAGCCGCTCAGCTCCCTGCCACCACAGGCAGAGTGCTATCCTCCATACTTCCCTTCCACCCACCTAAATCATCAGACCACAGATCTGATCAAAGGGACATCACCTTCTCGATTATTTCCCTAAAGACGCCAAAACAAGCCCAAGAGTTGGCCCCCTCTCTTTTTTTTTTTCTAGTGAGGATAAGCTATTTTAGAAAGGAGGTAGATTGGCCACCAGAGAATGCTGAGTCTGGGAGGTACTCATGCCCAGAATAACCCGAGGAAATTGGAGCCACAGCTGTTAAAAGAGCAGAGGGCAGGGTGAGGGCTGTAGCCTGGAAGGGATACTTGGAAGTCTCCAGGAGTTGGGTGCAAGCCTAGGCTGGGAAGTGGACAAAGGTCATCTTGCTGGGGTTAAAGGAGGAGGAAAGCAAAACCAAGAAAGTTGAAGGCTAGAGGGCTGCCAGACACTGGATGGGAAGTCTGGAGAATGAAGGCTTCCTTTGGTCTCATCTGGGTATGCCAACATCTCATCCTCAGAGGTGGTTTGTGCGCCCCCCACTGCCTACATCGACTTCGCCCGGCAGAAACTAGATCCCAAGATTGCTGTGGCTGCGCAGAACTGCTACAAAGTGACTAATGGGGCCTTCACTGGGGAGATCAGGTGAGATGGAGATGGAGAGAGAAGTGGTGGGGAACCTTTCACTTTTTTCATGGAGGGGAAAGGTACAGGGTGTGCTTCCTGCTAAACTTGAGCTTTCTCTCTTCCCTTAGCCCTGGCATGATCAAAGACTGTGGAGCCACGTGGGTAGTCCTGGGGCACTCGGAGAGGAGGCACGTCTTTGGGGAGTCAGATGAGGTTAGTAACCATGAGAAGAGATAAGAGATGCTTATTCCAAGAAAGGTGTCTCACCAAGTCTGTTCCTCAACAGCTGATTGGGCAGAAAGTGGCCCATGCCCTAGCAGAGGGACTCGGAGTGATCGCCTGCATTGGGGAGAAGCTAGATGAGAGGGAAGCTGGCATCACAGAGAAGGTTGTTTTCGAACAGACCAAGGTCATCGCAGGTATCTCTGGAGAAAGGGACCTTTGAACCTAGCCAGGGCCACAAATGGGGCGGAGGGCGGGGGGGGGGGGGGTGTCAGAAGCCCTGCAGACTGCCTTGATCCCCATGTTGCAAAGAAAGGTGGAGTTCCTTTCAAGCTAATCACTTCTGCTCTTGCAGAATGTATAGATGCCACCAGGGGGCAGTAGGCCATCATCATTCTTCACACTCTGTGGAAATTGGCTATATAGCTCCTTGTTCACCCTTCCCTCTGTGATCTGTGTCCTGCAGATAATGTGAAGGACTGGAACAAGGTCGTCCTGGCCTATGAGCCTGTGTGGGCCATTGGTACTGGCAAGACTGCAACACCCCAACAGGTATCTGAGCCCAGGAGTCCTGCCTTCCCAAACCCCAAAACACAGTGATTTGTCCAAGGGCATCCATTCCAGGGCTTGGCTGGTTTTGGAGCCTTAGTATTCTGACTCAGATTCCAGGGCTCTTGCCTTGACACACTCTCTCTCCATTGGTGCCAGTGATTTCCTCTTTAAAGGGCAGAAAGGGTCTTTCTTAGACTGCCTTCTTGTTTTAGGCCCAGGAAGTACATGAGAAACTTCGGGGATGGCTCAAGTCCAATGTTTCTGATGCAGTGGCTCAAAGCACTCGCATCATTTATGGAGGTAAGTGGGTTTGGCTCTAGCTTGTGAAGCCTATCAAGTAGGCTGAGCCCACTATAGACATGGAGGTAGGGATGGAGTATATTCATCTCATCCCTGACAAAACCCTCTTTCTACCTCCTCCCCAGGTTCTGTGACTGGGGCAACCTGCAAAGAGCTAGCCAGCCAGCCTGATGTGGACGGCTTCCTCGTGGGTGGTGCTTCCCTCAAGCCCGAATTTGTGGACATCATCAATGCCAAACAATAAGCGCCATCAATCTGTTCTTCCCGATAAGCCAGGGATTAGGTAGTCCAGAAGCCAAGTAACTGCCCTCACCCTTCACATGCTTCTGATGTTGTCATCTGCCTCCTCTCAAGGCCTAATCCACTGTACCTTCCTTTACCATTTACACCTTTCCCCTGTGATGGTTTGAACCAGGTTAATCCACCACTTACTATAATGGTTAGAACTAAACATGTCACCAAGGTGGCTTCTCCTCAACTGAGAGGTAGAAGGAATGGAGCTCGCTCATGGGTCCCCTCAGGCCCTGGTGAGAGCAAGAGAGAGAAACCATGTTCCTTTCCCTTCTCACATCAAGGCCAATATCCTCCCCTCAGAGGCCAGGGATGCTCCTTCTCCCATGGTGCCAATTCCTGTGTGTTGTGTATGTGAGCTTTCGCACATGTAAGGAAAATAAAACATCTGGCACTAAGTCGGTGGTTTGTTCTCCTTCACTGTAAATATTTTTCCTTTTTAAGGCCCTCTCCAGACCCCAAAATGGGCTTTTTGAGGTAGTCACAGACTACCCTTGTTTAAAAAGGCAAACAAAAAACCCCATTAACAGGTTTCTATAACAACACATCTCTTAGTATTTTTACTTTAAAAAAATGTCTTATGTACCAGGCTGCCACAGCCTTGAAAATTCTCTGCCACACTGTTTTGGGTAGCACTGAGACTTGTGGAGCTCCCCAGAGCTTGAATTGGGGGAGGGACCCAACCTCACTGCTGGTCTAGGCCCGCAGTGGCTCCAGCACACTCTGGTATCCCAGGTTCACTGGTAGAGCAGGTAGCGCTTCATGGATGGGGGCAAGGGCAGAGCAGACACCTGGCCCAGCCGGGTATCCCCCAGGGCGTGGCGTACACACAAGCGGCTCAGATGCAGAAGGGAGTGTGGTTCCGCTGGGAGAGAGAAGAAGGAAAAGGTAAATAGGGGTTCAGCCACCAGCCAGACATCTTCAAACTACAGGATCTTACCCAGCCTCCCTCCTTTCTTGCTGTACACCTGACTCCACCTTGGCTGAGGGAGATATAAGGCATCACAATTGATTTCACAGCTGAGATTATCTTGAGAGAGCTGGACTGAAGCTCTAGCTAAAGACCTCTAAGCAATAGGCCAATATGGGCCCATTAGTGGTGGAGGTGGCCCAGGCTTTGATTCAAGAGGGACCTTGGAGGGGATGGGGATGTGGCTCAAGCAGTAACGCACTCGCCTGGCATGCGTGGGGCGCTGGGTTCGATCTCAGCACCACATAGAAATAAAGATGTTGTGTCCACTGAAAACTAAAAAATAAATATTAAAAGGAAAAGAAGTGGGGCCTTGGAGCTGGGGTGAGGAAATGAAAGGAAGGATGGGCCTGCTCCACTGTGTGGCTCAGTATGGGTAACAAGAGGACAGGCACCAGCCCTCTGCTGAAGACTGCAACTTCAGAGCTAACTCCCAGTACTGGTCCCATTCGGTTCCCAAGGAGGCTCCTCCCTTGCAGCCCCACCCAAAGCCATGACCAGGGCCCCAAAGGCCCCATCCTGGGATTTGACAGGAAAAGGAAGTAGGTATGTGGCACATACAGGTCAGAGCCCAGGAAATCTGATACACACTCTTGGTACCGGGCACTGCCAGTCCTTTTCTGGACCTGTAAACCCAGCCCAGGACCCATTTAACCCTTTGCCCATCTTGCTCAAGGGTTGATATCTCCCAAGAGCCTCCCTCCATTCTGAGGGTTCACCAAGAGAATATGAGCAAGTTGTTCCCAAGCCTCAGTTTTGCCTCCAAGTAAATTAGATAACAGCTTGAAGAACCTCAGCCATTCCTGGAACTGAATAAGGATAGGAGACAGGTCGAATGAAAGCCTCTGCTCTTGTCCAGCATTGGACAAATCCCTGCCACTAGTGACAATACCTTTCTTCCCCACACCCCCGGCCTCACCTCTCCTTTCGCCCAGGTAGCGGATGTGGACCTGGCACTGGCCCCAAACAGCGCTTACAGCTGGATAGAGGGTCCTGCCCTTCAGTCCGCGGAAGGCTGGCCCCAGATATGTGCCCCCAATAGCGTAGCCCAGAGTTCCCTCCTCCATGTCCAGAACCACCAGCAGCCTCTCTGGCACCTCCAGCTGCTCACCCTGAGGTCTCGCTGGATACTGGGGGGCCTCAGGCCCCTTACTCTGATGGTACAGCTTTCCCCGCCCAATGTCCCAGCCCCACGACTCGCTGTTGCTGCCCAGCAGCGCCGCATAGTGGTCTGCCTGCAGTGGGGCGAGGGCCGTGGCCACGCCCACTACCGCGTGTGTGCCCCTCTGTTCCGGGGGCCAGCAGATCTCCCAGGCGTGCAGGCCTCTGGAGTAGCCCCTCTTTCCCCGGACCCCATCAGTGCTCTGGGCCACAGGTCGCCGCTCAAAGCATAACCCCCCTTCTTTGACCTCGATGTTCTCTGAGCAGTCCTTGGGGTTCCAGCCATGGCGCCGTTGGGCCCCCAGGTCAGGAGGGGAAGCAGACAGGAGCTCTTCCAAGCCCTCGGGACAAGAAAGGTCAGGATACAGAGCCTGCGAGGTGGGGGTGCTGTTGCTGCCCCCTGCCAGGGCCGTCTGGCCCATGGAGGTGAGCAGCTGGAGGACGCCCCGAAACAGTCTTGCTGGGGCGTCTCTCTTCTCAAAGTTGAGTTCCAGATTGGGAATGACCTGGAGGGGAGTTGGGAGAGAAAGGGATATGAAGCGCGGTATTCTGGATGGGTGGTCCTCACCCGGACAACCATCCTTTCACCACGCATGCCGACTGGCCGGCTTCTCTCTGCCGGCACCCCCAAAGCTCCAGGGCCCATCACCCTGCCTTCGCTCTGTGCTGGGTCGCCCAAGACACTCGAGTTCGCCCTCTCCGGACCTCACAGTAGGCTGTCCTTCTTGCCTACACAGAGTCCCCGACCCCGTCCCCACTACCGCCCCTACCCCTGCCTCCGACCCCGACCCCGAACCTCGCTCGCCTTCCCAACCGGGAAGTCGCGGGGCATCGGGATGAAACCAGCCAAAAGAAGCCCCGTTGCCTGGAAGCGGACAGCAGGCCGCTTCCGCCTTTGGACCCTACCACTGCAGGACACGCAGGCCTCGCGCCCCGCCCCCAGGGGGGGCCTCTGGGGCGGTTAACCCTCTCGTCGCCAACCACGTCACGCCCACCCAGGCCACGCCCCCAGAGTACCTCACTGGGAGGTTAACAGCAATTGGGTTGCTGTGGTAAAGGGCGCGCCCTGTTCCCGGTTCCCGTAGAGCACTCTCGGGGCGGTTAACCAACTTCTAGTCACCTGCCCGAGCCACAACCCGCCCCAAGGCCTCGTCTCCGTGGGTAGGACGTGCAGAGCCGTTAACCCTTCCATCGCCGCCACAGAATCTGCTCTCAGGTGTCCCAGCTCAGAATTAATCCTTTGATGTCATCATCACCTTGGGATCTCTGTGGAGGTGTTCTCCCCAATGAAGACCTTTGAGCCGCCTGAGCCACCAACCAACTCCTGAGCCCAGAGTTTATGATACAGGGCATGGGGCCAAGGAAGGTCTTCCATCATGCCTGCATTGTTTCCATTTCCCTGCGATTCTGGGTCAGTCTTCCAGGGCTGCTCTCTTTCTGCCCCAAGTTGTGAGTCAAACTTGTGCTTTTATCTGAGGTTCTGAACTCTGTACGGACTGAAGGTTGTAGATGTCAAAATGGGTTTCATCCGGGACGCCAATCCCTTCCAGGGTTGTCGGCAGACACAACATCTTTTGTTGGTATGTGGTGCTGAGGATCGAACCTGGGCCGCACGCATGCCAGGCGAGCGCGCTACCGCTTGAGCCACATCCCCAGCCCCCTTTTTTTTTTTTTTTTTTTTTCAATATGTGGTCTTGTTATATTGCCCAGGCTGAAGGGATTCTCCTCCATTTCCTGAGTAGCTGGAATTACTGGCGCGCTGACACCTTATAGGTTTGCTTGTTTGTTTTAGTTGTAGATGGACACAATACTTTTGTTTGTTTGTTTAGTTATCTTTATGTGGTGCTTAGGATCAAAACCAGTGCCTCACACGTGCTTAGGCGAGCACTCAGCACTCCTGAGCCACAACCCAGCTCATTTTACCGGGCTTAAGACACTGGTCTTAAGTTATAATCTAAGTAAAGCATTTAGCACAGAGCCTGGGGTGTGGTATGTACTCACTGAGCATAATTATTGGTTACTTAACACTTACTGAGTGCCCACTCTATACACAGGCAATATAATAGAGCATGAAATATGCCAACTGTTGTCTAGTGTGGTGGCACAGGCACCACAGCAGTTCCGGAGGCTGAGGCAGGAGGATCCTAAGTTCAAGGCCAGTCTGGGCAATTTAGTAAGACCCTGTCTTAAAATAAAAAATGAGGGCTGGGCTTGTAGCTCAGTGGTAGAACACACCTGGGTTCAATCCTTTCCACCAAAAATGAAGTCAACTTTGGAGACAAACTGGGCATGAGTACCTGAAGGCCAATATGCATGCAACCTTGAGGAAATTACTTCACCTCCCTGTGCCTGTTTCTTTCTCTATGTCAGCAATAATAAGAGTATTTATTGCATAGATATAGTGAGGAGGCAATGAGTTGATATAAATGTAAAGCACTTAGAATGGTTTCTGTTTCAAACTTAATTATTTGTATTAAGCACTAGAGATTAAGCAATGAATCTTCCAAAAGGATACAAACTATTTGTAAAACAGTTTATCAGTGAATTGATGGAGATATAAAGAAAGTAGGAGTAAAAAAGGACCCCAAGTAGGGGTGGTCAAGCAGTTAGGAAAGTAAATGTTACCCTATAGGACAGGCCAGTAATGGAAAGCCACCTTAGGAGATAAGCAGGAGAAGAACATAGGGAGAAAAGGATCTACTATGCTTAATTTCTGGTAACTGGGATTGAATCCAGGATCACTCTACCGCTGAGCTACATCCCCAGCCACCCCCACCCTCATATATATATGCTTAGTTGTAGTTGGACACAATACCTTTATTTATTTATTTATTTATTTTTTGTGTTGCTGAGGATCGAACCCAGCACCTCACACATGCTAGATCCCCAGCCCTTTTTAATTTTTATTTTGAGACAGGGTTTTGTTAAGTTGCTGAGGCTAGCCTCAAACTGGTGATCCTTCTGTCTCAGACTTCTGAGTTGCTGGGATTACAGACAGATGAAGGAAAATTCAGTTTTGATTACTGTACTTAAAAGATTTTGGGGGCTCAAGGTTATTGACAGCTTTGGTGAGAGAACACATATTGGGAAAGGAGGTGGAATTCCTGGGTAAAGTGGCTGGATTTTCACTTTCTGGGTGTCAAGAATTGTGCTACAGGGGTGGGATTGTAGCTCAGTGGTAGAGCACTTGCCAAGCAAGTGTGAGGCACTTGGTTCAATTCTCAGCACCACATATAAATAAATAAAATAAAGTCTATCAACAACAACAAAAAATATATTAAAAAAAAAAGAATTGTGCTACAGATTTCTCATTTGGAGGAGATAGAATAAAAAAGGATAAGGTAACAATTATGTCACCTAGTCAAAATTCCTTACTCTACTTATTACATACAGCGTGTTTGTTTTGTGTAAAAATCAACATAGGGCCAGGTGCAGTGGCACATACCTGTTGTTACAGCAACTCAGAAGGCTGAGGAAGGAGAATTAGGAGTTCAAGGCCAGCCTTAGCAACTTATCAAGACTCTAAGCAATTAAGTGAAACCCTGTCTCAAAATAAAAAATAAAAGGACAGGGATGTGGCTCAGCAGTAAGTGCTCCTGGCTTCACTCTCCAATAAAAACAATAGCAACAAATCAATATATGGTAGTATGATGTACAGAATAAAAAAAAAAATAGGGGGTATTTAACTCAGAGGCCCTTACCCAACTGAGCCACATCCCCAGCCCTTTTTTATTTTGAGACAGGGTCTCTCTAAGTTGCTAGGGCCTCCCTAAATTGTTGAGGCAGGTCTCTAACTTGCAATCCTTCAGCCTCAGCCTCCTGAGTCTCTGGGTTTACAGGTGTGCACCACTGCACCCAGTCCAGAATAAAATTTTATAATAAATTAATGTGCATGTGCATGTACCACACACATATACATACACACACACACACACACACACACACACACACACACATATTTTCTTGATGGAGATCCATTTCAAGCCCTCTTATGCAAATATTCTACCACTATGTTACATACCCAAGTGCACTAAAAGCAAAAATAAATGTGAATAAATGTAAAAAAAAAAAAAGTTGCACCCTCAGCCCTTAAAATATTTTATATTACAGAGGAAGAAGAAGCATACTAAAAAGAAAGAAGTGAATCTGAATGCTTGTCATCCACCCAATCTAGATATTCTTGCCAGTGTGTAACAATAACAATAAAGACATCATGACTATGGATAGCTTGTACATAAAGGCTTGGGAACACATAGGGAGCCTAAGAAATGGCTGGCTCTAGTTCAGCTTGAGAAGTTAACCACACTTGCTCAGCTGCTGCTACTTTTTAAAAATGTTGATCAAATGTTGCCACTGAATTTTAAGCTGCTCAAGTATTTGTTGATATAGCTCCAATATTTGATAATGCTACAAGTAATTTTAACTTTGTACTTTTTTGATTTGCAACAAATATAAACTAACTTTTTTTTTTTTTTTTTTTTTTTTTTTTTACCAGGGATTGAACTCAGGGGCACTTAATCACTGAACCACACCCCCAACCCTTTCTGGTATTTTTTTAGAGACAGGGTGTTACTGAGTTGCTTAGGGCCTCATTAAATTGCTGAGGCTGGCCTTGAACTTGCAATCTTCCTGCCTCAGCCTCCCAAACCGTTGGGATTACAGGCATGCACCACCATGCCTGTCTGAAATAAACTGTCTTAACTTAAATTACCCAATAATTGGCTTTTCTTCTTTTTCTTTTCTTTGGCACTGAATCCAGGGTCTTGCACATGCTAGACAAGAGATCTACAACTGAGCTACACCCTCAGCCCTGCCTAACAAATTTTTTCATGTACCATACACTTGCATGATTACCCCCACCAAGATCAAGATCAACAGTCATGGTAGCACATGCCTGAAATCCCAGCGGCTTGGGAGGCTGAGAGAGGAGAATCTTTTTTTTTTTTTTTTAATATTTATTTTGTGGTTTTTTAGGTGGACACAATCTCTTTATTTTATTTTTATGTGGTACTGAGAATTGAACCCAGTGCCTCATGCATGCTAGGCCAGCGCGCTGCCACTTGAGCCACATCCCCAGCCCTGAGAGGAGAATCTTGAGTTCAAAGTCAGCCTCAGCAACTTCTAAGCACTAAGCAACTCAATGAGACCCTGTCTCTAAATCAAATACAAAATAGGGTTGGGGATGTGACTCAGTGGTTGAGTACCCCTGAGTTCAATCCCCAGTACCAAAAAAAAAAAAAAAAAAAAAAGAAGTCAAGATCAAGGATCTTTCCAGGATCCAGAACACTCTTTCTTGCTCTTCCCTGACACTACATCCCCAAGGTTAACTCCTATTTGACCTCTATCATCAATGAAACCATACTACATACACACAATACTACAATATAGTATTGCATTTTTGTGTCTGATTTATTCTTCTTATCTGTGTCATCTATGTTGTTGCATGAAATATTATCTAATTATGTACATTATTCCATTATCTGTTCTACTGTTAATAGACATTTGTTTCCAGTTTTTAGCCATTTTAAAGAAAGCTTCTGGGGCTGGGGATATGGCACAGTGGGTAGGGTGCTTGCCTCGTATTTACAAGGCCCTGGGTTCAATCCCAAGCACCACACACACACACACACACACACACACACACACACACGCTTCCATATGAACTTCTATATGTACTTCTATGTACTAATATACATAGAAGTCTTTTTGTAGACTTCTATGTACAGTAGTACTTCTATGTACATTAGTACATAGAAGTCTATACAATTTTTTCCCCTGGTACTAGGATAGAACCCAGGGCCTGGCACATGCTAGGCAAGAGCTCTACTACCAAACTACATCCCCAATCTTTTTTTTTTTTTTGGTTGGCGGGGGGGGGGGGGGGGGGGGGATGGAGAATGGTGGTATTTTTTGTTTGTTTGTTTGTTTTTTCTGGTACTGGAGATTGAGCCCAGAGGCACTTTATTGCTGAGCCACATCCCCAGACGCTCTTTTTTTTTTTTTTCTTTAATATACAGGGTCTTACTAAGTTGCTGAGGCTGGACTGGAACAGGTCTGTGCCACCTCACCCAGCTGCTGTTGCTTGATTTAAAGGCACCAGGATTAGTAGCCCTATAGAACTATACTACCACTGGACCTGGGAGTAGGGGAAGGAAAGTGTTCAGAAGGTTGCTTTTCAAACAGGGCCTTCTTTGAGATTTTTTTCTTTTTTCTTTTCTTTTTTTTTTTTAAAGAGAGAGTGAAAGAGGAGAGAGAGAGAGAGAATTTTTAATATTTATTTTTTAGTTCTCGGCGGACACAACATCTTTGTTGGTATGTGGTGCTGAGGATCGAACCTGGGCCGCACGCATGCCAGGCGAGCGCACTACTGCTTGAGCCACATCCCCAGCCCTTTCTTTTTTCTTTTTATGCAGTGCTGGAGATGAAACCTAGGGCCTCATGCATGCTAGGCAAGCACTCTACCACTGAGCTACACTCCCAGCTCTTTTGTTTCTAGTTTGGAAACATAAATACAGTTAGGCATAATTTCCCTATAAGACATAAGCCTCACTGTATTCTGGAAGATTGCTCTTTTGCCAATCATCCTAATAATACTGGGTAGATTTCGCTGCCTCTTACTCCACAGACACAGCCTCACCAACGGTTTGCATGCTTTTGAGGTTGAAGTGGTTTCTACAACTCTTACACCATCCTCCACTAGTTGTGAAATCCTTCCATCCAAAGATTATCTTCTCTTTTTTTTTTTTAAAGAGAGAGTGAGAGAGGAGAGAGAGAGAGAGAGAATTTTCAATATTTATTTTTTAGTTCTCGGCGGACACAACATCTTTGTTGGTATGTGGTGCTGAGGATTGAATCCGGGCCGCACGCATACCAGGCGAGCGCGCTACCGCTTGAGCCACATCCCCAGCCCCAGATTATCTTCTCTTGACTGAAGGTTTTGAGGCAGGAGTACAGGTCTAAAAGTTGGTGAGAGTCAACAGGAAGGCACACATGTTATATGCTTAAGATAAATGGTATAAGTGGGGCATGGTAGTGCGTACCTGTAATCCCAGCAATTTGGGGAGGCTGAGGCAAGAGAATCCCAAATTGGCAATTTAGTGAGACTCTGTCTCAAAGTAAACAATGATAAAGGGCTGGGGATGTAACTCAGTGGTAGAGTACACTTGGATTCAATCCCAATTACCAAAAAAGAGATAAATGACAGTGGTAAACACCTGTAATCCCAGTGACTCAGGAGGTTGAGGCAGGAGGATCACAAATTCAAACCCAGCCTCAGCAAAACTGAGGTGCTAAACAACTCAGCAAGACCCTGCCTCTAAATAAAATACAAAACAGGGCTGGAGACATGGCTCAGTGCTTCAGTGCCCCTGAATTAAATCCCTGGTACCATCCTCCACCCCCAGAAAAAGATAAATGACAGGCACAGGAATGCAGGGTTAAAGTTTAAGTTGTTAAGGTGAAAACAATTACAAAAAAAAAAAAAGCACTACACATTTTATGTTTAAGATAAATTGTAAAAAGTCCTCCCCAACTACATCATTGTTCAACACAAACAGCAAGAAAGCACTGAAACCTATAGAAGGAGGTCTTGATCAGAAGTAACCTGGATCATCATTTAAATGCAGGGTCCATGTTAAAAGATATGCCCAGGAGCTGGTGTGGTGGCATCTGTAATCTCAGTTTCTTTGGAAGATAAGGCAGGAGGCTAGCAAATTTGAGGCCAGACTGGACTTAGGGAGACTCTTCTCTCAAAAGTGATAGAGTGCCTTTGGGTTCAATCGCCAGTACTGGGAAAAAAAAAAAATTAACACAATTAGGCACATTTTGAACCCTGTGCAAATATTTTTGACTGTGTGTAAAATGACACAGGTGCAATGAATGCTTATCTGATAGTTTAGGAATATGTTAATTTCTAGCCCAGAAAACCTATATATGCTGTTCACCCCTTGATTTCTTTTTTTTTTTATTAGTTGTTCAAAACATTACAAAGCTCTTGACATATCATATTTCATACATTTGATTCAAGTGGGTTATGAACTCCCATTTTTACCCCGTATATAGATTGCAGAATCACATCCGTTACACATCCACGTTTTTACATACTGCCATCCTAGTGTCTGTTGTATTCTGCCTTTCCTATCCTCTACTATCCCCCCTCCCCTTGACTTCTTCATTACTCTACCTATTAAGTAGCCACATTGCTATGATATCGATGCAATAAATGATTTTTTTCTCTCTTTGTTAACTGTGGTTTCTGTCCAGCACAAGCTAAGGAACCTGCTGAGCTGATGAAAGTTTGAACTGTAGATGTCATAAAAGCTGTAAACTTTTCTTAAGTCACTTGAGACAGTTTTTTTTTTTTTTTTTTTTTTTGGTATGGGGATTAAACTAAAGGGCACTTGACCACTGAGCCTCATCCCCAGCCCTTTTTTATTTAGAGACAGGGTCTCACTGAGTTGCTTAGCGCCTTGCTTTTTGCTGAGGCTGGTTTTGAACTCATGATCCTTCTGCCTCAGCCTCTGGAGCCACTGGGATTACAGGTGAGACAAGAGAGTTTTGTTTGTTTGTTTTGGTGCTGAAGATTGAACCCAGGGCCTTGTGCATACCAAGCACATGATCTTCCATTAAGCTATACCCCCAGCTTGAGACAAAGAACATTCCCCACCTCCCTGTTTTTGCCACTTATTAGTATGGTAAGGCACACATTTCTGACTCATGTCTTCTAATACTTAGTGGACTCTCAACCTTCAGTAAAGGGTAATCATTTGTACTTTACTGTTACTGTAGCAGTGGGAGAACTTGATTGGACTGCCTTCAGATGGGTCATGTTACACAAAAGAGAGGTATGGTAAAACATTAGAACCTAACTTTAAAAACAAAACACTAAAATTACAGATAGCCCCACAAAATACCCACTGAGAGGCCAGGCACTGGGGCCCAGAGAACACATTTCCATTTACCATCTTACTCACACTTCCGTGGAATGGGACAGCACTCTTGGGACCCTCACCTCTGAGCTATACTCCCAGCCCTTTTTTGAGACAAGATCTTGCTAAACTGCTGAGGCTGGCCTCGAACTTGTGAGGCTCCTTGATTCAGACCCCCAAGTCCCTGGGATCACAGACCTGCGCCACCGCGCCGGGCTTGCTCTGCCCGTTTAACCTATTACTGAGTGCACCTTAAGTACGTCTATGGTCAAATTACATCATATTGCTTTTCATTCTTACAAGAACTTATTCCAGTTTCTACAGACTCCTACGTGAGGCCTAAGGAAGTTAAAATACCTGTCCAAGTGGTAGCGTCAAAATTCAAACCTAAAAAAACTCTCTAAAACTCATCGATGGGGAGGAAATGGCGACTGATTCGATTTATAAACCCGGGATTTCTGGGCGCCGCCCCGCCCCACGCCGTCGCCCCGCCCACGCCGTCGCCCCGCCCCCTCCGCGCCGCCTCCTGCTCTGGGGGCTAGTTACGTAACTGCAGCACAGCTCCGGGCGGACTCACCCGCGCCAAGGGTCACGTGAGCCCGAGCGGCTGGCGATTCTGTGGCCAGGTTGCTCAGCGGAGTCTGCGCAGCGGCAAGCGGCGCGCACAACCCGGGGCCCTCCCTAGGAGGGCAGCTCCTGCGTCGCGGGTGTACTCCCCACCTGGCCACCTGCCGCCCTGGGCACGTTTTGCCCCGAACGAAGGCCCCAGGCAGAAACCGGGGCCTGAGGTTGAGGGGCCTCTAAGTCAGCTGCGTGGGGCAGTTTTAGCCCAGGATCCAGAAAGTGTGGTGTGCTTGTGAAAATCTCGTAACTGAGGCTTCCCCCTACCTCCTCGAATTTCTTTACGTTTTAAAGGTCCCATTCTGTCATTCCTTAAAAAAAAAAAAAAGAAAAAAAAAGTTTTCCTTGTTTCTCCTATTCCTTCCCTAGTATATCTAGGGATCTTACACAGGGAATCACTTGTCCCAAAGAGGGCGGTCATAAGAAGGAGATGCCCACGTTGCTAGGATCTACCGGATAAGGGGCACACCTACTGAGTAAGAATAGTCAATGGTCAGCAATCAGAAGTGATAGGCCCCAATTGAGTGAGGTCTTTTGTTTGTATTGTTTTGATATTATTGAGTTGTTTTGTTCAGTTGTAGTTTTATTTTTATGTGGCGCTGAAAAGCGAATCCAGTGCCTCACACAAGCTAGGCAAGCACCCTACCACTGAGCTACAACCCCAACTGAGGTCTTGTTTAAATGCAGAAACCACACCTGGAGGCTTACAGGTAACATTAATGAGCACCCTCAGGGCCTATTTCAAATGTAAAAGACCTTTGGTTTCACCCTAGAGAAAACTCCCAGCCCTCTCCTTTGTCCCAGAAACAGGAAGGTGGAAGTGGGAGTTACAGGAATGATTAAAAGTCCAGGCTACCGGACACTGCTTATACTTTTTAAATTTTTTTTTTCCTGCTATGTAGGCCCCCTCCCCCACGAGGGTGAAACCGGAATTTTGAGATGAGACTGGCTTCCCCGCGTTGCCAAAATCCTTCTAGGTTCTTGTCTCACTTTTTTTTTTTTTTGGGGGGGGGAGGTGGTGCTGGGGATTGAACCCTGGGCCTTGTGCATACGAGGTAAGCACTCTACCAACTGAGCTGTATCCCGCAGCCTTCACTGTCTTGTTTTTGTTTTTTTGTTTTAAGAATTGTTTTGATTTTAGTTGTTGATGGACACAATACCTTTATCTTATTTATTCACTTTTTTTACGTGGTGCTGAGGATTGAACCCAGGGCCTCACACATGCTAGGTGAGCACTCTACCACTGAGCCACAACCCCAGTCCCAGTCTCACTATTTTTTAAAAATATTTATTTTTTTTAAGAAATATTTTTTAAAGAGAGAGAGAGAATTTTTTAATATTTATTTTTTAGTTTTCAGTGGACACAACATCTTTGTTTGTATGTGGTGCTGAGGATCGAACCTGGGCCGCTCGAAAGCGCGCTACCGCTTGAGCCACATCCCCAGCCCTATTTATTTTTTAGTTTTAAGTGGACACAATAACTTTATTTTATTTTTATGTGGTGTTGAGGATTGAACTCAGCGCCCTGCGCATGCCAGGCAAGCGTGCTATGCTTGAGCCACATCCCCAGCCCCTCACTATTTTTTTTTTTTTTTTAAGAGGAGAGAGGGAGGGAGAGGGAGAGAGAGAAAATTTAATATTTATTTTCTAGTTTTTCGGTGAACACAACATCTTTGTTTGTATGTGGTGCTAGGGATTGAACCAGGGCCGCGTGCATGCCAGGTGAGTGCGCTACTGCTTGAGCCACATCCCCAGCCCCCCCCCCTCACTATTTTTGAAGAGTAAAATCCATGGACAGGGCTGGGGTTGTAGCTCAGGGGTAGAACGCTCCCCTAGCACGTGCGAGGTACTGGGTTCCATTCGCAGCACTATATAAAAATAAATTTAAAAAAATAAAGGTATTAAAAAACAAAACAAACTTAAAAAAAAAATCCATGGACAATCACGGAAGGGATGAGTAAACCGAGCCATGAGGGAGGAGGCCTGATAGCAGAAAAACATTTAAGCTTAAGAGTTCGTATATATGGTTCATATGTATGGTTCTGGGTAGAGCATGGAGCAAAAACAGTGTAAAACAGGTCCTGAAAATAGCACCAAGCGCGGGGGTGGAGGTGGTGCACCCCTGTAATCCCAGCAGTTGAGGAGGCAGTAGATTGACAGACCAGCAATTTAAGAAGGTGCGAAGTAACTCAGAGAGACCCTGTCTCTAATAAACTACAAAAGAGGGCTAGGGATGTGACTCAGTTGTCAGGTATGCCAGAGTTCAATCCCGGTACCCCCGCCTCCCCCCCCAAATAAAGCATCAAAGTCTACCTAAACAAGTACTGAAAACTGCACCAAGGCTATCTTGTTTTTTTGAATTCTAATTCTTCCTATCAACTTCTAGCTGAGTTCACCCCCACCTTCTGGTTTTCCCATTTCTGGGACAAAGGAGTTGGCTGGAGGTCACCACGGGTAACCCTTAAGGCTTTTCACATTTGAAATGTGCTCATTAATATTTCTACTGGTTAGCCTCTGGTTCCTCCAGGTGTGGTTCCTGCCTCCAGGTGTGGTTCCTGCCTTGGAACATGACTGACCATTGATATTCTTATTTAGCAGGAGTTCTAACTCTTCTCACTTAAATTCTATACCCTCTACTCTTCCCTTCTGTTATTGTCTGTGGATTTTATTCAAATTTGCTAGAAAGAACCCAGAAGAAAATTGGGGAAGCAGAGAATCTAGTTTCATTTCTAGTTTCAATAAATGAAATGAAGACAGTCTCAATACCTTTATTTATTTATTTTGTATGTGGTGCTGAGGATCAAACCCAGTGCCTCACAGGTACTAGGCAAGTACTCTACCACTGAGCCACACAACCCAGTCCCTGGCCTGGAAATTTTGATCCACCAGACTCAACCTCTGGAATTGCTGGGATTATAGGAATACACCACAGTACCTGTCCTATTTAATATTAAAAAAAAAAAACTACTTGGGCTGGGGGAGTGATTCAGTAGTAGAGCACTTGCCTAGAAGACATGAAGCCCTGGGTTCAATTCCCAGTACCACAAAAATTAATTAATTAATAATACTAAATCACCTTTGTAGTTTTCCTTCCACTTTTTTTTTTAATATTTATTTTTTAGTTATCGGTGGACACAACATCTTTGTTGGTATGTGGTGCTGAGGATCGAACCTGGGCCGCACGCTCGCCAGGCGAGCTCGCTACCGCTTGAGCCATATCCCCAGCCCCCCTTCTAGTGAATTCTGAGGATGTCTTCCAGGCTTATCATTTGTTTACTCCTCATCAGTGATGCTCAAAGCAGAGGGAGGAAATAGAGTATTTATTGATAAGAACAAGTCCAAATTCAGGGGAAGTTTCCATGATTACATTAAAATAAATAAATAAATAAATAAAATCTAATATTATTCTCTCAGGAAATATTTATTGAATATTTACTATATCCCATGTAGTAGGATGCAGAGTGAAACAATCTATTGGAGTTTGCTGGGGTTGTAGCTCATAGGTAGAGGGCAGTGCTTAGCATTCCTGAAACCAAATGAAAACCAAAAAAAGATCCATTAGAATAATTCAACACAGCCAACCTTGACGACACCAAGAAGGTGCAGAATGGGCTGACTGTGAAATAAAGGTTAAGAAAGGTTGAGCAGCAAAAAAAAAAAAAAAGAAAGAAAAAAAAAAACAGCCTCAGCAAAAGCAGGGTGCTAAGCAACTCAGTGAGACCCTGCCTCTAAATAAAATACAAAATAGAGCTGGGGATGTGGCTCAGTGATTGAGTGTCCTAAATTCAATCCCCCCCCCCAGCCCCGTACCCTACCCCGCCAAAAAAAAAAGACAAATTATGGGCCCACAGTAGTGGTTCACCCTTCCAGTGAAACTGAGAGCTCCTGGTGTTACTGAAAGCTTGGTCCTTGTCCCCATACCAATCTCATAATAAGGAGACTTTTTTTTTTTTTTTTGAGAAAAAGGAAAAAGAAGTTTGTTGCTTTACTAGAAAAGGAGAAACATGAGGGACTTAATTCCATAGGCTGTTTCTGCCCATCAGGAGGAACAGAGGGGTTTTAAAGAAACACTAAAAATACTCCAGACTCAGTGACTTAAACAACAGAAGTTTATTTTCTCATAGTTGTGATGGTAAGATGTCTACAAGCAAGGTATCAGCAAGTTTGCTTTCTTTTGCTTACAGATGGCCACCTCCTCACTGTGTCCTTACATAGCCTTTTCTTGTGAGCACACATGTCATTGGTGTCTCTTTTTTCTTTCTCCTTCTCTTTCCATCCTGGGGACTGAATCCAGGTGCTCTCTATCACAGAGCCACAAGCCACAACACAAACCGTGCTTTTTTTTTTTTTTTTTTTTTTTTTTTTTGACAGGGCCATAACTAAGTTGCCCAGGCTGGCCTTGAGTTTATAATCTTTCTGCCTCAGCCTCCCTCCCAAGTAGCTAGGATTATAAGTAAGGCCAGCTTTTTGTTTTTTTTTTCCCCCAGAAATTGAACAATTTAGGGGTGTTTACCATTGAACTGTTCCCACCCACGTCTCCTACGGGCATTGGGAATGGGGTTCCTCTTGGTGGAATGGGCTAGCTGTGAAATAAAGACTAAGAAAAGTTGAGCAGCAAAAAAAATATAGATCACAGAAAATATTTTAAGATCTAGATGATCTTAGGAATTGAGCATCCACACTAAAAAGAGCAAAATGGAGCCCACTCTTGCTATATTTATATTGGGGAACATCAAAAGTTTTCCATGGAATGTTCTTTGCCAAATAAGGTAGAGGGTGGGCTGTCCAGTTTCCAACAGGTTATGCCCAATTCTGGAGCTATGAAAGGGGTCTTCCTAGTAGAACAGAGATAGAGGTCATGTGCCTTGGGCAATCTAATGCCACTGGGGGAGCCAGGATTGTTTCCAAGGAAAAACCTAAATATCCATGGCTCAATACCAAATGAAGACCCTCAAATAATTCACTGGTGGCTCCCTGCAAACTATAACCCTAGTCTTTTCATTTTTTCAGTTTTGGGACAGAATTTCACTATATTAACCAGATTGGCCTTAAACTTGTGGTACTACTGCCTCAGCCTCCAGAGTGGTTGGGATTGTAAGTGTGTGTCATCAAGCCCTGCATTTGTTTTTGTGTTTTGCAGCGGTGACAATTGAACACAGGGTTTCCCACAAGCTAGGCAAGCACTCTACAATGGAGCAAAACATGCGGTGACAATTGAACACAGGGTTTCCCACAAGCTAGGCAAGCACTCTACAATGGAGCAAAACATGCGGTGACAATTGAACACAGGGTTTCCCACAAGCTAGGCAAGCACTCTACAATGGAGCAAAACATGCAACCTTGGGCTGGGGATGTGGCTCAAGTGGTGGTGGGCTTGCCTGGCATGCGTGTGGCCCGGGTTCAATCCTCAGCACCACATGCAAGCGGAGATGTTGTGTCCGCTGAAAACTAAAAAAATAAATAAATATTTTAAAAAATTCTCTCTCTCTCTCTTTACAAAAAAAAAAAAAAAAAAGATTCTGCTTCTAAGCTCCCTTAGCCCAATTCCCTTAAAAAACAAACAAACAAAACAACAACAACAAAAAAAAAAACATGCAGCCTTCCCCCACCCTTTTTTTTTTTTTTTTTTTGGTACTGGGGATTGAACTCAGGGGCACTTAACCATTGAGCCACATTCTCACATCCTCAGTGTCAGGTTGGTGGCGGGAAAGAAACATCCATCAGGCACCGACAGAAACGCCTATCAATCAGCGGTATCTCCTGACTAACATCTATCATCAGGGCCCCCTGGCCAATCCTGGAGTTCAACCAGCTCCCCTGACCAACTCCAGCTGGACAAGGGACTCTAAAAACACCTTTTCCGGTCCCAAGCCCTTCCCTTCCTGTCTAAGCCCCATAAAATCCCAGTCCCCTGGAACTCCCTCGCAGTTTCTCCTCAGACCCTTCTCCAGTCCGCTCTGTGGGTCTGATTCCCGCCCCCCCCCCCAACCCCAGTGATATCTCAAATAAAGCCTCATTGGGCGGCCTTTTAAAATCTGCCTCCTTTGGTCTCAGACACTCAGCCCTATTTTGTATTTTATTTAGAGACAGGGTCTCACTGAGTTGCTTAGCACCTTTCTTTTGCTGAAGCTAGCTTTGAACTTGGGATCCTCCTGTCTCAGCTTCCCTCCCCTAGTTGCTGGGATTACAGGCGTGTGCCAACCATACCCTGCTTCCTCCAATTTTTTTATTGGTGCATTATAGTTGTGCATACTGATGGGATTTGAATATGTAGCAACACATTAGTACATGCAAACAATGTAACAACATAATTTGGCCAATATCACTCCCCAACACTTTCTCCCTCCCTCCACACTTCCCACCCCTTGGTCCTTTCCTCTACTGATCTCCCTTTGATTTTCATGAGATCTGTGACTATGTTACTTTTCCTTTTTCCTCTCTAGCTTCTGCTTATGAGAGAAAACATATGACCCTTAACCACCTTCTTCTCCTCCTCCTCCTCCTTCTTCTTTTAATATATTGGGGATGAACTTAGGGGTGCTCAACCACTGAGCCACATCCCCAGCCCTATTTTGTATTTTTTCTATAGAGACAGGGTCTCACTGATTTCCTTGGTGCCTCGGATTTTGCTGAGGCTTGCTTTGAACTCCTGATCCTTCTGCCTCAGACTCCTGAGCCATTGGGATTACAGGCGTGCGCCACCATGCTCAGCATATGACCCTTAACCTTCTGAGTTTAATGAATTTCACTTAACATAATGATCTCTTGTTCTATCCATTATCCTACAAATGATGTAATTTCATTTTTTTATGGCTGAATAAAATTCCATTTTGTATTATATACCACATTTTCTTTGTCCATTCATCCATTGATGGATACCTAAGCTAGTTCCATAGTTTGGCTCTCATGAATTGTGCTGCTATTATAAACATGAGTATTCATTATCACTGTCATATGACTTTAATTCTTCAGGATAAATACCAAGGAATGGTATTGGGGGTCATATGGTGGTTGTGTTACAGAGCTGGGGACTTCTGGAAAACTGAGGCAGCTTGAAGACCCACCCTTCAAACTCCAATTCTTTCTTTCTTTCTTTCTTTTTTTTTTTTTTTTTTTTTTTTTTTTTTGGTACCAGGGATTAAACTCAGGGGCACTCAATCACTGAGCCAAATCCCCAGCCTTGTTTTGTATTTTATTAGAGACAGGGTCTCACTGAGTTGCTGAGCACCTTGCTAAATTGTTGAGGCTACCTTTGAGCTTGCAATCCTCTGGCCTCCGCTCTGCCTCCCAAGGCGCTGGGGCTACAAGCATGTGCCACCATGCCAGGAGAAACTCCAATTATTGAAATTAAGTGAGGACATGTTGCTCAGAGCAACAGGAATGAGTTTATTGAAGGAATATGAAAAGGGAAAGGGGGACACTCTCAAGGGAGAGAATAAATCCTCTCAGAGAGGAGAGGAACAGTATGCCTCTCCTGCACTCCAGTTTTATTGGAGATCCCAGAGAAATTTCCAGAGAATCCTGCCCAGGTCCACCTCTTGACTTATCTGACAGCAAGATGACATCAGACTTTCCAAGTCCCCATTGCCTTGGCAACTTTAGGTCACCTTGGCCCATGCTGACCAGTTTTAATTGGATTCTTACCCATACATTCTTACAGATTTTATGATCAGGAGGAATTCTCCTTATCTCCCTGAGTTTCAGGATTTGATCTATGAAAAGGGTCCCAAAAGCCAGCAGATAACAGATAGTTTGCTGAGGAATGTGACATATCCTGTTCACTTAGCCCAGGCAGGGCTTCAGGTAAATTGCTTCTTAGAAAAGAAAGCATGTAGGGGTCAGCACAGTGAGCCCATTTTGTAGAATTATTTTCTTAACTTTGGTTTCCCACCATTCTAATCTGTCTGTCCCCTAACAGTTCCATGGCAAGCCTTTTTTTTTTTTTTTTGTAGTGGGGACTGAACTCAAGAGCACTGAACCACTGAGCCACATCCCCAGTCGTTAGAGATAGGGTCTCACTGAGTTAATGCTTTAGTACCTCACCTTTGCTGAGGCTGGCTTTGAACTCACAATCAATCCTCCTGTCTCAGCCTCCTGAACCACCGGGATTACAGGCATGCATCAAGCCTTCTGAGGAAGCTTTATACTGATTTCCATAGTGGTTGTACTAATTTTGAATCTCAGCAGCAGTGTAAAAGTATTCCTTTTTCTCTACACCCTCTCCCACACTTATTATTATTTGTATCCTTGATGACTGCCATTATGACTTGTGTGAAATAAAATCTCAACGTAGTTTTGAATTGAACATGGAATTTTGAAAATGTGTAATACCATACTATGATATAGTGTTTCCAACATATAGGCACAATAAAGATCATAGATAATAGGTCTAATGTGGTGGCCCATATAATCTCAGCTGCTTGAGAGGCTGAGGCAGGAGTATTGCAAGTTCTAGGCCAGCCTGGACAATTTTGGGAGAAACTGTCTCAGGAAAAAAAAAAGGGGGGGGGTGGCGGGGAAAACTACACTTCTCAAAGGAAGAAATACAAATGGCCAACAAATATACATAAAAATTGTTCAACATCATTATCAATTAGGGATATCAAAAGGACTGGGGATGTAACTCAGTGGTAGAGCACCCACTATCAATCCTGAGTATCAAAAAAGAAAAGAAGTGGGGCTGGGATTGTGGCTCAATATTTTATATATATATATATATATTTTTTTTTTTTTTTTTTTTTTTTTAAGAAAGGAAAGAAAGGGGCTGGAGATGTGGCTCAGCGGTAGCGCGCTCGCCTGGCATGCGTGCGGCCCGGGTTCGATCCTCAGCACCACATACCAACAAAGATGTTGTGTTGTGTCCGCCGAGAACTAAAAAATAAATATTAAAAAAATTCTCTCTCTCTCTCTCTCTCCTCTCTCACTCTCTCTTAAAAAAAAAGAAAGGAAAGAAAAAATAAGGGACTGGGGTTGTGGCTCAGTGGTAGAGCACTCAATTAGCATGCTTGAGGCACTGGGTTAGATCCTCAGCACCACATAAAAAATTAAATAAACAAAATAAAAGGTATTGTGTCCATCTACAAGTAAAAAAGAAATTCTTACAAAAAAGAAAAGAAAGACATTCTTCTGAGTATCTAAGATTTACAAAGAGAGGTGTATTGAAATACTTTTCATTGAGTTTCTGAACTCATGTTGTTCCCAATTTAGGGAACATAGATATGTATGTGGGGTGCCACTGGGAAGCTCCAGGACATAGGGTTCGAGCCATCCAAGTCATCATGTCCATCTGCACTAAGCTGCAGAACAAAGAACATGTGTCTGAGACCCTACATTGAGTCAAATTCAAGTTCCCTGGCAGCCAAAATACCCACATTTCAATAAGTGACATTCTTAATGGATGCATTTGAAAATGTGGTATCTGAAGCTGGGTGCACACTGTAATCCCAGCAATTTCTGAAGCTTCGGCAGGAGGATTGCAAAGTGGAGGCCAGACTCAACAACTTAGTAAGATCCTATCTCAAAATAAAAAGTAAACTGGAATGGGAATGTAGCTTAATGGCAACATGCCCCTAGGTTCAATCCCCAAATCCCCAGTACCAAAAAATAAACACTAAGAAGAAAATAAAAGAAAGAGAGAGAGAGAGAGAGAGAGAGAGAGAGAGAGAGAGAGAGAGAGAGTAGAAGAGATGGTATTTGATTTTGGAATCATAAAAAGCAGAGTGCCTTCCATCTTGGTCTCTTCTGTCAGAATACATGCTTTGGGGGAAGACAGCTGCCATGTTATGAGGACACTCAGTCCCCTTGGAAAAACCCAGATGGCAAGGAGCTGTCTTGCCAACAATCATATGAGTGTACCATGTTGGAAGCAAATCCTCCAGCCCCAGTCAAGCTTTCAGATAACTGCAGTCCCAGCTGACAGTTTGACTGCAACCCAGTATAGCCGCTCTTGGATTCCTGACCCACAGAAACTGAGATAACAAAGATTTAAATAAATTAAAAAAAAAGTTTTTGGCTCTTTTTTTTTTTTTTTTTGGTACTGGGGATTGAACCACCCAGGGGCGCTTAACCACTGAGCCACATCCCCGGCCCTTTTCATATTTTATTTTGAGACATGGTCTCACTAAGCTCCTTAGGGCCTCACTAAATTGCTGAGGCTTTTTTTTTTTTAACGTCTTTATTTTATTTTTATATGGTGCTGAGGATCAATTGAGCCCAGTGCCTCATGCATGCTGAGTGAGTGCTCTACGTCTGAACCACAACCCCATCCCTGGGACAGGGTCTGAACTTGCAATCCTCCTGCCTCAGCCTCCCCAGCCACTGGGATTACAAAAGTACACCACCATACCCAGATAAAAATGTTGTTTTAAGATCATAAATTTTGGGATAATATTACAAATTCTGTAATCACTTAAGAATTACATTTACCTACAACAGAGATTCCCTCAAGCCCAGTGGCTTAATGATTTTGTTTTTCTTTCTCACAAAAATATAAGTTGGAAGATTGGCAGTTCAGAATTGGTATGACATCTTCACATTCTCTTCCATAACCCAGGTTGCTCTCCATTTTTATTCTGGCATCTTAACTGTGGCTTGATTTCTCTAGTTTTTCTCCCCATATTGCTGCTGGAACTCCAGCCATCACATTTTAGACAGGAAGCAAATGAGAGAAGGGTTTTCTGGAAGTTTTGCCCATGACTTTAATTAATAGGTACATCATTGACTTATGGCAGTTGAGAAATGTTTTTTAGTTGGGCACAGTGTTGACCAAATAGTATAAATCGTCTGTTAGGCAGGGCAAGGTGGCTCATGCACACCCGTAATCCCAATGGTTTGGGAGACTGAGGCAAGAGGATCTTAAGTTAAAGCCAGCCTCAGCAGTTTATTGAGACCCTGTCTCAAAATAAAAAACACCTAGAGGCTTAGGAGGCTGAGGCAGGAGAATCTCGAGTTCAAAGCCAGCCTAAGCAACTTCGAGGCACCAGGCAACTCAGTAGACCCTGTCTCTAAATAAAATACAAAATAGGGATGGAGAATAGGGCTGGAGAATGTGGCTCAGTGGTCGAGTACCCCTGAGTTCAGTCCCCAGTTCAAAAAAAAAAAAAAAGAAAGAAAGAAAGAAGACTCAGTAGTTAAGTCTCTCTGAGCTAAATCCTCAGTACCACATAAATAAATAAATAAATAAATAAAAATAGAATTAGTAGAACGTTTTCCAAATAAGATATTCAAGTGGGCAATAAGAACATAAAAATATGGGCTGAAGTTGTAGCTTAGTGGTAGAGCACTTGCTGAGCATGTAAGGCACTGGGTTCTATTCTCAGCACCACATATAAATAAAAATAAAGGTACATTGACAACTAAAAAAAAGAAAAAAAATTTAAAAAGGACATAAAAATATGCTCATTATCTTTAGCCATTAGAGAAATGCAAATAAAAACCACAATGAGATACTACTGCACATCCACTGTGATGACTATTATCAAATAGGTAACTATTGGAGAGAACCTGGAGAAATGGGAATCCTCAAACACTACTGGTGGAATTGTAAATGGTACAGCCACATTGGAAAACAGTTTGGGAGTTCTTCCAAAGGCTAAATACAGGATTACCATATGCCTAGCAATTCTACTCCTGGATATATAACCAAGAGAAATGGAAACATATGGCCACATAAAAACTTGTACATGAATGTTTATAGCTGCATTATTCATAATTGCCAAAAAATAAACTGGGTATGTTGGCTCACTCCTATAATCCCAGCTTCCCTGGAGGCTGAAGCAGGAGGATAGCTTGTACCCAGGAGTTCTAGGCCAGCCTGGCAACAAAGTGAGACTTTGTCTCAAAATAAAATATAACAACTGGGTGTGTGATGTATGCCTGTAATCCCAGTGATTTGGGGAGGCCTAAGTAGGAGATTGCAAGTTTGAGGACAACCTCAGCAATTTAGTGAGGCCCTAATCAATTTTTTTTTTTTTTAGACTAGGGATTGAATTTAGGGATGCTTAACCACCAAGCCACATCCCCAGCCCTTTTAAAATTTTTTTTTTTTTTTTTTTTTTTTTTTTGTGGTGCTGGGGATTGAACACAGGGTCTTGTGCATGCTAGGCAAGCACTCTACCAACTGAGCTATATCCCCAGCCCCCTTTTTAATTTTTAAGACAGGTTTTCATTAAATTGCTTAGGGCCTTGCTAAATTGTGGAGGCTGGCTTTGAACTCCCTAACCTCCTGCCTCAGCCTCCTAGGATTACATCTATAGTTAGGGATATGAAAGAGGCTCAAGGCATGATTAAATTAAAAAAAAAGTCCTGTTGATGAACAGTATTTATGATTGATGTGATTTGTTTTATAAAAATTGAACCCAGAGGCACTTTACACATCCCAAGCCTTTTTTTATTTTGAGACAGGTTCTCACTAAATTGCTTAAGGTCTTGTTAAATTGCTGAGGCTGGCCTGGAACTTGTGATCCTCCTGCCTTAGCCTCCTTAGTCCCTGGGATTACAGGCCTGTACTATCACACCTGGCTTTGATATCTTGGTCTTTTTTTTTTTTTTTTTTTGGTACCAAGGATTGAACCCAGGGGCGCTTAGCCACTGGGCCACATCCCCAGTCCTTTTAAATATTTTATTTAGAGATAGGGCCTCCCTAAATTGCTGTGGCTGGCTTTTAGCTCAAAATCCTTCTGTCTCAGCCTCCTGATCTGCTAGGATTACAGGCATGCACCACTGCCCGGTTTAGCTTTGATCTTTATTCAAAGGAGAATGGTGCTGTGGGAAATCATGTTCTTCTATATATGCTTCTGAATTTGCTTTTTGTTTGTTTGTTTTTGTGGTGCTAGAAGCCAGGCCATGGAGCATCATGCTAGGCAAGCTCACTACTGCTGAGTCACAACCCTAGTCCCAACTTGCATTTTTATTTAAAATAAAGATTACTTTTGTAATTGAAGTAGATTCTATCTAGATCAATCGTTGGAGGAAGAACATCAAGAATATCATGGACTCTATAGCATTAGTTACAGTGTAGTCAGTCCTTTCCAGCTAAAGACAAAGTCTTCAGTGACTCCCTACAGCTTCCAGGAAAAAGTCCAGATTTCTCACTGTGATCTGTTCCCTGCTCCTAGCTCATCCTGCTCCCACACCAAACTTAACTGTTCACCCAGTAGAACCACCTGCTTTCCTTGCACAGGTACTACATGTGCTTTCTCTGCCTAAACATATGATGGATTATGAAATCATCTCCTAGCACGGAGGAGATCCTGGATTCAATCCCCAGTACCACAAAACAACAATAAAAACAAAAACAACAACGAAACAACCAACACTTAGTAAAAACTCTACAGTATTGGCTATCATTATAACATCTTTCTCAGTACATATTTTCTTTTTTTTTAACCCTGTTTTCTTTCTCATTATATTGAGTTACTTATGCACTTGTGTACTTCACAAGTTGTTAATTTGGTGAGACCTGGTCGCCAAATAAAAAAATGAAAAGGGCTGGGATGTAACTCAGTGGTAAAGCACCCCTGCTTTCAATCCCTTACCAAACCAAACCAAACCAGATTAAACAAACTCCAGAAAACAAACACGCCTTGACAAGGTTCCTTCCAAAAGTCTACCTGAAAATTAATGGGCGAGCCTTTGGGGGAATTAGACCATGTATTTTGGTATTTCTTCTCCTTGTATACCGCCCCTGTCCCTTTTGCTTTTAGGGACGAGTTTCTTCGGAATTCACAGTGCTTTTGCATCAAAGATATCCAGTCCCGGGGCTAGGGCTGGGGCTCAGTGGCAGAGGCACTGGGTTGATCCTCAGCACTACATAAAAATAAATAAATCAAAAAAAGATATCGTGTCCATCTACAACTAGAAAGAAAAAAAAAATCCAGTCCCTTTAAGGTCTTAGATGACGTAATGGCTAGCCCCTCCTCCCTCCCGCCTCTCTGGACTCTTCTAAACCCTTCCCACTGTTTTACGACCTCCGGCAATTAACTACACGACGTTTTCTGTGCTTCATCCGGGCTCCTGGGACTGGGAAAGTGGCTTCGTAACTAGGCAACTACGGATCCACCCCCTCCCGCGGATTTGCAGTTCAGTTGGTCTGTGCTTCTCACTGAACGGTTGCGGATTGCGGTAGCCAGGTGCCCCCTTCCCGCCCGCCTTGCGTTGCCATCACAACAGTACACAACCCTATTAACCACCCTGCTCCTCTTCCAAAACAATCCTTCCTTCTCAGATTCAAGACCCTCTTCAGAACTGCTTCTAGTTGAGCAGAACCGGGGTCAGCACCCCTTTGCGAATGGGGATTAGTTTGGAGGGTTGAAGACTGCACGTCAGGCTGATGTTCCAGAAGAGTCAGAGGAATGAGGCTAAACTGAGAGGCAAAGTTATTCGTAACTAATGCAGGGGGGTTAGAGTTGGAAGAGGGGAGGTGAGGGTAACCGAGGGGAGGAGGAGAAATTGGTAGGGAAGATTGAATAGGACTTGATTGAAGGGGAAGGTGGAAAAAGTGGGGAGAGGGAAGTCCAGGAAACAGGGACTGGAGAGTTGGAGCCACTGCAAAGGGCAGGAAAGATCTGGGGGTCCAGGAAGGCATTCTGAAAGGAGAGGAGTCCTTGGTGGTATGTATGAAATGGGTGTTGGAAGTCAAAACGAAATATTCACAGGATGAGGGAAGAAGTTCAGTTGGAAAGGCAGGGGTGATAGGCCAGGTACATGTCCATGGAGGCCAGGGAGTTGAGGGTTGGTGGAAGCCAAGTCTTTCTTTCCCAGGTCAAGGATTGAGCTTGATCTGATTCCAGAACCTTCCAGCGGGGAGAACGATGTCAGATGAGGATGATCTGGATGACTTTGAGCCAGAGTCAGAGCCAGACCAGGAAGATCTGGAAAAAGAAGAAGATGAGAAGGAGACAGAGGAGTGGGAGGACTACAAGAAGGAGGGGGAAGAGTTCTCCGAGGAAGTGAGAGCCGACAAGGGGAGGGTCCTAGGGCTGGGGTGGGCTGAAAAGGGATGTCTCACTTTACTTCCTCCTGCAGTGGATGCCGGTCCCCCTCACTGAGAACATGATGAAGGAAGGGCTTTCTTTGCTGTGTAAGACTGGCAATGGGCTGGCTCATGCTTATGTTAAGCTTGAGCTTAAAGACAGGTGCGTTTATGAGGGACCAGATAAGGACTAAGACATTGTAGGGCCCTATCTGCTTTCCCACTCTCATTCCTGGGTATTTGGACTGAAAGTTTGGATCTCTCTCATCCTGAACTAATGGGGAGGGAAAGATGGAATTTACTTTTTAGGATCTCTTAAGTCTTCCTAGGGGAGGGAGGTATAGCTCAGTGGCAGAGTGCTTGCCTAACATGGGCCCTAGGCCTTGGATTGGACACCATTGAAACAAAACTAAGGAATAAAATTCTCCTTGGAGAAATGTAGCCTGACAGGATATTGGAGATGTTGTTGCTGGACTTCCTCACCTGTCCTACAGAGTGTAGATCTCAACTCTTCAAAGACACAGTCTCTGCCCTCCGTTAAGGACTCATGTACTGGGCTGGCTATGTAGCTAAGTAGTAGAACACTTGTGTTTGATCCCTGGCATCACCGAAAAAAAGAAAAACAAAAACCAAAAAAATCCTCCTCTATCTTCTCTTCCCCCTCCTGTCACCTAGTCACTCCATTATAAGCCATCTCCATATTGCCTTGTGCTTTAGCACCTCTGCCTATTCTAACTGTGTTCTTACCTCTAATCCTTCTTCTGCCATCTCCTAGGGACCTGACAGATATTAACTTGCTTCACTCCTACATCCATCTGCGCTATGTGGATATTTCTGAGAACCACCTGACTGACCTATCTCCACTCAATTTCCTCACTCACCTGCTGTGGCTTAAGGCTGATAGCAATCAGCTTCGGACTGCCCGATTGAATGAACTACCCTACCTGCAAATTGCTAGTTTTGCCTACAACCAGATCACTGATACTGAGGGCATCTCTCATCCTCGTCTAAGAAGCCTAGATCTCAAAGGTGGGTTCTTAGGATGGGCTACACAAGATTCTTCCCTTCATTTTTTTTTTTTTTTCTTTTGGTACTGATTAAACCGTCGGCCTAAAGCATGCTAAACAAGCACTGTACCACTGAGCTACATTTCTGGGCCAATTCTTTCCTTCCTAGTCTGGGTCTGATAGAAGGGCAGTGTTGTCCTTGACTGAATTACACAGCACTCTTCATTCATTCTTTCTTTTATTCATTAAGGCATTTGCAGAGGTAGGGGTAGCTCAGTGGAAGAGCACTTGCTTAGCATGTATGATTCCCTGGATTCATCCCCAGCACCAGAAACACACACACAGACACAGACACACATAGAGACACGCACACACACACACACACACACACACACACACACACACACATACACACCAAGAAGCTCACTATGACTGGATGCAGTGTCGCACGCCTTTAATCCCAGTGGTTTGGGAGGCTGAGACAGGAGGATTGAGAGTTCAAAGCCAGGCTTAGCAAAAGCAAGGCTGCTATGCAACTCAGTGAGACCCTGTATCTAAATAAAATACAAAAAGGGCTGGGGATGTGGCTCAGTGGTTGAGTGCCCCTGAGTTCAATCCCCAGTACAAAAAAAAAAAAACAACTCATTATAATTCATCATGACAGTTCTTTGTGTTGGGGATATAACAGTGAACAAAACATAAATTTCACCCCTGTAATTCCAGCAATTTGCAAGGCTGAGGCAGGAGATCACAGGTTCAAAGCCAGCCTCAGCAATTTAGCAAGGCCTTAAGTAACTTAGTGAGACCCTGTCTAAAATTAAAAAAAGAAAAGGGTTGGGGATGTAGCTCAGTGATAAAGCACCTCTGGGTTAAATCCCTAGTACCCTCCAAAAATATTCCAATTCTTGTGTAGCGTACATTCTAGTTGGGGAAGACAGACAATAAACAATTAAAAAAAAATAAAATTATCTGAGCATGGTGATGTATTCCTGTAATTCCAGTGACTCAGGGGACTGAGATAAGTGGATTGCAAGTTTGAGTCCAGCCTGGGCAACTTAGCAAGATCCTGTCTCCAAATTAAAAAAAAAAAATGCTGGAAGTATAGCTCAGTGGGTTCAATTTATAAAAGATAAATGCAGTGGAAAAGATCAGAAAAGGGGGATGGGGGCAATTTTAAGATGACATTTAAGCAAAAACTTGAGGAGAGGGAGTAGATAGGTAGATTGCTTGGACACTCTTCATTTGATCCTCAAGGCTTGGGTGGACATGTCTATCTGGTCCACCTGCCCCAGGGCTCCAGAGACATTAGTCTGAAGCTATCCCTTCTCACTCTCCACCCTGTGTTAGAGGGAGAGGACAATTAATAAGCACCCCAAATTCAGGCTCTGTTGCTGAACAATCAGAGTGGCCCTTTGAATTCTTGACACCTTCCTTTTTCCCAGGGAACCACATCCACATGGTAACCGGTCTTGACCCCCAAAAGCTGAACAGTCTGCACACCCTGGAGCTTCGGGGAAACCAGCTAGAATCCACCCTGGGAATCAACCTTCCTAAGCTGAAGAACCTCTTCCTGGTAGCTCATTGGACCATAGGGTGGTATGGGAAGAGGGTACTATCCTAGGATCCTTAGGCTTTGCTACTAACTTCATCATCATAATTACAATCATTATATATTTTTTCAAAATACATTTATAGTTCATATCCAAGAGTCTAAATAATCTTAACAGTTACAGATTGCCCAAAAGTCCAAGTCCAAAGTCACATCTGAGACTCAAGACAAATTCTTGGCTGTGAGGCCCTGTAAAGATCAAAACAAGTTACATATAACCAATATATAGCGGCAAATAACCGCTGTCATTTTTTGAGCCTTTACTGTCATTTTCTGAGTTGTCAGATTGTCCTTGACTGAATTACACAGCACTCTTCATTCATACTATGGAGATGTAAAATTAAAGCTGGCAAGATGCTTCCTACAAAGCAGGACTAACAATACACAATGTGTAGATAATAATAATTTGCTTTGATACAGCAAAATGCAGCAGTAAAATGTACCATATCTGAAGTACAGATATCAGGCTAAGGAGTCCCCTTAAATGGTTGGGTTTTTAGATTTGAGATTCTTCATTCTAGGATGGTGCAATAGCCACTTCTCAGTGGAAGAATAGGACTCCTGGGCCTGAGAATGGGTTAAAGCATCTCCTCCTCCTTAATTAGAGGTAGCTTTGGTGGGATATCTGGTAGGCAATTACAGCTGACCTTTCTCTGGGATGGCAGCTTCTCCTAGACTACCAAAAAAAAAAAAGATTTTATACTGGGGATTGGATTGAATCCAGGCACTACCACTGAGCTACATCCTTAACCATTATTATTATTATTATTTAAAATTTTTTTTAGTTGTAGATGGACACAATATCTTTATTTGTTTATTTTTATGTGGTGCTGAGGATCAAACCCAAGCACTCTATCACTGAGCCTCAACTCCAGCCCCAACCCTTTTTATTATTTTGAGATAAGGTCTTTTTTTTTTTTTTTTTTTAACCACGGATTAAACTCAGGGTGCTACACAACTGAGCACATTCACAGCCCTTTGCCCTATTTATTTTTTATTTTTAAATTTTTGTCACTAGGTTGCTGAGGGTGGCCTCAAATTTGTGATCTTCCTGCCTCAGCCTTCTGAGTTTCTGGGATTACAGGTGTGCACCACTGTGCTTGGCTTACTTCTCCCCACCCCCACCAGGTAGTGGGGATTGAACCCAGGGTGATTAACCACTAAGCCACATCCCCAGCCCTTTTGATTTTTTATTTTGAGACAGGGTCTCACTAAGTTACTTAGTGCCTTACTGAGTTGCTGGGGCTGGCTTTGAACTTTCAGTCCTTCTGCCTCAGCCTCCTGAGTTACTGGGATTACAGGCATGAGCCCACCACACCTGGCTCCTGCATACTTTTAAAACTTTTTTGGGGGGGGTACCAGGGATTGGACTCAGGGGCACTCAACCACTGAGCCACATCCATATCCCTATTTTGTATTTCATTTAGAGACAGGGTCTCACTGAGTTGCATAGTATCTCACTAAATTGCTGAGGCTGTTTTGAACTCGGTCCTCCTGCCTCAGCTTCCTGAGTTGCTGGGATTATAGGTGTGCACCACCATGCCTGGCTCTTTTTTTTTTTAAGTTGTTGTTGGGCACAATATCTTTATTTTATTTATTTATTTTTATGTGGTGCTGGGGATCGAACTCAGGGCCTTGCATGTGCTAGGCAAGCGCTCTACCACTGAGCCACAATTCCAGCCCCCATGCCTGGCTCTTTTAAAACATTTTGCAGTTCTGGAAATGGGGCCTAGGACATAGCAGGGCCTTGCATGTTAGGCAAGCATTCTACCACTGAGCTATCCCCTTAGCCCTTTCCTGGACTTCTTCACTCTCTATACTATCCTCTACTCATTCATCCTCATTACTCTTCCACAGCCCCCCACCACTTGGATTTCCTCTTTTGCTTCATCTCTTTCTGACTTCCTTTTCTTCTCTATCCCTGTTCTATTCTTAATCCATTTACTGTATCCTGCTGTCTAGGCCCAGAACTTGCTGAAGAAGGTTGAAGGCTTGGAGAACCTAAGCAATCTCACTACCTTGCATCTCCGAGACAATCAAATTGAAACTCTGAATGGGTTCTCCATGGAAATGAAATCACTGCAGTACCTCAACCTGAGGTATGTGCCTCCTCCCAAGCTTCCCCTTATGTCGCCATTGACCTGGATTTTGAGCCTGTGTTCTTCCCTAGCTCCTTCTAGCGCATAGCTAGGTACTCACCTCATCCTTCTGGATCATCACCCCTGCTTTTCTTACTTAGTTCTGCATTTGGTTCTAATTCTAACACTAAGACCATTTATAACTGGTAACTCTTAAATCCTTAATTAATTAAATACACAATTAATAAGAATATACTATTGCCAGGCCTTGTATTGTGTTGTGTTTTGGGAACATCTAAAGGAATCAGAGATAGTCTCTGATTTTCAGGGGCTCACAATCTATCTCCAGCTCTTTTCCTGGCAGCAGTATTATTATTATTATTATTATTATTATTATTATTAGTGGTGCTGGAGATTGAACCCAGACCTTGTGCATGTCAGGCAAGCATTCTACCAACTAAGCTATACCCCCAACCCCTTGGCCTTATTCTATAGGAATTCCCACTTCCTTTCTCTATGTCCTAGGCCCCATTTCCTGCCTCTCTTCGCCTTGGCCCACCTGTAAGGGATGGCTTCCTTACTGATATTAAACACAAGATGTGTTCAGATTTGAGGGAGGAGTATTTTAAAGAAACTCTCCAGGTAGAAAGGTGCTAGGGTCTGGAGATTCTTTCACCAACTCTTATCTAATGAAAGATTTTTTATTTCTTCCTTTCCTACCATTTGCTTCTTTCTTCTTTCTTTTTTTTTTTTTTTTGGAGGGGGGGGCGGTGCTGGGGATCAGGCCCAGGAACTCACACATGCTAAGCATACACTCTACCACTCAGAGATATCTTCAACCCCTGGAGGATTTTATGTGTGTTTCTTTAAGCAATGATGTAAGGAAATTGTCTCTATCCTTGGGCAATAAGAAGAAATCAAGAGCTGGAGTTGGGCTCAGTGGTAGAGGGCTCGCCTAGCAAGCGTGCCCTCATAAAAATAAAATAATAAAGATATTGTACCTACCTATAACTAAAAAATAAATATAAAAAAAGAAGAAATCAAGAGAAAGAGAATATCCAAATAGGAAGAGGTGGTTGCGCCTTGAAATCCCAATTCCTGCCTTTGACCCCTGGAGCAATCTCTTATTAATTAGTTCTGCCACATAGATCTGCTAGAGTGCATTTGTGTATGTGAGTTTTCCTATTAATGGGCTAGACAGGGATAATAGGCCCTTCCTTAGTGACTGTTAATCGGGTATGTTTAGAGGTAAGTGGAGGAAGGGGTGCACATGTTGTCTAAACCACTGGAAGGTGCTTCTGAGGCAAAGACGCTAAACAGAATATTCAATACAAAATGCACCTGCTCTGCTCCCTGGCATCTTCCAACCTATCCAAGTGAGAAACACTGCAGGAGGCCTAGCACATTCACTAAGATCAGGCTGAAACAGCTAGGTGCAGTGGCCACACTTGGGAAGCTGAGGCAGGAGGATTGCAAATTGGAAGCCAGCCTCAGCAACTTAGGGAGGCCCTAAGCAATTAGGGAGACTCTGTCTCAAAATAAAGAATAAAAGTGGGGGCTGGGATTGTGGCTCAGTGGTAGAACACTCACCTAGCACAGGCGGGACCTGGGTTTGATCCTTTATTTTTATGTGGTGCTGATCCCTCAGCACCACATATAAATAAAGGCATTGTGTTGTGTCCATCTACATCTAAAAAATTTAAAAAAAATTAAAAAAAAAGAATAAAAGTGGTTGGGGATGTAGCTCAGTGGTAAAGTACTCTGGATTCAATCCCCAGTACAAAGAAAAAAAGAAAAGAAAAGAGGAGAGAAGAAAGATCCGGCTGAAATATTTAATAAATATGAGTATCCCACAGTGAGGCACATTAGGAAACCAAACTTGTTCTTCAGACTGGGAGGCCTGGCCCAGCCCTAGCTCTAGGCTCCTTCTTGTGGGGAGCATCAACACAGCACCTACTTTGCATCCCTTCACAGTTAATACTCTTTTTGTGTGTGTATGCTGCTGGGGATCAAACCCAGGACTTCAAGCATGTTAGGCAAACACTCCGTCAATGAGGTACATCCCCAGCCCTCCTATTCCTTCTCTACTGACCTTGGTCCTACCTTCTATCTTGATGTGTGATTGACACAGAAAAAGTCTGTTCTGTTTATATACGGACATTTGCCCACTCCTCCCTAGCTACAGGGCAGGGTGTGACCTAGCTTTGCTCCTCCAAAAGTATAAAGATGAGACATCACAGAGTAGAGATTCATGGAAGGGCAGAAGCAGGACAGGAGTGGGACTGGACAGCATCTCTGCAGCAAATCTGGCAGCATTTAGCAGGCCTGTCCTCATAGTCTGTTTCAAGAAAAATAGGCCTGGTGGGAAGTTCCCTCCAGAGGTCCCATTCCTAGCAGCAAGGAACCAAAGTCCCTTATTCCTGGATGAACCCTCTTGACCACACCTGCAGGGGCAACATGGTGAGTGACCTGGGAGAGCTGGCAAAGCTTCGGGACCTGCCCAAGCTTCGAGCCCTGGTGTTGCTGGAGAACCCAATTACAGATGAGACTGATTACCGTCAGGAGGCCCTGGTACAGATGGCACACCTGGAGCGTCTGGACAAGGATTTCTATGAGGAGGAAGAGCGGATTGAGGCTGATGAGATCCGTCAGAGGATCAAGGAGGAACAGGAGCAGGAAGCTGAGCCTGAGCATGACTTGGAACTGGAGCAGGCATTGGTCTAGCAGTGGTTCTTCTACCCTCCAAGGATAGTAAGGATGCTGGCAGGGAGGCAGCAAGAAGATGCCAAGGGCTGGGCAGAGAGGGGAAGAGAAGGTGCTGCAAAAGGCAGTGGGTAAGGCAAGGAAGGGCTAAGGCAAGGAAGACCCTCAAAGAGACCAGAGTTAGGGGAGAAAGGTGAGGAGAAAGGACCAGAGAGCCTGGGAGAGCTGATAAAAAGCCTAGGAGATACATCAAGAGGTCAGAAGAATAGGTGAGAAGAACTGGGGGTGGCAGGCAGAGGACTTGGTTAGCAGCCAACACTAGCATAGAGTGAAGATCATATGAAAGGACAGATCTTGGGGCATGGAGTGGTATGGGGAGTGGTAGGTAGAATATGAGGAATGCAGCAGGGCCTGAGAGAGAAGGCAGGAGAGGAAGATCCTGCACTAAAACTCTAAAGCTAAAAATAACAGGACACAGGAGTGAGGAGAAGAAAAGAGGGCAGGGTGAGGCAGAAAGAGATTGAGAGGAGCCCAGGGAAGTGATGCAGCTGGCACTTCAGGTTTGGATGGACACTTTACTTCTGTTCTCTTCCTCCAGGAGACCAATGACCTCGGCCCCAAGACCTGATAACACTCCAGTCATGGAAGACAGGATGCTTCCTTTTGCTCCAGAACTGGGAATTCATCACAGCCTGAAATCCAGGCTCAGTGATGGTCACCTGGGCACTGTTGGGTGCAGTGTGAGGTGTTCTGGGGGCCTGGGCTCCCTCTGGAGCCTAGGCAGGGGGCAGCCCTCACGCAGGTCTGGGTAAGCAGCAGGGGATGCTTATGCTTGGAGGGTTGGCTGGAGAAAAGTGCTGCGGAGGCAGGCAGGGGTGTTAGGGACACTTCCGTTGGTTTTCAAATAAATAGACATTTTGATACTCTTTTGTCTAACTTGATTTATGAGATACTGAGTCTTCCATGGGCTTCTCTGTCAGTGTGGGACTCAGTACCCGCTGGGTTATGGCGTGAGACCGCGCTTGTACCCTTAGAGTGGATCGGAGCATTGGTGAGCGCCCGTGTGCTCGGTCGGTCGGTAGCAGGGCAGGTCGCGGGTCTTCCCTGCCTCTCCCAGTTTGCTTCTCTCACCTCCCCACCCCACCGATCCCCCACCCGCGCTGGTACGTGCGCCTTCGCCGGCAGCTCCTGACTCATCGGGGGCTCCGGGTCACATGCACCGGACCGGCCCTATAGGCGCCTCCCCCCGCGCCCGCCCCCCGCCCTCGCTGGGGAGCCGCAGCAGCCTCTGCTGCTGCCACTCCCGCTCTCTTTGCGCCTTCGCCACCGCCACTGCCGTCGCCACCAGCTGAGTCTGCAGCTCCGAGGTGAAGCCCTGGTCGGCCGGCGCCCCTCTGGCTCCCTTTCCTTGTCCGTGTTCCCTTCCTCCTCCCTCGTCTTTCGTGCATCTCTGCCGGTGGCGCTACGCACCTGCTCTTCACCCGCGCTCCCTGGCGCCTTCCATCCCCCGCCTTCGCCGACCTCTCCTCTCTGGCTTTCAGGTTTTCGCCCCCTGGTTTAGGAACTAGCCTCTCTGCACCTGCTTCTAACTGCGCGTTTCTTCACCCTTGCCTGCTTCTTTCCCCGCGCTTCATGTCCAGCCGATTTGTTTCTTAAGTTCGGCGTCTCCGCTTTGTGCATTTTATTCTGACAAGTCTTTTTTTTTGCTTTGCGGTTGGGGAAATGTCTTCTCTCACCCTTCCTCAGCTCCCCCAGACTTCCTCTAGACTGCCCTCTCTCCCACTCCTTTCCCACGTAGCCCCTTTCCTTTTACATTTCCTTTTCTCAGCTCTATGGAAGGAGTGGGGAATTTGGGGAATGGGGAGAGAGTAGGCCTAGCTTCTACTACCCCATCTGGTCTCATGCTTTCCCACTCAGCTGCAACCCCCAGGGACTGGAGCCCCACCCCCCACCCCCTTCCTCTACTGCACGTTTCTCAGGAAGAGGGACTCGCGTTTGGGAGAGAGGTTGGGACCCTGGAGTGTTAAGTATGGGTAGGATGCGGACTCTTTCAGGAAAGGTTGCGCAGACAACCCACCTTCCTTCCTCTGAGGAAAAATGCCAGCCTGGCAGCCATTCTGCTCTGGGGATATCTGGGGGAACCCCACCGGCTAGAGAAGCTGCCGAGGGGCGAGGGAACCACTGTCTTGTCCCTCCTCCATTCACTGCGGAGTTATCCCATCTTCTTTTTTGATCGCACCCCGCCTCCGTCTGCAGTGACCTCCCCTTCCTCACTGCATTGACCTTCTCCTCTCTCTATGGCGGGAGGGGGGTACCTCTTCTATAGCCTCTGACTGCAGCCAGCTCCTCCCCACGCCCCACCCACTGCAGTAACCTCTTTCTCATCCCTCCCAGCCTATGGCCCCGCCCACTGATATGAGGCTCCACCCCTCTAAGCCTCCTATCTTCTCCTTTCTTCCCTTTCATCCTAGGAGATCCCAGCCATCATGTCCATAGAGAAGATCTGGGCTCGGGAGATCCTGGACTCCCGTGGGAATCCCACTGTGGAAGTGGATCTGCATACTGCCAAAGGTAATGTACTAGGTCTGGTCTGGGTTGGGAGGCCTTCCCTGATACCCTGAAGGAATGGGTTCCAGAGCCAGGCTCCCAAGCTGGATTGTGGGGTTGAACCTCCTTATCTAGGGGAGCCAGGTCTGTGTTCTAGTTTACTGTGAGACATGCCTTGCCTCTACATATCTACTTGTATGCAGCCCCACTTCCAGCTTAAAGACTCATTCTATCCTTGGACATCAGAATAGAAGGGCCCCCACTTTAGGAATTCTGAGGAATGTGGGTGAAGGTGTGTGTGTGTGTGTGTGTGTGTGTGTGTGGTGTGCTTCCTGGCATAGCTTCATTTCTGTGGCTTCCACTTGCGCCTGTGGGCCTCTGTTGGGTGGATGAGGAGCCACTATTTGTGCAGCTGGCTGTGTGTGCGTGGGTGGGTGTGTGTAGTGTTAGGGAGCAGTATGGGGAGAGGACTGGATGTAGCAAGCAGAATTTTAAGATCAGGACTGAAGGCTGAAGGAATCCCTGTCCCTATAGTGCCTTTCTCCCTCCCTCCTCATTCTTTGTCTTCTCCAGGTCTTTTCCGGGCTGCAGTCCCCAGTGGAGCCTCCACTGGCATCTATGAGGCTCTGGAGTTGAGGGATGGGGACAAACAGCGTTACTTAGGCAAAGGTGAGGCCCTTTCTCTTTTATAGGGTCTGCCACTCCTCAGCCTTATAGCCTTACCTCACACCCTCGTCAACTCTTTCCTAGTTTGCCTTCCCCTCCTCCTATTTTCTAGGGCCTGACTCTGACCCAGTCTAGCCTCTCTTCCTCTTCCTAGGTGTCCTGAAGGCAGTGGATCACATCAACACCACCATTGCACCAGCTCTCATCAGCTCAGTGAGGCCCGCTGTTTGCTAAGGATGGCAGGACCAGTATCCTGGAAGGAATCCTGGATGGGGAGGAGGATGGGGAGGGAAAGACCCACTTTTTAGGAATCATGGTTACAAGGGGAAGGGTGGGAAAGTGTTCTTATTGTCCCCTGCTTCTATGGGAGTTCATATCCCATAATGCTAGCAGGCTGCTGTCACAGAGACCTGGTTGGATGCTGGCCAGATGAGAGCCTGGGTGAATGGGGGGACCCTCTACCCTAGGGCCCAGCCTCTATCCTGGCCATGCGTAATGGGGGCTGTGCCCACAGGGTCTCTCTGTGGTGGAGCAAGAGAAACTGGACAACCTGATGCTGGAGTTGGATGGGACTGAGAACAAATGTAAGTAGGGGTTGGGAGAAAGTGGGCATAATGGTGAAATAGTAGAACACACAGGAACTAAAGGAGTCTCTGCTGAGGGGCTCAGAGACCATCAGAGGACTTCTTCCATCTTTTTCCCAAAGCCACTGCAGTGGGAAGGAGTAACATTAGACAGAAGAAGAATTTCTTTGTAGCATAAAGTGGAGGGAGTTGGCCTAGATAGTCTGGGGGAGTTTAAAAGGGGTGTGGCTTTCTGCCCTTTCTATCACCCTCCTTTCCACTTCCTCCCTCTGTCCTGCCTTTTGCAGGAGAGAATGGATGGGATGTCACTGGGGTGGGGAGAGGAGAGGGGTCTCTTTTCCTGTCTCTTTTTGGGGAATATAGGTAAGTCCAGGGCTAGAAGAAAAAGGAATATTTTTGCTCAGTGACTTCTTCTTTAATCTTCCAGCCAAGTTTGGGGCCAATGCCATCCTGGGTGTGTCCTTGGCCATTTGTAAGGCAGGGGCAGCTGAGAGGGAATTGCCCCTGTATCGTCATATTGCTCAACTGGCTGGGAACTCAGACCTCATCCTGCCTGTGCCGGTGAGCACTGAACTTTGCCTGCGCCTTTCTCAGGGGTGGAAGGGAGGGAGCGGGGAAACCTCAAGAGAAACAATGGAGAAGCTAATGAGAAGGGATGGGGACATGAGACTCAGTCTGGTGATCTGGGTTATATTCCCAGGGGCAGGGGGGAAGGGCTGTTTGACTATCTTCTGTGGCTCCCTAGGCCTTCAATGTGATCAATGGTGGCTCTCATGCTGGAAACAAGCTGGCCATGCAGGAGTTCATGATCCTCCCAGTGGGTGCTGAGAGCTTTCGGGATGCCATGCGCCTTGGGGCAGAAGTCTACCATACCCTTAAGGGGGTCATCAAGGACAAGTATGGCAAGGATGCCACAAATGTGGGTGATGAAGGTGGTTTTGCCCCCAATATCCTGGAAAACAGTGAAGGTGAGGTCAGAAGCCCCACTTCCAGCTTAAAGGCTCATTCTATCCTAGGACATCAGGATAGAAGGGCCCCCACTTTAGGAATTCTGAGGAATGTGGGTGAAGGGTCCTTGAAACTCCTATAAACCTCAAGAGGTACCAACCCTTGGGGTGGGTTCCTGGGGGTCTGCCAAGTTCACATGCAGACACAGAACAGTCTTTTACCTGCTTAGCTAGATCTGTTAGTATCTGTAAGTTCTCACAGCAGCCCCTGAGAACAATGGGAGATGATCTAGGTAATCATTCTTTAACATCATAGGAGTCTCAGTTTGATGAGATATCATATTCCAGAGAGCCCATTCCAAATCTGTCCCATCCTTACCCCAGCCTTTTAGGCCTCTAGGATCCCTAAATCTTTCTGTGCTCTGAGAGACGCTGTATTGTGGTTCAGTTATAGGTAGTGATTAAGAGTTAATTTCTGGGCTGAAGGTGTAGGTCAGTGGTAGAACATTCACCTGATTATACTGGAGACCTAGGTTTCATCTCCAGCACTGCAAAATAGAAAAACAAAAGTAAAGAGAAAGAAGAGTTAAGTTTCTGGGACCAAATTGCTTGAATTTATTTGAACCTTGACTTGAAAAGTTATACAGTAGTGATCTTTCTTTCTTAACTTCTCTGTGCTTCCTTTTCCTTATCTATAAAATGGAAATAATAACACTTTATACCTCATAACATCATTGTGAGGATTAAATGAGATTATATCTAGGGGCTGGGATTGTGGCTTAGTGGTAGAGTGCTTACCTAGCACGTGCGTGGCCCTGGGTTCGATCCTTGACACCACATAAAAATGAATAAACAAAATAAAGATATTGTGTCCAACTACAACTAAAAAATAAATATAAAAAATGAGATCATATCTATAAAGTACTTAGGTGATGTGATATCAATAAAGAACAACTATTTGGGGCTGGGGTTGTAGCTCAGTGGTAGAGCGCTTGCCTAGCATGAGTGAGGCACTGGGTTTGATTCTCAGCACTGCATATAAATAAACAAAATAAAGGTCCATTGACCACTAAAAACTATTTTTAAAAAAGAACAACTATTCATAATAATGCCATTTCTCTGTCCTAGAAGATGACTTCTCCCAGACCTAGAGACAATCCACATAACCACCTTACCCATACCTCCCCAGCAACAGTCCTTTACTTCTGCTTAGAATTTTTCTCTCCCTCTTCCCTCCCTCCTGCATATAATCTCATTGTATTCCATCTCTAGCCTTGGAGCTGGTGAAGGAAGCCATCGACAAGGCTGGCTACACAGAAAAGATTGTCATTGGCATGGATGTTGCTGCCTCAGAGTTTTATAGAGATGGCAAATATGACTTGGACTTCAAGTCTCCAGCTGATCCTTCCAGATACATCACTGGGGACCAGCTGGGGGCACTCTACCAAGACTTTGTCAGGGACTATCCTGGTGAGAAAAAAAGGGTATGGGAGAGAGGGCAGGGGGAGGAGCAGGGGCCAGACAGGAATATGTAAGGGCAACTCTGGACTTAATGGTTCCAACTCAGGTGCCAGGTAGAGGAACTTGAGAATTAAGGATAGAGTAAGGGAGCCTTGGCAGACTGACTTTGTTGTGCTAATGTGCAGGTACCTGTGATGAGTCTGTTCTACTTTGGATCCTGATTAAAGTTGTGGGCTCTAAAAGCTACTAGGAAGCTGGCACAGTGGTGCATGCCAGTTAATCCCAGCAACTTGGGAGGCTGAGGTAGAAGGATTTTAAGATCAAGGACAGCCTAAGAAATTTAGTAACATCCTAAGCAACTTAGTGAGACCCTGTCTCACAATAAAATATAAAAAGGGCTGGGGATGTGGCTCAGTGGTTAAGCACCCTGGGTTCAATCCCCAGTACAAAAAAAAAAAAGCTACTAGGATCATGGGGAGGATTCTGGAAGGAAACAAGGATGATGAGAGAGTGAATAACCTAGCAGGGAACTAGCACCTTTCAGTCTGTTTGATTGATGAAACTGGATGCTTAATGGAGCCAGGACTGATGTCTGAATGGAGAAGAGGCTGAGGAGGGACTGAATTTGAATTATCTTCTCCTAGTCTTCCAAGGGCTTTTATCCTAGGGTGAAGGGCAGGTGAACTCCATCTTCCTGAGACAGAGTAAGAGAAAGTAGACATCAATTGAAGAAGGAAAATTTAGATGAGTAATAACAAAGGGCTTCTTGGCAGTGAGAATGGGAAAATACAATGGGAGGTTGTGGGAAGGTTTTATGAAATAAAAATCAGGATAGGAATCAGGACAGGCTTGTTTTAGTGAGGGGTAGGGGAGAAAGATGAGGGGACCTGTACATTTCAGGGGATCAAAGTGGGGTCTCCCTACCTGAAGCAGAGATCAGGGTAAGATCAACAGTCACTTCATCACTCCTTCTGCAGTGGTCTCCATTGAGGATCCATTTGACCAGGATGATTGGGCAGCCTGGTCCAAGTTCACAGCCAATGTAGGGATCCAGATTGTGGGTGATGACCTGACAGTGACCAACCCAAAGCGTATTGAGCGGGCGGTAGAAGAAAAGGCTTGCAACTGTCTGCTGCTGAAGGTCAACCAGATCGGCTCAGTCACTGAAGCCATCCAAGCGTGAGTGCCTACTGGCCCTTCTACTTGACCCCTGTTTTTATAGGATCCCAAATGCTCCTGGTCTGATCCTGCCCAGGGCTGCTGAAAAGAGCAGGGAACTTAGAGTCCCCTTCACAAATTCTCTCAACTCTGCTCTCTTCACCCCAGATTCTCTCTGCTCCTTTCCCAGACACTTCCCTCCAGGTGTTTCTTGACATAGACTAAGGTTGGGAGTGGGAGAGAATGACCATTGTGTGGGGCTCGGCTGGGGATCAGTGTTGATATGTGGACACAGGTGCAAGCTGGCCCAGGAGAATGGCTGGGGGGTCATGGTGAGTCATCGCTCAGGAGAGACTGAGGACACATTCATTGCTGACCTGGTGGTGGGGCTGTGCACAGGCCAGGTGAGTGGGGACAGCCTGTAGGTTGGAGGGAGATCTTTGTGGGATTGATGGGTTATAGGCTCAGGTGGGTCTCTCCAGGTGTTTGAGGGTGTCAAGGAAATTTCAAGAGTAGAGGTTTCGTGGCTTAGGAGGCTGAGGCAGGAGGATCACAAGTTCAAAGCTAGCCTCAGCAACCGGGAGGTGCTAAGCAACTCAGTGAGACCCTGTCTCTAAATGAAATACAAAATAGGGCTGGGAATATAGCTCAGTGGTTGAGAGCCCCTGAGTTCAATCCCTGGTGCCCTCCTACCCCACAAAAGTAGAAGTTTCAGGGATGGGGTATAGCTCCTCCTTGGTGGAGTACTTACCTAGTATGCATAAGAGGTTTCTTTTTAGCAGTGAAGGGGTAGCTGCTGAGCTAATCTGCATATCTTTTGGAATGTTTCAGATCAAGACTGGTGCCCCATGCCGATCTGAGCGTCTGGCTAAGTACAACCAGCTCATGAGGTGAGGGTCTCCAGGGAAAGGGAGCCCAAGGTCACAGAGAGTTAAAAACCATGATTGCCCAGCATCTAAGACCTGAATTAACAGTAGAAGTCCAATTGGGTGTGGTGGCATATTTCTGTAATCTTGGAGACTCAGAAGGCTGAAGCAGAAAGATCTCAAGTTCAGGGACAGCTTTAGCAACTTAGTGAGATCCTGGTCTCAAAATAAAATATAAAAAAGGTTGGGGATGGCCAGGTCCACTGGCACATGCCTGTAATCCCAGCAACTTGGGAGGCTAAGGCAAGAGGATCCCAAGTTCACACCCAGCCTCAGACAACTTAGGGAAGCCCTAAGCAACTTAGTGAGACTCTGTCTCTAAACAAAATATAAAAAGGGCAGGGGATGTGGCTCAGTGGTTAAGCGCTGGACTCAATCCCTAGTACCAAAACAAACAAACAAAAATGCTGTGGATGTAGCTCACTGGTAGAACCCCCTGGTCCAATCCCCAGTCCTAAAAACCAAACCAAACTAAACAAGACAAAACCCATGACAGCAGATGTATAGCAAATATTTGTCTTTGCTGGATTGGTTTACTGATGGCCTGATTGGTAGGCCACTGAAGTCACATGGGAAAGCCAAGAAATGCTGGCTGTGGGACAGGCCTCAAAAACAGGTGGAATGAAGGAAGGTAGAGGCTAGAGGGAACTCCTGGAAAGACATGCAGGTCCCTCCTGCTTCCCTGACCATTTCCTTTCTGGCTCATCTCAGAATTGAAGAAGAGCTGGGGGACGAAGCTCGCTTCGCTGGACACAATTTCCGCAATCCCAGTGTGCTGTGATCCCTTTACTTGCCTGGAGACTTGGACCCTCTGTCCCATCCTCCTGGAACCTCCTTCTTGCTATCCTGACCTGTGATAGTTCACCCTGATACCCTGAGCCCCAGGGCACTCAGAAGTCCCCTGATTAGCCTGCTCCAGATGCCCGTCAGCTTCCCTGCCCCTTTGCTGTTTCTGTTCTCCCTCCTATGGGCTCCATTCTTTGGAGTACCATACTTTCCACTCTTCCTTTTTATTATTTTCCCTCAGAAACTGGAAATGAGAATGAGGACTTTAAGGGGGTCCATGAAAGAATGATTAGTGTCTGTGACAGGAACTTCAGGGTTGGTGTGTTGAGGTGCTTAGAGGGGGGCCATGTGTCACTTATGCTTTGCTCTGTTCTGTGTTTTTTCCATGTTGCATATGAGCCATGAACTGGGCATAGTGCTGAGCAGTAGGGAGTGCTTGGTGTGTGGCCGTGCCCAGCTAAAGCTTAGTGTATTTATTTATTTATTTATTTTTAATTCACCTATTAATAATTTCCTTGAAACTCTCAGGCCTAAATCTGGCCTGACTTCACAGAACTATGCACCTGTATTTCCTGTGGCTATAGATCTGATAATGATCTGGGGTGGGAGGTCATGCTAGAATGGGAAGGTAACAGAAAAGGGCCTTAATATCAGTTATGTTGTGTTTACTGACTGAAGCCTGGGTTGGTCCAGAGTGGGGCTTTGTGCCTGGGGGGACTCTTCCCCTAAAAATCTCTCTCCAGCCCTACGTTCCCTGTTCTTCCTCCAGCTGCACCAGAGTGCCGTCTCACTTCCCTGTGCTGTTCCACACTTGCCACTACCTCTGTGGCTTGAAATGAGCACCATCATTAAAGTCTGAATCACACTGCATTTTTGTGTCTGAGGACTCTTACTCAGTTCCATGTGAGTGAAGAGAAGATGGAAGACTTGGAAGTTGGTGACACTGGATAGCATAGCTAGGAAGGGCACAAAGAGGAAGACCAACTGAATAATTTTGGTTAAGTGATGGCACTGCCTACCCCAACCTGGCTGGGTTGGGTCCATGTTGTTGTACCTGCCTTTAGCAGCAGGCCTGGCCTCAGGACTCAGAATTAGGGGTTCTTAACCTGGAGCCCAGGAGTCATTGGAAGTATCAAAAGTTGCGTGTATGTTTATGTGTGTGTTTGGGGGGGAAAGCAGTCTAAAAATTCCCTAAGGGTCCTTGTCCAAAGAAAAGATAAAGCTGTAGACTGGAGCAGCTCCCATACTCGTCTCTCTCCCCCAAATCCTGGCTGATTCTGAAGTGGAACAGGACTTCATGGCCATCAGTCCCCGAAATGGGGGTGTGGGGAGGGAAAAATAGTAGCAGGGGTGCAGAGGCAGGCCCAAGGAAATAGTCCTCCCTCTAGTAAACTCAAAGTAATCAACATACTCTTTGGCTGTTGGACTGTAAGGTGGGTGTCAATTTGTGACTAGAGGCCCTCTGTAACTCTTCCCGCTCTTATGGAGCCTCAGCATTGAGCTGCTCAACTTAAGGACCACCTTGGGGAACAAATCCCCTCCCAATACCTTGGAGCTAGGGCAGGCACATCCATCCCTTCAGGCAGGGTCTACACACAAAGATAGTGCCACTAGAGGGAGTCAAGGTTCTACAGGACACTACTGGACACAACTGAGGTGGAGTGGGGAGCGATTTCAAGGTTGTACCCTTTGCAGGCCTCCCAGTCTGCTCCTACTCTCTTAAGTTCTGGTCCCAGGCTCCCTCTGCCATTTTGCCCATCTTAAGGCTAAAAGAGGATTCTGGTTGTGTATGAGCAGGGCCCAGGTCCCTTTGTCCTCATTCCTGTATTCCTGACACTTCAGCCATTTTCAGTTCAAACAGCTTCTTATGCATGGGCATGATGTCACACACCTATAATTCCAGCGACTCTGTGAGGCTGAGGCAGGAAGACTCCCAAGTTTGAGGCCAGTCTCAGCAATTTAGGAAGACCCTCAGCAATTTAGGGAGACCCCGTCTCAAAGTAAAAAGGACTGGAGATGTAGCTCAGCGGTAAAATGTCCCTGGGTTGGATCTCTGGTACCAAACCAAAAATAAAAAACAGTCTGAAGATGTAGCTCAGTGTAGAGTGGCCCTGGGTTCCAACCCTAGTACCCAAAACAAAACAAAGCTTCTTGCCCTGGTCTCGCCTGTGCCTCTTAATTTCAATATGGGCATCTCATCTTTCGCTTCTCTCCTAGGTCCCTTTATGTCCCATGGGGCTCTTCCCACTTTTCTCTTGGCTCTCTTTTCTCTGGGGTCTATGAAACTTATCTTCCTCAGTGACTCCCAGGCTGGCTAGGATTATTATAGTTGAAGCTACCTTTGCTAACCTGTCCTTTCTTCCCTCCCTCCTTGCTAGGTTACCTCTCTAACAGTTATTGCAATTACACACACACACACACACACACACACACACACACACACACACACATGTGCTTGCGCCACACCAGGTACAGGGTTGGATTGGGTTACAGCTAGCTCTGCTTGGGCCTCCCAGGCCCCTCTCTCCACTTTCCTTTTGTGCCGTTGCCTGGAGACCAGTGGGTTGTGGGGGACTGGGGCCAGAGAGGGAGCTGGGGTGAGGGATGGTAGAGGGTGTGTATGTGTGATGGTTCCTGCAGTTAAGATGTGAGCCTGGCCCCCAGGTAGGGAAGAAATTGGAGAGGGTAGGTCCTGGCTTCTCTTCCCACTCTCATAATCCTTGCCCTTACCTGATGTCTACATTTTTCTTTTAGGTTCCTATAAGTCACCATCCTGTCCCATCCATGCCTTTGTGGTTAAAAAACAAGGGAGGAAAATCTCAGAATGGAAGGGATTTGGGAAGGGCCTGGGCCAGGGCCCAGTGGGAGAACTGAACTGAGAAGTGCAGAAAGAGAGGGAAAGCAATGGCTGTGAATAGGGAAGGAGGAGTTAGGTGATAAAAGGAAGAAGTAGAGGCTGTCCTAGAGCACTGAGGAAGGGTTCCAACTCCACAGTCCTAGCCAGCCTTGGAGTCACCGAGGACAGATAAGACGCCAGAAAAAAAACAGAGCCACAGAGAAAAGTGCCCTAAGAGAGACAGAAAGGAGATAAGAAGATAGGGAGCTGGCCTGATTTCTAGGAGGCCCTGGGAGGGGCAAAAGGTGGACCTGTGGTGGTAAAGTGAGTGCCAACAGATTTAGGGCAGTTCAGAGGGGAATTCATTCCTAGGCCAAGGAAGCATTCTGACTTCTGTTCCTTGTTCCCAAGTTCTTTGGAATCTGTTTAGAGCTTTTGGATACTCCCAGATTTGGCTGAGTTTGGCCTAAGGAATTGTGAGACAAAAATCTACCGAGTTGCTACAAAGCCAACCACCTTCTTCCCAGAAGACAAGTGGAAGCCTGCCAGTTCAGGGTCCCCTAGGTCTCCAGAGGGACTGGCCCCACAAGTATCCTACCCCCACCCCAAATCTGGAAAGCTACTGAAGACTCCCAATCCACACTCCAGCTCCAGTTCTTCCTGTTTCCCAGCCTGCCTCCCTCCCTTTTTCTGGCCTTCCCAATTTCAGCTGCCAAAAATCACCCTGTGTCTCTGGTGTCCTTTGTCCTAGGAGATGTTGCTGCTTGGTGTGGGGCCAGGGAGGGAGCCAAGAAGAAGGCACTGATGGTAGACTGGTGGGGGTGCTGGCTTCATGGTTGAAGACTAGGAATAGCTGCACACTGAGTCAGAGACTGCCTAGAGATCAGGGGAGGAGGAAGGGTTAGGAAGAACCTGTGGCCTATAGTAGGGACTGTCTCTATGTATAAACAATTGGGAGAGGGAACCATGATACATACCTAGGTCTACCCTGAACCCTTCAGGTGACCTAAGAAACCATTAGTGATAACTTCAGACTTGGGAAGGAAGATGGAGATGAACTGGATGGATGGGCCTGAGATGGTGTCCCACTCCTTACCCACCTGCCATCCCCCATTTCTGTCATTTTCCTCATAGCTCTCTCTCTTGCCATCTCCAAGTTCTTCTCTTTCTCCATCAATGACTTTCCCTCCATATTGCCACCAAAGGCGTTATCTTCTATTTTCTTCCAATATTTTAACCCCTTCTTCCCCATTTTATTTGCTAAAGGAAAGCCTCCTGACTGGAAGCTCCCATCTCCAGGATCCAGCCATCCCACCTCCTTTCACACCTAGCCCAGTCTTCCCCTGAAATAGGCATCTGGTTCCTCCTCCTTCATCCCTAAGGTTCCTCATGCTTTCACTTCTCTGTACTCACAGATATCTCCTCTGGGTTTTCTTCTCCTTCACCAGCCTCGAATTCTTTACTCAACCCTTTTATTCATCTTCCAGAAACCTCATCCTCCTATATATGTCTTCTTTTCAGTTTTTCCCAAGTCCCCAAACTTCCATCTCATTCTCTCTGAAAATATTTCCCCAACCCTTCCACCCTAAGCTTCTTTCACTTCTCCATGCCACACACCTCATGGCCCCAAAGATCCCAAGAACCTCCATCTTTCCAATCTAACCCTATTATACAAATCTCCACTTCAATATCCCCCAAACTCCTCTCACCTCACCTCTGCTACCAACCGTGTCGCCCCCAAACTTCTCCAGCCTTTCTCCTGTCTGCCTTCACAATCTACAACCTCTCCTAACCAGCCCTCTCCCACACTAGGCCCGCGGGCTCCCCATATTCTGCCACAGCGAAGCCCTCCCCGCGCCCCGGCCCCCTAGTCCTCAGGCTCGGCCAACTCGCACGGCGCCTCCCCTTCCCCGATCCCCCTCTCTCCCCCCTCGCAGCTTGCCTCGCGCTCCCTCCCTCGCGTCTCCCTCCTGGCCCCTCTCCTCCGTTCCTCCGCTCTCCCTCCTTCTCCCTCTTCCTCCCTTCTCCCATCCCCCTCTCTCAAGCGCCCTCCCTCCGCCGTCCGCTTTCCTGTGCGAGTCGCCGGACGCGCCGCCCAGCCCGCCCGCAGCCCCGCGCCGGGCCGGGTCCTCGGGCCGGGACCAGTTTCGGGGGCACCGCCGGCCTCGGGGAGGGCCTAGGGGGCGAGGGAGACCACCGCCGGGAAGGGGCGGGGGGGCCGCGGGCGAGGCCGCCTCGGGGCCGGGGACCGCGCGAGTGCGGGCTGCGCGCGGCGGCGCGGGCGGCGGCGGGCCAGAGCGGCGCGGAGGGCCGGCCGGGCGCGGGGGCGAGCGGCGCGGCGGGGGCGGACGGCGCGGCCCGGGGCATTCCGGGCGGCCGGGGGGAGGCGGCGGGCCTGGGCGGGGGAGAGCGAGACCGCCGATCCGGGTCTGCTCCTGGGCCGGCGAGCGACCGGGGCCGGGCGGGGGAACAAGGCATGGGGGCCGCCCTCCGGGGGGGTCAGGGCCGCCGCCGCCGCAGTTGCGGCGGCGACTGAAGCCGGGAAAAGAAGAGGGGGGCGGGGGATCGGCCGCCACCGCCCCCCGAAGGCGCTGGAGCCCGGACTCCCGCTCGGAGCCAGCCAGCTGTCCCGAGCTACAAGCAGGTAAGATCCGCGGGCGCCCGGCCCCCCGGCCCCGGGCCCGCCGGGGTTCTGGCCCGCCCGGGTTCCGGCCTGCGACTCCCCACCCCCACCCCTCCCCGTTCCCCTCCCGCCGCCGCCTCCATTTGTTATTTTCCCAATCCTGTTTCCCCACTGCGGGCACTGCCTGGCCCGAGACTGGGGGCTCAGGGGGTGGGGCGGCTCCGAGGAGAGGTGGGGGCCTGGGAGCTCCTGGTGGGAAGGTGGGGAAGTAGGGGGTCTCAGGAGTGGGGCTGGTGGGGCAGGAGGGTAGCTCGGACTCGGAGACCAAAAGAGGAGGATCGCCGAGGTGGAGGGTTGGTGAAGGAAAAACTGGAGATGCTGTGAGGGTGGTTCATCGAGAAGGCAGAATGGATTGGAGAGATGGCAGCAAGGTGGGGCATGAAGACGGAGAAGACCCAGAGGCCCAGAACATGGGTTCCAGAGCCCGCCGGGGTGGGGGGGGTGGGTTGCGGGTGTTAGGAATAGAAGGGAAGTGGGAGCCGGGAAAGGGGTGTGGTAGGTGGAAAGAGAGGGATTGTAGCTACTGAGAGGGGAATGGAACCTGGGGAAACTGAGGATGGGAGAAGGGCCAGAAGAGGTCCATCTTTGAGAAGGAGAGTCAGAGGTTTTCTGAGGGTGGAAGTGGGAAGGCCATGTCTTTTGTGATTCGGTTTTCTTTTCTCTACTCCAGTTCACCTCTGACCCTGTTTTTCCAATCCCAGACAGTTACTTCTTGAGAGGGGCGTCGGGGCTCAGTCCTAAAACTAATGAGAAGGACAGGAACACTAAAAGGAAGAGTTAGGAAGAAGGGGTTTCTGGGAATATGGAAAAGAGGGAATTGGGCAACCTTACAGACATTCCAAACAAGTTGTGACCTCCACCCTCAAATCCTCAAAGCACTGGATGTCCCTCAGCTGAGAGCTCTATAGAAAGGCCTTTCTTACTACTATGAAATTAGAGGTCTCCCTTTGTGCCTGGGATAGGGTCAGGGGACAAGATACCCTCCCTGTAGGTACTACAGAAGGATAGGAGTTGTTTTAGCAACTGTGGTGCTGGCAGTGGCTGCCAAGATGGGATGGTCTCTTGAAGGGCATGTTGTTTTACCATTTTGTTGCGTGGCAGTGATGCAGTGGGATATCCAATAGGTAGGGTTTCAGAATGTTGATAGGACCCAGCCACAGAGACTGGGACTTTTGACTGGATTCTGCAGAATGTTTCTGGTGCTGCCAGTGGATAGAAGTTTCCACAGGGAGTGTACCCGCTTCCATCCATCAGTCTGTTGGAACAGGTAGATGTGTTACTTTCAGGTCATTGTGTTTTTCCATGCCTCTCCTCCTAGGAATAGTTGGGAAGATGAAAATGGTCTTGTTCAAATCATACATCTGGGATTGGAGGGTAGGTAGTTTAGTGGTAGAGTGCTTGCCTAGCATATTTGAGGCCCTGAGTTCAATCTCCAGCACTGAAATAACAACAAAATAAGTTTTACCATCTTTGGGCAGATTGTTCTGGCTTCTACCTCTCTTATTATAGTTCATATACAGTACTCGTTTTGCTGCTTTGCACTATTGTTCCATTTTCTTAAACTGGATTCCTCTTTTTTGAGTCTCCTTTCCTGAGTATCTCTTCTTCTTTCCCAGAGAGTCCCCAAGGTGAGCCCTTTCCTCGCTAACCTTTGACCTTCTACTTTCCTGACCTTTTAGGTATGGCTGGGTTCTCCATGTCCGTTCTAGGTGAGGGGGGTCAGGGGACAAGACTGTGAAACAGCCAAGAGCAGAGCAGATATTCTGGAATGAAAATCGGGAGACCTGATGTCGGCTTGCCTGTGCCTCTAACAAACTCTGACCTTGGGCAAGTCAATTCTCTTGCTTTGAACCTCTCCTACATTGTAAAAATGAAGGGATTATAGATGAGATGATCTCAGGCCCCTCTGATCGCTCTGGATTCCAAGAAGGCTTAGGCCAGTGCGTTGTTATCTGCTGGTCTCTGCTGGTCTGGGCTGCTTTAGTATCAGAGTCACTTTGGACACTTTAGTCTGGCAGCACTGGAATGGTGGGGGATGGGCCAAAGATCCTGAAATTCACTCTGCAAACACTTCCCAGAGAGCCTTGTGATTTGATTGTATTCTTTGACATCCTTCCCATATTTTTTTCCTTAATTTCTTTTCTTCTTCTTACTTAGAGTTCTTTTCCTGTTTTTTTTAATTTATTTTTATTTTTTTTATTGTTAATTTTCCACCTGCCACATCAATACATCAATTTCCTTTTGTAGTAACATAATGAAAGTGAATGTGTATTGAAAGTGTTCTGTGTATTGACAGATACATAGAAGGTACTATATAAATATTAGTTACAGTATCTGTCTTCTAGGACAAAGATGAGTTTAGTTTAGCTGTTGGTGCCAGAACACAGCTCAGGTTCAAAAACAGACTTACAATTCAACCCAACTCTGTCCTTCCTGCTGTCACCCTTGTCATTACCTCCCTTTTAATAAGTGCTTTTCTCCCTTAAAGCTATTCATTGCAAATTTTATCAGTTTTCAGCTGATTAAAAAATAAGAAGAGCACATATGATTGCTCGGTTATTCAGGTACATTTCTGAATTTTTCTGGTCTTTTGGATCCCTAGGTCTTACCTGACTTAGTCAACAGGTCTGTGATGAGAAGGAGAGAGGGGCACCCTGCCATAGGAAGGCTGGCAAAGATACACCAGCCATCTTTGCTCTGCTATAGTTTTTTTTTTTTTTGTGTGTGTGTGTGTGTGTGTGTGTGTGTGTGTGTGTATGTGTTGCTTTGTGCATGCAAGTTAAGCACTCTACCAACTGAGCTATATCCCCAGCCCCCTGTTCTGTTATTGTTAAGATTGTTTTCTTCTTTTATTTTGTTGGTTCTTGTTCTTTGGATTTGGTTGTTGTTGTTGTTTTTAGCTGATATATTTTATTTATTTATTTATTTAGGTACCAGGGATTAGACCCAGGGGTGCTTAACCATTGAGCCACATCCCCTTTTTATTTTTTATTTTGAGACAAGGTCTCCTTGAGTTGCTTAGGGCCTCTCTAAGTTGCAGAGGGCAGCTTTGGACTTGCAATCCTCCTGCCTCAGCCTCTTGAGCTGCTCAGGTTATAGGCATGTGTCACCCCCCCCCCACCTCCAGTTGATAGTTGTTAAGTAAAACCAATATACATAACAACTCAAAAATGTGGTATTAGCTGTAGTTAAAAGAGAATGACTAGTCCACTGGGCAGAGCATCAGTTGAAAGGTCAGACCTGGGGTTCTGTCTCAGCTATCTTGTGACTCTTAAGTAAACTGCCAGTTTTCTGGAAAGGTTAGATGCATTCCCTGTTGCCTCCCTCAATATGGTTCAGTGGGGGCGAATGAGAAGTAATTATTTTGTATTCCTTATGGAAAATATGCTATAGAATATGAAAATGCCATTTACCTAGCAGGCCTTCTAACTTTGGATAGGTAGGCAAGCTTAATACAGTCCCACCAAGGCTAGCAGTACTTAAAGCAAGAAGAAAGATCTACTGAAGTTGCTGAGTTTAAACATTAATAGCAAGAAAAGAAAACACACACACACACACACACAAATTATATCAGCCGAGGATATAGAGAGGAAAACTGTATGAAAATAGCATTTTTTGCTCACAAAAGATCATATGGTCTGTAATATGGAGCCTTGACTCTTAGCAAGAAATACAAACAAGTGCAGATGAAAATAGCTGGCTATGGAGAAACCAATATATGACAACATCTATATCTATTGATAGGTATCATCTTTGCCAAGCAGGAGGATAGGCTTAAAATTATAAATCTGTATTGTGTGCTCACTCATCTTTTGAGTCTTTTTTGTTGTTGTTTAATATTTTGGTTGTTAATGTGAAGCCTGGCTTCTCTCCTAATTTTAGGGAACACATTGTTCCCTTGATGTCTGAGGAAATTCATTCCAGGACCCCCTGCTGATACCCAGATCAGTAGATGTTGAAGTTCCCTGTGTAGAATAATGCAGTATTTGCACATAACCTATGCAGTCCTCCCATACACTTTAACTCATCTAATACCTAATACAATGTAAATGCTATTTAAATTGTTGGCATAAATAGTTGTCATACAGTATTGCTAAGGGAATAATGACAAGAAAAGCAAGTCTGTATGTATTCAGAACAGAGGAAACAAGTTCAGAAAGAGGCAACTAGCAATCCTAGGCCTAACTACATAGTATATGAAGGACATGAGGCAAATAGTGAGAGCTGAGAAGAGATTGAGGACCTGTGAAGGCACAGGAAGCTATAGCAGGGGACGTCTAGACATTATTTCATTCTCAGATTCAGCATAGGGCTTGGTGTATGGCAAATTCAAGTTTTATTTTATAGAACTCTCTGGAATTTTCTCTCCAAATATTTTACATCTATAGTTGTTTGAATCTGTGGATGCAGAACCAGTGGATGTGGAATGTCAACCATATTGGAGGATGGGTTTTTGTGAGGTCTCCAAAACCAAGTTCTGCAACTTGGGGGATATTTAGATTTGGTTTTGGGATTCACTGGGCTCTGCTCCTATGTATTGTAGAATGGGACATTCTTCCGCCTACTCTGGTATGAAAAAATTCTTATCTCTGTGACTGATCTAGGCTCTCTGAGAATTCTCCCCACCAACTTCTAAGGAGAGTATAGCAAAGTATAGAAGAAAGAGTTTGAAGTCAAGAGAGACAAGGGCTTGATTCTGGCTGTCATTGGGTCTTCACTGTGGGAGGTTGGGCAAGTCACACAATCTTTGAGCCTAAGTTCCCTTCTAATGAGAATAATACTAATACCTACCTTTCAGGGTTGATTGTAAATATTACATGATATCATGTATTAAAGGACTTGACACAAGGAAGACACTTAATAAATTAATACTTCAGCTTCATTTCTCTGTCCTCCTTTGTAAAGCTCTGTGGAATTCACAGGTACATAAATATTCTTTAGTGATCATAAAGGGGAAAACTGAGCGATCTGGATTGGAGCTCACAGGTACATCTCAATTTTTTGTCTTCCCCAGAAATAAGAGATTGTAGTATGAGTAGAATCTCCCTCATTTAAACAGCTGAGATAACCCATGGGGCAATCCAGCAATGAGTGTCTTGTTAACTGTCCCACTTGTCCAGAAGGCTCAGGGCTGAGCTGCTTAGCCCTCTGACAGGCACAGTAGTACCTCTTTCAGATTTTGTTCTCCAATATGAAGACTCTTATGGTCTTTTCCAAACAGGTTTTGCTGAAAACAGATCCGTTCCAGGTGACTACACCTGCTTCCCAGGCCACGGCTGTGGGGAGCTTGAGGCAGAGCAGAGAAGTTTCTGTATTCAGCTGCCCAGGCAGAGGAGAATGGGGTCTCCACAGCCTGAAGAATGAAGACACGACAGAATAAAGACTCAGTGAGTAATAGCTACTATGAGAGGCATGAAAGGTTGGGGCAGGTGCAGAGAAACTAGGAGGAAGGATCTAGAAAGGAAAAACAGAAATAAGATGCATTATAAAGTCAGGTGAAATAAAAAACATTACTTGCCTCCTTCTTCCTTCCTTAGATGTCAATGAGGAGTGGACGGAAGAAAGAGGCCCCTGGGCCCCGAGAAGAACTGAGATCAAGGGGCCGGGCCTCCCCTGGAGGAGTCAGCACATCCAGCAGTGATGGCAAAGCTGAGAAGTCCAGGCAGACAGCCAAGGTATTTTGTCCCCAGGTCTTCACACAGCATGTTCTGGCACTGGGGCTAAGGGTGTGTCATGGGGGGAGCTTTCAGGCTGGCAGAAGGTAGTAACAGTGGAGGGTTGGGAGGAAGAAGACAGGAATTTTCTTTCTCTTTTACAGAAGGCCCGGGTAGAGGAAGCTTCCACACCAAAAGTCACGAAGCAGGGCCGGAGTGAGGAGATCTCAGAGAGTGAAAGTGAGGAGACGAATGCACCAAAAAAGACCAAAACGGAGGTAGGAGACCTTGTTATCCATTCTGACTCGTTTTTTGACCATTCTTTCCCCAAACTTCCTTTTGCTCACATTTCTACCTTGCTCTCTGCTGGGATATAAGAGAAAAATCATAACTTAGTGTTTATTAAAGTGATCATGTCTATATGTCAGACTGATCTTTTGGCTTTGGTCAGACCAGTAGATGACCAGGCAGGGTTAAAGGAGAATGGAAGAACTGAAGGATTAAGAAGTCTTACTAGAAGGAACAAATAAGTCATAAGGAAAATGCAGAAGTGGTCTTTTTGAGAACCAAGGGTTTGGGGGTTGAAAAATTAAAGGGAGTCAATGAGATGAGATGAGGGTAAATATGAGGTAGTGGAAGACAAGGATATGGAGTAAGCTGTGGAGGGGGTGAAAATGCTTGAGATGAACACTTGAGAAGGAATAGGGTTTGAACAAGGAGGGAAATAAGCCTGGTTGCTGGGAAAGCTGAGATGTGGGGAGATTGGGGGAACCCCAGATGGTAGGAATCCCCATCACATCACAGCACAACAGTTTGCTGTGAGGAGGAAATGACTGTGGGAGAGAAAGGAAAACATGGTCCTCTTCTCTATGCAGCAGGAGCTCCCTCGGCCACAGTCTCCCTCAGATCTGGATAGCTTGGATGGGCGGAGCCTCAACGATGATGGCAGCAGTGACCCTAGGGATATAGACCAGGATAACCGAAGCACATCCCCCAGCATCTACAGCCCTGGGAGTGTGGAGAATGACTCCGATTCATCTTCTGGCTTGTCCCAGGGCCCAGCCCGCCCCTACCATCCACCTCCACTCTTTCCTCCCTCCCCTCCACAACCAGACAGCACCCCCCGACAGCCAGATCCTGGCTTTGAACCCCATTCCTCTGTGACACCAACTGGATATCATGCTCCCATGGAGCCCCCCACTTCCCGAATGTTCCAGGCTCCTCCTGGGGCCCCTCCCCCTCATCCTCAGCTCTATCCTGGGGGAGCTGGTGGAGTTTTATCCGGACCCCCAATGGGTCCCAAAGGAGGAGGGGCTGCCTCTTCAGTGGGGGCCTCTAGCGGGGGTAAGCAGCACCCCCCACCCACAACCCCCATTTCAATATCAAGCTCTGGAGCTAGTGGTGCTCCCCCAACAAAGCCACCTAATACTCCAGTGGGTGGTGGAAATCTAACCTCTGCTCCACCACCAGCCACTTTCCCTCACGTGACACCAAACCTGCCTCCTCCACCTGCCCTGAGACCCCTCAACAACGCTTCAGCCTCTCCTCCTGGCCTAGGGGCCCAGCCACTCCCTGGACATCTTCCCTCTCCTCATGCCATGGGTCAGGGCATGGGTGGACTTCCTCCAGGCCCAGAAAAGGGCCCAACTCTGGCTCCCTCACCCCACCCTCTGCCTCCTGCTTCCTCCTCTTCTGCTCCAGCTCCCCCAATGAGGTATCCTTATTCATCCTCTAGCAGTAGCTCTGTGGCAGCCTCTTCTTCCACTTCTTCCTCCTCTTCCTCTGCTTCCCAGTACCCAGCTTCCCAGGCATTGCCCAGTTATCCCCACTCCTTCCCTCCCCCAACAAGTCTCTCTGTCTCCAATCAGCCACCCAAGTATACTCAGCCTTCCCTCCCATCCCAGGCTGTGTGGAGCCAGGGTCCCCCTCCACCTCCTCCCTATGGTCGACTCTTGGCCAATAGCAATGCTCATCCAAGCCCCTTCCCTACTTCTGGGGGCCAATCCACTGCACACCCACCAGCCCCAACACATCACCATCACCACCAGCAGCAACAGCAGCAACAACAGCAACAGCAGCAGCAGCAGCAACAGCAACAACAGCAGCAGCAGCAGCATCATGGAAGCTCTGGGCCCCCTCCACCTGGAGCATATCCCCACCCCCTAGAGAGCAGTGGCTCCCACCATGCACACCCTTACACCATGTCTCCCTCCCTGGGGTCTCTGAGACCCTACCCATCAGGGCCAACACACCTGCCCCCACCTCACAGCCAGGTGTCCTACAGCCAAGCAGGCCCCAGTGGCCCCCCAGTCTCCTCTTCCAACTCGTCCTCTTCTTCTCAAGGCTCCTACCCATGTTCGCATCCCTCCCCTTCTCAGGGCCCCCAAGGGGCGTCCTACCCCTTCCCACCGGTGCCTCCGGTCACCACCTCCTCTGCTACCCTTTCCACGGTCATTGCCACCGTGGCTTCCTCGCCAGCAGGCTACAAAACAGCTTCCCCACCTGGGCCCCCACCCTATGGCAAGAGAGCCTCGTCCCCCGGGGCCTACAAGACAGCCACCCCACCGGGATACAAGCCCGGGTCACCACCTTCCTTCAGAACGGGGACCCCACCGGGCTTTCGAGGCACCTCCCCGCCAGCAGGCCCAGGGACCTTCAAGCCAGGCTCACCAACTGTGGCGTCTGGGCCCTTGCCACCTGCAGGGCCCTCAAGCCTATCATCTCTGCCGCCACCACCTGCGGCCCCTGCCTCAGGGCCACCCCTGAGTGCCACACAGATCAAACAAGAGCCAACTGAGGAGTACGAGACCCCAGAGAGCCCCGTGCCCCCAGCCCGCAGCCCCTCGCCCCCTCCCAAGGTGGTAGATGTGCCGAGCCACGCCAGTCAGTCTGCCAGGTGAGCAACCTGGGTCGGGTGCCGGTGGGTTTGGAGTCGGGGTACGGTGGACACCGGAGCCTCGTGTTTATGTGGTGCTTTCTAGAAGTACACTAAACAGCTCTCCGCCTTCACGGAGGCTGCTTTTGAGGATGGAGCAGGATGGCCGCCGGGCCGCTAGCAGGAACTGAGCGCGCACTGCCTCCGCGCCCCACAGGTTTAACAAACACCTAGACCGCGGCTTCAACTCGTGCGCGCGCAGCGACTTGTATTTCGTGCCGCTGGAGGGCTCCAAGCTGGCCAAGAAGCGGGCCGACCTGGTGGAGAAGGTGCGTCGCGAGGCTGAACAGCGAGCGCGCGAAGAAAAGGAGCGCGAGCGGGAGCGGGAACGCGAAAAGGAGCGTGAGCGCGAGAAAGAGCGCGAGCTCGAACGCAGCGTGGTAAGTGCGTCACAAAATGCGCCACCCGCCGCCTTTCCCTCCCTTCTTGGCGCTGCGTAGTTGGGCTCCGGATGGGCTGGGGCTGGGACTAGGGGCGAGACGAGAATCACTTCGCCACCTGTCGGAGAGGATGAACCACTGCAGCCCATAACTAGGAGCCTAAGAGGATTGCAGTGGGAGCAATCTGTATTTCTGGGTTTGGGGAAGGCTTGCTTAGGTCAGACTACCAGTAGATCACAAGAAGGGCAAATTTGCGGCGGGGTCGGGGTGCAGGGACGTTCTTTCACAGTCAGGGTTGCAACATTCTTTTATAAGCATCGTGGCATTCAGTTGCTCAGACAGTTGGGCAACTTGGGACCAGCCAAATATCCTCGTAGGTCCTCTTTTAACTCCACTTCTTCCTCTACCCCACAGAAATTGGCGCAGGAGGGCCGTGCTCCAGTGGAGTGCCCTTCTCTGGGCCCAGTGCCCCATCGCCCTCCATTTGAGCCTGGTAGTGCTGTAGCTACAGTGCCCCCCTACCTGGGTCCTGACACTCCAGCCCTGCGCACTCTCAGTGAATATGCCCGACCGCATGTCATGTCTCCTGGCAATCGCAACCATCCATTCTACGTGCCGTTGGGGGCAGTGGACCCGGGGCTTCTGGGTTACAATGTCCCAGCCCTATACAGCAGTGACCCAGCTGCCCGGGAGAGGGAGCGGGAAGCCCGTGAACGAGATCTCCGTGATCGTCTCAAGCCTGGCTTCGAGGTGAAGCCAAGTGAGCTGGAACCCCTACATGGGGTCCCTGGGCCAGGCCTGGATCCCTTCCCCCGACATGGGGGCCTGGCTCTGCAGCCTGGCCCTCCTGGCCTGCACCCTTTCCCTTTTCATCCAAGCCTGGGGCCTCTGGAACGAGAACGTCTAGCGCTGGCAGCTGGGCCAGCCCTGCGGCCGGACATGTCCTATGCTGAACGGCTGGCAGCTGAGAGGCAACATGCTGAAAGGGTGGCAGCCCTGGGCAATGACCCACTGGCTCGGCTGCAGATGCTCAATGTGACCCCTCATCACCACCAGCACTCTCACATCCACTCTCACCTGCACCTGCACCAGCAGGATGCCATTCATGCAGGTGAGACCCCTGCTTCCTGGCTTTGACATGTGGGGCTGCCTTACCTGATTGGGCTCTTCTGTTTCTCAGACCCACTTCCCTTTACTGTTCTGACAGAACCTCTCCTGAGAAAGCTCCCCTGATTTTTGCCTCCCTGACATTCCTCCATGCACTTGCTTAGCCGTAGAGCTTGTGCATTCCCCACACCCCTTCCCCTCGATAGAGGCCCAAGCTGGAGTCTTTTTGAGGGCACACCACTTTTCCATCCTTGCATCCCTTTTCCCAAAGCCCTTAGCATACTAATTTTCTTGTTCCCCTGGATTCAAATCTTGTTTCTTGCCATCCTTTCCTTCTGTTCCAGCTGGAGGTCTTTTATGTTCCTTCCCATCTCTAGGTCTGAAACCCCCTAGAAAGGGCTCTTTAACTTTGTTTTGGGTGTTGCAGGCAATAATGAGCTTTACTTACTATCCTTTCCCCATATTTCTTTATAAGAAACTTTTATAATATTTCATAAACATTGCCCAGCCTAGCCTTACACTCATGTTCAGTTTGGGATCCCTTGTGCTGTCTTCTTAATCTCCCTACTCTTCCTGTTTCATTTTCTAAACTTCCATCATCTCCCACCTTCTCAAAGTAAGTTTACTCTCTCCTTCCTCATTCTCAGAACCCTTTGGCAACTGTAATCTGACATCTGTGTGTCCCTACTCCTGTAGGGTCTCTTCTTGTCCATTCCCCAGGTCTCTAGTGCTTCCATTCTACCTTTGTTCCACTTTGGATTCCCTTGTGTTTGTCCATGTTTCTTCCCAGACTCAGATCCCCCACCCAAATGCATGGTTTTTACCAAAACATGCCTTCTAGTGACACATTCCTCTTTTCTGCCCTCTAGCCTCTGCCTCGGTGCACCCTCTCATTGACCCCCTGGCCTCAGGGTCTCACCTTACCCGGATCCCCTACCCAGCTGGGACCCTCCCTAACCCCCTTCTTCCTCACCCTCTGCACGAGAACGAAGTTCTTCGTCACCAGCTTTTTGGTAAGGACAGAGGTTGGGGTAGGGAAGCACTAATGAGAGGACAGAATGCGGGTATTGGGGATGGGTCTAGTGAGAGTTGGGAGGCATGAATAGCTGGAATAAGAATAGGAGAGCTACAGCTCAGGAGGCTGAGGCAGGAGGATCATGAATTCAAAGCCAGCTTCAGCAAAAGTGAGACACTAAGCAACTAGTGAGACCTTGTCTCTAAATAAAATACAAAATAACGCTGGGGATGTGGCTCATGGCTGAGTGTCCCTGAGTTTGATCCCTGATACAAAAAAAAAGGAGAGCTGAGGTTTTGCTCAAGAGAGGCTCAGGTTTTAGGGCCAGGCTAAGAGGTTTGATTTCTAATTCCATTCCACCATCGGCAGCTTGCAAGATGGGCAACGTTACTTTATTTTCTACTCTTTTCTCTATATGGAAAATGGTTGTCTAACCCCTGGCCCAAAGCATGTACTCAGTATCCATCGGTCATGTGCCCCTTGCTTTTCTACTCACAGCTGCCCCTTACCGGGACCTGCCAGCCTCCCTCTCTGCCCCGATGTCTGCAGCTCATCAGCTGCAGGCCATGCACGCGCAGTCTGCTGAGCTGCAGCGCTTGGCGCTGGAACAGCAGCAGTGGCTGCATGCCCATCACCCGCTGCACAGTGTGCCGCTACCTGCCCAGGAGGACTACTACAGGTACTGTGGGGTGTTCATAGACCACGAGTCAGGGAAGAAGGGCTAGGCCAGCATGGGATGGGCAGTAGGGTCCTAGGGGAGGAACCCCCTGCTTTCCATCTATCTGTGAAGAAGACAAGGTCACAGTTGATCTCAGTCTCTCATTTCTCTGCTGTGCATCACTTCTTCCCTAGTCACCTGAAGAAAGAAAGTGACAAGCCACTGTAGAACCTTCGATCAAGAGAACACCATGGCTCCTACATCTGAACCTTGAAGGACCCCCTCCTAGCTGCCACCCAGAGCCAAGGAGAGGGTGCTATTCAATTGCAGGGCCTCCACAGCTGGGCAGAGGGAGGGAGGAAATAAGGAACAGACAGAAGGCCAAGGCCCAGGTGGTGTGCAGAGGGCAGAGGTGGGGAGGTGGTAAAGGTGGGGATGGAAAGTGCACAGTACCTTGGACCAGGTCCCTCTTCTTTTGTGCCCTACTTTCCTCCTCCCCTATGCCCAGCCCTCGGTGGTCACTGCCCTTCCCCCACCCCGTTGGTGTGATTATTTCATCTGTTAGATGTGGCTGTTTTGCGTAGCATCGTGTGCCGCCCCTGCCCTGCCCCTTCCCAATCCCTGTGTGCGCGCCCCCTCTGCGATGTATGCCCCTTACCCTCCCCCACATTAATAATTTATATATATAAATATCTATATGATGCTCTTTAAAAAACATCCCAACCAAAACCAACCAAACAAAAACATCCTCACAACTCCCCAGGAAGATGGCTGTGACTTGTTCTTTGTGGGCTAAGGGGGTTCGGGTGAGGTCTTGTTGCAACAGGGAAGTGGGAAGGGATGGGATTATTAAGGAACTGGGTGTAGGGACCCAAAAGAGTTGAACAGGAACCTCAGAAGAACTCAGATTCTTGGCTCTGCTGGCAATGGTATACTATGGTGCTAGGCCTTTCCTTGACCTCAGCAAGGAGGGCCTGGGATGAGCCTACATCTGGCAAACCCAGATCAAAGAAACTACTTAAATCTTGAAGGTGTTCCTGTCACTGATCCTACTAGGTGCCCCCTGAGGCCTCTAATGAGGGCCTCAGGGTCGCGAATCCTTTCCGAGAATAGTCTGAGGCACATTATGAAGTGCGAGTGTAGATTCGGTAAACTCGTGTGATTAGGACTTGGCATTCAGTGGGTGACAATTCCAAACGCCTGGAAGGGAAAGGATATAGAGCGTTATGCACCACTACCTACGACTATACAAGGCCATTTTAAAAGATCCGAAGGGTTCTCGTTTTTTTTGAGCTTTCATTGCTGCGAATCACTGTCTTGGTTCTTAAGAAAGGGGCTGTGATTGGCTGCTTTCTCAGCCAGTCAGCATAGAGCTCATTTGCATACACGAAATCAAACATTCACAAACTCTAGAAATGAATCACTTAAATTCCTTAGAATATTGTTTTTCTTACCGAAGGTCATAATATGTCCTATTGCTTCTACATTAGCAAGGGTTCGAAAAGCACCACTTTGATCTCACCCTCACTAATAATGGAGTTAATGTACACCCCAAGCTGGCTCCACACTTTCCTTCATAAGTGTTGCAGCTCTTTTAGAATTTGTCTAGCAGGCTTTCTGGCAGTTGCCGGAAAGCCCCTCTCACATGATTTGTCTCTAACGACAGAATGGCTCTTACTGGCTGGTGCAGTTCTTTATTTTCCCGGACAAATAGAGTCGGGAATTTACAGTCCCCGAGATTAAAGCTCAGCTAACACTTCCGGCTACGGATGATGCTGTTTCCCCTCCGCCTCCACCAGCCTTGAGAACTGCTGTAGGAGGTGGCTTGTTTGTCTAGGTGTTTCATTTCTCGTTTTTGTTTTACATCTTCGCTGCACGTGCAGCTTTCGTCGTTCTATGGCGTCTGCCGCGGCCCAACCCGCGCCCCTGAGCGCGGAGCAGGCCAAGGGTGAGAAGCACCTTAGTCATGGTTTGGGCTGCCCGTTGCGGTGGGGGTTACTGGGCCAAAGACCCAGCCACTTTCCGCGGGAAACGGGGACGGAGGGCTTGGCATACCGTCCCTTTCCTCCGCCTATGTGGGGTCCTTGCTCGTGGAATTCGGATTATGAGCTTTACCGGGTTACTTACGTTCTCGATTCACTAATTCCCCGCCCTCTTCCCTGCGCTTTCTGCTGGGCCTGCCGGCCATGTCCTGGCGCTACCCCGGGACGCCTCCCTGGGCTGCATCTTGTGCGTAGTGGTCCTGGCGGAGGTGATCCAGGCGTTTTCGGCCCCGGAGAACGCCGTGCGCATGGATGAGGCTAGAGACAATGCGTGCAACGACATGGGCAAGATGCTGCAATTCGTGCTGCCCGTGGCCACGCAAATCCAACAAGAGGTTATCAAAGCTTATGGCTTCAGCTGCGACGGGGAAGGTGGGTCGGACGCGGGTCGGCGGTGGGGTGGTTGGGGCGCAGAATGTGTGGGCCCCAGTGCTGCCGTCCTCTTTCTTGCCACACGGCGGCAGCCACAATCTAACAGTATTGGCACACGCAGCCCAAGACCTACCATGAACTTTTGCCGGCGACGTCCTAAATGCATTTTTTTAAAAATATTTTTTAGTCGTTGATGGACCTTTTATTTATTTATATGTGGTGCTGAGAATAGAACCCAGTGCTTCACACGCGCGAGGCAAGAGCTCTACCGCTAAGTTACGACTCCAGCCCCCTAAGTGCATTTTGTTTTAACTATTAGTCACACCATTTTTCCATATTAAGATGGAACAGACTTTAAAGCAAAACAAGTGCCCAGGGTAACAAGTACTAGGAACTTGAACCCCGTCGTTTTGGTAGTTTTAGCAAGATGTCTGCATGACAGTACACTTCTGTAGTTCCTGAAAGGTGTTTCAGCTAATCAGTTCAAGGCTTAGAGGTTGAATTTCCCAAGCGTGTGCATTGATTCAGTCCAGCTGCCCCACTGTCTTCCTGTGTCCCGCTATAGATATGGGATCTCATGGATGTTCATACTTGGGGTTCTTGTGACTAGTGCTAAAATGGCCCACCTCAGACTGAGCAGCACACTATTTCTGGGATATTTTTATTCACTGCATCCCATCCCATCCCATTGTAACCAGTACAGACCAGAAGTGATTGATTCAAACCCTGCAGAGCCAGTATTTCATATTCAAGCCACCCTCCACTCCCCACTAGCTGTCTTTGTCACACTGGGCCCCAGAATGTGAGTTGACTGTCCACTCCCTCTTCCAGGTGTCCTTAAGTTTGCTCGCTTGGTTAAATCCTATGAAGCCCAGGATCCTGAGATTGCCAGCCTGTCAGGAAAGCTGAAGGCTCTGTTCTTACCACCCATGACGCTGCCGACCCATGGGCCTGCTTCTGGTGGCAGTGTGGCTGCCTCCTGAGAGTTGGCCTTTCCCTGTGCTGCTGCAAGGGAGAGGAAGAACCTCAGGTGTTTCAGAGGAAAATAAATGTACCTGTGACTTAATCCTGTGTCAGTCTTTTGTGATCTTGACAACCCACTCCTATTCCCCAACCTCCTTGGATTCCTTGTGCCTTTCCAGGTTGCTACATTCCCTTGTGAAAGTCCTTCTTGTAACTTCCTGCTGTGCCCAACCCTACTCCAGTGAGAGCCTAAGGCTCCTCCCCTCACGGAAAGGTGAGAGGGTGGGTCTACACAGGTGGCACCTCCTTCTTTGAGAACTGGGTTTCCGGGGTTTTTTCCTTGAACTCCTTGGTTTCCATAGACTGAGAGGTTCCCCATTGGTCGGTGTTCCCTTGGCCAGCATTACTTCCTGGTCTTTGCCCCTACAGGACCTGCAGCTGCTTTATCAGCTGGCACTCCAGGTGGAGCTGCAGGTAGCTCCTCCCCTCTTAAGAGAAGGAAGCCCAGGACTGGCAGGCTGCCTGTTGGACTAGAGTCGGGTAGCGGGGGTGAGCAGGCTGCTGTGGGCGGTCTCAGACCAGCCCCGCCCCACCTGTTCTTTCCCCGGAGACCATTAGTTCAGGGGCTTGTCCTTTCAGTGCTGTTGGCCTGGAGGGCTGGATCGAGGAGGAAGTGGCTGAGATCAGGCGTGTTCTTCCTTCCTGGACCACTGTGCACAACTGTGCCACTGGCTCCTCCCCACCCCCTGTGGCCCTCTGTCTGTGATTCCCCCATCCTTCCAAGGAGATGCTGTCCCGTGGGTAAGTCCTCTGTACCACTTGGTTCCAAAGTCTGTTAGTTTGGGAGGGAGGGACATTGTTCATGTTTATTGCCAACAGGTGTGTGATCATGATTATAATCTGCTGCTGCCCCTGCCCATGCCTGTTTCCTGTCCCTTCGGACTTTCTCCTCCCCACAAGATATAAAGACCCTTAGGCTCATTCATGCTTCTCTGTCCTTTTTCTTTCACACTTTTCCCCTGATAGATGTGTATCTTTTCTCACCATCACATTTCTATCTCCAATCTCTGGACCTCTTCTCTGCCTTCTATCTAGGACCTTTTCCCCTGAGTAGTTCACATCACCTCAAACATGATAGTCTGAAAGGCACACCAGAGAAGACTCCCATTTCCAGCACTTCCCAACCTCTGGCCTTGGTTCCATTTTGTTTCCCTTCATTCCCCCTCCCCTGCAACATTCATTCAATGGGTACATGTTGAGTATCTGCTATGTGCCAGGTATGTTTAAGATTCTGGTGGGAAAAAAAAAAGATGCTGGTGATACTGGAGTGAATGAGATAGACATGGTCCCTGCTCCCCCAGAGCTGACATTCCAGGGAAAGGTGACAGACTGAACAGATAATGCAATAAAATAGAATTATTTCAGATGTTCAGAAATGTTATACAGGAAATGAAACAACTTCATGTGCTAACAAGAGACTGGTGACATTACTAGCTGGTGGAGTCAGGGAGGGCTTCCTGAGAAGGTGACATTTGAACTGACAGGAGTCAAGCACCTCTATGCAGAGGAAATGGTGAATATAAAGCCTGCTGTGGGAACACATAGGAAAAGGACCGTGTGCCTATAGCAGAGGGAACCCATAGAGAGGAAGGAGGACCAGGGTAGGTTAGACTTTGTTGGAGTTTGGATATTATGTGTGAAAACCTGCATACACAATGTTGGTGACTTCGTGTATTGGTTGCCCCCACCCCAGTCCTGCTGATTCTTGCTTCTTACATTCATATGTGTCATTTCTGCTTACACTGTCTCCCTCACTACATGCCTTGTCATTGTTAGCCCCACTAATGGGGACTTTTCTAGTTCCCGAGCCCTTCCATACTCCTGCCATGATCATTTTCTCATCAAGTGGCTCAAAAGACCTCTCCCAGGGCGGAATCCTTTCTTGATTCTTTTTTTTTTTTTTTTTTTTTTTTTTTAGAGAGAGAGTGAGAGAGGAGAGAGAGAGAGAGAGAGAGAGAATTTTTAATATTTATTTTTTAGTTCTCGGCGGACACAACATCTTTGTTGGTATGTGGTGCTGAGGATCAAACCCGGGCCGCACACATGCCAGGCGAGCGCGCTACCGCTTGAGCCACATCCCCAGCCCCACCTTTCTTGATTCTTCATCCTAAACATATGAGATCCTCTGAATCTGGTCCCAGCCTCTCTAGATTTGTTACAGCCACACTGCCCTGCTTACACTGGTTTCTGCTCAAGTGCATCTGTTCATGCTAACTCTGGTTGCCTCCTGCCTCTGTGGGGGAACACCTACTCACTCCATCTTCCATGATGGGATGTGCTAGTACCCATGTCTGCCCACAGCAGTGTGGTTGGTGTGGTAGACACGGCAACAGGCTCTGGCACCAGACAGACTTGGTTTGTTCACCTTCCCACTCATTAGCTTGTGACTCTGGCTTTTACTTAACATCTCTGAATCTTCGTTTTTGTTTCTAAAATTGGGCTAGTGCGGGCTGGGAATGTGGCTCAAGAGGTAGCGCGCTCGCCTGGTATGCGTGCGGCCGGGGTTCGATCCTCAGCACCACATACAGACAAAGATGTTGTGTCCGCCAAATACTAAAAAAATATATATATAAAAATAAATTAATAAAAAAAAAGAATTAAAAAAAAATTGGGCTAGTGCAACTTAATAGGGTTTGTGGTATGTGCCTGTGTGCCAGCTACTCAGGAGGCTGAGGCAGGAGAATGACAAATTTGAGCCTAGCCTCAGCAACTTAGCAAAACCCTGTCTCAAAATAAAAAGTGTGTGTGTATACGGGTGTGGCAGGGGCTATATCTCAGAAGTAGAATCCCCAGTAACAGACAATAAATATAAACAAATAGGGCTGGGTGCGGTGGAGCAAGCCTGTAATCCTAGTGGCTCTGGAGGCTGAGGCAGGAGAAACTCTAGTTCAAAGCCACCCTCAGCAACAGCGAGGCTCTAAGCAATTCAGTGAGACCCTGTCTTTAAGTAAATTCAAAATAGAGCTGTAGATATGGCCCAATGGTTGAGTGCCCCTGAGTTCAATCCCCAGTACCCCACACACAACAAAAAAAAAATCCAAATAGGGTTGGAATGAGAATAATACAGCTGTCCCTTAGCATCGATGGAGAGATGGTTCCTGAACTACCTAGATACCCAAATCTATGAATGCTTGAGTGTCTTGGTTAAATGATATAACATGAGCCATGGCATGCATGGCTGTAATCCCAGCTACTTGAAGGGCTGAGGTAGGAGGATTGCAATTTCAAGGCCAGCTTTTGCAATTGAGCAAGACCCTGTCTCAAAATATAATAAAAAAGACTGGGGATGTAGCTTCGTGCTTGAGCCTCTGGGATCAATCCCTAGTACGCCAATGAATGAGTGAATGAATGAATGAATAAAATGTACAGTATTTGCATAGAACCTTTGCACATCCTCTGGTATATTTTATATCACCTCTAGAATATTTACAATACTGAATACAATGCAAATGCTATGTAAATTCTTGTTACACTGTATCATTGAGGGAATAACGATGAGAAAAAAGTTTATATATGTTCAGTACAGATATAACTAAAACATATAAATTTTCAATTATCCATGTTCAGTGGCCCACACCTGTAATCCCATTGACTTGGGAAGCTAATGCAGGAGAATGATAAATTTGAGGCCAGCCTCAGCAACTTAGTGAGGCCCTAAGCAAGTTGATGAGACTCTGTCTCAAAGTAAAAAATATAAAGGTCTGGGAATGTGGTTCAGTGGTAAAACAGCTCTGAATAAAATTCCTAGTACCAATAAATAAATACATACATAGAGAGATAAATAGTTTTCCATCCATGGTTGGTTGAACCCGCAGATGAGAAACCCTCAGATACCGACTGCTGACTATGTGAGGCAACCTGATAGGATACCTGTCTTCACCCTGGCCCAGGGACACCTTCATCTCAGGAGTCTCTGAACTCTTGAACTCTACCACTTGCCATCTTCTCTCTCTCTCTCTCTCTCTCTCTCTCTCTCTCTCTCTCTCTCTCTCAGCGGGGGGGGGTGTACCAGGGATTGAACCCAGGGGTGCTTCACCACTGAACCACATCCCCAGCCACAGGGTCTTGCTGAGTTGCTTGGGGCCTCACCTCACTAAGTTGCTGAGGTTGGCTTTGAACTTGTGATCCTCCTGCATCAGCTTCTCAAGCCACTGGGATTACAGGTGTATGCCACTGTACCTGGCTTTTCTTTTTTGAGATGAGTTCTCACTATGCTGCCCAGGTTGGCCTTCAACTTCTGGGCTCAGGAAATCCTTCTGGCTCAGCCTCCAGAATTGCTGGGTTAACATTTTACATCATATTTAGAAAATATTATTAAACACATTTATCAGATGGGGATATTGAGGCTCAGAAAAGTCCAATGACTAAAGATTATTTCACATTGTTTGCTCTTCCAGGCTGCCTGTCTTCCTGCATCACCACTGATCTTGATTTCTGTCTCCCTGCTTCCCAAGAGAATACTTTTCTGAATGATTACTGAGCTGTCCGAGGTCCAAGAGGGATGACTGTTTATGTGCAGTGTTCTGTCCACTTCAGTGTACTATGCCATCATAAGGGAGGGTTGTTATTATTTATTTTCCTGCCCAGGGACAGCAGGATTATACTTTTTTTTTATTGGTTGGTTTTCTTTTTGGTACTGGGGATTGAACTCAGGGGCACTTAAACACTGAACCACATCCCCAGCCCTTTTTCATATTTTATTTAGAGACAAGGTCTCACTGAGTTTTTTAGGGCCTTGCTCAGTTGCTGAGGCTGGCTTTGAACCTATGATCCTCCTGCCTCAACCTCCTAAAATGCTGGGATTATAGCCATGCACTACTGTGCCCAGCTGTTTTGTTTTTCATTTGTCCTGGGAATTGAGCTGAGGGTCTCACACTTACTAGCTCTACTACTGAGCTATGTGCTTGTTCCTTTTTATTGTATTTTGAGACAGGACCTTGCTAAATTGTTGAGATTAACCTTGACCTTTTGGTCCTCCTGCCTCAGCCTACTAAATTGCTTGCATTACATGCTTGCACCACTGTGCCCAGGAGGGACTCTGAATTTCATCTGAGTATCAGTCTGTCTTCTGGCTTGATACCCCTGGAAGAAATTCCTACCTCTTCCATGGATCAGGAGTTTTGGGTTCCTAGTTTGTTCCTTGCCACCAGGTGGATTTAACCTTGGAGGGAGAATGTTGTGGGTGTAATGGGTATTTGATGCTGAGCATGCACCTGAAATTTAGTTTGTAATCAGAATTATGTGTCCACGTTGGGATTTTGCCCCAGAGTAGATATATTTGTGGATGCGCCTGGATCATGAAGTGGGTCTGGTGGGACTGTGCACACGGAAGTGGTGTGCTCTTGTGTGCACTCATCTGTAGAGACCAAGTAAGGTGTGTTTGGGACCAAGAAGATATACTTGTGACCTTGTCTGTGCACATGTATTGATGTGTTTGTTCACTGGACACGTTCTCTGTGCCAGGCACTGTGCTAGGCTCTGAATGTTGGGAGAGGCAAGCTAGGATGTCAGTCAGTGGTTTCTCTCCAAAGTTGGTGGAACCAACTTTGTACAGATTCTTCCTACCTCTTGGTGTGGGCAGAGTCCATGGGAGTTCCAGATCTTTCAGGGTTTAATGTCTCAACTGAAAGTGTAGTCAAAGTTGAACCATGTGACAAATTGACCAAGCAACTTCCCAAGAACAGCCATAAGAGAGAAATACCAAAAAGGTTAAACCAGGCTCTAATCCCAGTGGCTCAGGAGGCTGAGGCAGGAGGATCCCAAGCTCAAAGCCAGCCTCAGCAATTTAGCAAGGTGCTAAGCAACTCAGTGAGAGTTGCTGTTTCTAAATAAAAATTTTAAAAAATGGCTTGTGGCTCAATGGTTAAGTGCCCCTGAGTTCAATCCCTGGTACAAAAAAAAAAAAAAAAAAAGAGAAAACAATTTAAATTTTTTTGGGAAAAATTATACTTGAGTAATGTTTTCAAAAGTGATAAAATGAATGCTGTCATAGGGATATTACACTCTTTTTTTTTTTTTCAGTGCTGAGGATGAAACCAAGCATCTTATGCATACTAGATAAGCACTCTACCACTGAGTGACACCCTCAGACTGTGTTGGGCTTTACCACTTTGTTATTTATCTCTCTCTCTCTGTCTCTCCTTTTGGGTACCAGGGATTGAACCCAAGGGCACTTAACCACTGAGCCACATCCCCAGCCCTTTTAAATATTTTATTAGAGTCAGGGTCTCACTGAGTGGCTTAGGGCCTCTCTAAGTTGCTGAGGCTAGGTTTGAACCATGATCTTCCTGACTCAGCCTCCCGAGTTGCACCACTGTGCCCTGCTATTTCTCTTATTTTTTGTTGAGTTATCACATGCATAATGAATAAAATATTAAGCCTACCTGATTAATTTCACACTTATTTATTAATTTATTTATTTTGGGGCTAAGAATGGATCCCAGGACCTTACACATGCTAAGTATGTGCTTTGCCATTGACTTATACTCCCAGCTTAACTTGACATTTAAATACTGTCCAGATGGAGAAAAAGTGTTCCCAGCACCCCTAAAAAGTTTCCTAGAAATTACTCTCTCCCAGTCAGTTTATAGTGATGGGAGAGAGTTGTATATTTTTATAAAGGTCACACATAACCACTATACAACATTTGTGTGTGTGGTTCTGGGATGGAACCCAGGGCCTCACACATGCCAGGCAAGTGCTCTACTGCTGAGTACAATCTTAGGCCCTTACAACATTCAGAAAGATGTAAGGATGCCAGGCACACTGGCACATGCCTGTGATCCCAGTTACGCAGCAAGCTGAGGTGCAAAAGGAGGATCACAAGCCAGTCTTACCAACTTAATGAGTTAATGAGACTCTGTTTCTAAATAAATAAATAAAACAAAGAAAAGGGCTGGGGATATAACTCAGAGGCAGACCATTTGTTTGGGATGTACAAGGCCCTGGGTTCAGTGCCTGGTGCTGTAAAAATTAAAATTTAAGTAAAGGTATAATGACAATGTGTGATCCCTCCCACCTCTGTCCCTAGGGAATCTACCAATAAGGGTTTCTTTGTGTCCTTTGTTGAGCAACTTGCCTCTGGTCTTGGCTTGATGGTGTTTGTGTTTGTACTTGGGATTTCATGTACAGACAAACTTTTAGTTATTTTCTTTAAAAATTTTTTTGTTGTTGTTGTTGACGGACCTTTATTTTATTTATTTATATGTGGTGCTGAGAATCGAACCGAGTGCCTCACACCTGCTAGGCAAGTGCTGCACCACTGAGCCACCACCCCAGCCCAAACTTTCAGTTTTTATAGCTTCAATTGTCAACCAGTCCTGAGAATGTCTGCCATGGCAGGGAGATTGACCCAGGAGACAAGCGCCTGCTCTGAGTCCTGGGACAGGGCAAAGGCCTAGGGACTGGAAGTAGAAAAGGCTCAAGTTTGACAGGGCTTTTCAGGGCTCGTGTTGTCTGTTCCTTCAGAGGTGTGATAGGTGCAGGAGGGCACCCTTCCCTCTCTTAAACTTCTGCAAGGTTTTGCTGTTAGGGAGTTGTCCTCTCCCAAGGCAGTGACTTTAGACATGGGGTCTCTCAACTTCTGTTCTTTGAGGCCCTGAGGGCTGGAATATTATTAAAATCATTGGTTGGAACTACCAATTACTAATTATACGGCCCCTTAAACTCCCTGAGCCTCAGTTTCCTTGTCTGTAAAATGGGGATAAAGATGGTAGTAGGGTCATAGGGCTAAGGTGAGGAATAATTCACAAAAGGCATGTGAAAAATGTTTTACTAGAGTCTGGTATGTAGTAACACTCCATTAAATGATAGTTGTCACTGTCACCATTATTATTAACTTGTGCCAGCAAAGGCTGTGTAGAAGCAGCTGGTGGAGGAGGCAGAAATGATGTGGAATTGTGGGAAGTCACGTGTGTAAGTCATGATCTTGGCCTGGAGGGTCCAAGGCACATGTGTGTCCTTATTTCTTGAGTTTTCACGTATGCTCAGTGCCATGCTCCTGAGCCTTTGACGGCAGACGCGTGGGAAGTGGGCCCCTCCCCCGGCCCTGCCACCCTCTTGCTTCTCCCTTGCTCTGTTCTGAAAAGAGAAGTACAAGTGAGTTCCCCCAAGGGGTCGGCCGCGCCCCTTCCTGTCCCCGCCCTGCTGCCCCAGGCCAGTGGAGTGGCAGCCCCAGAACCAGGACTGCTGGGGGGTCAGGTGGCGAGGTGGCTAGGACGCTGAGGACCACGATTGTGGATAGCCCCAGAGTTTTCCGCCTGCGCAGACAGGTGGCACCTCCCAATTCCCTGTACCCCCTTCCTCTCTGGAGCCCCCAGGATGGTGAGGTAAGGGCCTGGAACCCACAGAAGGCAAGAGGCAAGGGAGCCCTGGGGCCCAAGGGACCTCTCCTCATACTCTGTGGGGGACCTTTCAGGTGGTTTCACCGAGACCTCAGCGGACTGGATGCAGAGACCCTGCTCAAGGGCCGAGGGGTCCATGGGAGCTTCCTGGCTCGGCCTAGTCGCAAGAACCAGGGTGACTTCTCTCTCTCTGTCAGGTAAGTGACCCTCCAGTGTTTTGGCAGTTTTTTTGTGCCAGTTCAGCCTCTGAGCACTCCTTCCTGGTTCTCCAGGGCAGTGCCGATTCCCCAGACCCTAGGCCTCCTTCGTATCCTTGCCCCTAACCCCAGCACATTCCTATCCCTGTCTGTGTCCATCCCTTGCCTTTGTGTGCCTCAAACTCGGGATCCCCAGCCTGTCCCCCACCCAACCCCACCTCTGCTCCTGCACCCACTGGCCTCACTGCCTGTTGCCCTGCAGGGTGGGGGATCAGGTGACCCATATTCGGATCCAGAACTCAGGGGATTTCTACGACCTGTACGGAGGGGAGAAGTTTGCCACGCTGACCGAGTTGGTGGAGTACTACACCCATCAGCAGGGCGTCCTGCAGGACCGCGATGGTACCATCATCCACCTCAAGTACCCACTTAACTGCTCCGACCCCACCAGTGAGAGGTGAGGGGCACCCAGCCTGACCATCTCCCCTATGGAGGCAGCTGCCTTCTCCTACCTGTCAGGGAGACGAGCACCTGGTCCCCTGGCACCGTCTGCTTGCAATCCCTTCCCCATCCTGCTCCATCTCAGGGTTCTGAGAGTCTTTCCTCATGTCCTAGTGACTCATAAGATTAACCCCCTCCCCTGTGCCCCTGAGGAAGCAAGAGAGGTCTACCTTGCCTTTCTCCAGGGTCCCTCTCACCTGGCAACTCAGTCCTGAGTGACAGGGAGGCCACTCCTCATGGCTGGCATGTCCTAGCAGGTCACCTCTGTTTCTAGAAAGCTCTTCCTTCTATGGAGCTGAATCTGCTTTCCTACAACTTCTCTGCTCCAGCCTGCTTAGTATAAGGAGATGTTGATGTTGAGGATGGTCACTCAATTCACTTTCATTAGGACACTCAGTGCTTTTTGTCCGCAACCCCTTGAGGGTAGGTTTATCCTTTGGGACTGGATAGAGTTTGGCTAGTCCTTTGGCCCAAACATAGGTAATTGAAAACAGGGTGTAATGTTCTGGACATAGGGTAATACTCAAAACAGCTCCTCCACACTTTTGCTGCAAAGGTGTAGCCCCTATAACTGGGTTGACTATCCCTATGTGGTTCTCCCAAAGCATGGGTGATGGGAGGGGGAACATAAATGTTCCTCATTACACCATGGCTCACTTTTTAAAATTCATGGCTCACTTTTTTTTTTTTTAAAGAGAGAGAAGGCGAGCCAGGCAAGCACGCTACCGCTTGAGCCACATCCCCAGCCCTCATGGCTCACTTTTAAAAATTATATATATATATATATATATATATATATATATATATATATATATATATATATATATATATCTTTTTAGTTGCCAATGGATTTTTTACTTTATTTGTTCATTCATATGTGGTGCTGAGGATCGAACCCAGTGCCTCACACATGCTAGGCAAGCGCTCTACCACTGAGCTACAACCTCAGTCCCACCATGGCTCATTTTAGCTGTTACATCTCAATAACAGAGTCTGTTAAGGTAAAGGGCAGCAGAATAAACCTAGGCTTTTTATCCCATGGACTCCTAGGGCCAGACCAACTTACCCTTGTCCTGTATTTGTGTATTGATTGTTGAAGTGATTTTGAACCTTGATCCTGCAGTTTTTAGTCTTTTTTTTTTTTTTTCCAGTACTGGGAATCAAACCCAGGGCCTTTATACCAAGCATGAGCTCTACCATTGAGTTGCCCGCTTAAGTTTTCCGTTGTTTTGAGATTCAGTGCCTACATACTTGTATCAATATTTTTGTTAAAAGCCAGGCGCAGTGGTGCACTCCTGTAATTCCAGCTGCTCAAGAGGCTGGGCAGGAGGATCGAGAGTTCAAAGCCAGCCTCAGCAAAAAGTGAGATGATAAACAACTCAGTGAGACCCTGTCTCTAAATAAAATGCAAAATAGGGCTGGGGATGCGGCTCAGTGGTTGTATGTCCCTGAGTTCAATCTCTGGTAACAAAAAAAAAAAAAAAAAAATATATATATATATATATATATAAAACAACAACAACAACAATATATATATATATATTTGTTTTTTTTTTTTTTTTTTTGTTAAAGCCAGACATTGTGGTGCATGCTTGTAATCCCAGTAGCTCTGGAGGCTGAGGCAGAAGGATCGAAAGTTTAAAGCCAGGCTTAGCCATTTAGCAAGGTCCTAAGCAATTTAGTGAGACCTTGTCTCAAAGTAAAAAATAAAAATGGGTTAAGGATGTGGCTCGGAGGTTAAGTGCAATCAATGTGGTACCAAAAAAAAAAAAAAAAAAAAAAAAAGAAAGAAAGAAAGAAAGAAAGACAAATATTTTTGATTTTTGTTGAAGTCATTGATTAAATCTTAGAAATAGCTGGCCACTGGGGCACATGCCTGTAATCCTAGAGACTTGGGAGGCTGAGGCAGGAGAATCAGAAATTCAAGGGCAGTCTCAGCAACTTAGTGAGACTCTATCTCAAAATTAAAAAAATATAAAGGGCTGGTGATGTAGTTCAGGGGTGGAATGCTTGACTAGCAAGCAAGCATGAGGCCCTGGGTTTGACTCCCAGTATTTCCAAAAAAAGAAAAAGAAAGAACTGGATAAAGTTAAGGTGAAATGAGGTAAAAGCCATGGCCCACCTCTAGAGATCTCCTTGCAGTCAATATAAAGTCATTGAAGCACTTTTTCTTCTAGTAGCGAAGCCTGGAAATGGATTTCTGTTGATCTACTCATGGTTACCCAATTTACTTTTTCCTGCAAGCCCCCACCTGCTACCTGCGGCTCTCACGGGGGTTTGGACACTCAGACCCTCTTTCGCTCCCCATGCCCTCTCTTCTGCAGAGGAGAAGGTTGGCTGCTATAGAGGAGCAGGAGATGGTGTTGGGTGGGTTGAAGGAGGAAGGTGGAGCTGCCAAGGTACCCAGGACAGCAGGCTGAGGCCTGGCTTTGAAGAGTTTGGGAGAAGCAAAGGAGGGAAGTGGGGGCAGAGCTGAGGTGGGCAAGGATAAGGACAGGTGACTCCCAGGGGTACTTTGGTTTATCTGAGCTAGGAAGCCTGACCCTGGCAGCATGTGGGAGGCTTTTTCTCTGAACTTCTGTTTGTGTTCCCTGCCTTTAGCTGCACATCCTCCTCTTCTGTGGGAATTTGCATTTGTCCCCTTAATTGCGTGCTCTCTGACTGTGGTCAGCTTGACATTTGCATGGGGACTTCCTCATCCTGGGCCCTGAGGGAAGGGGCTTAGCCCCCTCCCCATTGCCTGGGGGAGGGCTCTGGCCTGTCTCTGAAGGGTGGTGTGGTATTCCCCAGGGTGCTTGTGCTGGACTGGAGACCCTGGATGTCTCTGAGCTGCAGTGCTCTCTGGGCAGGGGTGAGATGGGTCAGGACAGACTGGCCCCCTCCTTTCTTCCCCCATCCCTGCGGTTGGAAAATGGCCCCCCTTCCCCTGTCCCTGGGCTGAGGAAACCTCACAACCTCACTTCTCACTCTCTCCCCAGAAGGAGTTTTGTGTTTTTTCCATCACGTGGTTTCCTGTGGGGCTGGGCATTGTGGGGCTGCAGTTTCCTCCTGGGAAGGGGTTGTACTTCGGGGAAAGGCCTTAGTTCTGCTTTCTGCCTCGATGGCCCCTTTGAGCCCTTTTAAGCCTGGCCTCCCCTGCAGTGACATCACCTTAGGTACCCTCCAGCTCCTACACCCCTCTCTCCAAGGGTGTTTGTGATCCCCACTTCCCTGGGGGAGTTCTCCTTTCTGACTTCGGTCTCCCCCATGTTTCATGGGGGTGCTTCCTTGGTTTCATTCCTCTAACTATTCTGGATACTGCCTCCTGCCTTTCTGTCTGTCTGAAACTTTCAGAGGTGGACTCTGGATTCAAAGTCTGATTAGAACTCTTTGTTATTTTTTTCTTTTGGTGTTAGGGGTTGAATCCAGGGCCTTGTGCATGCTGAGTACACATTCTACCACTGTGCTACAGACCTATTTATTTTATTTTGAGATAGGGTCTGGCTAAATTGCTGAGGCTGGCCTCCAATTTGCAATCCTCCTGACTCAGCCTCTTGGGTTGCTGGGATTATAGGCATGTGCCACCATGTCCTACTCTGTGGTTAGAGTTCTTGAGGTTTGACTCTTATCAATTAAGGGTCTGGGGCCAGTTTCCAAATGTTCAGCCTCAGTTTCCTCATCTATAAAATGGGGATAAATGCTACTTGTGAACATTCTTATTTTTGAGAAAGTCTTGCTATGTTGCTGAGGCTGACCTTGAACTCTCTATCCTCCTGCCTCAGCCTTCTGAGCATTTGGGACTACAGGCATGGGCCACCTGGCTTTTTCCTCTCAGCATTTTTTTTTTTAAATTTTTTTTAATATTTATTTTTTAGTTGTAGTTGGACACAATATCTTTATATATTTATTTTTATGTGGTGTTGGGGATCGAACCCAGGGCCTTGCCCGTGCTAGGCAAACGCTCTACCGCTGAGCCACAACCCCAGCCCTCCTCTCAGCATTTTTGTGGGATGGTAAAAATCCAAATATAGTGGTGGTTTTAAAAGCACCTAGCATGGGGCTGGGGATGTGGCTCAAGCGGTAGCGCGCTCGCCTGGCATGCGTGCGGCCCGGGTTCGATCCTCAGCACCACATACCAACAAAGATGTTGTGTCCGCCGAGAACTAAAAAATAAATATTAAAAAAAATTTAAAAAAAATTAAAAAAAAATACCTGCTGTGCTCACTTTAAAAAAAAATAAAAATAAAAATAAAATGGTTAAAAAAAAATTAAAAGCACCTAGCACAGGGCCTGGGCACGTAGAGGGTAGTGGGTACTGATCCCCTCACCCGAGCTTTGAATTCTCTGCTCTACCTTCTCTTGGGGCCCTCCTTCCTTCATGCTTCCTTCTCTAGGTGGTACCATGGCCACATGTCTGGAGGACAGGCAGAGGCACTGCTGCAGGCCAAGGGTGAACCCTGGACATTTCTTGTACGTGAGAGTCTCAGCCAGCCTGGTGATTTTGTGCTGTCCGTGCTCAGCGACCAGCCCAAGGCCGGCCCGGGCTCCCCACTCAGGGTCACTCACATCAAGGTCATGTGTGAGGTAAGGCAGTGGGAGAGGCATCATGCTGGAGCTCCTGTCTGTGTCCAGGGCCTGGGCTGTGGGGAGGGACTGCCTGGGCTTGTATCCAAGGCTATGGGTCCGGGCAGGTAGACCCAGGCCCTGAGGGTTGATCCTACTTGATGCTTCTCAGGGTGGACGCTACACTGTGGGTGGCACGGAGACCTTTGACAGCCTAACAGACCTGGTGGAGCATTTCAAAAAAACAGGAATTGAGGAGGCCTCAGGAGCTTTCGTCTACCTGCGGCAGGTGAGGGGGCAGACCCTGCTGTCTCCTTTCTTCCTCTGACCATCCCCTGGCATGGATTCTGAGATCTCTAAGTTGCTGACTTCTTACCCTCACCAACCCCAGCCTTACTATGCCACTCGGGTGAACGCGGCTGACATTGAGAACCGGGTCTTGGAACTGAATAAGAAGCAGGAGTCAGAGGACACAGCCAAGGCTGGCTTCTGGGAAGAGTTTGAGGTGTGCAATGAGAACAGCAGGGATGGGATATGGCAGTGGGGGGTGGGGCAGTCACCGGTGTGGGGTCCCAGGTGTCCCTTGTCTTCTTTAGGCACCTCCAATACTGATCTGCCCCCATAGCATCTCTACCACCAGTCACCCTCTCGGGCCGGTGCTCATTTCCTATTCTCACCTCTCAGAGTTTACAGAAGCAGGAGGTGAAGAACTTGCACCAGCGGCTGGAAGGGCAGCGGCCAGAGAACAAGAGCAAGAACCGATATAAGAACATTCTCCCCTGTAAGTTCCAGGCAGTTGCCACTCATGTCTACCTCCACTCAGAGGGTCCACTTGCCCACCCCAGCACAGTTCATCTTCCTCTAAGAAGCCTCTTTTCCCAAGAGCCTCCCCATAAGCAGATTGCCTCCAGCTACCACCATCCTCCTTTTTTATGATATGGCGATTGAACCCTGGGGTGCTCTACCACTGAGCTATATAGCCAACCTTTTTTTACAATTTAAAATTAATAATTATTTATTTGTGGTATTGGGAATTCAACCAAGGGACACGTTATCACTGAACTGCATCCCCAGACCTTTCTACTTTTTCTTTAGAGACAGGGTTTTACTAAATTGCCAAGGCTGGCCTTGAACTTTTGATCTTCCTGCTTCAGCCTCCTGAGTTGCCGAAATTACAGGCATGTACCATCATGCCCAGCCACCTTCATTATGAAGCCTCTTTCTCAAACCCCAGACAGGTCTATCACCTGCCCACCTGCAATCCCCTATGAGCCTCATGGCTTTGAGGCAAGAATGGCCTGTTAGCTTAGGAAGGGTGTGGCCCAGCGGGTGGTAAGTCCTTGGCTGACCCAAGCTATTTTTTTCCTGTCCAGTTGACCACAGCCGAGTGATCTTGCAGGGACGGGACAGTAACATCCCTGGGTCAGACTACATCAATGCCAACTATGTCAAGGTTGGTGGTGTGGGTCATGTGGGAGCAAAGGCTGGACCTTAGGAGTTCTCTGTCCTGTGGGGGCTCTAGGATCCAGAAATACCTGGGCAAAGCCAAAGCTGATGTCTAGGGTGGGGGAGGGCGGAGTGGTACGGGCCTGTCCGGGCCATGGGGCTCACAGTCCTAGATTATGTTTCTCTGCACTTGCATCCAGAATCAGCTGCTAAGCCCCGATGAGAACTCTAAGACCTACATCGCCAGCCAGGGCTGTCTGGAGTCCACAGTCAATGACTTCTGGCAGATGGTATGGCAGGAAAACACCCGCGTCATCGTCATGACCACTCGAGAGGTGGAGAAAGGCCGGGTAGGCGTAGCCCTGTGCCATCATGCTAGTTCCCAAATTCCCTCCATAGTACTTGTTATTCACCACCATAAAACCAAAGAAAGTTTAGATGCAAGGGTGGAAAAGTGTCTCAAGGGTGGAAAAGTTTAGATGCAAGAGTCAGATGCTTGTTGGGAAACTGAAGTCTAGAGACAAAGTCTCTACTATACACCGTGACTCTCAGACTCCTACTTTCAACCTTAGACCCTTGTGAGCTCTTGACTCAGACTTTAAGGACGGGGGATGCAGCTCGATGGTAGAACACTTGCCTATTATGTTTAGGCCCTGAATTGAATGTGCAGTACCACACACAGATACATAAAATCATGTGAGACTCAGACTTTAAACTGTCCTTAGGGGCTGGGAATTAGAATGCTTTCCTAGCATGTGTGAGGCCTAGGGTTGAATCTCATATTATTATTATTTTTTTATAACACATTTTTTTAAGAGAGAGAGAGAAAGAGAGAGAATTTTAATATTTATTTTTCAGTTCTCGGCGGATACAACATCTTTGTTTGTATGTGGTGCTGAGGATCGAACCCGGGCCGCACGCATGCCAGGCGAGCGCGATACCCCTTGAGCCACATCCCCAGCCCTAGGGTTGAATCTCTAGTACTGCAAAAAAACAAAACAAACAAACACAAAACTGCTCTCCTTAATGTGTGCTAAGGCAAACATCCCTCTTACCTTTTCCTCCCCTGCCCCTCTGTCTACTCTCTGTGCTACTTCCAATCTCTCTGGAGCCTGCTCCCTCCCTCTAAACTCCTCCTTTATGCCGTAGTCAAAATGATTCCATCCCCAAACAAACTGGATCAAGTTGTTTCCTCTTTGAAATCTCAATGGCTGCCAGTTGCCTCTGGGATGAAGTCATATTTAAAGGCCTGGTGGCTTCCCTCCAATTGCCATACTTCCCTATAATACACCTGCCTCCAAACAGGCCAGGCTTTTTCAGGTACCCATGAATTGCACAAGCTCATTTTTTAAAAAATTTTGGCCTAGAATTACTTTCTCTTTTCATATGACCTCTGCCTGGCAGAGGTCTCATATTGGAGGACCCACTCAACTGCTACCTCCTTGTGACACCATCTTGGATTGCCTCCCTAACCCATAGGGAGAATTAACCTCTTCCTCAGCCACACTCCTGAGCAGCACACTGTTCCCCTGTTCCCCTGTCTTTCTGTGAGCTCCTAGGGACATCAGGGCTTGGATGGTGTCTTACTTGATTTTTGTTTTTTTGCAGTGCTAGGAATAGAATACCCAGGGCCACCCACCTGCTAAACCTACTCTCTGCCACTAAGCCACATGCATCCTGCTTCTTGTGTTGTAACTCCAGCCCAGTTTACACAGCCTCAATGGGTATTGAATGAAACGTAAGGTCAAGTGGCTGGTCAGGTCACACCACCTATAGGTAGCTGGTCTGAGATTGGATCCCAGGTCTTCTGACCCTCAGCCAGCTCATCCATTCATTCAACAATGTATGGGCCAGCATCAGGGACTCAGGACTTAAGAGTGGAATCCAGAACAGCCCCAGGGCTCTGCTTCTTGTGTCTCATTCTCCATTCCCCATCCTCCTCCATTTTCAGAACAAATGTGTCCCCTACTGGCCAGAGGTACGCACTCAGCGTGTCTATGGACCCTACTCTGTGGTCAACTGTGGAGAGCATGACACAACAGAATACAAACTCCGTACTTTACAGGTCTCCCCACTGGACAATGTGAGTGTCACTAGGCCCTGCACACTCCCAGAGCCCCTTCTTGGACTCATTCTCTCTTCTGGGTGTGTGGGATGAGGCAGGATGGGGTGTTACATAGGAGCAGGGGGCACTGACCCCATGTCCTTGACCCAGGGGGACCTGGTTCGGGAGATCTGGCACTACCAGTACCTGAGCTGGCCTGACCATGGGGTCCCCAGTGAGCCTGGGGGTGTCCTCAGCTTCCTGGACCAGATCAACCAGCGGCAGGAAAGTCTGCCTCATGCAGGGCCCATCATTGTGCATTGCAGGTGAGAATAATAACGGCAACGACAGTGGTAATAAAAATAACAGCTGGGAAGCAAATAGAGCTAAGAAAGTGCCTACACTGCTTCGAACTCATTGACTGTCTCCCCCAGCCCCAGCCTCTTTGGGTTCCCTCCTGGCTCTGGACATGTGGGTGGATTTAGCTGCAGCCAGTCCCACTGCTGGCTGGGGGTGCTTCCCCCGAGACCTCCCTGGAGGTGCCATCTGGTCTACCCCTGCCAGCTACAGATGAGGAAGCCAACTCTGTGACGTGCCCAGTCGCCAGCTGGTCAGTGGGAAAGTCTGGACTGGTGGTGCAGCAGACCTGGGTCCTGGCTGCCTGTTTTTTCTTGGTTCTCCTCAGCCAGTTTCTTCTTTACCTTCCATTTGGGATCAGTATGACTCTATGACCCTTGTCTTTTTCTATTTGTAGCTCTGGGGACTTGGGCTTCTTCACCTTCACTGTTTTTCCCCCTTCCTCAGCCCATGCCCCCATCTTGGCCCCAGAATTGTGTCAGTGGGTAAGGTCTTTGGGATGGGCCCATGCACCCAGAGCTCCTCTGAAGATCCTTATGTTCATATGGAGGAGACTTGTTCCTGTACTGGCTGAGACAGAGAAATAGGGTTCATCCAGGAGGAGCAGGGGTTCCTCAAGCGAGCCTACCCCATTGGCCTGGCCTGGATGTCGGGAGGCAATAGATACGCAGTCCTGGACAAAGGCTGCTTATTTAAATTCTGGCTCCTTCATTTATCAGCTGTGTGTTCTTGGGCAAATTACTTAATTTTTCTGATGCTCAGATTTCTTGTCTGTAAAATCAGGCTCAGAGGGTTGTCATGAGACTTAAATGACATCCTATCACTACATCTGGAATACTCTAAACTCTCCAAAAATGGGGGCTGTTGACAGTTTAGTAACTCATGTTGGGCAGGGAATGGGTGAAATGGGAACCTGCTTTGTCCTCTTCCCTTCCTGTTCCCTCCATGTGACCCCAAGCCTTTAGGGCCTCAGACTTCCTCCTTCCTACTAGCAATGGTTTGTTCTGGGACAGGGCTGGGTGGGCTGAATGTGGAGGTACCCCCATGCTGTCTCAGCCAGGCTCTGCCTTCTGCCCTCCCACAGACAGGTCCATCCCCAGAGTTACCCCTCCTACTGCTACCCGCTCCCCCATTCTTGAAATCCCCAAAGTCTTTATTTAGACATTACAGGAAGGAAGTGGGTGAGGGGGGGTTATTTTTGACAATCTGGGTTTGAAATTAGACTCAGGGCACCAGCCTGATGGGCTCAGCTATGGGTGGGCCTCAAGGTCACCAGGGACTGTTTTCTCAACGGCAGGCACCGGCAGAGTGTGCAGGAGAAGGGAGACGTCCTACTGCACTGCTGACCCCAGTGGTCCCTGTACCCTGCTGCCCCAAGTGCTGCCCATAGCCTACTGCCAGGGTTTAAAGAAAAAGGGAAATGAAGCTCACGGAAAGAAGAGGCAGATTTCACTCTCCCCTCCCCCCCCCTTTTGTTTTTGCAGTGCTGAGATTGGAACCCAGGCCTTTTGCATGGGAAGCTATACCCCTGGCCAAATGTAACTCTTAAAAGGCAGCATGGGGAAGGGTCCAGACTGCCTGAGGACAATAGTGGGAGCTGGGGGTCCTGGATCTCCAGGGGTGGGGGCAGCCAGCAGTCAGGAATGAGATGGAGCAGGATGTAGAGGAGTGAAGTGCTGGGAGATGGATGTGTCTGGAGGCCCCAACCTCAGCAACCCAGGTCTTGCCAGTGAATCCTTCAGCTGAGGTGGAACCATGAGTGCAGAGCGGGGCACATCTGCATTGGCTTGCCTAGTGGCTCTGGGCACATTACCTCAAGTGGCTGGAGCTTCAGGCTCTTTACATCCTGGCCAGGGATGGGGCTGAGCCCATGGCTCCCTGCTTCTGGGGGAGGGGCTGGATGGACCTCTGATAGCTGCCCCTTCTCTCTGTAGCGCGGGCATTGGCCGCACAGGCACCATCATTGTCATCGACATGCTCATGGAGAGCATCTCCACCAAGGGTGAGGGGCACCTGGGGGAGCAGGTGGGCATGCCTGGTGGGTGCAGGGAAGCCTCTTGGCCTCTGCCTGTACCTAGGCCTGAGGTCCAACCACTATCCCTACCCAGGTCTGGACTGTGACATTGACATCCAGAAGACAATCCAGATGGTTCGGGCGCAGCGCTCAGGCATGGTGCAAACAGAGGCTCAATACAAGTTCATTTACGTGGCCATTGCCCAGTTTATTGAAACCACCAAGAAGAAGTTGGAAGTCATTCAGGTGCATGCAGAATGGGGTCACTTTGGGTCACAGGGGAGAGTAGGTGTCACCTGGCCCTACTGGGATCACTGCCTTCCCTCCATACCTCTGCCCACAGTCCCAGAAGGGCCAGGAGTCAGAATATGGGAACATTACCTACCCACCGGCCATGAGGAGTGCCCATGCCAAGGCTTCCCGGACTTCCTCCAAGTGAGTGACCCCTCCCTGCCACCTCCTAGCATCTTCTCCATTCTCCTGCTCAGCTTGAGCCTCCGTCTCTGGAGAGGACAAGTGTTGCAGTTGGAAACACTTGGGTTGAAGTTCAAGCTTGGTTTTCACTACCTCTGTGCATAAGTATTTCCTAAGTGCCCACCATGTGTGGGCTTGTGCCAGGTGCCAACAATGTATGAGATGTGTTCTTTGCTCCCATGGGAGCAGTGAAGGGACAGTGACCAGGTCGCCTTGCTTACCTGGCTTCAGTTTGCTCACTTGTGAGATGGGGTGACTGGAGGGGACTGTGGGTGCCAAGTCACCCTGCACTCTCCTGAACCACATCCACTGCCCTTTTATGTCCACCCCTACCACAGACACAAGGAGGATGTGTATGAGAACTTGCACAGTAAGAACAAGAAGGAGGAGAAAGTGAAGAAACAGCGGTCAGCAGACAAGGAGAAGAGCAAGGGTTCCCTCAAGAGGAAGTGAGCTGGGCACCATCCAGAGGTGGCCATGGTATGGCCCCTTCTGTGTGGACTCCTCCCTGACTCCTCCCCTGCCCACTCCCCCATCTCCAAGGATGAATGAGGTGGCTGGAGCCTCACCCTGCCCTTCCAGCATGTTCCCAGACCTTTTCCCTGTTTCCCTCCCCTTGTTCCATCCACACTGTGACATCTTCCTCCCTTTTCTCTGCAGCCTCAGGCCTGATCCCTACAGATGACTGAACCCACTCATGCCAGAACTTAGGACCCCTATTCTATCATAATTTAAATGGCTGTGCCCCTATCTCCCTCTCCCCTCACCCTGTATATAGCTCAACAAGGCTCCAGGTAGAGCCAGGTTCTTCTATTCTTGTAAATAAACCTCTGAATCACTGTGTGTTGACTGGACTGTGTGTCTTCCTTGCCCAGTGACTCTGGATGGGAGGGGCCAAGGTGGTGTTTTGTGCCTTCAGGGTCAGACAGATTCCTGGTTCTGCATGCGGCTTTACATGGGCATGAGATCCAGTGTGAGTTTCCTTGGTCTCCTTTCTTCCTTTTTCCAGGGGGGACCAGAGGTTGAAACTGGGGTGCCTTTGCCCCTGAGCCACATCCCCAGCCTTTTTTTTTTTTTTTTTTTTTTTGTACTGGGGATTGAACCCAGGGTCACTTAACCACTGAGCCACATCCCCAGCCCTGATTTGTATTTTATTTAGTGTCAGAGTCTCACTGAGTTGTTTAGGGTCTTGCTAAGTTGCTTAGGCTGGCTTTGAACTTGTGGTCCTCCTGCTTCAGCCTCCAGGCCACTGGGATTACAGGCGTGTGCAACCACAAATGGCCCCAGCCCTTTTATTTATTTATTTTTAGTAGATGGGCACCATACCTTTGTTTTATTTATTTTTATTTTTGTGGGGCTGAGAATTGAAACCAGTGCCTCACAGATGCTAGGTAAGTGCTCTACCACTGAGCTACAACCCCTGCCCTTATTTTTTCTTTTGAGGCAGGGTCTCTCTAAGTTGCTCAGGGCCTAAGTTGCTGAGGCTGGCTTTGAACTTGTGGTTCTCCTGCCTCAACCTCCTGAGTTGCTGGAGTTTTAGGCATGTGCCACCACACCCAGATCTTTCTTTCTTGTTGGTGCTGGGATAGAATCCAAGGCTTCTAGTGTGCTGGGGAGGTGCTCTACCACTTAGCTATACCCCCAGCACTCTTTTTAAAACTGAGTGTGATCCTAATTCTTCTGCCCTCCCCAGGGTGGTAGTGAAGATCATTGAGATAATGGATGATGATAACAATGACAACAATAATTCATTAAATGCTGGCCATGTGCCCAAGCACTGTTTAAGAGACTGCACAATTAATTCACTCTAGGTGTCTTTTTATTTTGGTGCTGAAGATGGAACCCAGGGCCTCCTACATGCTAAGCCAGTGCTTTACCTGTTTGCTACCATACCACAGCTCTCAATCTAGGTACCTTTGACATTTTACGGTGGAGGGAACTGAGGAACAGAGATCAAATAAATTGCTTAAGGTCACAGGACTACTGCGCTCTGAAGCTCAGATTTTTAATGCAGCCTTTCTGGCTCCAGAACCCACCTCCTTATCCTGAAGATGCATCTGGAAGTCTTTCTAAGAGGGACATAACACAATCTGCTGCTGGCTTCCAGATTCAAGAACTAAGATTTTCAGGAAGGGCTAGGAAGCATGAACTTCATCTGGGTCAAGAAGGATAAAGAGGGGTACACAGGATCCTGTGAAGCTAAAAAGGGCCCAGTCACCCCCTACCACTAAGGTCACCACGGCCCTCACCCTCTTGGGCAGTTTGCATAGCAGGATGACTCTCAGACATGTTTATTATTTTGTCCCCCTTTCCTTCCAGAGTGGAATTCCTTTATTTAAAACCCAAATCTCCTGGGGGGTTGAACTAGTGAGTCACACTTGGGGAAGAACCGGCCCCACCATTGGAAAGGCTAAGGAAATGGGGTGGGTCTTGAGGCACACAGGTTGAGTGTCCATTATAGCACAGGCACAGAACCAGTTCTCTGGGGATGATGGTGACATGATGGTTTCTGTCCTCTGGAACTCAGGAGGTTAGTCAGGGAGACAAATCTTGAAGTAGTTCACAAACCAAATAATTACTGGCAGGTGCGGAGGAGGCTGCACAACAAAGAGCAGACCTGGCTCAACGACTGAGCCACACAATAGCTCCCTGGAGCTGTGGCCCTCCAGGGGGTGGGTGGGTGGGGCCATTACCTGTGGGCCTCAGGGCCCTGTGCCCAGCAACGCCTGAGCAGCACGGAAGAAAGGCAGGTCCCACCCCTCTAAACCGCCCCTGGGCTAACTGCCCTTGGTTCGGGACTTGGGACTTGGACTCCGGCTTCGCTGTGAGGTGGGTCTGTGAGAATGAGTGCAGCGAGAATATTCCTCCTCCCAGGACTGCTGGAAAACAGCTCTATGCTTTAATCAAAAAGGTCAGGCCAGCTGGGTCCTCTAGTGGGGCTGGAACCCCAACACCAGGGGTGAAGACTTGGAGGCACCTGTGGGGACCTGCCGGGACCTGCAGGAGAGAGGGTCTCCTCTCTCCCCTCTCCCTCAGGGGTTGCCCAGCTCAGGCCAGCACTGCACTAGGGCACAGCCCAAACCCTGCTGAGCTGACCCCTCACTGACCTCAGGGATTCTAGTCCTCCAGGTCTGGCTGTGGGCAGGCAGGGTCAGAGGCCTCAGAGGAGGGGGGTAGGCCTGAAGGCGTAGCCATGGTGGAGAGAGGACTTAAGGAAAGTTTCTTCCTTTATTCCCTTGGAGACTGGGGAGAGAATAGGCAGGTAGGAGGAAACAGGCCACCGAGCCAGAGTGAAAGGCCTAGTGGGTGGCCAGGCCTCAGAGGAGGTGACTGTGGCTGATGCTGGGAGAGAAGGAGTTAAGACGGTGAGGGGGGCAGCCTATGGCAGGAGGACACACCTGTGCGCAGGGCGGCGGGCGGGGCCCAGGTGAGGCGCTGGTGCTGCTTGGCAGGCAGAGAAGGAAGAAGGAAGAGTGGAAGCCAGGGCTGGCTCTAGGGCGTTGAATCGGGGCTTTGACGCTCCTTCTTCTCCTCTCCTCAGCACCCACATTCTAGGGGGCAGGCGGGCCTGGTGACAGGTAAAAGCCACCAGGCAAGGGGTCCTGGGGCTGAGTTAAAACTGTAGAGTGGGGGCTGAGGGCCAGTGAATTGGGGTGTGTTGGGGGCAGGGACAGGCTGTAAGGGTGGCAGAGGAAGGGGCTCAGAAGCGGAGAACAGAAGGACAAGGGGCTGCTGAGGTCCTGCCCGGGCCCTGGCAATCTTAACCACTCAGGGTGGGGCTGGTGGTGGGCAGCAGGGCTCACCCGGAAGTATCCCCAGGGACACGGGTAGTGGGGGGATGGGAACCAGGGATCTGTAGCTTCTCAGCAGAGAGTGTGGGGCTGGGCCTGATGACTGGAGGTGGGCACGCTGGGTGGGGGCCCTCGTCTTACCCAGCAGTGTTTGGGTGGTTGGGAGTCTCTAATACTGCCGGGTAATGATGGAGGCCCCTGACCCTATGTTCGTTCCCATCCATCCATCCGCTCAGGTTGGGGTGGGGTGGGGGTGGGGGGTGGGGGGGCAGCTGGTTGTGACCCCACCCCCACCCACATAAGCTGGAAGCCCCATGTCTTGAGCTGAGGGTGCTGCAGGAGGGGTGGCTCTTGGTTGGCTGATTGCCCACTGAGGGAACACAATGGCTCCAGCCCTTGTCCAATCCCAATGTGTTATCCAGCACTCACTGCTGACCTTGAGCTTGGGATTGGCTCTTGGTCTCTCAGGAGGCCTCAGCAGGCTTGCAGCCAGGGTCCCTGTAGCAACTGGTCAACTGTAGCCTGGAGTTCCATGTTGGCCGGCTCTGGGTCCATCTTCCAGTACAGTGTTGGATGGTCTTTGTGAAGCTCCTAACACTGTCTGGTAAAGATGGCCCCCGGGTTGGTTCCTTCAGCAATGACTTTCCTGGAGCTCTGAAGACCATGGAGGCCTCCTGATTGAGAAGCTATGAACCTTTCCCCTTTTGATGAGGGTGTAAATGACTAGGAAAAGGGGAACAATGGAAAGGGAAACAAAATGGCTGCCCCTGGTGCAGCAGCAAAATTTGGAAACATACTTATTCCCCATTCCCCAGGTACCTCCATTGTCCTCCCACTTTGGGAACTTGAAAGAAATGAAGTGTGAATGGTAACAGGTGGATGACAAATCCAGGTCCCTTGACCTTTTTTTTTTTTTTAATCTTTTTTAGAAAAATTTTTATTCTTAAGTTTTAGGTGGTCACAATATCTTTATTTTACACTTATATGGTGCTGAGAATTGAACACAGTGCCTCCTGCATGTTAGGCAGGCACTCTATCACTGAGCCACACCAGCTCCTCCTTTGACCTTCTATCCGTAAATCTTACCTTAGGGAGAGTGGCTGCTACATCAACTTCTCCTCCCTTTCCTTTCTCCACATTTAACCCTCAGGGCATGGAGAAATTGTCTACTTCTTTCAAAACCCTAAAGTCTGAAGACCTGCCCCTTTTGACCCTATTAAAGTTTACTTTCTCCTCTACTATGCATCTTGTCATTCCTTTATCCCCAGTGTTGTCCCCCAAAAGGACAAAGGACAAGAGTACGGATGTAGTGTGGGAGGGATTAGGTATAATAAGCAGACTTCATTTTATTGGTGCTTGAGATCCAGTGAAGGCTGTCTTGGGAAATGTGAGACAGATTCTCAATGGATTAAAACCAGGCTGCTTTTCTGATGGGGCTCCAGAGCTGCAGGAGTGAGAAGCCCACCTTTATAGGTCAGGATTTTTCTGCAAATTGCACCTCATACCTTGTAAAATTCAAAGTTGCAGGTAGCCCACAGCAGGCAACACAACCCACTGGGCTTTTGAATGTTGCTGAGGTCCCTTGTTGGTACTCATGATCTCCCCACAATTCCACAGAGGTCTGTTACCAAGGAAGCAGGTCCCCTTGGGATCATCAGATTTTTAGTTTGGCTCAGCAAAACCACAGCTGCTCTAGCCTTAAAAAAGGAGATGTTGATAAATAAATGGGGGTGGTGTGGTAGACATGGAGGGCGGGGTAGTGGGTGTAGCTGGGCCTCTGGATATGAGGCCTGCTGCTCCCAGCTTTGATCCTCTTTTGGAGCAGATTGGTGGGTTTGGAGAGCCTAGGCAAGACTCCTTGCGCCCTCTGCTGGCAGATAAGAACGTGGAGCACAGGCATGATTGGATACATTTGCTTCCCTCCCACATGACACAGACACCTAAAGCCTTAACTTTGGCTTAAGTAATAAAAATTTATTGAGAATTCCTGGTATGGTGGTTATCTCCTCCCACCTCAGGGAGGGAACAACACTGTAGGAAATCACTGAGAAATCACACACTGTCCCAAACCCCCTGGCCAACACAGGGAGAAAGAAAGTCATTCCCCTAAGAAGGGCTAGTCTTCAGTCTTCCTTAATCCAAGAGGGCTCAAGAGGATGGGTGCAGAGGGGACCATCACATGATATTGGGGTTGGGGTATGCTGGACCCCTAGCTGGTTCCTCAAAAACTGGAGGAGAAATACACCTGCTTCCTCCCTGGGGTAGAGTTCTTCTCATCAGGCTCATTTCTTACCCTTGATGAGGCTGTCACTGGAAAAATGGGACAGATGGATGACATTACTGGAGACATAAATGTGAGATGCAGAATATTCCAGGTCATTCCCACCTGTCCTGATTGAGGGTCTGGGGGGGGGGAGGGTGGTGACTTAGGAGAGGTAGTAGGGCTAGTTAGTGGGTGGTAGGGCAGGTACTGGGAAAAGATGAACTGCAGGACCCCCCAAAAATAAGGACACAGCAACAACTTACCTTCCTCTGTGGACAACAGACCACGAGGTAAACAAGACAACAGAGAAAAAGAGAAATGCTTGTGATTTAATGACTTCAGACCCCAGTCAGCTCCAAACCCTTTGCTCCCAAAAGCAGACCACAAATTGGGTAGAGGTTAGGATCTCAGGCTCATGGAAGACTGTTCTCTGCTCTTTCCTTTCCTTACACATTTCCATGTACCAGAGCAGCTGTTTGAGAATTCTTAACACTAAATATCATCTGTGCTTACAATCAAAGTGCCTTTTTCACAAATAATCTCATAAGATCAATTCTATGGGTAAGAAAGGAACTACCACTCCCCCCCCCCACTTTTCTCGTGGTACTGGATATTAAACTCAGGGGCTCTCTATTGAGCCATATCCCCAGCTCTTTGGATGTATTTTTAAAATTTTGAGATAGCATCTTGCTATCCTAGAACCTGCAATCCTGAGTCAGTCTCTTGAGTAGCTGAGTTGCAGGCATGTGCCACTGTACCTGGCCAGCCACCCCCTTTTCTAATTTTGAAAAAGTATCAAGAGTCACAAGTAGCTGTAATAGGCTCCAGAGCCCAAGGAACCCCAGACTCAAGCCCCATGTTCTCTGTGACATCACACTGTGCAGCCCTATTCTTACCGGGTAAAACTTTCATCCTGTAGGTTCAACACAAGGTTATCAGCTGTGAGATAGATACGATTTTGTGATGTGGCGATCTGCAGGGCAGCAAGAAAGACAAATGGGGGCATTAGTAAAGCCCTTGACTCCTGTCTTTGTGATTCAACAGCTACTAAATGGAACATGTGTGGCTGGGACAGAGATATAGCAATGAGCAATGACTATGATGTACTAATACTGTAACAGGAATGAATAGAAGATCAGGGAAGTGGTGGGCAATTAAGTGTCAAGAGAAATCAGTTTGAGTAGAAACCTGAATGAGATGCAGGACTCTCACACTTACCGTCTTGGAGATGTTCTGGGCAGCCCGTATCTTACGAAGCTTGATGTAGCCAGGATTCTTGCTCAGTGCTTCTCCAAGGTGAGCAAAGAAGGGTTAAGTGTCCACACAAGATGAGATCTCAATCCCTGGCCCCATCTTTACTACTCTCCCGCTAGTCCTCCTCTGGGTTGTCAGATCCAAGGTTGTGCTCACATGGCTGGTGCCCATCCCATCTTTGGCCCCTACCTGTGGGCCTCCCTGTAGGCTACTGCCAGGAACTCGGGGCAGCAGCAGACATGAGGGCAAGGCCAGCAGTGCTCTTGATCTGGCCTTACAGCAGGAAGCCAGGACTCAGGTTTCCCCACCAAGATTTCAGATCCCATCTGTACCTACCCCCCAGGAGCCAAGGGTCTGAGAGCACAAAGTCACATTCGCCTTATTCTCATCAGCCAGCCCTTGAGGAAGGATGGGGAAAGCAGGGTGCCTGGGGTCAGGCCAAGGATATCATCTTGGCAGCCTCTGCTTCACCCTCAGCCTGCACAATCTTCTGCCGTTGTTCCTGTTTTGCTTTTTCCACCAAGAACTGGGCCCGCTGGGCTTCCTGCTGGGCTGTGGTGAGAAAGTCAGGGGGTCACAGTGAGGTAAGGATCCCCAACCTTGGATAGATCTGTCTGGTTTCTGTTTTCAGAAGCCCCTGCCCCATTCCTCTTGTGACTCACCCACTTGTTTGGCTTCTACAGCAGCTGTGTACTCCCGGCTAAAGCTCAGCTCCGTGATGGCTACATCATCCAGGATAAGGCTGAAATCCTTGGCCCTTTCTGTCAGCTCCCTGCGGATCAACAGGGATACCTGGAGGCAGTGGTGGGGATGGGAATGAAGGGGTGTTGAGAGGACTGAAGAACTGGAAGGAAGGCTGTATTGCTGTGCCCATTTAAATACCAGATCTCCTGGGATGCCAATTGGCCTACTCTCAGTTCCTGAGACACTCACTAGAACACTTGAATTGGAAACACTTGGTTCAATCTATTCATTTGATAGATTAAATGGCCTCCTAGAGGTAATATGATTGTTCCAGGTCACAATGACTCCTAAACCTTCACTCTCCAATATAAGTGTCTCCTTAGCTTCTTGCCAGGCAAACCTGCAACACAACGCATTATTTCCTCCTATGCTTCCTTCACAACACTGATTGCTACTGAGTTCTATGTCCTACAGTGGCAACTAGTATAGCTTTTATGTGGATATGGAACTAGATTCTTTTTTTTTTTTTTTTTTTTTAAAGAGAGAGTGAGAGAGGGAGAGAGAGAGGAGAGAGAGAATTTCAATATTTATTTTTCAGTTATTGGCGGACACAACATCTTTGTTTGTATGTGGTGCTGAGGATCGAACCCAGGCCGCACGCACACCAGGCAAGTGGGCTACTGCTTGATCCACATCCCCAGCCCCTGGAACTAGATTCTAATAAGATGTTTTTCATGGTCCCTAGTACTCTGGGTCTGGGAGGGAAATGCTGCCACCATGCAGATGGTGATGGGAGCCAGACCTGAGCCCGCTGGGTGATCAGCTGTGATGCATTGAACTTGGCCACCACACTCTTGAGCACCTCGTTGACAATGGATGGTAATACTCGCTCCTCGTAGTCTAGCCCGAGGCGCTGATACATGCTGGGGAGCTCTTGGGCATTGGGTCGAGACAGCACACGCAGGGAGATGTTCACCATCTGCAGGTCTGAGGGAGAGGTCAGCAATGGCTGGTCAACGTCAACCCTCCCCTCAAACATTTTCTTTTCCATGTGCTTCCATCTATGCCTAGTATACAGCCTAGCACTTTTCCTGGGGCAGAATAATAAAGTTGTGAAGGAAGATGCTACATAGCACATGTGAAGTGCATACTTGTCCACTGGGGACCTACAACTCCTCCATTAGTAAAGCTTACTTCTACTTTTACCACTGAATCTTGAGCAACCTCTTAAGGTAGTCTTAAGGTAGTTTATCATGCAGCATCGTGATAAACTGTCTCTTTTTACTAGACTATTAAGAATTGATAAGGATTGTTTTAAGAATCTTATTCCCAGGGCTTAGTGATACACACTTAAAATGTGTCTCTCTCTGAATGAGGCAGGGGCCAGCAGAATCTCAAAGGCACAGCTTCTAACTAAGTAGTCTGTAAAGAGAGGAATCATACTTCTTCAGGACAGGGCATATCAGTAAATGTAACTGGATATAATTAATAAGTCAAAAAAATAAGAAAACGCTTTAATAAAAGGCTTTGACTTAGGCACTATGACAAAAATGGGACAAAGTTCGTAAGTTTATGTAACAGATAAGGAACTATTAATAAAAAGAAAAACATGGAAACATCCTACGTCTTGGAATATACTGCTTTAGCCCCAGGAGGCAGGCACTTTTGCAGCTGTGGAAACCAAGGCCTAAAAGACCCCACCCACACTACCATCTTGCAGCCTCCCGGTTCACTTTAGTTATATCTTCTGTCATGTGACTTCCAGTTGCCCACACTTACCTTTGGAGCCTGTAGGGGAGGAGATTTTTCGGGGTCTGGCCCGAATGTCATATATAATGGGGTATTGGAACCAGGGAATCCTGAAGGGAAGAGGACAGGGATAGGAATTAGGAAACTGAAGTTTCATTGGTTTCCCCTCACTGTTGTGCCTTGCTCCTTCTCTCAACAGAATAGTTTATGTGTTGCTAGAGTATTGGCAGCCAACACTGTCCTGGGGTGATTAAGGGAAAGAGCAGTGCTGAATCCTGATGCAAGTCCTACTAGTCCTTGGTGGGTCGTGTCAAGGGTGAAGGGTTAGTGTGCTCTGCTCACCATTACCTGAAATGAAGGCCCTCGGCCAGGATGGTGTCCTGCTGTACGCCACCGATCCGATTAAAGAAGATGGCTCTTTGCCCGCCTTCCACTGTGGAGAGAGGGATAGGAATCGGACTAGGCCGCTGCTCAGAGTACGTTCGCGGCTCAGAGTACGTGTCCGGTTCAGGTGAGGCAGGGTGAGGGAGCTAGGTGAATGTGGACAGCTGGAGAGACAGGGCAGGGGGCAAGGATTCCAGCGAGCGGGAGGAAGCTGCTCACCAGTGAACACGGATTCTCGGACGCCGTAGGCCAAGGCGCCGGCCCCCAGCAGCAGCTTCAGCGCCGTGCCCATGCCCCGGGGCCCGGCGGGCAAGCGTCCCGCTAAGTCCTTCAAATTCTGGGCCATATCTGATTCTGAGGGCGGCAGCACCGGAGGTCAGGAGGGGGTGCCCGCCTGTCACTACCCCACTCCAGTTTGGAGATCACAAACAGCACACGAGGGCCCCGAGCTGAAGAGCTCGCGGGAGAAAGGGCACCGGAAGTGCGCTCTCTTTTAAACCCTCCCCTTTTGCTTACAGCGGACCCGAACTTCGCGCACAGGAATCACGCACCCGGAAGCTCCTCCCCTTTTTGGAACCCTGCTGACCCGGACTTCAAGCCCTCGCCGTTTCTGAGCGCCCACTTTCAAAATGGCATCCGGAAGGAAGTTTGCGATTCTGACGAGCTCGAGGTGCTAGTTAAAGACGTTAGCACGACTTCCGGGCTGGCTGTAAAGATGGCCGCGCCCAGTGATGAGTTCCAACCTCGTGAGCTGCGCTTTGGCGAGCAGGAGCAGGACTGGGATGCTGTGGCTCCTAAGAGGCCTCGACTCGGGGCAGGAAGCAAGAGTGGAGGTCGTAGGCTCATTGTGGTGTTGGAAGGGGCCAGTCTGGAAACCGTCAAGGTAGTTTGGAACAGGTAGACATAAGCTGGGTCTCCGTGGGATTTAGGGAGGATGGAGAAAGAGTTGAAGGATGGTTCACCTAGTAGGCAGTCTCTGGTTTCACATTCTGTGTTGCAATACCAATTTTCTTTTGTTTTTCTTGACTCCCACTCCCACTTTCTTGACTCTCACGTCCTTGATTCCATTTGTTTACCAAGATTACCTAATATAAAATCAACTCAAGTGAGGCGAGATCGTCTATCGCACCCTCCTACATCCCAAAGGAGAAAGGTAGTTACTGTAGCCTAGGTTGTCCAACCTTTTATTGCTAAGGACTTAATCTTTAATTTCGTTAAAGGATTTCTGCTGTCATCTGTTTCTATCTACCTCGAATACTGCCTGGACCAATTAATTTAATACATTTTTATTTAGTTTTTACCATCATTTATTTATTTCTCTCAACGGAATAAAACTTAAAGCCTTGGGCAAGCTAAGCTTGTTCATGGAGTAGCCTCCAAAGAAGTTTAGATGTCATATTGCCTTTTTTTTTTTTTAAGGTTATAGGTTGATGCAATCTTTTATTTATTTATTTTATGTGGTGCTGAGGATCGAACCCAGTGCCTCACGCATGCTAGGTGAGCGCTTTACCTCTGAGCCACAACCCCAGCCCCAGATCTTGGTTTTTAACACTTATTTTACTGTATGATTTTGGGAAAATAAGTTTGCTCTCATTTTATAAAATGGGGATATGCCTCAATTGTGTACCACAAAGGGGGACTGTAATGAAAATGCTTTTAAAAAGTATGGGGATTGTGGCTCAGCGGTAGAGTGCTTGCCTAGCATGTGAGAGGCCATAGGTTTGATCCTCAGCACCACATAAAAATAAATAAGTAGAATAAAGATATTGTGTCCAACTACAATAAATATTTTTTAAAAAGTAGTAGTATGTTTTCATAATCTAAGGTGAGATTCTTTTTCCATCTTTTTTTTTTTTTTTTAATTTGTGTTCGAATCCAGAAATGCTTTACCACTGAGCTACATCCCCAGTCTTTTTTATTTTGTATTTTGAAACAAGGCCTGGCAAAACTGCTGAGGACGATTTTGAACTTGTGATCCTCCTGTCTCAGCCTTCTATGTGATAGGGATTACAGGCCTGCACTGGCACGTTTTCATTTTCTCTGGTAATTGATATCTTTCTTCTCTTCCTTTCTTTACCCCTCCTTTTTGCCTTCTTTCTGGATTGAACCCAGAGGTGCTCTAGCACTGAGCTATGTCCCTGTCCCTTAAAACTATTCCAGACGGTCTTTTTTTGGGGGGGCGGGTATTTATTTTTTTGGGGGGGTTAGATCCAAGGGTTCTTTACCACTGGGGTACATCCCCAACTATTTTTCAAATTTTTAAAATTTGAGAGTCTTGCTAAATTGCTTAGAGCCTTGCTGTGGCCGACTTCAAATTTGTGATCCTCCGGCTGGGGATGTGGCTCAAGCAGTAGCGTGCTCGCCAGGCATGCGTGCGGGCCGGGTTTGATCCTCAGCACCACATACAAACAAAGATGTTGTGTCCGCCGAAAACTAAAAAAAAAAAAACAAAATATTAAAATTCTCTCTCTCTCCGTTTTTAAAAAAACAAAAACAAATTTGTGCTCCTTTTTGCCTCAGCCTCCCAAATTGCTGGGATTACAGGTATGCACCACTGCATCTGGTGAGGCTGGGTCTTGCTATGTAGCCTAGGCTGGCTACTATTTGTGATTCTCCTGCCTCTGCCTCCCATGTGCTCCATCATGCCTGGCTTCTGTAATTCATATTTTTTTCCTCTCCAGATTGAACCCAGGGTGCTTTACCACCAACCTACATCCCTAGCACCCCCCCCCCCACCACCCAATTTTGAGAAAGTTTCTTATTGCCCAGGCTGGTCTTCTACTTGGAATCCTTCTGGCTCAGCTTCCCTGAGTCACTGAGATTATAGGTGTTGTCACTGTGACCATGTCCCAGCCCTTTTGACTGTGTCTTCCTAAATTGTCCAGGCTAACCTCAAATGTAATATATATTTCTACCCTAACAGGCTCTTCTTTCTCACTAATTACTTACTAGCTTTCTGGCCTATTAACTATTCTTTTTTTTGGTACCAGGGATGAATCCAGGGGTGCTTAATCATTGAGCTACATCCCCAGCCCTTTTTTATTTTTTACTTAGAGACAGTTGCTTAGGGCCTCACTAATTTCTGAGACTGGCGTTGAACTTGCAATCCTGTCTCAGCCTCCTGAGCTGCTGTGATTAGAGTCTTGCACTACCTTGCTTGGCCTAGCCTATTAACTCTGAATGTTAATTTTGACATTTGTCATGTCAGGCTATCCCATATAACTGTAATTCGCAAATGTGAAAAGCTTGTTTGTGTCAGCAGTATTTGAGAATGCAGACTCACACTAGACTACCTGGGTTCAAATCCTTTTGGCTACTAGTTGTGTGGCATTAGGCAAATCATTTTACTTAATTGCTTTATATAGTCCATGGGGATAATAATGATTAGAAGGACTAAAGGAATTAAAAACAAAGTGTTTAGAATAATGTCTGGCATTGGAGTAAGTTGTGAATATTATTTATTCCAGATTACTTACTGAGAAGTTTATGGCAAATTAAAATTCATAAAGCAAACTCTAGAAGCATTTGGGCTGTTGTCAACAGTGGTACTTCAAGGGTGATGTAGAATTCATAGCTGGTGGAAATCTTCATCAGACTATATTGTCAAGTTTTGTCTTCAATGTACTGACACCTGTTGTTTCTGCCAGTCTTATTTGAGGCTGTTCTATTTATTTCTATATTCTAACCTCATTTAAGTTCTTTGAAAGCACTAAGTTCTCTTATTCCTTGAGGCCATTGGACATATTGTTCTTTAATTGCAAGCTCCCTTGGTCAGCTTGTTGCAAAAGTGATTTCTACTTTTATCTGTTTATTCACTAATTATTGAGTTTCTGCTGATCATGGTGTCACATGCTATAATACCAACAATTTGGGAGACTGAGGCAGGAAGGTCACAAGTTTGAGGCTACACTCAGCAATTTAATGAGAACTTTTCTCAAAATTAAGAAAAAATAAACCATAAAAAAGGGGCTGGGGATTTAGTGATTTGAGTGTCCCTGGGTTCAATCCCCAGTACAAAAAAAAAAAAATTCTTGAATTTTTATGATGCTGCTCATTCTTCTGTTATTAGGTTAAACCAAGGAATTGCAGGTTGTTTTATTACATTCAGGGAAAGAGATGAATGAATGATAGCTAAAAATAAAGATGTTGAAATTCTTCTATCTCCAATATCTTTTTTTGGTACTGGGGTTTGAACCCGTGGGTGTTCTACCACTGAGCTACACATGCCAACATGTTTTTTAAGTTTTATTTTTTAAAGATTTTTTTCATTGTAGTTGGATACACTACTATTTATTTATTATTATGTGGTTCTGAGAATCGAACCCAGCATATGCTAGGCAAGCGGTCTACTGATGAGCTATATAACCCCAGCCCTTAAGTTTTTTTTTTTTTTTAAAGAAAGGGTCTTGCTTAATTGTGCAGGTTGGTCTCAAACTTGTGATCTTCCTGCCCCAAACTCACAAGTCACTGGGATTATAGGTGTATGTCAGCATGCCTGGCTTTCAATACCTTTTACAGTCAAGACACCTGGTATTCATTCTCTTTATTCTAGTCAGTGATTTTTCAAGCTTATTAACCCACCAAAAAGTTATATTGTGAGCCAGTATACACAATGAACTGTATGACACCAAAAGTTTCATAAATCATTATGTGAAATATTTTGACCCCCCCCCTCCTTTTTGGTAGTACTAGGGATTTAACTCAGGGGTGCTCTAACATGGAACTATATCCCCAGGTTTTTATTTTGCAACAGCGTAGGTTGCCCAAGCTGGGCTTGTACTTGCTGTCCTCCTGCTTCAACTTCTATAGTAGTGGGGATTACAGGCGCCACCCACCCAGCTACTTTGATGTTTCTATTCTGTTTCACTGAAAGAACAAAGTCACTGGTTAAATTCTAATGGATTGAAACTGGATTAGTCTGTTTAAGAGGTTCTTCTTCAAGGAATCCCATGGCTTCAGTTTTTGGTTCTTTGTTCTTTCTTCATGCTTACTCTTTGTGACATTTCTGTTTTTTACTGTGCATGCTGAGCAAGTGCTCTGCCACTGAGCTATACCCCTGGCCATTGTTATTTAGGCTGTTCAAGTGATTTCAGAATCTACATCCCTCTTCCCATAAACTTGCAATTATTTGAGATGCTACAGGTGTAGTCCAACTCTTTTTTAAAAATCATACTTCTATTTGGTCTTTTTTCACATATACATAAAATTACTAGAGTAATATTTGAGACATTTCCATTGTGCTCCTCTTACTCCAGAATTCCTTCTGGCTTTATGCTTGATACATAGGCAGTTTCATATAGAATCCCAATCTTTCAGTGCCTCTGTTCTCACTTTTCCCCAAATAATGTTTCTGCTCTTTCTTGATTTTTTAAAAAAATTTTTGTAGTTATAGATGGGCAGAATGCCTTTTTTAAAAAAAATTTATTTTGTATGTGGTGCTGAGGATAAAACCCAGTGCCTCATGCATGCTAGGCAAGTGCTCTGCCACTGAGCTACAGCCCCAGCCCCTTTCTCAATTCTCTTTTATGTCTTTACTCATGCCAGTCAAAAACTAGGAGTAACCCTTCTAAATTGTTTTACATCTTAGAAAAGTGTTCCTTGACTTCCTATCATTAGGATTTCCACATTAACTTCTATTCACATTTGTAGCATATGCACTTAATCCATGTTTGTTTTAAGCAAACTGAGGGTAGAGGTTATGTATTGTTTTCCCTAGAACATACATATTGCGTCTGTGATAAACATAAGCTTTCAGCCTTGTTCAATAACCTAATTCCTACCTGGTTCTAGAGTGGCCTTCCTAATAACTGCAGTTTTACAATTAGATTTAGTGTAGATTATAGGTTGTGCCCTTCCTCCCTTTCTCTTCTAAGATCTGTTATTTAGGGAGGTATGCATGTAAATGTGGCTGCACAGTGATCCCCTGAAGGACTTGCTGGGCCCCACCCCCAGAGTTTCTGACTTCATAGGCATTAAGTAGGCCTGAGAATTTGCCTATTGAACAAGTTTTCAGTGAACAAGTTTTCAGATGACGATGCTGGTTCAGGGACCACACCTTGAGAATGACTATGCTAAATAATAGAAGCTTCTGTTGCTGTATCACGTTCTCTGTTCTTCAGGTAGGAAAGACATATGAGCTACTCAACTGCGACAAGCACAAGTCCATGTTGTTGAAGAATGGACGGGATCCTGGGGAAGTGAGACCAGACATAACCCACCAGGTAACTAAAGAGATAAAGCTCACACACAGCCTTTTCAACCTTTATATTGAATGTAAGGCAGCTGAACGATATGTCTCTTTAGCCTTCACTGTGCCTTGATTTCTGTCTTCCTCAGAGCTTATTGATGCTGATGGACAGTCCCCTAAATCGAGCTGGCTTGCTGCAGGTTTATATCCACACACAGAAGAATGTGCTGATTGAAGTGAACCCACAGACTCGAATTCCTAGAACCTTTGACCGCTTCTGTGGCCTAATGGGTGAGAAGCCTTTGGATTTAAGTTCAGAATGAACTTGGCAGTAGTGAAGAAGGGAGGAAGAGGAAAAGGGAGAATGAAATGTGGCATTATTCAGTGAGGGGAAAGGGATGTGACTAATGCCAGGACAGACTCGTGTTATTTTTCCACATTCATGGAAATTCTACTCTCCTATTTTTTGTTTTTTCTTTTCTTTTTATATTCTTTTTTGAGTTGTAGATGGACACGGTACCTTTATTTTTTTATTTTTATGTGGTGCTAAGGATCGAACCCAGTGCCTGACACATTTTGGCTCTGCCACTGAGCCAAAACCCCAGCCTACTCTCCTGTTTTTTGTAGTAGGTTCCTGGCTGAGCGAAAAAGGGAGATCTGAACATCTCACTACCTACTGGTTGTATGCCTGACAGTCGTTTTTTTGTAACATTTTAAGAGTACAGTCTGGGGATATAAAGGGAACGTAGAACTCGTCTTAGCTATGGGTTTTGCTGGTTGTGTCACTGGTAGGAGTAAACCTAACTCTGAACTTTTTCCTCTTCTAGTTCAGCTTTTACACAAGCTCAGTGTACGAGCAGCTGATGGTCCCCAGAAGCTTTTGAAGGTGAGGTCTTAAACCTACTGATTGGAGGTGGGGTTCTGGGACTGTTATTGGGGCTGATTTTTCTGTTTTTCTTTAGGTAATTAAGAATCCAGTGTCAGATCACTTCCCAGTTGGTTGTATGAAAATTGGCACTTCATTTTCTGTTCCAGTCATCAGTGATGTGCGACAACTGGTGCCTAGGAGTGACCCTATTGTTTTTGTGGTGGGGGCCTTTGCCCATGGCAAGGTAAAGTCTGGGCTTAACCCTTAGATTCTTCATAGAGTTGAAGCTCAGTACAGAATTCCAAGAGCAAGCACTTATCAAGTGTTCTGCCCATGCCAGTTCCCCAGCCTTGACAATCCTTGTCCTTATAAAATGAGAAGTAGAGGGTAGCAATACATCTAGAAGACAAATGGTGGTTCCAATTCCTGCCTCAGTGTATCCTTTGAGGATTGCTGGCATATTTGTAACAGACAAAGCTAGCATCTTCTTCGTTCTTTTTAGAAGTCTTGATATTAAACACACTGGTGAAAAATTAGCTGAGCCATTTTTCCCACCCTGAAGAAGGGCCGAACTTGCTATGGAGTGACTATTGACCAGATTCTTCTCTCCTAAGGTCAATGTGGAATATACAGAGAAGATGGTGTCCATGAGCAACTACCCTCTTTCTGCTGCCCTCACCTGTGCTAAACTTACCACAGCCTTTGAAGAAGTATGGGGGGTTATTTGACAGTAGCAGAACCTAGTTCTGAAACAAAGGACTGTTGGCGTTGTATCCGTTGACTCTGTTGACTGCTGCTGCACTGAAGACTGTGGAGTTTGGGGAAAATATTGCTGTATATTTGCTCTTCTTTAACCTATAAATACTGTTTTTTTGCAAACCTGGTTATATCTACTTGGATGAACTGTTTGTTCCTCTTAGACTTCAGAGATACACAGAGTTTGCAGATTTGGTTGGTTGAAGGCTTTGAAGGCAGGCTTTAGTTCCTGTTTTCCCAGATTCCTGTACTGTTAAGGGAAAGAACCTGATGACTTCAGCCATGGCAAGTACAGAGAATTGTGTGTTTGAAAGAAAGCAGTCAGGAATGCTAGCAGTGAAAAACTGAACAAACAGAAGTGATTTTATCTGGTACAGTTCCAAGATAGAAAAAGTGGAGCAGGTGGGGCCTTGTGCCCTCCCTCCCCCCCATGGGGGGGGTGGACGTAGCAGCACATATACAATCGTAGTAAATTGGCAGAAGAAGAACACAACAGATTCCTGGCTAGAGAGGAGAGATAAGGCAACGTGCATGGGGGAGCCTGAGGGGGGTGCATCCCCTCTGCTCCTCCCACAAGAACTTCCCCTTTGGCCCAGTGAAGACTTGGCGGGCAGCAGAGGCACAGCTGGGAGTGGCATGGCTTCCAGCTCCCTGGCTTTTCTGTTCACTGTGCTCTTAGGTGAGGGAGTGCTATGAAAAGGGAGACAAGTAGTTTCTGCACCAGTCCTGCTCTAGGCCACCTGCAAGGCAAGATGTGAATGGAAGGCTGGTCAGAGTGGCATGTCCAGGTCCTGGTCTGGGTCCTGCAGCTTCTGCCTACATTCCTTAGAGTATCAATACCCCATACTGTGTTCCTCAGCGCCAGACTACATTGAAATCCACCCCAAATTTCCAATACCAGCTTTTCTCCTAGTCTGTGGCTCCAGTCTAAAACCTGGCAGTTTTACATTAGGTGTAGAATATTTACTTACCAGGGAAATAGATTATTCCATTTTCTTTAACTTCTCTTTCCTTGGCACCATTGATTTGTGAATATAAGGCAATATGAATAGTAGGCTCAGGAAGAAGACATGACCAAGAAAATAGATGGATTTATATACCTGTGGGAAGAGAGAGATGAAGCATGTGGTATCTTGAGGTATGAGAGGTTTTAGTGAGTCTCCTGGTAACCATTTAGGTGGGCCTTAATTACCTTAAACCACTTGTCCCATGTGAAGAGGCAGAAGGCAGTCATTGAATAACCCAAGAAGAGCCAATGGATTGTCTGTTGCACCAAGTAGAAGAAGGGCTGCAGGATAGTAATAGAAGCTAGGTTGCTCAGGGCTGGGCTGTCTCGAATTAGGTTGGCAGCCTGAGGAGGAAGGAGAGTGGTCATCAGTGCCTTGTCTCCTTCTGAATGCCCTTTCTACCCAGCACCCTTGAGGCCCACCTTCTTTTCCACAATAACAATGAGGAATTCCATCTGGAAGCAGACCAGGTATCCTGAGTGTAGGCCATGCCAGAGGGCCAAGAACAGCAATGAGAGACCCTGGGATAATTCTTTATTTCCAAGGAACTTGAGCCGTTTGAAGAAGTAACTAGAGAAAAGGGTGGGCAAGGATGAGCCTTAGACGAACTATTCTCATTCCCACCATCCTGTGTCTGGGTTCTTGGTTCCCTGATGAGTAACTTGACCCACTTGTGGCCATAGGGGGTTGAGGTGCGGGAGACAGTACTAACTGGATATCTTTAGAGATGGAAGGTGATGGCTTTTAGAGTCAGAAAACAAGACTCCAGGTTAACAACTGAATGAATGCCTACTAAGTGCTTGACAGTGAAAGGGCAGTGGGAAAAGAGATCAATCTCAAACTGCTACACTCTAGTGAGGACAATTGAAGAAATAAACAGGGCAATGGGTAACAAATACAGTGGCAGAACTGGGATTAAGCTAGGGCTTGAGGCCCTTTTATGGAATGTTTTTAGGAAGATGAGATAGGTTAAAGGGTATGTAAAAATGACTGGAGGGCTGGGGCTATAGTTCAGTGGCAGAGCACTTGCCTAGCATGTGTGAGGCACTGGGTTTGATCCCTAGCACCACATATAAGTAAGCAAATAAAATAAAGGCATGATGTCCATCTACAACTAAAAAAAGAAAAAAAAAATGGACAGTCTACCCAAGTGGGAAAGATGGACAGAGGAGGCATCAGATATCTCTGCCTTCTAGTGCGGGAAAGCAACAGAAGGAAGGAGTTCAGGTCTAGGGCTCTTCTCCAACTGCTTACCGGGCTACCCAGGCATTGGTGTTGATGTTGAAAGAGGCGATGGTGCCAGTGAAGCGGGGATTTGTCTCGAAGAGCCACACCTTCATGTTAGCACAGGCATCCCACTTTGCTTTTCCATTTTCTTCAAAGCCATTGAAGCCCAGCCCGGTCAAAATGCATACTCCTTCCTGAGGGGAGGCACAGCTCAAGATTCTCTCCACTCCTGCCCTACCAGCCCCCACAGCTTGTCTAAATATGACCCTGTTTCATCTTTCCTACTTACTGTGACCAGCCAACAGGTGACGTATTTGTAAAGCACAAACTTGCCCCAGACCAGCATGTACATGCAGCGGAACCAGAAAGGGTGGTTCTTGAGGAAAGAGAACACATGTGTTAGAGATAGTATATGGGCATGTTCCCCTTAGTGCTCTTCCTTTTCCAATCTGTGTCTGGTTACTTCATACCTGTCAAAATCTGTCAGATGGGCCTGGACAGTCTGGCCTAACTGCCTTTATAACAGGCTAAAGGGAAAAGGCAGGGGAGTGCAGCAAACATCTCTCATCTTCCCTGAGGAGTCCCAGAAAACAGCTCTGTCCCTAACTCTTCTACTGGCTGCCTGCCTTCACAAGGTACTGTCTGAAACAGTAAGTACTAAGGGACCTTACATATCCACATTTCATGTTAGTTTAAGGAGAAACCTACCCAGAATGGATACGAAACTGCTGCAAGCCTTTCAATTGGGCAGGAACAAAGCCAGCATTCCCCTCTCCCTTGGTTTCTGAATTCCCTAGAAGGGCCCAAGACTGTCAGTCAAGAGAAGAAAATAGGCTGGAGGATCAGCAGCTGCTGCACTCCAGGGAGGAACTTGGACATAACAGAGCAAGCTAAGAGCCACTTTAGGGGGAGGAAAGGGGTGCTAAAGTGCACCTGGCACAGCCATGTGCCCACGAAGGTCATTCAGCAAAGGCTGCTGAACATGTCCTGGCCTGGCTGATACTGACACCAACTCTCACAGATCTAGAGCAAAATCAACATGCATTTGTAGATGGCATCACCTACTTCTTTGCTATCTACAGGGGTCCTTGCCTGTCCACTTTCTATCTGGGAGGCAGTGGCAGTGCTGCTGTGTTAACAACCACTCACTTCATAGTCTTCAGTGAGGAGATAGTCTTCTGTGATGTGGGGACTGAGCAGGGTGTAGCCGACCAGGTAGACAAGACCAAGACTCAGGCGCTTGAGAGCAGGTATGGTGCTGGAAAGGAATGAGCTGGGTCACAGAGGGCACAGTCAAAGCCCTTCACCCTGTGACCCTCAGTTAATCAGAAGAGTGTTTCAGGGTAAAAATGACACGAGGAGCTCTGCTTCCAAAGTTGGTACTGTTTCCGGGAAAGAGCTCTCCCCCGAGTGGTTGGTTATAAGGAATGGTACCCACAAACCTGTAAGTCACAGGATGGTAAGGGCAGTGGGGGAGCAGTGTGGGTAAGTCTTGTAGTGTTTAACCCTTCAGGGATGCTATTGAGCTCAGGTTCTTACCAGGGTTCTCAATGTACACTGGGACTGACAATCTCGTGTAGAGAATAATAACCACCAGCAAATTCCAACTTGCTCCTTCCTATCTTGGTTGAACTGATACTGAAACTCATGTTAGACAAGTTCTCAGTGAAGGAATTCTGGTGACTTTTAAATTTTCTTCTGATATATATTCATATATACTTTTACGTATTTAACATTCTCTTGTCTTTTTTCCCTTTAAATGAGAAAACAGGCTTTAAAGACAGGAATGTGACTGGTTCAGACAAAATCCTGTGGCATAAAAATGAATGTTTATGTCTGTGCTACAAATTCAGCATGGATGGCTAGAAGTAACCTGGGTAGAAAAGTGCCCACTAGGACAATGGGCAGATAGAGTGCCTGGTGTGAAAGTCCAGGTCTGTGTGACATGGCTCTGTGTGCTAGGACAGGCTGGAGAATGCAGCTGGGGCTGGCCTTCAGGAAAGTCATTTCAGAAGTGACTGTTGGGTGAGACACCTACACAGAAGTCTTGACCAGGAGGGGCAGTTACCTGTTTGGCATCTTCCCTGGTATGTCAGTCAGCTGCCCCTGCACCAGCTTCATGTAGTGGTTCATTGAGAATTGGGGCCCTACCAAGAAGGCCCCATAGAAGTAGGAGAAACCAGCAACTTCCAGCAGGGAGGGGACACCCCGTATGGCATATTTCTGTTGCTCAGAGGACAAGGAATTCTATGCCGAGAAGAGAATGCATGGTTCAGGATAGCCTCGAATCTCCCCCCAAGAGCCAGTTTGAGTGTCCCCCACCCCTGTGCCCCACTATCTGGGGTTCTTCAGCTTGCCTTCTCCTTGGGGGATGGAAAAGAGTTGCTTCATGTGGAAATGAATATGTGTGGGGTAGCTCAGCAACTGTTGGCTGTTGCTGCTTTGACAAATGCCTTGTTGGCACTGATCTCTGGACTTTGTGCAGGAGCTGGATCCTGAGCAAGTTAAGAGTTGTTGATTCTTGCTCAGAGCTATCTGAAATGGATATCACACAGGCTGGGGAATGAGGGAGAGGCTCTGCCCCTGGTATTTGGGTCCAGTCTTTTGGTAACAATAGCCTTCCTCCTTCCCTCTGGTTAAATGCTTAACCTCTCTGCAGAGGAATTGGTACTTACCTGATTTTTCCCTCCGTCAAAGTAGTCAACAGCCAAACCTGAGCAGAGAGAGAAGGGGTGGGTAGAGTAGAGGGAGAGGACAATGTGAGGATGTGGCCTGTGGACTGAGTGCAGCCAGGAGTGTAATGGGAAAGTACCAGTAAGGTTTTGGTCCGAGGTGGGTAGGGCCCAGCTGGAAGGAGGAAGGCAATGCTCAACCACTCACCAATCAGCTTCAAAGTCAGGACACAATGTGGCATTGTCCACTTGATGTCATAGTTGCCTGTGGCTGTGCAATAATATCCAGCAAGAAGGTAGGCCTAGGAGAGAACCAAGTATTTATTCTACCATCACTACTATGTTTTCTTTACTTTCTCCTCATTCTGGAATCCCTCATTAGAAGCTTTAAGGAGTTTTTTTACAAATGGAGACACTGAGCCTATAATGGGAAGAGATGTGCTCAAGGATTATTAGCAAAATAAGGGCTAAACTGAGACAAGAACTGAGATGCTTAGCTTCCTTAGCTCATTCTAAATTGGTGTTCTTCCTTGCCTTTAGAAAACTTCCCTCATAGACTGCTAGGCTAATCCTGATGAGAACCAATGAAACTCAATTCCATAGTCTTGTGCAAAGGATTAGCTGGTGCACCTTCTTTGAGGCACGGCAGGTGTTAGCATTATGATCTGCATATGAAACACCTGGGCCCAGTAATAGGGTGACCAAAAGTCAGACTGCTGAGTATTGGAAGGAGGGGTTGGAAATGAGATCTCTTAATCCACTGCCTTTTCTACACCATAGTCTCCTACCTCCCTTTTGCCTCAGTTGTGACCTGAGATGCTAAGAGAAAGATGCTTACCATTTGCAAGCAAAAGGTAGTGAGGACAGCAGTCCTGGTGCGGCCCATCAGTCGAAGGATGAGGAACTGAAGTATAACACAGAGCAAGGAGTGGTAGAACTGGTATCCTAGATGCAGAGAACAGAATTTTAGCTTGGTTTTTTATATTTACACTCTTCTGAGGATTTTCAACCACAAAAAGATATCAAAAGAAAACACTTTGGTATTAGGAATATTAATTTTTTTTTTTTTTGTAGTTGTAGATGGACAGCATGCCTTTGTTTTGTTTCATCTTTATGTGGTGCTCAGGATCAAGCCCAGTGCCTCACATATGCTAGGCAAGTGCTCTGCCACTGAGCTATATCCCCAGGGCTGATTTTTTTTTTTTTTAAAGAATAATCTTGTGGCTGGGGATGTGGCTCAAGCGGTAGCGCACTCGCATGGCATGCGTGTGACCAGGGTTCAATCCTCAGCATCACATACAAACAAAGATGTTGTGTCCGCCGATAACTAAAAAATAAATATTAAAATTCTCTCTTTAAAAAAAAAAAAAGAATAATCTGTGATTTTGGTGGAAGGGGATGAAAATTAGTTGTGTAAACATTGGGATTATCAAGGTGTTTATGGAATTTCTGTATGTTTAAATGGAGGGATCATTCTGAGAGGGGTATGCTTGGATCTGTCACTCAGTTATAGCCATGGCACAGAAAGTGATACTTCTCTGTTGATAGGGTCAGGCAAGCTACCATCAAAATGCTTGTATTTATTATTTAAATTTATTTCCACAGTGCTGGAGAATGAACCAGGAACTTGTGCATGCTAAGCAAGTGCTCTACTGCTGAGGTACATTCCTAGCCCTTAAATTTATATATTTATTTTTTGTGGTACTAGGGATTGAACCCAGGGGAGCTCTGGCACTAAGAAATATTGCCAGCCCTTTTTATCTTTTTTATTTTGAGATGGGGTTTCACTAAGTTGCTTATGGTTTTGTTAAATTGCTGAGGCTAGCTTCCAACTTGCTATCTTCCTGCCTCAGCCTCCAAGTATCTGGAATTATAGGTGTGTTCCAAACCTGGCTCTGAATTTATTTTTTAAATCGATATAGAAAAATGTAAATATTTTACATGCTTCTGGGATACCATGTGATGTTTTCATACATGTATAATTTTTAATTGCTTTGCTTAACACATTATTTTTCTTTTTTTAATATTTATTTTTTAGTTTTAAGAGGATACATATCTTTATTTTACATTTATGTGGTGCTGAGGATTGAACTCAGTGCCTCAAGCATGCTAGGCAAGCATTCTACTCCACTGAGCCACAACCTCAGCCAACACATTATTTTTCAAAATGTTTTTACTTGACAGAGGAATGTACATAAAAAGGGGAAAAAAGGAAAAGTTAAGCTGAGCTCTTTCCATATAACCCTCTCTTTGCAAGCAGAGCATTAATTAAAACTTCCCAAACCATCAAATTCTCTCAAGGAAATTTTGTTCAAGTATGTTCCTTCCCAGCATCCTTCTAATCACAGGGTCACTGCTAACTTGGTTTACTTACCAAAGTTAAAATAAGCAATTGAGAGGCCTGTAAAGGCATGGAAGAGATGAATGAGGTAGCTGTCCTTGTAGAAAAGGTAATGTCGATAAAACAAAGCCAAGGGGTACCCTAGATGGGGAGAAAGATAACAAGGTTATTCATGCGTGGTGCCATTTATCTGCTTGAAGCTCAGTCCAGAACAGAGAAAACAAGAACAAAAACAAAACCCCACATATATTATATGGATGTCAACAGAGAGGAGGATAACAGTACCTTAATGATTCCAAAGTTGTTTTGTAAATAAAATTTAGAAGTAAACATACTGATTTTTTTACTGAGGTAATACAGATTCGGATCCTAGGACTAGGTTTTATTTATAACCTATTAGTTATTGCTGGGAATTTTCTCTTCATTGAAATTTTTTTTTGTGTATATGTGTGCTCGGATCAAACCCAGAGCTTTGCACATGACAAGCAAGTGCTCTAGCACTTTTTATTTTTATTTATCTTTTAATATTCTTTTTAAACAAACAGCACCAGGAATAGGGGACCAGAAGAAGGGGAGGAGGGGGAGTGAGGCTCCAGCCCTACAATCCATCCCCACCCACCCATCCCCTTTATATTTTATAATGTATTTACAAGCCCCAGGGGGTGGCATGGGGGGAAGGGGAACTCCCTCAACAGGGTGGAGGCAATTCAGGATCCTTGTCCCTTTGGGACCAAGGCTCTTCTGCTCTTCTGGAAGGCCCTTCTAAGGAAGGTGGCCCTGTCGGTTCCCAAGGTTTTGACATCCAGTACGGAGGCTTGAGGGTAAAGGTCAAAGTGCTGGGTGTGGAATACTCCACTATAGGTGGAAGGGATGGCCTTGAGATCGGAATTGAGACCAGACAAGGACCTTCCAGGTGGGGGAGTACAAGACAACCCAGATCCTCCAAGGCTGCTGCTTAGCTTCTGGTAATTCTGGAAAGGCTTTAGTTCTACTGGGTGCAGCTCTGCTTGCCCCAAGCTAGTGGCGAAGGGTCTAGCAGGTGGAGGCCACACAGTCAGGCTGGGAGGTTGCAAAACAGTGCCCAGAAGTAACAGGGAAAGGGGGTAGGGATGGTGCTGGTGGCAGGGGGCCAAAATTCACCACAAGCAGCTATGAATCTACAATAGGTAAAAGCATCTGCTATGCAGGGGCCCCTGAGGAAGCCATTTTGGCCACAAGGCTACAGAGGAGCAGAGTAAAAATCTGAAGGGGATGGCAGATCCTGGCATACCTGAAACAAAGGTGGGTCAGGTAAAGGGCTGGGGCAGAAAGCTGGAGAGTAGAGGAAAAGAAGCCATCAACTTCTCCAGTTCTGTTACTTGCAGTGTTGAAATCCAGAATCTGGCCCCTTGAGTGCTTCCTACTCCAGAGAGCAGTACTTGAGGGAAGGGCTGGGGTTCTGTAAGGGTGTCCCAGAGCGGAAGCCTCCATTTTGGGATGTAATTTAGAGTCCATGGCCCCCTCCAGAGACCTGGGAACTGGGAGGCACAGGGCTGCCATAGAAGACATGAGGATATAGGTGCTAGCCTAAGAAATGGCCACAGTGCCCAGAACCCAGGCTCTGGGATTGTGGTTCAGCTGAGGCAGAAGCTCTGGGGAGAAGCTCTCGATTTTGGAATATCAGAATGGCCTCAGTGACTGATGCTGTTAGTTCCTTCTCTGATTTTAAACTGTCTCCTACCACTATGTGTTGGTCTGAGTTCTTGTCATGAGGGCCTGTGAACGTCTAGTGCGTTCGGGTCCCTGGGTAAGGGTCGCGAAATCACCGGGACACAGGGGATGCAGAGCCAAGGCAGCAATTGCAACTGCATGCTGAGGTTTATTTGTAAGTTTCTTTTATATTCTTCTTCTAACAAAGCAAGCAATTCTTCAGTAACACTTCATCCACATTGCCCAAATATCATGCCTCAGTGGGTACACAGAGCTAAATCCAAATTGTTCCTGTTCATTTGATAAGTACCCTCCCAAAGTTCTTTGTAGACATTATCTAATCCCCGAATGTACTGTTCCCAGGTCCAGTATGCAGGAAGCTTCTTCCTCTAGGCCAAACCATGCAGAAGCTTGTGTCTTGTGATAAGGGGAAAAGGACCTTTCCTTCTCCTAGCGAGGCATGCCTTCAGCTGACCTAAATCACAGCCACAGCTTCTTGCAAAGTGTCAGGCTGAGGGAGCTAAACTCTGCACACTTAAACCCCAACAAGGGCCAAACTAGATTGCAGGGCCAGGTTGATGGGATGGCTAGAGGCCAAGCTCTGACCCTCAGTCCATGTGCTGCAATTGTTCTGTGCCTATGGGGCCACATGGTAGAGGCTGCTCCAGGGGCAGTTCCTTGGTGTCCCCATCATGGGGATCAGGTGGCCATCTCCTAGGGGGTTCAGAGCCAGGTGGACCCTCATCAGAAACAGCATTCAGGGATGAAGGGGCCTCTGGTCTGCTTGGAGGATCCCTCTGTTACCCCTTGAGTCTTATATCAGGGCAACTTTGCTGACTGCAGAGACTTGATGACACCTGAGAATCCCCACCAGTCTACCCCATGTCAGACTGACTCATCTCTGTACCAGGCATAACCTCAAATGGACTCAGGAGCTCTATCCAGGGCTCCATGGAGCTGGGTTGGTGCCTCTCTTGGCTGGTGGCAGTATGTAAACTATCCTAGATGTGAGGGGTCAGGGCCTCTGTGCCTACATCTTCGGATTCTCCCTGAGGGCCAAGGACCTCAGGCTTTCAGGCAGGATTCCAGAGCTATGAGAAACTGAAAAAGATTCCTCCAGTAGCAGCTCCAGTTTTCCTGGAGGTGACTCCTGCTGTTTGGTGGGGGAAGGGATTAACCCCGGCACAGTCCCAATCGTCAGACTTTAAAAATTTTATTTTGAGACAGGGTCTCATTAAATTGCCCAAGATGGCCTTAAACTTGGAATTCTTTTGCTTCAGCCTCCCAAGTAGCTGAGATTATAGGTGTGTGCCACTGCACCTAGCTCTTTATTCAATTTTCAATGATATGAATGATATAAAGGCCAGGCATGGGGACTGGGGTTGTGGCTTAGCGGTGGAGTGCTCGCCTAGCGTGTGCAAGGCCCTGGGTTCAATCCTTAGCACCACATAAAAAAAAATAAAACAAAGGGCAATGTGTCTACCTAACCACAAAAAAATAAAAAAATAAAAAAAAAATAGCCCAGGCATGGTAGGACATGCCTGTAATTGCAGCAACTCAGGAGGCAAAGGCAGGAGGATCACAAGTTTGAGGTCAGCTTTAGCAACATAGCAAGACTCTCAGCAACTTAACAAGGCCCCGTCTCAAAAAAGGAAAAAAGAAAAAAATGTCTGGGGCTATAGCTCAAAAAAAAGTCTAGGTAAAGCATCTCTGGGTTCAATCCCTATTAGCCACTCCCCGCTCCCCAAAAAAGAGATACAAGGAATCAATGTTCACCTATGCCTTAGAAATATTATTTTACACTTTGTGATCTGTCCTGTTGGCATGTTATCAGATTATCAAGAGGGTAAACATAAATTGATACTGGGCTACAATCTGGGATAGCACCTATAGACAGATGTTCCTCACATTTTACAATCTGGGCACCAACCAAGTTATAACTCTGCTTAGGTATACCAGAAAAATGTCTTTGAAAGCTGTGATTCATAGTACAGTTCAAGGGCCATGTGCAAACTATAGGGGATCTCCTGATGCGCCATGTACTGATTATTCAGGGCCAGAGGTTGCTTACTAAATTAAAAAGGATCAATACATTTGGGATTCTTAAACTAAAATAAAGTGTATCTTGTGGTTTTACTGCAGATTCACCTTCAATGTTCTATGAAAAAATCTGGCTGACATGCTTGCCAACATTCCTACTGCTCTAGTGTGTTTTGAAGAACCAGAATCTCCCTACTGTTTTCTGGAAGGACACCTTACCTTTCCTGTCACTGCATAATTAGTATTCTTGAGTTGGCTGTGGCTCACAATTGCTGCAATTCTTGCTTTTAAATTATAAACTGCAGTTTGTTTATCAACAGCAATACAGTTTGTTTTGAGTTTGGTTAACTCTGCAATGTTTAGAAGTGTCATACAGAAAGAAAGTGCTCATTTATGTGTAAACAGTTAAGTAAATGGATAATAACGTTATATTTTGGCTTATATCCTTTTAGTCTTGTTTTAAAAATATTTTTTAGTGTTGACGGACCTTTACTTTATTCATTTATTTATACGTGGTGCTAAGAATTGAACCCAGTGCTTCACACATGTGAGGCAAGCACTCTACCACTGAGCCACAACCCCAGCCCTAATCTTTTTCCACTATACTTTTTTAAAACTTATGAGCTTGTACACATATTTTTTTCACATAACAGTATATATTTTAAAAATATTTTTTAGTTTTAGGTGGACACAATACCTTTATTTTTCATTTATGTGGTGCTGAGGATCGAACCCAGTGCCTCGTGCATGCTAGGCGAGCACTTTACCACTGAGCCATAACCCTAGCCCCCACATAACAGTATATTACCATTTGATCTTGGTTCCAGAATTTACTGGTGTTCTCTTCTGCTCCCATAATAGGCTAGGCCCTTTATCAAATTTATAGCTTCATACAAACATAGTAGGCCCTTGAATATTGGGGGGATTGGGGGACTCAACACCCCACCTCCCAGAAGAAAATGTGCATAAACCTTTTTTTCCTTCCAGTACTAGGACTTTAAGGATGCTAGACACTAGGCCACATCCCTATCCCCTGCACATAATTTCTTAACTACTAGCAGCCTGCTATTGACTAAGAGCCTTTTCAGTAACATCAATATTCAACACATATTTTGTACATTATATGTATTATATATTTTTGTTTTTTGCAATACTAGGGATGGAACCCAGACATTACTCTACTACTGAATACGCCCCCAGCTTTTTTTATTTTTATTTTGAGATAAAGTCTCCCTAATTTGTCCAGACTAGCATCAAAATTTTTTCCTTTTTTTTTTTGGTACTAGGGATAGAACCCTGGGGCACTCAACCACTGAGCCACATCCCCAGCCCTATTTTCTATTTTATTTAGAGACAGGGTCTCACTGAGTTGCTTAGGGCTTTGCTAAGTTGCTGAGGCTGGCTTTGGCCTTGCAATCCTCCTGTCTCAACTTCCCAAGCTGCTGGAATTATAGGTGTGCACCACTTTGCCTTGCTGGCCTCAAACTTTTGATTCTCTGGCCTCAGCCTCCTGAGTAGTTGGGATTACAGGTATGCACCATCATACTCGGCCACTAAAATCTCTAATTATATGGAATGCTTGAAAACTAAAAGATGCAATCATGTTACTCTGTCCTGTTGAGCTGAATATGATTTAACATTTTCTTGTAGATCTGGGTCATTTCTATTCCCAAGTAGAGTCACCATGGCTTTTTAACCTTTAAGGTTGTAGGAATCTGTTTACTCTAATTCTACACCATCCTGGATTCTGAGTTCATGCATTCATTTCTTACAGCTTTTCTGTCTCTTTCCTTGCTATTGTGGGTTCAATAAGTCACTTCTTGAACTTTCAGTGAGTCTGCAAGAATAGTTACCTTTTTTTGTTGCTGGGAATTGAACCCAGGGCCTTGTATGCCAGGCAAGTGCTTCTACCACTGAGCTACTTCCTCTGCCCCTCCTTTTCCTTTCTTTCTTTCTTTTTTTGGTACTGTGAATTGAACCCAGGGATGCTTAACAACTGAGCCACATCCCCAGCCCTTTTTACATTTTATTTTGAGATAGGGTTGAAATTGCTTAGGGCCTCACTAAATTGCTGAGGCTGGCTTTGAATCTGCAGTCCTCCTGGCTCAGCCTCCTAAGCCACTGGGATTATAGGTGTGTGCTGATCCTTCTCCTGTTTCTAATTTACTGTAGGCCTTAGAAACTTTGTTTAACTAGATTAAAAAAAGAGATGTAAGACAAGAGCCAGGGCCTTAAGTGTTTTCCCCAGTAGACTTATAAATGGGCCTGGTAACATCAGTTCTGGCCACTCAAAGACCTTGTTTGGCCAGGTGTTGTGGTGCATACCTGTAATCTCAGTGACTCAGGAGGCTGAGGCAGGAGGACTGCAAGTTCAAAGCTAGCCTCAGCAATTTAGCAAGACCCCTATCCCACTGTCTCAAAAATAAAAAGGGCTGGGGATGTGGTTCAGTGATTAGGCACCCCTGAGTTCAATCCCCAATAGGGGGGGAAAAAAAAAGAGATCCTGTTTGTTCTGACCCATAGAGGCACACCAGCAAACACATGATAATAAGATGGATGAACTGGGAGGATGATACAATAAATGCAGCAGGCCAGGTTACCAAGATTAAGACCCTAACAGAAGGGCAAAGCCTGGAAGGAAGCTGCAAAGGAGAAGGAAGGAACACAAATGAATTGCTGTGATATCCTGGGTCCCCTGAGTGTATAAATACCAAAGCTTGCTCTTGGCTGCCACCCTGCTTAGCCGGCTTGAGCGCCTGGCGCCTGCTGTTTTTAGGGAGGGTGGTGTCCTGCAAGCTGTTTCTGAGTCTTAATGCATTTTTGTGGGAACCAGTGCTTTATATAGTGGCTACAGTCACCTATAGAATCATAAAAAAGCCACCAAAGCGCCTCTTCACTCACCCACCTACTCATCAGAATCTGACTCAGGAGGTTTGAGTGGAAAAAGACCTGTACTTTTTAAAAGTGCCACAAGTTCCAGGTTGGTGAAGACATGGAGGTGCTGGTAGAAAGATTTCCCAGAGAGGACAAGCAAGTTCTGTGCCCCTTCCCCCCTCCTGTTGCCCTGTGCATCTCTTCCATATGATGATTCCTGAGTTGTAAAAAAATTCCTGTCCTTTAAAAAAAAAAAAAAATCTTTCCTTACTCATTTATTTTTTATGTGGTGCTGAGGATCCCAGTGCCTCATATGTGTGAGGCAAGCGTCCACCCCTGAGCCCTAATTCCTGTCCTTTTAAAAAAATTCTTACTTTAATTTTTTGAGATAGGATCTTGCTATGTTGACTAGGGTTGTTTTGAACTTATGAGCTCAAGTGATCCTTCTGCCACCAATTCTGGAGTAACTGGGACTACAGTCATATGACACCATGCCCTGCTCTGAGTTGTATCCTTTATAATAAAATGGTAATAACAAGTAAATTGTCAAAAAAAAAAAAAGTGCCACAAGTGATTCTATGTGCAGCCAGGGTAAAGAAGCAGCACCTTCCTAAAACTCTAATGCAAGGCTACAATTTTTTTCCCCCTCTTACCAAGAATAAAATTCTCAGCTTGGAATTTGAGGGTGGCTTTCCTTTCTTTAATTGTACCAAATGGGTTTTATATAGCTGGTCCAGAGGTTTTCAAGAACATGCTGGCACTCTTTCTCATTCGGCAGTACTGGGGATTGAATACAGGATGCTCTATCACTGGAGCTACAATCTCAGCCCTTGATTCTATTTTGAGACAGGGTCTCACTAAATTGCCCAGATTGGCCTCAAATTTGTGTTCCTTTGCCTCAGCCTCCCAAAGAGCTGGGATTATAGGTGTGCCTCACCATACCTGGCCTTTTTTTTTTTTTTTTCTCTTTGCTGAGGGTCTTTACAAACTCATTAACAGATGGAATGATGAACTAAAATGTGCCCTAAGCTAAGGATCACCAATTAGAATGGGACTCCCCAAGAACAAACATTAGGACATTTGAGATGCTGTGCTCTTTAAGGTCGGCTGTTGAGACACATTTAATGTGGTCCTCTCCAGGGGCTGCAGTCAAGCACATGGAATGAATTCATTTGTGTTCTCCAGTCACTGGAGGTTTACATAGTTCCATGTGCTGTTTGCATTTGGGACCAGGATCGATTATAAATGAAGGTAACTCTTTATTTTCTGTTCAACAGTTGGGAAATACCAATGTGATTCTGCAATTTGTATATGGGGTAAAAATGGGAGTTCATAACCCAATTGAGTCAAATGTATGAAAGATGATATATTATGAGCTTTGTAATGTTTTGAACAACCAATAAAAAAAAAAGTTGGGAAATTACTTAATAATCCTAAAGTTGTAAGGCTTCACTTGAAGGAAAAGGAATGTACTGTTTAACAGGTAAATTTCTTTTTTCTTTCAGCCTACACATCTATTTCTGGGCTTTGAAGGAATATATCTTAGTCCCATTCAACCTTGGTTAAAGAAAATAAGCATGTTTTGACAAGTGTGAGGGAGAAGTTGTTCACTGAGCCAGATGTTGATATCAGTTTTATAAAAAAGACTACTTTGATAGACACTACAAAGGACTAATGTGACATCCTAGCATACAGTGGTAGTTTTCAAACTTTTGGGGCTCAGGACCACTTTTATGCTCTGGTGCACACCTATAAATCGCAAAGTTCAAGGCCAGCCTTAGCAGCTTAGCAAGGCCCTATGCTACTTAGGGAGAACCTACTTCAAAATAAAAAATTGGGCTGGGGTTGTGGCTCAGTGGCAGAGTGATTACCTGGTTTGTGTGAGGCACTGGGTTTGATCCTTAGCACCACATAAACAAAACAAAACAAAACAAAACAAAAAATAAATAATATAAAGGGATGCTGTCCATCCCCAACTACAAAAATAAATAAATAAAAATAAATAGATAGATGGATAGATAAATAAATAAATAAAAAGGGCTGGGGATGTGGCTCAGTGATAAAGTGCCCTGGGTTCAATCTCCAGTACAAAACCCCCCAAAACAACAACACCACCACAAAACCAAAAGTGGATATTTTCCTTTGATACTATATGAAAATCAAAAAGTAATAGTTTCTTAAAGGTTAGTTGTAATGTGGAATGTGAAACCATAGCAAGGAACTTTTCACAGTGTTATCCACTGATGCCTGCAAAGGTGGTGCACACTTATAGTCCTAGCTACTCCAGAGGCTGAGGAAGCAGTTTGAAATCAACCCAGGGCAACAGAGTAATACCCTCATCTCTAAATAAAAAGGTTTAAAAACAAAACAAAACAAAAAACCACGTCTCTCTTGAGTTTTGAATGGGTCTATAGCCCAAGCATGATTCTATAACATCAGACATTGGTCAGCTAGAAAATACGGGCTCAATGAGTCAGGCAGATCTTCAAATATTAATATACTTCATTAGACTATAGTATAAGAAATACACATTGCTTCATATCACCATTGATTTAAGCAGAAAAGTCCACATATTGGGAAACGGTCAAGCTCATGATAGTAGTGAACACATTTTTCTAAAATTCGAATTTTTACTTGAAAGCTTGAATTTTATCATTGGCTACAAACATTGTCAGTTGTTTTCTTTGAAATGAAAAATTTCAAGAGACTGTCTGCCAAATGTTAAGTCCAAATAACTAGGTTGTCAGTTATTCTTTCAAGTAAAACTGGTAGCCCATGAAAAAAGAAGCTGCTAAACCAGAATATAACTCAAGTTATTGCCCAAGTGTTTCCTCCAGAGAGCCACTATTCTCCACCAGGACAAAGATCTGCTTTATGCATATTTCCTGTTTCTTCAATTGGAAGATTAAAACAACATGTACTCAATGATTCAGGTAACTTTAAGATCATGTGGGTAATACTTTGGCAGCCACTGATGGTTTTGTTTTGTTTTTCTTCTTCTTATAATGCAGTCCTTTTCTTCCTTCCTAGTTTCAATTGCTCTGTTTTATTTGAGAACTTCTTTTTCATTGGTTTGAGATATACAACCTTCTGTTTCTTTACTTTTTCTTTCTTCCTTTTTTAAAAAATTTTTCCTCCTGGTATTAGGGATTGAAACCCAGGGGTTCTCTACCACTGAGCTACATCTTCAGCTGTTTTACATTTTTTTTTTTTTTAATTTTGAAATAGGGTCCCATTAAGTCTCCCAGACTGACCTAGAACTTGCTATCCTCCTGCCTTGGCTTCTGGAGTGGATGCTATTACAGGCATGTGCCACCATGCCCAACTGTGTATAAGTTTTTAAGTGAACCTATCTTTTGCATTCTCTTGGGTACATGCCTAGGAGTGGGTCTTCTAACTTTTTCCTGTAACCCAGTACTTCTCATCTAGACCAGTTTTTAAATTTTCCATCCACTGTAGACCAAACCTTTTATAAAATACAAAGTCATTCATGTGGCTGTGTTAGTAATGTCAAATTGCTATAAAAGTTCCTGAGCATTTACTCTTATTTTCTATGCTTGCTTTGACTGGCATGGGTTGGCTGACTATAGTTTGTGTAGATTGAACCCACTTATCTTTTTGTTTCACTGAAGGCTTTCTTCTGGCTCTTAAATACAGCTGACCTCCAGGAGGACTCTCTGCAACTTTGGAAACACCACCTATGCTCATGTAACTTAATATAATCTTTATGCCAAAGACAAGCTAGTCCTAACTACTCAAATTTCTGTTCCATGTTTTCTGTTCCCTTGCTGGATATTTTTAGTATAATATTTCATACCAGCTCAAATCCTCTGTAACTAAAGCATCACTTTCTCTTTAAATTGGTCTTCTTTTAGCATTATTAAAATTAATGGTGTTACCATTCTCCAGGTACACAACCACATTCAAATACTTGAAGCTGTCTTTGCATCTTGCCTTTCCTTGGTTCCCTGTAGCTGATCATCAAATCCTTTGATACCTCCTTTCCCAGGTCTCTCACTATCGGTATCACTATCACCATCCCCCTTTTCAATGCTACCTCAAGTACCTCACCCTGAAACTCTTGTAATGACCCTCTGACCTCTGTCTGCAACCACATACTCCTGTAATCCTACACTAGAATAAACTTTCAATTCCTTCTAAGAATCCAGCAATGGCTCCCAACAGACTACTCACCAAGTTAGATATTCCTATTTTCTAAACTACATTTCTAGTTAAAGCTTCCATTTCTCTGCTTCAGTTAAAACTGATTTGCCTTCTTTTGCCCAAACACATATTACAATGTTTTATGTCTCCATCTTAGCTCATACCAGTTCCTTTGGGTATAATAATTTTCCTAAGAACCCTCTATTAAGTGAGGTCCTAGCTATTCTTTTTAATATTTATTTTTTGTTTTAGGTGGACAAAATATCTTTATTTTATTTTTATGTGGTGCCGAGGATCAAACCCAGTGCCTCACATGTACAGGTTAGGCGAGCGATCTACCACTTGAGCCACAACCCCAGCCCCAGGTCCTAGCTATTCTTCAAAACCAAGTTCAAGTGTCTCCTTCTGTAGGGCTACCTTGGAACACAACAAACTCATGACTCAGTGTATTATGGACTTATGACTTAAGTACCTGGCATGTAGGCCTAAAATTCTCATTTCACAAATCATTCCTCACATTTTTGTTTTGTATTAAAATTTTCAAGCTGGGCATGGAGGTGTACACCTATAGATCTCAGCAACATGGGAGGCTGACATAGGAGGATTTCAAGTTTGAGGTCAACCACAGCAAATTAGCAAGACTCTGTGTCAAAATAAAAAATAGACAGGACTGGGGATATAGCTCAGTAAAGGGCCTCCAGGTTCAATCCCCAGTACCAAAAATTAAAAAATTAAAATTAAAAAATTCATATGTTTGTAACCCTTTTCCTAATGGCCACCAACATTCATATGCACATACATACATATATCTTTGGATCTTCCATAAGGTACTATCTGGCATACTTTATTTTTTGGTTGATTGACCAATAGTTATTGACAATAGCTGTTTGATCTTGAGCATCAGTTTCCTCAATGAGTTGTTTTAGGGACTAAAGGAGGTAAAATGCATAAAATATTGTACGTGTTCACTAAATTATATCTATACACATTCACATAAGGCCAGAGGGTGGTAGAACAGCTTTCTCTGAAAAATGCTGGGGCAAGTGCATATCAGAACTTCTGAATCTACTTTTCAAACAGTGTAACAATCAAATTGAAATAGGACAGAAGACATAAAAGACATATAGAAAGGAGACAAAAGGAAGAACAAGTGTGTGTATGTATATGTGTGTGTGTGTGTGTGTGTGTGTATATATATATATATATATATATAGAAATATATATATATATTTGGTACCAGAGTTTGAACTCAGGGGCACTTGACCACTGGGTCACAACCCCAGCCCTTAAAAAAAAAAAAAAATTTTTTTTTCAGTTGTAGTTGGACAGAGTGCCTTTATTTTATTTATTTTTATGTGGTGCTGAGGATCGAACCCAGCGCCTCGAATGTGCTAGACGAGCACTCTACAGCTGAGCCCAGCTTAAGGAAGTATAGTTTTAATTTAAAGCTTCACATACTTTTTCAGGCCTGTCACTCCCCAAAGCAGTCTCTCTTCCAGGTCTGTCACTCCTAAATTTCTGAGAAATCTGTAAATCTTAGTTACTATAAATTCATCCACTTATAAAATAATATCTTGTGTACTGTTAATCATCCCACTAATAACTAGATTAAGCAAAGAGATACAATATTTTAAGAAATCTATGATTTCCAGCATTACCTACTGATTGGATAATGGATGCCACATCAGCCTAGGGGTCCTGAGAATGATCATACCAAACTGTCTTGTGATCACCAGACTGCTGTCATCCCCATATAGCTTCTCATACCCACCCCTCACCAAGTCCTTTAAAAGAAGAGCCCAAGATCCCCAAAGCACATCTCACTCTTGAGATAATCCTCATTCTCCTTTGAATATTTATCTGCTTTCCTTAATAAACTTATATGAGTCTCTGAATGACATGTGCTGAAATTCTTTTCCATTAAGGACCCCACTAGTACTGGAGTTGAGGACCCCTTTTCTAGGAATTGCTCTCACCTCTTCTAATGACAAAATGATTAAGGGATTTCCTTTACATCAGTGTTTCTGAAGATTTGCATCATATTTATTTTATAAGGATATTGGTTATAGCTTGCTGGGAACCCTCTCTAAATTATAAATGTACTATCTACATTAAAGCTGCTAGGTGTGGTGATGCTCGTCTGTGACTTCAGTGATTTTGAAGGCTGAGGCAAGAGGATCGCAAGTTCTAGGCCAGCCTGGGCAACCTACTGAGACCCTGTCTCAAATTAAAATAAAAAGGGCTAGAACTGGTAAAGTGCCCCTGGGTTCAATTCCAAACCAAACTACCAGAACCTAAAGAATCGATCTGTCAACTCTTCTCCCTGTCCCACTTTTCTGTTTTTGTGGTGCTGGGAATCGAACCCAGGGCCTTGTGCCTATGAGGCAAGCACTCTACCAACTGAGCTATATCCCCAGCCTCCTGTCCCACTTTTCTGTGACTCATCTTTTCTCTGACCTTCAACATTCTGCTCTAGCCACAAAGCTCTCCTTTCCTAGAATATTAGGCAGGGCCAACCTTAGAGTCTTCACATGAATGGGTTCCCTGCCTAGAATGCACTTGTCTACAAATAAACATTTCAGATCGTCAATAAACATCACCTTAACATTGAGGTCTTCCCTGACTGGCTTATTTAAAATTGCATACAACAACAACAAAAATTGCATACAACAACTACTCCCCACCCCTGCAACCTTCCCATCAACAAACATTCCCTGTTCTACCGTGCTTTATTTTTCTCCTCAGTACTTATTGCTACTTAACATACTATATATTTTATTTATCAGTCTTTGAAAACAGGGATTGTTGTCTATTTTGTTTTCTATTGTACCCTAGTGCCTAGCATCATTCCTGGACCCCCAAAATATTTGTTGAACTGATGAAACAATCAAAGACAGTGAATGAATGCTCTATATTCTGGGTCAATAAAATATTTATTAAGCATCTATTATGTGGTTAGCATTGCACTAGGCATTAAGAGGAATATGGCAGAACTGTTAAGAGGTGCTTTTACTGTTAAGGAACTTGCTTCTTAGAGATTAAAAATATATAAAATATGATGTTCTATGGCAAGTGCTATTGTAGGAAATACACAATGTTGTAGAATTAGAGAAGAGAGATCAGCCTTAACCAGAGTAGTCAGGATAAGTAAAATTCAAATAAAGAAAGAAGCAAAGGTATTCCTAGGGAGGAGAATAATGCCACAAAGACATGGAGGTAGGAAAGCGCATGGGATATTCATTCCAAGAGATAGGGCTAATTAAAACAGGGGGAAAATAGTGCAATAGAATGAATAGGAAAGTTTGGAAAACTAGGTAGTGTCTGAAATTGTTAAAAAAAAAAATCAAGGGGCTGGGGATGTGGCTCAAGCGGTGGCACACTCGCCTGGCATGCGTGCGGCCCAGGTTCAATCCTGAGCACCACATACAAACAAAGATGTTGTGTCCGCCGATAATTAAAAAATAAATATTAAAATTCTCTCTCTCTCTCTCTCTCTCTCTCTCTAAAAAAAGTTGGCTACAGTTTGTCTTCTTAAAAAAAAATCAAGATGATTGATAGGATCTGAGGGAAGAGGACACATCAAAGATGGTTAAACTATTAACACAGAGTCTTCAAACATTTTTGGTGGTATAGCTGCTAAAAGAATTGTGACTATTATCTTTCTCTCACTTTATTTTTGATGCTAGGGACTGAATCTTTGATCCCAGCACTTTTAAAATGATGCCACCTAAAATTTTTAAGTTTAAACAACAGCAAATGATGTACGTGTGTGGGGTGCATGTGCTTTGATTTTGTTTTCACAATGCCAGGGACTGAATCCAGATGCTCTGCCACTGAGCTACATCCCCAGCCATTTTTATATTTTATTTTGAGACAGGGTCTTGCTAAACTTCCTGGTTGGTCTTTAGCTTGGGATCCTCCTACTTTGCCCCTCAAGAAGCAGAGATTACAGAATGTATCACCTTGCCTGGCTGCATGTATGCTAGTCTACTGAGGATGTGCTTTAATTTTCATTTAATTTATTTAACCTTTTTAGTACTGGGATTGAATCTGGGGGTGCTTTACCACTGAGCTACACTTCCAGCTCTAATTATTTTTTGAGGTAGGGTCTCCCTAAATTTCTGAGGCTGGCCTCAAACTTGCAATTCTCCTGACTCAGCCTCTTTGAGTCACTGGTATTTATAAGTATGTGCTACCAAGTCTTGTTGAAAATGTGTTTTAAGTATATGGTGAATATCTGCCATGCAATCTGTTAAATAAGAATTATAGGAAGCCATTATTTTGGACTAAACTCCTACAGTGGGCCTCAATAGACCTAGCTGAAAATTACTCATGCTTAAGTTCTGTGTTATCAGCCACAGAGATATATGCCTGTAATCTCAGCTACTTGGGAGGCTGAGGCAGGAGGATTACAAATTCCAGGCCAGCCTGGGAAACTCAATAAGACATGTCTCAAAATAAAAGACCTGGGTGTGGTGGCATATGCCTGTAATCTCAGCAACTCAGGAGACTGGGGCAAGAGGCTCACAAGATCAAGGTCAACCTCAGCAGCTTAATGAGACCCTGTCTCAAAATTTAAAAATATGGGCTGGGGATGTGGCTCAAGTGGTAGCGCGCTCGCCTGGCGTTCGTGCGGCCCGGGTTCGATCCTCAGCACCACATACCAACAAAGATGTTGTGTCTGCCGAGAACTAAAAAATAAATATTAAAAATTCTCTCTCTCTTTCTCTCCTCTCTCACTCTCTCTTTAAAAAAAAAAAATTTAAAAATAAGGGCTGGGGTTGTGGCTCAGTGGCAGAGCACTTGCCTCTCACATGTGAGGCACTGGGTTCGACCCTCAGCACCACATAAAAATAAACAAAATAAAGATGTTGTTTAAAAAAATTAAAAATAAATAATAAAAGGGCTTGGGATATGGCCCAGTGGTAGAGTACACGAGTTCAAACTCCAATACTAAAGAAAGAGAAAAAAACTAAAGAAATAAAAGTTCCATGTTATCAGCCCAAATGAAACTATTTATTTGACCATCCCAGAATCAGGATTTGAGAGAAAACAACCAAATAGGTCAGGTTTTTTTTTTTTTTTTTTGGGTGTGTGTGTGGGGGGGTATGGTGGGCAGTGGAGCTCAGGATTGAAGCTAGGGTCTTGCACATGTTAGGCAAATGCTTTATCACTGAGCTATATCCCTGATCCTTTTAATTTCGACACAGGGTCTCACTAAATTGCCCAGGCTGGCCTTGAATTTGTAATCCTGTACCAGCCTCCCAAACAGCTGGGATTATAGGCCTGTGCCATTGGCCAGCTGTCCTGTCAAATTTCTATACCCTGGGACAATCTATCATGCCCCACTCAATTTTTTATGCATTGCAGATTGAACCCAAGACCTCCAAGGTCTTCTACATGTGAGGCAAGTGCTTTATCACTAAGCTCATACCCGGGAGCTCCCTCTTTTTTTCCTTCCTTTTGCTCTCTCTTTTTCTTCTTCAGTACTGGGGATAGAACCCAGGGGCTCTCTACCACTGAGCTACATCCCCAGTCCTTTTAAAAACTTTTTTTGAGACAGGATCTTGCTAAATTGCTGAGGCTGGTCTTGAACTTGTAATCCTCCTGCCTCAGCCTCCCAAGTTGCTGGGATAACAGGCTTACATCAAGAGGCCAGTCCTTTTTTTTTTTTTAAAGGATGATTATAAAAAAAATTAGGAAAGATGATGTCTCAGGGTATAGACATAGCCTCAAGCATACCATACCAATTTTAGAAAAAGCACAGATGGAGATTGACAACCTGAAATTGCTTTTCTTTTCTTAAAAAATATTTATTTATTTTTTTTTAGTTGTAGTTGGACACAATACCTTTGTTTTTATTTATTTATTTTTATGTGGTGCTTGTTGGGTGTGTGAGAGACTCCCCCTTCTTGGAGAACATCATGGAATCCCTTACCCTCCACCCTCCCTCTCCTCTCCAAAGGGCTCCAAGCCAAGAGCGTCAAATTCAAAGGTTTCCTCGACCAATCCCCATAGGACACAGTGTCCCTGGACAGTCTGTGAGGAAGGAAGAATATTTCAGATGGGAAAAAGAGTCTAATGAGTCACCCTGCCAATAGCACCTGCTACGTCCCCTACGCAACCTTTCTTAAGCCAAAGCTTGTAAGCACAGCTCTCTTCTCTCTGTCCTCTGCCCTCTTCCTCTTCTTTCTCTCCTCTCTCTACCCTTTCCTTCTCTCTTTCTGCCCTCCTCCTCTCCTTCGGGCAACCCTCCAATAAAATCTCTTGGTTGAATCTCTGTCTTGGGTGAGTCACTCGCCTTTCAGTGCTGAGGATCGAACCCAGGGCCTCATACATGCTAGGAGAGTGCTCTACCACTGAACCACAACACCACCCCTTGGAATTGCTTTTCTTACAACTCTCCATGTCTGTGTATCTCCTGGAAAGTCTGTGTACCATTGGGCACTGGTATCCCAGTGACAGGGCCCCATCTCAAGGTGCCAAGTCTCATGATATCATGGTTAGCAAGAAGGTGGTACCACTGACAGGACAGAGAGATTGTTCTGCTCTGGTGTGCTGCTGCTGGAGATAGCTGAAGCCTGGAAAGAAGATAAGCTCTCACACAGACAGACTAGAAAAGAAGGCAGACTAAGGGCTGAGTCTTGGAAAACACCAGTATTTAAGGGAATGGAAGCAGACTGAAGGTGAGGATGTGACTCAATGGAGAGTGCTTGCCTAGCATGCACTAGGCCCTGGGTTCAATTCCCCAGAATCTCAAAAACAGAGGTTGAGATAAGACAGGGGTAGTGGTACATGCCTGTAATCCAGCCACTGTGTAATCCCAGGCCTGCAGGAGGATTGCAAGTTCCACGCAAACCAGGGCAAGTTAGTGAGACCCTATCTCGAAATATAATAAAAAAGGGCTGGAGATATAACTCAGTGATAGAGTGCCAGTTGAGAGGGACTATGTTCAAGTCTCAGTGTGGAAGGGTGGGGGAGGGGAGGCTAAGATCTGAGATAAAATAGGAAACCAGCAGGTAAATCAAGACAGTCTGTGAGGAAGGAAGAATACTTCAGCTGGGAAAAAGAGTCTAATGACATAAAATGTTACGGGAGGAAAGGAGAGTTAGAAAAAGCAAAACATCATTAAATTTTACAAACAGGCATTATTTTGGAGGAAAACAGCCCACCCCCAGGGAATCACTCAACCAGAGCAGTTCTCTCTGTAAATGCTACTGAAACCAGAAGTGGCCACCTGTAATCCCAGCTACTTGGGAGGCTGAGGCAGGAGGATCACAAACTAGAGTACAGCTTTGACAATTTAGTGGAACCCAACCTCAAAATTAATAAAAAAGGGCTAGGGACATGGCTCAGTGTTAGAGAACCCTGGATTCAATCCCAGCACCAAACATATATAAACAAAAACTGTACATTTCAAAATAACTGCCAATTATGCATGCCTATCAGTCTAACCCTGAGTTGCTCAAACTATGGAAATCAACAGAAGCTGGAGGACAAATATGATATATCCATTTTACTAGTTTTACAGAAAAAAAAATTTCAAGTAATTCAGCCAGTAAGGAACTTATCTATAATAAAACAAACAAATCAGATTTGGAGATAGATGTCCCACCCCTCTCTTCCTTCTTACCCAATCAGCTGAATTCTACCTGAACCAATCTTATTTTGAGAGCTTCCTTTATGTTCTTTCTTGTTGCTTCTTCTTTTCTTTCTTTTCAATAGTAACAATAACAACTATTATCATCATCAACAGTAGCAACCACCATTTACTGAGCACTTATGATGTGTCATGTGAGTGAATTAAAAACTTGATACACATCATTGCACTTAACCTTCACAATAACTATGTGAAGTAAATAAGCAATATTGTCTTCACTTTATGAATAAGGAAACAAATCAAAGCAGTTATCCAACCTGTCTGTGCTAATCAGCTAGTAACTGATGAAGCTGGATTCTAACCCCTGGGTCTCATCTCTGAGTCCACACCTTAACTACTTAGTACATTATTTCCTTTGCCTTCAATTTGCTCAGACTCTTTTTTCCTATTCCTCCCTAACCACCCTTGTTCGTTGTTGCTGCTTATCACTACTGTACAATTTTGTTATTCCCTTCACTGTCTCCTAGAATCATGGTCTCATTTACTGCCTCTTTTCTACTCATTTCTTTTTTTGGGGGTGAGGTGGGGTACTGGGGCCTGAACTCAGGGGCACTTGGCAACTGAGCCACATCCCCAGTCCTATTTTGTTATTTTATTTAGACAGGGTCTCACTAAGTGGCTTAGTGCCTTGCTTTTGCTGAAGCTGACTTTGAACTGGCAATCCTCCTGCCTCAGCCTCCCGAGCCACTGAGATTACAGGTGTGTGCCACTGCCAGCCTCTCATTTCTTTCCTGGCATCAGTAATGGCCTCAAACTTGTGGTCCTCCTGCCCACAACAAGCCTCCCAAGTCCTTAGTATTATGGGCATGTGCCATGACACCCAGCTGTTAGAAATTTGATTCAACGAGCAGGCAGCTATTTGACACAGCCGGAATGTGACTGTGCCCACAACCCAGGCTACCTATCTGACTCTTACCTCATCTCTTAAGACACAGTTTAGATCGTCAGTTATTTTCTTAAAGTGAAGTGACTGAAATTCATCTCGGATAATGAAAACTTTTATGCTGGGTGTGGTAGCTAACACCAATAATCCCAGAAGTGTAGGAGACTGAGTCAGGAGGATCACAAGTTCAAAGCCAACCTCAGCAATTTAGCAAGACCTGGTCTCAAAAAAAAAAAAAAAAAAAATATATATATATATATATATAATTTTTTTTTTTTTAAGGACTGAGAATGTGGCTCAGTGCTCCTGGGGTTTAATCCCTGGTACCAAAAATTCAAAATTTTTCTAGACTATGAAATGTTACCATAAATAATGGGTAATTTCCTTTAGATAACCTTGGACAGCCACATTCAGGGTGTATCAAATAGCTGCCTGCTCGTTGAATCAAATTTCTAATAGCCGGGTGTCATGGCACATGCCCATAATACTAGGGACTTAAGAGGCTAGGGCAGGAGGACCACAAGTTTGAGGCCAGCTTGGGCAACTTAGTGAGAATGACTCAAAAAAAAAAAAGGTATTGGAGATATAACTCAGTGGTAGGGTACTTGCTTGAGGCATTGGGTTCAATCCCCAGTACAATGCACACCCCCCCCCCCAAAAAAAAATTATGATAAGATTTTCCTCAAGAATCACAGACTATAAAATAGGATTGGTGGGCTGGGAGTATAGTTCATTGACAGAGGGATTACTCAACATTTGCAAGGCCCTGGGTTCAATTTCTAGTACCATCAAAAAAAAAAAAAAAAAAGACTGCTTTAAAATATAGCTTATTTGTAGTTTGTTTTTGTCAAATATTTTGATATGCAATTTAAACTATTTCTACTTTGAAGATTTGTCATTTTCCTATGCTTTCACCAAAATGGAAATTCCTGTGCTAGAGAACTGACAGAAAAGGGAGACAAATGGAACTAGAAAGAAGAGCTCAGCCCTGCCTTGCACTTGATAGGTAACTAAGTAAGCACATCAGTTCTTAGAACTTCCTTATTGACCTACTCTGTCACCTGACAAAAGTCCTTGTAGGTTATGGATATTTAGGAGAGGGTGTGCCTCACCTTTGGAATTTGCTCAGAACTGGTCCTGTTCAGCAGATTAAGCCTTGCTGATAGTATGGGCAGGGTGCCAATCCACCTTCTGCACTCCAGCAATCCTGTGTATCTCCAGCTGACTCATATGCTGAATGGTTATTTATGAATACAGAATCTTCGAATTAAAGAAACCTAAGAAATTATCTACTCCAAACCCTTCATTAGAAAGATAAGAAACTAAGGCCCAAAGGGGTTAACTGGCAAGTTTAATAGGGTAGTGCTCAAATTAGAATCCACATCACCTGATTTCCATTCTAAAATTCTTGCCACATGCCTTGGTACTTGGTAGTGACCTGGGAGTGGAATCACTAGTAACTGTGTGTTCCTTTGCAGCTACAACTGTTATTTTCTGGTTTCTAGATAATAATCTATACTCCACAGACACATACTTCCTCCCTACCGACTTATCTTTCTAGCTAAAAACATTTATAAACTTAATTTTAAGCCAGGTGTGGTAGTATATTCCTCTAGTCCCAGTTAGGCTGAGGTGTGAGGCAGAATTGCTTGGGCTCATGAGTTCAAGGCCAGCCTGATCCACATAGTGAGGCCCTGTCTCAAAACAAACAACAAAAAACATTTCATCTTAATACTACATTTAAGTGCTCTACTGTACTTTGTTAATCTAATTCTTGGGGACTCCATCTCCTCTCCCTGCACTGTGGTGAGAAGATAGCAGTTCATTTCTGAAAGTTACACAAGGCTGAATATCTCAAGCAGTTTGACAACTGTGATAAGAGATACAGGGAAACTAGGACAAGTCATCAAAAATGCCCTGGGGCCAGGCACGATGGTATGAGCTTGAAATTCAGGAGTTTGAGGCCAGAGGATTAGCAATTTAGCAAGACCCTGTCTTGAAATAAAACAATAAAGAGCTGGGGATGTAGCTCAGTGGCAAAGTGTAACTGGGTTTAATTCCTAGTACCTGCACTCCTCTACCCTCCCTGCAAAAAAATCCTGGGGATGAAGAATAGAGGAACTTTTTTTTTTTTTTTTTTTTTTTTGATGTCAGGGGATGAAACCCAGGGCTCCATTCCTTTAAGGCCAGAGCTCTACCACAGAGTAACTCCTTCATCCTAGAGGGGACATTTTGGTGTTTGTACTAGGGATTGAGCCCAGGGGCACTCTACCACGGAGCTATATTCCTGCCCCTTTTATTTTTTATTTTGAGACTGGGTCTAAGTTTTTCAAGATGGCCCCAAACTTGCAACCTTCTGCCTCAGCCTCCCGAGTTGCTGGGATTACAGGTGTGTACCACTGCACCTGAATCTAGAGGAAACATTTTAAAGATGAACTAATGGATGGTTAATACTTGTGGAAAAGAAAGTTTTGTTATCAATGTTAATAGTTTGTAGTTTCAGGCCCAAATTAATCCTGAACTACCCCCAAAGCCCTACCAAAAGTATTTTTTAAATTTCTCCATTTAAGCAAAATATTCTTCCTTAAGTAAGGTTTCTTCATTCAATCCTAGTGACTGATGTTATACCAGTTGGCTGACTGGTATCAACAAAACTGAAAAGTTATGATACGACGTACAGGAATTAGGCACTCAAAGGTCATAAGCTTCTTAGCCCAGGAAGAAGTTAGTCATCCATCAGTGGCTGCCCATATTTCTAGTCTGATCAAATGGCAAAAAGAATGACAAAAAACATTATGCTTGAACACCTGTATCACAGTACTTTTCTATATGACTTACTGTTTGCTCAAATGGCTACATAATTATTTTATTACTTTAGATTCATTTCTTCTGAAAAATATTTTCATAAAAATTTATAGACTGAAACATAAAGCTAAAAGAAACTTTTTACTGTCATTTCTTTATTTCAGCAGAAAAATGAAGTGCCCCCAGGTTTAATCCACAGTTAAAAAAAAAAAAAAAAGACACCTCAGTGACCTGTATTTGGGTTTTTAAAATTTTTACTTTTTTGTACAGAGGATTGAACCCAGAGATGCTTAACCAATGAGCCATATTCCCAGCCCGTTTTATTTTCTATTTTGAGACAGGGTCTCACTAAGATGTTTAGGGCCTTGCTAAATTGCTAAGGATGCCCTCAAACTTGTGATCTTCTTGTCTCAGCCTCTCAAGCCCCTTATAGGCATGCACCACCATGCCCAACTTTCTATATTCAGGACATTTAATTACATTTTAATTTTTTGTAAATTGATAACCATGGGGCTGAGCTCTGGAATCAAGAGAAATCTATTTTAGAAATTCAGTTCTGGGGCTGGGGATGTGGCTCAAGCGGTAGCGCGCTCGCCTGGCATGCGTGCCGCCCGGGTTCGATCCCGATCCTCAGCACCACATACAAACAAAGATGTTGTGTCCACCGATAACTAAAAAAAAAATATTAAAAATTCTCTCTCTCTCTTTCACAATCAGTCTCTCTTTAAAAAAAGAAAGAAAGAAAGAAAGAAAGAAAGAAAGAAAGAAAGAAAGAAAGAAAGAAAGAAATTCAGTTCTGCAGCCTGGGCAGATTATTCACATTATTTGTACCTCAATTTCTTCATCTGTGAAATAGGGAAAATACCAGCCATCTTGCAGGACTGTTGTGCAGATTAAATAGAAGATATTTGCAAAAGCATCATATATATACAGTATACCCCCTTTATCCAAGATTCTGCTTACTGAACTTCCAGTTACTTGAGGTTTCAGTTACCTGTAGTCAACTTTATATAAAAATACTGAATGGAAAATTGCAGAAATAAGCAATAATCATAAGTTTTAACTTATACACAATTCCATTCTGAGAATCGTAACAAAATCTTTCACTGTCACGCACTGTTCATCCCAGGATATAAACCCTTTATCTAGGGTATCCACATTGTATATGCTACCCACTCATTAGTCACTTTGATAAGCACTTAGTTATCAGAGTCACTGTGTCCCAGTGAGTGTATTCAAGTAACCTTTGTTGTACTTAATAATGGTCCCAAAGAACAGAAGTAGCAATGCTGGCAATTCAGATATGCCAAAAAGAAGCTGTAAATAGGGTTCCCCTTAAGTGAAAAAGTTGCAGTACAGTCAGATGCAGTGGCACACATCAGAATGCCTGCTATTGGGAAGCTGAGAATGAAGGATCCCAAAGTTCAAGGTCAGCCTGGGCAATGTAGTAATACCCTGCCTCAAAAAAAGGTGGGATGTACTTCAGTGGTAGAATACCCCCAGCCCTCTGAAAAACAAAACAAAAACAAAAAAATCCCAAACCATAAAAGAACACATTCATATAAATTATTATAATACATTGTTATATTTATTTTATTATTATTTATTATTAATTTCTTACTGTACCTAATTTATCAATTAAACTCTATCATATGTATGTATGGGGCAGGGGGAACATTATATATAGGGATTGGTACTGTGGTTTTTGGTATCTACTATGGGGGTGATCTTGGACCCTACTATATTTCCTTTAGACCACTTTAAAAATACTTACTCTATATATAGCCAAATATTCTGTATAAGCATATCTATCTTCAGGTTCTATAAATTCTGGATTACGACGTAAAAGAATAAACTGGGTATGGTGGTACCAACAATAACAACAACAAAAAACCTAACACAACAAAGCTAGACATATGCCTAAAAATTCTGTTATTCCTTCCAGAATTCTGTGGTTACAGGGCTTCATCAAGATTTTCCAATAAATAGACATATTCCCAAAATTAGTTCCAGTGGTGCTTGGTGGGAAGGGGGTTGTCTGGCCAAGTGTTGGGGGTGGTAGGATCCTGGCTAGCAGTGGCTGCATTAGGCCTGAGGAGGGGTGAAGTTTAGTAGGATCTGCCAGGAGTGTGACACCCAGGAAGGGCCAGCTGGAATGTGGCGGGAAGGGGTGGTACCTCAGAAGCAAATTTGAAGAGAAGAGGCAGCAAGACTAAAAGTGTGGACTTTGGGATGCACCATTACCCCTAGTTCATGGTGCTTACATGTATAAAGGAAAATCATGTGATGCAGAGCCTCCCTTTCTTTTTCCTTAACATTTTTTTACATAAAGTGGCTAAAATCCGGTGTTTATCAAAAGAGATGAAGCCAGAATTAGGGCAGGCAGGGAAAAGAAGGGTGGTGGGATGTAGTTGAGGTAACCTGAATCTTTATATGCTAAGGCTTGTATTATAGATAGCAGGGGTAACTGTTTCAGTCCAGAATTGGAAAGGATGGTGGAAATTGAGCACATCTGTTTCCCACCTGGGGCAACAGGTCCTTTAGAGGCAGAGAGAGGCAGTGAGCAGGCCACTCCTGTTTCATGTTTCTCTCGCTTTCCCACTTGCTCCTGATGTCTCAAGTCCTTTAATTTCTTGTTCCCCCCTTTTCATTCCATTCTATATTCTTGGAAGTATTATTCCTATTTTTAATGTTTGTTGGATTATATATACTTCATGGTTCTCAAGGAAGTCCAACTAGTGTGTAGTGTTATACCCCCTCCCCCTATTCATGGCCCTGGTGTGCAGTAGAGAAAAGGTGGTTCACTCCTGGTCTAACTTGATCTAGATTAGAGTTGCCCACGGGATGCCCTGTCACTGCCAAGTGACTAATCAGCTGATCTCTTTCCAATCCTCGCAAACACTTATCTTGGAAACGACTCTCTTATAGAGTGTCCAAACTTAATCTCTGTATACACAGATAAGAGGTGAAACTTCTTTTCTCAACAGGTGTTTCAGCAAATGAAATAATAAGCTGCTTTTTACCCAAGTGAGATTCTAAGAGAACCCTAGTTGTTCTTAGGAATCTAAATACATGGTCTTTCTTTCTCTGTATCTCTTCAAAAGAAAATAGAAAGGGGGAGTAGACCTCCGTAAAAATATTTTCCTGCTACTTTTCTCTTCCCATTTTCCCTTCTGGGAATTGAACCAAGGCGCTTTACCACTGGACCTTATCCTCAGTTTTTTTAATTTTGTTTAAATTTTGAGACAGGGTCTTGCTAAGTTGCTTAGGGCCTTGCTAAGTTGCTGTGGCTGGTCTCAAACTTAAGATTCTCCTGCCTCAGCCTCCCAAGTTACTGGGATCACAGGCATGGGCTGCAGTGCCCAGCTTTTCCCACTACTACATATGCAATGTTTTTTCTTCTACACCCACATACATTTGTAGCAGTTCTTCCTTTAGTAAATGAAAAAACAAGTAAAAACAGGAGAAGTCAAACACTGGATTTTGTTAAGACCTGTGTCACCTTAAGAACTTGAAATTGGCCTAAATAAAAATCATTTTATTTTCAGTGATAGAGCCCCTGCTGAGCATACACAAGGCCCTGTGTTCAATTCCCAACCCTCCACAAAAAGAAAAATTTAAAAACAAGATTTCACAGACAATGCACTACAAAATGTTCTTTATTCTCTCACTATAGCATTTATTAATAGAAGTGCTTACAGTGTAGGTTTTTTTTTTGGGGGGGGGGACAGGGTCTCAAAATTAACTAAACTGCTTAGGCTGGCCTTGAACTTGCAATCCTCCTATCTCATCATCCAGAGTTGCTAGGATTATAGGTATGTGCCACCATGCATGGTGGGAGAAGGGTATTTTATTTGATACATTTTTGATTCAATTAAGTACAAATATCTTGTTTCATGTTTCAATGAAATGAATTAATTCTACTATTCATTGGTTTTCTGTTTTTCATGTACCATAGATGAAATACAAGTAACTAAAAAATGACTGCTAAAGCCTGGTATGATGGCCCACACCTATAATCCCAATGGCTTGGGAAGCTGAGGCAGGAGGATCACAAGTTCAAAGCCAGCCTCAGCAACTTAATGAGGCCCAAAGAAACTTAGAGAGACCCTTGCTCAAAATAAAAACTAAAAAGGGCTGGGGATGTGGCTCAGTAGTTAAGTGCCCCTGAGTTTGATCCAGGTACCAAAAAAATAAAAATAAAAATAAAAAAAATAAAATGCAGCTTCCCAATTTCTGAAGGGGGGCCATGCCTTGACATCATGCTGCTGAGAAAGTATAGGGGACTGATTCAAAGCAAGAATAGAACCAGAGTTGGGAATGTGGCTCAAAAGTAGATGGCTTTCCTGCTTGTCTCTCAAGTGGAAGGCCCTGGGTTCCATACCCAGCAGGGCAAAACAAAACAATCACCAAATTCAACATTATACTTGCTAATGTATACAAAACCTTTTCTGGCTAAGAATGATCATTCTGTCCCTTCTACTTCATTATTAATAGGTGGGTTCTCTCTATAGGGTCATTTTACACAGAGTAAAGATTGTTGTTTTTCTTTAACACTTTATGATTGTTACTTCATGTTATCAGGAGCAGAGAACAAAGCAGCACATAGCTGCCCACTAATATTCATGCCTGCACTAGAGTCTCAGACTAGTAACTAACATTTATTGGAATATTTCTTTGAGCAACACATTGTAAGCACTTTGCAAACATTAACTCTCACAACAACCTAAAATGGGATACCCTCATTTTATAGCACAGAGAGGTTTACTTACTTACCTAAAGCTACTGAGCCACTTAGTAGCAGAGCTGGGATTTCAATCCAGACCTCTGGCTCCAGTTTGTTTTTAAACTACTCTGCTGTACTACCTCTTTAGTGCCTCAGCCTTCCCCAGGTGACTACATATTTTATACATGTACATGCATACCCAGGGTCATTCATGAAAATCTGAGCCTTGAATCCATGACTTTATAGAATTTCCTACCTCTCCTTCTGGCTGCCCAGTATTTTTCCTTTCCATTTCACATATCAAACTTCTTCTAACTCTGCTTTAAACATACCACCCCCTGCTCAAAATACTCCACGGTTTCCTACCATTCACAAGATGATAATCTACTTTTTAACTTGGCACTTGAGGCCCTTCAATCTGTCTTTCTGATCATACTGTTCATTTTATCCCTATGTGAATGGGAGGTTTTTTTTTTCCCCCCTCTATGATCACACATAGTCCCTCTTCCTTTTCTGAAGAAGTGTTCAATTAGTGGACTACAATATATTCACAATGTTTTGCAACTATCTCCAAGACCTAATGCCAAAATATTTCTATGATCCCAACAAGAAACCCCATACTTTAGTGCTGACTCTCTCAACTCACCCCTTCTCTTATTTCCAGGCAACTGCCAATCTATTTTTTGGTTTTTGATGGACTTACTTATTTAGGGTATTTCATATAAATGAAACCAAGTAATTTGTGTTTTTTTTTTTACTTAGCATAATATTTTCAAGGTTTCTGTGTGTTGTAGCATGTATTAGTACTTCATTCATTTTTATAACTTAATAATATTCCATTGTATGTATGAAATATTCATCAGTTGGTGGACAGTTGGGTTATTTCTACTATTTCTTTTTACATGATGCCTACACTTTATTTATTTTTGTTGATGCTGAGGATCCAACCGAGTGCCTCACACATGCTAGGCAATCACTCTACCACTGAACTACAACTCCAGGCCTATTTCTACTTTTTAGCCCTTATAATAATAATACTATGAACATTGAGTTTTTAGTCATTATAATAATATTATGAACACTGAGTGCAGGAGGCTAAGGCAGGAGGCTCCCAAGTTTGAGACCAGCCTGGGCAACAGACCAGACAGACCAATCTGTCTCAAAGTTTAAAGGAAAAGGTAGGGCCAGGTACGGTGGCACATGCCCGTAATCCCAACAACCTGGAGGCTGAGGCAGAAGGACTGTGAGTTCAAAGCCAGCCTCAGCAAAAGTGAGGCACTAAGCAACTCATTGAGACCCTGTCTCTAAATAAAATACAAAATAAGGCTGGGGATGTGGCTTCAGTGGTTGAGTGCCCCTAAATTCAATCCCCAGGACCCCCTCCCACCAAAAAAAAAAAAAAAAGGAAAGGGTAGGGGATATAGCTCAGGGGTAAAACACTGGGTTCTATAACAAAGGGGAAAAGGAAAAAAAAAAAAAGCTATGAACACTTAAGTACAAGGTTTTGTCTGAGCTACTGTTTTCAGTACTTTTGAGTATATCCCTAGGAGTGGAATTGCTAGGTCATATGGTAACTTTAACTTTCTGAGAAACTGCCATACTGCTTTCCACAGAGGTGGAACCGTTTTATATTCCCATTAGCGATGCTTGAGAGTTCTAATTTCTCCACGTCCTTGCCAACACTTGTTTTTTTTCTGTTGTATTTTTTATTATAGCCATCCTTGTGGGTGTGAAGTGGTATGTCAGTGTGGTTTTGATTTGAACTCCTTTAATGAGTAATGATGTTGAACATTCTTCCATGTGCTTATCAGCCATTTGTGTATTTTCTTACAGAACTATCTATTCATATCCTTTGCCCATTCCGGTTTTTGTTTTTTGTTTTGGTGATACCCAGGGTATTTTACCATTGAGCTACACTTCCAGGCCTTTTTATTTTGTATTTTGAGGCAGGTTCATTAGTTGCTTAGTATCTCATTAAGTTGCTCAAACTGGCCTTGAACTTTTGATCCTCTTGTCTCCCATGTTGCTCGGAATGCACAAGTCTTAAATTTTGATCACATCCAATTTATCATGAACCATACCAGTCAGAAATGATCTACTTCTTTCAACATCAGCATCTTAGGATTACTTGATTTGAGGTGAATTTTTGAAAACATAAAAAATTATATATATTTTAGAATCTTATAAAACATACATACATAAAATTTAATGTATAACAAGATGGCAAAATCTGATGGTGTGGCTCAGTAGTAGCCCTGGGCTCAATTCCCAAACCAAAGCAAAGAAAAACAAAATAACAACAATCAACCTGATCTTCTTGACAGTTTATTAGGCTCTTAGTGGCTTATAGCACTTCTGCTGTGTTGGTGAGCCTGACACTGGGCATACTTGCAAAACTGGCTATACACATTTAAAAAATAAATGTATGTGGGTTGGGGGGTGTAGCTTGGCTCAGTGGTAGAATGCTTGTCTAGGCTTGATCTCAGCACTAGGTGGGAGGGAATATTCATTGCTATCTAGGAGTTTGTATATTTGCCTTTAACTTCCTTTTTTTTTTGGGGGGGGAGGTACTGGGAATTGGATTTGCACACATTATCTGCACATAAATCCTTTACTTTTCACAGTGCTTTACCACTGGGCTACATCCCCATCCTTATTTTGAGACTATCTCACCAAGGTACAGAGGTTGGCTTTGAACTTGTGATCCTCCTGCCTCAGCCTCCCAAATTGTTGAGATTACAGACATGCCCTACTTATTCCCTATTCTTCTTCTTCTTCTTCTTCTTCTTCTTTTTTTTTTTTTTGTGGTGCTGGGGATTGAACCCAGGGCCTCATGCATGCTAGGCAAGTACTCTACCACTGAGCTACCTCCCCAGCTTATTTCCTATTCTTTCAGAGAGCCAATGATCAGGAAGAATTAAAAAGTAGAGTTAGATTATCCTTTAAAGAATGAAGATTTCTAGTTATTTAAGGTTCATCATTTTCAGGCAAGGTCCCAGTATGTCTGTACTTCAACTCTAATCAATCTTTTCTACTTCTGGCTTACTAGGAGCCCTGGGCTCAATTCCCAGCACCAAAACAAAGCAAAACAAAGCGATAGCAATAAAAAACAAAACAAAACAACAACAAAAAACAACAACACAGAGAACAACACTTGAAGAAATCTGTCTGAGGTATATGCCATAGGGACCTAAGAGGGTACTAAGGCACTATTCCAGTTGGCTTCTGCTTGCTGGCCTGTAAACAGTAGTTCTATGGACAGTAATCCAGAGTAGTGTCCAAGTCCATCTGAGTTTAGAATTGCTATCATAGCAGAAATTGGAAACTCTAGAACTATAAGCCACTTGCCACACCTACATGGATAGCATTTCTCATTATAGAATACAAATATACTGAAATAAAAACTTTAGCCTTCTGGAATTTAATATCCCAAGATTTGCACACATTATCTGCACATAAATCCTTTAGTTTTCACAGTGAGTTCTTTATTGCCTGCAACATTACTATCTTACCATATGTAAATTATGTAGCAGATATGACCACGTATGGTTTTCTTACGAAAATGCCATAGCAACCTGAATACTTGGTACTAAAAAACATCTTTAATTGACAAAAGCTTTTTATTCTTAATTTAAACTTAGCCTGTAGTTGGAGTGAGACATTTAAATGGTCTACTTGAAGACTTTATGTGAACTAAAATAAAAATCTGGGGCTAGGGTTATGGCTCAGTGGTAGACTGCCTAGGCTTCACAAGTTCAAAGCCAGCCTCAGCAACTTAGTGAGGCACTGGATTAGATTCTCAGCCCCATTTATACATAAAGGTCCATAGACAATTTTAAAAATATTTAAAAAAATCAAAACCCAGGTCTGATCATTTCTGACTTAATCTTCTACCCACTCTCTGATACACTGTCCTTATAGTTAGAAAGAGATGGCATATATATCTGTTACTAACAACAGCCACACACGTATGTGGTTCTTATACAGAATCCTTTATTCTAGGTGTCTAGAGCTTCATGCATTTCACTGATCTTCAAAACTATTGACTGAGGGCTGGGGCTGTAGCTCAGTGGCAGAGCACTTGCACTGGGTTTGATCCTTAGTACCACATGAAAATATACAAATAAAATAAAGGCATTCTATTCATCTACAATTACAAAAAAAAATTAAAACAAAACACAACACAACTACTGACTGAATGAGGTACTTTGATTAAAAAAAAAAAAAAAAAACAGTGTATCTCAAGTCAAATAGAAATTCTTATCCAGAAATTACTCATCCTTTCTTCTCCATTTAATGTTTTATTCTCCCTGCCCCCTTCCTGTTTTGAAAACAGGCAAGAAATAAGGACACCTTTTGAACTATACAAATTATAGATAGCTGTGGAGCGTCTAAGAAGCCATTATTGTTTTACCAGAACTCCTAGTGGGTTCCTGGTACTTGATTTAGGCAACTGTTGGGAAAACCAATCTGTCTCTCTCTTTCCCTCTGTCTCTCTTTTACTTACACACACACACACACACACACACACACACACACACACACCTTAAAAAATATGCTTGGGAAGTTTTTTTTTTTTGTTGTTGTTGTTTTTAGGGGCACTCTACCACTAGCTGGCCTTGAACTTGTGATTGTCTTGCTTCAGCCTCTTGAATAGCTGGGATTACAAGTACCTGGCTTGGAGAGGATTCTTTACTTTGACATTATAACAGCCTTCCCTGACACCTGCAACTGGGACACCTGATTTTTGTTATAGCTATAAGTCACAGTTATTAAGTGTATTAAGAAAAATGTAAGGAGATCAATTAGGAGTGTTTTATTGCTCAAGGTGGTTGACACAAGACAGAAGGAAAGATGGAGCCATTAGTCCAACCACCTTATGAAAAAATTCTGTATCTGACCTCATTAAAAGCATGAAGCAGTTGGTGCATGTTATGATAGTTAAAAGACAATGACAATCATGATCTTAACAATATTACTTGATAACATTATCAACTTCTGAAGAATAACAATAGATGCCAGCTAATAGGGGAACACCAAACCATAAAGAATAATCTAAGAAGTGGGCTGGGGATGTGGCTCAAGCGGTAGCGTGCTCGCCTGGCATGCGTGCGGCCCGGGTTCGATCCTCAGCACCACATACCAACAAAGATGTTGTGTCCGCCGAGAACTAAAAAATAAATATTAAAAATTAAAAAAAAAAAAAGAAGAAAAAAAAAAAGAATAATCTAAGAAAGTTTTGATTATTCCTAAGATCATAGTACACAACAACATTTCAAAAAGTTTAAGATCCTATTATAACCTCAAGTATTACAAAATTCATGAAGGAAAACCTACCCCAGTCATCCTCAAATTCTAGGGGTAATTAATAGAATCTGGAAGTCTTGTTAAAAGGCGGATTCCTGCATCTCTGGTCAGTTTCTCATTCTCCAGGTCTGGGGCAGACCCAGAAACATGCACTTTTAACAAGTTCCCAAGAGATGCAGATGCTCTTAGTTCAAAGATCACACTTTGAATGTCCTTGGAAAGGGAGAAGATTAATGTTTACTGAGAGGAAAGGGAAAAAACAATTATTTAAAACTGTCTTGGGTCAGGCTTAGTCAGGTGTTTACATAGTTTACATACATTTAGTGTTCATGGCATCCCAATAAGCAATGATTCTCAATAGTTTCCAGAGGAGAGGAGAATGAGCCCATCACACAAAGGGCATGCCTAAGAAGTCCTTTAGAAATATAAAATTAAATTTTTTTGATGACTGTATTATTTTAAAAATTCATATGAATTTTGCATTGTTTGAAAATACTGCTTGCTTTTGTAAATTAAATATAATTCTGTTTTTTTTTATTACATAAAGGTTCTTAACTCTTAGTCTCAATACTTTAGTAAAATTGGTCTTTGGGACATGAAAAAATGATGGCTTGAAAGGCTAGTACATATTTGATCCAGAACTTGAAGCTAGGCCTACAGGTCTTTAAAAACAATCACAAATTAATACCTTATTCTGCCACCCAACCCTCATCTACCTGAAAGGTCTATCTGATTTTTTTCTCCTACTCTTTTTTAAGGCTATTTTATTGTTCAAGCCAAAGTGTATTATTTATTGTTCCTCAGATTTTTCTCATTTTTCCTGATCTCCACACATATGCTCATTATTCTTTATAGTTGGCAAGCACCCCCTTTCAACTCTACCTGACTGGAATCTTTCCATCCTTTTTAAGGCCCTGCAGAAATGCCATTTTTCCCTCTGAAAACCAAATACCATTTCTGTAAGGCTGCTGGACTGAACACAAGTTCCCATGGTTGCCCAGACATGCTTCAATGCCAGTGGGTATGTAATTTTCTCGTAAATTAGCTTGGTCAAATAATCTCAAGGGCCCTAATTACATGTCTTTGCAAAGAGATGCTTCTGTTTGACAATAAACTTATACTAGAATTCAAAACATGAAGTTTTGTACAATGTAAGATCTTGAAGTATAGAAAAAGTCATGAAAAATATATTTAAAGGAAATTCTCAAATAAGTTTTAGGCGATGATGAAATTTATGGCTATGAATTAGCATAAAATCTAAAAATGAAGAAGCAATAGACTTTTAGAATTGGAAGGGCCCTTGAAAGTCATTTAGGACACTTCCCCTATTTTATAGTAAAAATTTTGGATCCTGCTTTATATTATAATCATAAGTCCCATTTGTTTAGTTAATTCTATTTAATTTCCAACTAGTTGTTGTATGTATATATGTATATGTGTGTGTGTGTATATAACCCAGTGCCTCACATGTGAGAGGCAAGTGCTCTTTCACTGAGCCAAAACCCCAGTCTGGTTTCTTTATATTTTGATTTTAAAGCTACCTGAAGAAAGTTTTTTGCACTGAATAATGAATTTTTCCTGAAGAGTCAGTTGTGACTTTGGTTCAAAGGGAACTAAACCACATGATCTCCTTTGATTTTAAAGGTCCCTAACATTAGTGATGCTAATTCTGAATCTCTGAGGAGTGCATTCTTATCCCCAACTGCAATTTTTGATCAGCCTGACAGCTAAGCTACAGACATGGCCAAGACTAGGGAACACTCATACTTAGCACTGTGGCCATCTGCTCCATTTGGCCAGCTCTAGCTTTGGACACTGAGAGGTATCTCGTGTTGAGCACATCTTGGTTTAACCATGGAGAGTGAAGAAAAAAATTATCAAGGGCATTTCTTTTCCACCCCCACTCGCTCTTCCCAATTAAACTATGACCAAAAGCAGATACAGAAGAGTCCAGCAGAACTGAGTGTGATCTTAGGCAAGTTATTTAACCTTTGTAGGCCCTCATTTCCTATTTGTACAAGGGAGATCATACTAGTACTGTAATTATCTTATGGATAATTGGCAGGTTTCACCAGGGAGTTGCCTGTGGAGCATTTAGGATAATGTCTGGTTTACAGCAAAATCCTTAATAAATGCCAGCGGTTACCACTATCAATAAAGAGCAATAACATTAACATAATCAATATGAATTAGATTCTGTCTTCTTTTTAATGGTACTGGGGAATGAACCCAGGAGCACTCTATTACTGAGCTACATCCCTAGTCCTTTTTTTTTTTTTTTTTTTGATACAGGGTCTCACTAAATTGCTTAGGCTGGCCTTGAACTTGTGATCCTTCTGCCTCAGCCTCCCAAATTGCTGGGATTACAGGAGAGCGCCACCATACCCAGCTGCTGCTGCTTAATGCCTTTTCTGAAGAACTGAAAGGTGGCCATGTGGCTAAAGGTTGTGAACTTGCTTGACGCGAGGCTGGAGCAACAGGCAGGGGCTTACCAGCCATGTATGGAAGCCCCTGAAGGGTTCTGAGCAGAAGAGGCACAGCATCGGCTCACTCTGGCTGCTTTTGGAGAGTGGACTGGAGGGGGCAAGAAGAGAATTAGAGACCAGTCAGGAGGCTGCTTGGGTGTTTCTAATGAGAGATGGCTGGTGACTGTGGTAATGGAGAAAAGTAGATGAATTTGAGACACAATTTGGAGGTCATTTTGATAAGATTTGGTGACTGGAATGTGAGGAGTGAGTGACAGGAGTATGACAAAGTTGATTCTTTGGTTTCTGGCATGAACAGCTGTGTAGATAAAAGTGTGTACAGAATCTACCTTTGAAACAATTGAGATTTCTTCTTCTCTCAGTGCAACCCCCCTCCCAATCCCCTCCTCCAAGTCATTAGAACATCCTGTCTAAATCATTGTTTTTTCTCATTAGTTTCCCTAGCTCTTGTCTATGACTACTTTAGATCACCCTATACTGTTGCTGGATGCAGTGGTAAATTTCTATAATTACAGCAAGTTGGGAGGCTGAGCAGGAAAATTGCAAGAGTGAGGCCCTCAGCAACTTACAGAGACCCTGTCTCAATATTGGGGGGGGGGGTAGAATATAGCTCAGTGATAAAACACCCATGGTTCAATTCCCAGTACCATAAAACAAACAAAAAAATCAAACCACCCTATGCTGTATTATCTTCTCAAATACACTTCCAATCATACTACTTCCCATTCAGAACTCTCCAATGTGGGTGAAGGTGTAGCTCAGTATGTGTTGCCTAGTATGTGTGAAGCCTTGGGTTTGAGCTCCAGCACCATGAAAAAACAAACAAACAAACAAAAAACTCCAATGGTTCCTATCACTTACTTAATTAAGAACTCAATGCTTTGGTTTTCACAGCTTCATAACCCACAGTTATGGCTTTCTTTTCTTTTCTTTTTGTACCAGAAATTGAACTCAGGAGCTCTGTAACCACTGAGCCACATCCCTAGCCATTTTTATTTTTTATTTTGAGAAGAGGTCTCGCTAAGTTGCTTAGGGCCTCACTAAGTTGCTGAGGCTGGCTTTGAACTTGTGATCCTCCTGCCTCAGCCTCCAGAGCTACTGGGATTACAGGTGTGTACACTCAGCTCAGCCTTATTTTCTAATACTTCTTGATTCCTTTTCAGTTGAACTGAACTACTTACTGTTCCCTGAATTATCCCACACAGTCTACCCCAGCAACTCTGCTCATGTTCTCCCTTAGGTCTTACCATTTGTCTCCAGAAACTTTACTCAACTTCTAAAGTTCATTATTTACAAAATGTCCCATCTTTAAACCTCAGGATGCCTTCTTCCCCTCTTATAGCACTTCAGTTTTTGCCTTTCATTAGGGTTATTAGTGTATTTATCTCATACACATTCCCTACCCCCAACAGACTATAATGCCTTTTGAGTATAGGTACTATTACTTGCTCTGCTCCCACTGCCCTTGCCCTTGCAGGGTTAAGAATACTGCTTCATCCACAGTAGGTATGTTTGTTTGAATTTATCTCAAACGATTTATGTTAAGGAGTGTCATGTTAAGGAGTGACAAGACCCAAGTTATTGAAGGGGAGTTTTCCCAGCAATATCTGCCAGCACTAGGGCTCAAGCAAAATTCACCTTCAGCACCAGTCTACCAAATTCCTTGAAATGAAACATAAAACAAATGTACCAACACACACCCTTTTAATAGAATCCTCTGGGTATTCAAAATGCTCCAACACAGAAGTTTGCAAAAACTTACTCTTTTCTTAAAAGTATTAAATATTAAAAACTACAAGGGAGAAGGGGGGTATAGCTCAGTGGTGTGTACTTAGCATGTGGGAAGGCCCCAGGTTTAATACCCAGCCCTGCTCTCCGCTTCCACCACTCAAATGACAGCCTCTAATTCAGAATTTTTCAAACTGCTTTCTGTAATTCATTAATGGATCATGAAATCAATTTAGTGAATCATAAATAATAATAAGAAGAAAATAGTAAGGGCAAATATCATTTCCTAAAATTTGTTTGAAATACAAATATAGATATATATACGTGTGTGTTCTGGGTCACTTTGTAAAATATATTTTCTTTCTTTTTTTTTTTGTAAAATGCATTTCTTACCATAAGTCCTAGTCAGAAAAATTTGAAAGCCAGTCTGCTCCACTTCAAGATCAGCACACAAAACTCAAGTAAGATATTAACAGTGATGATTAAAAGTGATTTACACTTTAAACTTTTTGTATGTGTGGTACTGGGAATTGAACCCAGGGGCTCTTTATCATTGAGCTACATCTCCATCCCTTTTTAATTTTTTTATTTTAAGACAGGGTCTCTCTAAGTTGCTAAATGCCTTATTACATTGCTAGGGCTGGCCTTGAACTTGCAATCTGCCTGCTTCAGCGTATACAATTTAAAATGTGACTAATACAACTAACTCTTCCCTTCAGAGGTGCTTTTAATTCAAACTTATCTCTAATCAGGAGTAAGCAAATAAGAAATTATTTTGGACAACAGGCCTTCTTGCTACCTCTACCAAGATTTCTTTCAGAGCCCAGCACAGTGGCATCCACCTATAATCCCAGTGATTCAGAAGCTCAAAATTTTTAAAAAATAAGAATTAAAAAAAGGGCTAGGGATGTGGCTTACTGGTAAAGTGCCCTTGGGATCAATCCTCAGTTCCAAATTAAAAAAAAAAAAAAAAATTCCTCCAGGATTCCAGTTCCCTGAGAGACCTGGGTTCAGGAACCAGGAACTCACTGCTAAAACACTAATATTTCTAGATTACATACACAGAGCGGTAAAATCTTTGTAAGAGATATATATTTAAAACCAAATACACTCCTTCTTCCATGCACATGTCTATCAATTTATATTTACATGTACTTAACCTATGTCTGCAAATACAATCATACATATCTACCTAAAAGAGCTTTAACTGGGCTGGAGTATAGCTCAGTGTTAACTAGTTGCTCAGTTTATGCAAGGCCCCAGGTTCAATACCTAGAGCTGAAAAAACAAAACAAAACAAAACAAAACAAAACTATAACTAACATGAGGCAACATTAAGCCCAAGTTGATCTAAAATGAGAAATACAATTAATTACTAGTACTGAAAGCAATATTATATTTTAGATAAAAAGGGAAATGGTAGTACGGGCAAGGGGGCTTGGGAGTACTACACCAAGTAATGATGAAAAAGAGGGGTAGCACATGGAGCTATTTCCTAATCAGCTGTATGCCCAAGACATAACAGTACATAAAGTAATGCCCAAGAGTGCACAGACAGTATTTGATTATTCAGCACACAAACAACAAATTCCAAGTCCTAATTCCAGCCCTGCTCCATTTAACAGGTTGCCCCTTATAATTTGTCACTACCTATGTTATGTTTCCATAATTTCATAATTTATAGATCAACAGTGAGCTTCCTAAGTAATGGATGTAAACACTCTTAATTGCCAATTCCAATTCCAACAAATAACTGGGTCAGAAGCAAGGTTCAAAGAGTAGAAAGTTCAAAGCTAATGTGGTACAAAGAAGCCTTTAGATCCGGGTGCCGATAAAATTGGGTTATGCCTGGGTGACACTGAGCAAATTTTACAACCTGAGATCTCTTCTACTTCTGAAACCTTATAATTCTACAAGGGAGGGAAAAAGTGACCTTTATTTGGAAGAAAGGAAAATCATCTTGGTTCTATAGGTTAATAGGCAAATAACAATGATATTAGCTAAGGTTGTTTAAATATGAATTGATGCCTCTTCCATTATCTAGATTGGGTTAACACCCTTTGGTGATATTAAATGTCAACATCTCTACTGACTACTGGAAAAATTCCAAATTTCATTCTGGCAGTTAAGCCCTTCCACATCTGTCCAACCTTGTCTCAAACTTCTTATGGTTCAGATCTGTAATATTCTGTTCCTGCCCCATTCCTGTTTATTTATCATCCTTTTAGCTTTCACTTCATTCTTCCTACCACTCCCTCAGCTGAAGTTCTACAATCTCCTAGCTAAAGTTTTATATAACCTTCAAAAGAACTTCCACTACTCAAATTATCTATCAGTCATCTATGATCTTGACGTTTAAATTCCTACAGGACTTTACAGTAATCCTATATAGGTGCTGTTGTTCTCATTTCATAGATAATCAGGCCCAGAGAGGTTAAGTGGCTTGTCTGGGGTCCCTTCATTTGTGAGCAAGCAGCAAGACTGGGTCCAATTCTTTTGCCTTCAAAGTCCACATACTATTTCATTGTACTATGCTGCGCCCCCCCCCCTCTCTCTCTATATATGCGCCTATAAACCAGTTATAATACAGCTTGTTGTGACATAAATTCAGACACATCACATCCTTTGAACCATACGGGTAATAAACATTTGGAACAGCATGGATAGTTTTTAAGGAGGTTATTGGTCCTTTTTCCCAAGCTCAACATTAAAATGATATTCCAGGATAAATGACAGGTGGGTAGCAAAGGGGAGGGGCAATATGGTATAAGAAAATATTAGAAATGGGACACAAAAAAGATGAAAGTGTAATATAAGCTGGCAATGCACAAAATAGATTCAGAATATGGAAGTATGGTATATGGGGCTGAGGAGGCCTGATGGACTAAAATACCTGAGTTAGGGAGCATATGCCTACCGATAGAAGCACGCATGTGTGGGGGCTGCTAATATGAGATTAGCAATACACATGGCCTGAGAGTGAAACTCAAGAGAGCAACATAATAAAAAACAGTTCGTGGGGGCATAGCAGAGCATGGCTTGACGAGGTGGGGGCACAGAATACGGGGCCAGAGGGCAGAGCAGGGGTCAAAAAGAAAGGTGAATAGGTTCAAAGGGCACAGTGCCCCCAGACTCGAGACCTGACTTCTGTCTTCCCCTCAGTAAATGGTTGGTATGTTTTAGGATTCACACCCGCACCAAACAGAGCCCTCCTGGGTGGCTTCAGGAAAAGAGGGAGGTCCTGTCCCCATTCCTTCACAATTCCCCGGGGACTCCGCGAGGGGGCGGAGGGAGGCAGAAGGGTCCTTACCCAGGAAGATGGAGATGATGAGCCGCAGCGCCTGTTCCGACGCGCCCAGGGACGTCGCCAACTTGTTAAGGCTCAGCTCCTCAAAACCTGACCGTAGACCCCCAATCGGCTCCACCACCTTTCCCACGTCCCCCTCCACTGCGGACGCCATCTTAACTGCGGGCGCCCACTAGGGACCCCCCCAGTTCCGCGCGCCCCGAATGTGAGCAAAAATGCTGTAGCTTCACCCCCAATTCCGGCCGGGGACCCGCCCACGGCGTGCGCATTGGCTGCGGGCCCGCCCAGAGTCGCCAGGCCCACCCGATTATTGGTTGAAACGAGCAGAGGGCGGGGCCTAGCGAACAAGGTAGGAAGAAGGCGGGTCTGAACGCTTGTAAGGCAAAGGTGACTCCTACCGAGAGTGAAAACGGGGCAGACCCAGGACGGGCGGGACCTGGAGTCGGGACTCTGCGCTGCTATTGGAAAAGTCTAAAACGCGCGGCATGATGACTGTTCAACTCAGTCCTAAGTGCTCGGGGGAGGAGTCGGCGCGGGCCAGTGTCGGGCCGGCTCGTTCGCTGCCTTCCCATTGGCTGAGATAGAAGCAGGCGAGAGTCGGGGCGGGGGGGGGGGGGCGTCACCCGACCGCGAGGTTACTCTCGGTCGCCGGCGCGCTGGGGTTACTGGGGCATGTAACCGAGAGGCGGGAATTCCTGATGCAGCTTCGCGAGCGCCTCCTAACGGTACCTCCCGGGCCCTTCTTCAATTACGGAACTGTTAGGCTTTTCGCCCTGTCGTCCCAGAGGTCTGGGGAGAGCCCAGTGCCCAGGATCACTCCTGCCTTTTTTTTTTTTTTTTTTAATATTTAAAAAATGTATTCCACGGACCTCTCTCCCATTCAGTTTCCTTTTTGGAAGTTCTAGGAATCGAACCCAGAGTATCCCCCATGCTAAGCAAACACTCTACCACTGAGCTACATCCCCACCCCACATAGTTTCCTATAGTAAAACATGACCTTCTCCCTTTTCCGAAAGGCGATGAAATTAAGATATGCCTATTTAACACTTATTACTTTAATTAACAATTCAACTAGTTTTCTCACTTTTCAAGCAATGCATGTTCGTGATAAAAGATCAAACAGAATAGAAACATGAAACAAAATATAAGTCCTCTCTTCCCACGCTGCTTCCTATTCTCATTTCCTACGTGTAACCCTCTCCTCTCCACCATGTATTGAGTGCTTTAGTGTGTGCCCAGGACTGGGCCGGATTTGGAAATATAATAACGACTACAAAGCCATGGAGTGCACAAATAGTGGCATTAGTGAATGTGTGACTATATGTGAAGGCAAGCACTCTGGAGGAAAGTGCCAAGGTTCTATGAGAGTCTGTAACAATGGAACACTAAGAGTTTCTTGTTAACAAGGACTTTGTAAAGCATTCTTCTGCGATGACGGTTTCTCCTTCTCCTTCTCCTTCTTCTTCATGGACCTTTATTTTATTTGCTTTATTTATATGTGGTGCTAGGAATCGAACTCAGTGCCTCACACATATGAGGCAAGCGCTCAACTGCCGAGCTACAACTCCAGCCCCTGACGGTTTATACTTCTGTAGCATTTTGTACTTTATAAAACACAACAGGGGCTGGGGATGTGGCTCAAGCGGTAGCTCGCCTGCCATGCGTGCGGCCCGGGTTCGATCCTCAGCACCACATACCAACAAAGATGTTGTGTCCGCCAACTAAAAAATAAATATTAAAAAAATAAAAATAAAAATAAAATAAAACACAACAGGATATTTATTATTATGGTATCTTTTTGCAGACACAGAGGCTTGGAGAAATTAAGGAACTTGTTAAGTTCCTTTCCAGCAGATAGCAGAGATAGAATTGAAACCTAGTACTGTCAAATTCTCCCCTACTCCTTTTTGGGGGGCTCTGTGTGTGTGTGTGTTTAAATTTATCCTACTGGAGATTGAACCATTGAACCCAGGGCCTCACACAAGCACTCTACTACTGCGCTCCACTGCCAGCCCCCAACTTTTAAAAAATATGCAACATTTCACTTACACAGAAAAGTAAACAATACTGTAGATCATATTATAACCTTCCTAGATTAAAAAACAAACATCACATACACAGTTGAAGAACCTGTTTTATCTTTTTACAATGGCACTTCCTTTCTCAGAACCAATGGAATGGATACACACACACAGCCCACACACACACACACACACACACATCCTCTTATGTTCTCCTTATGAATATTGCTGCAGTGATATTATTTTTTTTTCTTTTTTTTCGTACTAGGGATTGGGGGTGTTTTACCACTGAGCTACATCCTTAGTCCTTTTATTTTTATTTTGAGGCAGGATCTCACTGGGTTCTTGAGGGTCTCACCTCAAGCTTGCAATCCTTCTACTTCAGCTTCCTGAGTAGCCAGTGTGTGCTACCACATCTGGCTCATGGATATTTTCCTTTAAGCAGGGGAGTGTTTCCTCTAAGAACTATCACTTCTAAACCTAAAAAAAAAAAAAAAAAAGAATTATCTGGAAATCATATATATATAAAATTTTTTTAAAAAAAATCTAAGTCTGAAGGCCTTAGTCACTTGCCACTTGGCTAACTCTGGTATTTATTGTCAAGGGTTTTTTGGTGCTAGGGATTGAACCCAGGTCCTTGCACATAGGTAACTTGGTACAGTACCATATCACTGAGCTAAATACACTTCCTGACCATAACTTTATTATTTATCAATGTCTTTCCTATTTTATACTTTAAATACTGTGCATATCCAGAAACCATATACAGTATAATTTTGCATGCTTTCAAACTTTATGTTAATGTTAATGCAATGAATGTATCATTTGCAATTTGTTTTTGTGCTTGACATCTTTAATGAGATGTATTAATGTTGTTGTTACAGATAGCCCTAATCCATTCATTCTAACTGGGATGTAAGTAAGAGTCCATATAGTGTAGTATGATTATACTACAATTAATTTGCCATCCTCATATTGAAAAATACTTGGATTATTTATTTATTTATGTTTATTTCTTCGTTCAAACATTGCTGCAGTGGATATTCTCCTTTAAGAAACAATAGGAGTTTCTCTGGACCATGACTTCCAACTTAAAAAAAAAAAAAAAAACATTAACTTGGATCTACTGTAAAAAAACACATGGTGGGGCAGCTAGGGTTGTGGCTTAGTGGCAGAGTGCTTGCTTGTCTTGCACATGTGAGGCACTGGGTTCAATCCTCGGCACCACATAAAAAATAAACTAAAAAAATAAAGAATTTGTGTCCATGTATAACTAAAAAAAAAAAAAAAACAGATTTGTTTAAAAAATACATAGGCGGTGCTGGGGTTGTGGCTCAGCGGTAGAGCACTCGCCTAGTATGTGTGAGGCACTGGGTTCGATTCTCAGCACTGCATATAAATAAATGAATAAAATAAAAGTCCATCAACATTTAAAAAATATATTTAAAAAGATACATTGGTACTTAGTACACATACATATTCATATAATACACAACTAATATATATACTACTCACACAAATATGTACTAGACACTCCCATACTATGAATGTGTTCTTGGATAATTTTGATCCTATTCTAATTCATTAAAAAATTGCTGGCCAGATTGGTTATGTTGGCACTTGCCTATAATCCCAGCTGTGGGGAGTAACTTGGACGTTACCCCAGCTCAGATAACAAGGCGTGGCTCCAGGTGTAGATGTCACCCTAGAATGTGCTAAGAAACAGTGCCCATCTCCAAATAAAAGTCCTCTCTCATGTCACCCTCTGGTGACCTTCTCTTTTCCCCCTTTGGGGAGCTTGAGGCCAGGAAATGGGGAAGCCATCCTGAAGCTCATATAAAAGGGTCTGTGTGGTATTTTGCATCACTCCAAATTCACACAAGTGACTTTAGTTCAGTCTCCCGTGCTGGACAGGGGTAGAACCCGGCTACTCAGGAGGTTGAGGCTGGAGGATCCAAGTTCGAGGCCAACCTGGGCAATTTAGTGAGATCCTGCCTCAAAATAAAAAATAAATAAATAAATAAAAATAAAAAGGTTTGGAGAGATGTTGTTCAGAGGTAGAAAACTCCTGGGTTCAATTCCCAGTACAGAAAGAGAAAGAGAATTATAAAATAAACTGGAAATTCTGGTATAGAAAAAAACAAAATGTATTGGTGAAATCACTCTTCTCTCACTTTTTTTTGTTTTGTTTTGTTTTTAAGATGGGGTCTCCTTATCTTTCCAAGTCTAGTCTTGAATTCCTGGACCCAAGAGATACTCCTGCCTTTGCCTCTAATGTAGCTGGGACCACAGGCTCACCCTTCTTTTCTTCCTTAGTGTATTTGTGCTGCTATAGCAAAATATCTGAAACTGGGCTATTTATTTATTTATTGGTACTTGGGATTGAACCTAGGGGCTCTTACCCACTGAGCCACATCCCAGGCATTTTTTCATATTGTCTGTAGAGACAGGGTCTTGCTAAATTGCTTAGGGTCTTGCTGAATTGCTAAGGCTGACTTTAAACCTGCGATCTGGGCTGGGGATGTGGCTCAAGTGGTAGCACGCTTGCCTGGCTTGCAGTGCGGCCGGGGTTCGATCCTCAGCACCACATATAAACAAAGATGTTGTGTCTGCCGAGAACTAAAAAATAAAATTTAAAAATAAATAAATAAACCTGCGATCCTCCTGCCTCAGTCTTTCTAGTCTCTGGGATTACAGGCGTGTGCCACCATGCCTGTAATTTATAACAGACATTTATTTCTCAGTTCTCATAGCTGTAAGTCCAAGATGAAGTGTATTATTTCCTTGTCAAAGTATTAAAGGGCCAGTGTAACTACCCAATTTCTCTCCTTACAGTGACCTTACAAAGGCCATGTGTTCTATATGACATAGCTATAAAATAGAGAAGGCCATCTAACTTGCATCAGACTTAGCTTGAACAATATAATCTTCATAGTATTAAACACCCAAGATTACCCAGGCCTTGTACATGCTAGGAAAGTACTCTATCGCTGAGCTGTCTCTAGTCCTTGCTAGTTTATTTTTAAGACAGGTTTTGCTAAGTTGACCAGGCTGGCGTTGAGCTTGTGATCCTCTTGCCTCAGCCTCCTGAATATCTGAGAGTATCAGAGTGTATATCACAATGCCTGCCTAGCTACCCACTACTCTATTCCCATTAAAATTTGGTATTTGTGTCAGTTATAAAAATACTGAGATAGGAATTTGGGGATATAGAGAAAAAATATATTGAATCTCAAAAGAGAAGCACCCTCGGGGCACGGTGGCCTATAAACCCAGGTGTCTATAAACCCAGCTACTCCGGAGGCTGAGACAGGAGGATTGCAAGTTCAAAGCCAGCCTTAGAAATGGCAAGATGCTAAGCAACTCAGTGAGACCCTGTCTCTAAATAAGATACAAAATAGGGCTGGGGATGTGGCTCAGTGGTCGGGTGCCCCTGAATTCAATCCCCAGTACCCCTCCCCTCCAAAAAAAAGCACCCATGAACCTTTGGAATTCGGAATCTGCTTATGAACTATTGGAATGCTAAAGAAGAAATTGGTGAGCAATCCAGTCCAAGTCCTTGTGCCCATATCATTACCCACAGAAAGTAGCATGATGCAAAGGCAATGAGCAAGCAAGGAAAATTGGTGAGAAATTGTGTAATTCCATCTGGATTCTACCACTAGTTGAACTCCCAAGCTACTGTCCTTCTATAAATATTAGAACCCCAGACCAAGGCATTGCTTCTCATTCTCAACATGGCCCGTACTCTCTTTCCCTTTGACTGCATAATCTGTTTTCCTAGATAAATCCCTGTGTGTACCTCTATTCAGTGGGTCCTTAAATTCTTTTCTGCAACATTTGTCAAGAACCCCACTCATCCTGAGTAGAGGTCCCCTTCTCTGACCCTCCTTCAGTGACACTGCTACTCACATAAGACCACAATTCCTTAATATTACATTCACTCTCCATTTTCTGTCTAATGTTTTCATTCCCAAGAACCCTTCTTTATGTTCATTTCTTCCCTCATAGCATTTTAGCTTTCCAAGAAAATTAACTGGGGCTTGGGGAGGGGCTCTTTTTGTTTTTATTTTAAAATTCCTCTTCTTTTGTTCCCAGCATTTTCCTTTACTCCATTTGTTTTGTTACTTTTACTATAATGAATGTCCTTTCATGTGAAAGCAGAGCATTTCAAAATTGAGCAAACAGATGAGTTGTAAGTAGGGCTTATTGACAGGTGAGTTTCTCTAAAAATATTTAGACTGGGAGTTCTCCTTCTGGTTGAGAAACTTCCAAATGTCAGTATTTGGAGGGTTTATTGTTTAGGGATTATATATAAGGTATATGCCCATTTTCAGCTCCACAAGTCTCCCCGTTCCTTGTTCTGCCTCATGTCCTTGAGCCCAGGGTTTCTCACATCTGTTTTCTCCAGAGAAGCTAGCATCAATCACCTGTCTGGTGGTGGTGAGTTTGGGTGTTTGTCTTGTTTTGGGAACAGGCTGAGAGTCCAGCCCTGAGTCTTGGCTTCTCACTCAGGTGCCTCCCCTCTACTCTGTCACCATAGGCTACCATTACCTCTCCACTTTCCTAAAATGTGTTGGAGTGTTTAATCTGCTGGAATATCCTTTTCATTCACTTTATCCCTAGATACTTGTACCTTCTATGTCTCACCCTTCATTATTATTTTAGTGAGCTATTGAGCACAGGAGGCAAGTCAGTCTGACACTCTTATTGCAAGTTTCCTTTTTTAAAGAAAAAAATTTAAATAAATGGTCCGTTTTTAAGAAATAACAAAATAATTAATTTTTCTAATAGTTTTATCTCTTTAAAGACCATGCTTACGCTTCTGTATTGTTCTGGGTTCTCCAGAGAAACAGAACCAATAGCCAGACAGGGTGGTGCATGCCTGTTATCCCAGCAATTTGGGAGGTTGAGGCAGGAGAATCCCAAGTTCAAAGGCAGCCAGAGCATATTAGTGAGACCCTATCTCAAAACAAAACAAACAAATAAATAAATAAAAAGAACTGGGGATGTAGCTCTATGGTAAAGTGCCCCTGGGTTCAATCCCCAGTACCATTATTATGTATTCAAGATTTCCCATTTTGAACAGGGTAAAGAGAGTAAATTTTCCCTTACTCAAATTTTTATTTTATTCATGCTTTTAACAGATTGGATGAAACACCTCACACTGGGTTGAGGAGGAGAAAAACAATATGCCTTACCTAGTCTCCTAAATTAAATGTTATTCTCATCTAGAAATGCCTTCCCAGATATATCCAAAATAATGTTTGTCTAAATATAGATATTCCCCAGAACCCACTCAAACTGACACCTAAACTTAATCATTAAAAGTTAACTTCTTGGGGCTGGGATGTAGTTCAGTGGAAAGGTCCTTACCTAGCATGCATAAGGCTCTGTGTTCAATCCCCAAAACTGCAAGTTAAGGAAATAAAAAAATCATGTACACTATAGTAGAAAGAAAAACTAAACAAGTTCACTTCTTGCTGGGTGTGGTAGCGCATGGGAGTCTAAGGCAGGAGAATTGCAGTTTCAAGGCCAGCCTCAGCAATTTAGTGAGGCCCTAAGCAAATCATTGAGACCCTGTCTCTAAATAAAATACAAAATAGGGCTGGGGATGTGGCTCAGTGGTTGAGTGCCCCTGGGTTCAATCCCTGGTACCAAAAAGAAAAAAAACAAGTTCACTTCTTGTCAACTTGGTACCCATATTTATCTCCTTGAACCGTACTTATTATCTAAATAGACAATGACAAGGTCATAATTCTACCTAACATGGCATTCTGTGTATGGCTGAAAATGCACTAACCTTTTCCCCAGGAGACAAAAATCCTTGAATGATGTTTACTCTTTCTCTTTGATATTTCATAACTTCTATGATGAAAAATTAAAACTAGTCAAGTACTATGATATAGACTCAATATATCCTGAGTGTTTTAGTCAACTTTTTTGTTTCTCTGACCAAGAGACTGTTTCAGAATTCTCAGTCCATAGATGGCTGACTTCATGGCTCTGGGACCAAAGTGAAGTCTAATATCATGGTGGAAGAGTGTGGAGGACAAAAGCAGCACAGGACATGGCAATCAGGAAGCAGAGAGAGGGCCTTGGCTCACTAGGGACCAAAGGCATGTCCCCAGTAACCTACTTTCTCCAGCCATACCCTATCTTCCTACAGTTACCACCAAGTTAATTCCTATTAGTGGATTAATGCACTTATTAGGTTACAACTCTCATAGTCTAATCATTTCACATCTGAATGTTCTTGCATTGTCTCACACATGAGCCTTTGGGGGACATTTTATATCTAAATATAACATCCTGTGTTACATGAGGTAGAATAATACCCAGGGGTGTTTTACCACTGAGCTATATCTCAGGCCTTTTTATTTTGAGACTGAATCTCACTAAATTCCTGAGGATGGCCTTAAACTTGCAATCCTCCTACCTCAACCTCTTGAGTAGCTGAGATTACAGGTATGCATGGCTGATACAATGTGCCTGGCTCCAAAGCTGGTATTTATAACTATGTTCTTCCATTGCCCATTCTGTATTTTCTTTGCCTTTAGCAAGAACGTTACTCACTGGCCGTGGTTCTTTACCTGGTAAAGTGAGCCAAACTTTCATTGATGAAGTATCTAAACTGTTGTAGTCCTGCCTGGATTGAGTTGTAGTTTTTCATTGACCTTAATCACAGGCATGGTAGTACTAAGAACTAACCTAAGCATCTCTGTGTTTCAGACAGACATATTCTTCCTTATCTCCATTGTGGAGTGGCAGTTTGACTTCCTTTTGGTAGTCAGGATCAATCAGCAGCCAGCACAGTAACTCCCTTTTTTGCCTATTGATTCAGAGGCATGAGGAATCCTAAGTGACTGGGTAGCAACCTGGAATCATTTTGTCTTCTGGCAGAAGCATTCTTCCCTTTGGAAGTAAGACCAGCAAAGCATAAAGTGCTCTACCATTGCACCATATCCCATAAAGGAAGCAAAAAATTTGTTAGTGGGTCACAAAGTGTAATAGCAAGTGGTGCCACTTTCATTTTTTTCCTCTTGATTCCTGAATCTGTCAAATCTTGGCTATGGAAGAAATAGTACCATATATTGGAGGCTTATTCAAAATACACATAGCCCCTTGGGGAACATTGCCCCAGTACTGTAAATTATGGTCGTCTAGTTGATGCTGTATCTGTGTCTTCAAACTAATCCACCATGCTATCAAGTTAGTTACTTCAAGATGAAGGGGAACATGATGAGACCAGTGAATTCCATGAGCAGAAGTACATCGCCACACTTTGTTTGCTTTGAAATGAGTTCCCTAATTGGAACCATGCTGTTTGGAATATGATGATGGATAAAACATTAAGTCCATAGATGGTAGTTTCAGCAGAATCATCCTGCCTACACAAGGAAGGTATATCTTTGTTCCAGAGTATATACCTAATCAAATAAGAAAAACATTGCACTTTCTCATGATGGAAGCAGTCCAATGTAATCAACCTGCCACCAGGTAGGCGGCTGATTAACTTGAGAACTAGTGCCATACCAAAGACTCAGTATTGGTTTCTGATGCTGTCAGACTGGGCACTCAGCAGTGACTGCAGATTTAGTGAGTGGAAATCCATGTTGCTAAGGCCATGCATAAAATTCACCCCTGTCACCATGGCCACTTTGTGCATTGGGCATTTACCAGGGTGGCTGGGGAAAGAGGATGACTGGTATCCAAAGAACAAGTCATCCTACCTACTTTGTTATTTAAATCCTCCTATATTTCAGTCACCCCTTGTTGAGTATTCACATGACATGGAACACAAATATCTTGAAGGGTTTTTTGCCCATGAAAGGATATATTCACACACCTTTTCCCTAAGTTTTCTTGTCATGTTTCTTTCAAGATTTTTTTTTCAGTGCTGGAAATTGAACAACCCATGTCCTTGTGATGCTAGGCAAATTCAGGTGGGACTTTTGTTCACTGTCTAGAACTTTTCTGCTTACATAGCTCAAGTAAGAATTTAATAAACTTCCTATTTAATTTACAGGAATACCATGATCAATAATAGCTAATGCCATAGGTCTGTGAGAATCAAGTATCCTAGCCAGGTGTGGTGGAACATGCCTGAAATCCCAGTGACTCTGAAGTCTGAATCAGGAGGATTGCAAGTTCAAGGCCAACCTGGTCAAGTTAGTGAGGTCCTGTCTCAAAATGAAAAGTAAAAAGGGACTGGAGATATTGCTCAGTGGTAAAGTGCCCTGGGTTCAAACCCCAGTACTGAAAAAAATGCAGGGGCTCCTCTCACCAATTTATTTCTCACCGTATTGGTTAAAGGTCTTCTGGAACTTTCCAGTTTGAGTGAATAGGTCTCAAATGGCAAGGCATGTAACATTCCAATCTTCCTAAACTTTCCTGTAACACTAAACCAAAGGCAGGTCTGAAATTTCTAATCGGCTCACTTGGGCCACATTTTGGTGCATGTTTCAGCTGCATTGTCAGGGTCTTTCCTAAATCACTGAGCTACAACATTAAATGCAGAGTCCCTACTTAACCCGCGTCAATAAATTTGGCCTGAATCAACTTGATATTCCTTCTACCATTATCCAAACCCTCAGTATCCATCCCACACATTCCCAAGATTTCTGTCTATATAAATTAGACAAGTCAGGCTGGGGATGTAGCTCAATGATAGTGTAAGGTCAGGCACTGGTGATCAAAAGGAGGCAGATTAAAAGCAGCTGAACAAGGCTTTATTAAGATTCACTCCCGGGCGAGACCCTCCACTATAACAGAGTGGGTCCAGGAGAATCGCACCCAAGCTCAGCCGGAATGGAATTTTATTGAGTGTAGGGCAGGAAGGGAGGGCTTGGGACAGAAAAGGGAGGTTTTTAGAATCCCCTGTCCTCCTGGGGTTGGTCGAGGGATCTTGCTGAGATCCATGTCCTTCCAGGATTGGTCAGGAGACCCCACTGATTGACAGGTGGTTATGAGGCACCATCACTGCTTGTCTGTTGACACTTGATTGGTTGGTTGTTCTTTAGCTCCGTGTGCTGTGCTTTGTTCCTTAGCCACCTCAAATCGACCTAACAGAGTGTTTGCCTAACATGAGCAAGTCCTTGGTTTCAGTCCCCAGTTCTGTTACTAGATTCTTAGCCCAGAGGCCCAACTCTGGAGATACAACAAACCAGGTCTGGCTTCTCACCCTAAAAACTGAACAGATAAGGTAATGGTGAAAAGCATGAAAGGAACTTTAATCAGTATAAGCTACACAGGAAAGCAAAGGATGTCCTTAACCCTGTCTCTGAGGAACTGACACGGACTTTGAGGCTTTATAGGAAGCAGAATGAGGGCAAGGATTGGGGGTTGGTTGCATAGCTGGAGTCTTTTCCCAGCTTCTGAAGCAGGTGATCTTGATCAGGTGTGGTCTGGCCTTCATTATCTCAGGTTTAGTTAGGTAACCTGTCTTTGATAAGAAAGTTGCTGTTGCCTGGATGGTAGCTTCAGTTCCTCACAAGATTATCAGATCAGACTTTGTTCCTGGCATCCAAGATGACTCAGAGCAAAGGAGGCAGATGCAAAATGGAAGCAGAGCTGGGTGCAGTGGTGTACACCTATAATCCCAGTGACTTGGGAGGCTGGGGCAGAAGGATCACAGGTTAGAGGCCAGCCTGGACAATTTAGGGAGACACTGTTACAAAATAAAAATTAAAAAGGACTGGGGATGTAGCTCAGTTGTAGAGTACTGGGGGTGGGGGGAACCCAGATTGTCATATTTTTGACCACCCAATAGATACTTGCAGGCAAAAGTGAAGAGTAAATCTGTTGCCAAAAGCTCGGTCCTTGTCACTGATGCCAATACAACAACTAGGACACAGTTTTGAGAAAAAGGAAAAAGAAGGTATATTGCTTTGCTAGCAAAGGAGAAACACAGGGGACTCCTGTCCCAAAGGCTTGATTCTGCTTATCTATCTGCAGGAACAGGGGGCTTTTATAGAGGTGAGTCAGATAAAATGAGATTAGGGAGGAGAGATCAGAAAGGAGAAGATCAGGGAAAAGAAGATCAGGGAAGATCAGGAGAAATAAGGTCAGGAAGGAGAAGTTTGGGGAAAAGAAGACTGGGAAAAAGAAAAGAAAAACAAACAAACAAACAAACACATAAGTTTTAAAGCCACATGGGATACAGTCAAATCATCAAGTGAACTCCTGTTACAAATCCTTGAAATCCTTGTTACAATTCCCCTTTGTTTTTGTCCATTCATCAGTCTTGAGGAGCTAGTATGTTAGTCAATCTGGCTTTTCAGGCTTCTAGGGCTATTAATTAATAACTAGTCTTTAAATAATGATTGAAGCATATAAGGGAAGAGTCAGATGCTTAAGCTTAAAGTGCAAGTACCACTATAAATTAAAATGCTCTTGGGTTGGGCTGAGGAAAACTTGTTCTTCTGGGCAGTTAGAGAAGTAGGACTCTAAACAATGAGATAAAGAAGGAGCTGGGCACAGTGGTACACACCTGTAATCCCAGCTACTAGCAAAGCTAAGGCTGATCACTTCCCTAGTCTTCAATCTTTAGGTAAGTATCAAAGCAGAGTGACTGACCTTAGTTGTAAATTGAAGGCATGCGCTCAGAAAACATCGGAAGAAATTCATCTGCACAATGGCCATGCACCTGCTTGCAGGTGCAGTGCAGCCCTCCATTGTATCCCTGCCTGCCATCACTGACTAATGACTAATAATATATCCGAAACGAAAAATGTTGAATCCTACAAGTTATTTTTTTGGGGTTGGTAAACAGTATGCTTGGGGCTGCAGTCCTGGGGCTGAACAAATACTGAATACAAAAGGGAGTCCCTGGGTGAGAAGGTATAGCCTGTAATCCTTAGGAGACTGAGGCCAGCCTCAGCAATTTAGCAAGGCCCTTAGTAACTTAGTAAGACCCTGTTTCAAAATAAAAAATTAAAATATAAAGGGTTGGGGATGTAGCTTAGTAGTTAAGCTCCCCCTGAGTTCAATCCCTGGTACAAAAAAAAAAAAAAAAAAAGGGCTGGGAAGGGCTAGAAATATAGCTTAGATAATTCAGAGGTAGAGCATCCTTGGGTTCACTCCTCAGTATCAAAAACCAAACAATGGGCTGAGGCTGTAGCTCAGTGGTAAAGTGCTTGCCTTGTATGTGTGAGGCACTGGGTTTAATTCTCAGCACCACATACAAAATGAATAAAGATACTGTGTGTTCAAATACAACACAATAAATATTTTTTAACCCCCCAAAACAAACAAACAAACAAACAAAAAACAAAAAAACAAAGGGGCTGGAGGTTTACTTCAATGGTAGTCTGCTTGCCTAGCATGTACACAGCTCTGAGTTCCCATAATTGCAAGCAACAACAACACTGCCACCCCCCAAAAAATGAGCAAATAAAAACACAAAAATCAAAAAGAAATCAAAGTCTGAAGATATCCAACTACATAAATTGTGTTGGGGGGCTGGGGTTGTGGCTCAGTGGTAGAGCACTTGTCAGTGAGGCACTGGGTTTGATCCTCAGCACCACATTCAATAAATAAATAAATAAAAATAATATTAAGGAAAAAATAGTTCCTTTCTTGTTTCTATCTAAATAGATCCTTATCATAATACCAGGTCTTAAACTTTATAGCAGAGCTATGGTAACAAAAACAGCATGGTATTGGTACCAAAACAGACATGAAGACCAATGGAACAGAATAGAGGACACAGACACAAACCCTCATAAATATAGTTATCTCTTACTAGACAAAGCTGCCATAAATGTACACTGGAGAAAAGGTAGCCTCTTCAACAAATGGTTCTGGGAAAACTGGAAATCCACATGTAACAGAATGAAATTTAACTCTTATCTTGCATTCCACAAAACTCAAAGAGGACCAAGAACTTAGGCATTATGGGCTGGGGATGTGGCTCAAGCAGTAGCGAGCTCGCCTGGCATGCGTGCGGCCTGGGTTCGATCCTCAGCACCACATACCAACAAAGATGTTGTGTCCGCCGAGAACTAAAAAAAAAATATATATATATATATATATTAAAAATTCTCTCTCTCTCTCTCTCTCTCTCTCTCTCTCTCTCTCTCCCCCCCCTCACTAAAAAAAAAAAAGAAAAAAAAAAGAAAAAAAAAAAAGAACTTAGGCTTTAGACCAAAGACCCTGCACTACTAGAAGAAAACGTAGGCTCCACTTTCCATCATGTCCGCTTAGGAACTGACTTCCTCTGTAAGACTCCTAAAGTGCAAGAAGTAAAATCAAGCATCAATTAATGGATGATAACAAACTAAAAACCTTTTTTACATCAAAGGAAACAAGAATGTGGAGAGAGAGCCTACAGAATGGGAGAAAATATTTGCCACCTGCATCTCAGATAAAGTATTAATCTCCAGGATATATAAAGAACTCAAAAAACTTAAGAAAATAAAGACAAATAACCAATCAGTAATTGGGCAAAGGAACTGAACAGACACTTCACAGAAGAAATATGAATGGTCAAGACATATATGAAAAAATGTTCAATATCCTAGAAATTAGAGAAATGGAAATTAAAACTATACTGAGATTCCATCTCATTCCAATCAGAATGGCAATTTTCAAGAATATAAGTAACAATAAATGTTGGCAAGGATGTGGGGACAAAGGAACTCTTACACATTGCTGGTGGGACTGCAAATTGGTGCAACCACTCTGGAGAGCAGTATGAAGGTTCCTCTGGAAACTTGGAATGGAACCACCATTTGACCCACTCCTCAGGGTATCCCACTCCTCAGTTCATACCCAAAGGACTTAAAATTAGCATACTACAGTGACACAGTCACATCAATGTTTTTAGCAGCTCAGTTCACAATAGCTAAGCTATGGAACCAAACTAGGTGCCCTTCAACAGGTGAATGGATAAAGAAAATGTGAGATATATATATATACACACACACATACACACACAATGGACTGTTATTACTCAGTCATAAAAAAGAATGACATTATGACTTTTGCCAGTAAATAGATGGATATAAAAACTGTCAAGCTAAGTGAAATAAGCTAATCCCAAAAACCAAAGGCTGAATGTTGTCTCTGTTATGTGGATGTTAACACACAATAAAGAGAGGAGGGAAGAATAGAGGTTCAGTGGAATAGATAAAGGAGAATGAAGGTGCGGAGTGGGACTAGGAAAGACAGTAGAATGAATTGGATATAACTTTCCATTGCTCATAAATGAATACATGATCAGTGTAACTCCACATCATGTACAATCACAAGAATGGGATCCTAATTACAATAGGTTATACTCCAGGTATGTGTAATACATCAAAATACACTCTACCTTCATGTATACCTTCATGTATATCTAAAAAGAACAAATAAAAATAATAATAAATAGAAACTTATCTAAGCTATGATTTCCACTTTCTGTCTGGAGGTGTCTGATGGAAGGACCTTAGTGTCAGGCAATCATGCATAAGAACCCCTTCACCATTATTTCTAGGATTTACAAACTTTTGATAGGGCTGACACAAGTGCACATCACAAGTTACATTTAAAAAGGCCTTTATCTTTTATTTTTAATTGTCCATACATGACTATACCTTAAGTTAGTGTATTTATTTTTGATTCTACTGTGGTTACTTTATTACCATAACTTGGTTCTACAATCTTTTCCTCTACCAGTTATGCCATCTACGAGAATGTGTCAGGGTCTTGATGACCACATGTGGCTTCCCTTGGAAGTGTTAGGGACATTTCTATCTCTAATGATCCTCCACTTTGCAGAATGTAAAATGGTTGTTTTCATGTTCTCTATGGGTCTCACAGTCACGGGGATTGTTCCAGTGATTCACTGGAGTTTCCGGGACATTAGGGTAGTCATGTTATTCTCTGGATTCTGATGGACCTTGGAGGGCAAGGGAAAAGTGTTGGCTATTTCTTCTTAGCTCTATTATAATCTTGGGCTTTGGTTTCCAAGTCTTGGTTCTTTAATACCCAGAAGACCAGTTCCATCAGTCTTGAGTTGGAGTAGTGTGTTTTATTTTGTAAGTTTAAAGTTTCCCCTTCCATTTAATTGGGGCCAGTAATAATATTGGGAGTAGATATCATATCCTATCTGTTTTGTAGGTGATGGCTTATTATCTCAAAGTAACTAGGCTTATTCTGTTAGAAACTGTATTTCTGCAAAACACTGATAGTCCACGATTATAAAATTTGAAAAGGACAATATAACATGCAATTAACCAGATAAATAAATAAATAAATAAATAAATAATTTTAAAAAGGAAATTAACCAAGAGCAAAAACACTCAGTTTCTATAATGCTTCTAAACCAAGAAACATAATTTTTACTCATTTTTTCCTCTGCCTTCCTCTGTTTCTTCTGGTCAGAGCTCACCCATCAGGTTGTCCCCAGTATCTGTTTAAAGAGCCGCCTCTGTCTCAAAACCCCATTTCTTCTATAGCAATCACCATAATCAGTCATGAATCTACCTGTTCACTTACTTTTGTCTCCCTAGTTAGACTATGCTCTATGAGGATAAAGACTATTTCTCATTCACTCATTCTTATGTTCCCACTGATTGACTGTCATAGTTCCTGATCTAGAAGAGAATAGGGAATAAATGAATGTCCCAGCCTACCAGACAAATCTAGAGTCAGTGGTTTATGGTCCAATTTTTGTGTCTTGCTTCCCTTTCCCTCTGCTTAACTGACTCCTATGCATTCCTCAGAGCCCTGTTGAAATATTCCCTTTCCCTAGAGTGCTTGGAGCCTCACAGTACTTCCCTGTTCCCTCCTTGGTTTCGGATTCCATTTTCTGACTCCTCTGCTACATTGTAATCTCCAAGGACAGGGAATTGGTTTGACCTTGAGGGCCCAGAAATGAATGATAAGGCATGCAACTACTTCTGGATCAATGAATGGATGAGCTGGGAGCATGAGCCTTACTGCCATGAAGGGAAGGGGCGCAAACTTCTGGATGGAGGGGACACATGCAACTCTCTTCTGCCCTCCATCTCCTTTCCTTCTCCATGGTAATTCAGCTATCCCAGCAGTATTACCCTTCTCCTGGGTCCTCAGAGGTCTGCCTCTCTGGGGCAGCTTAGACTTGCACAAACTCATCCTGCCAGCAGCCTGTGGGGTTGTCACACCCCACCCCTTCCAGTCCCTGACCCCTCCTGGCTCTGCTGTACGTTTCCCCCACCCCTGCATCATTTTGCCTGGTAATGGAGATCCCACTTGCACACTGGGGCAGGGGAAGAAATGAGCCCTAAACAGGCCTAAGCTGAGCCTTGCAGCAGCTTGACCCAACAGAGGAAGCCTCAACTGTTATCAAGAAACATAATTTTTATAACAATAGTGACGTACCTTGAGCGTCTGTTTAGCCTCCACAAAACCCATAATTTGTCAACTCAGACACATACAAAGTCTTTTACAAATTCTACTTTTAAAAAACCCTTCTACAACTTTTAAATATACTTTATAATTTACCCAAACCCCTACTTAGTTTGGCATTTTATCTCTATTTTGGGATCACAATAATTTACAAACAAACAACTTTAAGTTGGCTTAATTTTGGCTTATTTTGGGGCCACCCTAACATAGAGTAGGGCTAGTCTTTTGACAAATCTTAAAATGTTTTACATTTGAAGCTAATTTTTCTCCCCTTTCTATATATATATATTCACAAATATATATAATTACATATAAAATTATATATATGTAATATATATATTTCAGTAAAGCTTACTTTTTTCTTTTTAATTTTTATTTATTCTTTTTAGGTATAAATGAAAGTATAAAGTGTTTTGACGTATTACACATATGTGGAGTATAACATTCTAATTAGGATCCTGTTTTATTTATTTTTTAGTTGTTGGTGGACCTTTATTTTATTTATTTGTATGTGGTGCTGAGAATTGAACCCAGTGCCTCATGCATGCTAAGCAAGTGCTCTACCAGTGAGCCACAACCCCAGCCCTAGGATCCTACTCTTGTGGTTGAACATGGTTTGTAGTTACATTGGTCGTGTATTCATATATGAACATAGGAAAGTTATGTCCAATTCATTCTACTGTTTTTCCTAGTCCCATCTTTCTTCCCTTCCCTTCATTTCCCTTTATCAATCCAATGAACTTTGATTCCCCCCATATCATCTTATTTAAGAGTATAATAAAATAAAGTTCTCATATATTGTTTCCTGAGTCATATTTGAATATCACTTAACATAATAATATAACATCTGAAAAATGAATCAACAAAGACTAAGAGAGCTCTTCCAGCCACCCTGCCCCACGGATTGAACTCAGGGACACTTAACCAATGAGCCATATTCCCAGCCCTTTTTTATATATTTTTTAGAGACGGGGTCTCACTGAGTTGCTTAGGGCCTTGTTAAATTGCTGAGGATGGCTTTGAACTTGCGATCCTCCTGCCTCAGTCTCCTGAACTTCTGGGATTACAGGTATGTGCCACTGCACCTGGCCTTAATTTTTTTTTTTCTTTCTGCAAAAAGCAGTAAAACATTTCTATGTTCCACATTGCCAGCTTTACATAAATCTGTCTTTCCCTTTTTCCAAAAATACTTTTAAATTCCCACCCCAGTTTAAGGAATAACATAATTCTCTACATATAATTTATTGATAAAGATTATTTTTATCCAGTTACAAAATATTATATTATATAAGTAAATCCCCATCTGAATTTTTATATAAGCCTGAAAGAGGCTATTGCAACTAACAATTTTAGTTTGGAGGACACCAACTTGGCAAAGCACTCTCCTAAACTTTACATGTTAAAAGGTTTGTATACTTGGAGAACATGAATATACTTAACCTACAAAGAAGCCAATAATACTTAGCATCACAGTCACACAGATATCATTCATTTATATGCATATATAAATACATAAATGTTTATATATATACATATATAAATACATAAGTATCTATGTATTTATATAAATACATAAATATCTATAAAATATATATAAATACATAAATATCTATGAATTTATATATAATTCTTTTTAACTTTTGAATCAATATTCAGAACCTATGCCTCATATGATAACTATAATATAGATCTACATAGATTAACAGCACTGACAAAAGTCAAAGGATAATTTTAAACCTTTTATGAGTTCAGAAAACAATGCTAATGACCACAAATAGACTTATTGCCTGATATACAAGTGCATCTCATATATACAATAATGAAATGTTTATTTGGTAAAGCAAACAGATGCAGACCAAATACAAATAGCAGCAACATCAAAAGTTTCATGGACCGTTTTATATGTTGACCATATTATATGTCTAGACGTAACAGGGGTTCACTTGATGCTTTGACTATATCCCTTGTGGCTTTGAAACTTACATGTTTTTTTCTTTTCCCCAATCTTCTCCTTCTTGATCTCTCCTCCCTAATCTCATTTTCTCTGACTCCCATCTATAAAAGCCCCTTATTCCTGCAGATAGGAAGAATCACAGTCTTTGGGTCAGGAGTCCCCTGTGTTTCTCCTTTGCTAGCAAAGCAATAAACCTTTTTCCTTTTTCTCAAAACTGTGTCCCCATTATTGGATTGGCATCAGGGACAAGGACTGAGCTTTAAGCAAAATGGATACAACATATATTGTATAGAGGAGAACACTTATTGGTCACCTTGCTTGTATTAAACCTACACAGCGTTAATTCTACAAACTTTTTTTCTATAAAATATAGTCAAAACTCAGACAAACATATTTAGCCCTCAGGTATATGCATATCTCTAGTCATATATCTAGGATATTGATTTAACATTTGAGCAGCTATCTTAAATGTTAACCACCATCTTATGAATTTCACTTTCTTGTATTTCCTCTTACCTAAACTCCCCACACCCCCATTAGTGACCTACTTCATGGTACCATAACCCTAAGCCAATCCCAGGACAAGACCCCCTCTGATTCTGGAAAGTCTCTTGGTTCCATTGACCTAAGCCAATCCTATGCTATTCCCCACCCACCTAGCTCTGATGCAAGCACCCACAAGCCTATTCTATAGCGCCACAGCCACAACTCCAAACCTCTACCCCACAAAAGCTCAGCACCCGAACTTCTGGGGCCTCCCTCTGCTCTATAGAGAGATAGCTTTTATTTGTCAGCTTTGATAAATAAACTTTTGTGTGGATCTCTGCCTGGTCTCCATCCTTCATTTCTCGCCCACCCATCTCTTGCTTTCTCACTTTCCTTTCAATATATATTTAGGGTGTCAGATGTAATACTAAAATAGCAATTAGTTTAAAAAAACATTTTTTTTTTAGTTGTAGGTGGACACAATACCTTACTTTTTTATTTATTCATATGTGGTGCTGAGGATCGAACCCAGCGCCTCACTAGGCATGCGCTCTACCACTGAGCCACAACCCCAGTCCCAGCAATTGTCCATTTAACCAGAGCTATGAAGCAATCATTTAAAAGACATTAAATCAGACAGGAACTTAAACAAACCTTAATTCTTTTAAGACTCAGTGTCTCTAAGTAATGAAAACCTAATAGACAAAATAAATTATCCTGATAAAACATAAAATCTTAGTTCCTTAAGTCAAATTCTTTTTTAAATGCTATAAGAGCAGATCAACATTGTTGCTTTACACATAGAGAACTAGGGCTGGGGATGTGGCTCAAGTGATAACGCGCTCGCCTGGCATGCGTGGGGCGCTGGGTCCAATCCTCAGCACCACATAAAATAAAATAAAGATGTTGTGTTCACCAAAAACTGAAAAGTAAATATTAAAAAATTCTCTCTCTCTCTCTCTCTTTAAAAAAAACAAAACAAAACATAGAGAACTAAAGTCTGGGGTTTTGTTGTTAAATATCAATCTTAGGAAAACCCTTAAATAACCTTTTCATTATAACCAATTTATTACCATGCATAATGTTCCTAAGATTTATCTTCCATAAACCTTTTCGACTTACTTAGACACTCTACTACTCTTTTACACACTTACCTTCTCCTCTCTCTTTTTTTTTTTCCTATCTTGATCTTTAGGACAAAAATATTATTTTACCATACAAAGCCTTTTCTTATCTAAAACCATTCCCTTTCTTCTTAATTTTCCTTACCAAAATATATCCCCACACCTGTAACTTTCTTATTTCTTTCTCATATTTGTTGATTTTTTTCTGTCTTTAACTATTTAAACAATTCTTACAAAATTTATGAGTTTAGAAAAATTATTCGTTTTATCCAGTTAGATGAAATTCTTTATGCTTTCTATAGATTTTAATCAAAACACAACTTTGTCTTGTATTTTTGCATATGGAATTGTCTATTAGAATTTTAACTCTTAGTAACCTTTCTTTTTAGTGAAGACCCAGAGACAGAGTAATATTAAACTGCTTCTTCCATATACCAACAATTTATAAAAACACATTTAATAGACATATATGTGTGTGTGTGTGTGTGTGTGTGTGTGTGTGTTTTCAATCTCCCTAATACTCCCCACCTCCGCAAAAAAAAGCTGCCAACATTTTTCACTTACACATTTCTGAATGAATGGGACTTCATCCTTGATTAGGCAAAGAGAAAAAGACCAGCTCAATTTTTCCCTGAGGTAAATGTGTGTCTTCCAGGAACTCCAGCAGGCTCCAACAAAGCCAGCTGAGGATAGGTATTTTCTTGGGGCAAGTTCACTGCCTTGAAGTTGTTGGAGATTTGGAAGTAAGGATACCCACAGACAACACTAGAGATATTGAGGCTGTCAACAAGATAAAATTCTTAATTCAGGGCTGGGGATGTGGCTCAAGCGATAGCACGCTTGCCTGGCATGCGTGCGACCCGGGTTCGATCCTCAGCACCACATACCAACAAAGATGTTGTGTCCACCGAGAACTAAAATAAAATAAATATTAAAAATTCTCTCTCTCTCTCTCTCTCTCTCTCTCTCTCCTCTCTCACTCTCTCTTTAAAAAAAAATTCTTAATTCAGCTTCATCTCATTAATATCATTTAAAATGAATTCAAGAGATTTCCCCCCATCCCTGCCCATTGCATGCATATCTCTTTCCACTTAAACATCTCAGGATACCATAAGACTTATCTAGGAATGAATATTTCAGTTTCCCTCTTCTCTGGACTGCAAATTAAAAGACAATTCCTTGTTCCATGCATCAACTGTCTACTTTTTACGTATCCCTGCAGTCACCAGTTTTGGAGTTTCAACCCATGGTTGGCTAGTTCCATTGCTCTGGGTCTGAGATGAGGTAGAACATAACAGCTACAGGGCATGGTCGAGGAAAGCTGCTCAGCTCATGGCAGCTGGGAAGTAGAAAGCATGTGTGAATAATTTAAAGGATATTTTTACTTTTCTCTTAGCAATAAATTTAAAGTAACTTATTTGTCAAAGATTTAAGTCACATGAGCTAAGACATTTGGATTTATGTCCTATTTATTTAAAATTTTTTTTATAAGAACTGGGAATTGAACCAGTATCCCCTGAGCTACATCCCCAACCCTCCCCCCCTTTTTTTTAAGACAGGATCTCACTAAGTTGCCTAGGGCCTCACTAAATTGTTGAGGCTAGCCTTCAACTTGCAGTCCTCTGATACAATGTCTCTATGTTGCCCAGGTTGGCATTGACCTTTAGATTCTTCTGCCTCAGCTTCCCAAGTTGCTGAAATTACAGGTGTATGCCACCACACCCAGCTTTATGCCCTTTTAAACTTGATGTGTTCTTATTTATTTATAAACCAATTTGTTATCATATCAACACAACACACATATATTGGGTGAATTTTTGTCAACACAACACACACACACATATATATTTATTTATACATATATATGATACACATGTGTGTATCATATATATGTATAAAAATAGAAAACAAAGATTTTATTATTTTTATTAGATTTATCATTTGCCAATTTTTAAAACTAGTCTTTTGATACTGTAACACAGAATGAGGATTGAGTGAATTTTTGTCTCATAAATTCAAAGAATTAGGTTCACAGACAGTAGCAGGTGAAAGCAAAATCTAGGAGTTTATTAGAGCAACTGGGTGCAGTGGCACATGCCTGTAATCCCTGCGGCTCAGGAGGTTGAGGCAGGAGAATCTTGAGTTCAAAGCCAACTTCAGCAACTTAGTGAGGCCCTGAGCAACTTACTGAGACCCTGTCTCTAAATAAAATATGAAAAAAGGGCTGGGGATGTGGCTCAGTGGTTGAGTGTCCCTGGGTTCAATTCTAAGTGCCAAAATAAAAATAATAATAATTTATTAAAGCAAAGTGAAGCAAAGCTTCCATTGGTTGTGAGGGGATTAGAGAGGTTTGCCAGCGAATGGCTATTGTCTAAGGTGTTTTTTTTTTTTTTTTGATACTAGGGAATTGAACACAGAGACACTTTACCACTGAGCTATATCCCTAGGTCTTTATTTTTTTTTATTTTGAGTCAGGGTCTCACTAAGTGCTTTAGAACCTTGCTTAGTTGCTGAGGCTGGTTTTGAACTCATGACTCTCGTGCCTCAGCCTCCTCATTATTGGGATTGGATTATAAATCTGTGTGACCACACCCCACTGTCTAAGGTTTATAAGGATCTATAGATTTAAGGAAGTCAGCCCCAGGCCCAATCCTGGGTCAGGTACTCATTGTCCACAAGGCATCCTTGCAGCTGTAGTCCAATCAAAATATCTATTGGTCAGGCATTTTCCTTCTTTGGAGAGGCGGTGGACCCCAGGTCACCTATGCCCAGATTTAAAAATAACCTTTTGCAAGTTCTCAGCAAAACCCTGCAGCTGCTGTTTGTGCTCTGCTGCCCAGGAAGTTGCCTAGGGGTCCATTTCCCTATCTGCCTAGCCTTATCTTTTCCTCCCAACCTCAGAATGATTGTTACAGTCCTAAGAAATCCTTAACCATAAATCTATACTTTAACAAAGTATAAAATTTGCATACTTCAGACGTAGAACTTAGTCTAAATATCATTGAGAAAGGTGAAGGCAAAGACCCATTAAAAGCACAAGTTTTAAAGGTGAGGCTTGTCATGGAGGTTTAAGTTAATATCTTTTCCTATTTTAAAAGCTAATCAAAGCCAGGTGCAGCATACCTCGAATCCTAGAAACTAAGGAGGCTGAGGAAAGAAGCTCCTATGTTCTAGGTCAGCCTTGGCAATTTAGCAAGACCCTGTTTCCAAATAGAAGGGGAGAGAGGGAGAGAGAGGGAGAGAGAGAGAGAGGAAGGGAGTGAGAGGGAGGAAGGGAGTGAGAGGGAGGGAGGGAGGGAGAGAGAGGGAGGGAGAGAGAGAGAGAGAGGGAAGGGGAGAGAGGGAGAGAGAGAGGGAGGGAGGGAGAGAGAGAGGGAGAGAGAGGGAAGGGGAAAGAGGGAGGGAGGGAGAGGGAGGGAAGGGGAGAGAGGGAGGGAGAGAGAGAGGGAGAGAGAGGGAAGGGGAGAGAGGGAGATAGAGGGAAGGGGAGAGAGGGAGGGAGTGAGAGGGAGGGAGTGAGAGAGAGGGAGGGAGTGAGAGGGAGGGAGAGGGAAGGGGAGAGAGGGAGGGAGGGAAAGGGAGGGAGGGAGGGAGGGAGAGAGAGGGAGGGAGGGAGAGAGAGAGGGAGAGAGAGGGAGGGGAGAGAGGGAGATAGAGGGAGAGAGAGAGGGAGGGAGGGAGATAGAGGGAGTGAGAGAGGGAGGGAGAGAGAGGGAGAGAGAGAGGGAGGGAGAGAGAGGGAGAGAGAGGGAAGGGGAGAGAGGGAGATAGAGGGAGAGAGAGAGGGAGGGAGTGAGAGGGAGGGAGTGAGAGAGGGAGGGAGAGAGAGAGAGAGGGAGAGAGAGGGAAGGGGAGAGAGGGAGGGAGGGAGAGGGGGGGAGGGAGGGAGGGAGGGAGGGAGAGACACACACACACACACACACACACACACACACACACACACACACGAGCTAGAGAATGGAGCTCAGTGGTAGAGTATTCTTTAGTTCAATTTCCAGTACAATAAAAGAAAAGAAAAAAAAAAGAAAAGAAAGAAGAACTAATTAATAGAGGGAGTTACTCTTACAAGTGGGGATTTCTTTTGTAAGGGGCTAGAAAAATCATATTTTGGAGTACTAGCTCATTGATAAGTCCTTCTAATCAGATATATCCCTTCAGTGATGAGGGCAAAGAGCAGTTCCTATGCCCTCCCAACCTGGGAAAGCCTCCTTTGAATTTTCCAAAGCTTTTTCTTTCTGCTTTATTTTATCCCAGTTTTCTGTCATTTTAGAAAAAGCTTGATTTAAATTTTAAAACATTTTTCATTGCTTCAGAATTAAGATGCAGCTGGTCAGAAAATTGTATATATTTTGTACTTTTGTTTTACTGCCTAAGGAGTCTAGATCAGCCTACAAGAAAACCAATTTAGGAATATTAAATGTTTCCCAATTTTAAAGTACTTGCAAGTCCAGTCACCACAATCATCAAATATGAAACCTGCAGAGCCAGATGGGGTTTTTCTCCAGACATTTTCTCATTCCTTGAATGTCTTTCCTATTTTAGTGGAGATGCCTATTCTCCCAAAATTGTGAACTTTGGAGCTAACTGGTGGACTTGTGTTTTAGACTCAAACTGGTAAGGTTGCAATAATCCAGAGAAAGAGACAAAAAGCAAAAAGACAAATTTACATAATGGAGTGGCAAGAGAAAAAGACCAAATGCTAACAAACACTGTTCTGAGAAGGGTTTGGAAACACAGGGTACCCAAATTAATCAGCTAAGAATAAATCAAGAACTATCAACCAAACAATAAATTTCCAATAGTGACTGTCACTGCCAGCCATCAGATTTGTTTTTTGCCTTTATCAAGGCAGTCATCATAAACTCAGACTAACAGCCAGACCAGCAGACAAAGAACACATGACAATTACATTAAAGGAGAGTGCATTTTCAAGGTACTTAGGCCAAGATGTACTATAATAGTAAATCATTTTTTTCTTAGTTATGGCTTTATACCTATAAGAGACAGTCAAAATTGTCTCTAGTGGGCACTGTCACAGTGCTTTCCATTTTTGTGCAAATCACACAGAGATCTCCTCAACCAACCTGTTATCTCTGTGTACCTTATCTCCCTTGTCTCCCAAAATTACAAAATTGAAACTTTCCTGTAAGACACATGACAGAAATTCAAATTGGTTCAAAATAACCCAAATTGACTCAAAAGAGCCCCAAGTGACAAAGAAAAAGAAGGTCAAAGCCTGTGTAGTGGCAACCCCTTCCTCCACAGAAAATCTTAATCAAGCTTCTCTAGAAATCTTCACCATAATTGATTTTAGGACTATCAGCAAGGGACTCTACAAAACAGTTCAATGTAGTTAAACTTTTTATTTTCCTGTTGCTCTATTTTACTTGGCCACTGGCCTGAAAGAGATCAGCACTCCGGAGGCTGAATGCCCCTTTCTCTAGTTTTTCACAAACACTTATCCAGTATAGTAGTTTGTAAAAGTGTGTTTGCAAATGCAAAATGTGATTAAAAAAAAAAAATAAGATCCTTTAACAAGGCCTCTGGCTTGAGCTAGAGCTTCACAGAGTTATCTACATTTCTAAGATAAGAAAAGTTACCAATTGGGCTCCATGGTAACAGCTGGCAGGAGGAGAAAAAGAGAAGGGTTAACTTGCTCAGAACAGTGAAAAAAAAAAAAAGCTGCTTTTATGTGACCTTCTGCAGACTGTGAACTTCTGAGTCCCTCCCTTTATACGCTGGGTATAAAATTCTGAAACTACCTGGACTTAGGGTCAAGGGGATTAATTGCTTACAGTGAAAACTACCCTCTGGACCTGGCTGCAGCCAAATAAAACTGTTTCCTGCTATCTTCAGTGCCCTGAGTCATCTGTCCCCTACAACACCTGATATGCCCTGACAGGGAGAATTTACTGTTGTATGTGAGGAGTAATTAAATTAGACAACTCAAGTAATTTTTTTTTTCAGTAGGGTCTCACTATGTGATCCTACAGTATAGCTACGCTAGGAAAGCAAAGACCCATGTCCTTAGCCCTGTCTTTGAGGAACTGACAATGTCTTTGAGGCTTTATAGGAAGGGGAATGAGGGGAAGGGTTGGGGGTTGTATAGCTGGAGGTTTTTCACAGCTACCGAAGCAGGTGATCTTGATCAGGTGTGGTCTGGCCTTCATTATCTCAGGTTTGGTCAGGTAGACAAGGTCTTTGGTAAGAAATTTGCTGTTGCATAGAGGGTAGCTTTAGTTCCTCACAAGATTAGCAGATCAGGGCTGGGGATATAGCTGGTAAGTACTAGTCTTACATGCAAGGCCATGAGTGAGTTCAATCCCCAGCACCAAAAAAAAAAAAAAAAAAAACAAGTTTATCAGATCAGACTTCATTCCTGGCACCCAAGGTGACTCAGAGCAAAGGAGGAAGGTGCAAAATGCAGGCAGATAGGCCACATCTTTATTCCTGTTTTTAGCCACCCATCATTTGTAGGCAAAAGCAGAGTTTAAATCCTTCATACAGAATCACACACACACACACAAAGTACATTTATTAAATTAAACAACTCCAGGATTTTTTTTTTTTTAATCAGAGATTGAACCCAGGAGTGCTGAACCACCAAGCCACATCCCCAGCCCTTTTTACAAAAAAGAGACAGGGACTCACTAAGTTGTTCAGGACCTCACTAAATTGCTGAGGCTGTCTTTGAACTCATGATCCTCCTGCCTCAGTCTTCCCAGCCACTGGGGTTATAGGTGTGGGCAACTGTGCCCGACTCTTTCTTTTTATTTTTTCTTTTTTTAATTAAATTTTTTTCTAATTAGCTTTACATGATGGTAGAATGCATTTTGACACATCATACGTAAATGGAGTATAACTTCTCATTCTTCTGGTTGTACATGATGTAGCGTTACATTACACAGGTCTTGTAGTCACATATGCACATAGGGTAATAATGACTGATTCATTCTACTATTATTTCTACCCCCATGTCCCCTCTTTTGTTTTTTATTTCTTTTTGATACAGGGTCTCACTATGTTTTTCAGGCTGGTCTCAAAGTCTCAGGCTCAAAAAATTCTCCTGTGCAATTTGGGCAGGGAACAGAGCAGCTCCTCCCATTGACTTTACTTTGTTATATTTCCTTTTCCACACTAACTTTCTTTTTTTTCCCTACATTCACTTTGTTTCTTATTTTGTCTTTAAAAAGTTAGTTAGTTTTTACAGTGCTAGGATGGAACACAGGGCTTCATGCATGCTAGGCAAGCACTCTACCACTAAGCCACTCCCCAAGCCTATTCACTTTGTTTCATTTGATAGATTCTTTTCTAATATTTTTTCTAGGTCAAAAAAAAGTATGAATATCATTTGATCTAGAGCTTCACAGAGTTATCTACATTTCTAAGATAAAAAAAGTTACCAATTTGGCTCCATGGTAACAGCTGGCAGGGAGAGGAAAGAAAGGGGAGAAGAAGCTCTCCCCTGTTGTCCTTGAAGGGTTAACTTGCTGAGAACAGTGTGAAAGAAAAAGCTGCTTTTATGCGACCTTGTGTAGACTGTGAACTTCTGAGCCCCTCCCTTTACATGCTGTGTATAAAATTCTGAAACTACCTGGACTTGTAGTTTCTATTTAGAAATACATGAATTGTTACTTTGGCAATTATTGTGGAGAGCAGACTGTGCTCTGCTCTGAATTACTATATCTTGTGCAAAACAACAGTTTTTAATATATATATATATTTTTTTTTTTTTTAGTTTTTGGCGGACACAATATCTTTGTTTGTATGTGGTGCTGAGGATTGAACCCTGGCCAAAGGCATGCCAGGCGAGCATGCTACTGCTTGAGTCACATCCCCAGCCCCAAAACAACAGTTTTTAGTTAGTTCATTTCCCTGAATTACTCCATTTTATAAAGCAGCAGTTTGACATAAGTTACTGCATTTTGAGTGCAAGTGCTAAGGCAGAATGACTTGGTAACTTGTCTAGGCAAGTAGATAACAGCTAGTTAGACATATAGAACTTATCAAAAAGAATAACTCCTAGGGCTGGGGTTGTGGCTCAGTGGTAAAGCACTCGCCTAGCCCATGTGAGGCCCTGGGTTTGATTCTCAGCACCATATAAAAATAAACGAAATAAAGGTATTGTGTCCAACTACAACTAAAAAAAAAATACATTTTTTAAAATTTTTGTTTTTGAGTACCAGGAATTAAACCCAGGGGCACTCAACCACTGAGCCACATCCCTAGCCCTATTTTGTATTTTATTAGAGACAGGATCTCACTGAGTTGCTTAGCACCTTGCTAAATTGCTGAGGCTGGCTTTGAACTTGCAATCCTTCTGCCTCAGGCTCCTGAGCTGCTGGGATTACAGGCATGTGCCACTGCACCCAACTAAACAATAAATACTTAAAAAAAAAATAAAAGAAAAAAAAAAGAATAATCCCTAGCTGCACAATCATAAAGCACAAATTGATAAATGAATTATGCTAATAAAAAATGTCAACCTGTGGCCATGTGTGGTGGAGGACACCTATAATCCCAGGGACTCTGGATGCTAAGAAGGATCACAAGTTCAAGGTCGGCCTCAGTGACTTAGAGAGACATTGTGACAAAATAAAAAATACAATGGGGTGGAGATGTAGCTTGGTATTAGAGAACCTCTGCATTCAATCCTAGTACTTCAAAAAGACCCAAATCCAAGAATCAACAAAACCCATATTAGGAAAACCAGGCCCATGAGTTTCTCAATCACACCAGATCTCCAATGATGCAACTCCCTTACCATAATCACATAAAGCACCTAAGATGGTTGAATGGGGCACACACTGGCCTTTTCATCGGACTATGCAGTCGACACATTCTGAGGTCAACAGGTGACACATTCCTGACTGTCCCAGAGACTTCAGCTCAGCTTGATCTCTCCGCTTGACTGGCCCACTATGAAACTACTTGCCATTTGGACCTGTCCTTGAACAAGTTATGTGACCTGAACAGCTCTGCACCTTGAACAAGTTCTTAAACTGCTTCTTAATCTAATCTGACCACCTACAAAGACTTCTTGTATTTGTATCTGTTCTGTCTTTGCTCCTGGCTCGGCTTCTTGAAACTCTGTGGCAACCTTGGACTTTTCTTAGCCTTTCTGTAACTTAAATATGTCATGTGTGAAGTATGATGTATGACTTGAGTGTTATAGATATTAGTAATTGAGATTGGGATGGAATAAAAGAACTTGTGATTGTCACAGTCCTGCTACCAAATGAAGCATGAATCAAAGCCAATGAAAGTTATGTACCTTACAAATTGATTGTTACTCAAAAAATTCTAACATTATGAAAAGACACAAATGTGTCCAGTTATCTTATTGGCAAGGCAAGGTCATGTCAAGACTTCATAGCTAGCATTGTTGCTCACACCTGTAATTCCAATTGATTGGGAGGCTGAGGCAGGATCGCTAGTTCAAAGACAGCATCAGATGCATGGGTTTGGATTTATGGCAGGCCCATCCCCCTGGGTCTCTCATAGTGTCCCATGCTAGAGCAACTGTGGCCCTGAACCATTGCCTGTAGGCTGCTGGCAATGAAGTGGGTTGCACAGTGGAAAACAAAACAAAACAAACAAACAAAAAAACCCCCCAAAAGTCAGCATCAGCAATTTAGCAAGACCCTGTCTCTAAATAACATTTAAAAAAAAATCTTGACAATAGTCTACATACCCGTATGTTGAAGAGTATTGCATTAGCTTTCGGTTATTGTGACAAAAATCTGAGATAAACAACTTATAAGGAGGAAGCCTGTTCCATACATTCCTCCTTGCTTGTAAGTGCATTGCTGAAAGCCCTGTCCTTGTCCCTGATGCCAATCCAATAATGAGGACATGGTTTTGAGGAAAAAAAGGAAAAAAGTTTTATTGCTTTGCTCACAAAGGAGAAACACAGGGGACTCCTGTCCCAGAGAGACTGTGATTCTGCCCATCAGCAGAAATGGGCTTTTAAACAGGGATTCAAGGACTACACTCCATGTGTTCTCTGTTGAAATTGTAATTCACATGTTAATTTGGGAGATAGTCCTCTCTGAGATCTTCTGGTGCCATTCCCAAAGTCTGGATTATTTTGATCCTCTGGTGGGTGAGTGCTCAAGGACAGATAACTCTGTAATCCTGTTTTCCCCTGAGATTAGAGACAGGGAGAAATTAGGGAGGAGCTAGGAGAGAAGAAGAGAAAGAAACACATCCATTTAAAAATGAGTTGCAGTAGCAGAGCAGCAAGGTCTATAGTCAAAGCATAAAGTAGATCGCAGCTATAGGTGTAGGGTGGTACTCCACTGTATCCTTGCCTGTCATTCCTGAGGAGTGCATTGTAACAGTGGTCCTATAAGTGTAGGTATAAGAGAGGCTTGTCTGATTTTTTATCTGTTACTGGCTCTTGGTCCATGCTACATTGATCTTAACCAGTAATCTCTTGAGCAGAGAGAATTTGGCTGCATGAGCCACACATAGGTAGAAGCTTGTCTAAGACAGAAATGGTTTAATGTAATACAGTTTGGCCTTTGAATGTTTTTTTGGGATTATTATACAATTTTGAAGTTGAAGATGGTCTGTAGGGGTAAAGTATTTGAAGAAGATTCTGGATGTACAGGCATTTATGCAGGGTCTGAAGAGTCAGGAACTAAGTTGAAGGTGCCAAAAGGCACTACTTCTGGTGTATGAGGATAGCAGGACCAAAGAAAGGGTTAAAAAATATTTTAATCTTTTAAACCAGTGCAGGCAGTCCCAGCACCATTTCTCAGTCTGGCCCCAGGCAGCCACAGATTATCTCACTATGGTCACGGACACCAGCCCTAAACTGGGGGGGGGGGGGGGATTCCAAAAAAGTTGCCTGGGCTTTAAAAAAATGTCAAAGAGAACCTGACCTCTGCCCTGCCTTCCAGTCCATTTTGTCCATGGGTGGAGCCTGCTGGCCACAAAGGATGTAGCAGTAGGTTCCAGCACTGTCAGTTTATGACCTGGTAGCAGGAACAGTCTCCCCTTTTAAGATCTGACAGGATACCCCATTTGGCCAGGGGATATCCATCACTGGGGCAAAGCAAGTCTTGCTGTCATAGTATTGATGAACCTAGCCTAATTCCATTTTAAGATTGGGAGCCATCTTATCACAAAGTCATGAAAAGTTAATTTCTGTTTTACTATAAATTACTGAGATTTTTAAACTTGTTTGGAATTCCTTCCCATGCTCTGAACTCATCCATGCCTGGTCCTCCTTGACCAGATTACAACCCCCTCTAAAAGCTTAGTGGCGCCTCATAAATTCTGATGTTGGGATCTAAATTTATTCCCTAACTTGAAATATCATGCCATGTAGATCATTAATCTACTATATGTCCTTGTATTCTGTTTGCCAGGACCCTGTTAGCTGTAAGTTCCCAAGACATCTCCTTTTTTGAAACTTCTTGTGCTATATAAAACTTTTTTTCCCTGAGAGCTGGGCTGATCTCTACTGTGGGTTTGGGAGAGACAGTCACTGGCCAGTTTTTGTGTACACAATACAAGCTTGCTTTAATTTGATTTAAAATTGGAGTCAGTGGTCTTTTTTTTTTTTTTTTGCATGATGATTCAACAGCATCCCATCAAACTAAATGCCTGGGGAGACTGGCAAAATAAATACCTGCACCCAGAAGAAAAAAAATAAATTAAGGCTAACCTGTGTTTTGTAGGCAGGCTGCGCAAAGGGATCTTCAAGGAAGCCTAAAGAAAAAGAAGAAAATGACCTCCTTAATTGCATATCAACAGGCCTAGTATAAGAAAAAAGCCCCAAAAGAGGCTGTGGGTACAATTGATAGTTGGGGACTCACTTAAAGTTGATGGCATTGTGATAATGATAACAGAGACAGGTCAGACTCAAAAATACCCTGTGCTCCAACCCCTTGAATGCAACCTGGGAGGAAAAAAATAATATATGATTTTTTTTGATATATGTTGGATTGTTCAACCCTCTCCTGGATAAATTTTTTTTGTGTAAATTAAATGTACAGATAACATTCATGCTGAGAGCCACAGCCGAGTCGGAATGAGGCATGGCATTTTTGCCAGAACGGAGTGGTTGAGAGGTGACACCAGCGAGCCACTGAGATGATGATGGTTATGTCAAGCTGTGTATTCAATTGTATATTAGACCCCTGCAGTCCGCCTCCCCAGCTAATTTGGAGTTCTCGTGGGCATTCCTGGAGAGTTCGAGTTGGTTGGGGAAGTGCTAGAGGAGGGATTTCCTGTTGGTGGTTTTTTCTGGAAGGGCCCCATGGATGGAGTTCAGATAATAAAGGAGTTCCTATTTTGAACCCACAAGTGCCTCATGGCGGCTTGGTTATTTTGTGCCCAGCCAGACTGCGGAACATTCATAAGTTCTGTTTCAGATTATGAATTTAAGAAAGGGTCTGAAACTAGAGAAGATGAAAGAAAGTTACAGGTATGGAAATATATGTTAGTACAGAAAATTAGAAGATAAAAGATATTTCTGGATGAGAATGTATTTTGTCTGGTAAAGTAATATACTTGTGCTAAAATTCTTGATGAAGGAAATAAGTTGTGAATCTCTAAGTAAGTTGCAAAAGGTTTGTGGAAGGAAAATCTCAAAAAGTTTGTGTCTGTGATTAAATTGGCTATAATTAACACTGTCAAAGTTATTTGAACTTTAATATAAACTTTTACAAAGTTCAAACTAATGTGAACTTTTTTTTCCATGGTAGCAGGATTGAACTCAGGGGTACATGACCACTGAGCCACATCCCCAGCCCTATTTTGTATTTTATTTAAAGACAGGGTCTCACTGAGTTGCTAGTGTCTTGGAGTTGCTGAGGCTGGCTTTGAACTCTCGATTCTCCTGTCTCAGCCTCCCAATCTGCTGTGATTACAGACACGCGCCACCAAGCCTGGCAAATTTTTTTCTTTTTAGTGTTGCTGGGGATTGAACCCAGGGCCTTGTGCATGTAAAGCAAGCACTCAACCAACTGAGTTTTTTTTTTTTTTTTTTTTTTTTTTACGGTGGTAAATGCAACATACAAACTTTATTTAACAAAAGTAATAGGTAATGTCAAACAGGCACCTATATTAAGAGAAAAAACTGATTAGAAGAAATTTTATCTTAACCACCTTATAAGAAGCTACTTGCAGTTGCATTTAACTGAGCTCTGTTGCTGTGAAGAATACAGCTCATGGACAGGTATGGATGAATATTTGTACATTTTTCAAGTACTCACTGAATACTACCTTATATACACATATACATTAAATTTGTGAAAAATTTAATTGATGATCCCAGATAGACTTCATTTTTGTTGCTCTTTTGGAAGAGGTCGTCCGTCTAAAGAGAAAAATATGGGGTTCTGGCTCATGAATCATGTAATGAACCCAGCCTAGACTCTGTTGGACACCAAGTCTCCTCCACTCCTCTTCAGACATAAGATGAGTTTTAGGTACTTGTTTGGAAAGTTCTCTGGGTAACATGACATGCTGGTACTCATAGTGCTCGTCGAAGTACTTGTCTGAGTAGTAGATCTGCTTATGGGCCATACTGCCGGTGGGCAGCAGGGTGGAAAGGAGGCAGAACCCGGACTACAGAATGGTTGAAGCAGAACGCAGGTCCACTTCAGGCCAGGGCAACGACTCCAACCTGTCCTCAGCTTTTAATGTGATTTTTTTTTTTATGAAGCAAAGTCTGAAACATTGATCTGCTCTTATTTATCAAGATAATTTTCTTGTATTTCTTAGGTTTTATTACATGAGGAAACTAAGTCTTAAATGAATTAGGGGTTGTGCCTGTTTTAAAGTCTTTTTAATGATTATTTTACAACTGGTTAGATGAACAATTATTTTAGGTTATAACAATATAGTTTACATCCTAAATATATGCAATTAGATATAAGTATACATCTGAGAACTGTATCTAATTATTGTCTAAGTATTATGTAAAAGTTTATACTATGAAAGTTTATCTAGGTTTACTGGCAAGTGATAAACCCAGCCTAATTCCCTCTAAAGAATGGGAGCCATCTCATCACAAAGGCATGAAAAATTAATTTGAGCTTTACTATAAAGTACTGAGATTTCTAAACTTGCTTGGAATGCCTGCCCGTGCCTTGAAGTCACCCATGCCTGGCTTTCCCTGACCAGATAGCAACCCTCTCTGAAACTTTAGTGGTGCCTCATAAACTCTGCTTTCCCTGGCCAGATAATGACCCTCTCTGAAACTCTAGTGGTGCCTCATAAATTCTGATATTGGGATCTAAATTTACTCCCTAAGTGCTGGACCATTAACTTACTACTTGCCTTCGTGTTATGCTTGTTAAAAAATCCTGTTATCTGTAAGTTCTCACTCCTAGAGAGCAGAGGTGCTGTCTTCTATTCCCACAGGTTTAGGGAGAGACAGCCCCAGCTGGTAGGAATTACAAGCTTGCTTTAATTTGATTTAAATTGGAGTTGGTGGTCTTTTCTTTGTGTCTGGTTTAATGGCAAGGTAACCAATAAGTGCTCTCCTTTATACATTGTATCTGACATAGAAGGGCCACACTATCATTTGAAGACCTGTCTTATATGTTTGCTTTGACTAAGTCAATTTCTGCTAACCCATGCAGACCTGTGATTATTGTTACTGTACACTATGGATTCTAAATTGTACTTTTAAATTGTACTTTAAAAGTCAAACTTAGTTAAATGTAAACTTAGGGGAGAGTACTTTACCAAGTTAGTGTTTTCCAAACTGAAATTATCTGTAGCAGTAGTCTCAGATTTTTATAGAAATAGCAAATTTGGGGGCTGGGGATGTGGCTCGCCTGGCATGCTCGGGAGCTGGATTCGATCCTCAACACCACATAAAAATAAAATAAAGATGTTGTGTCCACCGAAAACTAAAAAATAAATATTAAAAATTCTCTCTCTTAAAAAAAAGAAATAACAAATTTGGTTGCCATTTATTCATGTCATTTGATTTACAGCTGAATAAAGTAACCTGTCAATAGTTATATATATATAACTTTTCACACTGGAATAGGAATTTAAATATATTTTTGGAAGGTAATAAGGAGACCCTTATCTGTTTAAAGGTAACATTGTTAAACATGGAAGCATTCTGCCATTTGTTCCACAAAAAGAAAGATAAAAGCTCTCTCACCTTTCTTTGATTCTTATTTCAGGTGCAATGTTGTATTATTTGTCAAAAGCCCTGTCTTACCTGAGGTAAGGCTCTGCCTCTCACCTTACTTCATCTTAGAATGGCTTTAAAATAGGCTAGACTTCAGCTCATTTAAAGTTGTGTTCAAAAGGTTGATTTTTGTTGTAAAGATTACTCTGATCTCAATAAACAGGGAATATAATATATAACTAAGGTTCAAGATTATGATTTTTTTCTTGGCTCATAAGCTATTACAAAAATTAAACATGTTTTTGCTTAGTTAATTTTGTATTTTCCTTGTAAACTTTATAACTGTTGCTTGTTAGTGTTTTGCAGAGGTACTGCTTCTAATAAAACCTCCTGAGTTAATTCTAGAAAATAAGCTATCACCTATAGGACAGACAGTATGTAGTGCTGACTTCTCGTACTAATACTGATTCCAATTAAATGAAAGGAGTAACTGTAAAATTATAGATATTGAAGTTATAACCTGTTACTTCCATTTTTAAGATTGGTGAAACTGACCTGCTGGGTATTTAAAACCAAATGCTTGGAGATCAAAGTCAAGGAAGTAAAAGGGCCAAGGAAAAAGCAGACAACATTTTGGCCCTTGCCTGCTAAGGTCAGCCAGGACCCAGAGAATGATGGGACCCCTCTCTGGGCCCTGAAATTCTGTGAGTCACCCAATCTGCTGATCAGGGAGATGGAGAGAACCCCAGAGAGCAGGAAGCCAACCAGTGCACATTCTGCAAAGAGGAGGGTCATTAGAGATGGAAAAGTCCTGGATGCATCCTAGAGAAGCCATGTATGGTCAGCCAGACCCTGACCCATCCTGGCAGATGGCACCACTGGTAAAGGAAAGCTAAAGGAGCCAAGAGGTTTCATACAAATCCTCAAGAGTGGCAGCTGAGGAGTGGCAGCCCTGCACCTGGCAGGAGAGTATAGCCTGAGCACAGCCTACAGGAGCATTTAAAAGGAAAAACAATGTTTTTTCTTAATGTAACTTAAGATGTACATTTGTGTCAGCCCTACCAAAAGTAACTAAGGCTGGAGGCTATAAAGGAAGGGTTCTGTGTGGGAGTGCCTAATAATAATGATCACAAAGGAAATTTGTCTTGAGTTAATTTGAGCCTGATCTCAGACCAACAAATCTTCCTAACTTCCTACATTGATAAACTCCATCTGTTTTTCACTGATATGATTGAGTTACTATCTTCCTGGTTTTCAGATACTGACTTAAATACTAATTGCTTTTGTGCTAATTGTTTACAAAAAAGTAATGCTTTGCTGTCTTTTTATTGTTATCTCAGCATGATCCCTGTTCTAAGTATGCCTTGTCCAGTCACCTCCCATTTGCCACTGTGGACCTCTGAACTGTTCTGATGCTGAATACCCTTAATTGTACACCCTGCTCCCCCCCCCCCCAAAAAAAAAGAACTTTGGTTTATTTTCCCCTCTTTCAGCAGGAAGCAATTTAAGATGTTGTCACCCATTTTTTTCCCATAGAAATGGAATGTAGAAATTGACAGTGGGAAAATATAACAGTAGTCCACTTTATACTTTGAAATAACCCTTACTGCTCTATCACTGCAGCTCATTTTTAAATGGACAGGTTTCTTTCCTCTCTCCCAGTTCCTCCCTAATCTCTCCACTCCATAATCTTAGGGGAACAGTTTTCCCATTTTCCTCCATGTTAGGCAGATTTAACTGTCCTTGAGCATACGTCCACCATAGGAACAAAGTAATCCAGAAGTTGGGGGATGGCACTAGAAGATCTCAGAGAGGAATATCTCCCAAATTAACAAGTGAATTTCAACTCTAAAAGAGAACAGAGAATGTAGCCTTTCAATCACCTCCTTAAAAGCCCCCTGTTCCTGCTGATGGGCAGAATCACAGTCTCTGGGACAGGAGTCCCCTGTGTTTCTCCTTTGCTAGCAAAACAATAAACCTTTTTCCTTTCTCTCAAAACCATGTCCTTGTTATTGGATTGGCATTGGGGACAGGGACCAAGCTTTCAGTAATAGCATGACTAATGAAATTTCCCAAATTCTCTGTTAAATTCTATAAATTTTTTTCTTTGGGATTTAGTTAACAGTATGCTTGGGACATTTGCAGCCTAGAGTTGGACATGTGTGTTATCAACATGTAAGGTTTTAATTTCTGCATTATCACATCAACTGGGGTTCAGATTATAACTCAACACAATGCATCAGCCCCTTTGTGGGACCAAACAATAAGTACCATAAAAGAGTGAAGAGAGGTTTATTACTATACAAGCTGGGAGAGCACTGGGGATAATTCCCAAAGCAGTATCCCTTGAACAAAGAAAGCAAGGGGCTGTTATTGGAAAATCACACATATTCATGTTGGAGAGACTCATCATTGCATGTAGAGACTGGCACATTTCTGAGCATGCTTGCACTGATATCATGCCTTCCATGTACAAAAATGGCAAATGGGAATGCCGCCTGGATGGAGAATTTAGCCTCATAATGAAATTATAAAGGCTAAGTTTACTCTAGGTCACCTAGAAGAGTGAGAGTGACTCAGCACTTTTGGCTGGTTCCTTGTGGTTTTCTCTGGATAGTTTCGTTTGGAAAAAAAGAAGAAGAAGAAGAAGAAGAAGAAGAAGAAGAAGAAGAAGAAGAAGAAGAAGAAGAAGAAGAAGAAGAAGAAGAAGAAGAAGAAGAAGAAGAAGAAGAAGAAGAAGAAGAAGAAGAAGAAGAAGAAACATTAACAATCATTTAAAGGAGCAGAAGGGCCAGGTGTGGAGATGCAGGCATGTACTCCAGAGGCTCAGGAGGCTGAGGCAAGAGGATCACAAGTTTGAGGTCAGCCTCAGCAATTTAGCAAAGCTATTAGCAACCCAGTGAGACCCTGTCTCAAAATAAAAAATAAAAAGGGCTGGGGATATGGTTTGATGGTTAAGCACTCTTGGGTTCAATCTCTGGTACCAAAAATAAATAAATACATAAATAAAGGAGCAGGAGGCTCCACCACTCAACACAGGTGATTGCCCCTGAAAGTTCCTGCCTAGCAGCTAACAGGATAGCAACAAGGGTGGCAATAAGCACCATCATTTTAATGAATCCCCATGACACCGCATCACACAGTACAGAATATGCAACATGCCCCCTGGTGCTTTGAGGAGGTTTTGGCAGGGTCTCTTGCTGAGCTAGGGAAGGAAGCTGAGCCCAGAGATACCATTACAGGAGTAGTTTTTTCCTTCTTTGAGAATTAGAAAAAACACATGAATTTTATTTCAATGGAATCATTGAAGATATAAAAATAACTCAGGTGAAGAGTAGGAGAGGGTCTAACTTTTTTTTCCCCCCAATATTAGTCAGCATTGAATTTGGAAGGAGAGGAAACCATGCACAATTTGATAGAATATTCTTTTTTCTTCAATATGTAACAGTGGTCCACTTCACCTTTTGAATATAGCCCTTGATGCTTATTTTAAAAGTTACATCATTAAAAAAAAAAAGGTACATGTTGTTAGCTAGGTTTTGGAGGTGGCTGAGGAACAAAGCATAAAGCAACCTGCGCCTGCTCCAAAGAACAACCAATCAATCAGGTGCTGAGGGTGACCTGTCACTCAGTGGGGTCTCCTGACCAATCCTGGATCTTAGCCAGCTCCCTGACCAACCCCAGTAGAAGGGATTCTAAAAACCCCCTTTTCCTGTCCCAACCCCTCTCTTCCTGCCCTAAGCACAATAAAAATCCCAGTCAGGTCCATCCCTGCCAGATTCTCCTCAGACCCACCCTGTTGGTCTGAGGGTCTTGCCTGGGATTGAAATCCCAATAAAGCAGCCTTTTAAAAATCTGCCTCCTTTTGGTCATCACTGCCTGACCTTACACATGTTTTTCTTTTTCTCTTCTCCCTCTCCCACTCCTTAACCTGGGGATAGGGAACAAGGTTCCTTTGAATTATCCAACCTCCACAGGAAGAAAATATCATGAGAAGATCTAGGAATTAACAAGTGAATCCTTGCACACCACCAGGGCACACCTGGAATGCAACCCTTGCAGTGTTTCTTTAAAACTCCCCCTTTTCCTCTTCATGGGGAGAACCACAGCCTCTGTGACTGGAGCACCCCATGTTTCTCCTTTGATAGCTGAAAGGGAAAGTGAGGATGAAGAGACAGATAAGTGAGAAATGAAAGACAGAGACCAGGCAGAGATACACTGAGAGTTTATTTGTCAAAGCTGACAAATAAAGGCCATCTCTCTGTAGCGGAGAGAGACAAAACAGGCTTCAGTTCCGGGACTTTTATGGGGCAGGCAGAGGAATCAGCAGGGTGGGGCCTAAAGTGGGTGGTTAGGAGTTGGGTTGGTATTTGGGAGTGGTGAATGTTTCTCAGAAAGTCCCGTGGGAGGGAAAGTGAAACTTTTTCCTTAAAATGGTGGCTGTCTCTTAAGATGGCCATCCAGATGCTAAGCAAGAACCTTATAATAGCAAAGAAATAAACCTTCTTTTTCTTTTTTATCAATAATGTCCTTATTATTGGGGCTGGGGCCATGGCTTAGTGGTAGAACGCTCGCCTAGCATACATGAGGCACTGGGTTTGACCCTCAATATCACATAAAAATAAAATAATAAAATAAAGATGTTGTGCCCACCTATAACTAAAAAATAAAAATTAAAAAAAAAATAATGTCCTCATTATTAAATTGGTATGAATTGACATGGGTGACAAGGACAGAGCTTTCAGTAACAAATATATAGTAGTTATAGTGGTGCATATCCTGAGTTGCTTTTTTAAAAAATATTTTTAGTTGTAGATGGACAAAATACTTTAATTTATTTTTTATTTGTTGCTGATAACTGAACTCAGTGCCTCACCCATGCTAGGCAAGTACTCTACCACTGAGCTACAAACCCAGCCCCTGTGTTTCTTGTTGTTGTTGTTTAAACTAGGTATTGAACCCAGTGGTGCTTTATCACTGAGATACATTCCCAGACCTTTTTATTTCATTTTATTTTTTTTTACATTCTTTTTTTTTAATATTTATTTTTTAGTTGGACACAATATCTTTATTTATTTCACGTGGTGCTGCAGATCAACCCAGGGTCTCACACATGCTAGGCGAGCGCTCTACCACTGAGCTACAACCCCAGCCCTCATTTTATTTTTTAATTTATTTTTCAGTCCTGAGATTGAACCTAGGGTTTCATAGCATGTTAGGCAAACATTCTATCATTCAACAACATCTCCAGCCCCAGTGCTTTTAATTAAATTAATTAATTAATTTTATGTTCAGATTTTCAAGAAACTTACTTTGTAAATAAGTCATTAGATTGAAGAATAACATACATATGGAGAATCACACGGACAGCACAATGAATGTTTTAAAATTAAACCTATGTATGTACTCATCACCAAATTCAAGTGATAGGACATTGTCAACACCCTGAATTACTGCTCCTGCCCATGCAATTTTAACATTTAAGTTCATTTTCCCTTTTACAAATATAGACATTACTGTATTTCTATCATCACAGGATAGTTTTGAATTTCCAATAAATGAACCAATGTAGAAGAAATTTCTTAATTCTTTCTGAGATTAAATAGATTGTTTTATTCAAATGAATATATTAATTCACTTTCTTGCCATTAGTGTTTGAGTTTCCAGTTGATCAACACTTTTGTCAACCTTTAGTATTAACAGTCTATAACCATAATTCTAGGTATATAGTATTTCTTGATGTAATTTAAATTTATATTTCACTGATGAGAAATAATACTGAAAACTTAACAGCCTTCAAATTTTCTTTTTTATAAAGAGAAGAAGTCTCTGCTGAGGTCTTTTGCCTATTTTCTACTGGGATTTCTGTCTTTTTCCTATTGGCTCTAAAGAGTTTCTAAAACACATTAGAGAGAAAGTTTATTTTAATTTTTAAAATTTGAGACAGTTTCACTAAATTGTTGAGACTGACCTTTGACTTGTGATCCTTATTTCTCAGCTTTCTAAGCAATTGAGATTAGAAGCCTGTACCACTACACACAAACTTTATTTATTTTTAAAGTGCTTACTAAGTATCAGGTATATCCTGAAGGCTTAGCATGCATTATTTCACTTAATCTTGATCACCACAGGCCCTTGAAAGGGTAAAGTTTCTAAGCTGGAAAGCTTGAATTAAAATGTAAAAGATTAGGTATTATTAAGTTCCTCTGTTACACCCAGATTCCTGAGATAGTTAAGACAACGCCCTACTGGCCATTTAGCCTAGGGCCCTGTGCAGTTTGTCACAGGGCCCGAACCAATCAGTTTGAATGTGTATCCAGCTTAGGAGTGACCAATCACCCCCGCTCGACCTGTTCCCGCCAATGAATGTGCCAATCACGTCTCAGAGTTGTTTTTCAATTTTCCCGCGCCTCATGATGATTTGTTCTGATGTATGCAAAGCCCACTGCCCTCTCCAGAAAGTATACTTAAGCTCTGCTTGAGCTCTTCTCTGGGCTGCTCTCCCTTCTTGAGTGAGCAAGGAGCCCCAGCGCGCTGGAATGGATCCCCAATAAATCCCCTTTTGCCAATTGCATGGAGTAAGTCTCTTGTGTGGTCTCTCCCTCCGACGCTCCACCGGACCCCTTTTACAGCCCTGACAATGATAGCTGCATCTAAAGTAAGTGATATTTCATTTTACACAAGATGAAGCTGATGCTCAAAAGCAAAGTAATTTTTCGAGGTCACAGAACCTAGGATTGAACCTAGGGCTTTGTGTATGTTAGGCATGTGCTCTACCACTGAGCCACATCCTCAGTGAAGGATACAGAAATGACAACCCCAAAACAGTGTGGCCTAGAAGAGGGAAGGAAGAAGGCAACACATTGATAACATTGATCTTTTCCCAATATATCCTTTCCCAGTGACAGGACAATCCCTGGGAAAGAAGCAAACATCACCCAGTGACAAGTCAATCCCTGGGAAGAAAATATCCATAAAGTCTAAAAATGACAGCCTTTGGGAAGGAGCCAAACGTTGATCCTTCCCTAAATAAATCCTTCCCCAGTGCCAGTACACTAGAGCCTGGAGGGAAAGAGATAAGCACTGAATGCAGAACTCTGGACCTTCCATCCTTGCTCAGTAAAAACAAATTTCAAATTTTCACAATCCAGAATGCCCAAACTGATATGTTCTGTTAAAGACTTCAATGGTTAAGTCATCTCCCAGTATGTAACCTATAATCTCAGACTTCTCCTGTAATCAGGGGCCATTTTTCTACACAGAAAGTGAGCCCCTCCAGTGCTAGATTGATTGAATCTGCTGTGGATAATGGAAAACTTGCTGATCCATTTGAGGTGTGCTTCCATCCCAGTTATTTGTGTTTTCATAATGGTGTCAAAATTGTTCTGGTTATTTTTGCTTACACTCAAGTTATTCCTGTTTTATATTTGAGGAAGCTAGAAAGTTAAGTGATGAGCCTGAGGTTTACCTTTGTGGAGCAGCAGAACTAGGACTTGACTTTGTCTTCTAACTGCTGGCCTAGTGCTGAGCTAACTGGGTGTAAGGCCTGTGTACCATGGTTTATCCATTCCCCACACTTTACCACTCCTGAAATCAGGATGCATCTTGTAATCAATGACATGTCTTAGTTTCATTAACAGCCTTTTTATACCTTGTGGTATATAAAATGATGAAGGATCTTTGATCAATGAAATCTTAGGTTCTTTAGAATGCAGGCACTAAGATAGGTGCAGAGGAGTGTGGTTGCAGCTCAGTGATAGCGCACTTGCCTTACATGCGAAAGACCCTGGTTAGCATAAAACAAAACAAAACAAATGAACAACAACAACAACAAAAACAGAAAGTGACAAGGAAAAAAGGAGAACAAAGGTCAGGGGAAGCTTTGTGGAGGACTTGTACAGTCCTATACTCCCTCAAGTGGAATTCTAAATTAAAAAAATATATATATATATATTTATTTTTTATTTTTTAGTTGTAGCTGGACACAATACCTTTATTTTACTTGTTTATTCTAAATTCTAAAGGCTCTAAAACTGTTTTCTTTTCTTTCTTTTCTCTCCCTCTCTCCCACCCCTCTCTTTTTTGCAGTACTGAGGAAATTGGGCCCACTTATATACTCAACTGTCATAAGAGAAGAGATGTCTCCAAAGAATGATTCAAGTTCCCCAAAAAGGAGGAACTTAAATCACTTCCAGCGGGGTTCTTGGCATGCATGATGGAAAAGAATTTCAAGCTGGGTGTGGTGGCCTGCTCCCATGATCCTAGCAATGTGGAAGCTGAGGCAGAGGATTTCAGCAACTTAGTGAGGCCTTGTATCAAAATAAAAAATAAAAAGAACTGGGGGATGGGGTTGAGGCTCAGTGGTAGAGTGTTTGCCTAGCATGTTTGAGGCACTGGGTTTAGTCCTCAGCACCACACAATAAATAAATAAATAAATAAATAAATAAATAAAATGAAAAGTTAAAACAATTTTAAAAGGGCTGGGATTGTAGCTCAGTGGTAGAGCGCTTGCCTCGCATGTGAGAGTTTTAGACCACGACGCAAGAAAAGACCACTGACTCCAATTAAAATCAAATTAAAACAAGCTTATTATTTTGACTGGCCGGGCTGCCTTGCCCATCAAAATCGTGGGAGCCAAGGACAGTGGCGAAGCTTCCTTGCAGCCCAGTTTTATAGCCCCAAAAGTTACACAAAGGGGGGTTACAGATAACAACACTCTGAGGAGCATAACACAAGTTTACATTTTTGCTGGCCCTGGCATCAGAATTTATGGAGGTCTTAGAGACTCAGAGAGGGTCGTTATCTGGCCAGGGAAGGCCAGAATTTATGAAGTGTCAGTAAGGTTTAGGAAAGGTTGTTATCTGGTCAGGGAAAACCGGACATGGGTGAGTTCAGGGCACGGGCAGGCATTCCTATCAGCTTTACAATATCAATTAATGGCCAGGCCATACAGGCATCCTAATATTTTTACAGAAAACAGAAATGAATCCTTCATAACTTGTGACAAGCTGGCTTCTGACCTAAAGAGAGAACTAGGCTAGGTATATCAAGAGGCACTGGGTTGGATTCTCAGCACCACATAAAAATAAATAAATAAATATATTGTGTCCATTTACAACTAAAATTATTTTTAAAAAAATTCTAAACAACAATAACAAAAAAGGACTGGGGATGTGGCTCAGTGGTAAAGCACTCCTGGTACATTAAAAAAAAAAAAAACAAGCACGTGCCAGTGAAAGGCATAGACAGATTTATTTAGGAAAGTAGAAGCATATTCAAGGGATAATGGGGGCAATCTCAAGAGAGATAACATTAGGGTAAAGCAAGAAATACACGTTCAAGGAAGAATGTGGGCTATCTTGAGAGGGAGAGACTAAGGGCCATTTGCTAGAACTAGAGGTGGAACAGGGTGGAGCTACACAGTTTGACACCAGTTTTTCCTGTGCTTGAGTTACAGAGCCAAGAATCAAGTGTCCAGCCCAAGGGCACGTTGCTTTGGAGTTGCAATTGTTCCTGGGTGCTCTTTTCATCTCACCGGCCTACACGTGTTTCCTTTGAGACTCAATTTCTCTCTCTCTTTTATCCCAAATTCCTATCTCACTACCACTGAACTACATTCTTTATATTCCTTATATTTTATTTTGAGACAGCGTCTCCTAAGTTGCTAAGGCTGGCCTCAAACTGTTGCCCAAAATCTTGGTCCTTGTCCCCAATGCCAATACAATAATGAGGACTTTCTTTTATCTTTTCTAGTTTTGGACCCATTCTTAAGTTCATTTTCTGAAACAGTCCTCATTAAAGTTACATGTACATTTAATTTACACAACAAATTTCAGCCCAGGAGAGGGTTGGACAATCCAACATAGATCAAAACTGTGCCTTACTTTTTTTCCTCCCAGGTTGCATTCAAGGGGTTGGAGCACAGGGTATTTTTGAGTCTGACCTGTCTCTGTTATCATTATCACAAATGCCATCAACTTTGAGTGAGTTCCCCACTGTCAATTGTGCCCACAGTCTCCTTTTGGGCCTTTTTCTTATACTAGGCCTGTTGATATGCAATGGAGGAGGCCCTTTCCTTCTCTTTCTTTAGGCTTCTGAAGATCTCTTTGCAGAGCCTGCCTACAAAACACAGGTAGGCCTTAGTTTCTTTTTTCTTTTATTTCTGGGTGCAGGTATTTATTCTACTAGTCTCCCCAGGCATTTAGTATGATGGGATACTATGACAGCAAGACTTGCTTTGCCCCAGTGATGGATATCCCCAGGCCAAATGGGGCATCCTCTCAGATCTTAAAAGGGGAGACTGTTCCTGTTGGGCTGGCAGCTTTCCCTGCCCTTTCCCTTCCCCTTCCCCCTCCCCATCTCATAGCATCCATAGGTGGGGACTTTTTACCTGGCTGAAGAGACCAGGCTCTTAAACTTTCCCCTAAACTCCGCTGGCCACTAACAGTAGTAACAATTTAATTGGCCTAGGCCCTCCTACCTCTAGTGACCTATATAGGTCTTGTTCTCACCTTGAGCACACGTGACTTCCCTGGCCCTCACCCTTTTGTGGACAGTTGAACCTTACCCGGGAGTGTCCCCGGCTCTTTCCAATAAAACTCCTTTTGGTGCCTCATTCTTGTTCTGTGGTTCCTGGCCTCGCGCCCTTTTTTTTTTTTTTTTTAATATATATTTTCTTTCTTAGTCTTAGGTGGACACAATATCTTTATTTTACATATATGTGGTTCTGAGGATCGAACCCAGTGCCTCATGCATGCTAGTCAAGCACTGTACCACTGAGCCACAACCCCAGCCCCTTCACGCGCCCTTTTATGCTTTACATTTGGTGCTGAAACCTGGGAGGAGTTTGAGCCTCTCCGCAGCCTTCTCTCCCCCAACCCTTAGGGTCTGAGGCTGCTCCTCTCCACTGAAGGAACCAGCCAAAGGAACGACTGGATCCCTAGACCACTTGCCCTCATCCGATCCAGCAGAGTGGGGTAAGTCATTTTCTCTTTGATCTTTTGACTCCTTCCCATTTGTGGGGATTCTGTCTGTAAATTATGTACGTGTCAGAGACTCCCCTTCAACCTGTCTGTCTGGGCCCCCAGTGGATTGTAGAGACCTCTCAATCCCTGGCCAGTCCACTCCATTCTCTGGTAAGCAGAGTGGGATGCCTTTTTCCTTCCTGCTCACCCCCAGGTGTGGAAAGATCATGGGAAACACTGAGTCTACTCTGGACCCCCAAACTCCCTTGGGGTGTCTATACATGAATTTTTCCAAATTGGGACTCGATCAGGACTTACACTGTCAATGGGTCCTTTTCTATTCCACTGGGGCCTGACCACAATACACTTTAGATAATGGCTCTAAATGGCCTCCTGAGGGGACTTTTGATTTTAAAATCCTGACTGATTTAGACAATTTCTGCTGACAGACGGAAAAGTGGTTAGAGATTCCTTATGTTCAGGCCTTTTGGGATTTATGCTCCCGTCCCTCTTTCTGCTCCACCTGTCCCACTTTCCAAGTTCTTCTTGCTAAAGAAACTCCTCCTTCCAAGTCCACCTCTGCTCCTGACCCAGACCCCTCTCCACTTATTGAACCTCCTGAGACACTCTTCTCACCACCCCCAAGACCCTCCTATCCTGATCCTCCTCCTTATTTGGAACAGGCTCCACCAGAGTTAAACCACTTTCCTTCCCTTGTCTCTTCCTCATAAGTGCCCATACCAGGTCTCACCAAATGACCCAAGACCCTGAACGTCTCTATCCTCTCGATGAGGTGGCAGGATCTGAGGGCATGTCCCTTTTTTTCTATAAGACCCCTCCCAAATCGAAAAGCGCTTAGCTTCTTTTCTGCTGACTCCACTACCTATATCAAAGAATTTAAATACCTTTCCCAAGTCTATGACCTTACTTGGCATGATGTCCATGTCATTCTTACCTCCACCCGTACCCCACATGAACACCCTCAAGTCCAGGTAGCTACACAGAACCATGCAGACAAGGTTCATTTGACCCATGACACCATGCCTACAGGTGCAGCCGCAGTCCCTGACACCAATCCTGATTGGGACTATCAAAATGGACAGGGCTGATGCCGCTGTACTCAGATGATACAATGTCTGCTGGCAGGCACACAGGTAGTTTCTAATAAGGTTGTTAATTTTGATAAACTGAGAGAAGTCACTCAGGAGCCTGATGAGAATCCTGCAACGTTCTTTAACCGCTTAACGGAGGCCCTTGTTCTCTATACTAGATTAGAACCTAAATCTCCCTCTGGGGCAACCATTCTGGCCACTCATTTTATCACCAATCAGCCCCTGATATAAGAAAAAAGCTAACACGTGCTGAAGATGGTCCCCAAACCCCCATCCGAGATCTGGTGAAAATGGCCTTTAAAGATTACAGTGCCTATGAGGAAACAGCCAAACTCAGCCAACAGGCTCACTTACAGAAAAAGGTGCCACTCCAGACACAAGCCCTGGTAGCAGCTCTGCGGCCAGCCTGGGGCCCTGCTGGGGCTCCCAGGGGTCCTCAGAAGTCTGCCCCAGTTGGGGCCTGCTTCAAATGTGGACAATAAGGCCACTGGGCCTGCCATTACCCTAAGCTGCAGCCCCCCCTTCTTAGCCGTGCCCCAGCTGCAAGCAGCTGGGACATTGGAAGAGTGACCATCCCTTGGCTGGTCCCTCCCTGGTGCCTCAATGTAGGGATATGGCTGGACAGGTAGTCCCTTCTCTTGAGCTTCTGGGACTGGTTGACAACTGAAGAAGCCCAGACTCGAGGACCCCCATAACCCTCTCTGAGCCCAGGGTAGTCCTCCAGGTAGTGGGTAAGTCCATGACCTTCCTGTGGACACAGGGGCTACCTATTCTGTCTTGCCTGCTCACTCTAGGCATTTATATCCCTCCCAGATCTCAGTCCTGGGGATAGATGGAACACCCTCCTTCCCAAAGAAGATAGCCAGTCTGACATGCTCCCTAGAGGGACATCCTTCTACCCACTCCTCTTTAGTTACCTCTTCCTATTCAGTTCCCCTTCTAGGATGAGATGTTCTCTAGCTCTTGGGGGCTAGCCTTCAGCTCTCACCCCATGCCCCTACTACCCAACTCCTCCTCCCCTTGATTCAGTCCACAATAGACACACCCTCCTCCATCACCACTTTTCCCCTCACATCAGGCCTCATAGACCCCCAAGTCTGGGATGCCTTCAAACTGGTAATAGCAACACACCATCAACCAGTGCAGATTCTATGTTCCCTTCTCGACCTCAATTTCCCATTTCTCTCCCTCACCGCAGGGGACTCAAACCCATCATCCAGTGACTACTAGATCAAGGCCTTCTCATTCCCGAAAACTCTCCCTGCAACATTCAGATCCTACCTGTCAGCAAACCATCAGAAGCATGCCGCTTGGTACAAGATCTCTGTTTAGTCAATGAAGTGGTTGTTCCCCTTCATCCAGTGGTCCCTAATCCTTTATCCTCCTCTCTCACATACTCCCCTCAACCTCTCATTTCACAGTTTTAGATCTCAAAGATGCCTTCTTCACAGTCCAGCTTCATCCAGATTCTTACTTCCTCTTTGCTCTCACCTGGGAGGACTCTGACACTCTCACATCACGTCAACTAACCTGGACTATCCTCCCTCAAGGCTTCCGGGATAGTCCCCACTTGTTTGGAAAGCACTGGCCTGAGATTTAGCTACCTGTGATCTCAGAGTCAGTACCCTCCTACAATATGTAGATAACCTCCTCTTATGCATCCCATCTTCAAAGACTTCTCAGGAACACACTGCCCAGCTACTCAAATTTTTAGGTTCCAGAGGATACCGAGTTTCCCCAGCCACAGCTTGACTCTAGGTCCCCTTGGTTACCTACCTGGGCATTCTTCTAACTTGTACCTCCAAAAGCCTCATTGTAGACAGAAGCCAAGCTCTCAGGAGCTTGCAGCCTACTGAGTCAGCAGATCAGATCCTCTCATTTTGGGGGCTTGCTGGATTCTTCCGACATTGGTTTCCCAACTTTGCTCTTCTTGCCAATCCCCTTTACCTGGCAGCTAAAGACACTCCTGTTGGACCATTGACATCACCAGCCCAGGTCTCTAGATCTTTCTTCAACTCAGAGATGCTTTGATCTCCTCACTTCCACTATCCCTACCCAACCTCAACCGTCCCTTCCACCTCTCTACAGATGAAAAACAAGGGATTACCACTGGTCTTCTGGCCCAGCCCATTGGACCCTCCTACAGTCCTGTAGCATATCTCTCTAAACAGCTTGACTCTAAGGTACAGGGATGGCTGCCCTGCTTCTGGGCCCTCACTGTAGTGGCCAAACTTACCAAAGAATCTCTAAAGTTAACCCTCCTTCAACCTTTGACCTTCTTTTTTACCCATAGGCTTCAGAACCTCCTTGGACATAAATCTCTCTCCCTCCTGGGCCCATCCCGAATTCAGGAGTTTCATTTACTTTTCATTGAAAACCCCACCATTTCCCTTTGTGCCTCTCCACCCCTTACCTCGGCTTCTCTTCTCCCAATGTCTGGTTTTACCCATCCACCTATGTACTCTTGTCCTCAAGTCCTGGAGGCCTTACATATACCTCAGGAAGGCCTCTTCAACCACCCTTTGAAGGTGGCAACAGACTTGACATTTTTTTCTTAATTTTTTTTAGTTGTAGTTGGATACAATATCTTTATTTTGTTTATTTATTTTTATGTGGTGCTGAAGATCGAACCAGCACCTCATACATGCTAGGCAAGTGCTCTACCGCTGAGCCCCAGCCCCAGCCCCAGCCCCAGACTTTACAATTTTTGTAGATGGAAGCTCAACTGTTGGGCCAGACAATCGCTGCAGAGCAGCCTATGTCATGGTTTCTGCTTCGGCTCTCCTGGAGGCCAGCTGCCTCCCTAGAGTTACAACCTCTCATCCGAGCTCCCCAGCTTTCAAAAGGCAAGTCAGTTAACATCTATACTGACTCCAAATATGCATTTCTTGTTGCACATTCTCACTCAGCCATTTGGAAGGAGAGAGGATTCCTAACACCAAAGGCTTCCCTCTAGTCAATGCCTCTCTCATCTCTAAACTCCTTGAGGCACTCTACCTCCCTTTCCAAATTGCTATTATACACTGCTGGGGTCATCAAACTACTTCTGACCCCATAACCGAGGGACATAACAAGGCTGATGCGATGGCTAGAAGCTTAACCAGCAAGTCGTCCATGGCTCCCATTCTCTTTTTCTCTACGCCCATCAAATTGGCCTATATCCAAATTGACCTCCTGACATGAGGGCGCCAGATCAGAGACAAGAGCTGGATTTTCTTGGGGGATAAGATTGCCCTTCCTCAACTCCAAGCCCAAGATCTCTCCGATATCCACAAGTCACTTCACATGAGTCCCCAACGGCTCTTTCAATTCTCCAGCCTCTCTTTTACCTATCTGGCATGAGTGACTTAATTCAACAGGTCCATTCCACATGCTCGATATGTTCCTCTGTCATGCCTCAAGGGGGCCTACAACCCAAGGTCCCCTCTCATCAGATGCGAGGACACCAACCTGGTGAAGATTGGCAGGTAGATTTTACTCATATGCCCAGACACAAAAAGTTCAGATACCTACTCACCCTGGTTCAAACCTTTTCAGGATGGATTGAGGCTTTCCCAACCTCTCAAAAGACAACAAACACTGTGGCCTTAGTCCTCATTGAGCAGATCATCCCAGGTTTGGCCTTCCAATGTCCATCCAGTCAGACAATGGCCCTGCCTTCACTTCTCAGATAATCAACAGGTCTCAGAAAGCCTCAGCATCTCCTGGAAACTTCACATTCCTTACAGGCTGCAGTCCTAGGGTAAGGTTAAGCAGGTCCACGGGATCCTCAAAGACCACCTTACAAAACTCTCAATTGAGCTTCGAATCTTCTGGCCCAATCTGTTTCTTCTTGTGCCATTTGAATCCCAGCTGCCCCTAGAGCCCCCATAGGGCTCAGTCCCTTTGAATTGCTCCATGGCCGCCCCTTCCTGATTAATTATAACCTTCCCATCCAACCCCTGCTCCTGGCCTCATATCTACCTTATCTCACCTTGCTCTGCAGTCTGCTTTGGGAACACAGGGACTGCCAACCTCCCTGCCCCAGCAGAACTAGTACCCTCTGATGGTCCACTTCAACCAGGAGACTCTATCCTCTCAAAGGAACTCCATCCTTGATCATTGCAACCACGCTGGATGGTACCCCATATGGTGATTCTCACCATCCCTACATCAGCCAAACTATTAGGCCATCCTTCTTGGTATCACATTTCTTGCCTCAAGCTTGCCTCAGGCCCTAAGGCCTGGTTGTGCCAATTGGTGGGACCCACTAAACTCAAAATCATCTGTGGGCCTCCCACTTCTTTTCCTACAGGTCTCCCGACCTGAAAGACGCTGCCTAATCCCTACTGCTGGCGTTTCCAGCTACAGGAGACCTGGGATGGTAAGACCCACACATTAGGAACCGGCGATTGCCAACATGCTGGTTGCCAGACAGTTGTCTCCATTCTACTAACCAGCCTCAGTCTTTCCGGCGAGCACCCTTCCTCTGCCTCCTGTATGACCAAACCAAGCGGTACTGCAAGTCCCGACCAGATATTTATGGAGGATGCCCTCACACTTCCTGCAATATGCACAAGCTCAGAGAGACCACCCAAACCCAATTCCTATATGCCTATTCTGGAGGTAGGACCTATCTGAACATCAGAGATCCCTGAGACAATCGCTGGGCAGCAGGAGTAGAGAGAAAGCTGTACATATGGCCCTGGGACATTTCCCCCTCCGGAACTCTTAAGATTTTCCACACCTACACTTGAGTGATTCCTCAGCTCCACCAATAAATCCTCCAGAAAAAACTGCCCTCATTCACCACTAGGGGCACACGAGGCAGACAAGGGAGACCATTTTTATTTCTGGCCCTAGTACAATGTCAGAGGTTACAACTCCTAAACTACTCCAGTGTCAATAATATTTCTGATTGTTTTCTGTGTGCTGCTCTGGATCACCCCCTTTAACGGCAGTCCCTCTGACCTTTCCTCTTCCAAGGGGGTGATGCCTCTCTGCCTCTGACGGGGATCCCCCTCTTTGACAATCCCCCGCAGCAGCAGCAAAATCTTTTTTTTTTCTTTTTTTTAATTTTTATTGGTTGTTCACAACATTACAAAGCTCTTGACATATCATATTTCATACATTAGATTGAAGTGGGTTATGAACTCCCAATTTTACCCCAAATGCAGATTGCAGAATCACGTCGGTTACACATCCACAATTTTACATAATGCCCAATTAGTAATTGTTGTATTCTGCTACCTTTCCTATCCCCTACTATCCCCCCTCCCCTCCCCTCCCATCTTCTCTCTCTACCCCATCTACTGTAATTCATTTCTCTCCTTGTTTATTTTCCCATTCCCCTCACAACCTCTTATATGTAATTTTGTATAGCAATGAGGGTCTCCCTTCATTTCCATGCAATTTCCCTTTTCTCTCCCTTTCCCTCCCATCTCATGTCTCTGTTTAATGTTAATCTTTTCTTCCTGCTCTTCTTCCCTCTCTGTTCATAGTTGCTCTCATTATATCAAAGAAGACATTTGGTATTTGTTTTTTAGGGATTGACTAGCTTCACTAAGCATAATCTGCTCTAGTGCCATCCATTTCCCTGCAAATTCTATGATTTTGTCATTTTTTATTGAGCAGCAAAATCTTTCCATCTGCTATGCCTCCCAAACTGTCTCCAGATGCAACTGACTATTATGGTGTCCTCTCAAGTCCCAGCACCCCCAGGAATTTTCTTTTGGTGTAATGAGACATTGATGAAAGTCATCAACTCCTCTAACTGCCACTCCTTTCTGTACCCCTGTCACCCCAGTTCCTCAACTTACATTCTCTGGACAGGCTGAGTTTCTCTCATTGAGCCTGCCTTCACCCACTAGATCTAAACGGGCTGCCTTTCTTCCAGTGATCATAGGCATATTCCTCTTGCCTTATCTCTGGCTGCCTCAGATATCGGGGCCAGGGCATCAGGCAATAGCTTAACCACAACTAAAGAGCTTGAAGAAAAATTACAGCTAGCGATTGAAGCCTCTGCCAACTTTCTGGCATCTCTCCCAAGACAAATAACATCGCTCCAAAACAGGCAGGCCCTAGACCTACTCACTGATGACAAAGTGGTACCTGTCTGTTCCTCAGGGAAGAATGTTGCTCTGACATCAATGAGACCAGCCTAGTAGAAGAAAACATCGATGTGCTACGATAGCTGAGTGAAGAACTGAAACGAAGGCAGCAGCAGTCTACCTCATTCCTCCTGGGATGGTGTAACTCAGCCCTCGCTGCTTGGTTGGGTCTGATTGTTGGCCCCATCCTTATGACCTGTGTCTTGCTAATGATTGCTCCTTGTCTTAGATTTATCCAAAACCGCATCAGCAAAGTCTCATGGGTGGCAGTAAATCAGATGCTCCTCCACCCCTACAGCCACCTTCCCAATAAGCCCCCAACTCTTGACCTTCCCTAGACAATGCCCCCCTACCAGCAGGAAGTAGCCAGATTAGAACAGCGCCCTATAACATCAAAGAGGTCGGGATGTCCAGCAGCAGCTTTCCCTTCCTTTTCCCTTCCCCTTTCCCCTCCCCATCCCATGGTGGCCATAGGCAGGGACTTTTCACCTGGCTGAAGAGAACTGGGCCTTAAACTTGCCCCTAAACTCTGCTTGGCCAACCCGCTAACAGTAGTAACAATTTAGTTGGTCTAGGCCCTCCTACCTCCAGTGACCTATATAGATATTGTTTTCGCCTCTCGCTCGTGGGACTTCCCCAGCCGTCACCCTTTCATGGACGGGTGAAACTCGCCCCAGAGCATCCCCCCTTCCCAATAAAACTCCTTTTGATGTCTTATTCTTTTTTTTTTTTTTTTTTTTTTTAAAGAGAGAGTGAGAGGAGAGAGAGAGAGAGAGAGAGAGAGAGAGAGAGAGAGAATTTTTAATATTTATTTTCTAGTTCTCGGCGGACACAACATCTTTGTTGGTATGTGGTGCTGAGGATCGAACCCGGGCCGCACGCATGCCAGGCGAGCGCGCTACCGCTTGAGCCACATCTCCAGCCCTTGATGTCTTATTCTTGTTCTGTGGTTCCTGGCGTCTCCTCTCCTTTTCTGCTTTACTGCTTCTTTCCCCAGGTCATAAACCGACAGTGCTGGGACCTACTGCTATATTCTTTGTGGCCATCAGCCTTCACCCCCATGGGCAAAATGGACTGGAAGGAAGGGCAGAGGCCAGGTTCTCTTTGGCATTTTTTTTTTTTAAAGCCCAGGAAGCTCTTCTGGGATCCCCCCCCCGCCCCCCAGTTTAGGGCTGGTGTCCTTGACCACAGTGAGATGATCTGTGGCTGCCTGGGGCCAGGCTGAGAAACAGTGCTGGAGTGCCTGCACTGGTTTAAAGGTTGAAATCTTTTTTAATCCTTTCTTTGGGTGTCCTGCTATATTGCACACCAGAGGTACTTCCTTTTGGCACCTTCAACTTAGTTCCTGACAGTTCAGACCCCTTATCATGCAACTGCATAAATGCCTGTACATCCAGAATCTCTTTCATATATACTTTACCCCTGACAGACCAACTTCAACTTCAAAACTGCATAATAATCCCCAAAAAACCATTCAAAGGCTATAATACATCACAGTAAACCATTTTTGTCTTAGACAGTCTTCTACCTATTATGGCCCATTCTGCCAAAGTTTCTCTGCTCAAGAGACTACTGGCAAGATCAGTGTAGCATGGGCCACCATGTCTTAAATGGCCAGTAACAGGGGGAAAAAAAAAAAAAAAAAAGCAGACAAGAGAAGATCACCGAAACCAGGGCTGACAGAGGGCAACCTTTATAAGAGACAGACCTGCAGGTACAAATTTTTTTCACTTACTTTACCTTTGACAGACCAACTATCGGCATCAAATCAATATTGGCATCAGATTTGCTATTTTTAGGTCAGGAGCCATTTTATCCGAGGTTCCAAAGTTTTGATTCTGAGGCAAAGCTGCTTAACCTCCTGTAAGAACAGGTGCCTGCTATCAACCCCACCCCTCTGAACTCCTAAGCAGCTTATGAGATTGCTCTTGTGAGTTATAAAGCCACTCTGTGAGCACAGACAGGCTGCTGCTCTCCTCAGGGGGACAGCCTTGTTGATATCCCTCATGTTACCAACAATAAATCTCTCGTGTGATGTTCTGGTATGTGGCATGGTCCTTGGACTTTGTGTGGACTCTGCGACTGTCCTTTTACCAACTCCAACTGTAAGATTGTATAATAATCCAGAAAGTTATTCAAAAGCCAGATCATTACTATAAAACATTATTTTAGACAGGCTTATAACTGTAGGTGGCCCTTTCTTCAACTTACTTTACCTCTGACAGACCAACTCCAATTGCATGATTATACAAAAAAGAAACAGAGAGACAACCAGAGGAGCCCCAAAACCATGGCTGAAGGACAGGAACCTTTAAATTGACCAGCCAAGATCTTTCCCAAGACATTACCTATAGGATCAGTGCAGTATGGGTTATATCTAAAAAGGGACAGTAACGGATACAAACAGAACAAAAATACAGACAGACAACCAGAGAGAAACAGATGAGAACCTAGAACAGACCAGAAAGGGGTAAATATCCCTAGGTTCTTGAGTCCCGCTTAACCATGACTCCTACACCAGTGGTGCCAGAGACGTCCTCACAAAGAGGGACTAGATGTTCCCATAAAGAAGAACCAGAAGTGTTGGCATCAAGAGTCTTGGTGTGCACATGGGGACTTACCAAGTGGCCAAGGTTACTGCGACTTTCCTGAGATCAGTTTCCTTAAGTGGACTACTATGGAGCAACCTATACTGTTCACAGAGAGGATGTGGGGGTTCCCTGAAGCAAAAGGAGCTTCGGCAGCTGCTGAGATCATCCCTCAGTCCCTCCCTTTGTCACAGGAACAGCTCCTAGGGTTCAACCTGGGGCAGACCCATTTGTCTCCTAACTCTCTTAGCAAGTTGGCCTTACATCCTCAGTATGGCCTTGGAGAGCCAGGCCTGCCCCAGGAAACTGGAATTCGAGTTGTTCTCGGGTTCCTCCTGGGGTACCAAATTTGTTGCCAAAAGCTTGGTCCTTGCCCCTAATGGCAATCCGATAACTAGAACACAGTTTTGAGAAAAAGGAAAGAAGGTTTATTGCTTTGCTAGCAAAGGAGAAACAGGGAACTCCTGTCCCAAAGGCTGTGATTCTGCCCATCAGCAGCAACAAGGCTTTTAATTAGGAATTCAAAGACTACACTCCACGTATTCTCTTCGAGTTGTAATTCACTTGTTAATTTTGGAGATAGTCCTCTCTGAGGTCTTCTGGTGCCATCCCCAAAGTCTGGATTATTTCTTCCTCTGGTGGGTGAGTGCTCAGGGACAGGAAGGGGAAGGAAGGTAATCCTGTTTCCCCTGAGATTAAGGAGAGGGAGAGATTTCGGATGAGCAGGGGAAGAAGAAAGAAACATGTCTATTTTAAAAATAAGTTGCAGTGACAGGGCAGTAAGGGTGATATTAAAAGGTCCTCGTTATTGGATTGCATCAGGGGCAAGGACCGTGTTTTTGGTCACACCTGGAGCAAGGCAAAGAAGGAGATGTTACTTAGTTTGGGGTCCACATATATCATTGTCTTAGTAAAATCCATCCTGCTTCTCAAAGCACATCTGGCCCCAAAGGTAATAGTTGAGAGGTTGGGTTTTGTCTCTCTCTTTTTATTTTTTAATGTTTTAATTATAGTTGGACACAGTACCTTTATTTTATTTATTTATTTTTAATGTGGTGCTGAGGAGTGAACCCAGTGCCTCAAATGTGCCAGGCAAGCACTCTAACACTGAGCCCCAACCCCAACCCTGGGATTTATCTTGATTGGTGGCTAGCATCGAGATGTTTGGGAAGAGGTTTTAGGAAGAGGAAAATACATCATCTGGGGCCTAGGTATAAATCAGTATCCAACCATTCAATTTGCCTTGAAGGTTGGGATGAACTGCACTTGGGACAACTCCTCTTCCTTAATCCATGATTCACAGGGAGAGGGTTGAACTTTATGGGTTTGGTTTTTTTTCTCCTAGTATCAATTCCCTCCTTTTCCCATAAGTCACCTGATTTCCCTGAAAACTCTGAAACACACCCTTTGGCTGGGAAAGAGCATTAGGCAATCTGTGAAATTCCCCCATTCCTCCTTTCTCCCCTGGAACTTGAGCCTGGGAGGAAGATGCAGTTCTCGTTTCAAAAGCAGAGGGAGCTCCAGGATCAAGGCTGAATAACCCTTCCTCTGTGTCATGGTCTCCCAGCCCCCTCTTTGTTGAGATCAGGGAATTTCGGACATGCACACTTGGATAGAGAATGTACAGAACCAGGACAGGGAGGTCTGCCGGAAGTTCCTGCAGAGGGAGCATCGAGGCCAAGCCGTTGCTCCTGGGAGCCAGCAGGGTCGCCCAGCATGACCACTGGCAGGAGCGAGAGGGCTGACCCACTTGCTCCCATCAGTTTCTGAAGGTAAAAACTTTAAAAATGAAGAGCAGAGCTTTGAGGGAGGGGAAAAGAAAGGCAGAGAACCACACAGAGAAAGGTTTGGGGCAAAGATGGTGGGCTGGAAAGAGAAGAATAAAAAAAGACAGAATTAGAGACAACCCATTTCTCCTAGGCTGATCCCATCCACCCCGCTTTACCCCATCACAGTACCATTGTTTTCAGGGTTAAAAGCTATTTTGGCAGGACTTTTCTAGGAAGATATCCTCTCTTAGTAAAGGAAAAAACAAACTAACTCTGGAAGATTTTGTTTCTTGTCATTAGCTGCCCCTTCTCTCCTTCCTTTTGCAATCCTGTCTCGGTGGGGGCAGCACTTCCCCTCTCAGACCATTTCTCCCAAGGACCCTGCCCTCCCCTATTGAAAGAATCTCATTCCTCCATCAGTGGTCATTGGGGACATCCACAGAAACCCATGTTATACTAACCATAGTAAAGAGGGCTGACTTGAAGTGATAAAAGGTTTGTGGTGGAAAAAGGAGGGGAACTATCTTAGCCGGATGGTCAGGTGGGCAGACTCCTGAAAACCTGGGTGGGAATGGGGCTATTGTTCTGTGAGGCCAGGAGAGAGACTGATTGAGGGGGCCTAGAGGTGAGGAACAGAAAAGAAGAAAACTGGGAGAAACTACTTGCTCTGGAGAAAAGTTGGGAGGAAGTCAGAGCAGCAATGGGAGAAAGATAGGATTTAGTTCCAGTGTAGAAAATTAGTGAAGTCTGACCAGGGAGGGTGTGAGAGGCCAGGTGTCATATGTGAAGACTGATAGTGTGGCTCTATTAAACTTATGTTGTTCTTCTGGTGCTTCTCACCACCAAAGCAGGGTGACTGTGTTTGACAGACGGATAGCCAGGCTGTCCACCACTTTAGCTCCAAAGTCCAGAGGAACAGAGAGTTAGGTCCAGAGACATGGACACATCGCCAGAGACGTGGTAAGTGATTGGGGGTCTACAGAAATGTTCATGGACTCCAGTCCCTTCATCTTCTCAAGAAAAGGATTTTGATTTGACCTAGGCCTTTTCTTTATTCCAAGCTAAGCTTTTCTTCCATGGCCTGCTAGGTGTCCTTTTCTCTTTTCCTTCCTTCCCTTTGGGACAAATGCTCGAATTCTACAAGAGGCCGCTGGTACCTGGGTTACCCACATGACTGTGCCCCTCCCCCTTTTAAATTTCAGGTGCATTGTCTTGTTTTCTCTTTTGGCACGGGTTTATGCTGAGCCGACCATGTATGGGGAGATCCTGTCCCCTAACTATCCTCAGGCATACCCCAATGAGATAGAGAAATCTTGGGATATAGAAGTTCCTGAAGGGTATGGAATTCACCTCTACTTCACTCATCTGGACATAGAACTGTCAGAGGACTGCGCCTATGACTCAGTGCAGGTATATCACAAACCATGCAGAATGGTGGTGGAAGACCATGGCTGGGGTGGAGGAATGAGAAGGATGATTGGGGGAGAGCCACAGACATTCAGGGAACTGGAGTCAGGTAGTTCTATGGGGGTCAAGGTTCTACTTTATCACCTCCATGCCAAAATATTCCCCTTGAATAACATCATTTTTACTCTTCTCTTAGATAATGTCAGGGGGCACTGAAGAAGGGAAACTCTGTGGAAAGAGGACCAGCAAGAATCCCAACTCCCCAATTGTGGAAGAGTTCCAAATCCCATACAATAAACTTCAGGTGACCTTTAAGTCAGACTTCTCCAACGAGGAACGATTTACTGGGTTTGCTGCATATTATGTTGCCATAGGTAAGACTCGCCCTGATGTGTATGATTTACTGATCCAGCTACAAGATTAGAAAAAGTAAAAATACTGTATTAAATGAGGATTCTATTTATAACTTTTACAAAGTATTGACTTGGCCTGGCTCCTTCCATCAATTCATCAATTACCTTTGTGAATTTCAAACACATGATCATATTTTATTGGTGATTGATGATGTTAATGTTGATAGTAGATAATAAATCTTAATTTATTGAGAACCACTATGAATTGAGTACTATGTTAGAAAATTTCCTATATTCATATGGTCTCAACACTTCAAGGTAGGTATTATTATCTCCATAAAAATATAAAGAAAATGAAAACTATAAAGTTAATCACTTGCCAAAAATTACATAAGGAATGTAGAACACTCAAACCAATTCAAAATGTGGCATTCAAACTTTCAAATTCTGGGCACTTCTATGTCTGTCTCCAGGTTAGAATGAAGTTAGAACTTGTCACAAAGTCAAAGTATTGCTTAGATCTGCTAGAAGGACCAATGTGGTGTAAAGAGATAGATGAACTAATGTCCTCCCTGCAGAAAACAGCACATGTTTGGCCTGCAGAGTGTTGTGTCTGGCACTGAAACACTCTGTATGCAAGAAAAATCAGGGATCTCTGGCATTGAGAGCTCCCTTATAGCAGTACAATGGCAGGGCACAACTTTGGAATCATAGTTCAGGAAAGTAATGTAGAATAATAGCACTCTGAAATGTGGTTCTTTGACAATCTTTAACAGTTAGTGTCTCTCTCTCTCTCTCTCTCTCTCTTTAACCTTTATAGTTTTGGGTTTAACTCCATTCCTCCTTCTAGACTTTTGTGTTTGACCTCAATCTTTTTCTCCTTACAGATGTAAATGAGTGCACAGATTTTGCAGATGTCCCATGTAGCCACTTCTGCAACAACTTCATTGGTGGTTACTTCTGTTCCTGTCCTCCAGAATACTTTCTCCATGATGATATGAGGAATTGTGGAGGTGAGCTTGGCATTAAGAGAGATTCATGTTCCAGGGGATTTGGAATGTATTGAGGCCTCAGAAAGGGCTTTGTCCATCTTCCAATTTTGATTAGGCTCTTCTTTCAGGCATCTATTCTTAGTTACCCATAACTGAGTGGGGAACCATAGGAGGGGAACAAGATAAGGTGTGTTAATCAGCTTTTCATTGCTGTGACAAAATGCTTGAGATAATCAATTTAAAAGGAGGAAATGTGGACTGGGGTTGTGGCTCAGTGGTAGAATGCTTGCCTAGCATGTGTGATGTACTGGGTTTGATCCTCAGCACCACATAAAATAAATGAATGAAGGTATTGTGTCCATCTACAACTGAAAATATATTTTTTTTAAAAAAAAGGAGAAAATGTTTGTTATGGTTCATGCTTTCAGTCCATGGTTGGATGGCTCCATTGTTTGGGTGTGTGGTGAGGGCAGAACATCATGGCAGGAAGCATGTTGTAGAGCAAAATTGCTCACATTATGACAGCCAGGAAGTGAAAGAGAGACAGAAAGAGGTTAGAGTCCCAGTAGTCCCTTCAAGGGCACACCTCCAATAATGTATTTTCTTCCACTAGACTCTACCTTCTAAGGTTCCACCAACTCCTGGTAGTGCCACAGGCTGGTGACCAAGCCGTTAGCATATGGGACTTTGGGAAACATTTAAAATCCAAACAGTTACATAAGAGCCACAGTATAAAGTTAGTTAATTGGAGAAGCAAGATAGATGCCTGTGAAGAGTCTGCCTAAAGTTGTTCATATCCCTATCATAAGAGTGATAGAAATCTCATAGGCATTGGATAGCCCCATTAATAAGCACTGGGTGTATAATTGCTCCGGGTGGGCTCCAGTCAGGGAATGGGTCCTAGATTAGTCTGAATGGAGGACTCTCAGTTTATGACAGAAGGAATCATAGTTTGGTGCAGGAACTTCTTTGCTTGACCCTATATTTGATTTCTCCTTTCTTTTTTTCTCCCTTAGTCAACTGCAGCGGGGATGTGTTTACTACATTGACTGGGGAGATTGCAAGTCCCAATTATCCCAATCCATATCCAGAGAACTCAAGGTGTGAATATCAGATCCAGCTGGAAGAAGGGTTCCAAGTGGTGGTCACTATGCGGAGAGAAGATTTTGATGTGGAACCAGCTGACTCAAAGGGGAACTGCCATGACAGTTTAGTTGTGCGTGGTGGATGATTAATTCTTGCTCTGCCCCCAATTTACTTCTCCTTGAAGATAAAACTATCTTTCTTCCTGCCCCTTATTATCTCCTTTAATTTTTTTTTGCAGTAATGTATATCTAGGCACACACTTTATCACTGAGCTATGCCTCAAGCCCTTTTTATTTTTCTTTTGAAACAGGGCCTTGCTAAGTTGCTGAAGCTGGCTTAGAATTTGCAGTCCTCCTGCCTCAGCCTCCAGAATAGCTGGGATTATAAGCATGTTCCACTGTGCCTGACTGTCCCTTTTATACCTTCCATTTAACCTCTTCCCTTTAAATTCTTTCTCTTATGATTTAATCATTTTGTTTTCTTTCAGTTTGTTGCAAGAAACCAACAATTTGGTCCTTACTGTGGTAATGGATTCCCTGGGCCCCTGACTATTGAAACCAAGAGTAACACTCTTGATATCATCTTTCAAACTGATCTAACAGGGCAAAACAAAGGCTGGAAATTTCGTTACCATGGAGATCGTGAGTAACCTAAAAGTGTTTTTTTTTTAGCTGGTGACATTAAGGTCCTTGAACAATGTAGAATCAAAACAGGTAGACTGTTGTTTGGATAGAATTCTGGGATACATCAATTTCTCCAGAAGATCTAAATCTGTCAGTTATTGATGGAAATGCTTCAACATAGTAATCCTTCAACTAGACCTGAGAATGTGGACAACCTAGGGATGGTTAGTTAGTAACACCATATTATTTTAGTTATCTGCCATAATAGAATGTTAGGCATTGGAATTGAGAACAATTGAATGATTTTAGAAAGTGAGAATGATGTAAATAGAACAGTCTCCAACTATTTAGTAAAAATATTATTTTTGTCCCAACTTTGTCCTTTCTAAGCAAACCCCTGTCCAAAAGAAGTCTCTGCCAATTCATTTTGGGAGCCTGAAAAGGCAAAATATGTGTTTAAAGATATGGTGAAGATAACCTGTAAAGAAGGGTTCGAAGTTGTAGAGGTAAAGTACCATTTGGGCTTCTCCCTAATCTCTGACCAGATCAGGATGAGCATACTGAAATTGTCCAGTCGTTGCCTAACATCCCTGTTTGATTAAGGTATTAACACCTGTTCCATAGAACAGCTCAAGATCTTCAGTCCTAGGTGAGCCATGGGGCTCCTTGGCCAGTTGGGCACTCTCTCTGCCTTCAGCCTTCCTGGGGAAGGGGAGAGGATATGCTGGGACACAGTTGTCTCTTTCAGCCCCAACTCCTGGGTGTTTTGGGTCATTTGCTAAACTGTTCCCAAGCCTTTTTTGGTGAGGAATCCTTGTTAATCCAAGTCCAGAGATCAATTTAATTTTCGGTTTTGATTTCCCATCTCTCTCTGTATAAATTAATGCTGATATCTATAATTGTTCTCTAGGGAAATGTTGGCTCAACATCTTTCTATTCGACTTGTCAAAGCAATGGAAAGTGGAGTAATTCCAAACTGAAATGTCAACGTACGTGTCTCTTCAATGTGGAACTTTTTTTTTTTCTCCCCAAGGGAACTGAAAAATCAGCACATAAAAATTGAGCGTATGGGACGGGGGTTGTGGCTCAGTGGTAGAACGCTTGCCTAGCATGTGCAATATAAAAATAAATAAAATAAAGGCATCGTGTTCATCTACAAATGAAAAAACAAACAATCAACAACAACAACAACAAAAAAAAAAAACCCAAATAACTCTTAGGGTTATGAGAGAGTGGGTTGGGTTTTTAAGGAAAGTCAGTCATGGAAGAATTTCTAGACCCAGACCATGCATGATCCCAGGCCAGCTAGACTAGCAGATTTCTTCTAAAGAAAGTAACTTTGAAGCCGGGTGCCTGTAATCCTAGCGGCTCAGGAGGCTGAGGCAAGAGGATCGCAAATTCAAAGCCAGCCTCAGCAATTTAGTGAGGTGCTAAGCAACTCAGTGAGATCTTATCTTTAATAAAATTCAAAATAGGACTAGGGATGTGGCTCAGTGGTTAAGGACCCCTAAATTCAATCCCGGGTATCCCCCCCCATCACCCCACAGAAAAAGAAACTTTGCCCACCCACCCTCTTTTCCTCCCTCCCTTCCTCCTTCCTAGTACTGGGGCTTGAATCCAGGGCTGCTCTACCACTGAGTTATACTCCTAGTCCATTTTATTCTTTATTTTGAGACAGAGTCTCACAAAGTTGCTCAGACTGTCCTCAAACTTGGGATCCTTGAGCCTCAACCTCTGAGTTGCTGGGAGCACATGCTACCATGCCTGGCTAAGAAAGGGGCTTTGGGATTGGTAGTTAATAGCTCCAAAAGGGTGCCTTCCTGTTTTCTCCAGGACCTCTGCCAACCTCTAAGAACCAGGTTCTTCATTTTAGCTTTCAGTGGGCAGTCTGGATTGGCATATGTCGATGGGCTAGAGAGTGGGTGATGCTGGTTGGAGAGGATGGTCATGGAGAGGTGGTGTGGGAGATTCATTTGGGGTGTGCTTATGGATATGGGGTGGGGAAGAAGTAAGGATGGAACTGACCCCATAACTCTTCCTGGGAAGGGGTAACTGTCCTGACCATCAGTCTCCTCCCTTCCTTTTGTAGCTGTGGACTGTGGCATTCCTGAACCCATTCGGAATGGTAAAGTTGAAGATGCAGAAAATACTTTATATGGTTCTGTCATTCGCTACACTTGTGAGGAGCCATATTACTACATGGAACATGAAGATGGAGGTAGGTTTCTTCTACTAGAGAAAGAGAAAGAAAGGGAATGTGAACATTTAGAGGGCAAACAGTAAATCTTTCTGGGTTGGGGAGGGTTTGTAGAGAAATGGGGGAGACAACACACACTGTCATCCTCTTGGCTTCCAGTAAGGATACAGTTTTCACATGGAGCAGGGTATGTTCTCAAAAAATCCTAAAGGTCACCAACTCAGCTTTGCAGCTACGGTATGAATTCCCCTACAACATTCCTTTCATATGGTTATCCCCCTGGACCAGTTGTTTCATGTAAAACTCACAGGAGAACTTCCAGCTGTATGGCCCACACAGGCGAAGGAGTCAGGGTCACCCCTCCTGAATTTGGCTGGCAACGAAAAGACCACACAAACACAGAAAAACCCTTTTTGGGGTTCAAGGATGGCTCTGGGGCCTCAGCTCCCATGCTGGAGGGCAAGGGGAACAAGGGAGGCATGAGGCAAGAGGCTAGAGAGAGACCACATCCTGAACCCCTGTTTTTATCTAGGGGGGAGACATTCGATAGAAAATTCCACCCAAATAAAGCAAAGAGATTGTGTTACAGCAAATATGGGGGTGTGGCCCAGTCCCATTGGGTGATGCGCACTCCCTTGTGGAGTGAAGGTGAGGCCCACCTGCCTCGAACACAGGATGATGCCAGTTCCACAGCCCCTGATACTCAAGGCTAAGGGGGTGTTCAACTCCTGTTCAAGGCCGCCCCAACACAGCTGCAAGTCGTCATATGGTGGTGACTTTTTTTTTTTTTTTTTTTTTTGGTACTGGAGATTGAATCCAGGAGCACTTTACTATTGAGTTGCATCCTCAATCCTTTTTATTTTTAATTTGCTAAGGCTGGCCTCAAGTTTGCCATCCTCCTGTCTCCGCCTTCTGAGTCTCTGGGGTTACAGGCGTGTGCAACTGTATCCCGCTGATGACTGGTTTTCTTGCAGTAAAGGCCCTGGCAGTGCTAGATGAAACAAAGTAGGCCCTTCTACATTGATTTTCATTATATTATTAACTTTTTAAAAAATTATTTTCCCACATGAAGCACTTTCTCAGTCTCTACCATAACCCTGCTTCCTTCTGCTTTGAAGACTATTCTTTCTTTTTCTTTAGCAAGATAGAGGCCTGAGGGATTATTTGGGGGATGCTCAAGATTATCTTCTAGTTGATTTGTTCTGACCCCCTTCTCAAATCTCAGAGGAGCCCAGGCTCTGCCTGAAAGGAAAAAGTGGGTAAGGGAAGATATGGTGGTGTTGACATGTATCCCTTGTGTGATTCCAGGGGAGTATCGCTGTGCTGTTAACGGGAGCTGGGTGAATGAAGTGCTGGGCACTGAGTTGCCCAAATGTATTCCAGGTAATCAGGGTTTTTGGTGTGGGCAGAGACTGGAGCCACAGGTGCAGTGGAGTGGGGAGTCACCTTCTGAAAGCAGCTGCAATCCTCTTGGGAAAGAGGTCTTCTAGAGTCCAGCACAGTGAAAGGTTGTAACACTGGGCTGTGGGAATTCCCTCAACCACACTGAGTCAGGCCTACTCGAAGCAAAATAGGCAAGTCAGCCAGCACCAGTGAGTGTCAGAGTCAAGACCAGTTGAGCCTGGTGATGAAGATGAGGTAAGCAGATACAGAAATGCTAAAAGCAGGACCTGAAAGTTGAGAGTGAGGAATCAATACTCAGAAAGAAGTGTGGGTATATAGCCTTGTTATTATTTAAAAAAATTCTTTGGGCTGGGGATGTGGCTCAAGCGGTAGCGTGCTCTCCTGGCATGCAGTGGCCCGGGTTCAATCCTCAGCACCACATACAAACAAAGATGTTGTGTCCGCCAAAAACTAAAAAATAAAAGTTAAAAATTCTCTCTCTTCTCTCTCTCTCTCTCTCAAAAAAAAATCTTTTAGTTATAGATGGATACATTACCTTTATTTTATTTATTTATTTTTATGTGGTGCTGAGGATTGAACCCAGTGCTTCACACATGCTAGGCGAGCTCTTTACCACTGAGCCACAACCCCAGCCCCATATAGCCTAGTTATTATACTAAAAGTCTATGTGGCAGCAGGTGTGGTGGTGTATACCTATAATTCCAGCAGCTAGGGAGGCTGAGACAGGAGGATAGTAAGTTCAAAGTCAGCCTCCGCAACTTGGTGAAGTCCTAAGCAACTTAGCAAGACCCTGTCTCAATTAAAAAATCAAAAGGGCTGGGTATATGGCTCAGTGGTTTAGAGCCCCTGGGTTCAATCCCTGGTACAAAAAAGAAAAACAAAAAAAGAAAAGAAAGAAATAAAGAAATCTATGTGGAAAGAAGATATTGAGGAATAAAATAAATGGGGGTTACAGGAAGATCAGAAATCAAGAGTTGAGTAGAAGACAACAGGGCAAAACAAGAATAATAATAATGATCCTAGTAATAATAACAATGCTATTGAAAACTAAAGACCAAGCCAATTTGTTGCATTTATTATCTCTTCCACATCCTTGTAGCAATCCTATGAGGTTTCATTTATGGATGAGTGAATTCAGTAAGAGGCAGGGGCAGGCTTTGAACCCAGCTCTGTCTGAGTACAAAGCTCATTATGCTCAATTCAAAATCTATTCAGACTGTCTAACAAGGGACTGATATAATCCAGCTTCATCTGAAACTCAGTACTAGGGAATGGCAAAGCAGTCTTACCTAGAACCAGCCCATGGAGAACAAGAGGTTAAGATCAAAGAAGAGAACTCTCTTGTTTTCCATCATAGGTTGACCTTTGGGTTGCTAGGAGGGAGTCAGGTGCAACCAGGACTTCAGTAAAGAAGGTGTTAAATAGAGGTTACATCTGGGCATCAGTAGAAGGTATAAAGCTTGCCTCCTCTGCAGTCTGTGTGAGGAAGGAGTTTTCCAGCACTGGTTCCCAGTTGGGTGCCTGGCCTCAGTGCTGAACCCCCCCCCCTCTCTTTGAGAGGGGGGTACTGGGGATTGAATTTAAGGGCAATTGACCACTGAGCCACGTCCTCAGCCCTATTTGGTATTTTATTTAGAGACAGAGTGTCACTGAGTTGCTTAGCACCTCACCTTTGCTGAGGCTGTTTTTGAACTGGTGATCATCCTGCTTCAGCGTCCTGAGCTGCTGGGATTACAGGTGTGCATCACCATGACCGGCTGTGCTGAACTACTCTCCTAGAACCTGCTTATGACATTGGCAAAGGGGGATACTTAAGGAAGGCTAGGATAAGTCAATAGAGATGGTTGACCAAATAGGTTGACTGTCTCATACTGGAGAACTCTGCAGCCAGAGGCAAAGGTATTTGAGTGGTTGGAGGATTTGCAGGAGGCCAGCATCATTTCCTGTGCCTCCCATCTTGTTCTTATTCTTTCCTAGTTTGTGGAGTCCCCAGTGAGCCCTTTACAATGCAACAGAGGATATTTGGAGGATCCCGTGCAGATATCAAAAATTTCCCCTGGCAAGTCTTCTTTAAGCACCCGTGGGCTGGCGGGGCTCTCATTGATGAGTACTGGGTACTGACGGCTGCCCACGTTGTGGAGGAAAATCCAGACCCAGCTATGTATGTCGGATCCACAACTGTGAGAACCTCAGGTTTGGACAGCACCCAGATGCTTACTGCTGAACGTGTGATTATTCATCCGAGTTGGCAATCAGTGGATGACTCCAGTTCAAGAACGAATTTTGACAATGACATCGCACTGGTGCAGCTGAGGGACCCTGTGAAAATGGGACCAAATGTCTCCCCCATCTGCCTGCCAGGCACCTCCTCAGAATACAACCTCTTGCCAAGAAACCTGGGAATGATCTCAGGCTGGGGTCGAACTGAGAAAAGAGATCATGTTCTCTATCTCAGAGGGGCAATGTTACCTGTAGCTCCCTTAGAAAAGTGCCGAGAAGTGAAAGGGGGAAATTCCAAAATGAATGCAGCTGCGTATGTTTTCACTAACAACATGATCTGTGCTGGAGGAGAGAAGGGTGTTGACAGCTGTCAAGGGGACAGTGGTGGGGCTTTTGCTGTACAGGACCCCAATGAAGATACCCCCAAATTCTATGTAGCTGGCCTGGTGTCCTGGGGACCCAAGTGTGGGACCTATGGAATCTACACAAAGGTTAAGAACTATCTTGACTGGATAAAGAAAATCATGCAGGAAAATAAGCCCACTTCTAAGGACTAATCCATTCATATACTGCTAGCTTCTCCAATAGGTATGATTAACCCATTGCTTTCAGTTCATCACAATATTATCATTATTTCACCATGACTGAGAGAAGACAAGGTAGTATCATTGAGCTAGAACTTGATTGTCAAGGTACCTGGCTGGATGTAGAGTTTGATCATAGAACTGTGTTGGTTATCCCCTTGTGGTCTGAGTACCTGTTATAGATCCAACATGAAGGAGTAAGCCTGTCTTGCACTCTTCAGCAGGAATATCTTAATTTTTTTGGTTCTTCTTTACCAGTTTGAATTTGCAGTTGCTTTATCATTCTCAGTACCCATTATCTACTTACAATAAAGCATGCTTATAATCCAATTTTGGTTGACTTTCTTTATTCTATATCAGTAGTCCAGAACTATAGGAGGGGAATGGGATAAGAGCACTGCTGAATCAAGGGTTTCAAGCATATAGTAACTCATATTTAATTGTCATGAAAATAGGGAATTCAGCTTTTCTTCCCTCTTCCCTTTTCTTCTGAGATTTACTGAATATTTTGAACAGTTGGAATTAGCTGTTTAATATATTCTTTAAGTATGAATTCTTTCAATGTCACCTGAAAATTAATTTTAATATTCATTTGCATAATACAATATTATGACTTAAAAAAGAAAAACCAAAGAAATTCAGAGATCTGGGAGTGGTGGGCACACCTGTAATCCCAGCAATCCCAACAATTCAAGAAGCTGAAGCAGGAAGATTGCAAATAGGAAGCCATTCTCGCTTCCTATTTATTTATTTATTTTTTGGTACTAGGAATTAAATCCAGGGATGCTTACCACTGAGCTACATCCTCAGTCCTTTTTATTTCTACTTTTTTTTTTTTTTTTGGTACCAGGGATTGAACCCTGGGGCACTTTACCATCGAGTCACTTCCTCAGCCTTTTTTTGTTTTTTATTTTGTGACAGGATCTCACTAAGTTGCTGAGGGCCTTGTTAATTTGCCAAGGCTGGCCTTGAACTTGTGATCCTCCTGTCTCAACCTCCCAAACTGCTGGAATTACAGTTATGCACCACTGCACCCAGCCAGCCTTAACAATTTATCAAGACCCTGTCTCTAAATAAATAAATAAATAAACAAAATTTAATAAAAAGGGCTGGGAATATAGCTCAGTGATAGAGCACTTTTTTTTTAAGAGAGAGTGAGAGATAATTTTTTAATATTTACTTATTTTTTTTTTTAGTTTTCGGCAGACACAACATCTCTGTTTGTATGTGGTGCTGAGGATCGAACCCGGGCTGCACGCATGCCAGGCGAGTGCGCTACCACTTGAGCCACATCCCTAGCCCTGATAGAGCACTTTATAGCATGTGGAAGACCCTGGGTTAAATCCCCAGTACAGCAAAAGAAAAAAATGTTCGGTATTTTCTTGTCTGCTTTCTTGGTAGTTTTGATTTTTCAATAAGGTAGTAAATTGAAGTGGACTCTGTACCAACTGTAGCTGAAAGTTCACTGATGATGGACCCAGAGACTTTACCTGCTATTTTCTAGGGAAGAGAAATTTAGCAAAACAAAGCAAAGCAAAATAAAACAAACAAATAAACAAACAAAACTCCTCTTCAAATAATAACTAGGCTGAGGAATGAGGATTGCAAGTTTGAGGCCAGCCTCAGCAATTTAGCAAGGCCATAAACAACTTAGCAAGATGCTATCTCAAAATGAAAAGGGATAGAGATATGGCTCAGTGTTTAAGCACCTCTGGGATGAATCCCGGTACCAAAAAAAAAAAAAAAAAAAGGGGGAGAGAGAGAGAGAGAGACACTTTTTTTGGGTGTGTGTGTGTGGGGGGGGTTAAATCCTGAATCTTGGTACCCACCCCCCCCCCAAAAAAAAAAGGAGAGAGAGAGAGAGAGACAGACAGACACTTAGATTTATTTTGAGAGGGGATGCTGGAAATGAAACCAAGATCTCATACGTGGCAAGTTTCATAGTAGGCAAGTGATCTACCACTCACCTACATCCCCAGCCCTGAGACTTAGCATCGCTTTTTTTTTTTTTGGTACTGGGGATTAAACCCAGGGGCATTTTCCCACTGAACTACATTCCTAGTCCATTTCATTTATTTAAAAAATTTTGAGACAGGGTCTCACTACAGTCTCACTAAATTGCTGAGGCTGCCCTAGAACTTGCAGTTCTCCTGTCTCAGCCTCTCTTGCTGGGTTTATGGGAATGTACCACTGTGCCTGGCCAGATTTAGCATTTTTAAAACTGCAGACAGGAGAGCTATCTTAGAGTGATGATCATCCTGACAAGGTATCTTATGAAAGCTGAGGGTTGACAATAAGGGTTCAGGGGAACTCTGGCCTGTTTCATGTGACATTTGGCTGCAGAAGAGCAGATTTCCCAGAAGTCAACAGGGGTGTGTTTGGTTTTTATCAAAAAAGGACTCTGATCTCCCATACACGGAAAGGGCCAGATTCAACAGTTGACTTTAGGCTTCAGGATAAATAAATGATGAGGTAACCAGAAGAATTCTGATAGAAGGGACTGAAGAGTCACAGGCAATCACAGGGAGTCTCTGGAAAGATGGCATCAAGTCAACCAAGTGGCAGAAAACCATTGCGTTGTTCCTTAACTATACACCTCCTAACTACCTCACCCATTGCCTGTCATTGCAGATGCAATTGACAGTGTACCCTAGACTACAGTGATTTGGGTGACAGAAAGAGGATTGTTTTGGAGAAAAAAATACATTTGGAGAAATATTAAGATTGAGAAACAGGATCTGTGATAGAGACATTTCCCTTCTTTTATATTTGGGATAACAGCAATTAACCAAGAATCTGACAAGTTAACAGAAAAAGGAAATTTATCCTTTCCAGAGAGAATCTTATTTCCCTTTCCCTGCTGCCTCATAAGGGTTTGGGGTTTTGCCTGGTTAACTTCCCTGCAAGATGGTCTCCCTGGGTGGCAGGAAAAGGATCTACATTAATTATCATCACACTTGAGTTGGGGCAGTGGTCATTTTCAGACCTAGAAGGGCTAGTATATCAGGTGGCTTAAAGGATATCAATCAATCACACTGCCTTGAAATTTGCTTAGGGACAATGTGTGCCTGCTTCACCTGAAACTCAGGAAAACAAAATTTTAAAAATATATTTTTATTTTTTATGGTGTCAGGGATTAAATCCAGGGCTTTGTGCATGCTAGACAAGTGTTCTACCATTGAGCTAAATCTCCAAATCCTTTTTATTTTAATTTTTAAGACAGGGTCTCAATAAAATGCCAGGTTGGCCTTAAACTTGTGATTATCCTGCCTTACCCTCCTGAGTAGCTGGCATTACAGGCATGCACCTCTGTGCCTGATTGCCAAACAAACAAACAACAACAACAACAAAAAAAAAAAAACCCAGAAAACCAAAAAACAAACACTTTTTAAAGCAGATGAATTGTCAGTTTTCTTCAGTTAGAAGAAAATGGGCCAATGGATTATTGTGTTAGCTTTCCATTTCTCTAGTAAAATGCCAGAGATGATCACCTGAAAAAAGAGGAAAGGTTTATTTTGGCTCAGTCTTAGAGGTTCCAGGCCATGATCAGGTGACCTCATGGTGAGGCAGCACATCATGGTGGGGAGTGTGTCAGGGAGCAGCTGGCTCCCCTCATGGTGCCTGGGAAGCAAAGAGAGAGTTCAGAGGGGCTGCAGTCCCCATATCCCCCTCAAGGGCACTCTTCCAGCCACCTGACTTCCTCCCACTAGGAAGTTAACTTCTTCTACCTCTGAAAGGCTCCACTGCCTCCCAATAGTGCTATGGGCTGAGGACCAAGCCTACACCGCGTGGGTTTGGGGGGCACATTCCAGATCCAAACTGCAGCAATAGCAACTCTGGTTGGGGAGGAAAGACAGTGCATAGTGGTCAAAAGGATCCGGTGGAAGGTTGTCTCTCTCCTCCAGAGATGCCCGCATTCTCCCTTGGGCTTGTATTGTATTCTTTGCTGTAGCCCAAAGGCCTCTCTCTCTTGAGATGGTCCCCATTGTCCTGTGAATAAGTATCTACTTTTCTAAATAAACCTCTATGCCTTTCTCCACAGGGCTATAGAAAAATGGAAAGGACTTGATGGAAAGGAACTTAGTTGACACGGGACCAGCCCAGAGTGGGCTGGAAAGGATTATGGGACTCTTTCAAGTTGTCTTGACTATGATTATAAAATTAGAAGCATAGTCTGTAGAAATGTGATTTTAATTTTCTGCATATCCTATTTTTTTAATTAAAAAAAATTTAAAAAATAGAATATGCAGAAATTTTTAACAAAAATCCTCTTTCTTTTGAAATGTAGATTCACCAGAAGTTACAAAATTAGTACACAGAGGTGCTGTGTACCTTTCAACCATTTCCCCTATTGGTTACCTTTTTAAAAAAAAAAAAAAAACCCAGAATCTCTATTGGTTGCATCTTTTTATTTTATTTTTAATTTTTGTAGTTGTAGATGGACAGAATGCCTTTATTTTATTTATTTTTATGTGGTACTAAGGATCGAACCCAGGCAAGCTTGCTAGGCAAGCGCTCTGCCACTGAGCTATAGCCCCAGCCCTGGTTGCATCTTATGTAACTATAGGTTGCATCTTATGCAATAGCAAAATCGGGATATCTATCTATCTATCTATCTATCTATCTATCTATCTATCTATCTATCTATCTATATCTTTCTATATTTATGTATCTTCCTATATCTATATATCTACATCTATCTATCTATCTATCTATCTATCTATCTATCTATCTATCTATCTATCGAGAACTGCTCCATTACCACAAAGATATCCCTTTAGCTACCTCTTTATAAGCATACTCTTTCCCATTTTTTTTATACCTCATACCTTTATTTTTTATTTATTCATATGTGGTGCTGAGGATTGAACCCAGTGCCTCACACGCACTAGACATGTGCTCTACCGCTGAGCCACAACCCCAGTCCCTCCCATTTTTGTTTCTCTTACAATTATATAAAGGTACTTTTAAAAGGTCCAGCATCTCTCAGTAGTGCTAAGATGATCAAGGTGGGTATGTTCACTGCCATAGGTTGATTCTAGAATGTCCTCCAAAGGCTTTGTCTTAAGGCTTGGTCCTCAGCTTTGTTCTATTGGAAACCAGTAGAATCTTTAAAAGGTGGGGCCTAGCAGGAGGTCTCTAGGTCACTGGTGGTGTGCCCTTGAAGGGCATTGTGAGCTGCATGTCTCTTCCTCTGTTTTATTTCCTGGTTGCCATAAGGTGAACAGTTTTGCTCCTCCACATGCTCCTTGCTATGCTGTGCTGCTTTGCCACAAGCCCCAAAGCAACAGGGCCAACTCTTCATGGACTGAAACCTGTCAAACCACGAGCCAAAAACAAGCCTTTTCTCTTTTTAAATTGACTATCTCAGGTATTTAGTTATAATAGCAGAAAGCTGACTAACACAGCCTCTCTAGAGCAAGAGAAAAGGGGAGAGTGGATATGTTATGGGGGCAAGATGAAGTCTAGCAACAGAAGCAATAGTAGGGAAACCCCAAAGGAGGAGAATCAATGTAAAGGGAGAGTCTTCTAATGGATCTTGTTATGGGGGTGGGTGGGGGAGTTGAGAGCAGCTTTTGTTTTACAAAACCTTTCTCCTTCTGCAAGGGAATGCAAAGGACATAAGAGACTAGCAACTGTCTGTAAGGAGTTTATCCTAATTTTAACCACGGTCTTCTGTCTGACCTCCAAATAGGCTGTTTGCAATCTGTATCTCCTTAAGTTTAATGGGAAAGCAAATTATTTCTTTTGTCTTCATTGCTTTGGACTGAGTGAAATATTTCTGGCATAACATACTCAGGTTTTTCTGGGTATCTGCCATTCATGAACACAATTTAAAAAAAATTTTTTTTTTGGATCTCTGTTAGATAGAAAGCCATAAGAATCTAAGGTTTCCAACTGCAAAAGAAAATGACTAGAATAAAAATTCACAGATGCTAGGATAAAAGCAAAAAAGTTCTTGAGTACATAGTGGAGGGAAATCTCAGGACAGAAGAAAACAGAATCCTGGGACCCCTAGAGGTGAGTACTGTCAGGCCTGAGAGGGACTGAAAGACCCCAAAGTGAGAATTTGGGTTTCTCCTGCAACTGTGCAAGGGGAAAGGCTGAGTTCAAGAGGCTCAACCGAGATTTTGGAAAACATGAATCACCTACGTTGGATGTAGGTGAAACTAAGTACTTTGAGGGGTCTCTACTGGTGACACGGTTCAGTGTGGAGATTTCCCCCACCCCCAGTCCCCAGCAATTAACAAAGCTGCCTCAGTTTGCTTCAGGTGACCCTAAGCCACTTCAAATCTCCTTCCTGGTTCTTGGATGCTTTTGGCATCTTGTGCTGCCCTCACATCATCATTCATCCAGTATGAGTGAATTTACCAACCCATCAGGCTGGCCTACAAAGACTTGAAGTATGTTTGCTTCTTGTTAATGGCACTTCAATCAGTCAGAAATATTTTGGGGCGGGGGATGCCTTAAAATTGTCTTGGGACTCTGAAAATCATACCACTTCTCTGTTTCTGTATCTTTAATGGCAGTAGTAATCTTTGCGGGGAGGAGGGTTACTAGGGACTGAACCCAGGGGTGCTTAACTGCTGGGCCACATTCCAGCCCTTTTTATGTTTTGAGACAAGGTTTTGCTGAATTGCTTAGGGCCTTGCTGATTTGCTGAGGTTGGCCTTGAACTTGTGAACCTCCTGTCTCAGCCTCCTGAGTTGCTGGGATTACAGGTAGGATGGTATTACTCTTTTTTGGGGGGTGAATACCAGGGTTTGAACTCAAGGGCACTCAACTACTAAGCCACATCCCCATCCTTATTTTTGTATTTATTTAGAGACAGGGCCTCACTAAATTGCTTAGCACCTCACTTTTGCTGAGGCTGGCTTTGAACTTGAGATCCTCCTGCCTCAGCCTCCTGAACTGCTGGGATTATAGGCGTGTGCCATCGTGCGTGCCTGGCACGGTATTACTTTTTGTTTTTTTGTCTTAGTCTGCTTTTTTTTATGTTGCTATAATAGAATACCATAAACTGGGTAATTTATAATGAACATTCTAAAGTAGCGGGGTTGCATCTAGTGATGGCTTCTTGCTGCATTCCAACACAGTGGAAAGCATCACATGGTTGTGGAAGGCTCATCCTTTTATCAGGAACCACTCCTGAGATCACTAACCTACTCCCATGATAATGGTATTCATCTGTTTATGAGGCATGGCCCTCATGGCCTAATCACCTCTTAAACTTCCCACCTCTCAACACTGTTGCTTGGGGGATGAAGTGTCCAGCACATGGACTTTGGGGGACACATTCAAACCACAGCATATTATAGCAAACTGACTAAAAAGTGTGTTGGAAGGGAGAAATTCACATCTAAGATCACAGTCAAAGAAGGATTCTGCCCTCTGATGGTGGACATTAAGGCTGTGAGGTACCTGAAGGATTTCTCCCCAGTATTGCTTACAATGTGCTTGGCACTGTGTTAAGCCCATTACATGAATCATCCCACTTAAATCTTTAATATTTGTATGAGATTGTATGTACTATAATTGCCCCCAATTTTATGGAAGAAGAAACTGAAGTTCAGAGAGGTTAAGAAATTTGCTGAGATCCATGGATGGAAAGTATCAAGGCAGTTTAACCACAGAGACAGTTCTCTGAATCACTGTGTCCTCCTGAAACCCTCTCAATTGGTGACGGTATTTTTCTCCCAAAGTCTCCATTCTCCTAGGCCTGACAGCATATGACCATTCTCTCCCTCTTCTCCCAACCTCTCAGTTTTTTAAAAAATATTTTTTAGTTGCCAGTGGATTTTTTTACTTTATTTCCTTATTTATATATGGTGCTAAGGATTGGACCCAGGGCCTCACACATGCTAGGCAAGTGCTCTACCACTGAGCCACAACCCCAGTCCCTCAACCTCTCAGTTTTAAAGCTCACATCATCAGACTGTACTATCCACATTTATTGCTCATCAATGTAGTCCTCTGAAACCTAGTCACTTCTCTCATTAATTTCAGTCATTCTCTCGGTAATCTTGGTTTCTAGTTCAATGTCATCCTAACACCATTCCTATCTTGATTTTTGGCAATTTCAGCATGTATTCATTTTTTTTTAAAAGACACTTCTTTTTTTTTAATTTTAATATTTATTTTTTAGTTTTCAGCGGACACAACATCTTTGTTTGTATGTGGTGCTGAGGATCGAACCTGGGCCGCACGCATGCCAGGCGAGCACGCTACCGCTTGAGCCACATCCCCAGCCCGCATGTATTCATTTAAAACTCTGACCTCACAGATCCATGAAATATCTACCAACAATTTTATCTTCCACCGTGTCTCAGATACACACCTCCATGGTCACGGCTGGATGATCCTTCACATGGACAACAACTGTAGTAGTCTCAGTTTCACACATCCTCTTCTCTTGCCACTGCTTCCTATTTTTCCAGGTTACTTCCTTAGAAGCAATATCTCACACCAGGAACCCCCCCAATATGTTGACCATGAACCTATTACATATTTACTACATATTATTCCCTTAAGCACTTGATATTTATCTCTCTCTCTCTCTCTCTCTCTTGTACAGGGGATAGAACCCATTCTACCACTGAGCTACATCCCCGGTCCTTTTATATTTTTTATTCTTAGGGCTTTTCTAAGTTGCTGAGGCTGGCCTAGAACTTGAAACTTTCCTGCCTCAGCCTCCTGAGTTGCTGGGTTCACAGGTGTGTGCCACTACACTTGGCTTGATTTCCTCTTTAATTAGCTTAAATTCCATGTGATAACTCTCTTGCATATACCTTGGACTCTCTTGCCCTTCTGTGGTCTAAGTATACTCCCCTGACCAAATCAGACCCTGTCTCCTATGTGCCTGTACTGGTACAGCTGTGCTAGTGGCTGGGGGAAAAAACACATCTGAGCTCACAACTGTCTTAAAACAAGTGAGATTATCTCACCAAAGAAAATTCTGGGGGCCTGGGGCATGCCAGGAAGCCTTCCAGGACACTCTATCTGACTCCTGCAGGTGGGCAGGCTTCCCCAGCTACTGGGCACACAGTACAGTGGGGTCAGGCACCAAGTCAACCTAATTAAAAAGCTCATTGCACCAGCTCATCCTCATTAACAGACTACCCATGTGCAAAAGCACAGAATCCCCTCTGCTTCCCAAGTTGGGGATCCCAGTCACTGTCCCTAGGGCCTGGAAATTCTGGCCAGTTTATTAAAGTGCCCTCCCTGTCTGCAACCATCAGGCACATGGCAACAAACTGGTAGAGGACCTAAGACCAAAAATCTCGAGTTTGACTGACCTCATCAGAGGAAATAAATTGCAATTGGGTTGTTCTGTTCTGGGCCTTTGAGGATGAGGCTGATTGAACATCAGTGATCCAATCAGCTTTAGGATGACTATGGATGCTGGAGGACATTAAGAGCAGCATGTCTACCACAGAGGGCACAGAGTTGGCACCCATGGCTCCATCAAGGGCAAGGCCTGCACAGTCACTGCTTCAAAACAGAGCTGCCTCTTCAAAAACAAATCCTGCCGTGGTACCTGGTCCTTAGTAGGGGCTTGTTAGAGATCTGTGATTGAATGAGTAATACACTCAAGCCAGAAACCAGTAAAATGCATTATCCTAAGTGAAGAAAAATTACTATTATAGAATTCATGTTGAAGAAGATTGTGATAACAGAAGAAGTGATCTGTGACAACATCCTTGAAGGAGGTGACTTCTTAATACTTGTTAGTTCATCTCTATAATTTCCAAGGGGAGGGAATAAATGCCTTTTGAATAAAAGCAAAAATTCTCTCACTTTTGATTCATAAATTTCAAATGAACTTTTTATTTTTTTGAGGGGCTGGGGATTGAACCCAGGTTCTCAAGTATGCCTGGGAAACACTCTACCACAGAGTCACATCCCCAGCCCTCAAGTGAGTGTTCAGTGGTCCTGCAATCAAAATGTCCTAATCCATTCTCAAAAATCATTTCATTACTTCTCTGTCTTCACACCCCCAACCTTCTTCATCCTTACTTTCAGCTGGTGACCTTATTTTCTACTTCACCAAGACAAATGAAGACTAGGACAACTGCATAATTTCTCCACTCCATTGACTACTGCATACCAACATCTGCTGTTCCCTGATTTTCTGCTAGCCTTAGTTTAGGAGGGATATCACATCCACCCTTCCAACTGGATCCGCCTCCCCCACCCCCACACATTGTTACCGTTTTTCCTCTCTTGTGTAATTCCTGTCAGTGTATAAACATTGTGTTATTCCCCTAATCTCGCAAACTTGCAAACTTCGTTTGACCACAGTTCCTCCAACAGTTTGTCCAAATTCTTCCTTCTTTCCTTTCCCATGTGGAAGATCTGACCCAAAGCCTCCTGAAGGGTAGGCAGCGTTCTACTACTGAGCTATTCCCTCAGGCCTGGCTTACCCTATTTCCTTCTTCCTTTTTGTTGTAACTTCCTTAAAATAATTGATTAGTTATTTCCTTAAAATAATTGAAAAGAACTTTCTTCTTTTCCTTTTTTTTTTTTTAATAAAGGTACTGGGGATTAAACCCAGGGGTGCTGTACCACTGAGTTACATCTCTAGCACATTTTATTTTTTATTTGGAGACAGGGTCTCCCTAAATTGGTGAGGCTAGCCTTGAACTTGTGTGCATGCCTGTAATCCCAGTGACTTGGAAGGCTGAGACAGGAGGATCAAAAGTTTGAGGCCAATCTGGGCAATTTAGTGAGATCTTGTTTCAAAATAAAAAATAAAAAGGACTGGGAATGTAGCACAGGGGTAAAGTGTCCCTGGGTTCAGTCCCCAGTACTAGAAAACAAAACAATATTTTTCTTTTTTTTTTTTAAATATTTATTTATTTTTTTTTTAGTTATTGGCGGACACAACATCTTTGTTGGTATGTGGTGCTGAGGATCGAACCCGGGCCGCAGGCACGCCAGGGGAGCACGCTACCGCTTGAGCCACATCCCCAGCCCCAAAACAATATTTTTCAATGTTCTGTTTTGTTTTTTACTACTCCCATCTCCTCCACTCCTGCTTCCAGGGGAATCCTGGAAATGCTTCACTTCTGTTAACATTTCTAACCTTTAAAAAACCAAAGTTAAACATACATGCAACAAATGTTTTAGACACCATTTGCACATGCTGTTGTATAGACAATGAGAAAAAGTTTTCTTCTGTCATTTCCTGAAATCCCAAATGCTCGGAACACCAGAATTTTTTTTTTTTTTTAATTGTAGTTGTAGATGGACACAGTACCTTCATCCTATTTATTTTATTTATTTATTTTTATGTGGTGCTGAGGATCGAACCCTGGGCCTCACACATGCTAGGTGAGCACTCTACCACCGAGCTACAACCCCAGCCCCAGAAATTTTTTTTTAATGTTTATTTTTTAGTTGGGGTTAGACACACTGTCTTTATTTTGTTTATTTTTATGTGGTACTGAGGATCGAGCATGTGCTAGGCGAGCACTCTGCTACTGAGCTGTATACAACCCCAGCCCCCTAGAAATGCTTTTATTAAGTTTGGCAATGAAACAAACTTAGTGTCAAAATCTGACCTGAACTGATGGGTAGCTTTATCTTTACTGGGGATTATTTAAATGTTTTTCCAAGGAATCACTCATATATTTTTATTATGGGTGCTTCCCTGAAACCTGATATTTCATAACAGTATATTACATTCCTAAAACTTATAGAATCTTTAATATTGAAAAGCACTTGGATCTGAGGGGTTGGATAAGAGATTATAAACCGGCAATGGATTTATAAACTCATCCATGCTTGGGACTGTTTCAACACTGCAATGATTTTAATATGTTAGATTATGTAAAATTGTTCAAACAAGTCCCCTGTAGTTGCTTGTGCAATAGCACTTTTTTTTTTTTTTTAAATACCAGGAATAAAGCACAGGAGAGCTTAAACACTGGGTCACATACCTAGCTCTTTTTATGTTTTATTTTGACATATTTTGAAACAGGGCCTTGCTAAATTGCTGAGGCTGACTTTGAACTTGCAATTCTCTTGCCATAGCCTCCCTAGATGCTGGAATTATAGGCATGTACTACTGTGTCTTATTATAAAGATTTGGAATGTTTAATACAAGTTTTGCATCCTTCCATGATATTTAAATATATCTTTTTTTTTTTTTTTGTACTGAGGATTGAATCCAGGGTTCCTTTACCACTGAGGTACATCCCCAGCCCTTTTTATTTTTTATTCTGAGACAGGGTCTTGATAAATTGCTGGAGGTTATTGTGATCCTCCCGTCTTAGTCTTCCCAGTTGCTGGGATTACAGGCAGGTGCCACCATACTCAGCTCTTTTTCTCCTTCCTTTCTTTCACCAGGGATTGAATCCTGGGGCACTTTACCATTGAGCTATATCCCCAGCCCTTTTTATTTTTTAGACAGAGTCTTGCTAAATCGCTTAGGCCTTGATAAGTTGCTGACACTGGTGATCCTCCTGCTCAGCCCCTCAAGTTGCTGGAATTATAGGCATACACCACTGAGCTTGGCTCTTTTTTTTTTTTTTTTTTTTTTTTTTTTTTGTGGTGCGGGGATTGAACCCAGGGCCTTGTGCATGCAAGGAAAGCACTCTATCGACTGAGTTATATACCCAGCCCTGACCCTGACTCTTTAAACAAATCTTAAAGAATCCAAGTTATTGCCAGGCAGGACAGTGCACACCTATAATCCTAGCAACTTGGGAGGCTGAGGCAGGAGGATTGAAAGTTGAAGGTTAGCCTGGGGAATTTAGCAACACCTTGTCTTAAAAATAAAAATTAAAAAGGATTAAGGATATAGTTCAGTGGAAAAGTGCATTTGGATTCCATCCCCAATACTACAATCAAACAAGCAAACAGACAAACAACAACAACAAAAACCCAAGTTATTTAAAAGTATTGTTAGTGATTCAACTTGGGGACAAAAATTTAATAACTTTCTTTCTTTAAGAACTATTTAGAGTTTGGAAGGTGAGCTGTTAAAAAAGCTGTTGCATTTACAACTCTGTGGGAAAATTAGGACTTTCTTCTTTTGTACAATCAAAACAAAATGCAGAAATATATTATTATTATTCCTGACGTGGTTTTTGTTTTGTTTTGTTTTCAGCCCTGCAGATGAACCCATAACCTTGGGGGTATTAGGCAAGTGCTTCCCACTGAGCTAAATCTTGAACCACCAATATATTGTTATTCTTAACGCTAATTGTAAATTGTTATTATCGTGTTCCTAAGGTAAATATTTTAAACATGATCTTATTAAATATTTTTGTTAATTAAATACCACTTTTGACTTATTTGACACTCCAAAGTGTCTCATAAATTTTTATTTGTAAAAGGTTTTATTCAGCTTCCCAGTGGTATAAAAATGAAAAGGAAAATGTAAGTAGAGATTAATAAGTATATATTCTGTAATCCTTGGACAAATGAAAGGCATCTTTGATTTGGTTCAGGTAAAGAATGTGGTTGGTACTATAAAGTAGAGAATTTATGGGATGGGGATGTAGCTTAGTGATGGAGCATGTACTTTGTACCCTTGAGGTTCTGGGTTTGATCTCCAGCACAGCAAAAAGCCAAAACTAAAACCAAAAGGCAATACGAAAACAAAAACAAACAGACAATACAATTAGAAATAGAGAGTTTCACAGTGTCTTTCTGCATCAGCGGTTTTAATGTGGGTTCTTAGCGGTGATCCACTGGTCAGATTACTATGTTTTACTGCTCTCTGGATTCTGGCCTAGTGAAATCTAGGCTCAGACATCCTCCCCAATCTCTTTCTTGATCCAGTCCACATAACTGAGTAGTTTGGTGTAGAAGCCATATCCTTTACTGCATCCGATGCCCCAGGATACGATGCCCGTAGCCACCCAGCGATCGCTGTTGGTGTCCCTCACTGCAAAAACACCTCCGCTGTCCCCCTGGCAGGCATCCTGCTTTAGAGATGGGTCCCCCGTACAGAACATGTTTTGAGAAAACACATCATTACTCTGTTTTTCCCGGAGCCACCTCTCACAGGCCTTTCGATCAGCTACAGGTAAGCGGACAAACCTGAGGTCGTTAGCAATCCTCTCCTCTGTTATCCCAAAGCCACTGACATAGCCCATGAGACCTTTATCATAGAAGGTCTCATTGTCGGGGAGGCAGATGGGGAGGATGTTGGGGCCCAGGGTGACACTGTTTTCAAGCTCCAGCAGGGCAATGTCCCCCTCAAAACTGTGGGACTCGTCCTGACGGTAGTCTGGGTGGACGATGACCCTGTGGACAGGGTGATTTCCCAATTTCTGGATCTCCTCCACATTGGTGTGGCCCAGGAATACGTCCTTGGTGACATTTTCCTGTGCGTGGTGGTCCTTGGGGAAGAGAGTGTGGGCAGCTGTGAGGATCCAGCGGTCACCCAGCAGGGCCCCGCCGCCTCGCCCGTAGATGACCGTGTACGCCTGCCAGGGGAAGTTGCCCGGCTGCGCTTTTTGCCCTCCAATGATGCGCTGCTTCTGTTGCACAGGGTTGACGGGCTTCCCACACACTAGGGAAGAGAGACAGGAGGACAAGACCAGTCAGCCCGGGGCCTGCCCCCGCCTCCCTCCTGTGGCCAGTCAGTTCTCCTCCTCCCTTCTGTGTGATTCTTGCCCATTTTCTTTCTCCTCTCTTCCTACGCTCTGTTCTTGGACCTCTGGTGGGCAGTTTCTCCTCTTCTTGTTTATTTCTTCCTGGGATTTCTCTTATATTTATTCCCTGATTTCCCATCGGTGAAAATGCTAGCGCATCAGGACTGGGTCCGGTTCTCTGTGCCTCTCTTATTTTCTCCTAGTACATTCCTCCTCGTCTCTGTATTATTCTCCTTTGCCCTTACTCCTCATCTCTGGTTTTGACTTCCAGCTAAAGTATCTCCTCACTCGGGTCTTCTTTCTCTGTGCCATGCTTCTTCTGGGGTCGGGCAGGGCTGCTTTAGATATCAAGGATGGCCCCAGAGGGTTTCCACTCACCTGGCAAACACCGAGGGATTTTCTCTCCTTCCTGTTCATTCTTCCAGATGCCCTGGGCTGTGCAGGTGTACAACCCTGAGGGTAGGAAGGGTAAGAAAGCCAGGTTGCAGAAGCCAGTGAGCACTGACTATGTTGTTATAGGGAGATGGGAGATAAGGAACCAACACAGATGAGGATGAAAGTTAAACTGTTCAAACATATAAGGATAAAATATAAAAAATGTTAAGAGGCTCTTACATATATTTTTGTTTTAAGGTCAAGTGGAAAAAAATTAGAGTACTTAACTACATGTCTAATGTGAGGCCTATTTGTGCAAGTAGTCATAAAACCAAAGAAATATATCCAAATCTTATCGGTGAGGCTTTTTTTTTTTTTGGTACTGGGGATTGAAACCAGGGATACTTAACCACTGAGCTACGTCCCCATCCTTTTGTATTTTTTACTTGAAGACAGGGTTTCACTAAATTGCTTAGGACCTTGCTAAATTGCTAAGGCTGGCCTCTAACTGATCCTGCCTCAGCCTCTGGAATTACAGGCATGTGCCACCATGCCCAGTTAGTGACACATCTTGGTAGTGGGATTGCAGATAATTATGGTAGCTACCTTTTTTTTGGTACTGGAATTGAACTCAGGGGCACTCAAATACTAAGTCACAACCCCAGCCCTATTTTGCATTTTATTTAGAGACAGGGTATCACTGAGTTGCTTAGCACCTCGATTTGCTGAAGCTGGCTTTGAACTCATGATCCTCCTGCCTCAGCTTCACTAGCTACTGGGATTACAGGTGTGTGCCACTTGCCCAGCATTAGCTACTTTTTTTGCTTGTTGACAATGTACCATGCTTTTGGCTAAGCATTTTGTCTGCATTATCTCATTTATGTGCCACCAGTGATACTTTCAGGTACATATTATCTTCAATTTATACAGATGTGGAAACTGAGTTTAAATAATTTGCACAGGGTCAAAATATTCTTTTATTTATTTATTGGTATTGGGGATAGAACCCAGGAATGATTTATCACAGAGCTGCATCTCTAACCCTTTTAATATTTTATTTTGAAACATGGTCTCACTAAGTTGTTTAGGGTCTCATTAAATTGTTGAGGCTTTTCTTAAACTTGTGATCCTCCTATTTCAGCCTCCGAAGTCTCTGGGATCAATCACAGAAGTACACCACTATGCTTAGCAGGATCACAGAATTTCTAAGCACCAGAACTAACATGAATAGGGAGAGATGTCTGACTCCAAAGCCCATCTCTTAATGCATATCATACATAACCTAGTTTTTTTTTTTTTTTTTTTTTACACATTTTAAACCTGTTTTAACAAATGCTGTTTTGGCTTTTTTTTTTTTTTTACAGTGCTGGGGATGGAACTCAGGGCCCCTCATACTTTTTTTTTTTTTTTGTACCAGGGATTGAACTCAGGGGCACTCGACCACTGAGCCACATCCCCAGCCCTATTTTGTATTTTATTTAGAGACAGAGTCTCACTGAGTTGCTTAGTGCCTCACTTTGGCTGATGCTGGCTTTGAACTTGCAATCCTCTTGTCTCAGCCTCCCGAGCTTCTGGGATTATAGGCGTGCGCCACTTCGTCCAGCTCCTTCACACATGTAGGCAAGTGCTTTACCATTGAGCTATACCCCCAACCTTGATTTTTTTTTTTAAAATTTTCAAGATACCCATAGATGATTTTGAGAGTCATTAAGTAAACCTAAATGAAAAAAATCACAATAATCACCCTAGGTGGGAAGAATGGAGGGGCAAGTCTCACTGAAACTGTAGTGGTGGTGATGGTAATGGTGGTCACAGTGGTGGTGATGATAGTAATGGTAGTGTTGGTGGTGATGGTGGAATTGGTATTGACAATGGTGGTATTGGTAATGGTACTGGTGGTGTTGGTGGTGTTGATGATGGGAGTATTGGTATGGTGATGGTGGTGTGTGTATTGGTTTTTGTAGCGATGGTAATAATGATGATTGTGGTAATGATGTTGCTGGTAATAATGGTGATGGTGGTGATTGTGGTGTTGGCATTGGTAATGATGATGGTATGGATACCCTTGGTGCTGGTAATGGTGGTGATGGTAATGATGTTGGTGGCGATGGTGGTGGTGGTGATGTTATTGTTGGTAAGGATGGTATTGATATTGTTAGCAATAATGGTTATGGTGGTGTCTGTGCTAGTGTTGGTGCTATTGGTGGTGATGATAGTGTTGTTACAAGTAGTGATAGTGACTGTGGTGATGATTGTAGTGGTGGTAAAAAGGAAACGACAGTTTATGAAGTTCAAATCTTTCTCTTTGCATCAGCTCAGGTACCACCTTCTTCAAAACTAATAGACTTTTTGGGGCTGAGGATGTGGCTCAAGCAGTAGCAGGCTCGCCTGGCATGCATGCGGCCCGGGTTCGATCCTCAGCACCACATACAAGCAAAGATGTTGTGTCCGCCAAAAACTAAAAAATAAACATTAAAAACAATTTCTCTCTCTCTCTCTCTCTCTCTCTCTCTCTCTCTCTCTCTCTCTCTCTCTCTCCCTCTCTCCCTCTCTCTCTAATAGACTTTTTGGACTGTAATTTCAGGAGAAGCCAGTGTCCTAGGAAGATATGTTAGCATACATTCCCTAGGGATTCCACAGGAAGACATCTCAGACATCCCAAGAAGATGTAAAGGAGAGAGGACTGTCATTGGCATCAGTTCCTACCTCGTGCGTTCTCGTTGCTGCCAGGTCTGGTCTGCATCTTATAATATGGCTCATGGCAGTAGTACTGGATTTGGGCCTCATAGGTGTTCACCCCACTTCTGGTGATGTAATTGAAGTCCCCATTAGACAGGCTTCGGGGCTGCCCACAGTCCTTGACTAGGGGAGAACACAAGATTGTGTGAGAACTGAGAATGACTGCCCTGGAGCTTCAGTAGGGGGAATGTAAGTTGTCTGCCTGCAGAACAGAGTGAGAAACTTAGATAAATACAGTCAGTGAGGAGGGCACTTGCAAAGGACAGGAGTTGGATGGGGTGAAATTTGGTTCTGGTAGAGGTCATTGATCTTGAGGAGATGGGGCTGAATGGTTCCTAAGATGGGCCATAAGCTTCAAAGAGCAAGTCATGGGGAGGGGCTCTTGGAGAGAGCCTAGCCTGTACCCTCTCTTTCCTTCTCAGCTCAGGTCCCCAAAGCTGGGAGGTCCCCAATGGAAGACACACCCCTGAATTGTGACTTACTCTTGCACGTGGGCATGGCACGATGCCATGTGCCATCATCCTGGCAGACAGCTGTGAAGGACAGCAGTGCCTGGTTCCTCTGTTTGAGCAAAGGTGAGAGGTGCTGTTAGTACCAGGAGACAGGCAGCTGTTCTTCCCCACAAGGAGCAGTAGGGAGTTTCAAGTCGGCTTTTGAGCTCTCAGACCTGGGCTCCCCCACTAGGGCCCATCATGGCCTCCTGCCTTCTTCAAAACTACTACTTTTCAGACTGTAATTTCTCACTAGCCAGACCTCTCAGTCCAGAGCCACAGATGGTATACCGACTCACAAAGCAGAAAGTTGGACCCAATAAGCTTCCCTCCAGACTCTTGCCTGTTCTCACTAAACCCTATGATTTAAAATTTCAAAACAAGAAAACAAACAATAAAACCCACAAGTCAGGATGAGTTTTTGTATTGAAAGAAAAAAGCTTCGCCTTAGAGTAAATCAATGCTTCTCTCTCCCTGAAATTCCCTGTATCACATTTTCTTTCCCAGATTATAGTATTTCTTTCCTTTCTTTCATCACTGGGAATTGAATCTACTATTGAGCTACATTTCCAGCTCTTTTTAATTTTTTTTTTTATTTTTTAGTTGTTGATGTACTTTTATTTTATTTGCTTATTTATATGTGGTGCTAGGAATTGAACCCAGTGCCTCACATGTATGAGGCCAGCACTCTACCACTGAGCTATAACTCCAGCCCATATATATATATATATATATATATATATATATATATATATATATATATATAATTGTTGATGGGCCTTTATTTTATTTATTTATATGTGGTGCTGAGAATTGAACCCAGTGCTTCACACATGCAAGGTAAGCACTCTACCACTGAGCCACAACCCGAGCCCCTCTAGCACTTTTTAATTTTTATTTACTTTGATATTGGGGATTGAACCTGGGGGCACTTAACCACTGAACTTACCTCCCCAGTCCTTTTTTAAATTTCTAAATTTTGATACAGGATGTTGTTGAGTTGCTGAGAGTCTTGTTAAGTTGCTAAGGCTGGCCTTAAACTTGTGATCCTCCTGCCTCAGCCTCCTGATTTGTTGAGATTACAGGTGTGGGCCACCATGCCCAGCCAGTTGTAGATTTCATTTCATTTCATTTATTATTATTTTGGGTACCAGGAATTGAACCCAGGATTGCTTAACCACTTAGCTACATCCTCAGCCCTTTTTATTTTTCATTTTGAACAGTCTTGCTAAGTCGCTAAGGGCCTTGCTAAGTTGCTGAGGCTGGCTTTGAACTTGCAATCCTCTTGCTTCAGCCTCCTGAGTCACTGAGATTACTGGCACCACCATTCCTTGCCAATTGTTTATTTTTAAAAAGTACCACAAGTTTTTGTGATAATGGCCCATCGACAAAACCATATTCTCTCTTGAGTCTGCAAAGCTGAGGACAGGTCAGTGGGCCTGGGATGAAACCATCAATATGCAGAAAAGAGCCCTGGAGCAGGAGTAGGAGATTTGGGTCCCAGTCCCTACTGTACCAAATCATTACATGATGCCAAATAAGTCACCACATCTCTATCCTGCCTTTTCTGCCAAGAGTTATTGGACTAGATCACTGGTCCTTAAACTTGTCTGCGTATTAGAATCACCTTGGGTGATTTAAATAATCCTAATACCCAGGGTGCACTATAGACTCATGGAATCAAGAGTCTCTTGTGGGGGACCCAACATTGGTATTTTAAAAACTCTCTTGAGTGCAGTCAAGTGTGAGAGCTGGTAGATCAGGTGACTCTCCAGCTCAAACCTTGATGATCCCAGTTGTGTGTGAGTCTAGGGCTGCTGTGGACCTACCTGTTGGAATCCTCCTGAGACACTGGATTGGCTTTCTCTCCTCAGCCTGAGGCTCTTACCTCCACGAGCTGGTAGCCTTGTTTGCAAGTGGCGATGAAGTAGTCGCGGAACTGGTACTGAGGCTGCAGTTTTTGGATGATGGTGAACTCATCCAGGGGCTTGGGCTGGGGACACTTGATAACTGTTGAGGAGACCAGTGGGCATGGTTATTTCAGAGCCACTTGATTTTCTTTCTCCCCACTCTCTCTCCCCATTGCTGGCCAGCAAGGGAGGTCCCCGTGAAGCTTATTTTCATTTTTTGTTTATTTATTTATTTGGTGCTTGTGTTGGAACCCAGGGCTTTCTGCATGCTAAGCATAAGCTCTACACTGAACTCTGGCTGCAGTCTAGGAAGCTTACTGTCAGTGGTATAGTGCAGCTTCCAGCCCCTGCTGTCCCCCGACTCATCCGTGAAGAACAGCAGATCCACGGCATTGCTGCTGGTGTCAAGGTCAGGAGGTCTTTGGTTCCCACAGAACTCGCCCAGGTTCTTTCCATTAGCATAGATCTGATGGGGGAGGAGGGAGGGTTATCTCTCCAGCTAGGACATTTTTTAGACAGGGATGCCTGGGTGTGAGCCTGGTGACCAGGGAGGTGGTGGTGGTGGAATCTTGCCTTGTGTATATTTTCAGCTGAAGGTCACTTCCAGATATGTGGGAACCTACCCAGCCTTTGTAAGGTGCTGGTCATCCCTCCCTCTTTGCCAGAGGATCCAGGAGCATAATGGGACCAGAAGAGCCAAGTGGATATGGGGAGAAGAAAGGGTCTTTCAGTGGGGTCGGGAGCTGTACCTGGAGCTGGTCATAGGGGCAGTGCACTTGCTGGTGGTCGTCAATTTCAAAAGGCTCCAGGAACTTGATGTGAAGGGTGAGGCCCCGTTCTACCCGGATGCTGTAGTTGCAGCGCAGCTCAGGGGGGTAGGGCCGGGGGTACTCCAGGCTGGAGATGTAGCCAGATGGCTCTGTGTACAGCCCACTGCTGCACTCGGCTGTGAGATCAGAGCCAGAAGGGGTCACCAGGGTCTCTTGGGGTGGAGCAAGCTCCTGCTCTTTCCCTGTCTCCCTGTCTCCCTCCTGTGTCCACCTCAGTTTACCTTGGCAGGAATGCCCATCCTTCTGAAGCTCATAGCCTGGATGGCAGGAACAGAAGTAGCCGCCAATGTAGTTGTGACATAGGTGCTGGCACTGGGGCTGGGAGACCTCCTCTGCTGAGTTGTGCTGGGAAGCACATTCATCGAGGTCTGGAAGAGATTCCAAAAAGAATGCAGTGGCTTTGGTCTTAGAGAGGTCAGTCACCAGGGGCCTAGAGATATAGTCAGTTTATGACCACCTGGACCTCCAGGTCTTTCTAATGCTTTATAGGAATTGCCCAATGGGAACAGAGCCCAGGTTGACAGGCCTCTTTTGAATAAAGCTCTCTTGAAGGAAGAACAAGGAAAGCCAGGCTTTTGGCTCCTTGGAATTCAAGATTCCTTTTTTCTATCCCCCATTCAACGTGGCTGAGGCCAGAATCAAGGACTCCCTCAGGCCACTCACCCACAGCGTGATAGTAGGCCAGGAAGCCCTTGTAGAACATGATGGTCCCATTCTCCTCATTGGAAAAGTCTGTGTGGAAAGTCAGCAGCATCTTGGTCCCTTGGGACAAAAATTCTTTCTTCCCTGGGGGGTTGCCCAGTGCAGACCCCAGCTGCCCACAGAACCTCCCCAGATCTTTCTTATCAGCGGAGACCTGGTGGAGGAAGGACATGGGGTAGGAAGAAGCCCTGTGGAGGAATTGCTTCCCATGTGACAGGTTGGGGAAAGTCCTCCTCTCTCGCCCCAGAGAGAATCATGCCCCACAATGGCTCCAGCTGGTCACTGCTTGCTGGGCTCTGGCTGCTGCAATGTCCCAGGTGACTGATGTTCATGTATCTGCCTGAGTCTCTCTGTGACTAACTCTTTGCATGTCCTCTTTTGCCTACTACCTCACTTCTCCTGTTTTATGCTCCCCCAGTGCATTGCAGGTCTCCCTTCATTCCCACCACTTCCTGTGCCCTTCTTCCACTGGAATCCTGGTCACCTCCCTCATTCCTAGAGCCTAAACTGGTCTTTACTTTCTGTCTTCTTATTTCACCTCATCTTATTCAAGCCAGTCACACCCTCTGGATATACCCAGTTGAATACAAGCTCCTGGGGCTTACCAGCCTTAGCTGATTTTCCTACCTCTCAAAGGCAGGAGGTGTGCCTCACCATCACTGCCACCAACCCTTCCCTCCCTTGCAGACTCGCCAAGTCCTCTGTACTAGGAAGAGGCACCATTTTCATGTTTTTCTCTCATATCCTTCAGGCTGTCACCTGGGAATGGTAGTTAGAGGAAATTCACGGGCTTTGCTTAAATCCAGAATCTTACTTTTGCTGGAAATAGAAAGACAGGACTGGGAAGGAAACCCCCTTTGTTACAGAGATGAGGGAACTGAGTCCACCATCCTTGCTGAAGGCTGTACTCATACACACATTTCTTTTTCTCACGTTGATGAGGCAGGCAGCCATGGAGATATCCTCCATGAGAAGGGAAACTGAGGCATGGCTGTTTCCCAAAGACTACTAGCTTTTCGGCAGATTGGAGGTTTGTCTGACTCTTGTAGACTGAACCTCCTGAGAATGGGGCTGTGGCTCTGAGGACTTTACAACCTGTGGGTACCCCAGCTACAGAATCACCTGGTTTGCAGAACTCCGCTTGGAACCTGTTCTTACAGGGCTGGGGTGGTGTTGGGGGTGGGCATGCTGTCCAGGGTGGTTAAGGCACAAGCCTGAGCATCCAGAAGGGGCTAGGACCTTCCCCCCTCTGCCCTCCCAATCTGACTCCTACCTTGACATAGTCATAGAAACAGCCTTCAGAAGGCTCCACGTCAAAATGCCAGAAGACGAGTTTCACTCTGTATCCCTCGGGGACTGTGATCACAGTGGTGGTCTCAAAGTTGTTGGGGTAAGGCTTGGGGTACAGAGGGGAAGTAACTTCCCCAAAAAGCTTCTGAGGGATGGGGGTGGAGACTCCTGCCCTGCAGAACAGGGCTGACACCAAGAGGAAGAAGAGCCACCTGCCAAAAAGGAAAAGGGTGTCTGTGGAGGTGGAGGGGTGCAGCACCCTTGCTATTTAGGCATTGGCTGGGGTGGGGGACAGGATGGCCATATTTCTCTGCCTTATCCCCTCTGTCCATTTCTAGACATAATAGAGATGCTCTTGGTGGGGTGGGTGGGGCAGGGGCCCTGGCCTTGGTAGCTGTTGCATCCCTCCCAGGGCAGTGTCCAGTCCAGAGGTCACCACATTCTCATCGTGCTCCCTCCCCAGCCTTCTCCCCTGCCCTGCCCCCTCCATCCCCTTCTCTTCCCGGAATAAGGCTGGCTTGGGACCAGTCCATTGAGGGTGAGAGTTTCCAAACCTGGCTCTCTTAAAGGACTCCCAAAGGTTCAGCAAAGGCCTCTGGGAGCAACCCTTCATGGAGTCTGAGAAACACACATGGGGGATCCTCCTCCTGGGAAGATCTCAATGATCCCAAAATCAAAAGAAGGGGAGGATCATATTGGCTTACAAATGTAAGGACTCCTCTGGTCTCTAGAGGAGGGACAAGGGTATGTGTTCATGTGTGTACATGCATGTGTGCATTGGGATAGATGAGGTATACAAGTGGGGAAGGGTGTTTCTGTCTCCCTGAATAAATCTGGATACAGGCTTGCCTCCTCTGCCCAAGCTTCTCCCTCCCAACTTAGTGCCCATTAGCCTTACTCACATTTCTCAAGGCCCGTTTGTGTTTGGGTCCTCAGCTCTCCTGACAGCGTCTTGATGCACGGTGTGTTGAGGGAGACAGCAGTTGTGCAGAGGAGGGAAGGGGGAGGGAATGATTGTGGAGGTGGAGGGGGGACCATTCCCGGAGGAATGTTGTAGGGAATGAACTATTTGCATAAGCAAAAAAAAAAAAAAAAAAAAAAAAAAATCTGAGTTTCCACTTTGTTTGGTTTTGGTTTTGAAATCCCTGGTAGTGGCGCCACCTGCTGGTATATTTGGGGAAGAGCTGTGGAGGGAGGTGGATCTGAATTTTTAAGGATCAGGAAGACTTTGGTTGGAACTTCAGACACTTCAGTTTCTAAATCTGATCGATATTTCTTCAAAGACTTTCCTAGGAGCTTCTGCTGTATTTTCAAAATTCCTATTGAACAGGCAAACAGGGAATCACAGACTGTTGGGGACTCCTTTTTGGGGGCTGCCTCTTTGCTTCCTTCCTTTCTTCCTTCCTTCCCTCCTTCCTTTTCTTTTTTCAAGACTGGGGATTGAATCCAAGGCCTTATGCATACTAGGCAAGTGCTTTATCACTAAGCTACAACCTCAGTCCCTTTTTAAAATCTTATTTTGAGACAGGGTCTCGCTAATTTGATCAGACTGGTCTGGAACGTACAATCCTCCTGCCTCAGCCTCCTGAGTAGCTGGGATTACAGATGCATCACCAAAAAGTCTGTTCTTTTCTATTGACCCTGTTCTTCCTGTCCTTATTCACCCATCAGCCCTTGTCCAGGAGCACTCAGGGTTAAATGCCTGGAATGAAGTGACAGGAACAGTGGTGTAGGGGAGGGCCTGTAGGAGTGGCCAGAGGGAAATGGGTTTGGTTGTGTTGGGGCCCTGGCCTCTTTTACTCATGAATGACACTTAGGTGGAGAAGGAGGGTTATTATATCAGGTGACCCTAAAGCAGTATTAGGTGGTGAAATCCTCCCTCCCACCTCAGTGATCACAGGCTTGCCAACTTTCCTCTTAGAAAAATGGGGATAGCTTCGGAGGGGCAAGAAAAGTTCTCTTTCCTCAGCATCTGGTCAAGTTTGAGTCCTGATGATTACAGTTGCTTAGTGCTTAAGCAAAAGGGTGTGGCTGCAGAGCAAGAGTGACTTGGTCTTTTTCAAGAGGAAGCCTGGCCTCTGGGATAGCTCTCCTGTCCACCAGGACATGGTGTACTGTTTTCAATTTTTGCTCTTTGGGGGAGTCTTTTGTCATTAACTCTTCATGGCTCCAAATACCCTGTAGTACCGTGTCCCATAGGAGGCTCAGCCTGCAGAGCAGCCCTCCCAGTTCCTATACCTTTGTAGGCTGTCCTGCTTATTTTCCTTATGATATTGACTTCTCCATCACTCCATCCATCTGCCTGCCCACCTACTCATCCTTTACGGGTTACCTACTTAATGTGCTAAGCATTTTGCCAGACAGTGGATTGCAAGCGCTCACCAAGATGGGCCAGTTGCCCATTTGGCAGTGATCAAGTCATTACCAAATGCAGTTAGAGAGCAGGCACATGGAAAATGCAAGAATAACTAAGGTTTAGAGGCTTTACACACCAGGCTTATGTGTTGGAGTTGAAAACTGAATCTGGTAGCAGGGCTGATTTAATAATGACATGATCTATGGACCTGTCAATCAGGAAAGACAGAAGATAGGGAGAAGGAGATGGACCAGATCAGAACATGAGGAGAAAGGGGAATTTTTGTCTATCATAATTACAATTGTAATTGCACAATAGTATCCTAATAGCAGTGTGTGCGTGTGTGTGTGTTATGTTCATAATGGGGGCAGGGAGAACAGGTGAGGAGGGAACAATATAAGAGGTAAGTCTTAGCTGAAATTTTCTCATCCACCCTAGGAATTCCGATTTCTGTCTTGGTGTCATGTAACATCCTAGGGGTTCTGAGTTCTGTTCTGTCATGCAATATGACTGGAAAATGACAAACCTGGACCTTATCCACTTAGGCCCCACCTCCACTCTGCCTACCTGTTCAAAATAACCATTACTTACATGTTTTTGGTATGCCTTTACCATATACCAACAATAGAAGAAAAAGCCAGATGAAGATTGTGCCTGCATTTATTTAAGATATTATTATATTGTTCATTCCTTTTAGGACTTGGTTCTAGAGGAAATAAATTTCTTTCTTTTTCTTTTCTTTTCTTTTTGGTACTGGGATTGAACCCAGGGGCACTTTATCACTGAGTTACATCCCCAGCCCTTTTAATTTTTTTACTATGAGGCAGGGTCTCATTAAGTTGCTGAGGCTGGCCTTGAACTTATGATCCTCTTGCCTCAGCTTCCCCAGTCTCTAAGATTATAAGCATATGTCACTGTGCTCCACAAAAAAGTTTCTTTCTTAAAATAATGGTAGGTTTGCTGTGTTTATATCTCTATAATTCATCATCCATATCTATTTCTCTAGATTTGGATCATCCTCACCATCTTTAGTTATAGTTTTATATGTATAGATTTGGAGCTAGACATAGACCTAAATCTACATTTAGAGATATAAATAGATACAGATCTAGACATTCCCACATGAATATAGATATCTATTTTTGCCATGGTAGGGAGAAACTCATATTATTTTTAATAAAAAACTAAAAAAAATAAGTAAAATGAAATAAATAAAAATGACACATGCTCCCTAAATAAAAAAAAATTAGCCAATACAGAATGGAGGAGAAATGAACAGCCAAAATCATATCACCCAAAACACCTCTGATTATTTATTTTTTTCTTTTTCTGTTTAATATTTTGAGTTTTTTTTTTCTCCTAGTATTGGGGATCGAGCCTGAGGTGCTTATCCTCCTATCTCAGCCTCTCCAGTAGTTTGGATTAAAGGCATGGGACTCCATGCCCACCTGAGAATATTTTTATTGTCTTTTGTACTGCCTATAGGTTTATAAAATAGAAGCAGAAGTAACTATATGTATGTACAACTTTGAATCCTGCTGTTTTGCCAGGATAAATATAACCTTTGACCATATGGGAACTTGACTTTCAACACTAACAAATTTGTTCTCTGTTTTATGTGATTCATTTTCTATTTCCACTGAATAGTTGTATTTTACTTTTTGTATTCCACTATAAAGCACCACAAACCATTACTAAAAATTAAAGAGTTGGTCTTCTCTGGGTAGTTGTACCTTCATGATGAGAGGAGCACCAACCAGGCTGTCTGCAGGAACTTCCAATCCAGCACCAGGCTCACCTAGGTGTTTGCATGGGACAGGCCAGCAGGAAGTGTGAGCAGGTGATGCCATCTACATAGAAGCAAGGCCTCTCAGGGAGGGAGAATCTGTGAGGATGTAGGGACCGGAACAAGGAAGGGGGTGATGTGGTAGGTCTTGAGGAGAACTGGGAGGATCTTGGCATCCCGAAGGAGCACAGCCTCTGCAGTCAAACACCAGCTGTGGGACTAACACAGGTCACCGTAGCTCCCTGAACCTCAGCTTCCTCATTTGTAAGATGTGGATAATAGCACATTCTTTGCAAAAATAGTGTGAGGACTAAGTAAAATAACATGTGAAGCACCTGGCATAGAGAAGACGTCAAATAAAAAAGGGGATATTTTGATAATTACATCTAGGAGTTGTAGTAGGTGATGAAGCCCATAGCTTGAATATTTGAAGGTCAATTAAAGGGTCTTTGGGATAGTTCAGAAAAAAAATGCAGTTTTGGGAGGGGGGTACAGGGGATTGAACCCAGGAGTGCTTGACCACTGAGCCCCATCCCCAGCCCTTTTTAATATTTTATTTAAAGATAGGGTCTCACTGAGTTGTTTAGGGCCTTGCTAAATTGCTGAGGCTGGCTTCAAATTCGTGATCCTCACAAAATTGCAATTTAGACCCCTTCCTCCATATTTCCTCTGAATAGGGATGAGAAGGTGACTTGTCCATAGGTGATTACAGGAGAGGCTGCATCAGCAGATGAAGCACAGGAAAGGGATGCCAAAGCATTATGTAAAAATGTGGATGTGTAACCGATGTGATTCTGCAATCTGTATTTGGGGTAAAAATGGGAGTTTATAACCCACTTGAACCTAATGTATGAAATATGATATGTCAAGAGCTTTGTAATGTTGTGAACAACCAATTAAAAAAAAAAAAAAAAAAAAAAAAAAGACATGCACGGTGAGTGCTGAGAGATGTCCAGAGCTTGCTTCCCTGGTGCAAACATGCAAGAAGGTAGAGGGTGGGGAGAAGGGGGCTGTGGGGTGCTGCTTCCTGTTTGGGATGGTTTAGGTTGATGGGAGAGGATTTCTCTCCCATGTGCTGACTGCATCAATGACTTAAATAGGGGTTCTCTGCTTCTCCCTCCAGGGCTCCGTCCTCATCCCCAACCCTCTCTTGACTGCAACCTCCACAGTGTCGACTGGTCACTGCTCAATTGTTCCAGGGTCAGTCCTTGCTGTCCATCACTCCTTTGATCCAGTCCACGTAGTTGAGTACTTTGGTGTAGAAGCCGTACCCCTTGCCACACCCAATGCCCCAGGATACGATGCCTGTGGCCACCCAGCGATGGGTTCGATCATCCCACACCACATAGACACTACCACTGTCCCCCTGGCAGACACTGTTCATCTGCATCTTATCCCCAACACAGAACATGTTGTCAGAAAACACCTCAGTTCGATGCCTCTCCCGGAGCCAGGCCTCACAGGCCTCCCTTGGAGCTACGGGCAGCCTTGAGTATTTCAGCTCCTCAGTCAACCAGCCCATCTCCACACCAAACCCACTGACGTAGCCCCACAGGCCATCAAGGTAGAGGCTCTCGTTATCAGGCAGACAGACTGGGAGGAGGTTGGGGCCCAGGGGGACGCTGTGCTGGAGCTCCAGGAGGGCGATGTCCCCATTGAAGTTGTGGGACTCGTTCTGATGGTAGTCTGGGTGCACAAAGACCCGGCGGACAGGGTAGTTCCCCACTTTCAGCATCTTGGCTATGTCTGTGTGGCCCAGGAACACATTCACGCTCCGGTTCTTCCTGAGGCAGATGCTGTCCTTAGGCTGGATGGTGTGGGCAGCAGTGAGGATCCATTTGTCGCCCAGTAGGGCCCCGCCCCCACGTCCATAGATGCTGGTGAAGGCTTGCCAGGGGAAGTTGCCCAGTTTAGCTTTGGAAGAACCCAGGATCTTTGGGTTCTGGGCAATGGGGGTGACTGGCTGTCCACAGACTGGGAGAGAGAGAGGGAGAAGGGAACAATCAGCCCTGCTACCAGACACATGGATTACAGCGCTGCTCTGTGAGTGTTGTGGTGGATGCAGAAAGAAGGCCCCAGGTATGGCTCTGCATGGGATCAGGACCTTACCATGACACAGACCCATGAGTGTAGACCACAGGGACTGACGGAAGCAGTGAGTCAACTCCGACACTACTGGGCACATAACCTGTATGGGACTCAGGACAGTGGACTGAGAGGTGGGGAGCCTGGATGAGCACTTTTGGGACTGACTCTGTGGGGCTCCCTTTCCTGCCTCCTCGGCCATCTTTAAGCCATTCCTCTAGACTCTTGGTGGGACTACCTCTGGGCCATATCATGGTGCCAGCAGAGTTTGTCTTTAGTACCTCTTGCCTGTTTTCTATGTCATTTTCTAATTTATATCATGTGCATCTTCTGTCCTCCAACCCACTCCCTGAGCAGGAAACTTCAGCCTTGCCCTATGGTTTTCTGTGGATCCTATTGGATTTGGAAGGTAATGCTTTGGTTGAAAATGTGGCCAGGTGCAGTGGTGCACACCTGTAATCCCAGCAACTTGGGAAGCTGAGGAAGGAAGATCTCAAGTTCAAGGCCAGCCTTAGTAATCTAGTGAGACTCTGAGCAACTTAGTGAGACCTTGTCTCAAAATAAAAAATAAAAAGGGCTGGGTATGTGGCTCAGTAGTAAAGTACCCCTGGATTCCACCCCCAGTACTGGAAAAACAAAGGTGAATTACAAGTGATGGGTTTGAACCTTCATATTGCTGCTGGTGAGATGTAAAATGTGGCAGCTGCTATGAAACACAGTTTGGTGGTTCCCCCAAAAGTTAAAGATGGAATTATCTTATGATCCAGCCACTTCACTCATATCAGTATTATTCATAATAGGCAAAAGTGGAAAGAAGGGACTGGGGCTGTAGCTCAGTGGCAGAGCACTTGCCTAGCACATGTAAGGCACTGGGTTTGATCCTTAGCATTGCATAAAAATAAACAAATAAAATAAAGGCATGCTGTCCATCTACAACTACAAAAAATTTTAAAAAGTGAAAATAATCCACATGACATGCCCATCAGTTGATATATGGATAAATAAAATGTGGTATATAGGCACAAATGGATATTATTTAACTATAAAAAGGCTGAGGGCATAGCATGGTGGTGCTCAACTGTAATAAGAGCAGCTCAGGAGGCTGAGGCAGGAGGAAATTCAAAGCCAGCCTAAGCAACTTAGTGAGACCCTGTCTTTAAATAAGTAAATTAAAAGGGCTGGGATGTGGCTTAGTGATTAAGCACCCATGGGTTCAATCCCTGGTATCAAAAAAGAAAAAAAAGTATAAAAGGAATGAAGTCCCCTGTGGAGCACAGTGGTGCACGCCTGTAATCCCAGCAGCTCAGGAGGCTGAGGCAGGAGGATCCTGAATTCAAAGTCAGCTTCAGAAAAAGCAAAGCACTAAGCAACTCAGTGAAACCCTGATATAAAATACAAAATATAAAATACAAAATATAAAATACAAAATATAAAATACAAAATAGGGCTGGGGATGTGGCTCAGTGGTCCAGTGTTCCCGAGTTCAACCCCCCCTGTACCACTGTCCCCTGAAAAAGAATAAAGTACTGCTACAAAGTATACATATTATAACATTGATGAACCTTGAAAACATTCTACTAAGTGGGAGAAGCCAGACACATATTGTGTGATTCTACTTGAATGAGATGTCCAGAATAAACAAATCTACAGAGACAGAAAGTAGATGAGTGGTTTCCAGGGGATGGAGGAACAGAGAGTTAGAGATACTGGGTTTTTCAGATGGAGGATGGTGGAAATGTTCTGGAATTAGAGGTATTGTTTTTACAAAATCTACTGAATTGTACACTTCAAAATGGTTAAAATGGTGAATTTTGTCTCAGTTAAAAAAAAAAAAAGGTAGAGGGCTAGGGCATAGCTTACTGGTTAGAGCACTTGTCTAGCATGTGCAAGGTCCTGGGCTTGAAGCTTGGCACCCTTCCCAACACACACACACACACACACACACACACACACACACACACACACACACTCACACACGTCTGCCACAGTGCAGCATCTAGGCAGGAAGATTTTGGGAGGGCAGGCAGAAAGCCTGTCTGTACCCTTAAATACATACAAAGAGAATTTTCTCTTCTTTCAACTTTCCTTTTCTTCCTTATTCACTCACCCAACTGATTATCCTCTTGTGCTTTTCTTTTCTCAGACATACTTTGACCCTTGAAGAATAAGGGACAAGCTCCTTGGCTCTTCTTTTCTGGGCCTTCCTAATTTCCTCCTCACCTTCTGTTCTCACATCTCTCTCTCTCTCTCTCTCTCTCTCTCTCTCTCTCTCTCTCTCTCTCTCTCTCTTTTGTGGTCCTGGGGATTGAACCTAGGGGCACTTAAATTCTGAGCCACATCCCCAGCCCTTTTTGTTTTGCGATAGGATCTCCCTAAGTTGATCTGGACCTCACTAAACTGCTGAGGCTGGCTTTGAATTTGTGATCCTCCAGTCTCAGCCTCCCAAGGCCCTGGGATTCCAGGCGAGCACCACCATGCTCATCTACTCTCATCTCCCCTTTCCACCCCAAGGCTTTCCTTTAGTACCCTGTGTCCCACAGGTCAAGTTACAGCTGAGGCTTGTTTGGGAATGACCATGAGAACAGCACTGGGCAGGTAACTACTCACCAGGTACACACTGAGGAATCTCCACCCCATCCTGTCTGTCCTTCCAGGTCCCCCAGGATGGGCAGCTGAGTGTCCCTGAGGAGCAAAATGGGGGTTGGGAGCAAAGAAGCAGACTCAGAACTGGAAGGTGTCAGGCTAACAGATTAGGTCCTTCGAGGGCCTTAGTAGGTCTTTGGGTGGGAGTGAGGCAGATGGAAATTGCTTATTCAGCAGATGGGGACTCACCCGCTGGCACTGCCTGGTAATAGGGTTCCTGGCAGTGTCTATGGATCTTGGAGGAGTTGGCTCCCGGTGCAATGATGGGTTCAGAGCCTCCACTGGCCTGGTTGATGGGCTGACTGCAGCTCACAACTATAGGAAAATAGCTGTCATTAGGCCTCACACAGACTTGCAAAGTGGCAACTCAGGAGCTGGTTCTAGCCATAACTATATTTTGTTTGACTTGAACAGTGCTTTTAAAAAAGTATTCGAAGGCCAGGTGCCATGGCACATACCTGTAATCCCAGAAACTCTGGAAGCTGAGGCAGAAGGATGGCAAATTTGAGACTGGCCTCAGCAACTTAGTGAGACCATGTCTCAAAATAAAATATAAAAAGGGGCTATAGATGTACCTCAGTGGTAGAGCACACCTGGGTTCAATCCCCAGTACCCCCCCCAAAAAAAAAATTGAGCTAGTTCTTATTAACTGATTGTCAACATGCAAAGACTTCAAAAATAACTAAGGCTAAGTGGGATATGGGGGAGACAGAGACTTCCAAACATGGTTGGTGAGAGTGTAAATCAGTAAAACCTTTATGGAGGGGAATTTAACAATACCAAAAATAAAAATGCAAGTCTTTTTTGACTGACCATTTCAATTTCTAAGACTTAAAGATGCTCTCTTACACACACTCAGAAATGTATATATAAGGCTATCCACATCATCACTGTTTATGGCAGCAAAATATCTATCAGCAGAGAACTGATTAAATAATTATGACATGTCAATCAAAGGGATATTCTGTTATCATTAAAAAGGAATGAGTCAATGCTAATCCTATGCATATGGAATGATTGTTAAGATATAGCAAGTGAGAGGGTGGAGTTGTTGCTCAATGGTAGAAGGCTTGCCTGGCGTGTGTGAGGCACTGGGTTTGATTCTCATCACCACATATAAATAAATAAAATGCAGGTCCCTTGACAACTAACTAACTAACTAACTAAATAATTAAATAATTTTTAAGAAAGATATAGCAAGTGAAAAAACAATTTAGAACATTGTATTTAGTATGTAACACACATACACACAATGTATCTTCAAAGTGTATAGAATATTTTGGAAGAATACCCAGGAAACGGAAAGCAAAGTTGTTTCTGGAGAAAGTAACCAGGACCTAAGGGCCAGAGATCAGAGGAACACTTATCACACTATCTACTGTGTTTTTGCCTTTTAATTTAACACATGGAAGTACTTAAAAAAAAAAAAAAGTCTGAGTCGCCATTTGAAAAATCTAGAATTTTACTTAAAACTCTTTTTGGCTTCTCTTGATCTGTAAATACTGGGACTGTAAATCTGCCTGGAAACAATGGCTGGAGCTAAGCAATGATTTCCTCTTAATTGGACTGCTTGCTAGTAGGGTCAAGGATGGGGTCCGCCCAGATG